>NC_080846.1:36309796-37559796 GCF_030435755.1 Ochotona princeps | reverse complement strand
GATCTGAGTTGCAATCCAGTCTACTTGGTACATCTAGCTTGCTAGAGAAAGGGTGTTACTGTAACTTCCTTTGGTTCCTAAGAAAAACCAAAAACGCGGAGGAGCTGGTTAGTTTCTCCTTGCAATGTACCTGAGAAGAATTCATGTATAGGATTGACAATTTGTCTTTCAAAAGGCAGATCTGGACACAACCCATTATTTGTTCATTTTTTTTAATTGGAATGGTAGACTTACAGAGAGGAGAAATAGAATTATTTTTCATCCTTTGGTTCTCTCACCAAATGGCTGCAATTTCTGGAACTAAGCCAATCCAAAAGTAGGAGCCATGAGCCTCTTCTGAGTCTCCCATGCAGGTGCAGGATCCCAAGATTTTGGACTATCCTCTACTGCTTTCCCAGGCCACAAGCAGGGAGCTGGATTGGAGGTGGAGCATCTGGGACACAATCCATCGCCCATATGGGATACCAACTCAAGGGGAGCAAGGATTTAGCCACTGAGACATCATGCAGGGCAGTCACATGGTATCTTGTACACTTTTACATTACGACAGGAAAGCAATTTTTTACTGACCTTTGTTTTTTGAGGACACTGGGGTTAAGAAGCGTTTTAGACTTAGTTTTCTTAAGAGCCTAGGGATAAGAAATACTCATAAATCAATCATCCTAGGTCTCCATGAATCCCTTTTTTTCTTTATTGTGCTATATGCTCAATTATATTGTAAGGTGAGGGGCAATGTCAAAGTCAGAAATCCCTTTTTTTTTGTAGATTTCTGGTTAAAGATTCAGCATAGCTTTGCTTTGCTACTGCATTTTGTTTAAGGATGTATATTTATTGGTAATATAATGGGTGCTGGTTAATGATGAATTTATAGACAACCCAATGCAGATTGAAGCACCCATATTTTCCCTTCCTATTTGTAATTGACACACAACAAAAAACCTCTCCTATTGTCACTTCCATTGGAAAGGAGTGCTTTCAGTAATGCTCATGAACTCCAAAGAAATTACAAACACACAGTTTGGAAGAGCTAAAAAAGCTTATTTAACTAAACTGTCAGCAGCAATGGCTCAGACCTGCTTCAGTTTATTGGAGATGGTATGAGATCTACTTGAGATGCTGACAACAAACACTGAAGCACTTGTAACAATGTTACATAGTATAAGGGAAGACACATTATTAACTTTTAGAATGCTGGCAGTATTTGTCATAAACATGCCTGCCCTTTGCTCTGCCAGTGTCACTTACAGGATTATGCCCAAAACCTATACACAAACGCACATTGCATGACTCCTGATGTGGCATTTTGTGATAGAAAACATCTGTAACTGAATTATATGCACCTTTGTAGGAGGACGGTTAAATAAATACAAGAGTACTGCAAAAATGTGTGGGAAATAGAATTTTAAAATGTTTATGTTGGTACAAAAATTGAAACCCATGCCTCGATTTTACATTTCATAGATTTTTAGAATCTTTTTTGACAATCCTTTGTATAGGTTCAACTATACTGTTCAGTAATTTAAAAGAAAAAAATTATACCTATTATGCTGACATGGACTCTTATAAGACAAAAATATATACGGTATTATTTCAATTTGTATGTGTCATTTTTAAACATATTTATACACACATACATGTTTTATGTATATATAATATGTGTATACTATGTATAATGTGCTTGTGTCTGTAACATATTATCACAACTGTAGAGCATATCTATTGTATTATAAGCCACTATTATTTAATGTACAATTACATTGACTATGTACAAGCTACAGAATATGAGGAAGTATACAGGAAATTGAGGTTGTATTGTTAAAGAATCATATTCTCCATATCAGGAAACAATGCTAATGTCTACGACCACAGAATATAAGTGCACCTTTCACCACCATAAACCATGAGATCCTTGACATTTTTAAAGCTTCTTTCTTTTGTTTTTCTTTATAATTGTTATAAGAATTGGAGTCCTAGAAAATACAAATGAATAATGCATGTAAAAAGACACATAACATGGTGGCTATCAGGGAAAAAATTCTCGCTAAGATGTGAATTTTTGCTGCTTTTCATAGCTTTCAGTAACAGGTTGTTAGCTTCATCAATTAAGAAAGTTTCACGACAACATATGGGAATTTCATTGTATAAGTTTCTCAGCACTAAGGTATTTGTAAAACTGCTTCATCCTCAAGTTGCATCTTTAGTTATTGAATATAGAAATATCAGTATTTTATTATTAGACCACTAGAGGTTCGCCTTGGAGAGATATATTTTATGTGATTATTTCATTCTAATAGATTACCTGTGTAATGTCATAAATCAATGATGTTTCAGAGACAAAGGGGAAATAATGTAAAATAGATTAAAATATTTGACAGAGGAAAATTGGCTTCCACTGTTGAAATTATTAATTTCCTCTCACATGAGTTTTTTCATTAGAGAATTTCATTATACACCCAGACCATCTCCTCCTAATCAATAAAGACATACAATAGGGTAATGAAAAAGGAAACTGAAAGGTTAGTGTAGAAATCATGCCTAAAGAACTAGTAATAAAACTGTGTTAATATTTCTATTTTGAAATCCTCTTATTTCCTTAGGAAAAAACACTTGATCATTTAAGAAATCTGTATCCAAAAAAAGGACAGTGTTATTTCTGCTTCTCACTGAGGGTAACTCAAACAAATCAAGATTGTCAAACAAGGACTAATATAACTAGCATATGTCTGTGAATTGAAAGTTTCAAATTTAGTTGTCACAAAGTTTTATGATTTGTCTTTAATTAAAATATTTTATGTTAAGAATAGTTATATATCGTGTGATATGCTTTTTTCTTCATGCTTCTAGCACCATGTTAAAAATTTCAATATTTTATAATTTTAAAATTTTCCTGTATTTATTGCAAATGTAAGTAGTATATACATACTCATATATTTTATTTTTTACATACAGGATAATTATTATCACATAATGTGGAATTTGTAGCAATGATCACAGAGTGTGCAAAAAAAGAATATCTTCTAATGGGCAAAGTGCAAGTCACTGAAGACAACATAACTATTTATAGACAAAGAAATGTGGCCAATAATTCAAATGGAGATTTTACTACACATTTCAAAAAAATGTGAATGATATGGCTTCTCAGTTTGTCTTTTAGCTATGAAAATGCCTGTTTCCATGTCGCAAGACATAGGTTATAGAATGGTTAATGACAGCCTTCTTCTTAGGGATGAATTACATCTCTAAACAACCTGAAACTATTTCTAACTTATTGTACATATTATTCAATTTTGTGGCCTATAGTGTCTAATCAGATATTAGAGTACAGTAGTAAGTCTTTCTGTGAATGCATTTAATCCCTTTTGTAAAATTAATGTAGAAACTAATTCTTTAAATTATGAAATGGGACCAAAGAATTCAAAAACAGGTTCTGAACACAGTTTTTTTCCTTTAAAAGATATAATTCCTTCTAATATTCTAGCTCTCTGTGATTTTGCATAAATTTGATCACATAGTATATGTAGAAAAAATAACTAGGAAATACAAGGGTACAAAGGAAAAGTAACACCATACATAATTGTAAAAAAGAACTAATATGGACTTACTTGTTTTATTTACAAGATAATATGTGACAGTACTTTATTGACATATATTACACATGTTTATTCCTGAAGATTTTTAAGATACAGAAAAAATGTTAAGATTCTTTTTTTTTTCATTAATTACATTGCATTATGTGACACAGTTTGATAGGCTCTGGGATCCCCCCATCCCCTCCGCATGCCCTCCACCCATGGTGGATTCCTCCACCTTGTTGCGGTATTACAGATCAAATTCAGTTGAGATTCTTTCATTGAAATTATATACGAAGCAAAAAGTCCAGGAGATCATCTCTGGTCTGAAGGTAGAGCTGGCAGAATATCATCCTGATCAATTAAAAGCCCCAACATAACATCAACAACAATTTACAACATTATTGAATTAATTGACATGGTATTGAGTAACCAATATATTACAAGATGCAAGTTCTTAACCACATCCAGTGACTACTTCATTGACATTTCGATTTTAGTTTATATAAAACCAGCTTCTATACACCTTAAAATGGCTATAAGGTACTATTCAACTGTCTTTTGTCTATCCTCATTTTAGTATTTAGCAGTCTATAGCGTTGAAGCATAATTCTACCAGCAAACTCAAAGTTTATCTGATCTTTTATCATATGAAACTGTGCAGTAATATTATTGAACCAATATAATGGTACACTCCAACAGTCATTGTACCTGTGCATCATACTCTGGAGGAAGGTAAGCATCCCGTAAATTATCTGTTTATATTGATGAACAAAACAGAATTATTAATATTCAATAAACTATAGTATAGACTGTTATCTTGGAGGTTTTCTGACCAGCAGGACCCCACAACCACCAAGAGGATGAGTCAGCAGTGTTCCTCAGCAGTTGGATTGAGGATGTCTGTTTATTTTTTTATTAAATTTATTCATTAATTACATTGTGTTGTAATTACATAGAATCTGGGATTCTCCCCCTACCTTCCCCCCCATGGTGGGTTCCTCCACCTTGTTGCATAACCACAGTTCAAGTTCAGTTGAAATTCCCTCTTTGCAAGTATATGCCAAGCATAGAGTCCAACATCTTATAGTCCAGTCAAGTCCAACTATTTATTGGGTAGACCCTCTCTGGTCTGAGGGCAGAGACAGCAGAGTATCTTCCCGGTCAAATAAAACCACTAACATACCATCTGCAACAATTAACATCGTTATGGAATTAATTGACATGGTATTGAGCAGTCAACATGTTAAAAATAAATGCGATTTCTTAACCACTTTCTGTGACCCCCCCCCATTCACAGTTCAATTTTAGTTTATATATGACATATGACATAACATCCATAACATAACATGTTATGCTTAACATCATATCATCTTAAATTAAGGCAAACATGTGGTATCTCACCTTTTGGGATTGGTTCATTTCCCTTAGCATTATGGTTTCCAGGTTGGTCCATTTGGCCACAAAGAACTGCATTTTGTTTTTTTTAATAGCTGAGTAGCATTCCATGGAGTAGATGAACCATAGCTTTCTTATCCAATCCTCTGCTGATGGGCATTTTGTCTGTTTATTATCAAGCAAGCACAAACTTATGTACACTAAGGAAGTGGAAGGCAGAAGGGCTTTTCCTGACAGTCATCCCTCCCAACAATGACAGTACAATTGGCTAGAAGGTATCTCTGTCTCTCTGGATCCTCCAGTCATGTAGCAGGTCACATACAATATGCATGCTGGCAGGTATGCCACAGGTCAAGTTCACCATGTGTGGCTGTGGTTCAGCTGCCGGTCATGCACAACACATGTGGCTGGCAGGCAATGTGGAACCACAGTGACTTCTCAGAGTTACTTATCAGGGATGTCCCAGCACAGCTTGTCCAAGGACAGAGAAGAGAGAACTGTATGGCCAGTGATCAGGCCAGGTTGAGGTCTTGTTGAGCCAAGACCATTGTTGAGGGCTCTCCAAGGGTTACAATGTGTAGCGATCTTATGACTTCCCACACAAGTTAAGCAGGCAGAGAATCAGGATCAATCTCCCACATCGTTGCATGAATATAGTTTTAGTCAGGTCTATGGTTAAATCCAAGGTGGTATTTATTCATATGCCTGCTGAAGTTATCTCAGCCTCAATTTCCATATTTTTTTTGTCATATAAAAATAATAACTAGCAGCCCAGCACGGTAGCCTAGTGGCCAGCCAAAGTCCTTACCTTATATGCGCAGAGATCCCACATGGGTACCAGTTCTAATCCCAGCAGCCCTGTTTCCCATCCAGCTCCCTGCTTGTAGCCTTGGGACCCTGCAGTCATGTGGGAGACTCAAAAGAGGCTCCAGGCTCCTGGCTTCAGTTTAGCTCAGCTCCAGCCACTGCGGCCACTTGAGGAGTGAATCAGCAAATGGAAAATCTTCCTCTCTGTCTCTTCTCTGTGTATATCAGACTTTCTAATACAAAGAAGTGTTTTAAAAAACAACTATATTCTAAGTTACCTTATGGGTTATCTGGAGGATTTACCAAATATGTTACAGCCCTTTTAAAGAGTGATGGCCGTCATTACTATTGCTTTTTTCTTATCGTACCATACCATACCATGCCATGCCACCGCCACCACCACCACCACCACCAACAACAACAATAGCAACAACACACTCATGGGACCACTGTTCCTTCTTAAAAGTTAACTTATGTACTTCTGTTCACACATACAGATAGTACAGTGTTTGCTACCACTATTTTCAGTCTAGCTGTGTTTGTTACTGAATAGTAATAATAAAAGGAAAATCTTAGTGAGCTATACTGAGGATTGTATCTTAAAATGTATGTCAGAAAATGAGTTAGAATTTTTCTTGTCTTAGTTAACTACAAAAATTGAAAAAAATTGCTGTTTTTTTCCCAGTCCTCATCTATTTTTTTTTACTAGTTTTTACAGTGTATAGCAAAGAGACCCACATCATGTCAACACCACTGATTTTCAAACTACATTAAAGTAAAGCAGGATTCTCACAAGCAATCGCTGTGAGCCCTGTGGAGTAAGTCTGGTTTCCATCATTTTTCACTTATTTTCCATCTTTAACAACAAATGGATGTTACAACTTGAGACTGAAAAAAAATTGAAATGTAAAGACAATTATTTTTGTTCCTATCAACGTGTGAGAGACTTGTACAAAATGTAAGGATAATCATGTTTTTCATTTTGTTCCTGTCAATGTGTGACCCTTCTACACAAAATGTGAAGATAATCATGTTTTCCATTTTTATGGCTTCCTGAAGCATCTGTTAAGTCAGCAGCATTCTTTTTCTTCATCAGAAAGTACTGGTCATTGCCCTGAGGGCATGTTCAGTCTTCCACAAAGCAAAGCAGAGAAAAATTAGGCGAGTATAGAAAAGAGCAAGCCATGGAAGTCAGATCCACATTGCAGCACCTGTCAGACAGAACAGTGGGCTGCCAACACTTTGATGTTTTTCCCTTCATGTGAAATTAAATATTGGATACAAACCGGCAATTTTGGAAGTTTAAATGATTCTTGCATTATAACAGTTGATTTACATTTACACTATTAAATAAATTTAAGTAACATATTTGTGTCTTGGAGCAGATATATGCAATCACATGGATTTACATGGGTAGAAATTTGGTTTTTCTTTTTTCCACACCCTTACAGAACCTAGAAACATCTATATTTGGGGAAGTAATACTTGACCCCAAAAGACTAGAAGAAGATTAGTCTGTTCATTCATATTTAGTAGTTTGTTTCATTTGGGCCAAGCAAATTTAAGAAGCCTAAAGAATACGTGACATCACACTCAAGCTTCTGCATTCTTAGCAAACACCTCTACTAGGTAGTAATTCATCACTTAATCTCAACTTCAGATAATAAAAACCAACAGAGAACACTCCACATAGTACTTACTTCAAAGAAAAAATGACATGAAGAATTTATAGCTAATGTTTTCTCTGCCTCTGTGTACCATGATATGAGGTAAACAATACTTACACTATCATTACAGTGGCAGTCTGTTTCCATAGATATGCATATATGTACATACATATGAGGTAGTTACTGTAAGCAGATGGTTCAAAAGTTTCAGCGTATGTGCTCTCGAATTGTGTAACTTCTAAAATTGTGTGCCATTTATGAAATCTAGTATTAATACAGGCTGCATGTCTAAGGCTCCCTTGACACGAACTAGTTACCCAGTTTTGCTACATGTTTCCTAATTGTCCACAGTGTCAACATTATTTTTTTTCAGTGGCATCATTAATATCTTAAAAGATTTTGATTTATTGCAGTTACAAAATGTTTCACTTTATTATACAATAAAACTAACAAGTGGCACTGTCTTCAATTAGCACACATAAACAATAAAAATGAATATGTGGAATGTTGCTGGCAGGTAAAGTTAATTTGCTGGTAAGTCATCAAATTAGCCTCAACACCCAGGCTTGTGCCAGGCTGATAGCCTGAAACTCCATATTGTTTCCCATGTGGGTGGAAGTACCAAGGCACTTAAACACTTTCGGCTGCTTTTCCCAGGAACATAAATAGGGATCTGAGTTGGAGGCAGAAGATCCAGGACAAGAAGCAACACTCATTGTACTGTGTCACACAGCACAAAATAAACCCTAACATTTTTATAATTTCTATAACTTAATCATTCAATGAATATAACATTGTCATATTCAACTAGTGAGCCTACACACAATATAAATAAATACTCATATTATCTTGAATGTCACTAGCTTAAAGGGTAAAGCTGGTTTTATTAAACCAATACTATAAAATATAGTTTATAATGGACAAAAAATGAATTATCTTTCTTTCTCTCTTTCTCTCCCACTTCCTTCTCCCTCTCTCCCTTTTGCTTCCCCTCACTGTCTCTCTCTCTGTTTCTCTTACACTGTTTTTCAAATAAATAGATAAAACCTTTAAAGAAAGAATTACTATGATCCAGATTTGTGAAATTATGAAGTCAGTGTCTACGTTTGAGGCACAAGATATCAAGAACCTGTCTGTATACCTCCAAAGTCTCATTAAATGATCAATTTCCAGTCTTTTTTTATTTTAAATTTTATGTAATTGTTTTTGTGAGTTCTTGAGTCCCTTCAAAGTGCTAATGACTGTGGAGTCCCTAAACGGAGGAGCTGGAGTGGAAAGGGAAAGGATGAGTGGCAGAAGAGGAATAGAAGAAGGAAGGGTGCTGAAGGGACATATGTTACACAATTCAAACGATTCCAGCTGGTTCACTTCTGATCCAGCAACCTGCTGTTGGCTGGAAAGCAATGGAGGATGGCCCAAAGCCTAAGGATCCTGTACCCAAGTGGGAGACCTGAAACAGCTCCTGGCTCCTGGCTTTACATGGGCTCAGCTCCAGACATCACAGCCCTTTGGAGAGTCAAACAGCAGATGGGACATCTTTTTCTCCTTCTTTATCCTTTCTGTAAATCTGACATTCTAATTAAAAAAGAAATACAGGTTTTAAAAATTTCCTAAGAATTCAAAGGATCAGAAGAGTTGATAAGAAGTGGTAAATGAGCAAGAAAGAGCATAAAACATTGAACAAGGAAAGTAAGAAAATCCAATGTAGAGGAATCTTTAGTTTCTTGAAGTAAACAAAGTTCTAAATTCCCTCCAGTAAAATTCCCACCGAAAGGAAGTACAGAGTCAGGGAAGCTTGTGGTAATCAGGAGCTTAAGAATACAGTTCCACCCGACCATAGTGCAAGTGGAGTCAACTGGACAGCTCATAGTCCTTAAATAAAACCAGGAAAAATTTCCAGCTTTGGAAATAATGACAAACATTTACACTTCATATTCCAGCTCAAAATGTACCTTTCAATCAATGAAGACTGAAACCACAACCCACCTGTTTGCAAATACTTGTTTATCCATGATGTTAAACCAATTGTGGATGAAGATAAGGATGTAACCAAACCTCTCTCCCTCTAGGGTTCTTCTAATCCAGCTTTTAGAGCATTTACAAAATCTGCCCTTACTCTGCAAAAGACTGTCATCTGGAGTATTGGCTCAGAAGAGGAACTCATCAATGGATCCACCATCAGTTACACAGGAGTGAAGGTACAGGGTTCAAAGGTGTACAGTTGGGAAGCTCAGTGAACCATATCAGGTAGGAGGGAGGGTGCCCAGTAATAAATCTGATCCTATGTAAATCCTAGAAGTAAAACTATTTTAAAAGATTATTCAGGACTCTTATTAGAGGTGGCAAAGTATATTTTACTCATGGGACTTCAAGAAATTGTTACAGTGGAATTTTGCGTTAAGGGGAAGAGGTTGGGCTCAACTTTGAATTGAATAAGGAAGAGTGTGAGTTCTTAGCCAAGCATCAAGTTGTTGATTAAAAATTGGAAAATCATTTAGAAAGTAAGGTAATTTTGTCTTAAATCCTTATTGATTCTAAGCAGGAGTGATCAGGTGAATAAGAAATCAAATTTAATAATGAGAGTCATCACGTATGGAGGTTCTAAGGCTAGTTTGTGCAGAGGGAAGCCTGATTAGAGCTTGATCAGGAAGAAAATAAATGCAGAGACAGACAAATACTCTAAACTACAATGTCATATGAGCTTGATAGTGTAAAAATATATTTTGCAATTACTTGACTGAATTATGTATGTGTAATAAAAAATGAAATAATGTGTTTTCATTCAGAATATAATTTAGCAGGGAGGATTTTATCTCACATTATTACGTGATAAGAATCTAACTATCCTATTTTCCTAATAGAATTTGAGACAGTATTCATTCATCTTTTGCAATGTTTATAAACCAAATTTTACTTAATAAGATTGGTAGCTCATAAATGTGAAAGCTTGGTATGTATCACAATAGGGCTAGAAGGAAAATGGTGATATAGAAATAAAGCTAATATTTCTAATAGTTCCAAAAATTATCAAAAAAGAAAGCTGTATCTCCTTTAGTGAAAGTAGAAGTTATCAAAGCTCCAAATATTGGTTCTTGATGGTGCAAATGCAGCAAAAATCCAATGTAATGATAAGTGTGTAAAGGAAAGGTATTTGAGACCTGCAATTAGAAATTACATAAATTTACAAGATGAATGTGCTCCAAATTCGTGGATGGTTGATGAAGAGCAAGAGCCAATGCACGCATATTATGAATCCCTTCAAACTACTTCAGAAAGTTTGTGAAATAATTTAATTAAAATGCAATAAAATGTCTTCTGTTGCCGCTAGGCTAAGTTTTGGTAAGTGGTGGGAGTCTAAGAAATTTTCCATTTCCTGGTGATCTTCTGATTTGTTGGAGTACAGTTGTTTGTAGTGATGTCTAATTATTTTCTTACTGGTTGCAGTGTCAGTTGTTATGTTGCCTTTTTCATCCTTGATGCTATTTAATTCTCATTTTCTTTTGTTTTTTCTTCGTCAAACGGGCCAGTGGGGTGCCTATTTTATTTATCTTCTCAAAAAAACAGCTTTTTGATTCGTTGATTTGCGATGGCTTCACCCAGCTCTCCCACATGGGTGCCAGGGACACAAGTACTTGTACCATCCTTCACTGCTTTTTGAGTAAATGCATTAGTGGAGCAACCAGGACTCGTTCTGCCACTCCTATTGAATCACAGGGAGCAGGTTGGCCCATTGTACCCTAAATCTGAACCCAACATACTACAAATATCAAAAAGACTGCAGAAGTAAGATGAGCTATCCACATATAAACCTTTATGGATTCTGAATTTGAGGACACACACAGTTTTTCTTTGCATTCTTACTTGAATTTTGTTTGTTCAATATATAATTTATAAATTTCTTACAAAAACACACATCCATATCATCATTTATAATAACTATGTGAGATTTCATTTCATGGTTCTTTTTCAATGTATATCATTAGTATCTCATTAAAGGATATTTAGCTTTCAAAAAAATGTAGTAAAATGAAGGGTGATGCAGTAAGCTAATTCTCAGCTTGCAGTGCTGGCATCCCATATCGTGCTGGTTCGTATTCCAGCTTCCCCACTTCTAATCAAATCCCTTGCTTATGACCTGGAAAAGCAGCAGAAGGATGGCCCAAATCATTGGTCATGGACCCATCCTTGTGGGAGAATCAGAAAGAAGCTCCTAGCGCTTGGCTCCAGTTGTTGGGGCCATTTGGAGAGTGATCAGTGAATGGAAGACCCCTCTCTCTTTCCCTGTATTATCTTCTTTTCCACTAAAAAGAAATAAATCTTTTGTTAAAGATTTATTTTATTAGTGATAATCTTTAAAATATTTTTATTTCTTTAAGATTTTGCTTTTATACTAATAAGTCTTTAAAAACATTTTTAAAAGTTTTTTTTTTTTCAAAGTGTCTTGGAAAGGCAACGCTGAGCTGATCCGAATGTAGGATTTGCTCCCACATAGGAGCAGGATCCAAAGGCTTTAGGCATTCTTCTATGCTATCTCAGGCCATAAGCAAGGAGTTGGAGGGGAAGTGGAGCAGCTGGGACATGAACCGGCACCCATATGAGATGCCAGTACTTGAAGGAAGAGGATTAGCCAATTGAGTTATGCCACATAGATTGATTTTTTAAAAGATTAATGTATGAATCTTGATTCATTCCTCTGTTTGTGGGGATCTGGTTTTCCCAAAGCCATTTTATTGAAGAGACTGTGCTTTTTGCTTAAGGAGTTATTTTAGTTTATTTGTCAAAGATCAGTTGGTCATGCATGTACAAATTAATTTATGCAATATTTCTGCCATCCCATTGGCTCATATGTCTATTTAATATGTCAGTATTAGACTGTTTTGATAATAAAATTTTTATAGCATGTCTTGAAATCATTATTGTGTTGCCTCCGATTTTACTCTTATTACTTGATTTTATTACTTGATATTGTTTTATCTTTTCAGGGTTTCTTGTATTTCTATACGAACTTTTGGATCATTTTTTTCTAGATCAAAAGCATTATCCTTTAAAGTTATTCTGGCATTTCCCTTCTGCACATTTCAAGATCTTTATGTTTTACTTTTGAAGGTTTGACTGTAATTTTTTATGGTAGAGATCTTCTGTGATCATGTCTTTTGGGGTTCAAAGTGTTTCCTGTACTTGAATATCTTATCCTCTAAATTAGAGAAATTTTATTCCAATATTTCACTGAATAAGTGATTTTGTTGAATATTATTTCACTTCTTCAGTAAGTCATTTTATGATATCACTTAAATTCTTAGCATTATTCTTAGCTTTTAAATTAATTTCTTACCATCCTCCTTCTTTTCCTCATGTTCTCACTTTGTGTAACTGATCATCATGTCTGTTGTTGTGGCATTCTGCTGGTTTTTTTTCTTTTTATGTGTTTAATGGCTTATTTCTAACATTTGATTTTTCCTTATACCTACTTTCTGGTGGAATTTTGTTTTTTAATAGTGACTTATTTATTTTCATTGGGAAGACAGATCCACTAAGAGATGGAGAAACAAACAGGGAGATCTTCTGCATGCTGTTTCACCCCAAAAGGCCGCAATGGCCAGAGCTGAGCCTATGTAAAGCAAGGAGCCAGGAGCTACTGCTAAGTTTTTCAGAAGAGAGAAGGGTCCCAAGGCTTTGGGCCATCCTTTCTGCTTTGCTTTGCTTTGCTTTGCTTTGCTTTGCTTTGCTTTGCTTTGCTTTGCTTTGCTTTCCTTTTCTTTTCTTTCCTTTTCTTTCCTTTTCTTTTTTTTCTTTTCTTTTTCTCTTTTCTTTTCTTTTAAAATATTTTTATTATTATTTTTATTAGAAAGCCAGATATACAGAGAGGAGGAGAGACAGAGAGGAAGATCTTCTGTCTGATGATTCACTCCCCAACTGACTGCAGCGGGCGGTGCTGTGCCGATCCAAAGCCAGGAGCTCTTCTGGGTTTCCCACGTGGGTACAGGGTCCCAAGACCTTGGGCCGTCCTCGACTGCTTTCCCAGGCCACAAGCGGACAGCTGGATAGGAAGCGGGGCTGCTGGGATTAGAACCGGCGACCATGTGGGATCCCGGCGCATGCAATGCGAGGACTTTAACCACTACGCAGTTGCGCCGGGCCCGCTTTCTGCTTTTCCTAGCCAAAGCAGGGAGCTGCACGCGAATTGGAGCAGACAAGATACACATTGGTGCCTAGGTGGGATGTCCCTACTCAGGCATGGTGTTATCCAGTTCGGCCATCACTCCAGCCCCTTATGGAATTTCTAGTCCATGTCATATATGCATTTAAGTGCTGTGATTGTTTCTCTATGTTTTGGGGAAATCTTATACTCATTATTCTTAATCACTCTTATGTTATTTTATCACACTCCTCATCTTCACAGTCAATATTCAGGCATTATTGTGTTTGCATATATATAATGGATAGAGACAAACACTATTTCCTATCCCTTAAAATCTTTGTTCTTGGGAATGTGTCTCTATGCCTTTGTAAAACGTCAGCAGTTATAGCTGTTGTCCAGAGATTTGTGCTGAGTGGAACCAGTGAACACACTGGCCAAGATTTGTGGGTGTGACAAGAATCCATCTGGCACCTCCCTGAACATGGCAGATCTCTTCCATCACCTGTAGGGGTAGGGGATGGATACAACAGCTGAAGTGTCCACAACCTCAGCCCTTTTCTCAGCCTAAGTGAACAAACTGCCCAGTGTGAGGTCACAGTGCCTGTGCACCCCACCCATTCAGGTGAATGGGGCTTACAAAGTATCTCCTTGATGCTGTGTGAGCCCCGATCACTCTGAAAAACCCCTTTCCAGCAGTGAGGGTGTTGTGAGCTTCCTGAGGTGAACCCCAAAGACCCAGCCTCTCTCTATGCCTTTCCTGTCCTATGTAGATAACACCCAGTCACAGCACTCCCAGAATCATGTTTCAGAGTTCCCTGTATCATAGGGTATAGGGATTGTTGTTCTCTGTACTATGAGCTTCCCTTGTCAACGGGGCAGGTTGCTGTGCCTAGAGCCCACCGTGTGCCTGACAGACTTGTTGGTTCTCTGCCTTGGCTAGCTGAAATCGAGTGCTTTAGAGACAGAATGGGAGAGACTCAATACTCTACCATTTCCTTCGACTAAGTGAGCACCCTGCACCTGCCAACTCTTCAGATCAAACTCAAAGTCAGTGGTACCATGTGCTTTTCCCTCAGACCAGATCACCAGTAATCCACTCTGATAAAACGGCATCTCTCCTCCACCTGCCAGTCACATAATTCACAGGTAATGCCCTACTACCTGCTGCATTTATGTGTTGTTCCATGAGTCTCTCTTCTTTTGCACATTTTACAATGAAAAGAAAAAATCTCTCCAACCGTCTCCTAGGAATGTAGTCACTTTTCTAAAAATGCTTCTGGTATCTTCAAACGGTCAAAATCAAGGTGTCTTTTCCATATAAAGCCATCTTGAGTGTCTTCGTTTATTATACATTTTCTCTTACCGATTATTCATTAAATGAGTGAAAATGCTGTCAAATAACATTCAAATGTTTCACTAGATCCAGAGAACATGAATTATTTATTCTTCTACTCACTGGAAGAGATTCTATAGAGTTGATATTATTTTATTCTCGAAATATTTTGTACAGCTAACAAAGGGAGCCATCTGGACTTGGAATATTATTTTGGACTATTTTTAATTATAAATTAAATTTAATAGATATAAAATTACATGAGCTATTTATTCAGTGAGCTGGGTTAATTTCTAGGATAATTAATAAATTGCAAATGATTAATCCATTTTATCTATATTACAAAAAATTCGTGTTTTTATTTTTTTATTTTTTAATATATATTTTTATTGCATTTCTTTTTTTAAAACTAATTACATTGCATTATGTGATACATTTTTTTATGCACTGGGATTCCCCCCCGCTCCTCCCAAAACCCTCCCCCCACGGTGGATTGCTCCACCTTGTTGCATTTCCATAGTTCAAATTCAGTTGACATTCTTTCATTGGAGGTATTTACCAAGCATAAAGTCCAGCATCTTATTGTCCTGGTAAGTTCAATGATTTCTTGGTGAGACCATCTCTGGTCTGAAGGTAGAGCTGGCAGGGTATCATTCCAATCAATTAAAAGTCCCAACATAATATTTCCAACCATTTACAACATTATGGCATTAATTGACATGGTATTGATTAACCAATATGTTAATAGGAAAATGCAGGTTCTCAACCACAACCTGTGACTTCTTCATAGACATTTCAATTTTGGTTTACATTCAACCGTATTCTATACACCTTAAAATGGCTTAGATTGCTATTCAGCTGTCTCGTGCCTATTTTAATTTTAGTCTTTAGCAGTTTATAGCATTGAAGCATGATTTCGCTGACCTGGCTGTTTTTCGGGTGGTCTAACTCTATAATTCTAACAGGATATATGTCAACAGTTTAGGTGAGCATGTTTAGGAGGGGTGTGCAGAGAAATCTTCCATACCCCAGTGAGGAGTAACTAATCTTTGTGTCCCACCCAGTGAGGTATAAGTGCATCCCCGCTGACCGTTTCCTGTCTGGTTCTAAGCTTTCCTTGTTGTTCTCTATCTATTCTAGTTTTGTTTGTTTGTTTGTTTGTTTGTTTTGAGGGGTTTCTGGAGCGCTCCTGATGGTTATTATGAGAGGGGGGTGGGGACCCAAAGTTGGAAGCGGGCAAGGACCAGAGAAAGCTCCTCTCCCTAGTCCCGAAGGAAGTTTACTGTTCTTCTGTTTCTGCGGACCGCTCAGGGATCCTGGTTGTTGTTCCGATGACCTTGGAACCTGCTAGGCAGGATTTGGGCTTCTTCCATCCCATGTGGTAGATCCAAATGGGGGTGGTTGACCTCAGAGTTCTTGGTCTCCGAAGGCACTCCAATTTCCCGTGGTCTCCTTGGCAGTAGGGATGTAGTCCTTGGTGCTCCTTGGTGAGGATCTGGGAGTCTTCAGGATTGGGATAAAAGCCTCCTCCTGTCCGCCTGCTCCACTCTAGGGTCCCCCCCTGCTCTATGCGTATGACCTCCTGTTAAGAGGTTGTTAGGATTACTCCTGATTCCCCCATATGCCTTTGTAGTTTTGCTATTGTCTAATGCTAATTCGAGTCTGTTGTCTGTGAGTTACCAGTTATGATCCTGATAGGTTATATTTCCCATCTTCCTCACACCTTCTAGGGTGATGTAAGATTTCTCTGCTCTCCCTCCCCATTCCCAAGTATCATGGGGCCTTACAAGTACATTAGGTTTTACAATTCTTTGATGTAGGTCATAAGCAATCTGCCTCATATCATTGGTTACTTCACAATATCTTATTGTATGAGATACAGGCTGTTTGGGGTTGCAATAATATTACTGTTTTTCGGATTGATATCATTTCATAACAGCCACATCGAGCTCAACAACAACAACAGCATCAACAACACATTGCAGCACCCTGATAAAATAATGTGCCACTGAGTAAGCAACACATGCTTTACTAAAAGGAAACACAGAAGTCTCTTGGGAAAGATGATGCCATCATATACTTCATGAGCACTTGATGAATTCTACTTGAGAAAAGAGCTTATTTGGAAGCAAGCAAGCTGACATAAAAACATCAAAACATATGAGATACAGCCAAAAGAGCAAACAGACAATCAAAAATAAATAAATAAATAAAACTTAAAAAAAAGAGAGAAAAAAAAACCAGTATAGATTGGACTGTTGGAGTTACACTTTCCATGTTGGCTTCCTTATAGGAGAGAGAATATATGGTGTTTGTTCTGCTGTGATTGACTTGTTTCACTGAGCATAATAGCCTCTAGTTGGGACCACCTGGTTTTAAATAGAATAATATCATTCTTCCTAATAGCTGAATAATATTCCATAGAGTAGATGTACCACAGTTTCTTTAACCAGTCTTCCTTGGACGCACATCTGTTTTGTTTCCATGACTTTGCTATTGTAGATTGTGCTGCTGTAAATATAGGATTACAGATCCCCTTCTCATATTAATTAATAAATTGCAAATGAGTAATCCATTTTATCTATGTTACCAAAAATTAGTGTTTTTAAAAACAACCTTCTGTTGGCCTGTTAGTGTCTGCAGAATCTTTAGCACTGTTACCTGTTCACCTATAATACCAATAATATTTTCTCCTTTCTTTTACTTGATCAAATTTGCTGGAGGAGAATCAATTTATTTTGTATCCATCGCTGAAACAGAATTTAGTTTTATTGTTTCTGTTTTTAATTTTTAATATTTATCAACGGCTATGTGTGTGAGAGAGGGAGTGGGGAGAAAAAGAGGAGGCAAGATGAGGAAGGGAGTTTTATTTGCTGGCTTACTTTTCAAGAGCAGTCAATGCCTCATAATTCCAAAGTCAAAAGCCAAAAATTCCTTCCAGGTTTCCCACATGGGTGGCATAGATGCAACCACCTGAACAATTACTGCTCCCTCCCAGAATCCAAATCACCTGGAAGTTGGCCAGAACCTAGTGCGAGTTCCAGTGTGAGATGGCAGCATCCCAACTGGTGGCTTCAACATTAGTCCAAATACACATCTTCATTCATCTTTGCTCTACTGTAATTTTTTGCTTTAGCTCTTCTCTGTTTTGTTTTGTTTTGCTTAGTTATTTCCTTATTTGAAACTTTTTCTGTTTATTAGATTGGTTTGCTTTTCCTCACTTCAGAAATTCAGATAATAGATTTTAGATTTTTTTCCCTTATGTAAGCAGTTAATATGGTTTATTTCTATTAAAGTAGAGCCCTGCCTGCATCACCACGTTTTGATAAGTTTTCTATTTCAATTTTATTCTGTACACAATATATTTCTAATGTCTTTTTTCTTAGAAACATGAGTTATTTCAGATATTTCTTAATTTGCTTATGTGCAAATATTTGAGAATTTTCTTACATATTTCTGGTGAATTTATTTTGTTTTTACTGAACATTTGTGATCTCTTTTCTCTATATCCTTCCTAAGTGGTTTTTAGCTTACACATGTGAGAACATAGAGAATGTACCTTTCTATGCTTTCTTTATTTCACATATGATAAAGTCTTATTTTTTCTTATATTGTTATTGTGGAAGCTAATTTTTTGGGTCAATAACACTAAGGCTTGGTTTTTATTTTGTTCCAGTCTGTATCAATACAAACCACAGCATTTACCTCATGTTACTATATATAAATAATATGTTCTGTGGAATAGATAACATGTGCAATCATCTATCAACCTGAGGTGTGAAATTGAAAAAAATGTATTTTTAACAATTGAAGTGTGGAATTATTTCTATAAAGGTCTGGCTTTTATACATATGATGAAGATAAAATTTGTATCTAAAACCAAGTGTAATCATATGCTTCTTTTGAACAGGATGTTTAAATTTCCTCAAATGAAGCCGATTTTTCAAATGCTGGATAAAATGAGATGCCTGCGAAAACGTTCTGTGGTATCATTCTTGGGAGTTCTTGTCATTTTCCTTCTATTTATGAACTTGTACATTGAGGATACCTATGTCCTGGTACGTTTTGAGTACTGATTATTTTATTTGAAGAAAAGTAGAAGTCAGACTAGAACTAGTATTGTTTGTAACCTCACTTCAAACCATGATTGTTGAATAGCCTTAGCTTGAAAAAAGTTGAAATATGTATTTTTTTCTATTGCTTAAATTAGTCACACTTTCCTAACATTGCACTTGTTTTGATTTACGTTCCAACATTTTTAATGCCATGTATGTTACAATTCAGATATGTGCATCTAATTATAAAGAAGTTAGACAATATCACCATAATGAATTAATAATAAATAAATGCATTAAGATTTGGGAGCTTTAATTTAGGATGTATAAAATACACAAATTGAACTTTAGAAGTTTTATTTATTTTTTTTGCTTTTCTACATATTTAAATTTTCAAATTTTCATTGTTAAAAATATTGCTTTGCTATTTCACTTAAACAAATAAATAAAGGTTAAGTTACATAATATTGCTTTATTAAGATCATGAATAGCCCTCAGTGGTGACAATGTTATATGTATATAATTTGTTAGTCTGTTTTTTCTTGTTGTATTGTGTCATTATGTCTTTTTGAATAATGCAGAAGATTCTGTTTATTTGCTTTCTGTTCCTGAATTGAGCCCAAGATATTTGTTCTGATTTTTGTTAGTGTTATGATCTTTAATATTTTGTTGGTATTTGTAATTGTTATTTTTTTCCATGATACGGTTTTATAGGTATAGTTTCCCATCTCCACCTCCACTTCCTCCCGCCACTTTTTCCCTCATATTATTACAGTAATACAGTTCTTCAACAGCAGTCACAAGTCCACATTCTGCTATTTAAGTGCATCATGGCATTATAGGTATAACCAATGGTAAAAACTGAGTATTCTCAAATTATATTTAGCAGTTTCACTGGGAGTCCTCCTTTTATTCTGGCATAAAGATACCTACTGCAGTGTTTCTGCACTTCCTAATATGGCAATATCCATTTTACAATTCACCTATGAGAATATATGCATATACTTACATGCCTATGTATCTGTTTTGTATTTTGCATAAATCTTGCCTTACACCAGAAAAAACATATGATATTTGCCATTTGTGAATTGGTTTATTTCACTAAGCATAATGGTCTCTATTGGGAATCAATGTGTTGCAAAGAGTAAAATTTCATTCGTTTTAATGACTAAGTGGTATTCCGTGGAGTAGATGTACCACAGGTTATGTATCATTAATCTTTTGATGGATGATTCATTCTTTACTGCTAGTTCTTAGTTGCAGGTTTTGTTGATAATTTAATTCTATCACCCACAACAGTATGACTGAAGTCATCATAAATGGACAGAATTTAACTAAACATTGCATCGGCAAATATGAAGTTAAAAAACCTAAAAATATTATGTATTTTAATACATTTAAGTTTAACAGTGGAAAAGTAGTATAATGTATTATATCAATGTTTTATCAATTGAATTAAAGATTATAGTTCATTAAAGGTTCTGTTAATAAAGATTCAATTTTATAATAAAAATATTTCTTTTATATTAATGTCTACTAGTAGAATTAAATCAAATCTTGTAAAATGAACACATGTAACCAGTTAAATACTGTTTAATTCAATGATTTATTTCATTTATGATGCAGTCAACATTTTCAACCAACCCAAAAGATCATTCTATCCAACAAATGCTCACATGTATTTTTTGTTGCACCGTCTCTTTAAATTTATCGTAAAATGTTAAGAAACCCAATACTCCCCTGTATTGTGAATGTTTACAGAGTTACATCAAACATTATTCCTAATGCACGAAGTATTACTACAAATTTCTTCTAAAGAACACTCATTGAGATTTCTCTGAGAATCTTAGGCATGTGTTTAGTGATATTTGCATATTAGTCCAGGCGCAAAAAAATGGTTATTTTTAAATACCTATACTAACTTGGAAAAATGAGTTAAAGCAATTATTAAATATCAGAAACCCTTTCTTTGATAAATTCCAAGGCAATGTATTTGTTATTTAAATGTTCATGATTTGCTAGATGCTTTTTAATTAAATTAAATGTTGAGCTGAACTGTATCTTAAGGTTTGATATATGTATGAATATTTGTGACTTTTTCCTCCATTAATGTTAAATGTCATAAAAATTTTCTTCTAAAATGCATAACATGCCTGGGAAACTGGCCTCCTGCTGCGGTAGAATGAGTTTACTTTTAACACACTTCCCTTCCTGATTTTTTAAATCTGCTTTTACTTTCACAATTTTCCCTAACTTGATTTTCCATAATGCCTGTATAATTTCACATGAATATCATATTACAAGCACAAAGATGAGTATCTCTTTCTTGTTCAGGTACCTGTAATTCAGAAAAATGAGATGAACACTTAGAAGTATTAAGGTCTCTGGAGTTCCTTAGCATCTTCTGTTTTGTTCACTTTCCTGGTAATCCCATCTGTGGATGGCATATAGCATGTTAATATATTTGCTTATGTATTAAATACATATGTGCCTTTTAGAGCAAAAGGAAACCAAGCTCTATAGGAGAGATAAATACCTTTACAAGACAAACTAAGTACAAGAGACTCTGCATGCCCAATCAGCTTAGCCTCTGGGCTGGAGAAGCTTCAAAGTAGCCACTAGGGCATATATTTAGTCTGTAGCTAGTCCATTGAATTGCACTGCCATCCCCAAAATGATTATCATAGAGCTTTGTCTTATTACTGAGAAATATACTTCACTTCAGCATAGTGGCCAAGAAAGAATGTATCCAGGGAGAACCTGGCTGTTCATCTGGAAAGCAGCCAACCGGACTAACTCGTTGAAAGTGGCATTATTTATTCATGCTGAAAGTGTAAAGAAGCTAGTTCTTGAGAATTTAATAAAGTGCTTTCATACAAGTTCCATTTCATTTTTATATTGTGTTATGTCCCTCAATCAGTATGAATGCACTCCCTCTTATCACAGATTCTACATTTTACATGTTCAGGAAAGGATTGTGAAAGATATCCTACACTTTTGTAGAGTATATTATCACATAAAAACAGAGCAATAAGATGAATTCAATAGTATGACTACTGGGATTTTTAAGGAAATTTTCTGTTTGCCCCTGTCGATTGAGTACACTGTTAGAATACTATTAATGTGGGTGATGCTACAAAGAATTTCTTAAATTTGTTCATTTTAAAGTTTTCATTATGTTGTATAGGTTTCTCCTCAAGAAAGGAGTGAAAATATTTACATGCAAAGAATTTAAAGCAATTCAAACAGTGTCGTTTAAAAGAAATGAACAATGTAAGGTTGAATTGCAAGTATTTTTAAAGTTTGCAGTTTTGACAGAACTAATGCACTATAAATCTCACAAGAAGCAAAAATATTTTTATCTGTTCAATTAGAAAAATATTAAAACTGTGGAAGCAGACTATTAACAAACCAAGGTAGATTAACAAATACAACTGGAGATACAGGAAAGATATTCAAATGGATCCTAGTAAGAATGATATTGAACTGATTTTAAATCTTTATTCATATCCTAAGAAATCATCAGTATGGCTATTGATTTTGAGTCTGATTTAATCAGGATCAGCATTGCATTAGAGGGAGTTAAGCCCCTCTGCACAAACCCTTGTGAGGCAGGTATCCACATTGCAGAGTTTGGTTTGAGTCACAGCTGCTGTGTATCTATCCAGAAGTCAGAATGTGCTGGCCTAAGTGTTTGATTCAGTCCCGGCCACCCATGTGGATGACCCAGATGGAATTTCTGGCTTAGGACTTGCCAACCTCTAGTGGCCATTTGGAGAGTGAATCAGCAGATTGAAAAGGTCTCTTGGTACCAATGCGCTGGGTTAACAGACTAATCTCTTCTTTGTCACTGGCATCCTTTATGGGTGGCAATTCTAGTCCTGATTGCTCCAATTCCTACCCAGCTCCCCGCTAACTAGCCAGGAAGGAGGTGGAGGATGGCCAAGACCAACTCCTGATTTCAGGCCTGCTTAGCTCTGTTGTTAAACCATTGGGAAGTGAACCAGTGAATGGAATGCACCTCTTTCTCTGTCTCTCCAACTCTCCCTCCCTCTCTCACTCAAATGAATAAATCAATCTGTGCTTGAACCTTGATGTAATCATCCTACCTATTGAGTTTGGCATAATGTAATAGACACTCCATTCCTGCTAAAACTTGTGCTTGTATATTATGTTAATAATAGTAAGTTAATAATAGTAATTTACATAAAATGAATGATTCATAGCCAAATGCTATCAGGATCAAAGTTATTTCATTTGTTTACCTATCCTATTGTGTTAACTATTTGCATGTAATTAATGAGATTGAAGTACAAGTAATCCATGGTATTGCACAGTAGAATATATCTACAAAGAAATGGTTTGTTTGTAACTGCATTGTAATTGCATTGTGCAGTAATTTTTGACAAGTCAAATTTTCACTTTTCTAGTAATGTATAAACTAGAAAGATTTTATCATGTTTTAGCAAGATAATCACAATCTGCTGTGTGTATGTAGATCCATCTTTGAAATTCATATAAGCATAAACATAAATATACATGTAAATATAAATTTATATCCCACATTTGAGCATGTGTCAAGCAAGTTGATAAATGGTTAGCAACATATACTTAACCTGAAGTTCTATATATGTTCTATATATTTTCTTAAATATAAGGCTTATTAAAGATTCAATGATTTGAATACTTTTCTACCAAGTGGAAATCAAAAAAGATCTTAGAAATTTGAAGAATAAGACCTCATTTCCAATAAAATACTACACACACACACAAGCATACTGTCATCACAAACCCTGTGCAAGCTCTGAAAACAGAGTCTGCAAACTTGGAACAGAAAAATTCCTAAGTGAGGTTACTTTGAGGACATTTCAAAACAACAAAAACAAAAATTCAAAGCTTTCAGTTACACTGACTTTGTGATTAAAAAAAATAAATTATCTAGAAGCCAAGTTTTATATCCACTACTACTCCTTCCTACTGATGATGTGCGGCCTATACCTTACCATGCTTAGGGAGAATACATATACCAGCAACACTCCATAATGTGGGGAATTTCGTAAGAACCAGCCTCAGATGCAACTGTTAAAAGATTATGGCCAAATTTTAGGATCATTTGATTACTGTAATTCAAAGTTTAATATGAAAATGACAGGAAAATCCAGGGAGGAATGCATCCTGGTAAGAAATCGGGTGAATGCGGATGATTTACACTTTATGGTGCTGGTTCTTGAGAATTTGCCACACTCTACATTTTGTAGTACATCCATATATTTTTGTGTGAAGAGAAACATTTCATCTGTGGCTACTTATTCGTACTTTCTATTTTCTCTCTTTCTTGGTATTTAGGAAGGAGACAAACAACTTATAAGGGAAACATCCACACATCAACTAAATTCAGAACGCTATGTCCACACTTTTAAGGATTTATCCAATTTCTCAGGAACTATAAATGTCACCTATCGTTTCCTCACTGCCACAGCCTTACAAAGAAAACGTGAGTATCCTTACACTCTTAAGTTAAAAAGAGAAGTAGTATTTTCTGAGCCCAGTGCAATAGTCTAGTGGCTGAAGTTCTCACCTTGCATGCACCAGGATCCATATGGGTGCTGGTTCTAATCCCAGCAGCCCCACTTACCATCTAGCTCCCTGTTTGTGGTCTGGGAAAAGCAGCTGAGGACAGCCTAAAACCTTGGGACCCTGCACACAGGTGGGAGACCTGAAGGAGGCTCCTGGCTCCTGGCTTCAGATCGGCACAGCTCTGGCCATTGCGGATGCTTGGGGAGTGAATTACTGGAAAGATCTTTCTCTCTGTCTCTACTCCTCTCTGTATATCTGACTTTCTGACAAAAAATAAAATAAATAAATTTTAAAAATTCATACAGTATTTTCTTCAAATCTTGCTTACTTATTTTGTTTGTAAAGAAAAAAATGTTAAGAAACTTACTATTAGACTCTTTGGGAAGGACTAGAGTGCGTCTTCACAAATTGGAGTTGCACTGCAGTATATTTTTTAACAAAAAATATTGAATTGAAAGAAATAGTGTGAACATTTTGACAGTTTTTTTGTAGACAATGAAAAAAGCCAAATAACTTTAAATGTTGAAAGTTAAATTTAAAAACATTTTTACAATAATTGTTACGCTGTTGTATTTTCAAATCCTGGTGATTTGGCTTTTGTGAAATTTCATCAGTTTTAAATGAAGTCAAGTTAGAGTATTAATTGATGCAATAAATTACATATAGTAGGTGGCTAAAAAAAAAGGCAAAGAAGGGAGTATATCAGTGATGGAAGACCGATTTCTGTGTCTCTCCCTCTATGACTCTAATTTAGCCAGCAAATGATTTCTCTCTCTTCTTCTGTCTTTCTCTTCCCTTCGCTACTGTTTCCTGTGCTCTCTCCCACTCTCTCTTCCCCCGCTTTCACTTTCTCTTTCCCTCTGTCTCTCTCTATATATACGATATATATATCTTATATATTATATATACGCAATATATATGCATATATGAAATATATTATATATATTATGTATGTGTATATATTATATATATACACAATATATATACAGATGTGGTCTGTGCAAGTGCTTATGCATGTCTGTATGTATCTGAGGGTGGATCAGGTGTTGTTGCCTACCACATAAAGTCACAGTGTAAAACACTGGCATGCCATATGGAGCACAAGTTCATGTCTTTGTTGCTCTAAGTTTTATCCAGTTCCTGAAAAATGGCCTTGCAAAAGCAGCAGATGATCAACCAAGTTTTTGGATCCATGCTACCAATGTAGGAGATTCAGATGTGCCTCTTGACTCCTGACAGCATCCTTGTCTAAGTCTGGCCATTGTGACCACTGGGTAGTGAACCAGTGGATTGAAAAATCTGTCTCCCATACAGACACTGGTTTAAACCCTGCTGTTTCACTTCCAATCCAGATCCCAGCTAATGACCTGGAAATAGCGGCAGAAGATGGCACAAGGGATTGGGCTGCTATCATCCGTGTAGGACCTGGCTTTGGTCTGGCTCAACACCTGATGTTGTGGTCATTTGGGAGATGAACTGGTAGATAGGAGATCCCACACTCTCTGTTTTCAAATAAATAAATACATCTGTTTTAAAAAAAGAAAAAGAAAGAAATCTGATGGCTTAAAATGAAGTGCTACCAGATATTACTTTTGTGTTTCAATAAAAATCAGAGTTGTAAGCCCAGGTATTTAAACAAAATGTATAATTCTAAAATTTTTGCCAGTGTGCAAAGAAATGTTTTTCTTACAAGAATTCTTCAATAATGTAGGTACCTGTATCGAGTCATTTTTATTATACATATAAGCATTTCTCCATTTTTCAAAATATGGTTCAGGAATTTTATTCACAACTCAGTTATCTCATAACAAGAACCTTAAAACATAAAAATACTTGTATTTCAATAGGAAGATATCTATATCTTTCACTTGTCGTAGGCAAGATGTCTCTTTAGGATTTTATTTTGTTCCCTAAAAATATCCATTTTTCATTCTTACATTATTAAAGTCTAAACAGAATTCCTTCAAGTTATAGCAAAATTTGTTTCAAATAAACAAAAACAATAATATTCATGGCTTAGAGCTTGTACCAATATTTAAGCAATTATAAAGTTTTTCAAATGTATTAGGATACTCTGTTTTTTAAATGATTCAGTAGTTAAATTTCAAAATGAATTTGTGAAATTTAATTTCAGATTCTTCTGGTGCATGATATTTACAATAACAAAATAAAAAAATATATATAGCATATGTTACATGAAAAATTTGAAGTTATTAAAAGAGTTATCCATATTTTTCCTGTTCATTGCTTGAGACTGATTTCTCATTTTTTTGGTGAAAGTTCCTTTCCCCTTTCATAAATGTTTTAAATTCTGTATTATCTAATCATCAAATCTTTTTTCTAATGGTTTTTTTTTTTGAGAACTCTAACTAAAGATACCTTATGTATGTAGGGTCCAGACAGCATTCAGGTTACGGTGAAATTTATTTAAAAAAAAATCAGCTATAATATTAGCTATGTATAAAGTACTATACTCTTTATGTGTTAAGCTTAATTCTTTTTTTTTAGACTTTTTTTTTATTAAGTATTTTGCATTATGTGACAGTTTCATAGGCTCTGGGAATCCCCACGCCCTTCCCTGCTGGTTAAGCTTAATTCTTAATTTCAATGTGCACTATACATCATTATGTACTGAACTTACATGAATAAGGTATCTCCTTTAAGCATTTTTTATATTATTAAAAACTTGTCCAGTATTTAATTTTTCTTCCTTCTTCTTATTTTTCTCAGGATATCTTACAATTGGACTTTCATCAGTGAAACGAAAAAAAGGGAACTACTTACTGGAGACAATCAGATCGATTTTTGAGCAATCCAGCTATGAAGAACTGCAAGAAATTTCAGTAGTGGTCCATCTAGCAGATTTCAATTCATCTTGGCGTGATAGCATGGTCCAGGATATTACCCAGAAATTTGCTCACCATATTATTGCAGGAAGACTAATGGTTATACATGCACCAGAGGAATATTACCCTATCCTGGATGGGCTAAAAAGAAATTACAATGATCCAGAAGACAGAGTAAAGTTTCGTTCCAAGCAAAATGTAGATTATGCTTTTCTGCTTAATTTTTGTGCTAATACTTCAGACTATTACGTAATGCTTGAAGATGATGTCCAGTGTTCAAAAAATTTTTTAACTGCCATCAAGAAAGTCGTTACATCCTTAGAAGGAACTTACTGGGTAACTCTTGAGTTCTCGAAGCTGGGATATATAGGTAAACTCTATCACTCTCATGATCTCCCACGATTAGCACATTTTTTATTAATGTTCTATCAAGAAATGCCTTGTGATTGGCTCTTGACCCATTTCCGTGATCTTTTGGCTCAGAAAAATGTGATCCGTTTTAAACCGTCTCTCTTTCAGCACATGGGGTACTATTCATCATACAAAGGAACTGAAAATAAACTGAAGGATGATGATTTTGAAGAGGAATCATTCGACATTCCAGATAATCCTCCTGCAAATCTATATACCAACATGAATGTGTTTGAAAATTATGAAGCACGCAAGGCATACAGTAGTGTTGATGAATACTTTTGGGGGAAACCACCTTCAACTGGAGATGTATTTGTGATTGTCTTTAAAACTCCAATTGTAATTAAAAAAATTAAAGTTAACACTGGAACAGAAGATCGACAAAATGACATTTTGCATCATGGAGACCTAGATGTTGGGGAACATGTTCATACTACTAAAGAAACGAGACAGTGTGATAATTACTTAAGACTTGGAGAATTCAAAAATGGAAACTTTGAAATGTCAGATGTGAATCAGAAAATTCCATTTGATATTGTTTGTATGAGGATACGTGTTACCAAAACACAAAAGGAATGGCTGATCATCAGAAGTATTAGCATCTGGACATCTTAGTCAATTAAATCGATACAATCAATACCTGAAGCTGGTTTCCCTTTCTGCTACTTTCCTCTTTTACCAAATTTGTCTTTGGGAGGGAAAGAAAAGGCTAAGGTAGCTTTAAAGAAGTTCACAGTTTCGATTTCTATATTGTCAATGTGATTTTACTCTAGTACACAATTATGTTTAAACTCTTGACATTGAATACCAGCAAATGGTTAATACTATTTTCACTTACACATGTTTTTAAAGTTAGTTTCAGATTTCCACTGTCAAGAGTGATGTGAAAAATATGAAATGGGAATTTAGTTTGTTGGATGGTGGTTCATGAAAAAGAAAGTTGCCAACTGTATGCACTTCTTCAAAAACAGAATTCACTGTGTCATCAGATAGCTTTTATTAAGCGTCTGTATGAATATGAAGTTGGTTATAATTATAATCTGGTCCAATTTTATTGTAAATGGATTTATTTGTAGGGAATACCTCGTTGGAGAAGGTGTATCTTCAGAACAGATTGTGTGTGTGTGTGTGCGCGCGCGTGCTGGGGTAATGGAAAAAGAAAGCAAAAGACTTAAAAATCTCACCCTGATTATGTGAAAGAAAATGTTGTTCA
This sequence comes from Ochotona princeps, assembly GCF_030435755.1. Taxonomy (NCBI): domain Eukaryota; kingdom Metazoa; phylum Chordata; class Mammalia; order Lagomorpha; family Ochotonidae; genus Ochotona; species Ochotona princeps. Next base: position 37,530,781 of record NC_080846.1, on the reverse strand, counting down.
TTGTTTAAAAACATTTAGCTGAATAATTGTTGTTAATAAATTTTCTGTGGAAAGGAGTCTCTATCCGGTTTCCCTTTTACAAGGAAAAAAATAGCAAAGTTTGCTAATTACACATTGTATTAAGTGCTTTGCATTTATAGAAGAAATTGGAAAAGATCTATTGTTAGTTCGTTCTTATAGGCATTTTCAGCATATGCAGAAAATTTTGATATTTTATAAGTTTTCTAATACAATGCGTATAGTTGACAATGTTATAATTATCATTTGACTTTTGGCGACTTAAATGCATATCCTATGAAGAGAAGAGTAAGCATAGAAATTAGTTGACTTTTATGGACTCAGAGTTATTTTTTAGCAAAGCCAAAATGTCAGATTACATGTTCTGGTAACCAAACACTATATTCTCCCTTATACTGAGAATATATTCTCATAATTTAAGATTATTCTTTATTGCCTAGTTTGAGTGTTACACTTCTGGAATAATTTGTATAATTCTTCTGTAAATCACATCACCATGCTGCTTAATAATACTAAAGTGTGCTAAATGTTGCCTTTGTTTAATTTCATACAAATATTAAGACAAGTCTACTTTTATTAAAGAACTGGCAACAATTCAATATTTTAGAACATGTTTCAAGGCTACAGTGAGCTTGTCTTATTATTTTCACTTTTGGATATACAACAAAAAGGAACCATTTATTAAGAAAATGGAGGGTTCTTGATGTATGTTATCAGAAAATTTCAGATACATGTTAATATAGATTGCACACACACACACACACACACACAAACACACACATAATTTGTGATACACAATATTTGGAAATCTTTCTGCTTTTCATTCCATCCTGAAACAAGTTAGTTAGAATTCACTGGAGTACTGTACTAAAAAAAAAAAGAATATTATAGCCTTTTACAACTTTATTCACTCTTTCCTAAATAGTTAAATTAGAAACTCAGATAAAAATAGGAAATCTTATTCATTTTGTATAACTACTGTGTATTTTCACACTGAGTTGTTATAGCATTGGAAGAAATATGAATCTTTTATGACACAGTAAACATTAATCTTTTGTGGCACATCTAAGTCTTAAATTCACAGGAAAATGGGTACACTGCCACTAAATTTATCTTTTTTTTTTTAATCTGGAGGATGCATGTCAGACTGTTCAATTATTCTAGTTTTTTATTTTTCTCATGATATTTCATGAATGGATTGTATCTCAGAAGTGATAAATAACATTTTTCCCTGCTAGTAATGATTGTAAGTGCAAGGCTGTGTTCCAAAGATGTAATACCAACCACTGGGAAGATTTCAGGAGGTGAGAAGGAAACTTACATGTCGTTCAGGGAATGATTTCAAAAATCAGTGTTGACAACTAGCAACGTTTGGAAAAAAAAACTTCATGAAAAATTGCTGAGGAAAGCAGTGATGTTGGGTGTTTGCTAGATATTTCTAAATGTTAATGTGACTTCCAAGTGGTCACAATTCATTTGATGATTCTGTCATTGCTTAAACAGTTTGGATGAGCTGGTCACATCATCTACAGTGATGCCTTTATACTTGCTTTCCAATATTGACATTGAGTTCACTTTCTAAGAAATAAGCCCGACTTTGACAAAGAAAGTTTTCTATTGGGGATCAGGAAGTACAACTAATCCTTCTTTTTCAAAAAGAAAATATGAACAAGCAATTTTTTATGTGTCTCAACGTTGTATTTCTTATATTTAAGAACTCTAGTAAATAGTTCTTATTAGTGGCTGGAATAATCTTATTCAGAGGCATACAGCCCAAAACAGTTTTTACGTTAAGCCATACACAATCTCTAACCAATTATACGTAAGCTTAGTATAGGAGAGAAATAAAATGAATAATATGGGTATGCATGTTCCTGAGTGTATGTGTATATTTGTATAAATTCCTTTTTCATTTTTATTCCTCAAAAATATACATAGAAAATAATTTGGGAGAGACATAAAGAGCTGTTAATTAATTGTCATGGAAATAAAATATGAATACATTCGAAGCACAAAATACAATATACTTCAAATTATGCCCAGATTTTTATAATTTGACTAAAAAAATCACATGAAATTCTTAAGACAGCCTTCCTGCATTCATTTCAAAAAAGAGCAGTTTGTACAAACACAACAAAATTTTGAAAATATGTTGATGGAAAATATACAATGTAGCAGCAATAACAAATGTGAACATGAAAATACATGTAGTTGATACAAACTCTATTTCAGTTCTACCAAAATTGATATACCTGTGAAATTTCTAACGTGTGTAATTTACAGGGTCAAAGACAACCTAAAAAGGCTGTGTCATTTGATCTGCTTCTGTCGTATAGCAATGCTTGTGTGACTTGCACTTCCCATTTATTACTAGACCCATGATTTTTTTGGAATTTTTACTGTACTGGTATATAAAACTGGTGTATAATCATATTGTATGAACATTGCAAAATTTAATATATGGTGGTGTTAGTTAAACCACTTAATCTTCTGAATGTCAATTTGGAATACTCCACTCACTATTTATAGCTTATCCACTTCTGCTTTAGAACATGGCATGGATGATTAACAAAAAACTTGATGTTCGGGGCCCTCTAACTGAAGTGCAGTTCTATGCTTTTGTCTTGCCAACATATCCATTAATACAATAAAGCATTACATTAATTTTTATCACCATATTATTGAGTAACAGCACCCACACTCAAATTTTATATTTATTGCTTGATTTCCACATAAAAACGATTTTCCATTCTTTGCATGTTTAATTAATTTTTTTTTAACTTTTACAACTGTTCTTTTGAGTCTTGATGTGACAGTTTTAAAGCTTTGATTCTGTCAGTCAATGTTTTTATCAGTTTTACAGCTTTGCTTCCACAAATGTGGGAGGTTTGTATTTTGTTTCCTGAGAGAAATGATAGAAGCTTTGTGCACAGCTGAGCTAAAATCCAGTCTGCATCTGGAAAATAAGAGCACTTTCATCAGAATTTAAAAGACAGCAATCTTTTCTTGTAGCTCCATGTAAAACTGGAAATGAAGTGACGTAAATTAGACACTTAAAAATTTCTTTTTTATTCAAATCAAGAGTATGCAAAAGAATATGACTGTACGAAGTACTGACAGAAATTTTCACCCTTAGAAATCACAATGTATTTCCCATTGCAAATACCATCGACCCATTGCTATGTTGTGTACAAGAATGTCATGTAAAGTTATATTAACATCTGCCAAAAATAAGTTATGTTCTTGTGACTAATCTATTACTCTAGAAATCATAAACATATAAGGTGTCTTGAATATTCCTATCAAATAGTAATGATGATATCTTTTTTAAGATACATGAGTTATTTTACTATGAAAGGTAAAAATCAAAACTTTTTCTAGTTTAAAAAATCTGCTCAAAATCTATATGAGATTCAGAGACATAATCTTAAGAATCATCTTCTCACTAATTTTTAAGGCCAATTTTTTCTTCTCTGATGTCTTTTCCATTACTGAAAGCAGTTATCAGTGCAATGACTTCTACATTACCTGAATGGTGGTGTTCAAACGGAAACAGTTTATCAACTGTAACTTGCGTTGCAATGTTAAGATTTTCAGCGCTTAGTCTTTTTCTGTTCAATTTGAGATATTTCCTACTAAGAGAAAAGTGCCATAACAAAATACATTTTCATTTGCTCTTAATTTTTGGAGTTTTTGCTTGCATTAAAATATTTTTGCCTAATGCAGAAAGAAAAACTTTTCTTTCAAATACATTTGTATGTACTTTGTCATTAAGCACATGTGTGTGAACTATGTTGTATATGTAAATCTGTCTTACTGTGGATATATACTTATCTGTGTGTGTATATGTCTATATTTCATACTATACATGTACTTATATGTGTACATTTATGTATATGTATGTTTATGAAGTGTGGATGTGTGTGTGTGTGTGTGTGTGTGTGTGTGTGTGTGTGTGTGTATAAAGACAGAGGGACATGGTTAGTCTTTTTTATTTCCAGTTTTTCACTTATTCTGGACTTTAGTTCACTTATTGAACTTCTTTGCAGTTGTGTCTCATTTCCGAATTTGATTATATGTCCTTACCTGGCTGCTGTCTCCATGGCATCCCCTGAAAGTTGCAGTACATTGGAGATTTTTTGCAACCTTTTCATTATTTAAATTCTTTTAAACTTGTTTGTTAGAGGACAGCATCTCTTGGGGGAAAAAAAAAGATTTTACTTTCAGATTTAATGGTTCTATTCATTTATTTCAAATTCTAGATAACATTTGAGAGTCAAAATATGAGCTACAAAACCATTCCCTTTGTAACTCTTAAGTATATTAAGGTGAATGGAAATGCTTTCCTAAAATTCTAGTCTTTTCCACAACATTACTCCATAAGTCACTGATATTCTTTAGATTAGAGCTCACTTTAAGTGTTCCAAAAACTTTTGGGGATACCCTAATGTGATGTTTCTAAGATTGAAGTTGAAGTGTAGATTTCACATCACTTGCTAGGCAATTGGATCTGTCTTTTCCAGAAAACATAAGCATTTAATTCCAGAGTTGTCTTGTTGAGACTACTACATTAGCACATCATTTCAATATTCTAGACACTTTCTTGGAAGATTTACCCAAAAGTTAAATTAGTTGTCTGAAAAAATGATTCTGTAAGTTTTATGTGCTCATAGTATAGTGCAGTCTCATTAAGAAGACAGTGTATTCAAATTCTTGCTTTTTGGATGAAAACTTACATCCTAAACAGCCACCTCTTACAATAGGTTAAGTCAAAGATGTAATAATACAACAATATTTTTTCTGTCAAGTGAAAATGTCCTTAAGGCACAAATGTAGCATTCAGAAAAACATTTGTTATTTAATAGTTGTTTTGGGTTGATAACATCAATGGGTGAATATTAAGAAAAATAGTCTATAATTTAATATATTTTGTATTATTACAGTATTAAGGGTAATAACACACATTATATAAAATATTCTGCCCAAACAACCAGAAAATATAATAGAATCTGAGGACTCTTAATTAAATCTAATTGTTACAAAAGTCTTTACAATATATAACTTATGGTGTCATTGAATTTCTGGAAGAGATGTTGAGAATCTTCCACCTGTCACACACTGCACTAGTTATCATGAAGATATTTAAAATCCTGTTCATGGATATGCGACATGTGCAGTTCTTTTTTGGTCACAAAGATTTTATGTATTTTTTTAATCACCAAAGTTTTAAACTCCATTACTAACTAGAATTTCAAAATAACCTCATTGTAGCTATCTAGGTACATTTTTTTCCTTGAATGTGTTACTGTTTCTCTAGAATATGTCCCCAGACATCTGGAATATGTTTACAATATTATATGTATCTTATCCATATAATGTATCACTCATATCTTTTAAATGGTTGGTATAAATGGTACTGTCTCATTTTGAAATAATTTGTGTAGTTCCTTTCTACTTTCAAATACATTTTTATGTCACTGTTAAATATTTAATTCCCCCTCATGAGTGAAAATAACTTTTCAAAAAGTTAAAATAATTATTTTGACTCTTATGCCATTTTTATCCTAGTCACTCCAGATTACTGGTTATACTTATTTCCTTACAGTTGGATACTCACTAGAAAAGCAAAGAGGGTAATAAATGGTAGCAAACATAGCCTATTATTATTAGCAAATAAACTCTATTGTATAAACCACACCCACTAGGTCAGCAACAAGTACTGCTGGTTAAAAGATAATTCCATTTTATGCCTTTTTATTTTTACATAATGTTAAGTCTCTTTACTAATTATAATTCTTTTTCTTCAAATAAACTAATTTTTAGAAAGGGAATAACAGAGGAGGATGAAACTACCTAGAAATTAGGTTAAAAGAATGAAGAGCAAAGTATCTATGCTAACAAAAAGCACATTTTTCCTAAATGAAAATATCTATGATATGTTCAGTTATCTCCATAAACCAAAACATACCTTCTGAACTGTAATTTTGTGCTGATGCACTGTAGTCAATAATAAACATAAAGGATACAAAAAACAGATACTCAAAATAGTTCCACCAACCAATTTGTCATTTCAGTTTGACAGTTGATTGAGGTACCCTTTAAAACGCAGGATTAGGAAGACTAGACTTGAACGTGAAGATAGGAAAATGTCATAGATGCTAGCAGAATTTTAATGATTTTGTCAAAACAATTTTTTCCTGTCAGGAATATAAATTTCAATGTCATGATTTTTAATTTCTCCAAGCTTTTCAAAACTTGATTCCATGAAGGTATCAAATGTAAACAAATTTTGAATGATATAAGAATTGAAACCCTGAATATAAACCAGTTTAAAATACTACCAGTAATTTAAAATAATACCTTGTCAATTTTCTTATGATCAGGACAAATAATTTCCTAAAATATAACATCGAAGAAGGATGTTAACATAAATATCACTTGCAATTATAACTATGGAATGTGTAAGATCTATTCTCTTTACATAAATAAAAAAGAATTAGATGATAACATTAAAGTTGGATTATAGTAATTCAATATTCATAAGTTTTAACCTAGCCTAGGATGATTTTTAAGCAATAGGTATGTATACATTCATAATCACATTAACTCCTTTCACTGACTTAATCCAAAAATTTACATTATATTTCTAGATTAAGAAAACTAGATTTGATCACTTAGTGAAAAAGTTTTTATTTTTAGGTAATTAATTATGTTAATGAATCTACCAGATGATTTTAATTTAATATTTAATTCACTCTTTAGTGAAGCTGCCTACCAATCTATCAAGCAGAAATAATAATATTAAAAATCAGATATTAGATGTCATTCAAACAGAACTACTAACAGAATTATTGACTTAATTATATGATTAATCTGTTTGAATGACCTAGCAAAGTCATTCAGTTCCATCTGATACTTAATAAGTTAATATCTGCTTAAGAATTGTGTGATTAAATCATGGCATTCATATTTGATGTTTAGTTGAGTAAGGTCACAGAATAAGTTATCTAATTCCAAAGAAAAACAACTTGGGATCATAAAGAAAGAAAAAAAAAAATCTCTTTCACTCTACAAAACAAAACAAAGCATGTAATGTAGACTCAGCACACACACACACAAATACTTAGCATACACAGTGTTTTCTGAGCAACCATGAGACCCTGTATATGCAGATTTCATGTTTACTATCTTGTTTAGTAAGGATGAAAATGTATAGGGTAGGAACTGTTAATAAACCCAAAGAATATATAAAAAATTGGGTTTTAACAACTTCTCCAAAATTAGACATCCAGTAACTGACAAAAGAGTTACTTCATGCCAGTAGTTCAAATATCAATACTCCTAACCCTTATTGTGTACCACTTCCTTTCATAAAAGAAATCACTAAAAACCTATACAGCTGTGAGGTGATTTCCCTGGAGATATGGCAATTTTAAAATAACATATGAATGTAAATTATATTATTGTATTAGTAGTAGTTTCTTAGTGTGATTGTTTTTACTTTTTTACTTAGACATCTGAGAAAGTTGATTAATAATTTATGTCACTTAATTTAACCACAGTTTCAATGCAATTATGCAAGGATTAAAAGATACTCGAGAGACATTAAAGGACTTCAGAAAGTTCAACAGACTTTTATAACACCAGCACAAAATTATTTATCTAGCAGTATGTACACAGCAACCTTTTTAACTAATCAATATTTTTGCACTGATCAATGTACAACTTACATGTAGACAATACTAAATATGTACTTGGTGTTCTCCTAATGGATACTCTCATTTCCCATTAAAATATTATCACAAGTTTTTATGCTTAAAATTTTCCTGTGAAGTTGTTTTGTAAATTGAAAGGCTGCATTAACAGATTCTTACAAGGAGTGGGGAGACTGGAATTTTTGACAGTTTTAATTCTTATTGTAGAATGTGGCACAAACAATTCTCTCAGAAAAAAACTAAATGCTATCAAAGTTTGTGAAGTAGAAATGTCAACGACCCCTACTTCATACTGAGTAAACTCTGGGTGAAGGGTTCCGTAGTTTGCTCAAGAGCATACCAGAGTGATGCACCAAAACTCTGACCTTTCAGTGAAATCCTAAACACAGTTCTTTTTCCTTATGCATAGTTATCTATTTTACATCAGGCTGTTATCTATTTTACATCAGGCTACATCTCTGGTGAAACGTTCTACCTGTTCTCAAGCGTCATGCTTTAAGATTCTGTCATAGTTGTTCTTGAGTTTGCAATTATTGTTCTGGAGTTCACAGATATCCGTAATTTAAAGAAATCTTTTATTTTATTTTATTTTATTTTATTTTATTTTATTTTATTTTATTGTTGTTGACAATCTTTACATAGTTAATTGCGGTTAAAAAAAAAGGTTCAGGGGGTACAAGGAAGTGGGCAATACCATTATGTCCATATTGTTTCCATCATGTATCTGAGGTAAAGGGGGATATTGAGGGAGAAGCCCCACCCGGTTTCCCGCCCACCCCAAATCCCGGATGTGGGGCATGCTCTGAGATATTTGCTCAAGTGGTTTTAATAGTTCTCCAGTTATGAATCGCTGCCATTTTCTCTGCCATCATAAAGTCTCCGTTTGCCCCATATTTCGCTGCCAACATATAGTTGAGATGAATGATTGACCTGTTCTGTCCTCTGTCTTTTCTTGATTAGAGTTCTGAGTCCAACAGTTCAATTGGGGAGATCTCCAAAGAAACTTTGAGGTATTCCCAGACCAGATTCTTGTATGTTCCAGCAAGCACAGGGCCCGGCACAGTCCATCACCCCAATAAGCTGGTGGTTGCAATTGCTGGGTTGGTTCTGTTTTCAGTCCCGAGTTGCACTGGAACCAATGGGTCTTGCAGTCCAGTCTGGTTCGGCCCAGCACATACTCGGCCCTTACATCAACCAGTGGGAGCTGCAGCCTAGTCGGGGCGACCCACAATAACCCCCATCAGGCCCGCCCCCTACCCTGGTTTGCCAATATGTGTAGCAGTAGACCAGTCTGTCCCCCATCCCATTTGGCTCTTGTACTTGTCAATGGCTATTAAAGCTTCGTTCCGTCTAACCAACTCAACCATCCAGCCCTCACGGATGTTGTTGAGTGCCTCTCTATCTAGCCACCTCAGCCCCCGTCCTAATTTTCATGCCCTCCCGTGGGACTAGTGACCTTAATAAGTGATTTTGATTTGCAGCCAGGACTGAGACCTTCTGTATACTTGAAACAAATTCATTATATTGAAATGCCAAAGTTCCTTCCTTATTTGTATAAATTAAACAGGCTGAGATTATTAGACAGGATGAAAATTTGTGTAAGTTTTGTTGTTTGCTGGTCTGTTAGATTTCAATACTGTTATATTTAGATTGATAAAATTCCAGTGTCCTATTGCTTTATGGTATTTTTACTGGTGAACATGCATATTGAGCCTGGGATTACAGATTTTTGGAGAACTAATCAAGAAATACTCTTTTCATACGGAGTATTGGTATACACACTTTGTTCAATAAAGCAAAAATTTCACATGTTGACACATAAAATTCAATTGTGACATCTTTTTGTTAAAACTAAAGAAAATAAATAGCAATGTTTTATCCCCATAACTGTGAATTAAGAGAATCATTTTCCTTTTTTTTATAAAGCTGTATTATCCTATAAACAAAGACTAGAAGGATTATTTTTCCACTGTGGATTTTTTTTATCATACATTCTCCAACTGTCAACACAAACATTTTTTCTCATTAAATCATAGCTCATATGAGCACAGCTCCAAATTAATTTGTTTTTGTTTTTACAAGAACTAGATATTTTAACATGTGTTTGTCAGGTTGTCAAATTTCAGACAATTGAAATAGAGAATAACACAATGGCTTGTTCTGTTTAGAAGGTTAGGTTATTTGGTTTAGAAGTTAATATATAATGTGTGTGTGTGTGTGCGTGTGTGTATGTGTGTACTCATGCAGAATGCATTCATTACATATAGATGGTTAACAAATATATTCCCATAAAAGAGATAAAATGTTTACTTAAATACCTTGGGTCAGAGACCATAGCTGTATTTATGTGACTTACAAAAGGTAGAAGCAATTAATAAAGTAATTAAGGTTCATGCTTATGTATGTATAAATGTGCATTTACACACACTCATGCACACATATCCCCAAGAACTTACCTATCAATTCCACCTCACAAATGCTCAATATTTTCTGACTTTAAGGAAGCATGTCATTAAAAAAACTTAATTTGTCAAAATCAGGTCGCCTATGAATTTTGGAAACCTGTAAGTGCATTATTATGATCCTTTTTGTTTTTGCTTTTTTTTACAGCATCTCCAGCTGAAAATATATATATATATATATGGAAGTGCAGATACCTTATAAATAAGTGTTTGGGGTCAATTTCTTATGTGATTTTATGTAATTACCTATGTAATTTTCAAGGTTTTTTTTTTTAAAGAATGAGGGGTATTTTGGAGGTAATATACTTGGTTCTGTGTAAAGAGCATACAGCACATGGCAGTGTGTGTGTGTGTGTGTGTGTGTGTGTGTGTGTGTGTCTAACTCCATAGACAGACAGAGCAATCCCAGCTGCTGATTCACTTGTCAATTTTCTGCAACAGCCAGGACTAGCCAGATCAAAGCCTGGAGATAGCACAATTTGAATCTCTCACATGGGACACAGGGTTCCAGTTGCCTGAGCCATTCCTTGCTCCATTTCAGAGTCTGCTTGGGTGGGAAGCTGGAAGCAGAACCTGGGACTGAGTATCAAAACCAGGAAACCTGACATTAGATGACAACATCTTAACTGGTGTCTGAAATGTCATCTTAATCGGCTTGCTGTACTTACAATGAGCATTTCAAGAATATGCATTTGTATTGGCATTATTATCTGTTTTGTGCAATATTGCTGGAAATACTAGATAGTAAGCTCAAATTTATTCATTTTATATGCTTAATTACAATGTGCATAATTTTATGATTTTATGATCTCATTATACTCAATTTATCTTTTAAATATTATTTAATTGAATAATATAAAAGAAATACAATTTTCCATAAAGTGACAAGAAACTTATTTTTTGGCAACAGCATTTAAATAAAAGAATTTGTAGCTGAATACCTTCAACTGACAGATTATGAATCTGTAACCTTAGAAGCTTTAACAGTTTTTCAGGGTCTTCTTTCAGGTAAGTAGCAAAGACAAAAGCAGGAATCAATTATATTTCTTAGTATCTGATACTCTACCAATAACTAAACTTTTGGGGTTTTTTTTGTTTTTTTTTTAATCTATTGTATTGTTGTTGACAATCTTTACATAGTTAATTATGGTTAAAAAAAAAAAGGTTCAGTGGGTATAGGGAAGTAGGTAATACCATTATGTCCATATTGTTTCCATCATGTATCTGAGGTAAAGGGGAATATTGAGGGAGAAGCCCCACCCGGTTTCCCGCCCACCCCAAATCCCGGATGTGGGGCATGCTCTGAGATATTTGCTCAAGTGGTTTTAATAGTTCTCCAGTTATGAATCACTGCCAATTTCGCTCGATGAGGTCGTCCACTGATTGATATGGTCCATCATAAAGTCTCCGTTTGCCCCATATTTCGCTGCCAACATATAGTTGAGATGAATGATTGACCTGTTCTGTCTTCTGTCTTTTCTTGATTAAAGTTCTGAGTCCAACAGTTCGGTTGGGGAGATATCCAAAGAATCTTTGAGGTATTCCCAGACCAGATTCTTGTATGTTCCAGCAAGCACAGGGCCCAGCACAGTCCATCACCCCGATAAGCTGGTGGTTGCAATTGCTGGGTTGGTTCTGTTTTCAGTCCCGAGTTGCACTGGAACCAATGGGTCTTGCAGTCCAGTCTGGTCCGGCCCAGCACATACTCGGCCCTTACATCAACCAGTGGGAGCTGCAGCCTAGTCGGGGCGACCCACAATAACCCCCATCAGGCCCGCCCCCTACCCTGGTTTGCCAATATGTGTAGCAGTAGACCAGTCTGTCCCCCATCCCATTTGGCTCTTGTACTTGTCAATGGCTATTAAAGCTTCGTTCCGTCTAACCAACTCAACCATCCAGCCCTCATGGATGTTGTTGAGTGCCTCTCTATCTAGCCACCTCAGCCCCCGTCCTAATTTTCATGCCCTCCCATGGGACTAGTGACCTTAATAAGTGATTTTGATTTGCAGCCAGGACTGAGACCTTCTGTGGAAGGGGGAACCCACTTTTTCCCTCCCAGGTCTCTCTTAGTCCCGGTTTATGCACTCTTTAGGTGGTTCTGTGATTTGACTTGACAGAAATAGTCCCCAGTGCCAGCTTCTGCCAGCTGATGCTGTGGCTATGCCCAAACATCCCTCACCCACTCTAATTTATACTTGCACCCGCAGGAATAATCAGCCCAGCCTGGCTTTTCCCTGACCAAGGCCACATGCAGCGCACAGGTGTTGTAGCCTTGCTTAGTCTGGTCTGTCTCTATCCCAGCCCACACTCTCCAGTGGGAGTAGCTGTCCGGCGAGGGGACCAGCTCCTTAATCCCCCTGCCAGTTCTGCCCCTCCCTTCCTGGATCTCACGTGTGCTGGTTGGGTGCTGCATTCATATCCAGTACAGGCAACCACGCCCTGGCATTCCATAATGTGTACTTGTTTTGTCGCAACCAAACCCTGCTCATCCTACACTCTGTTCCGGTGATCAGATTTACCAGTGGATGACATGAACTGATTCAGCCTTCCCCCCTCCTCTCCCCTCCCACTTCCCCCTTCCCTCCCACTTCCCTTTCCTCCCCTCCCCTCCCATCCCTCCCTTCCCCTCCCCTCCCGTCCCCTTCCCTTCCCTCTCTCTTGCTTCCTTCTTGCATCCATTTTCTTTCTTTTTTAGACATTACTTTTTTCGGTTATTTTTTTTCATTTTAAAGGCAGAGTAACTGACAGGGAGAAATATAGTGAGACAGAGAAAAGATTTTCCATGACCTAGTTTATTTCTCCAAGCAGCCACCCAGTCAAGTACGGAGCAGTGTGAAGCTGGTAGCCAGGTACTTTACCATGGGTTTACAAAAGGGTGGCAGATGACCAATCACTCCTGACTTCTTTGGCTACATTCACAGAACTGTTTTAGGGAGCTGGATTGCAAGCTGAACAGCAAGGGCCACATGTGGACATCATAAGCAGAATTTCAACCTGCTGAAACACAGTACCTACCCAGACACAATTCATTCTAGCCATAGTCTTGAAAGTCTTTCGACACCTCTATTAAGTTCAGATATGTTACATTATACTTAAAATGGAGGACTAATCCACCAGAAATAAAACTGATTCAATGATTTGAGAAATGTAGCAATATTTAGTGGATAAGACATGTCCATTTTTTAACTTAAAACATGCTTTGAGTGAAAATTAAATCAGATTTGAAAAGTCTAACTAATTGGGTGCAGTGTGATGGCCCAGTGGCTAAAGCCTTGCCTTGCATGCATCAGGATCCTATATGGGCACCAGTTTGTATTCCAGCTGCTCCACTTCCCATCCAGGTCCCTGCTTGTGGCCTGGGAAAGCAGTCGAGGGTTGCCCAACGCCTAGGGACCCTGCACCCTCCTGTTTCCTGGCTCCTAGGTTTGGATCAGCTCAGCTCTGGTGTTGCTGCCACTGGGGAATAAACCAGCAGACGAAAGATCTTTCTTGCCTCCTTCTCTCTGGAAATCTACTTTTCCAACAACAACAATTCTAAGTAAGCATAAGATAGGAAAAGTTGTGTTTCAAAATCACCCCCTGAGCTCATGAAAAACATGTTAGTTCATGGTTACTTCTCTGGCACTCACAGTGGTCTTTGCCCTGAGTTAATGATTTTTGCATTAGTAAGAAAGCAACAAAAATGTGAAATACAATAGATAACAGAATAGTATCGGCATTTCACAAAAATAATATATTTACAGAAATTAAGGTACATTTTATGAGCTTCAACTGTAGGTTTCAGGAAGGATTTGTGACCTCCACAAATAGCACACACACACACACACACACACACACACACACACACACACACACACACGTCCCTTAAGGTGTAAGGTGTAGGTAATACTCCAGTGATGAATTTAGGAAAAGTTTATTGTATCCCTTAGGGCTTTTTGGAGTCTTGCAACCTTACCTGAAAGTGGCTTTAATAAAAGGGATTTTAGACTTCAGGTCACAGATGGGACATCTATTTTGGGAAGCAGAACTTGTAACAAATCACATTACCTAGGTGGCCACTTATTTTACTTCTCCATATGGCAAGCACTGTAGGGGGAAAAGTGCTGCTGATAACAGTTTCTCCTTTACCACAAAACTGTCAGAAGAAACAGTAGGTGAAGCTTAAAACCAAGCTGCACTATTATGAAAAATAATTGTCATTTTTTAGAAGAGCAGTGAGTTTTCTGGTTTAGATATATGAAAAGGATGTATTATCTTAGATAACTAATGATCTCATTATCAATAAATGTGATACATTCACATTTTCTCCAATCTAGTCAAAATCTTTCACTTAGATTCCTTTTAATTTGAAGACTTTGCTCTTTAAGATAACTTGGTACCTTAGGGCTGCTACTTAAAATCCTAAATGACAAAAATGTCACTGATTCATTCTAGTATAAACTTTCTATAATTTCATCCAGAACTAGTGTTTTGGGAATTCTACTGGCCAATGTAATTTTAGCTATTTGTATAACCACAAAAAAATGTATGATACTTCTGGTCTAATAGTTTTACTAAAGTGATTAAACATTTTATAATTAAGTGATTTTGGAAATTGGCTAATTTCTATGAAGAATTTCATTCATGATGCAGAGATGAGGAAGCTCCTACTGTTTGGTGTTATTTTGTAACATCTTTATAGTAATATAATCTAATCATTAGTTTCATATTATCCTCATGATTATTAACATACTTAACAAATAGTAATGCTACTCTTGATTCAATTGCAACATCCAATCTTCTTTTATAATATTTAATGATTTTCATATAACTTTCTTTTACTTGCTTCATTTTGCTAACCACAATCTCAGAATCAGAGAATTTGAAAAGAATAGGTATTTTAGGAGCATTAGTTTGGGTGTTTATTACAGGTGTTATGTACTTTGACATATTACTTTTATGTCTTAGTACATTCAGTGGCTTACAGTCTCTTTTATGTACTCACATTTTAAATTTCCTTCCCATTATTCCATCTCATCTTTTTGTATTGATTCTGTAGGTGCTACTGTTTTCATCACCTACTGTTCATGCATGATTTAACATATGCTTTATGTTCTCTTCCATCATCTTCCCTTAACACATGAAAATAAGGCCATGTCTGCCATCTTGCTAGCATTATTGATGCCATTAAACCACCTCGTGCCTCACTCACATTTATTCAGTTTTTTTTTATGGATATCATGTCATTGATTACTACGTTCTATGAACTTCCCATAATGACAGCTAACAGTCTCGTGTTCTAACAGCCAGCAATATTTATTGACAATATAAACCACATGTCTGTGACGTGATATTTATGGATAAACCCACACATAATTGTCAGTAGATCATTAAACTTGCTAAGCTTATCAGCATACTCTACACATACTTGTTTAGATACTATGTCTATGTTTTCATCTCAATAGTGAAAATTTTCAAGAACCAAAATTATTAGGTTCATTGAATATGTGTCAGTCATGCTTCAAGAATATATTTCTGAAACAATTGGACAAAAGCTAAAGGGATATCTGTACCTTTTAATTAATTATTACTAATCAAAAAATTCAATTCTGACCATTCTCCCTCTTTAAAACGGAAGGGTATGACTATGTAATATGCTATAAAAATACTAGACACCAAAATAATCATATTATTAAACATTGCTTCTAGCTAGGAAATAAAACTATGTTCCTAATTGCAAATGCAAAATGAGTATTTCATTAACATATGGACAGTGATTTAATGAGCTTATTGTTTGTATTAATTGCGTTCTTGTAAGAAACACTGCTATTATAAAAAAATTCATTATTTATTTTCAAATATTTTGAATGGCAAAGACAGAGAAGGAGTGAGAGGGAGAAGTGAGGAGTGAATTTTTACAACCATTTGTTCACTTTCCAGTGCAAGTAACAGGTGGGGTTAGACCAAGCGTAAAGCAGAAGCCCAGAACTCCATCAGTCGCCCATGTGGACATTAAGGACCCAAGTGCCTTAGCCATCATCTTCTGCCTTCCAGGGTTCTCAGTAGCAGAAAGCCTGATCAGAAGCAGAGATGGACACAAAACTAGGAGCTCCCATATGCGTAGCATCCAATTCAACCAATAGTTTAACCAGTTTGCCAAGTTTTTACAATGAGATTACTTTTTAATCCTAAAACGTTATTTTACGTATCTCTTTACTGAGACCAGATAGCAAAATAAATTTAACAAATCTATGCCCTCAGTAAGTAACACAAGTATGTACTTACCCATTGTGATTTTATTGCTAAAGTCAATTATGCAATACTTTGACTGAATTTTCAGTTAGCTGAACACAAATAACAGTACGTTTAGTAGCTAGACTTCACAATTTATATCACAAATTTCTTAGGGTTAAAAAATTAGTGAAATATACACAAAATATATGGAGAATATGGTTGATCGCACACAAGTATATATGAATAATTTTGTAAGATATTTAAAGTCTATCCCAAATTGAATATATTTAGGTTATATATCATCTTCCATCCCTTCATCAAAATTTAATCTAGTTATTTCTCAATTGAAAGTCATGATTTGTAAAACAGAACTAAATACCAAAAAAATACACCAAATAAACACTCAATGGTCGATTATTATGAGTATATCATACCTAAATAATTAGATAACTCAGTTTTTACCGAATTAAACCTTGCAAATTGTTCTAATGATTTAAGCTGTTAATTTTTTGGTTATACATCTGAATTATAATGATAAGTGTTCTACTGTTTTCAGAATAGAAGATAGAATAGAAAAACTGTTAAACTAGGAAGTTGGGGCTAGTACAATATTATAGTAAACTAATCCTCCTCCTGCAAGCACTGGAAACCCATATGGATGCCAGTTCGTGCCTTGCTGCTCTACTTCTGATCCAGCTCCCTGCTTGGATAGCTGATACCACAAGTTCTTGGATCCCTGCACCTGTGTAGCTAGGCCAGGATGCAACTCCTGGTTCCCAATTTAGAATCAGCTCAGCTCAAGCTGTTTCAGCTGTTTGGGGAGTGAACCAGTGAATGAAAAATCTCTCTCTGTTTCTCTGCCTTTCTCTCTGTAAAAATCTGTTTTTCAAATAAGAACTAAATGAATCTTTAAAATAAAATGAAATGTTTGATAATACTTCTTATAGGATTGCAGTTAACATTGATCTTGAGATGACAGTTACATGATTAGGGTAGCTGTATTAATCCTTATGCTCTTTCGGCTTGTCCACTGATGCATATGAGGCTGATTGATATAGGAGTGCATTTTTTCTTTAATTTTAGATTTTTTTTTTTTATGGGAAAGGCAGATTTACAGAGCGGAGATACAAAGAGAGGAAGATTGTCCATTTGCTGGTTTGTTCCTTAAATGGCCACAACAGCCCGAGCCAAGAGCCAGGAGCCAGGAGCTTCTTCCAAGTCTCCTACACAGGTGCAGGGTTCCAATGAGTTGTGCCATCCTCCACTACTTTTCCAAGCCATAAGCAACAAGTTGAATCAGAAGTGGAGCAGCTGGACAATGAACTGATCCCCATATGGGATACTGGTGCTTGAAACTGGAGCACTTGCCTGTTGAGCCATGGCGCTGCCCAGAGTGTATTCTTTTCTAAATGGCTCTAAGGTTTGGAGATGATTTTTATAAATTATAGTTTTAAGAGTTTCCAAGAAGACTGTAAATATACTATATGATTCATTCACTATATATCATGCAGTACAAAAAAAAAGGAAAAGGTAAAATTAGGTATAGGTCACAGTGCAGATTTAATTTGATAATATCAATTGTTATCTATTTTTTTTATTTGAAGGGCAGACCTAAGACAGAGACATATGGGGATAAAGAGATTTCCCGTCTCCTATTTACACCCTAAATGCCCAGAAGAGGCAGAGCTGCACAAGGTTGAACTGCATTATTGTAAATTTAACCCATCTCATATCTGAGTATCGAGGATGTAAATATTTGACTTATCACCACTGCCTCCCAGAGCACATTAGTAGGAAGCTGGAGTCAGGAGGTAGATTAGTATGGATCCCAGGTACTTTGATGTTGGACACCATGCCTTGTTTACTAATGTTTAACTGTTAAGCTAAACATCTGTACCACGGGAGTGGTTTTTGAGAAGGAGTCACTGATTCTTGCTTCATGAATTCCATCATCACTGAGTGACCTCAGGATTCTTAGGAAGTTCCACTTGTTCAGCCTGTGAAATCCAAATCCCTTAATAGGGTTAAGCTGTTATTTCTAGATCAATGTATATATCAGTTTGCTTGTAAATAGAAGGAAGTTAAGAAAATATCTGAGTTTTCTCCTGTGGCTTTTATTTTATGTGTCATTGAATTTTTCTTAAGAAAAGATTTTTAAAAAGTAACAGGATCAAGAAATAATCTCAAGATATTAAGTCATAGAAAGAAAATTTAAAAATGAATCTGATAGTGAAGAATGACTATAGAGTAATAATTTTATATACATGTTATACACATATAAACATGTATATCTTCCAATATACATATTGAATTATAACCTAACTCATATAACTCCAATGGTCATTAGTGCCATCTGCAAACACATTTGTTTTTAACTTTTTGCACACACTGATAGGCAAAACTAAAAACAGAAATGTTTTTTCTGATAAATAAAAGCCTATGTGGTCATTTAATTTGTTCTTTGTAATAAAACTATAAAAAGTTCAGTATTTTGAGGCTGCTAAAAAGTGACAGCTTCAGGAATGATGAAGAAACAATAGCATTGGTTGTTCTGAGTCACGCTTTATAAATCTGACTGAAGCAGAAACAGAATGCTAATGAGAAGTAACAACCATTTAATCCTTGCCCTGGTGGCAAATATTTTGTATAGAAAATATTGTTTTCTGACTTACACTCAGAAAGTCATTGGAGTGACCTTGTTCTTTAAACAGTATTTTCATTGAGTTATTAAAAACCATATCCTGCCCTAAAAAGATGTAAATAAAATCACTTTTAAATTAAACATAGCTTCATAAAGTAACACAGAAATATTTAGAAGTTCAGCACCACTCAAACCAGTAGTTGAGGAGACTTTTGTCTTCTGTGACTTTCACAGTAAATTACTACTCTTTTTCTCTTGGCAATTCAGTTTCATGAGAGTTCATGGTTTGGGCCCATTTTTGTTCACAATATCAGTTCCTATAGGACATGGTTCAAAATAATCTTCCCATTACTACACAAGAGTATTCCAAGCAAAGGAGAATAGAGCCTATTAGTACTACTTGTGAATAATGGCATGCAAACCAACAATCAACACCCAAATTAGCCTGAGATTTTTTTGTTTGTTTTTAGAAAAGATAAGAACAACAATATGAAGGATTGATTGGCTTGCTTAGAGAGTCATGGGCAGATCTATATTCTAGATTTTGCATTTATCATCTGATATGATTCGAACTACAAATCTGAATCTTATTTTTATTCTGCCAGTATAGACACTGTACTTAGAAGTGGATTTTGGATCTGAACTTAAAATGCTGTCTTTATTTCCATCAGTTTCTGCCCCAAAGTGAGATGTGTTAGCTGTTTGTTCTCATGCTGTCACTTGCTGTGAACATTGCTTCCCTTCTGGTTCTCACTATCATTGTCAGGGCAATGAAGGATAGGACAAAGAGGTCTGAACTTGAGCTGTGGTTATGCAACAAGGTGGAGGAATCCACCATGGTGGGAGGGTTTGGGGAGGGGTGGGGAGAACCCAAGTATCTATGTAATTGTGTCACATAATACAATGTAATTACTGAAGTTAAACAATAAATAATTTAAAAAAAAATAATAATAAATAGTTTCTAAAAAATAAGCAGAATATTTCATTTTCAAACTATTGTCACAGGAGAGATTAAAATGTGATTTAAAAACTTGCTGAAATAAAAATAACAATTAGAGAATTAAAAAAAAAAAAAAAAAAAAAGAGTAATTCCCTACATCTCTAACACATTTCTGCTCTGAATGAGTAGTCCTTCATAAACCTGCTTGAGGCTGGCAAGTGACATGACATGGCCATCAGAGGTAGCAGAATACAGTAAATGACAGAGCGAGATGTATGTCACTCACACTGGACCCCAATCAATGCAGTGAACTCAACAGTTTTTGTTGATACTAAAGTGGAATTTATACATTAGCTTTATAAAACTAATCAGTTTTATATATCAAAAATATTTCTTCGCAATGACAATGTAAGAAAATCTGAACAGGATAATACTTTTACAACTTTATGAAATGAAAATACGTTGATCCTGATTGCAAAAAAATTTAGAGTTGAATTTTAATACTATCATAAGCAAAAGATACAATGCAATTAATAAAAGATATCATCAATTTATTTAAAATTAATTTTAGATAGTAATAAATGCCAAATTAATTCAGCTAACTTTAACAAAAATTTACCTGGAAGAAAATGGTAAACATTGATCTTGATTCAGAGAACACAAAATAGAATTGCAGAAGCCATGACGAATGGCTAATGTGAGTGAGACATGGACAAAAGTTGTTCTGAGAAACAGCACAACCTATTGATTCAAATGCTCATGTCAAATTTAAAGACATGATTTCAATACAACTTTTGTATAACATTTCTTCTCTGTGTAACATATAAAATATATTCAGAGTAAAGCTGAATATGTATTTCTCTCTTCAAATCTAATACAGTACTAAGATTTTTAAATTGCATAAGTTACTGAGAAGAAATGGCTAAACTAAGGAGGAAAAATAGCTACTGAGAAGAAATGGCAAAAGTAAGGAAGAAGAATAAGAAAGACGGAAAAATGGAAATTCATAATTTAGCACTTAAAGAAACAATGTGTCAAGATTAGGGTCTGTACTTTTTTTTTTTTTTAAGATTATTGGGGCTGGTATGATGGCTCAACAGGCTAATCCCCGACTATAAGTGACAGCATTCCATATGGGCTCCAGTTCATGTCCTGGCTGCTCCATTTCAGCTCCAGCTCCCTGC
Organism: Ochotona princeps; assembly: GCF_030435755.1. Classification (NCBI taxonomy): domain Eukaryota; kingdom Metazoa; phylum Chordata; class Mammalia; order Lagomorpha; family Ochotonidae; genus Ochotona; species Ochotona princeps. The sequence continues at coordinate 37,509,608 of NC_080846.1, read as the reverse complement.
CTAAGATCTGAGAAAGCAGCAGAGGATGGCTTACGTCTTCATGCCCCTGCACCCGCGTGGGAGCCCTAAGAAGCTCTTCGCACCTAGCTTCAGTCAGGCTCAGCGCTGGTTGTTGCAGCCATTTCGGGAGACAGCCAGTGAATAGAAGATCTTTCTAGCTCTCCTTCTCTATGTAAATCTGCCTTTCAAATAAAATGGACACAATTCTTTTTAAAAAGACATTTAAAAGGCAGAGTTACTGAGAGGGGGAGAAGCAGACAATAAAAAGAAGGAAGTCTTCTATTGGTTCACTTCTTTTTTAACATTTTTAAAAATTTTCTTTATTTTCTTTCTTTCCTTTTTTTTTTTTTTTTTTTTTTTTTTGTAAAGTCAGATATACAAACAGGAGGAAAGACAAAGGGAAAGATCTTCCATCTGATGATTCACTCCCTAAGTGGCCGCAACAGATAGAGCTTGGCTCATCCAAGTCAGGAGCCAGGAGCCTCTTCTGGGTCTCCCATGCAAGTGCAGGGTCCCAAGGTCACTGGCCGTCCTAGGCTACTTTTCCAGGCCAAAGACAGGAAGCTGGATGGGAAGTAGGGCCTGTCTGGATTAGAACCAGCACCCATATGGGATTCCGGGTGTACAAAACAAGGACTTCAGCCGCTGGACTACCGCGCTGGGTCCTATTGATACACTTCTTAAATGTCCACTGCATTCACCCTGCAAAGCATTAATTCCTTTGTAGCTGATAATAGAATTTATGCCCATGGTAGTAAGAAGAGGCTTGCAAAAGACTTGAACATAAAATATTGGGGAGGGGGACACAGGTTATTGAAATGATCAATAGACATAGCTTCATTTAGAATGAAGTACCAAATCTTCAACTTTAATCCTTCACAAGTGGTATGTCTTTATTCACACTGAAAACCAACAAACAAAATGAAGTAAAACTCTGAGCGTAATGATAGCTCACTTCGCTTTCTCCATGTGGATAGAATTCTGCTTCTATTTATTTGCTGGACAAGTGAATTCTGGCTAATAATGGTTAAGAGGAGTTGCTCTGAGGAAACACAGATGACAACAGAATAACTACTTGGAATTTTCAGCTTTAACACTGGCAGAGTGTTTTCACCGGTATTTTGTCATCATTTATCTGAGCAACTCAACAGTCTCTCACGCCTGCCTGAGAGGCCTGAACCCATGAAATCAGCTTTTACTATGGGAAAACCAACCCTGACCAGTTTTCCAACTTATTTTAGAATTGGCTTTGGTACGTGCCTAGTGGCATATATCTGTGCTTGTTATTGTCAGCTCAGCAGAGCTTCCCCAGCAAGATTTTTCCAATCATAATTTGGACGACAGTGAAACTGGATGATGATTGTGATTCTGTGGAGTCACAATCATTCAATGTCATGTCCTAGAGTACGTATTTCCCCAGTTTTGACTCTGTTTCGTGTTTACGTGATTAGCATTGACTGAAGGCAGAATTGGCCCTCAAGAGACATTGTGTAATTAGGCAGTTTTTTTTTCTCCATGGTTTGGATAAATCTTGCAAAACAAACTGACAACTGAAAATTATGACACTTTTGTGTTATCTGCATATATCCAATATTACTGTTTGATGGGAATAATCTTTTACAAAAATTAGATGGAACCTACAGAGTATTCTGTGAATTTTCCCAAACTTTGAAACAGATATCCCCGCATCATTTTGGTAAGTATATAAAATTACTCAGGCAATTTCAAAATATTTACCTTGAGCTGCCTAAAATTCAAACATGATTCATATAGTTTATCTGATATCAGAACAAACAAAGCAGAAAGGTTATTGAGAACAGATTCCTGATGTAAGTGGTCCATTCAGTTTCTTCTAACAGATGGAGGCCTAGAGTATCTGGAATTTTCGTTCACAGGTGGAAGTCAATTGGTTTGACTGCAAATTTGATGATTTTTCTGTAGTGAATACACCTAAAATTTTATCAGAGAAAGCCACAACAGTTCCTGCTGTTTTAAATGATTGTATCCAAAAATAAAAATAAAACCTACTCAGAGTCTACCTACCGTTTATATTTTTATTTGCTATTTTGAAGAGTGTTTTAGTTGTATTTTTCTCGTGAACCCTGCTTTGTAAACATCAGACTTCTTATAGCTCAATTATAAAGTCAAACACTATATTTTTATGATATGTGTTCATGGGCTTAATTTCTTCAAAAATAACAATGTTTAATGTATTTTAAAGAGTATCATTACACTGATATTATGGCTAACATTTATTGATTGAACTGTGTACATATACAAACATGTACAAACTGATGTAAATGTTCCTTAGGTAGCACAAATTATTACTGCTAATCTTTGTCCTGTACTTTTTAAAGTCCTTAAGTGAAGTAGTGTGCTTGGTGGTTTTCATAACTGTGTTTGCGACTTACTATTCATCTGGAATAGCCAATCAACGCTTTCAGTGAAGAATATAAAATTATAAATACATGCTTTTGTCTTGCAAATTTTGTACTTATCCACCGAAAGGAAAGAAAGCACCGTTATCTTTTTAAAAAATTTTTTATTAATTACATTGCATTATGTGACACAGTTTCATAGGCTCTGGGATTCCCCCATCCCTTCCCCGTGTCCTCCCCCTGTGGTGGATTCCTCCACCTTGTTGCAGTATTACAGTTCAAATTAAGTCGAGATTCTTTCGTTGCAATCATATACCAAACATAGAGTCCAGCATCTTATTGTCGAGATAAATTCAACAGTTTCTTAGGGAGACCTTCTCTGGTCTGAAGGCAGAGCTGGCAGAATATCATCCCGATCAATTAGAAGCCCCAGCACAACATCAACAACAATTTACAACATTATGGAATTAATTGACATAGTATTGAGTGACCAATACGTTATAACAGTGCAAGTTCTTAACCACCTCCTGTGATTACTTCATTGACCCTTCATTTTTTGTTTGTACTCGGAACCAGCTGCTATACACCTTAAAGAGGCTATAGGGTACTATTCAGCTGTCTCGTGTATGTTTTCATTTTAGTATTTAGCTGTTTATTGTGTTGATGCATGATTTTGCTGAACTTGGTAGATTTTAGGATAGTCTTAAACTGGCTTATAAAACTAATAAGGCCTTTGTCAACAGTTGAGGTGCAGAACAGTTTTAGGAGGGGTGTGCAGAGAAATCTTTCATCACCTAGTGAGGAGTAACTAATCATTGTGTCCTATCTAGTAAGGTATATGTGGATCCACGCTGATCGTTTCCCGTTTGGGTCTAAGCTTTCCTTGTATTTCTCTGACTATCTATTCTATTTTTTGGGGGGGGGGCTGATGGTCATTGCAAGAGAAGGTGGGGATCCAAAGTTGGAACTAAGTAAGGACCAGAAGAAGCTCCTCTCCCTAGTCCCGAAGGAAGTTTACTGTTCTTCTGTTTCTGCACATCATGCAGGGCTCCCGGCTGTTGTTCTGATGACCTTGGGTCCTGTGAGGAAGGATTTGGGCCTCTTCCATTCCATGTGGGAGATCCAGATGGGGCTGGGTGACCTCGGAGTTCTCGGCCTCTGAAGGCACTCCAATTCCTCGTGTTCTCCTTGTCTGTTGGGATCTAGTCCTTGGTGCCTGTCTGATAGTCCTTGGTGAGGATCTGAGTCTTCAGGTTTGGGATACAAGCCTCCTCCTGTCCACCTGCTCCACTCTGGCGTCCCCCACTGCTCTGTGCATATGACCTCCTGTTTAGAGGTTGTCAGGATTGTTCTTGATTCCCCCTATATGTCTTTGTCATGTAACTATTGTTTAATGCTGATCGAGTCTGTTGTCTATGAATTACCTGTTATGTTTCTGATAGGTTATACTTTACGTCTTCCTCACACATTCTAAGGAGATGGAAAATTTCCCAGTTCTTCTACCCATTTCCGAGTAGCTTAGGGTCTTAAAAGTATATTAGGTATTACAATTCCTTGATGTAGAACATAGTCTGATTCACATTAATTGTATGTTTGTTGAATACATCACAATATCTTAATGCATTAGATACAGGCTGTTTGAGGTTAAAACAATATTACAATACAGGGGTACTATTTTCTGGATTGGCATCCTTTCATCTTCTATTAAGGCAAACATGCGGTATTTAACCTTTTGGGATTGGCTCATTTCCCTTAGCGTAATGGTTTCCAGTTGGGCCCATTTGGCCACAAAAAAACTGCATTTTGTTTTTTTTAATAGCTGAGTAGTATTCCGTGGAGTAGATGAATCATAGCTTTCTTATCCAGTCTTCTGTTGATGGGCATTTCGGTTGCTTCCAAGTTTTTGCAATTCCGGATTGTGTTGCTATAAACATAGGGGTGCATGTTGGTTTCTCGTGTAGCAAGTGTTTTGGATATATTCCTAGGAGTACTATTGCTGGATCGCATGGTATGCACTGTTATTTGACTCAAGCATAACTTTATAGGCCACACATGAGAGTCCAATGAATGGAAGTGCATGGGGTTGTCATCCATTTTTTCGAATATTTCATTTAAAATCACATGGACAAATGAATTCAAATATTACTGTATAACAGTAAAATTGTTGTTAAGACATAGAAAGTCATCGAGAATATGCTAACTTAAATGTTACAGTAAATTAAAAGTTGACAATAAAACAATTGTGTTCCCAAAACATGGCAGCATTTGTGGTTCTTCAGTTCTTCATACTTGGATTTAGTTTGCCATCTAGTGGTCAGATTTCACCATTGCCTGTGTGAAAACCACAAAGGTTTGACTTGCGACATCGTTTTAATTTGAGCATATTTTTATATCCACTTCAGACAGTCAGACCATTACTAGGATAACTGTACACCCTTAGTTTGCCAAGAATATTTGTGAATGTCCCAATTTGTGATACACAGCAGCTTCCCCTCCATGTTCTACAGCTCTTACCATTTATTCATAAATAAGAATACAAAAAACTTCACCAACAATGAATGAAATTAACCAAATGGAAAACTCAAAACTTATTCCAAAATTTTGAAATTAAATGCAAGTGTGTTTTAAAATTTTTCTTTTTTTAAAGATTTGTTTATTTTATTGGAAAGGCAGATGTACAGAGGGAAGGAGACAAAGAGGAAGATCTTCCGTCCGATGATTCACTCCCCAAGTGACTGCAATGGCTGGTGCTGCGCCGATCCGAAGCCAGGAGCCAGGAACTTCTTTCTGGGTCTCCCACATGGGTGCAGGGTCCCAAGGCCTTGGGTCATTATCAACTGTTTTCCCAGGCCACAAGCAGGGAGCTGGATGGGAAGTGGAGCTGCCGGGATTAGAACCAGCGCCCACATGGGATCCCGGTGCGTTCAAAGCAAGGAGTTTAACCGTTACGCTATTGTGCCGGGCCCTAAAATTTTTCTTAACTATGAATACTTCCAAAGAATCACCACTGTTATGACTAATTGTTCATGCTAACTAGGCTAGGTTATGGAATATTCAGCTAGATGATGAAATATTATTTCTGAAGATGTTTGTGTAGGTGTTTCTAGAAGACAGTAGCATCGCATTAGCAGACTTGGTGAAAAAGATCGTTTTCACTATATGGACTGCCACCATGTCCTTGGTTGAGGAGCTGAAGAGAGCAGGAAAGCAGAGGAGAGGTAATTACTGTCCTCATAACTGCCTAAGAGTGACATCTGTCTTTTTCTGCCACACAGATGTCAGAGGTCCTGGTTCTTTGGCTGTCAGACCCAACGATGTACCAATGCCTCCTAGCCCCAGGTCGCATGCCTTTGACTTAATTGAGTTATCCTGGTGACTTTCTGGAGTCTTTAGATTTCAGCGGTATTATTGTGAAAAATTCTCCATCACAAGTCAGTTTCTATAATGAATGTCCATATGTATGAACATTTATTAAAATGTGACATAAATATTCATATGTATGCATCATATGACAAATGTTCATATATACTCATATGAGCTACCAATTATTCACAGCGTATTCATCCTAGGACCTCCATTGGATACCTGAAACTGTAGAGGATGGAACTTCATACATACTGTTATTTTTTAAAGTACATTGGTAATGACAATGCAGTTTAATGGATAATTTGGGCACAGAAGAACAATAACAAATCAGTGTTTTCTTGGGCAACATGTTGAAATCAATCAAAACTGTTTTCTTGTTTTATTATTCCACAGGTTTGATGCCTTTTCCATCCTAATTGAAAACTCATCACAAACTGGCCATAACTGCTGCAGTTTGAGATGTGAAAGTGAAAGTATCACAAAGTTCTTTTTCTTTCACAATCACACTGACAAAGGATTTGTTTTCTTTATTTGCATTGGAAGATCAGATTCTCAGAGAAAGGAGAGAGAGAAAAAAAATCTCCCATCCACTGGTTCACTCCACAAATGGCCACAATGGCCAGAGCTGAGCCAAATTGAAGCCAGGAGCCAGGAGCTTCTTCCAGGTCTCCCACGCGGGTGCAGGGCCCAAAGAACTGGGCCATCTTCTACTGCTGGCCCAGGCCATAAGTAGGACTAGATAGCAAGTAGAGTAGCTAGGACAAAAACTGATGCCCTAAGGGATCCCAGTGTTTGGAGGTGGAGGATCAGCCAGTTGAGTCATTATGCCTGAAAGATTCATACTCCACAGATACTGCAACTCCAATATGTGATTAAAAAAAAAAAAAACTTTCACCATTTACCCAACATAAACATGTCACAACTTCTTGTTGGCATATTTAAATTGCCATCGTTATCACAAGGAATTGCTAAACAGTTCACAGAAACTGTGTATTATGAAAACACTAAGCAGAAATAATGAGACTAAATTTGCAGTACTTGGTGGACTAATCTGCACTTCTATGTAAGAATTTTTTCTTCTTTCTAATTATAAAAAAATGGGGTCTTCAAGCTGAAAAAAATCATCTGTTGTACTCTCATTTTTTGCAGCAAATCTGCAAGTCTCTTTGACATTGGTGGTATAAAACTTTTCTTTTTAGCAATTGCTTTAACCAGCAGATGGCAATGTAAAGCAAAGTATAAATTAAGCAAAGAAAAAAAAAGTAGGGGGGCTACTTTTATTCAATGCATTAGTTATTTCTCTAGCGCTTTTCCCTGACCAAAAAAAGAAAAAGTTCAGTATCTGTGTGCTATAGTTACGCTCATCATTTTCCCGTTAAGTCTTTTAGATAATAGAATGGTATCACAAGAGCTGTCCAGCTTCCCTTACAGTTGTTGTTTTCCAGCCACCTAATCACATCAGGAATCTTCAATGTATAATTTTTAAGTTCAGCATTGGATGTTAAATCTTAGTAGTAGGAATTGTGTGTATTATAATTATAGAATAAAGAAATCCAGTTTTCCTGAGATGCTGAGCATCATCTGTTTTCAAACACTAACAGTCAATAAATCCTTTCCTTAACATTGTTTATACCTAATTTCATCTTTTTTGGGGGGATAGCTTGTAGCCAACGGAGAATAAAGATCTCCAGAGCGGCGGAGTTCTCCTTATTCCACAGCCATCAATCACCCTTCCCGATAACCACCCCATATAACAGGTTTGGAGCACCATTCATGGTTTTCCCCATATATTTGCTAAAGCATATTATCTTTGGTCTTTAAAAATACTCCACAAATGTTTATTTTTAAATTTATTCACGTGATTTCGGATTGTTCAGAAACGAGGGAGGGGAAATTCAAAAAGTTCCTTGCCAGTGATCCCACACTGTGTAACGCTTCTGCTCCAGAGTGTCCTGGAAAACGAAATTTACTTTAAACAACAAAAGTGAAGAAAGCAAAAGAAGCAGTGGAGAAGAGTAGTGAATTACGCTTGATAGCATAAAGGAAGCATTTATCTTCATTTGTCACTGTTAATAAATTCAATGTTTACACTTTAATATATTTACACTATTTTTCATTGTTTAAATCTTATTTTTGTAGATGACTTTAAATTGCATACTCATAGAAGAACAATATCAATGAATATTGATGTTAATCCAATTACACACTATCTAGATAACGTGGTCGAATTTTATATTTCATTACATAGGTGTATTCCATCCAAATTTCAAAAATAATAAACTTGGATTTTTAAATTTATAATTTGTTTTGAAATAGTTATAGAGACAGATGGAGATACACAGATACTTACACAGGCACAGAGAGAGAGAGGAAAGGAAAGAGACAGAATATATCTTCCTTTCTCCCTTGGGTCACTAACTAGCTAGCCACAACAGCCATTGCTAGAAGAGTCTGGAGCCAGGACCTAGGACCTCCATCCAGCTCTCCCATGTGGATAGCAGAGACACAAACACTTGGGTCATCCTCAGTTGTTTTTCCCGGCCATTCGCAGGGAGATGGGTTAGAAGGGAGGCAGCCAGGACAGGAACACATGCCTAAATGAGAGGCCAGCACGTCACAGACAACAGCTTTACCGTCTATTCCACAATGCTGTCCCCTTGCATGAGTTTTCTTTGTTTTCATTTGTGTCTTTATTATTTACATTTAATATTAAAGGGCTCTGTTTCGCTCATCTGCAAGAATTTAAATAATCATACACTAGGATAAACGCTTGTTCTTAAAATTTGAATTAGGGAAAGTAAATGCTTGGGCTATCAAATTAAGGCAGCACTTCAGATGCCCACATCCCAGGATGGGTGCCTGGGTTCAAGTGCTCCTCACTCCAGCTAATGCATTCTCTGCTCTGTTCCTCACTCCCTGGAAGCAGCAGATGATGACTCAAACGTAGAGTTCTTGCCACCCATGCACGAAACAAGGATTGAATTCCTGGGTTTTGGCTTGGCTTAGTCCAGCCCCACCTATTGCAAACATTTGGGGAGTGAACCAGCGGATACAAGACCTGTCTATCACCATCTATCTTTAACACTAAGCCTTTAAAGAAGATAGATAAATAATCTTTAGCAGTTAAAAAAAAAAACAATTGGGATTTCTGTTGCCCTTGTCTTTTCTCCAACCATACCTTTGAAAGACCCTCACCAAAAAGCATGAGCTTTAGCAGCAGCAACGCCATTTTGCAAGGCTTAAAACTAAGAATGACAGGATCTCTGGAAAGGAAGCGGACAAGGACAGGGCAAGCTTGCCTCATATCCGTGGCCAAACATCTGGCCCCCAAATAAGGCAGAAATATTAGGAAAGAGAGCTAACTCAGCGCCAACTCAGCTGTTATCAGGGATAGGGAACCAACTCAAGGCTAAACTAGTCATTATTAAAAATCCCCGGTACTAAAATAAAATTGCCATCATCATGACCCTGGCCTTATAGGAGTCCACCAATCAGAGTCCTGTAACTATGCTTCTTGCTTCTGTAATTGCGCTTCTGCTCCTGAACCCCATAAAAACCCCCAGACCCCAACCTAGGGCGCGCAAGTCTTCCAAGAGACTTTGTTGCCCCAGGTACCTGTGTATCTGAATAAACCTCTTGCTGTTTGCATCCGCACAAGTGGTCTCGTTGTTCCTTGGGAGGGGCCTCTCCAAAGGAGGGACACCCATATCGGGGGTCTTTCATTTGGGGGCTCGTCCGGGATCAGAGACCCCTGCCCAAGGACCACCGACCCACCTCCGGGAGGTAAGCTGGCCAGCGCTTGAAATTTGTTCATGTCCTTGTCTTTGTGTTTGTGTTGAAATTTCGCGCTTGCGTTTGTACGACCCGGCCGTGTCGCTTTGTACTTGGCGGACCCGTGGAGGAGCCGACGGGCTCGGACTCCCGACCGCAACCCTGGAAGACGTTCCGGGGACATTTGGAGTCAGGTTTCTGGCTCATTTGAATTTTGTGAACCTGACCCGAATAGGACTCTTTGGGGCTCCCCCACTGTCTGAAGGGTACACGGTTCGTTTGGGAGACGAGAGATCCGGACTCTCATCACGATCTCCATTTGAGTTTTTGCTTTCGGTTTGGCACCGAAGCCGCGCTGCGAAGTTGTTTTGTTTCAGTGCCGGCCTATTGTTTGTGGTTTTTGTGTTCAGTGTTTCGTCTGTCGAGATAATGGGACAATCTATTACCACCCCACTTAGTCTTACTTTACAGCATTGGCGAGATGTCCAGGACATGGCTAACAATCAGTCAGTAGATGTCCGCAAGAAAAAATGGATTACCCTTTGCTCCTCAGAGTGGCCAACCTTCAACGTTGGCTGGCCAAGAGATGGAACCTTTAATCCTAACATTATTTCACAGGTCAAACACAAAGTAATGAATCCTGGTCCCCATGGTCATCCAGACCAAGTGGCCTATATAATTACCTGGGAGGCCCTCATTCATGCTCCACCTCTGTGGGTCAGGCCTTTTATTACTCTTAAACCACCCTCTACCCCCATCCCCTCTGCTCCTCCTCCCCTTCCAACCCTTGGGCGCCCCTCTCAGTCTTCACTCTACCCAACCCTTGTCAAACCCACACAGATTCAAAATGCAAAGGAAAAATCACCCAAAGTTAAGGTCTTACCCCCAGGAGAAGATCTAGTAATGGACCTGCTGGCTGAGGAACCCCCACCATATCGAGATCAACAAGCGGCAGAAGCTGAACCGGAAGAGACCCCAGCCGCCGCTCCTGCACCTTCCCCGATGGCAGGGCGGCTACGAGGGCGTCGGGAACAACCTCCTGACTCCACTTCCCGTGCCCTCCCTCTGCGGGCCGGTCCCAATGATCGGCTCCAGTACTGGCCGTTTTCTGCCTCTGATTTATACAATTGGAAACATAACAATCCCCCCTTTAGCAAGGATCCCTCTATGCTAACCTCTTTGATTGAGTCTATTTTAGTGACACACCAACCCACTTGGGATGATTGTCAACAGTTACTACAGACATTATTGACGACCGAGGAAAAACAACGGGTTTTCCTGGAGGCCAGGAAAAATGTTCTAGGAGACAATGGCCGCCCCACCCAATTACCCAATGAGATTGATGCAGCCTTTCCTTTGGAGCGGCCCAATTGGGATTTTACTACGGATGAAGGTAGGAACCACCTGCGTCTCTATCGCCAGTTGCTCATAGCGGGTCTCCATGGGGCGGCACGGCGCCCCACCAATCTGGCTCAGATCAAGCAGGTAGTACAAGGGTCCGAGGAAACTCCCTCGGCATTTCTTGAGCGGCTAAAAGAGGCCTACCGTATATACACCCCATATAACCCAGAAGATCCAGGGCAAGCCACCAATGTGGCCATGTCCTTCATCTGGCAATCAGCTCCAGACATTAGAAAGAAACTTGAGAGACTTGATAATCTCAGAGAAAGCTCTATTCAGGATTTACTTAAAGAGGCAGAACGTATCTTTAATAAGCGTGAAACTCAGGAAGAAAGAGATGAGAGACTTAAAAAGGAAGCAGAAGAACGTGATGAAAGGTTGAGACGTGAAGCTGAAGAGAGAGAGAATGTCAGAGATCGCAAAAGAAACAAGGAAATAAGTAGGCTATTAGCCACCATAGTGACAGGACAAACTCAGGAGAGACGAGGAGGGGATCGGAGGAGCCCCCAAGTAGATAAAGATCAATGTGCCTATTGCAAGGAAAGAGGACATTGGGCCAGAGATTGCCCTAAGAACCTAAAGAGATTTAAAAGACCAGGGCACCCGGCTTCCATACTGACTCTAGAAGATTAGAGAGGTCAGGGCCAGGAGCCCCCCCCTGAGCCCAGGATAACTCTTAACGTTGGGGGGCAACCTGTCACCTTCCTGGTGGATACCGGGGCACAGCACTCGGTGTTGACCCATGCGCCGGGACCTTTGAGCGACAGATCGGCTTGGGTCCAAGGAGCGACCGGAGGAAAAAGATACCATTGGACGACTGACCGAAGAGTGCAGCTGGCGACTGGTAAAGTGACTCATTCTTTTCTACATGTTCCTGATTGCCCCTATCCATTATTGGGACGGGATTTGCTTACCAAATTAAGGGCGCATATACATTTTGAGAGTAATAGGATTCGAATAACTGATCCAAAGGGAGCGCCTCTCCAGGTCCTCACCCTCCAATTAGAAGACGAATACAGGTTATATGAGATTCTGGGGCCAAATAATACAGAGATAAAAAATTTAAACTTAGATTCTTGGATAAAGAGATTTCCTATGGTTTGGGCGGAAACCGGAGGGATAGGCCTTGCACTCCGGCAGCCGCCTCTGATCATTGAACTGAAAGCCACTGCGACTCCGGTCTCTATAAAGCAGTACCCAATGTCCCAAGAGGCTTATCAGGGTATCAGACCACATATCAAGAGACTTCTGGATCAAGGCATTTTAGTTCCTTGCCGATCACCTTGGAATACCCCGCTTCTTCCAGTAAAGAAGCCGGGAACAGAGGACTATAGACCTGTGCAAGATTTAAGGGAAGTTAATAAGAGAGTGGAAGATATTCATCCCACTGTGCCTAATCCCTATAACTTACTTAGCACACTTCCGCCTACACATATTTGGTATACAGTTTTAGATTTGAAGGATGCCTTCTTTTGTCTCAGACTTAGTCCCCAAAGCCAATCTTTGTTTGCTTTTGAATGGAAGGACCCGGACTTGGGACTCTCAGGTCAACTGACCTGGACCAGGTTACCTCAAGGCTTCAAAAATAGTCCCACATTGTTTGATGAGGCTCTCCATCGGGACCTCGCAGATTTCAGAGTCCAGAATCCGACTCTAATACTTTTACAGTATGTGGATGACCTCCTATTGGCAGCAACCACCGAAACAGATTGTCGACAGGGCACTGAGTCCCTGTTACAAACTTTGGGACAATTAGGCTACAGAGCCTCTGCAAAGAAAGCACAGCTCTGCCAAACCCAGGTCACATATCTAGGATATCAGTTAAAAGATGGACAGAGGTGGCTGACTGCCGCCCGCAAGCAGGCGGTGACCAACATTCCCGCCCCAAGGAATTCTCGTCAACTACGAGAATTCCTGGGGACCGCGGGTTTCTGCCGCCTATGGATTCCTGGGTTTGCTGAAATGGCAGCCCCTCTTTACCCCCTTACAAAGCAGGGAGCAACGTTTAACTGGGGGTCTGAGCAGCAACAGGCCTTTGATGATATCAAGCAGGCTCTTCTGACTTCTCCCGCTTTGGGCCTTCCCGATGTCACGAAGCCCTTTGAATTGTTTGTGGATGAAAAGCAGGGCTACGCAAAGGGAGTCCTGACTCAAAGATTGGGGCCCTGGAGGCGACCTGTAGCCTACCTCTCTAAGAAACTGGATACTGTTGCCTCTGGCTGGCCACCTTGTTTGCGGATGGTGGCAGCTATAGCCGTTTTAACTAAGGATGCTGGCAAATTAACTTTGGGACAATCATTGACTATCTTGGCGCCTCATGCAGTTGAGGCCCTAATCAAACAACCACCAGACCGCTGGCTCTCCAATGCCCGTATGACCCATTATCAAGCTATGCTCCTAGACACGGACCGGATACACTTTGGACCGGTTGTTGCCTTAAACCCAGCAACTCTGCTTCCCCAACCGGAGGATATAGAACAGCATGACTGCCTACAGATCCTCGCAGAAGTACACGGGACACGACCAGACCTAACGGATCAGCCCCTCCAGGACGCGGACTTCACCTGGTATACGGACGGGAGCAGCTTCATAGATAATGGAGAACGAAAAGCCGGAGCAGCAGTAACCACAGAGACCGAGGTAGTCTGGGCTAAGGCCCTTCCATCCGGGACTTCAGCCCAGAAGGCTGAACTCATCGCCTTGACCCAGGCGCTCCAAATGGCAAAAGGTAAGAGGCTTAACGTTTATACTGATAGCCGTTATGCTTTCGCCACGGCACATATTCATGGAGAAATATACCGAAGGCGAGGGTTACTGACTTCAGAGGGCAAAGACATTAAAAATAAGTCTGAGATCTTGGCTTTACTTAAGGCCCTGTTTTTGCCTCGAAAATTGAGTATCATCCATTGCTTAGGACACCAAAAAGGACAGAGCCCAGAAGCTCGGGGCAATCGACTGGCAGACACTGCTGCCCGGGAAGTGGCTCTAGAGAACAAAGCTCCGCCTCGAGCTCTTTCTCTAACTACCCAGGAAGTGCGGTCCACCCTGGATACCTCTTTTGAATATGGCTTTGGAGATATAAGAATCTTACAAGAATTAGGGGCACAACATGATGCTGAAAAAGGACATTGGGTATTTCACGGTAAACCTGTAATGCCCCAAAAGCAAACTCGTGAATTAATTACCTGCTTACATAAATTAACCCATCTCAGCAGTAAAAAAATGAAAATCCTTCTGGATAGAGAAGAGAGTCCTTATTTCCTACTAGGGAAAAATAAAATCTTACAAACTGTAGTGGATGAATGTACGGCGTGTGCACAAGTTAATGCGGGAAAAACCAAAGTAGGACAAGGAACTCGAGTGCGAGGACACCGCCCTGGGACTCACTGGGAAATTGATTTCACCGAGGTAAAGCCTGGACAATATGGTTATAAATATCTTCTAGTATTTGTAGATAATTTTTCAGGATGGGTAGAGGCTTTCCCCACTAAACACGAGACTGCAAACGTTGTGACCAAGAAACTGTTAGAAGAAATCTTCCCAAGGTATGGTATGCCTCAGGTATTAGGAACAGATAATGGGCCTGCTTTTGTTTCTCAGATAAGTCAATCAGTGTCCAAGTTACTGGGGATTGATTGGAAATTACATTGTGCTTACCGACCCCAGAGTTCAGGACAGGTAGAACGAATGAATAGAACCATCAAGGAGACTTTGACCAAATTCACGCTTGCAACTGGCTCTAGAGACTGGGTGCTCCTCCTTCCGGTAGCCCTTTACCGAATTAGAAATACTCCAGGACTACATGGTCTCACTCCTTTTGAAATCTTGTACGGCGCACCTCCGTCCCCCGTTAGTCTTTCTAGTTCAAATTTAATCCCTTATTTTGCCAATAATCCTTCTTTAAAAGCTCATTTACAGGCCTTACAACTTGTACAGCGGGAAATCTGGAAACCACTTGCAGCTGCCTACAAGGACCAGACGGATCAACCAGTGGTACCCCACCCTTTCCAGATAGGAGACTCTGTGTGGGTCCGCAGACACCAGACTAAGAACCTGGAACCTCGGTGGAAGGGTCCTTACACCGTCCTTTTGACCACACCAACAGCACTCAAAGTAGACGGCATCTCATCTTGGATCCACGCCTCCCACGTCAAGGCTGCCCACTCTTCAGAAGAAGAAAGCAACGCCACGACAACATGGAAAGTCCAACGCACTCAAAATCCTCTAAAGATAAGATTAACCCGTGGGGCTCCCTGATTATTATAGGAGTGATGTTAAATTCTAGCTTAGTTCACAGCAGTCCCCATATCTCCCGATCAATGGCTTGGGAAGTTCTCTCTCAAACTGGAGATGTTGTGTGGTCAACCTCCCAAATAGCCCCCCCTGGGACCTGGTGGCCTGATTTAACCCCTGATGTGTGTGATTTAGTTGCCGGTCTTAATAATTGGGACATCCCCTCAATAGATCCTGCAAAAGAAAGACCTAAATGTGTCCCTAAGACCAAGTATGGCTTATGTCCATGCCATCGGGCACCTTATAAGATACCAGGATGCTCCCATCCCCGCTTTCGAGTAGAGCTGCAAAAACTTCCATTTTATGTATGTCCAGGAACTGGAAGAGATAAAACGCAGATACACACTTGTGGGGGGCTAGATGCCTATTTTTGTGCTGCATGGGGTTGTGAGACATCTGGGACAGTCTATTGGAAACCCAACAAAAAGGATTGGATACAAGTCAGCCGGAGTAAGCATACTCCGACCAGCTCAGGACCCGGTACTTGTTTCTTTAACCCTGGAAAAAAATGGTGGAAAGGTGGAGATTGTAAAGATTTCTCTTGTAATCCACTTAACATTTCCTTTACCCCTGAAGGAAGAAAAATAAGTGATCTGCCAGAATGGATTAAGGGAAGGACATGGGGTCTGAGATTTTATATGTCAGGAACAGATCAAGGATTCATTTTCACTCTCAGATTACGTCTGGACCAGGGCCCCTCAAAACCTATTGGTCCCAACCCTGTCCTTCCTAGACAGAGAAAACCCTCTTTATTGGCACCCCAAGTCCCACAAGTTCGTAATATGTTCCAAAATGTTACCACATTATCTCCGCAGATCAGTAACCGCGTTGTGACAACCACAACAGGGGACAGATTATTCGATTTATTGCAAGGAGCCTATTCAACCCTTAATCTCACAGACCCAGATCGGACTCAAGACTGTTGGCTATGTTTGATCTCTAGACCTCCCTATTATGAAGGAACCGCCATTATAGGAAATTATACTAATCACACCTCTACACCCATCAATTGTACTACTGTTCCCCAACATAAATTAACTCTGTCTGAAGTATCCGGACAAGGTCTTTGTATAGGAACTATTCCCACGACACATCAGGCATTATGCAGTCAAATCAAAACATTAACTAAAGGAAATTATAATTTAATGGCTCCCAATGGAACCTATTGGACATGCAATACTGGATTGACTCCATGCATCTCTTCTGTGATACTTAATTTGACTTCTGATTATTGTGTTTTAATAGAATTATGGCCTAAGATTATTTATCATGGTTCCGAATATATTTTTGACCATTTTGAGAATAGATTTCGAACCAAGAGAGAACCAGTGTCCCTCACTCTGGCTTTGTTGCTCGGAGGCATAACTGTAGGAGGGATTGCGACGGGAATAGGGACAGGAACCACCGCTCTCATACAAACTGGTCAATTTGAACAGCTCCAAAATGCTATGCACAATGATATGAAACCATTAGAGGAATCAGTTAGTGCCCTTGAAAAGTCTTTAACCTCTCTCTCAGAAGTAGTACTGCAAAATAGAAGAGGATTAGATATTCTATTCTTACAACAGGGAGGACTATGTGTGGCACTCCAAGAAGAATGCTGCTTTTGTGCAGATCATACGGGATTAGTGCGAGATAACATGGCTAAACTCAGAGAAAGGCTCAAACAAAGACAACACCTACTGGAGTCAGAGCGGGGTTGGTTCGAGAATTGGTTCAACCGGTCACCTTGGTTCACTACCCTAGTAACCTCAATAATAGGACCCCTAATTATTTTTCTCCTAATTTTGTTTTTTGGACCCTGTATTTACAAGAAATTAGTTGCATTTGTTAATAACAGATTCGCACTTATTCAGACTTTAGTAGTAACCTTACATTCTGCACCATACCAGATCGCTCGATCCCGGTACCGTACAATCCAACAAGATGATCCAGATATCCTAGAAATAGAAACCACTACCATCTAGCCGAATGAAAGATTTCATTCGGAGTTAGAAGAAAAAGGGGGGAATGAAAGACCCTCACCAAAAAGCATGAGCTTTAGCAGCAGCAACGCCATTTTGCAAGGCTTAAAACTAAGAATGACAGGATCTCTGGAAAGGAAGCGGACAAGGACAGGGCAAGCTTGCCTCATATCCGTGGCCAAACATCTGGCCCCCAAATAAGGCAGAAATATTAGGAAAGAGAGCTAACTCAGCGCCAACTCAGCTGTTATCAGGGATAGGGAACCAACTCAAGGCTAAACTAGTCATTATTAAAAATCCCCGGTACTAAAATAAAATTGCCATCATCATGACCCTGGCCTTATAGGAGTCCACCAATCAGAGTCCTGTAACTATGCTTCTTGCTTCTGTAATTGCGCTTCTGCTCCTGAACCCCATAAAAACCCCCAGACCCCAACCTAGGGCGCGCAAGTCTTCCAAGAGACTTTGTTGCCCCAGGTACCTGTGTATCTGAATAAACCTCTTGCTGTTTGCATCCGCACAAGTGGTCTCGTTGTTCCTTGGGAGGGGCCTCTCCAAAGGAGGGACACCCATATCGGGGGTCTTTCACCTTGTGCTTATTCCTATTATAATTTTTAAAATAATTTTTGATTGCACATTTTCTCAGGAAATACTCTTTCATGCCAGAAGCCCTAGTTTGTTGAAATTGCAACCCACAGTATACAGCACATGATAATACATTTATGGAAAAGTATGTGAATAATCAATAAACTGTTTCCATTGGTGTTAGAAATACAATGTTAATATATATTTTAGTACACACTTAGATATAACATCATCTTATTTACAACATTAGTTATACTGTTGATTTAACGCACATCAAAAAGCAGCTGCTGTATTCTGCTGTTACACTCGCTACCTATTTAGATCAGCAAACATGCTGAAGGAGGTATTTACTTCATTTGATTCGTAACATATCTTTAAATTAACTTTTGCATCAAAATGTTGGGAAATAGCTTTCTTCGTGGAAGAACTGATCTGTATATGCCTGGGGGAAATGAAATACAAATGAAAATCTTCCAACCCCAATTTATAATAATAAAAATAAACTACTTACAGGCAGATATCATTTTGTCAGTATTTTTAAAATGCCTTCATGTGGACTAGAGAAAGCTATAAAATGACTAGCATTCAACTGAAAAAGGAGCTGAATCTGGATAATGTACAAAACTCAACATCTTGTAAATGCATGCAGAAATAAGAGAACACGAGGCAGTCAAGGGAAGAGAGTCTCAAATGGAAGCAAGCAAGGACGTGTGGACCTTCTACAGAACACAGGGCGAAGAGACGACCCAGGCACTGGCTCACACAAACTACAAGTCAGGTAAAAATACAAGCTATTAAAGGCCAGGTTTGGAAAAAAAAAATAGCTGCAATCTACAGACATAAAGGGAATCTGAACTTCCTTGCAAGTTTGTTTCCATGGGCATCCTCTTTATGCTCACTACAAAGAATGCAGATTGTATAGAAGAGGAAAGACCGTTCCTTTTAAGGCTGCTGCATGTAAGCCAGTAATGATCGCCTACTGCTGGGGGACTCAGGAAGAGAAAATATGTCTATTCATCTGAATGCTTCTTTCTATTGCAAAAATAAGTCCAGGAGAAAGGCAGCAAATTAACTTAGTACCAACGTATTGGCAAAGCGCCATTCTTTCTATAAGAGGAATAGAAGCAAATCTGCCTTTCTGGTAGGGGAATGCAAAAAATGATTTGGTTCTTAGAGGTATTTTTGTTTGTTTGTTTGTATGTTTTGTTTTGTTTTAAAGATTTGTTTATTTTTATTGCTAAGTCAGATATACAGAGAGAAGGGGAGACAGAGAGAAAGATCTTCCATCCAATGATTCACTCCCCAAGTGACCCCAACGGCCAGTACTGTGCCAATCCGAAGCCAGGATCCAGGAGCTCTTCCAGGTCTCCCACACGGGTGCAGGGTTCCAAGGCTTTAGGCCATCCTCGACTGCTTTCCCAGGCCACAAGCAGGGAGCTGGATGGAAAGTGAAGTAGCTGGGACACGAACAGGTGCCAATATGGGATCCAGATGCTTACCAGGAGAGGATTTATCCACGAGCCATCATGCCATTGAAGTTCTCTTGGAATAACGGATCATGCACCAATAGCAATCAGAGGGGAAGGCACAGAAAATTGCCCTGCCTATGAATAACTAGAAGATAGAATTTGACTTCTATGGAGAGGAATGACAATACCAAAACTAGAGTGTTAACAAAGAAAATTGCTCTGCTCAAACACAGAAAACAACTATACAAGGAAAATATCCAGAGGGCCAGTGCTGTGGTCGTGGGTTAAGACAATCCTGGCTGTTTCACTTCCCATCCAGCTCCCTGCTAATGTGCCTTGGAAGGCAGTGGGGGATGTCCCAAATGCTTGATCCCTTGTAGCCACACTGAAGACCTGCAGGAAGCTCCTGGCTCCTGGCTTTGGGCAGACTCATCCCAGGCTTTTGTGGCCATTTGAGGAATGAACCAGCTGAAAGAAGATATTTTTCTCTCTCCTTGTAACTCTGCCTTTCAAAAATAAATTAGAATAAAGAAGGAAACAAACAGAAAAGAGAGTTAGTAACCTTATTTATTCTGAAAAATTAAAGGACATTTTGTAAAATGGTTTTATGCAGTTCAGTGCTGGGATTTTATAATGTTAGCAAATTACTCTTTCATGGATTCTGGCAGAAGGCATAAGGCTTCTGGTTCTGAGCCTTACGCCTTATTACTAATAGCATAGAAAGAAACACACATATCAGCAGGTGTGTGTCAAAATTCCTGGCCCTCAAACCCCAGCAGGATAATGTCAACCAACTCATCATTGGGAATGTGATGGATTTTTCTGGCATCTAGAGAATGCTAATTTAGGAGCAGCTACTACTTTTCCATGAAGCAGTAAGCAAGGCCACTTTTTATCATGGACGTTATGTCATCTCACCAGGTTGTTCACTGAAATGAAACCCCAAGAAATTGCACACATAAAGGGATGTCAGGCCTTGCATTCTTGCCATATACAACAGGGCATGTGGAAATGTAAAAACTCCATGGTGCACAGTGCTTAAATTACAAATCAGAAAATATCTGGATGTTTTGAATGATTGGTGCTTGCATATTTATAGTCATGAATAATAATCTGTGTAATTTTAAAAATTAAATCATATCACAAATATGACTATAAATATATGTTAGCTTTTAAATAAATTTTGAGTGAGAGAAACAATTTATATTTAACCTCATACTTACCATGTCTAATCTCTTTTCTTTCCTTTGGGTAGATATGAATTTCCATCTATTGTTTTTCTTCAGTCCAAGATACCATGACATGATTTTATTAATATAAATAATCTAGCAATAGTTTCCCTCACATTTTATTCTGTGAAAATATCTTTGTTTTCCTTTATTTTCCATAGATGTATTTTTTTCTGCACCAGCAGGAATTTTCCTCCTTTACCATTGTAAAGATGCCGTTCTATTATCTTTTGGCTGAGTTCCTTAAGACATCAATAATGATTTTTGTTTTCTTTTCCGTTGTATGTTTGTCCTTTTCCTTTGGCTATTTTCATAATTTTTCCCAATTTTATTTTACTTTCAGGAATCTGCTTGATATTTGCCAAGATGTGGTTTGTTTTTTGAGTATCTTGTTTGAGTTTTATTGGATTTTTTATTTGGATTCTATTACTACAATTCAAATTACCCCAAACCTGGTAGCTACAAATCACAATTTTATTTCATTCAGTATTTTGACAGCTCAGAGATTCAAGATGCATGTAATTGGTTATTCTTATTTAGAGTCCATCATGTAGTTTCAGTAAACTGATTGCTACAACTATAGTACTCTAGGGGCTTTACTAGGCTGAATTTCCCCAAATGGCTCACTCAGAAAGCCCATACCTGGTTATGGTAGTTTAGCTGGAAACCAACAGCTGTCATTTCCTCAGGACCAACATGTGGCCCCTGGCATGGCATAGCTTTTATTAGAACTCTCACAAGGACTTGGCTTCCCCAGGAGCAAACATTCCAAAAGAACCAGGCAACAACTACATGGTTTTTCCTGACTTCTCCCAGAAATCACAGAAATTTCCTTGAAGTTTTCTTTTTGTTGAAAAATACAATCTCATCTTAATTCAAAAAGAGGAGACAGAAATTCTACCACTTGAAAAAAAACAGTATACCATGTAAGTTTTGAGCTATTTTTAAAATCACCACAATGGGGTTATTATTTTTTTACTAAATTTAAAAATCTTGTGCACTATGTCTTCAAATATTTTTCTCCCTAAGTTCATTAGAACTCTAATTACACAAATCCACCAATGTTTTAATTTTATGGCTAGTCACAAAGGCTACAAACATTTTCATCCCATGCTTTGGGTTATGTATTTTCTTGCTATTTTTTTCACATTCCTAAAGTTACTTGCATCTTAAAAACATATTTTATTTAGATAAAGTCAGCAAAAATGTCGTGGTTTTCATAATATAGATTTAATAACATAGTGACACCCCCACCATAGTCTTAATTTTCATCCATTGATTGTTTTATAATCTGCCCTGGTATTTCTCTGTTTCCCATTTAAGTAGTAATTTGGGCCTTATTTTACTTTTTAAAGGAATTTTTTAAAAAATATTTATTTGAAATGGAGAATGGTAGGGAAAAACTGAATGGGATCTTCAACTTGTTGGTTCATTCCCTGATGCCTGCCACACCCAGAACTGGGCCAGGTCAAATCCAGGAGCCAGGAACTCTACCTGGATCTCCCACATGAGTGATAGGAGCCTAAGCACCTGGGGTATCAGCCATTACTTTCCCAGACATTTTTGCAGGAAGCTGAATCAGAAGTGGAGCAGCTAGAATGTAAACCAGCACTCTTACACGAATGTTGATGTCACAAATGATAGCATAATCTATCACCACACAATGTTGGCCTGTCTACAATTTGCTTCATTTTATTACAGAATTATTTTATTTTTATTTGACAGAGTTACTGAGCGAAGAAGACATGTAGAGATTTTTCCATGCACTGGCTAACTCTCCAGATGGCCACAATAGCAAGAGCTGAGCTGAACCAAGGCTGGGGACCAGGAGTTATTCCTTGTTCCCCACATATGTGCGTCCAGGGGCCCAAGGGCTTGGGCCATCCTCCTCTGCCTTCTCAGGCCATAAGCAGATAGCTGGATCAGAAATGGGGTAGTTAGAACATAACCTGGTGCCTCATAGGATGCGGATGCAACAGAGTAGAATTAGCATGTCATGCCACCACTCTGAACCCTACTATTTTTTTTTAATGATTTGTGCCACTCAACCAGTTGAAATCTCTGAGGAATAAGGAATCTCCTATATGAGGAAACAAAAACTGAAATAAAATGTGCCAACTAAACATAAGCTTGTGTTTTCTCCATTTCAAATGCCTGAATATTAAACCCAGGTATGTAACTTGAGACCAATGGCACGAAACAAATTTATTTGACTATGTTAATTGTAACACGAAGAGAGTTCTTACCCAAGCCAAATAATTTTTTACAATGTGTTACAAAGAAATTGTAACATGCTATCATTATAGTATCTCCTTTTGTAATTTTTTAAAGGACTTCTTGTTATTTATTTGAAAGGCAGAATTATAGAGACAGAAGGAATGAGAAATAGAGTGGTCTAACATATGTTGATTCACTTCCCAAATGGTCACAATGGCTGGGATTGGGTCATTCTGAAGTCAGGGATCTAAATCTCTTATCAGGGTCTCCTATGTGGGTGGCAGGACCCCGGACACTTGGGCCATCTTCTGCTGTTTTCTCAAACAACGGGACCAGGATGGGAAGTGGAGCAGCCATGACTCCTAATTGACACTCCTATAGACAGCTGCATCACAAGTGGCACTTCAACCCATAGGGCAACACAAGCCCCAATATCTTATATTTCGAATGTTAATTGAAAAGAACTTTACAATGATTCAAGAATTATCTTTTCTTTCAGATAAATTTTCTTTCAGATAAAATGAAATTTTAATCAAAAAATACGCTCAGCTTTTTAAGATTGTATTCAAAATCCTTTTCTTTAAAAACTGAATCTTCTCAGCACTTACACATATCTACTTTAGCATAGATTATGCATCTTAGTTGCAGAGATTAGATAGGCTTACATTCAAAAATTGGCAAAGCAAATATTCTGGCATTTAAAATCTCCAATTTCTATGTCTGAATTTGTCAGAAGTTAGAATGTATCTTCATAAATAAAACAGTGGCATCGTATTACTAACTCAATGAGTTCCAGAAGTTATGTCATTATTCACAAATATAAAAGGTGATAAAGAAGCTGCACAAGTGAAACACACTTTTGAAAGACAACCGTCAGAGAAGGGAGAGCAAGTGTCTCAGAGCCTCACTCAACAGGCTTTGCTGCTTGTCTGCGCTGGCCTTTGTTCATGCATATTTCAGGAGAGAGCACAAGAAAAGGAAATAAAACTTCCTCTGTCATCTTTCAGAATTACAATACTTTACCTCATTGCCTAGAAATTTCTATCTTCCAGGCCGGGCCGGGCGCGATGACCTAGTGGTTAAAATCCTCGACTTGAATGGGCCAGGATCCCATATTGGTGCCTGTTCTAATCCCAGCAGCCCCACTTCCCATCCAGCTCCCTGCTTGTGGCCTGGGAAAACAGTTGAGAATGACCCAAGGCCTTGGGACCCTGCACCTGCATGGGAGACCTGGAGGAAGTTCCTGGCTGCTGACTTCAGATCAGCGCAGCACTGGCCGTTAGGGTCACTTGGGGAGTGAATCATTGGATGGAAGATCATCTTCTCTGTCTCTCCTCCTCTCTGTATATCTGATTTTGAGATAAAAATAAAAAAGAAATCTTTAAAAAAAGAGACATTTCTATCTTCCTTATTTTAATTTGTGGTTACGTTAATAAAGCTGCCCACTAACAAAAACAGTCTTTTTGATTGTTGGGCCATTTGCCTTGAGTAACTATAGGTTAACAAAGTGGCAAATCCTAAATTTTAAAGGACTGAGGGATGTTTTCTCTGATCATAACAAAATTAGCATAAAAACCAGAAAGATAATTAAGTCAACAATTTGAATTGAAAATCATCTTGTTTGGGATTCATTTCTCCACCAGCCAGCCCAGGGAGTCTCTGCGAGGCAGTGATCCTGTTCAACGGGCAGAGCTGTGACGATAGACTACTCTGCAGCATGGCACTCCCCAAACTTCCTGGAACCGCCAATATGTTTCACACAAAATTAGAAAATTGAGTTCCTTCATTATTCTACATTTATTCTACGAATGTAGATAATAGAAGTCAAAATAATTTTTCATTTGCATGATGGCCACTGTTTTCATTGCATTCTTTCTGGAAAATCCCTTTACAATTTTTGACAAAAGACAATTTCATCATGTAAGGAAATGACATGTAAATTATATAGAAGTACTAAATTATGTTTATATCAAGGAAAGTGAATATTAAATGTTCACGTCTTATCCTAGGAAAGAAAAAAAAGTCTTTTATTCTACTCATCATGACTTTCAATAGCTAATCCTCTATTGTTATGATTTTAAAGTATTTTTATTAAATGTGATTTTACATAAAACACTAAATCTAAAATTATAATTATTAAAATACAATTGTATTTAATATGAAATATTAAATATAATATTTATTGATGAAATATAAGTGATTACATATCATTTCACATGAATATAATTATATAAGTGAAATAGAAATGCTATATTTCAATAAACACACAATAATAACTAGAAATGCTGAACCATAATAGTAAAAAATAAAAATATCTTTCAAATTTCAGCATCTACAATTAGTTAACTAATTCTCTTGGTAATTAAACTTGTACCATTCTGATTTACCATTGAAAGGGATTTAAATAGCTCATTTTTTCCTTCCCCTCCTTTATTGTTTCATCCTGAAATAAAATTCAAATAGAATTTCAATACTTCAGAAAGTTGGTGAGAAAGGGAATTAAAAAAATAAGTTGGTTTTTGAAAGGGAATTTGAAATTTGCATATGGTTTTCTCATTATGCATGTTTAGATGAACTTCTTGAAGGCAGCTCTAATAATGGATTTACATTCATTTGGGCTAAAATATTCTTTTCAATTCACTTTCCTAGCATCTTTTGGGTTTTGGAGTGGCAGAGATTTGAGATTTTATTTATTTGTTTATCTATTTGAGAGGGAAAGAGATCTCCCACCCATTGATATAGTCTCCAGTTGCCTGTAATGACTGGCTGCATCCTGAAATTCAGTCCAAGCCCTCCACACCGAGAGCAGAAAGCCAATCACTTGAGCTGTCACTGCTGTTACTCTGGGTCTGTGTTAGCAGCAGGCAGGCGGCAGGAGGCAGCAGCCAGAGCAAGACTTTGAACCCAAACACTCCTATATGGGATACACACATTTTAACTAGTGTCCTAAATGGCTATCCCACGCCAACATGTTAAGTGCCCTCATAATATCGTGACAATATCCCAGATTTTAGGGTTTTATTGAAAAATTGTGAGGTCCACACCTACATTGTTGGGAGACACTTCAGTGACAGCATGATGAACTTTTGAAAGTTCACAAAAGGCACTTATTGTAAAATTGGAGGGGAAATCAGTGGGGAGGGGAAGAAACTTGGTGAGTGGGGAGGAGATACCCCAGTGCCTATTAAACTGTCACAAAACCAAATAACAAAAAAATAAAAATGATTAAATCAATAGACGTCGTTTGTTGAGATGAAGAGCAATTGCATAAGCAAACCATTTTGGATGTTATTTTTAAAGCGATGTGCTTTCCTTTTCCAGCCCAAATGCCTTTTCTCTATCCAGATGCCTCACAGGAGTCTTATTTTCCCATCTTCAAACAATCCACAGTTTAATATGCATTGCATATCTACTCTTCTTTACATATTTCCATTTCCCTGATGCAATTTCAACCAGCAGTAGCTGAGATTAGATAATTAACAGTTAAAGTCATGAACTAATTTCCATCTCAATGTCAAGTACAACCCTCAATGCTTTTAGTGATTTTCATCTGCCACATACCCAGAATTTCCTTGAGCCATTATCTACTGTCTCTGCATCTGTCCAATAAATAGTGGGAAGCTGATTGGATGTGGAAGGGCTAGACTCAAGATTGGCACTCCGAAAGAAGGCGGATACTCCAAGACATACACCGTGTCACAATACAACCTCTTGTAGAAAGCTTTTATTTATTTACCTTTAACTGGAGACAGAGAGAGAAAGGGGAAGGAGTAGTGCCCTCTGTTATTTCAGTCTTTAAATCCCCACAAGCGCCAGGACTGTGCCAAAAAGAGTCCAGGAGCTGAGAATTAAATTCAAGTCCCCTGCATAAGAGGCTAGTGAAGCCATTCTCTGCTGCCTTCCAGAATGTGTGTTAGGAAGACATCAGAATCATGGGCCCAGCGCAATAGCCTTTGACTAAAGTCCTCGCCTTGTGCCTTACGTGTGCCGGGATCCCATATGGGCGCCGGCTCTAATCCTGAAAGCCCCGCTTCCTATCCTGAAAGCTAATCCTGAAAGCAGTCAAGGACTTCCCAAAGCATTGGGACCCTGCACCCAGTGAGAGACATGGAAGAAGCCTCGGGTTCCTGGCTTCAGATCAGCACAGCTCTGGCCATTGTGGCTGCTTGGGGTGTGAATGAACAGATCGAAGATCTTCCTATCTGTCTCTTTCTCTCTATATCTGACTTTACAATAAAATTTTAAAAAATAATCTGGAATAAAATACCAGTAATTCTGAAACAAAGCTCTTGTTTATGTTGTTCTCCTCCTAGGCCTTGGCTCTTATTTTAAGCTCAAACATTAGCTCTTCTGTACTTTCAGTTTCCATACATCAGTTTCAAACTAATTTCAGTGTTGAGTCAGTGACAATGGACTAGTTTACCTCCTGGTTGAGCTAAAAAATTACCCATGTTGTTATAGTACCAAATTAGATCAGAAAATATGCTGCACTTGTTTTCTTGTGCCTTTGAATCATGTACTTCAATATCATGAAATTCAGCTTATTCACTTACCTCAATAGCTTTCAAAATCCCTTCTCTAAACTCAGCCTAAAATACAAACATACCTCAGAACTTGATAATGTTGTTTTTCTCCACAAGCCGTATCCAAGAGTGGGTTATAGCACTGGGTTTAGCAATTCATCTACAATTTTTTTTACACACAAAGACATAGTGGAAAAGCTATTCTAACCATCCACTGACTGTTATCACAAATTGTGTATCATTACAGTGATTTAAAATTTTGTTCTGATATGTATCTTAAGTAGACATAGAGTTTCAACAATCATTGCAACTTCCATCAATCTTCTCGTAACTTAAACTCCGTCTAATCTTTAATATATATATATATATATATATATATATACATGTGTGTGTGTGTACTTTCACTGAAAAGTTAGAATTACAAAGAGAGGGACAGAGAGAGAAATTTCATCCACTGTTTCATTCCCCAAATGGCCTTTATAACCACCCGCTTTTTAATTAGGGACCCTGCATCTAATTCTCTGTGAATCTGACTGTGTAGAAAACAGGTTTTAATTAATCAGTAAGAAAAAATACCTGTAACTGTCTTTGCATGCACATTTACCCCGGCCTAACGGGTGTCACTTTGCTGACTTTCTTGTCAACATTCATTATTTGCAGCTTACATATGCAAACATATGCTAAATAATACTTTAGCAGTGCCACAGAAATCTACTGTAAGCAATGGCCCTGTCTTTATGGTACTTCAAAATAGGATCTTGTCATTTAAACTTGAATTAAACATGAAATAAGAGTTGTGAAGTATATTGCCTCAAGCTTCTGGCATCTTAAAAACATTCTTGTATAAAGCAAAGTACATTTCTGTGATGATCAAATTCATTGTAAAGGATTTGTGCCAGAAATTGCTGATTGACAAATATAAACCTATGATTTCAATAAAAATTTAAAAACATAAAAAAAGGTCTTCAAAGGTTTTCATAAAAAAAATGATAAATGTACGGAGATTGATGTGGTTGTCACACAGTCTATACATGCATCGAAACACCATGTGATGCCAATAAAAGTAAACATAAAATAACCAGAAACTTCAAATCATACATTCTGGGGCTGGCATTATGCCAGAGCAGGTTAAGCTATCACAGCTACATCAGCATCCTTTTTGAGTGCCACTTTGAGCCCCAGCTACTGCACTTCCAATACAGCTCCCTTACAAAAGCATCTGAGAAAGCCGAAGACAGTGCAAGCCACCTCCGTGGAGCTCTCCATGAAGCTCCTGGCTCCTGGTCTGGGCCTAGCACGGTGATTGCTTTTTTAAAGATATATTTATTTTTATGGGGATGGTAGGTCCATAAAGTGAAGGAGAGAAAGAGAGGAATTTCTTCCTTCTGCTGGTTCATTCCCCAAGTAAACCCAAGGACCAGAGCTGAGCTGATCCAAAGCCAGGAGCCAGGAGCTTCTTCCAGGTCTGCACCGGGTCATCTTTTACTGCTCTTCCAGGCCACAGGCGGGGAGCTAAAACGGAAGTGGAGCAGCCAGGACAGGAGGTGGTGCCCGCATGGATCTTGGTACATGCAGAGCAAGAACTTTAGCCACTAGGCTATAGCACCAGGCCCAAGTACTTGCTTTTGTGACCTTTTAGGGAAAGAACAAACGGATGGAAGATATTTCTCTCTGTCTCTCCTTCTCTAATGATTCGATTTTCAAATACACAAATAACTTTTTTTTCAAAAACATTTAAAAAATATTCAGATGTTTTATGTGTTAGGTGTACCACTTAGCAGTCACAAACATCTGTGCCATATTACTTTGTTTCTTCCTTTTTAAAAACATATTCTGTACATAGTTGAGAACGATGTACAATCATGTGGGCCTCTGATCAGGGTGGGGGATGTCAGGTATAAAACTGAGTAAGATAAATGTTTCAGGTGTGTTTTGTGTGTTTGTTTGTTTGTTTGTTCTCCCTCCTGTGCCTGCAGGGAAGGAGTGGGAGGGGACCACTCCTTGCTGTCAAACCACATGGGACTGGGAGATGGTCATTTGGTGATGCCTTAGGCACCCTGACATGGGAAAGAGTGTCCTGAGGGTATCACTAGAGGAGTTTTGATAGTTTTGAGATGTTGTCAGCTTCATTGTAACAGAGTTGAGGAGATCTGTCCAAGGTCTGTTGGTTGACAAAGGCCACCTTAGTGTATCCACCAATACAGCTTGGTCGTGAGAATTGCCCAACCTTTTCAATTTTCCGTCCTTTGATGAGGCAGCTGTCGCCCCCTGCTGGTCCAGATGAGCTGGCCATCATGTCCCCCTTGTGTATCTGGGCATGCTATCTACCATACAATCATTAGCAGCTGAGGAAACCCAGTCCTGATTTATGCATTCCAAGGTCAGACCACACATCCTGTGAATTTCTCTACGTCCAGATTCTGAGTCCAGCGGTCCACAAGAAAGTGCCACCTAGACTGGGGTGAACTCACACTTGACAATTTTGTGTGCCAGGGTCAGGTTTGATCTGTTACCTCCGCCAGTTAATGCACAAACGGGGGGATGCAGCTTCCAGGTCAGACCTGTCTCAGCCCCAGCTCTACTCAAACTACAGGTGTTGCAGCCCAGCCTATCCTTCAGCGGACCTGGTTCTTATGCACGCCAGCAGGTGCTGCAGCCTAGTTGGGGCAATCCCTATTAATCTCAATTAATCTCACCCCCATCCCCAGTTTTTGCGCATGCCAGCCTCTGCTGCTATCTAGACCAGACCAGCACATATGCCATTTAGCTTTCGTACGTACCTGTGGATACTGCAGCTTAGCTCAGCCCAACTTGCCCCCAGACCTGACATATGCAGACAGTGCTTCCTCCTTGTCCAGCCTGGCCTACCCCTGACCCTGGTTCTTGTGCTTACTAGCTATATGTACAACCTCACATGGGAGTGCCCGCACTTCCCCTGTCAGTCATCCCCAGCCCTGGATATTGCACTTACCAGGGGTTATGGCTGTCCAGCCTGACATGACTCACACTTAGTCCTGGCTCTTGCCAGTTGGTACTGTGGCTTAGTAGGCACGGAAGCCTAGCCAAGTCTGATCTACCCCCAGACTGGCTCACACACTGTCCCAGCTCTCGTGTTCATCAACAGAAGCACCAGTCCAGCAAGGGAGTTGCTACCAGGCCTACTCCCAGCCCCAGGTCTTACATATGCTGGCAGGTGCTGTAGTCAAGTCTGAGCTGACCAACCCCCATTCTAAGTATTTGCAAGGAGCTGCTGCAGCCTAACCCAACCTGGCCCTAAGATCTTATGCAAACTGGTGGGTGTTGCAGTCCAACCTGGCCTGGCCCTCACCCTGTCCTGGATCTCATTTGAGCCAATGTGTGGTCTGGACTGATCCTGCCCTGTCCACCCTGAGAACTGATTCACACGTATGCCAACAGATGCTATAACCCAGCCTGGTCTAGCCTGCTCCCAGCCCAAGCTCCCACGCTCACCAGTGGGAGCTGTGCCTAGCAGAGGGTTTCCCCAAGTCTCTCTAACAGATATGCTCCTGGCAACAGCTTTTGCATGTGCTGGTGGTTGCTGATATCCAGGCTGATAGGCCCAGAACCCTATCCTGACACCCACCAGTGGGCACTGTGGCTTAAGCCAATTGCTCTGCACCCATTCCAGCTCTCACCAATGGGTGCTACAGCTTTTCCCACCCTGGCACATCCCCAGACCTGGCTGTTATATGAACAAGCAAATGTTGTGCCCTAGCATGGCTTGTCCCACACACATCCTGGCTCTCGAAATCTCCAGTAGGTGCTGGAACTCAGCCCATTTTGGCCCGCCCCTAAGTGCAGCTACATGCATGCCGATGGATGCTACAGCCTTGCCCAACTGGTCTGCCCAAACCCTCTCACATTCCCTAAAGATCTCCTACCAGGCCTGTTCCCAGCCCTAAGTCTTGCAGGTGCTGGCAGATGCTTTGATTGGCATGGCACAGTCTCAGCTCTTGCTGGTGGACGTTGCAGCCTGGCCCAGTCAAGCATGGCCCACACCCCACAGATTCTCTCTTTCAAATCACTCCATCTCGTCTTCCTCGCCTATCTGTGAGTGCAGTGGCCCAGTTCAGGGAAGACCCTGGAAGTCATTCTGTCTCTGCCCCTCAGTTGCTCCTACTGCAATACCTTTCCAGGCCCCCTTCCACAGGCGATTTGTACCTTCTCATCTCCCAACTGGAGCCTAGAGTTCCTTGTTTTCCCTACTTCTCTTTAAAAAAAAGAGAGAGAAAGAAAAGAAAAAAGTAGAACAGACAACTATGTTGGCATAATGGTACAGTTAACACAAATTTGGCATTAGCCAGGTCCGGAATGCCAACCAGCTATTGATTATTTTTCTCCCAGCAGTACAATACTTGTCTAGGTGCAAGTTAACCTAGGCAGCCAATTAATTCTGTCCGATGTAGACACCTCACATTTATCCTACATTTTGTTGCTGCTTTTTATTTTTTGAACTTATTGTTTTTATCTTATTTGAGAGTTTCGAATTGTAAAATTAAAGTGTCCTAAGTTTATGAGAACATATACTCAAAAAGAAATTGACTTCCTTGATGCAGTATTACAGTTCAAATTCAATCAAGATTCTTTCCTTGCAAACATATACCAAGCATAGAGTCCAGCTACTTATTGTCCAGATGGGTTGAACAGTTTCTTGGGGAGACCATCTCTGGTCCAAAGTTAGAGCTGGTAGAATATCATCCCAATCAATTAAGAGTCCCAATATAACATCAACAGCAATTTGCAATATTATGGATTGACATGGTTTTGAGTAACCAGTATGTTAAAAAAAAAAAAAAAAGCAAGTCCTAACCACAACCTATGATTAGCTCATTGACATTTCAATTTTAGTTTATATACAGGACTGGCTGCTATATACCTTAAAATGGCTATAAGGTACCATTTGGATTTCTTCATTTGGATTTCCCTTATTGCCAGGCAACTTGAGCATTTTTTCATATGCTTGTTTGCCATTTGGGTTTGTTCTTTTGTGAAATGTCTGCCCATTTCCCGTGCCCATTTCTTGAGTGGTTTGTTTGTTCTGGTGTTTTGTTTTCTCTGGACATCTTTGTATATTCTGGAGATCAGCCCTCTATCTCCTATGTAGTGTGCAAAGATCTTCTCCCATTCTGTAGGTTGTTTTTTTACTTTGTTGACTGTTTCTGTAGCTGTACAGAAGCTTCTTAGTTTGATGAGGTCCCAATTGTTTATTTTGGTCTCGATTTCTACTGCTTTTGGAGTCTTTTTTAGGAAGTCAGGGCCTACCCCTAAGTGTTGCAGTGTGTTTCCAACATTTTCTTCCAAAAGTTTGAAGGTTTCTGGATGTAGGTTTAGGTCTTTTATCCATTTAGATTCGATCTTGGTGTATGGTGAGAGATGTGGGTCTTTTTGTTTCTGCAGGCTATCAACCAGTTGTCCCAACAGCATTTATTGAACAGACCTTTCCATTTGCTTGGATTGTTGTCTGTCTTTTTGTCAAAGATTAATTGACTATATTTGTGTGGGTTTCCATCTGTTGTTTCTATTCTGTTCCACTGATCTTCCTCTCTATCTTTGTGCCAGTACCAGGCTGTTTTGATGACCACTGCCCTATAGTATGCCCATAGATCCAGTTCTGTGATTCCCCCAGTTAAGTTCCTGTTCTTCAGAGTGGCTCTGGCTATTCGTGGTTTTTTGTGTTTCCAGATGAATCTGTGTATCATTTTTTCCAGTTTAATGAAGAATGCTGTGGGTTATTTGATTGGGATTGCATTGAATGTATATATTGCTTTTGGTAGTATAGACATTTTGATGATATTAATTTTGCCTATCCAGGAGCATGGGATGTTGTTCCATCTTTCGAGGTCTTGTTCTATTTGTTTTTTGAGTATTTTGTAATTTTCTTCATAAAGGTCTTCTACTCTTTTGGTTAAATTTATTCCCAGATATTTCATGCTTTTCTCTGTTATTTTGAATGGTAGCTTGTTGGTCAGATCTTCTTCCATCTTGCGGCCGTTTGCATACACCATGGCTGTTGATTTTTGTTCATTTATCTTGTATCCTGCCACTCTGCCAAATTCTCGTATGAGTTCTAGGAGTCTTTGTATTGAGTTTTTTGGTTCTTCTATGTAAAGAATCATGTCGTCTGTGAATAGTGAAAGTTTGACTTCTTCATTTCCAATTTGGATTCCTTTGATTTCTTTGTCTTGTCTTATGGCTTCTGCAAGTACCTCTAGGACTATATTGAATAGCAGTGGTGATAGTGGGCAGCCTTGTCTTATTCCAGATCTCAGTGGGAAGGGTTCCAGTTTTTCTCCATTTAGTATGATGCTGGCATTGAAAAACAATGTATTTTTAAATGCATGCTTTTGACAGAAACTAATTTATGTGAGATAAAAATGTACAGAAGATCAAAATACAACAAAAATTACTACAGATCTAAATATTTATAATCAGTTGATCAGTAGTTGAACATTTGAACAGGTGACACATAATGATAATTATGATGTTTGAAACTATTTCTATGATGTTTGAAACTATTAACTGTCATCCAAATCACTGAGCTCTAAACAATTATATATACTTCCTACTTCGGTTGCACAGATACTGCAGTAAACTGAATAAAGTCTCTTGGACAGTCTATATTTTATGCCCAGGAACCTGTGAGTACTACTTTTGTATCGGTGTTCATGGAATCAAGTACCAATTTAGCTACTGTCACTGTTAGTATATAGTCTTAAACCATTTCTTCTCTTGCCTTTCTTGAGATGTAATGCATTTACACACAGATAAAAGAAAATAACAGTAATACATATGCAAGAAACAGAAGGAGATATGACTGCTTTCAATTGCCTTTAGAAGCTGGTATGTACTGCTAAGGATACTGGTTGAATTGAAGAAGGGATTGGACAAGAAATATAAAAAAAAAATTGGGGAGTTAAAGGAACACCACATGCATGCATCCATCCTGAAGTGTAATCATTGGTAGCTTTCTCTTTGCTCCACTTCTTAAAAAAAAAACACAGATTATCTAGTTTGAAAATTAGTTACAGAGCAAGAGAGGGAGAGATGGAAGAAAAATACAGAG
This sequence comes from Ochotona princeps, assembly GCF_030435755.1. Classification (NCBI taxonomy): domain Eukaryota; kingdom Metazoa; phylum Chordata; class Mammalia; order Lagomorpha; family Ochotonidae; genus Ochotona; species Ochotona princeps. The sequence goes on along the minus strand of NC_080846.1, from coordinate 37,475,328 downwards.
AAAGAGGAATCTTCTATTCTCTGGTTCACTTCCCTGAGGGCTGTCATGTCCAAGGCTGGCTTAGGAGCTTCATCTGGTCTTGCACGTGGGTGGCAGAGGCCCAAGCATGTGGACCATTGTCTGCTGCATTTCCTAGGCTATTAGTAGGGAACTAGATCACAAGTGAAGCAACGGGCCCGGCATGGTGGCCTAGCAGCTAAAGTCCTTGCCTTGAACGTGCCGGGATCCCATATGGGCAACGGTTCTAATCCCGGCAGCTCCACTTCCCACCCAGCTCCCTGCTTGTGGCCTGGGAAAGCAGTTGAGGATGGGCCAAAGCTTTGGGACCCTGCACCCGCGTGGGAGACCCGGAAGAGGTTCCTGGTTCCCTGCATCGGATCGACGCAGCACCGGCCCGTTGCGGCTCATTTGGGGAGTGAATCATTGGATGGAAGATCTTCCTCTCTGTCTCTTCTCCTCTCTGTATGTCCGGCTTTCCAATAGTAACAAAATCTTAAAAAAAAAAGTGAAGCAACCAGGACATTGACGGGTGCTCATAAGGCACGCTGGGACGGCAAGCCATGGTTTTACCCAATATGCCACATGCTGCCCCATGTTCCTGCTTGCTATATCCCTTCATCCATGCTATATAATCCAAAAGCATAAGGTATCTGAATTTGATGGCCGCTTTTACTCTTTGATGACTTTGAGTACTCACCTGACTCTCCATTAAGGAATTCTTAGGACCTTAACTCAGATTCAATGTATGCAAAGAATGAGGCTCTTGGGGTCAGAATGAATGTCACCTTCATCACTTGTTAGAACACTGCTGCTAGACCCTTTGCAATGGAACTCAAGGGAAATCACACACTGGTAAACTTTAAGCCCCGTTTCTTAATGTTCCCTTCTGTCTCCTGTTGGACACTATAAATGAAATGCATGCATGACATTTAAACAAAAGAGTCAGCTCACATTAAAAATGCCAAAATCAATTCTAGACTGAGGCCCTGGTACTCTGCTTCCATTCCTGCTTCCTGTTAATAATACCCTGGAAAGCAGCCAAAGATGGCTGAGGTCCTTTCTTCCTAGCTGGGAGATGGAGCTGGAGTTCAGGCTCCTGTCCCCGCCGGGCTGCTGCAATCACCCAAGGAGTGAACCAAACACACGGCTTATCACTTTCTCTCTACCTCTTCCTCTCTCTGTGTCACTCTGCCTTTGCAAGGAATGATTTTAGAATTTTTAATTTTAATTCCAAGGAATTATTTTTTAAAACGTGTGCCTAGTTGAAGGATTGAAAGTAAGAAAATTTGCAATTAGTCAACCCAATTGAAAATGAGTCAAGCTTTGTTGATAATACCAGACTCTCCAGCCAGAATGCTTGAGATTATCCTTAGGGACAATACATTCTCTTCTAAAATATGAAAGAGTTCATAGGAATTCACTGATTTTTCAGTAAAGTTGGTTTTCTGGAAGGATTATGACAGCCTTAAAGCTCTAATATGGCATCACTATAATTACAAGCTCCTGTAGTGTACTTAGTTGAGTCTAAGGATGTACTGTTATGATTTACCGTTCTGAAGCGAGCACAAAATAGAACCTTAGCATTAATAAATATACATATACAAATGTTTAATTAAGCACCATAAGAACCAGAACTCAATCATGGTCTCCCCCATGTGTGACAGGGCCATAGTGAGTGCAAGTACTTGGGCCACCCTCCATTGGTTTCCAAAATGCTTTAGAGGAGAGTTGTGTCACGTGGTTGGAACTCAAACTAGTTCACTAGTATGTGATGTCAGTGTTACATGTGGTGGCTTAATTTGCTTTGACAGAATATTAGCAATCAAAACAATTGTTTGATGAGTTTTAAGAACAAAAAGGAATATTCATATTACTCTCATCTCTCCTTTCTCTTCAACAGTTTTAGCTCAGAGGCCTTTTTGGGCATCAGTGTTATAACTGGTTTTCTATACCAGTTGTCACCATTAGATGGCAGTATACTACAAAAAATAAAATTAACCTCAGCAGGGCTCTCCCTGAAGATCCTTTTATCCTCAGTCTTATAAATGATCTTTGCATTTTTTTAAATTTATTTTCAACTCAAGGATAAGATTCTAGAATCTAAGCATGCATTTTGTATCGTATTCTCCTCTGCCTATTGTCCTTGGACTGTGAAATGTACAAGAAAAACCATCTGCCTTATATAACTGAAAATGAAATTAATTGTCCAATATGCATTCATAGTAAGTACAGCGTGGCACTGATGGAAATTTCTAAGTGGAACAAAAGGTTATGTAAGAGCATTAGAATGTGCATACGTTATTAGTTCTTTTATTTGATAAAAAATCAGGAAATTTAATTATGTTGTTTATTATTGATATCATATAAGGTTCTTTCACAATATAATATGAAAGCTACATGTGTACACTACCTTTAATTCATCTTGATTTTTCTGAGTAAGTACCTTATACTCCAAAATTCATATGAACTGTAGAATGCACAAAGCCTTAGAGCAACAGCCAATTCAGGAGCAAGGATGGATTCTATAGTCCGAGGAACTCAGTGTTGGTAAATGTACTTACATTCAGCTCCTTAAACTATAAAGTAGGGGTATTTGGATAACTTCCTGTAGTTTTACAAAATAATCAAACTACCTTTAATGAGTATATTATTTCCTTAAAACTCTTTACAATCATTCATTTAAATGTGCTTCCTTTACTACAAAACTATTAGCAAGGTGGAGTTGCCTCCATGGTAAATGATGACTCTATATATTGTGTCAGAGACATGCACTTCCTGCCCTGGAAAGGCTCCAGAATCAATAGAAACACCGTGCTGGTTTTACACTCTCTTGAACTTCTGAAAATGTCACTGTGAATCTACAGCATAATCATCTTTGAGGGGAACTACCTTCTCCAGCTGTGCCTGTTCAATCTTACATCTGGAAATGGAATATTGCTTATAATTGTGTGACTACATTAAACCTCCAATATGATGAGCTCTACCAGGACATGTGCAGTTCTTTGTGTTTTATGTCTTTTTAAAAATGTTTTGTTTACACACTTGAGAGTCTGAGTGAAAGAGAGAGAGAGAGAGAAAGAGAGAATCTTTGATCCACTGTTTCATTCCCCAAGAGGCCACAAATTCCAGGAATAGGCTGGGCCAAAGCTAGGAGCTAGGAACCTTGAACCCCATCCTAGTGTCTCACATGGGCACAGCAGTCCAAGCTCTTCTGCTACTTTTCCAGGTAATTGAGCAGAGCTGGATTAGAAGTGAAATAACAGACTGGCTCCTGCTCCCATATGGGATGCTCGTGCTGCCGAAGGCAATTCAAAGCACTGTACCACAATGATAACCTTTGTGGTTAATATTTTGAAGAGTAAGGACAGGCCTAATGTAACCCACTCTATCAAGAATGGATATTTTTTTAAATTTAGATAAAAATATTGAGATTCAGGACCCGGCGGCATGGCCTAGCAGCTAAAGTCCTAGACTTGAACGTACCGGGATCCCATATGGGTGCCAGTTCTAATCCTGGCAACTCCACTTCCCATCCAGCTCCCTGCTTGTGGCCTGGGAAAGCAGTCGAGGATGGCCCAAGGCCTTGGGACCCTGCACCTGCATGGGAGACCCGGAAGAGGTTCCTGGCTCCTGGCTTTGGATCGGCGAGCACTGGCCATCGCGTTCACTTGGGGAGTGAAACATCGGATGGAAGATCTTCCTCTCTGTCTCTCCTCCTCTCTGTATATCTGACTTTGTAATAAAAAATAAATAAATCTTTAATAAAAAATATTTATATTCAAAATAAACAGTGTGAATTATAAATACTTTGGAAACATTGGGTTAGGCAATATAACAAATATATCTTAATAGTATTTTTACTAAATTTATTCTATTCATGTATCATGCAAAAATATAAGTAACAATATTATACTTTGTTATATAAATATAATCAATAATGCATAACATAATTTTTATAGACTACTCTAACCTAGATGTTAAAATTTGAGTCAACATATATTATCTTGCGAAAGTTCTTGAAATACCAAATTATACACTTCATTCAATGCTCCTTTTGATTTTGCAATAACTGAAATTTGTATCATTTTTGTCGCTGACCTACAGAAAAAATAGTCTTTTTCATTCTCAAACTGAAACCTTTCCCATACAGATTTACAGCAATTTTCTGTGACCCAGGTGTATTTCGATAAAAGTGTGATTCAATACCTTTCCTGGTTAATGTGACCTCAATGCAGGGACAGAATGCTTCTACGAACATTTCTCCTGAATGTTACCCACAAATAATGAAGGCAACTGATTTTTGCATCATTGCCAATCACCACTCTGAATGGACAATAATAGAAAAATACTTAGAGATGACCTATTGCAGAATGAGCAGGGACGACTAGGCCGTGATTTAGTCAACCAAAAAGAGATGAAGGTATCTTTTTGAAAAGGTAGACAATAATACTCTGGACACTTTTCATCTTCACATATTGCTGAAAGAGCCAAACAGGGCAGTGCAATTTCAAAGACTATTTTCTGAGCAGAGGGAGAGATAGGATTCACAGTAGTGTCTTGGCATCAGATCACAGATTTCTTAGAGTTGGCAGTCTTCTTTGTAGTTTATATAAATGCCACAAATGCAGTTTCATTCTTTACTCATAAAAAATAGTCTAACTCTGATCTCATCATGTGCACGTATTATATTCTTTTCAATGTAGGATGAAAAAAATGAACTAAAAAGTTTATTGGTCACCATGGAAAAATAGTTTGGAATAAACATCAAATCACTATGATAATGGTATTTTTTAAAATTTCCATTCAAAAGATTCTTATTCAGAAACTTTATCTCCATAAATATAAGCATTTGATACAGTTATATACAAGACTGCTATATGGGATTAGATTTTAATTCTATTGTTACTGTACTTAAATTAAGGTATTATTGCCAAAGAATGCTTATGACATTATTATAAAGTTTAATTTATATTGCCTCCCTTTTGAAAAGTGATGATCTCTACTATTTCCAATCATTAATTTTAAGTTTCAGTCTTTCATAAGTCTTTTCACATAACCAAAGAAGTGAGACTACTTTATGAATAATTGTGATTCTCATCATTTTTTTCAATCAAGTTCATTGTACAGATAACCCAAAAATATTTTTTTCCTTTTTATGTTTTCCGAACTAATAGGAACAATGCGTTTGCTACTAAAATCTGTATGCTGATGATTTTTATTTTTATAATTTGACCGTCCAGGTTGATGTCTTCTTGAAGCACTGTGTTCTATACCCTACAACCTACCAAATAGTATATATGCAAAAATATTAAAATATGTCTCAAACATACATGACAGGCTATGTAAGCCATTGCTAACTCAAGGTCTAATCTCAGTTTGATAATGGCAGAACATGAACCTGTTTGGAGGGAAGGTCATTATAGATGTCATTAATTAGTGTAAATTCATGCTGGGGTAGGGTGAACCCCTTAATCAAATAAGACTGATAATTTCTAAGGGGGAATTTGGATTGCGCACGCGCACGCGCACACACACACACACACACATTTATAACCTTCAGAGGGACCCAATCTGCCTGAAACCTTGATATTAGCCCTCAAGCCTCCTGGACCATAAGGGAGTAAATTTCTCAGTTTGTGATACTTCCTTCCATCAGCCCCAAGAAATGCATGCATCAATACATCCACCCAAGGAAGAAGCAACTATAACCATACATAAAGCAAATTTAAAAATCACAAAACATGATCAGTTCATTCCTTAACTCCCTAGAGAACAGTGTAGTTGTACAAGTGGGAACCCCAGGAGTCATTCTGAACACAAAGTGGACTTGCATGATCCAATCACGCAGGCCGAAACTCCAGAACTGCTTCCGGCCTTGGTTTCCCACCTCCAGTCTGTCGCTCAGCCCAAGATGCACCATCTCAGATGTGCATCACAGCAAAAGCCCCGTGTCGTCTTTCTCCATTGACTTTTTCGAATCAGTTCTGTCAGCAGACAGAGGAGTTATTTTAAAATGCAGATTTGCTGATTTGTACTTAAACTCATTTCTTAGCATCACATTACTCTTGAAATAACACGTTTAAAAAGAACAAAACTTTATCTTTTCCAAAAAGAATTTTTGTCACTTGACTTCTACAGCCATCCTACCGCACTGTGCTACTTCCTGTAGGTTCAGAACTATGGAAGATCTAATGTTTTTCTTTTTATGTGATCTCTAATTCATCTTGGAAGACAACACTAACCTAAATAAGGTGCTCTCTGAGAATATTTGGGATGCTGTCCACATCTTTTGACAGTATTGCACATTTTTTTTATCCATTAGTTGGTTCTAATTCTTCTAGTTAGACTAAATTGGCTAGCAGCAGCCTTGATGATTTCTTTTACCTACATATTCTGAACGATCAGTATTATACTTTACTCAAAATATCTACTGATAAGTTGATTACTTAATTAAACAATATTTCATCCCTAAGAAGGAAGTCATTAAACTCTGATTTGAGTTTAGAAGTAACCTTGTCCAGGCCCGGTGTGGTAACCTAGTAGCTAATGTCCTGGCCTTGCATACACCTGGTTCCCAAATGAGCTCTAGTTCCTGTCCTGGCACCCATGCTTCCCATGCAGCTCCCTGCTTGTGGTCTGGGAAAGCAGCCAAGGATGGCCCAAAGGCTTGGGACCCTGCACCTGTGTGGGAGACCCAGAAGAAGCTCCTGGCTCCTGGCTTTGAATTGGCTCAGCTCCAGTCACAGTGACCACTCAAGGAGTAAATCAACAAACAGAAGATCTTCCATTCGGTCTCTCTTCCTCTCTGTATATCAAGCTTTTCAATAAGTATAAATTGATCTTAAAAAAAAATAGAATTAATTTTGTCCTACTATTTATCTGAAATTTTCATATGATCTTATATGTTGCCAATAATGATCCATCATGTTTCTCAAATGCTAGTTCATCACATTATTAACATTATTATATCCATTAAAAGTAACTTGAACTTACTATAATTCCTAGCACATTTTTTCTGATTATGCTCACTGGGAAAACATAAGACAACTGCAAACTACTCTTCTTCCTGAAATCTTTCACACATTTGAAATACCTTCTGCCTGGCTTACAACTTCATTTTGTAAAAGCTATGGATCTGGGTCCAGCGCGATAATGTAGTGGTTAAAGTCCTTGCCTTGCACACGCCAGGATCCCATATGGGCGCCAGTTCTAATCCTGGCAGCTCCACTTCCCATCCAGCTCCCTGCTTGTGGCCTGGGAAAGCAGTCGAGGACGGCCCAAAGCCTTGGGACCCTGCACCTGCATGGGAGACCCAGAAGAAGCTCCTGGCTCCTGGCTTCGGATAGGCACAGGACCGGCCATTGCGCTCACTTGGGGAGTGAATCATCGGACGGAAATCTTCCTCTCTCTCCTTCTCTCTGTTTATCTGCCTTTCCAATAAAACTAAATAAATCTTAAACAAAAGTGTGGATGGGAAGATGGTTTGAGCAGGATGGTTAGACTCATTGAGTGGAACTGGTGACCTCACCTCCTTCTTGCCTGTATCACTTTCATCCATTTATAGTTCAAAAAACTTGTTTGAACAGATTTTGATTACTTTCCCACCTCTCATCCTCATTCCAAAAGTCCCATTTCTGATGTTAAATTTATTTTACATTTCCCATTTCTTTTTCTTTTCTTCCTTTGAAGACAATCTTCAGAATTTACACAGCTAAAATTTCCCTTTATTTTATTCACATTTTTTCCTTACTAATTTTCTTGAAGATTTTATTTGTTTTTGTTGGAAAGGCAGATTTACAGGGAGAAGAAGAGATGCAGAGAAAGCTATGACATCTGCTGATTCACTCCACAAACGGCTGTGATGGCTAGAGCTGAGCCAATCGGAACCCAGGAGTCAGGAGCATCTTCTGGTTCTGCCAAGTCAGGTGCAGGGTCCCGAGGCTTTGGACAATCTTCCACTACTTTCTCAGAGCAGAAACAGGGACTGGATAGGAAGTAGAGCTTGTAACTTTTGTTATTTAGAATTCAATCCAGTATGTTTGTTATCTCTTTCTAGGTGATTTGGTTTGTGAAAGTAAATGGGTTTTTTGAATTTGAACTGTAATACTGCATCAAGGTGGAGGAATCCACCAGGGTGAGGGGCGTGGGGAGGGGTGGAGGGATTCCCAGAGCCTGTGAAACTGTCACATAATACAAAATAATTAATAATAAAAAAAAGAAAGTAAATGTTTTTTGTTGTTGTTGTTGTTACTTCTATAAAGTCTTGTTTTCGAAATTTCATTAATAATTATCTGAATATATATTTTTTATTTTGCTAGGAAATTATTAAATGTTCTATAAATTGTTTGAAATCTCTTCAGATGTTTTTGTTCTCCATTTTCTCAATGTTCTATGTTTCTTAAATTCTCTTTGTATTTTCTGTGTATGACAGACAAAGGTAATTCATTGTCTTTATGATTTTCTGGTTTTTGTTTACCCTTATCAGGATTAAGTCTCTTTCAAACTGACTTCTTTTTTTTTTTTTTAAAGATTTTTTTTTAATTTTTATTACAAAGTCAGATATACAGAGAGGAGGAGAGACAGAGAGGAAGATCTTCCATCCGATGATTCACTCCCCAAGTGAGCCACAACGGGTCGGTGCGCGCCGATCCGCCGATCCGAAGCAGGGAACCCGGAACCTCTTCCAGGTCTCCCAAGCGGGTGCAGTGTCCCAATGCATTGGGCCGTCCTCGACTGCTTTCCCAGGCCACAAGGAGGGAGCTGGATGGGAAGTGGAGCTGCCGGGATTAGAACCGGCGCCCATATGGGATCCCGGTGCGTTCAAGGCGAGGACTTAAGCCGCTAGGCCACGCCGCCGGGCCCCAAACTGACTTCTGATACACATGGTAAAGGATTCATACGGTAAACCCAACTGGAAGTTGATCTGAGCATGGTTTTACCTAAAGGAACATAAAATGTATCAATTGCTTAATGAAAGTTCTACGTTTATTTCTTTTCCACATAAAACATGATAAATATAGGCCATGCCTCTCAGGGACTCAAGCTTTTTGCAAACCACAGTTACATCTTGCCTCTTCTGTGTCCCTAGGCATTGTGGCCCCAAATGGCACCTGTGTTTTGGGAGGCAGGATGGAGGAAAAATCAAGCACAAGGTAAAAGCTCTTGTGTCAACTGTTCCTCAATGGAAACCAGTTTTCAAATATACTCAATCTTTTTTTAAAAAAAAAAAAAAAAGATTTACTTATTTATATTACAAAGTTGGATATACAGAGAGGAGGAGAGAGAGAGAGGAAGATCTTCCGTCCGATGATTCACTCCCCAAGTGAGCGCAATGGCTGGTCCTGTGCCTATCCGAAGCCAGGAGCCAGGAGCTTCTTCTGGGTCTCCCGTGCAGGTGCATGGTCCCAAGGCCTTGGACCATCCTCAACTGCTTTCCCAGGCCACAAGCAGGGAGCTGGATGGGAAGTGGAGCTGCCAGGATTAGAACTGGCGCCCATATGGGATCCCAGTACATTCAAAGTGAGGACTTTAACCACTAGGCCACCATGCCGGGCCCAAATAAACTCAGTTTTATAGGTCCTTCGCTATGATTTAATCACAAAACACAGACTGTGAGTTAGGAAGGTGTAGTTTGTACGCAATAGGAAGTATGCTTATTTTGATGTGCACAATGGTCTTCACAGTGTCTGGGAAATTATTTATGAAACACTTGCTGTTTAAAATGGTAAATAAATAGCTATACAAGAAATCTTGCCCTAATGGAAAAGAAATCAGAATTCCTTAGGAAAAAAAATCTGAAAATCAAGCAAAAACCTCAAGGTTTTCAACGCAAAACCATGTTGTTCTCAGTAAGATAACCTGGTCTTGGAACTCACCCTATCTTTGCGATCATCTTCCAGAATTTTGTGAAAATATTTTGGCAGCCCATCCTTGATTTCACTGGTGTACTTTTTTTTGAATCAAGAAAACATTTCAGAAAGACATGAATTGAGTATCTCTAAGACATTTTTTGTCTGTAGGCAGTTGACCCTGATGAAGAGTTGGTTAAGAAGACCAAGTGAGTCAGATTGCCTCTCTGAAGACTTCAAACAGCAGGCTTCTATCTACAAGGAAGGTTTAAGTTCTTAAATGCATAGGAATTAACTGACAAGCGTGAAGGTAGGATAATTTAGTACTCATCACATTTAAAGCCACAGATATAAAAAGCCTTTTCCAGTAAATATCAGATTCTTTGTCTTATATTAGCTGCACCCTGGTACATACAGCCACATATCACAGTGCGTCACACATCCTTTCAAAGCACCCAATAACAAAATCACAAGAAATGCTTCAAATTCTCTAATTCATTTCTCCCCCAGGATTCTGCTGAGAGCACTCCAAAGTCTTATTTAGATTCGTTTGTGCATATTTCTGGCTGCTGGTATTTCAGTTCTCATATGAATTCTTCTGCAAAAGTGAGAGCTTATACATTAAATGTACTATAAAAGTCTAAAGCATTGTAAATTGGGACAAGGTGAAACCCAAAGCAATCATTCACAGAAAGCTTGGGAGCACTGAAAGGTTTTCAGTCGGAGAAAAAACTGACTTGGGTTGTTTTAAATCAAACCAGCAATGGAGTAGCAAAGGGAGTCGATTTACTCAGCTGATGAGCTGGACTGTAATACAAGAGTTTAAGCAAAAATTGCCTCCTGGATTAATATTCTACAGCTACAGAAGCTCTCTTCTTAAAACTTAATCACACATGCCATTCAAGACGAATGAGCTGAATCAGTGAATTCCTGAAGTCACTCATGCCATAATACACTCATGGCACTAGAATTTGAAGAAAAGCCTGCCACCACTGTGAGATAACAACCTGAGCTCTGGTTTGTGAAGAATCCTGATATCTAGAAAGGATCATACGGTTACATCTTCCATAGGGTAGAACTGGTTCTTTACAGAGATCATTTTAACATTGTTATCCACAAAGGAAGAGAATAAGAGGGCATGACTATAACCATTCCTCATCTCAGCTAAACAATGCTTTTGGTTTATCTCCCATTTTATGGAGTGCATAATTTACAGATATTCGAAATCTCTGCAGAACAACACTATGTTATTCTATAATGTGATAGCTTTGTTAAGAGCGACTTACATAAGTTATTACAGCATGGTCCAGGAGAAACACAGAAGAGACAGGGCTTTGGATGGTGAACTGAATGTTAGAAAATACATCCAAGGTGTGACATAGCATCTCAGTCTCAAAGCAATGAGACCAATTAGAAATCAACTTCTGATCAGTTAGAAAAGGGAAAAAGGAACTTTAAGGTAGAAGCGTGAGTGAAAACAATGGAGGTTGAGATATCACAATTGCTGATTCCCAGACACAGAAATATCGCAGAACTCTAGTAAAACAAAATGTTATGGTAATTATGGTAATGATATACAGACACATAGACCAATGAAACAAAATGTAAACTGAATAGTATTTAACAATAAAAATAAATAAATCATAAGTCAGGAGAAGGTATGAAGGAAACTTAAATGCTTACTGGTAAGTGAAAGATGCCAATTTTAAAAGCCTGAATATCATATGATTCCTGTTATATGACATTGTGTAAGATTAAAAAAAACTATGAAGACAATGCAAAAGATTCTTTTTTTGTTTTGCCTGGGGTGAAATTAAAAGAAGAGTAGAACAGGCAGAGTACAGTTACTATGTCAAGGAAAGTATCAATTTAATGGATTAATAATCCACAAATAGAAATTTTTATGGGAACCAGGAGCAGGGCAAAACTCTGAAATATAATTAATAAATAACCAGAAGCTCATTGTGAAGTCTGAGAGAATAAAGCCCAGGTGAAGGTGTCAAAAAACTGAACTTTTGTGTTATTCCTGGGAATTCAACTTCGTTTTCAGGGATAATATTGAAGAAAACTCCTCTCTGCTTCTGGTAGCAGTAGAAGAAAGGGAATCATCTTTACGTATATGAGACCATTCTCTCATTCTTCAGAAGGTCCATCCTCAGGAAAAACTGTTCAAGCACATCCTAATCATTGGGCCATTCATGAGATCCTGGAGAGAAGAAAACACGCCAGGTTGGCTCCCAGTGGGCAACCTGACCTACCTAAGGGGGTGGTGGCCACGGTGCTACAGCGAGAAGCAGGTGTGAGTTTCCTGTTTCAGAGATGCAGGCTCTTCCAAAGACTGAGGTCTAATCAGTCCTACCATGCCCCTCACACCATAGCACCACACAGAAGAAAGCCTGCACAGTGCGTCATGTGGAGCTACCAGGGTACAAATTATAAGCCATACTTAAGGTATGGTTTTAAGACATACATAAACTGTCAGAATCTGGTTCAAATATGGCCTAACTGTTGAATTTAATGTACCAGAATTTCAATGGAAGCAGATGTCATGCAAGAACAAATGGACAATGTAACAGAGAGGTGAATTTTTCCCTAACTGTTATTAATTATTAAAATATTTAAGTTAATTATATTTATTTAAAATAAAAGTATTGGTTATTAAAATCATTAAAGTTGATTATAGTTAATTTTTCACCTGCATTGTTAATTAGCAGAGAGGTAAAAATTATAAAAATTAAAATGAAATGCTGAAAGCTAAAATCATCATAGCAAAAACGAATAGGATTTTCATAAACGTATTAGTAGACTGGACACTGTTAAGAAAAGAGTCTTTGAAGGCCAGCCAGGTAAGTTAGCATGCTAATCCTCTACCTTGGGGTGCTGGTATCCTGTAAGGACTTCGTTCTGTGTCCTAAATGTTCCACTCCCAGTTCTCTGCTTATAGCCTGGAAATGCAGCAGAAAATGGCCCAAGTCTTTGGAACCAGCAGGAAGCCCTGGGCTCTCAGCTTCAGATCAGCTTGGCTTTGGCTGTAGAGGCCATTTGGGTAATAAGCCAGCAGATGCAAGATTTTTTTCTCTATGCCTCCGCCTCTCTGCCAAATATGCCTTTCAAATTTAACAACAACAACAACAACAATAAAAAGATCTTCAATTTCTTTTAAGTAAGGCAAAATTAAAAGAAAAGGAAAACACTTTATTTCATTGAAATGGTAAGGAAGGGTGTGGAATGGGGAGACAGTTTCAGGATAGCTGTTACAATTAATAGAGGGGAAGAATAATACGATGTTTGTTTTTAAATTCTAGTCAAATAATTAAAATATCAGGTATGGAATTAAGGATAATACAGTTCAAGGAAGCAGTGAGGGTATGAAAAAATCATAAGTATCAGAGATAAAATTTATTAGATGAATACGGAAGAAATTCTGAGCAAACCTGATGGCCCACTTCAAAATCGTGACATAAAATTTTCAATGTGATTTCAGCAAGGTTGTATGTTTTTCTTCAGCAATATTAAGCATCTCAGGTGAGAAAAAAATCAGGTAAAATTTGAATTTATTTCTTAGTGCTTTGATAGGTTCATTCAAATTAGGCTACTCGGGAAATAAGCGAGTGGTTTCACTTTTGAGCCCTAGAGTCAAGTCCAAGTGACTAGGAAAATAAAGGCATAATTAGAGAGTGGAGTTTACAGAGAAATGTGGTTAATGAATTAGACAGGATCATAAATTTTGTACCAGAAGCTGTAATATTTGACCCATATAGAAAAGATAATCTTTGGAATAGAGCGCTTCAAATTAAAATAACTGACTTCACTAGTAGTAAAAAAAAATTTCGACAGTATAAACATGGAGTGATTGGTTGAGATAAAATATATAAATGTTTATTATTGAAACTGAAGTGTCAAGCTGATAAAGGAGATTATTCGATGAATGCTGTAACTGTATAGACATCCTCAAGGATAATAGTAGCTATTACCAGGAAAAATATTGCTATTTAAAACAAAGAATGATACTAGATGCAATTGAATTATGCTAGGTGTTTCAAATAACTTGCAGGATATTTTTTTGTAGGAAAAAAGACAATTACAAGGAAATGGCCATAACTACCTCCCTTTGGGAATATGTATTATAAAGTGTGAAGTAAAGGTTGAAAAATGTATTGCAAAATCATTGAATAACATCTTGGGAAAGTAATGACAAGAAGTATTAGCAAAAGACAATACAATTGTTTATGAAAATGGAAAAGGATGGACATTACCTTAGAATAGAGTTCGAGTGATAATATGTAATATAAGCAGGTGTGATGAATTTTTGTTGGCAAAAATTTAAGTGATGGAGTGTATCATAGGTGTTTCCTCATGGAAAATTTTCCTAATGGTAACTATTAAAGTTGGTGTTATTACTATGATGTAGACAACTCTCTAAATATTTTATATAAATCAGACCATCTCATCTTCTCTCAAATTCTACATTTAGTCAAAAGGCCAAGAAGTGATCTCTCAAACTCTATTAACATCCACATTTTATAGATGAGATAACAGAAATTAAATAAATTACTCAACATTATTAGGCAGTAATGGAGTTGATTTTGGTCATTCTAACCCCAGAGGACATATTCTTGATCAGTGTGTGATATTTTCCTTCTTAGTGATCTATCTCTCAGACACTTTAATATTAAGGGTGATGCAATGGTAAATGTCAATGGACTGATGTATTGAGAAATTGCAGATTTATAAGGAAAAAAATGAAATATGCATGGACTTCTTTTAAATGCTGTCATGAATGGGATTAAACCTAGAAGAGGGGTAATTTCATGGTATACTGAAGATTCCTTAATTCCAAAAAACCTGAAATTTGGATCTCATTCTCAACGATGACCATGACCTAGGGTTGTAGTAGTGGATCGACTAAGAGGAAGCCCAGAAAGTCACTTACGGGCAGATGTAGGATGCTGTGAGTGTTCATGTTATGTTGAGCGAAATGTAGAAAGAGCAGCTTCAAGAAGAGCTTTTTGCCACAAATATACCCTCCTACTTTGGAAAATAATATTAGTTACATAACACCTCAATGAGGTTAAAAATAAAGCTTTCATTTATGGGCTCAATGCGAAAAGGTCTAAAAATATCTTTTCCAATGAAAGCAAATCTTCAAAGAAATTGAGGATTCTAATGGTTTATTGTCTTTTTATTGGCTATCAAATTCACTTAACAATTTCAGTTAAAATTCATTTTTAAGATAAACATAACTCATAGTAGTTCAATAATTCTTTCAGAGGGTTCTGTTGTATGACAACTACATTTTTGTATCTGACAGATGCATGGGTAAGTTTTGAAAAGAGTATTTCTACCAATCCAATAAAACATCAAATTCCGAAAAGAGGTACTGTTTCTTTGTTTTTGGTTGATGACATGTGGGCTAGACTCTCCTGTAGCATTTTGTTATATCTTTTATAACTTGACGTAAAATGTCAAACAGTTTGACTGTTTAAACAATTTATAATGTGTTTTGCAAAATCTCAAAGCATTCTATATATGACTCAACTAATAGCTGCTCCAAGTATAGACAATGCATCATGCTCAAGATTCACATTTATTTGAAAACATTTAGTTCAATTTATATTAATACAGAAAAGTCACAACCAAAAAATTATAGAAGAGACAAATAACTGTATTCTGTCACAATGTCACACAAACATAATTTGATATTTAAGAATGATAAATCACAATCACACTTAAGTGACATAACTGAGCTTTTCAGTAGTAGTAAGAAGCTCTCTTCAGGATATAGGGTCTTCTGGGTTTATTGTCATACAGCTGTCGCTTCAGAATATAAGGAATTTTTCTCTTTATGACTTCTTCCTTTTCATTTTTGTCATTTCCATTATCAAGAATATCTTCCTGAATTAGCTATAAGATAGAGAACATAAATACAAGTTACGTGTATGAAACTTTTATTTAAGGCCTTTTTTTTCTGTTTTGCATCACATTTCCTGTTTAGATGGCAAGGCATATATGGATAGGATACATGAAGCTTAAAGAAGCTGCTTTGCTGAAGATAGACAGTTATCAAGTTTGACAAAGAATTTGAGAACTGTGATAGCACCAGAACATGGTGTACCTGGACCTCCGTTCAGGATTCTTCCTGGTTCACCAAGCTAGTTCTTTTCAAAAACCTACACATATTTAAAGACCTAACACTAATCTCTCCAGTTGAAAGAACACACTGTAGGAGCATCTGAGTATTTTTCAGGCTGAATTTGTTGTGTAAAGAGACTAAATGGTAAGAAATATGTATGTGTGTTTGTATAGATATATGTAGATATTCTCATATGGATTTGTGTATATATCTATCCATATATAGATATACGTATGTATCTATAGATATATAGATAACAGCAAATACAGTTTTGATTTTAACAAAGCAAGTTTGGCTGCAAAAACAATGGGATTTTGTATGTAATTAAGTTAAATATTGATTTGACTTTGAAAGCTGTTCTAATGATTTGTCCTCATTCTTAGAGTTCTTCTGCCTAACTACTCATTTGTTACAGAAATCAACATATACAGAATCTATGTTTAAACTGTTAAGATCTCTTTGAATTGTGGTTGTCATCTAACCCTTGGGGTCGCTCCAATTAATACTGGCATTTAAATTATAATGCGTGCACATAAAATCGTGACACCAAGTATTTTATTTCAGCCCACAGCTATTCAATTTCAGAGAAGGAAAAACAGCTACTGTCAGACAGCCTATTTTCTTAATCTTTAGTTTCTCTGTGCACAGTCTGTAATTACTTGTACTATGCTCAGAATAATATTATTGTTTTATTTTTAAATCACTCAATAACATTTAGAATAGCAAAAGTTCCAATCTTATGTACACTTGGTTTGTCTGCTTATATGTGTTGAGGGTCTTTTTTTTTTTAATAGCCCATAATTAAGACTTCCCTACGACAAGAATTATATTTTTAAAAGTTTTATTGACCTAAGCAATATTTTAAGATTAAATCATTTAGCTGGAATTGAAATTAAAGGATGAATGGCACAACAAGCAAAATTAAAACCAGCCTTTTTGATTTTTCATCTGGAAAACATCTTTTTGTTTACCATTTAGAATAAACACTAGGAGTTTTGCTTGCATTTCCGCTTTTCCACAGGATATCTTTATGTTAGTTAGGAACTAGTCTGTTATACCAGCAGGAAAGTCACCCTCAGATCCTCAGCGTTGGTGTAAACCCAGAATATAGAAACATTAAGCAAATTTCCCTTTGAGGTTATTCTAAAAAAAAAAAAAAGCCTTCCCCTTTTGAAAAAATTTATTGTGTTTGTTAAAGCATTCGTCTTTCTTTTTCTCTAGTTTTAACTTTTTTTCTTTTTTTTTCAATGCACTAGCTTAACTTTTAGAGCTGTGCATACTGAGATGTCAATTGCAGTGTTTTGCAAGATTTTTATTTTTAGTAATTATTAAACTACTAAACTGGGCAACTATCTTGCCGTTTTGAAGTCATCCCTTTAAAAGCCTATCTTTAGCAATGTCATGCTTCGTTATGTCTCTACTTGGAGAGAAGAGCATGAGCCAGAAGCAGAAGCAGTATTTGGAGAACTGAACACGAACTTGTGTGTGTAAAGATGGAAACTATTGAAATTGTCAGATGTTTGTAGCCAGTTATGTTGAAAGCTAGAATAATACAGCTTGAGAAATTTGTCACTTCTTACAAAAAGCAAAACAAAATAAAACAAGAAGCTCCCTTTCAACCTAGCAATTTACTATCATGATAAAATTTACTATCATGGGCCCGGCATGGTGGCCTAGCGGCTAAAGTCCTCGCCTTGAAAGCCCCAGGATCCCATATGGGCACCGGTTCTAATCCCGGCAGCTCCACTTCCCATCCAGCTCCCTGCTTGTGGCCTGGGAAAGCAGTCGAGGACGGCCTAATGCATTGGGACTCTGCACCCACGTGGGAGACCCGGAAGAGGTTCCAGGTTCCCGGCTTCGGATCGGCGCGCATTGGCCCGTTGTGGCTCACTTGGGGAGTGAAACATCGGACAGAAGATCTTCCTCTCTGTCTCTCCTCCTCTGTGTATATTTGGCTGTAATAAAATGAATAAATCTTTTTTTAAAAAAAAAATTTACTATCATGAGCAACATATAGGTATGTCCTCTCCAGAATGTGATCAATTTGCACACTTCCCAATATACATGAAAAAATCATCAATTCTGAATCTCCTTAAGTCACTCATGTTTTGCTATTAGTGAACATGCAACTTATCTTTTGCAGAAATTATTTTTTATCTTCACAAGGTATTTTTCAGGTAAGAATAGAATGTTCTATTTAATCTATCATTGTGTTTATCCATAGATCAATGCTGTACACTTAAACTGTGTAAATTCATGGATCAACAATGAACTGTTTTCAAGTAACCTGGTTTTGGTGACTGGCTCTGGGTATCAACAAGGGCAAGTCACATATCAGCATCCAAAAATTTTAAAAATTTTCCAAACACATAAACATTGTCAACAAAATGTTGAGAGTACAGCACAGCATTTAATATAACTATTCATCTGGTTTTCCATTATAGTTCTGTATTGTGAAATTTAGCTGTCTTAGCTGTAGTGGACCTGTATAGTTGCTAAGATTATCTAAAATTCATGAACATTTAAAAATAAGACTGAAAACACATGCAAATAACTTTTTTGTGTTTCTTTATAATTAAACTTAAGCTAAGGAAGTTCTGGCTAAAAATGAAATGATAAAAATAAATATCATTTATGCATGAATACAAATATCAAAATCATTTTATTTGCCTATTGTACTCAAATGCAGTATGTTCCAAATTAAAAATAAAATTGAAGACGAATATATCTCCCCATTATATATATTCTATATAAATAAATATATGCATATATACATGAGAATATGTTTGAATGCAATTTTTGTGTTTTATTCTGGTTTTATTTGGAACCCTTTGCATCTTGCATTTATTTATAAATAAGTATACACAGGAGTTTTGAGGTTCTTAAATTTCTTAGACATGTCACAAACACTACCAACAACAAAAATTGCCTAAACATGTCATCCATTTAAGCACAACATAACATATGGATCAAATCTGCCTTAAAATATATTCCCCTTTTAAGATTTAAGGAAAAATATTTTTCTAAGCCCCAAATATTTAAAGGGTACTTTGAAGATCTGAAAGAATGTTGACCTCAACACATGGTTTATTCTTCTTAAATATTTGTAATTTTTCCTGTTATGATATGACCAGGATAAAAAGTCAATACAAATGAGAGATAACTAGTTTAGATGTAATTATATTCATATTCAATTTTTTGTTTTACCTCCCAGTGTTGAAAGGCTCTGCTGTGACAGATTTTTTGGAGTTGATATATTGTCAGCATGGCTTCCAAGCTAAAACCGTCTAAACTGGTAGGAAATTTCCTTCTTGTAACAAGCTCCTCTTCATGATTTTCTCCTATTTCTTCAGCTTGACTGTTCAGGCTGTTTACAAAACTGCAAACATTGAGCAGGGTCATTTTCCAAGAGGGAACAATTGCTTTAGTGATCTGAAATACAGAAGGAAAAAAAACCAGCTACTTGAAATAACTTGTCTACATGAATGCATTTCTGGTCTGTGAACTCATTGCATTTTTGAGTTTCATTGTACTCTAGGTTAATAAATACAATGTTGCTAATACAATAACTTTGTCTCACAGAGTCAAATAACTAGTAATCTCTGTTGAACTGAACGTAAAATGCACACACAATACAAACTATGAAAATGAGACAGCAGGAATGATAATCAGGGTAAATACAGAAATATATCTGAATATATATCAGAGATCAAAAAATTTCAAGAAACCCAATTCCCTTTTTTGTATGTATTTCAGCTTAGTGTCTCATATACAGAACTATAATGATATTAATATATTTGGATAATTACAACAGTGTGAAGATGTTAACATATTCCACAAGTTAATACCAGTCAGGGAAGCATTAGAGCGGACCAGCTTACTTAGTTGAAAATTGTAATATTTTGTGGAGTGATTTTCTTTTCTTGATAATACTTTGAGATTATATTTGCCATGATCATCAATGTGTTTGCATATCAAAAATAATCAACAGAAAGCATGGAGTAGGAAAGCCAAGCTATGAAACAATTAAACGAACAAAAAATTCAAAGTATTCAAAGGAATAAAAACATCATTTCCCCCAAGGAAGACGTAAAAGCAAGATTTAAATGACCACCAAGGCATAATGGACACACCTAATTATAATATCAACCTGTATTTTTTTCTGATTTGCTCTTCAAAAACAATGTAATTACAAATTAATGTCTCAATTTGAAAAACATGGTGACACTGACAGTTGCAGAAAAGGATTTGGCAGAATAATTATTAAGGAATTGAGGGAGGGAGAAAAACCAAGGAGATATAGAAAACAAAAAGCTAAAAGGAAAATCTTGTTCTATCAAGTGTTAAAATGCATTTTAAAGCTGCAGTAATCAAAGGCGTGAATTAACAGTGCAGCTATAAGCACAAAACCCAAAGGAAGAGAATAAAGTGTTTAAAAATTGTCCCAAGTGCACACATATGTACAGCATATAGTAAATGTTTCATTTAAAATATTTTGAGTATTAAAAAAAAGAAAGAAAGAAAAAACCAAAGATTTTGGAGCAGTCTGCATTTAGATACAGCTATCACATTCTAATGACTGTTTATTTATTTATTTATTCAAAGGCAGAGTGGCAAAAACAAACAAACAGGAAAGACAGAGACAAAGAGAGAGGTTTCATCTGTTGATTCATTCTTTAGACACCCACAAAGTCAAGGCTTTGCAAGTCTAAAACCTGGAGCCAGTAACTACCCAGGTGCGTAGAGGTTGTGGGCAGGCCCATGGATGGCATGGGTACCTGTGTCATTTTTTTTTTTTACCTTCCCAGGCATATTACTAAGAGACTGGATCAAAAATAGGACTTGAGCTGGTATTCCAATATAGGATACCAGTATTGCAAGCAGTGGCTTAATATACTATGACATAATGTCAGCCCATAGTCATAAACTTTTTTTGATGTGTTATATTCAAGCAATATCCAATGAGGCTAAATATGAATTAAAAGACTGCCTGGCATGATATCAGTTAAGCAGATACCTAAAACAGAACCTATCAAGACAAAGATAATTTTTAATTATCTTTACAAAAATCACCCATATCTAAGGAAACATACATCATCCTGAGCTAAAATCAAAAGTAAGAAAACACTGACATGAAATGTTAGTATATTGAACACAAATATTAAAATTCCAATGAGTAATCCAATTTAAGAAAAAGGAAAAAGCTTTAAAAATGAAAACACTATATAAGTGACAGAAGCAAAAAAAAAAAATCATGCAATCACTCATCAGAAACACAAATGTAAGAGAAATATGTGGAATGATTTTAGCCTGGTTGCCCTCAGATTAGAAGACTTAAAATCTACAAGACACCCAGATGTAATGAGGACATGTGGAACAAAGTACTACTCTGCCAAGTATCTATTGCTCAGTGTATTGGTCAGACTTTTTGAAAGCTGTTTTGGGGGGCCAGCATTGTGCTATGGTGGATAAAAGCCACCACTCTGAAATCCCACATGGGGACAGGTTTAAGTTCGGGCTGATCCACTTCTGGTCTCTCTCCCTGTGAGTGGCCTAGGAAAAGCAACAGAAGACAGCTTAAGTGCTTGGGTCCTGCCAGCCACTTGGAAAAAAGCTCCTGGCTCCTGACTGTAGCCTGGCATAGCGATGAAAACTGTAGCCATTTGACGAATGAGCTAGCAAATGGAGGATCACTCATCCTCTCTCTCTCTCCCTTTCTCTCTTTCTCACTTTCCCTGTCTTTCTAGTTCTAAATTTCAAATAAATATATCATTAAAAAGAGAAAGAAAGGTTGTGTGGAATATATATATATACATATATATATACACTTTGTGTAATCTGCATAACTTTTGAGTAGTATTTTATCATAAGCTCATGTGAACCTGTGATTATAAAAATATTCACTATAATATTATCAGTTGGTTCAGAAATCCTTTTATTACACCTTTGAATATGATTATCTAATCAGTTTGAACTCTTCCGTTATTGAAGTATAGTGTAAGGCACCATGCTCCATTTTGTAGCAGCAATTTATAATCTGATAATTAATAAGATACTATCAATTTTCCTTTGAAAAACCCTTAACAGATAACCTATTTTATGGTCTCCAAAATTTGTTGTGAAAACATTGGTTCTACACTCATTTACTTAAAAAAAATTCACTGTTAAGTAAAATTGAAAATGAGTTTGAAATAAATCTATTGTTTTCCTGAATTTCGGTATCCTGTATGCTTTCGACATCCAGCTATTCGTGGATGCCAGATGCACTATTCAATATTCCCACACTAATAGAAATCATTGTTTATAGAGCATCTGTCACTAGTACTAAACATTGGTTTTAGTAGATGAGGAAACTAGGCCAATAATCTTGTTCTCTTTTATTGATTAAAATAGTGACTATTTCATGCAGCATTACTATTCAATATCACAAGATTCCATTATGGCTGTGAAGTGTCAGAGACAGAATTCTTGCCCAAGGCTGTCTTTTTAGCTAATGCTAAAAAGAACTAATTTTTAAAATATGACCCAAGCTAAATAACCAGCATTCACTACACTCATATGAAAGTAGCAAATGGTGTGACTAGTCCAAGAATTCTCTAAATTAAAAATGACAAATTGTGGTATATAGTGTTTGATGATTTTAAACGCAAAATGTGATATTTAATAATTAGTTCTAAATTCCACTTGTTAGTTCAAAACCATTTACTGAACTCTGTAGTAATGAGGACATTTCGTTGGCCACAGGAAAGCTTGGAATAACTGCACTTCAGAAAAACTACTTATCAAAGTCTACATCTCACTTATGTTAATCATTACAACAAAGAAAATTAAGTTTTTCCCTCATCTGCTTTAGAGACATAGACCCAACTGGATGCATTAGGAAAAAAATAAATGTATCACTCTGCCTATACTGGCAGGATGGTTCATCTTAGTTTTCACTTAGTGTTTAACTTAAGCCAATATAGCTTCAGACATACACAATGTAACAGGAATCGAAAGACATTTATTTAAATACATTTATGTCCATATGAAGTATATGTATCTACTTCATTAATGATAGTCACTACACTTTTTCCCCCCATATCAATACCCTTAAACTTCTCGGAATTTCGAAAAGTCATCTCATAAACAAAGTGACTCCCAAGGAACTCCTCAGTCTTGGTGATAAATCCTTTACCATAAGGAAAGGACACCATATTTATAATTAAAGTTCAAATGTTCTTCAACCCTAGGTTAGAGAAAAGGAAGAGTTACCTTTGATGTTTGCATATTGGTCAGTAAATCTGCTTCTAACGCTTTCATTTCCTCTTCGGAATCTGAGTAAAATCAAAACCACATGTTTACTATAAAGTCATCAAGTAACTACATTGTAATTTACAGATTTTAGATTCATGTCAGATTCATGTCACACCTGATATGTTTTCTTTATTTGCTTGCGATGCAATTTGCTTTTCAAAACAAATGACAAATTTCATCTGTCATTGATGAACAATGTACACCAAAATCCCCACAATAAGTAAAATCATAATACTAAAAAGTTATTTTTGTAAGAGATTTGCAAATTAATCAAAGTTCCTTTCTAATGATTATACAAATAAACAGGTTTCCACAAATCATATGTCTTCTACTAGATTTAACTTGCATAATATTTTTTTTAAAAAGCATGGGTTTGAATTGAACATTTAATGGTCATATTCATGTACTATAAAAGCATACAGCAAGTTAAATGACTATGTTTAGCTTCTAAGATATTTTTCACTTAGCTGTGATCATTCAACTCTTTTTTATGAATTAATGAAGTATATCGGGTCATCATATTTCATGTTACCCCTTGATGTTGAAATCTTATTTTCAAAATGAGTTATACATAGATTTCTAACAATGCTTAGCGCGTCATTATCTCTCAGAAAACACAAGAAGGTTTAATCATTTCTGTTAATATAAGGCTACTAATTTTCCAATTACATCTTGTATCAAAATACATAAAGTTAAAAAAAAAATAATGTAGGGACAAGAGCAGAAACCACTGCCTTCCCAGGGAATGGTTGAGAATGAGAGTAAAACACTGTGAAGAGAATGAATTTTAATGATGAGTCTGAACACTGACAGCCACTGCCTCTGTACTTGTTAGATAATGACCACGCTAAGTTAAAGTTTGTGTGTGTGTGTGTGTGTGTGTGTGTGCGCGCGCGCTTGCCTTTCTTTTAGTGATTGCGCTGTCAAAGGGAGCGAGCATCCTTTCCTTGAAACACGCTCACTGCTTTGCAATTTTAAAAAGGGAAATAAAAACTCAGTTTTTGCAATGATAGAGACAGAACAAGACAAAACATTTCTAACACTAAAAGCATCCTCTGAAAACGGGGTGGGGGGAGATTCTCCTCCCTGGATACAGTCATGGAAGTAGCAGCACATCTCAGAGAGGAGAAAGAAATCATTTCACGGAGTTGTGAGGTGCAGCTGGACTTACCTGAGCACAGACCCCAGGAGCTAACAGCCAGAAGCATCATGCATACCAGCTGGATTTTCATTGCTGCCATCATCGCTTTCAGCCTGCTAGCAAGCCAAGTCCATAGAAGTCAGGCACACACTGAGGAGGGCTCTCTGCTTTTCACAGCCTCTTGCCTTCAGCTGGCTTTGAAAGTGAGTGAACTCGGAGAGATGCTCTGACCATCCCTCATATATACACATAAGCAGGATGATGTCATGATTGTACAGGGATTATCTTTTCAGGATGTGCCCTGCCATCATCTTTACCCCTGCCCCCTCTCCCCATTTCCTCTTTTCCTTTGTCCCCACTCACCTCCCCCACTTCCAAAGCTTGAAAGAATGTGACGATCTTCCCTAATTGCTGCTGCGACTGAAGATTTCTGACGCACAGAACAACTCATACAAAAGCACTGTCATACACTATATGCTGGCAGAGAACCCCCAGTACCATTCATTCCCCGTTGCCTCTCATTTCTCTACTCCAAGAGGTTGTCATTCTGATTTTCAGAAACATGAGACCAGTTATTTCTAACACTTAGGTCAAGTCTTCAGGATGAATGTAGTACATTCTGATCCTGTTGGCTTGCAACTCCTTAAAGACTTAGGATATTTTTCTAGTAACTCAATTGTCCAAGCAATCTTTGTTGGCTTCAGAACTAATGCATATTTTAGATAAAACAATACAGATGAATATAAGAAGTGAATCAGTTATACTGCAGAGAATTCCAAAGAATTGGATATTTTCTTAACACATAAAAGATTTTGTTATAAGCAACTGAGAGGATAATTAAAATACGTGTGCTGACTTTTAGTTGAACACCTTAGAAAAAAACTTTTGTGTGTAACTTTAAGTTATGCACTACTGACATGCTAGCAGGTTAACGTGTATTCACTTATCATTGACTTTTTGTTTTTCTGTCCATATGGCTTTGCTCTTTCTGAATTCACGCTTATGTAATACCCCATTCTTAACAAAATTTTCTTCTCACTCTGTTCACGACTGCATCAACTATCTTTCCTGTTATCTTTTGCCATAAAAAAATGAGAAATTTTTTTTCTAAAGCAAAGTCTTCATACAATATCATAATTCAATTACACTCATTCTTTGTGTTCTCAAAAGAAAATTGCTCAAAATCCCTTTTGGAATGAAGTTCCATTCTTACATTAGTTACTTCAGGACACTTGGAGTAATCTAAAAAGCAATATTATTAACAGTGTTAATGCTTAAGGATAAAACAGTTTGAGGCTTTGTTTATTTTTAATAATCAAGTAGTGACAATTAAAGCATTTCATGTATCTTTATATAAAATCAATTTACACTTTACATTATATGTTTATGAGCTTTAATTGTTTTATCATAAATTTAGGACAACGAAGTAATTTCAAACTATAATCATTTTAAATTTAAGGAATCATTTATGTAATTTAATTTTCCAGAATTGAGTAGAATGGACTATTTTATTTCCTTCAGTTTGTTTTGTGGACTTGCATATAGCACAATACTGAGCACTACTCAGGGAAACTTTCCTATGAAGGGAAAATAGGAAAAACATGAAACACATTCAAGTATAGATTTTGCTTTTCTACCACCAGGGGGCGCAATGGAAGTATAAAAGAATGTAGTTGTTAAGGTGACAAATCGAAGCGATCTTCCTCATTTCCAAAGCAACTTTGTGACAAAACTTTTTAAAAGACACTTCAATATAGAAAAAAGTCACATATTTTTGCATGACATTTAAATAGCATCCCTTGCTCTTGAGCGGAAAACCCCCAGAATGAACAGTGGATCCTATTATCTACAATTAACTCCTTCAAGAAGTGAAATTCCTGGAAACGTTGACAACATTTATTACTAATTAACTAGAAGAAATGGAAGTAGGAGAAATAAAGAAAATTCATCTTAATTATATTGCATCACATGATTATTAGACGTTAATGTGCAAATTGTTTTAGATACAGCATGATGAATGTGAGCTAGGGGAAATCCTGTGCTAACCACTGTCAAATGGTACAAAAACAAACATATGCTATGAACAGTTTTGATTTAGGGAATGAAAGAAGTGTGATTTTATTCCCCAGTAAGAATATTCTGTAAATTAATCTTATTTGATCCCTTTAAATGTTGGAATCCTTTCCTTTTTTGTGCTGCTGCCTTCCAGCTATAGAAAAATCAAAGAGGGCCTGGTGGCATCGCCTAGTGGGTAAGGTCCTCACCTTGAACGTGCCAGGATCCATTATGGTCACCGGTTCTAATCCCGGCAGCTCCACTTCCTCTCTATCTCTCCTCCTCTTTGTATATCTGACTTTGTAATAAAAATAAAATAAATCTTTTAAAAAAAGACTTATTAAAAAAGAGAAAAATCAAAGACTTTGCCTTAGGAACAATGGTTGAATGTATGTGTTTACATTTAAAACCTATCCTAGGATGTGCCTATATGTTTTTTTAAATTTCCATTTTATTGCTATCATTTAGTGACACAGTTCCAATATGCTCTTAGATTTCTTCTGCACTCCCCCCCAAATGCCCTTCCCCAACACACTGAGCTTCCCTATATTATTACAACAGTAAAGTTCTTCAAGAGCTGTCATAAGTCCACCATTGTGGGCATGGACAATGCAGACAATCCAGCATCCTATTGTCAAGGATATATATATATATATATCACGATTTCATTGGGAGTCCATCTTCGATCTGGAAGTAGAGATGCATACTACATTGTATCCTCACGTCTGGATATAATAATCTCCATTACACAATTACTATACATCCCCTTATATGAAAAGCTACAAAACAAAATCAGCAAAAGGAAGGATAATTAAAATTTATAGTGTTATGAAGTTAAATGACATGCTACTTAAATGACTAATGTGTTGCTGAAGAAATGCCACTCTTTAGGCACACTTATAAGGAGATGAGTGTGCCTTTTTTTTTCTTTCAAGCATTTTTATCTGAGCTACTTCCAACAAATACCAAGTTCTGAAGGTTAACTGACAATCAGTCCGAACTGCCTTCTTTGATACTGTGCTGACCTGCTAGGTAAAACTCACAAACATGAAGTGGATGTTACTTGTTGGGATTGTTTGTAACATCTCCACAATACGGGACTTTTGAGCTTCTGCAGTGATGTAACTTAGTCTGTAATAGAAAACAGCTCAAAACAGCTCACAGAGATGGCAACTGTTGGAGTGGTTTATAATCTCAAGTTGGAGATGGCCACACTAGACAACGGTCTGATGAACAGCATTGTTTTATTGCTATATATATTACGTTATTATTGTACCTATATTTCCATAGGACATCTTCCTTGCTGTAATTTTGGGGTCTTCTTGGACTTGCCAGCATTCCTGTCCTGGAATAGCCTTGGGTGTTTCCACCAACTAGAATCTGCCCTCCACCTTCCTTTGTCCATCCTTGTACTCTTCAATTTCTCATTTTAGATTTTATTTCTTTGAGAGCAAAGAGACAGAGACCCAGGTAACTCCCACATACAAAGCCACAAACACACAGAATACGGTGGCAGGAGTAAGGTACAGAAGCAGCTCCCACAGGCTAGCTCACTCTCCAGGTGTCCACAGCAGTCACAGGACCTCAGTGGGACAAACCGCAAACCAAGCAGCCAGCCTGGGTCTCCCACGTGGGTGGCCAACACTCAAAAACTTAAATTAGCGTTATTGTCTTCCATAGGACCTCAGTGTCCCAACACGCATCTGAATTTCTGTCTTTCTCTTTGTCTGTCATTTTTAGAAGACTCAATGTTATAAACTGGTCAAACATAAATGTTTCCAAGTTTGAATTCTGAGTGTGATCTCATCTATGTACCCTTGTCAGCGTCTGTTAAGTGTTCATCAGCGATTTGTACAGTTCAGGGTAAACTGTAAATTGCTTAAAAATAGCACTGTCATTCATTGCTGTGTTTGTTCTTCCTATACTTACAACCACTGAGTACTCAAAATGTTCTTACTGAATTAAACTGGAATACTATTTTAAGTTTCTTACTTGTTTCCATGTTTAATATTCTTTTCAGTCACCATCCATAACCTCTTCATTATCATTAATCTTGACACTCAATGTGAATCTTTGTGATAGTTTTTTCAACCGTCTCAACATTTCTCAACCTGACTAGAGAGTCAGGCATCTCCCCCACGATCAGCAAAACCAGCTTTCAAAATTCACGTGGCTGAGCTCATGTGTACTCAGGATGAGTGGCTGGGACATATGTGGATTTACTTCATTTATCTAAACGAGTCTCTAGTTTGGAGCTGTAACTCTGATTCATCTGAACAAACAATGATGTTAAACTCTTTTTAAACCCAATTGATTTTCCTGTTCAATTAAAGTCCATTTTCTAAACATGGAGATAAGGATATACTTGTACAGAGCCACAGCCACATGCCCTTATATAGAAAATGCATAGAACCGAGTCTTTGAAGATTTGTGTAAATGTCAATCAAAATCTGTATCTAATTGTGCTTGGCCCATAGTCTACAGATTTCCAGCTCATTTCCCATTTGGCTCTTCCTATCTCTTTTCTTGCCTTCTTATGGGTAATTAACTTAGAGCCATTGATGGTAGATCTCTGTAATGACAGTATATTCTGCAATTCAAACTCTGATTGCAATATATGCTTTATTGAAACCCACATGTTAGTCAGCCACCATATTCTACTATTGAAGTCCCATACGGTGCTTATAACTGGGTTTACTATAATCTTCTTTGTGATACCTAAGAAAATACTAGAGTACTCACAGAGTCACTACCCACTGTGTGTGGTAATCAGAAACTGTCCTAATAAATCTCTCTTTTTTAAAGTAAGACCAAAATAAAATCACGAGCAAAAAAAAAAAAAATCCCAATGCTATCCTTCAATGATGTTTTCCAGTTTTACAAATGAGTGTAATAACCTATTTTATTTAAAGAAATGCTGTTTATCCTTAATCCCTATCCCCCATGCTACAAAAGTCTAAAAATAGTCCTGAGCCACCTGCAATTCCCCAAATAGAGTGTGGATAAGTACCTGCAGTTTGCATGTCAAATTTGCACCTAGACAGTAGGCCCCAGTAACCTGGCAGAGGCCAAAGAGTAGAGTGACTAGGAATAGGCAAGCAAGCTGAGCATAGAAACAGCTGCTATAACAAATAACAAGCTCTAATAGCAATCCAAAAATTAAATAAAAAATTCACTTATTGAAAACCTGTGCTTTGACAGGCCTGATGCCAGGTTAATTTAACTTCATGAAACATAGCAGAGTGTGATTCAGAGTTCAGAGGATGATATTGTTCTCATTGTGTAGGTTTAAAAAAATAGAACAGAGCTACAGAGGGTTTAAGTAAGGATAAGTCTTAGTAAATAGAGTGTGGATGGGACAAAATAGTTTCATTCCAAAGCAACAACTAATCTTTATTACGTGAGTACCAGATCTAAGCAACAGGAAAATCTTGCATTAACATGCTGTTGAAACAGCATGCCAAATAAGACAAGCTAAGACTTTAACCTAAAAGAGCATTTACTCTTAAAAAAAAATCAAATACGATTTTGAATTTTGATTACAGTTCTTCGGTTCAACCATGTTTGTCTCCATATCTTAAACAAATGCACAAACCCTTTATCTCAAAATCTTTCTTCCTAATAAAGGGAACCTAAATGGGCTCCACTTGCATTGAATCCTTAACTAGTGTGGAAGATTACAATCTGTAGGAAGAAAAATTAAAGGCAAATGAAGTTTCATCCCTAGGGAAGTCTAAGTGGTGGCCAGGAGAACATTTCCCACTTTGTACTCTAGGTGGAGCCACGCACAAGCATAGGATGAAAACACCAGACCAGAGCTGCAGTTCCAGCCCATGTATGAATGTCAACAGATTTCTTTCACTCAAAGAACATAAAATGAGAAGAAGCTGATGAGGTAAGTTTTAAACTTTCATTGTGCTGAGAGAGAATGCACAGGCCCACACACTCCAAATGGATTCTCAATTCCCTTCACCTTCCAACTCTTAAATCACTTCTGCTGACTGCTCAAAGTCTGATCTCAATTCTTTCAGGAGAAGATTCTTCCCAATCTATTTGCAGAAAGTAATTTTTCATGAGTTTCTCTATTGTTGTACTAATATTCTAACAAGCTCAAGCATGTGTGAACAGCATTCAAGGCTATAAAATAATTTTCCTTTATGATATCTTGCTTTTTTTTTTTTAAGATTTACTTATTTTCATTGGGAGAGATAGAAACAACTTCTGTCCATTGGTTCACTTCCCAAGTGTTGTAATGGTGGAGCTGATCTGATCTGAAGCCAGGAGCCAGGAGCCAGGAGTTTCTTCCAAGTCTCCAACATCAGTTGTGGGGTTCCAAGACTTCGAGCTGTCCCCTACTGCTTTCCCAGGCCACAAGCAGGAGACTGGAGGGAAGTTGAGGAGTTGGTACACAAACTGTCGCCCATGTGGGAGGGTTTAGTCACTCAGCCATCTCATGTAGCCATGAAAGCTTTTTATATAATTTCTAAATAAAGCCTCGCCTTGGATATAATCATCTGTTATCTTCTGATAAGTAAGTATCCTTTGGTTCCTAGTCCACAATACTCTATTGAAATGACTTTTTATTTTACTAGGTAATGTCACATCTTATTTTCTACATCTTCTCTTATCCTGGAGTAGGATGAACATGATTGATTTGAAATGCTGTCTCTCAGTTAAAAACAAAACTCATGAATTTTTAAATGCATAGCTATGACTGGACTGGACGAGTCTTCCTTTAATTGTGTGTATATTTCCTTGATTTTCCTTTATGTTCTACATGATAAAACTTCTCAATTTACATTTGTTTCTAACACTTTCTTATTATGTATTTATATTCTATAGGATATTTCTAGCAATGTCCTCTTTTTATTGATATTGTTTTTTGGTTTTCTTTTGCATCAGTTTTGCTAAGAATGTATTAGTTTTACTATTGGATATGTCTTGACAATGGGATGCTGGTTCCCCGCTAGTGTCTGAACCTTCAATGTCAGGACACACTTAAATAGCAGGATGACCTGTGACTGCTTATGAAGGGTGACTTCTGACGTTGGTTGATTTTCTGCATCACAGCTCCCTGAAGTATCTATTTTCATTATTATAATTCTCATTTTTCTACTTGAGATGTTGCCTCAGTGAGAATCTCATTGATGCTCAAATGAATATAAGTCAATTATTTTAAATTTGTTTTCCTTCCCTATCTTTTTGGGTCATGATTAAAATATTAATTTCAAACCTTTTCTCTCTCCTAACATAAACATCTAAATCTAAATTTTCATTGGATTATGTTTAGATCTTTATCCTGCAAATTTTGACTTTTATTACTAATTTATTTTAAAATATATTCTAGATTAAATTGTATCAAGGATCATAATGCTATGAAGTAAGAAATCAACAACATGATGAAATTGGGAATATTCACAAATATGTGAATGCTAAGTGATATAATCCTAAACAAATAATGGATTAAAGAAAAAGTTAAAAGGAAAACAAAAATATTTTGAGACAAACATTAATAGAAACATAACATACAAAACTTAGGTGATATAGCAAAAATAGTTTTAAAAAGAAAACATAAAAGAAGAAAAAAACCAAAATTCCAATAATACACCTGAAAGAACTAGAAAAACAACATTTACTAGACTGATTACAAAAAAGAGTACACAAAAAAAGGAAATGAAAGAAGATACTACACATGATACAATACAAATAGGATCGAGAGAGAAAGTAGGAAAAATTTTATAAGCAAAAAGAAGCACAGGTCTACATCTATAACCTATAGCACTACATCAGGTGGTAGCACAGAACAGACTAATTACAAATAATGCGGTGGAATTTTCAAGAAAAAAGTCTTTGTGTAAGTCAGATTTTTGTTACTACATTGAGATACTTGACACAGGCTATTTATGGAAAATAAAGGTTCATTCTGGTTTATGATTTCAAACGTTCAAATCAAAGCTTATGTGGCACCACAGATTGGTCATCCGCTTAGTAAGACCAGGAGATGGAAAAGGCAGAGTTCGTCTGAAGGAAGCAGAGAGAGTAGCTGGACTCTTAGCAAGCCTTTATAACCAAGCACTTCCCAAGAACTGCATTCTGACAGGACAAACCCAATGATCCAAGGACCAGTCATCAGAATTACATTGTTTGTGCCATGTTAATATCATCAACTTATGATTCAACAGTTAAACATCTCCATGATTTCATGAACCACATCTTCATATAACAGAAATTAATGAAACATGGCAAAACCTGTATCAAATACCATGCATCTCACTCACCTTTGAAGTTTCATAAAATAATTAAGTTTAATTAAAAATGAAGTTGTAAGATGAGAGTAGAATGGTGATTATGGAGGCCTAGAGTGTTGGGAGATCTTGGATAAAGGCTCTATTACAGTTAGTGGGAATTGATTCAAAAGAACTATTAATTTTACAGCACGGTAACTGTGTTTAGCAATATATTGAATTCTTTAAAGAGGCTAATGTGAGGTTCTCAACACAAAATGGCAACTACGTGTGGTAATACACATGCTCCTTAAATACATTCAGTCACTGCACAGAGTATATACACTTCAAAGCAAAGTGTTACATGCAACAAATACATACAATTATATCCGTCAATTTAAGAATTGAAATGAAAGAATAGCATGTTTTTTAAAATTTACACTGAGATCTTCACCGCAATATCTGTTCTCACAGTCCCAGACCACAACATTATTTTATTACAACATGTATCTATTGTAATAAAAAACTGTCTTGTGACAGTAAGTCAGTTCAAAGAAGTGGTAAGAATCGCTTCTGACACCACGTGTTGGTAATCTTAACTCTCAACCTGCATAGCAGTGATAGCTAATATTTATTGAGTCATTATTTTCTCACAATATCTTCATGATATCTAATGATTTTGCAAAAACAGACAACACGCAGAAACACAGAGTTGTGTGACTAAGAAGTGGCAGAGCTGGCATTCAAGCATGTGGAGTCTGACTCAAGCTTTTACCTTTCAAAATTCTACTATGAGCATAAGCAGAATCGATTATATTCGCGTTAGTATTGAAACACTGATTATTCATACTAACAATTATTTTATTGGGGTTGCTTGGTGGCTTGATTTTTTCTATCTGCTTATTTATGCTTCAGTGGCTGGCTGATATTTGTCTAGTTCATAATCTGATATAATGTTGCATTCCATTACAACTTAGTGAAATTTATCAGGAGACTTTGAGTGTATCTCCTTAATTATGATGCATTTACAGAGATATTGCAGAGCTAGTCTGCTCAGAAATGTCATTTTTAAAAATGCATATTTAAAAATATATAATTTATTGACAAACATCTAATACATTAAAAAAATCCTCAATTTCTCTGGAAACATCAGAAACTTTAATGAATTCTTGCTTCACATAGGGATATTCTACCAGAGGTTATATTCATTAGTGTCACCTGTTTAATACTTTCAGAATATGTATTTAGCAATTCTTGATAAGTAATTCCATTAAAGGACAATAATCATCTATTTTGTTTTATAAAATTGTGAATAGATCCACCTTATTCTCTCAAGTATTCACTTCAAATAGTCTAAAATTGGAATGTTAGTTATTTAAACATTTTATTTATGTTCATTCAAACTATTTCTTTACTTAAGAAGTAGCCTTCTGTAATTGTGCATGACGCTCTGCCACTTTGTGACCTCAAGGAAGTCATTTCACTTTTCTGTTCCCTGTTTCCCTTCTTCCATAAACTGGTGATACAAAAATGAATCCTAAAGACATACTGACCAGGGCCAGCATGGTTACTGCTCTGCCTTCATTCTGGCTTTCCATATGGGCATCAGTTCACGTCCCAGCTGCTCTACTTCCTATCCAAGTCTTTGCTTATGACCTGGGAAATCAGAAGAGGATGGCTAAGGCCTTGAGTCCCTACATCCATATCGGGTATCCGGGGGGAAAAAAATAAGACTCTTGGTTACCTGCTTCAGATCAGCTCAGCTCCAATTGTGGAAGCCACCTGGGGAGTAAACTAGCAGATGGAAGACCTCTCTCTCTTTCTTGCTCTTTCCTTATCACTGTGCCTATTAAATAAGCAGACCTTTTTTTATACTAATTTTTGAAAGACTTTGTTATTTATTTGAAATGCAGAGTTGCTGAAAACAAAAGGACAGAGAGAACCAGTGGATAGAAGATCTCTCTCTGTCTCTCTCTCTGTCTTTCCTTCTCTTTGTAAATTTGCTTTTCAAATAAAAATACACAAATATTTTTTAAATAAAAAGATAAACTTATCGTATCATAAGTAGTTATACAGTTTATTATGATATACAGTGGTTTAAAAGCTCACCTCTGAGGACATTGATAGTACTACTGTAGGTTACATTCATACCAACAGAATATGTTAAATATATGTGTGCTTCAAATTTTCATAGATTTACATGCCAGAAAATTGCTTCCTGAATAGGGAATACCAATCAAATGCCCATCAACAGTATACCCTTTTAGTTAGTGGGGGTTATTATTGCTAACACTTGGCCAATCCAATGTTTAAGTCGTTATATGCTTTTATCATGTGTTTTCTTTTCTCTCATAAATAGTGAATCTAAGTGTAATAGTTATTTAACTCTAACAGTTCACCACAAACCCGTAGATTGCATTTATTAGGCATGGCAATTCGTAAAAGTCAATCTGGGAGTTTTATTCCATGATTCTGTCCCAAGGGCTTTTATGAGATTTCATTAAGCTGTAGGTTGGGGTTCCAACCTCTGAGGGAGCCAGACCATGTTCTGCACTTTGTACATGGCTGCTGACATGTGAGTGCGTTTAGAGGCTTCCATCTGTTCTATGCACCTGCCCACTGGGCTGTTAAGAATATGACTTTTTTGCAAAAAAAAAAAAAAAAAAAAAAAAAAAAAAAAAAAACCAAAAAGCAGATGTTGCAGTCTTTTCCCAATTTGATGTTGACAATGACCTGATATCACTTTGCCATCATTTGTTAGAAGCAAGACACTAGGTGTAAGCCACTTGCATTCATTAAAAGTGTGCTAATAAGATCTGGCTATGCTGAGAACAGGAGAATCCGGAAGGAGCATCACAGAAAATGCAGGCATATGTTTAACATGTCAACACTGAACTTCCATAATCATTCTGTGAGGTCTGCTTTTGCATCACATTTTTAACATTGCAGTTGTTAGGAATCTGCTGCACATTGGAATCTTACTGCCGTGTTAAACTATAAGCCGGTGGTTTGAGGAACTAAGCACACCTTTTTGTCTTGCTTTGTTTTCTGTATTTTCTACTTCAATCACTGGAGTGACCACTTAGTTCATCAGGAAATCTAATACCACGTATTCTCTCCTTTGCATACCTCCTCCGTTCCTGTAACGACAAAGCAGGCTTGTTTACAAAAATCACTGGAAAGGAAAATGGAAAATGAGAACAGTTCACTCGTAGTTTTCACTTTTCAGCTGCTATTACTCCCACAGGATTCAATCTCAAGTGGTTGCCAAAAGTCAGATATGTGACCCCTACCCTGCCAATCCCTGCAAAAGAGATAAGCTTCATATGACAGAATGGCCATTTCTTCCTAATCAACGTTAAGAAACTTGCACATTTAGCAGTCTGCAAATCCATGATCCCTGTTTTTAGGATTTTCCAAGACTTGCACCCAGTTCTGGCACCTGCTAGCTGGTGCTGTAGCATATCCCAGCTGGCCAGCAGCTATTCTGGCTCTCATGCACAGGTGCAGTAACTTAACGCAGTCTGAAGTGCCCACAGACTGGGTCACCCCAAGTCCCAGCTTTTACACTCAGCAGTGGAAGAATCAGCTCAGTGAGGGAGTCCCAAAGGTCCCCTACGAGACCTTCTCTCAGTGCAGGATCTTTTGTGCACTGGCAGGTACTG
Source organism: Ochotona princeps (assembly GCF_030435755.1). Taxonomy (NCBI): domain Eukaryota; kingdom Metazoa; phylum Chordata; class Mammalia; order Lagomorpha; family Ochotonidae; genus Ochotona; species Ochotona princeps. Next base: position 37,438,966 of record NC_080846.1, on the reverse strand, counting down.
TGGCCCAGTCTAAGATGGCCCACTGCCAGTCTCAGCATTTGCCAGCAACTGCTACAGCCTGACTCAATTTGGCCCTCCCCCAGTCTCAGCTCTTGCCAGCAAGTGCAATAGCTTAGCCCAGCTTGGCCTACCCTCAGACCTCATCTGAACTGTTGGATGTTGTGGTCCAGCTTGGCCTGCCCTTCACCCTGTCCTGGCTCTCACTCATGCCAGTGTGTGTTGTGGCCTGACCCTTCTTGGCCCACCCCCAATCCTGGCTCACATATATGCTAACAGGTGCCTCAGCTTGATCTTGCCTGCTCCCAGCCCCAGTTTTCATCCTCACCAGTAGGAGCTGGGCCTAGCAGGGGAGCTCCTCAAGTTTCCTTCCAGGTCTACCCTCAGCAATGACTCTCGCATGTATTGGTGGGTACTGCTACCCAGATTGACATGGCCAGCTCTCAGTCCTGACACTGACTTGGGGCTGGGGTGGTGTGTCTCATCCTGGCATTCCCTGCCTTACCCATTTATTTTAAAATAATAACAATCACAATAAGCAATTATGTTAGCATACTAGTAGAGTTAACACAAATATGGCATTAGCCAGGGCCAGAATGTCCACAGCTGCTGCCTACTTTTCTCCCAGAAATGTAACATTTGCTTAGGTATAAGGCAACCTAGGCAGTTGCCTATAGCTAGGGCATAGCAGGCTTTTAATTCAAAGACCTATGCATCTTAGATAACAAGCAAACATTTATTATAGCAAATAAAAAATCAGTTTTATGCTAAAATGTCTTTTAAGCATAAACTAAACATAAATGATCAGGGATAATAGTCAATATATTCTTAAAAGTTCTGTCTGGGGCCTGATGTGGTAAGCCTACTGGCTAAAGTCCATCTTGCACACCAGGATCCCATGTGGGGAAAATTAAAATTTTTTTCTTTTTCTTGCTGTAAATATCAGACTTTCCAATAAAAATTAAAAAGATCCCTCTTGCCTTCTTTCTCTCTCCGCCTTAAAAATAAGTAAATTTAAAAAATTAAATTTAAGAAAAGCCTCTTATATAATAGACAGCCTTGAAGCCAGTCAAGCTAGAGCTTGTACTTAATTTATTAAGCACCAATAAAGGATTTACACTCAGAAAGAGATTAATATTTTCATTTTTAAAATGTTTAGTTGTATATATTTAAGGTATATAACACGAAATCACAAGATAAATAGAGAAATGATTACTATACTTAGCCTAACCTATTTGTCTTCTCCCATGTTAGCTCATTTTTCACCTCCTGTGGAAACAGAGCCTCTGACATACTTAATAATAACAAATATTGATTACAGTATTGCATATAGCCCTCAAGATGTATATTGATTAAATCTTTGAATCGTACAACCTAAATATTTTCAGTTTTTAAACCTATCTCACATTTTCCCATTTGCTTTCTCCAACTTTTACCTGGCATCCAAGAATGATATGTATTTGTAAAGATTTATGTATTTATTTTTATTGGAAAGGCAGATTTACAGAAAGGAGATACAGAGAGAAATATTCTCTGCCTGTTGGTTCACTCTACTACTGCGAGAGCTGAGCTGATCCAAAGCGAGGAGCAAGGAACTTCTTTCAGGTCTCACATGGGTGCAAGCGTCCCAAAGCTTAGGGTCATCTTATGCAAAAGCAGGATGCTGGATGGGAAGTGGAGCATCTCACACATTAACCCGTGCCCTGGCATTCGCAAGCAGAGGTTTTAGCCACTGAGTCATCACAGCACGCCCAATAATTATATTTTTAAAAAGATTAATTTTGGAGATTGCTGCTGTGATGTAACTGTTTAAACTGCTGCCAGTGATTCCAACATCTTAAATGGGCATCTGTTGAGGTCCTAGCTGATCCATTTCTAATCCAACTCCATACTAATGTGCCTGGACAAGCAACAGAAGGTGGCCTAAGACACTGGGCCCGTATCATCCTCCCAGGAGACCCATAGATGCTTCTGGCTCCTAGCTTTGGCCTGGTCCAGTCCTGTCCATTGCGGCCACTGCAGAATGCACTAGCAGATGGGAGATATCTTTCTTTCTGTCTCTTGCCACCTCTCTTTCCTTTTTTTCTCTCTCTTTTCTCTCCAACTCTGTCTTTCAAATAAATACATATATCTTTTTAAAAAGATGAAATGGAAAAGAAAGGTATTGACATATTGGTATAAAAATCAGTGGATTCTACCAGGAATTTTCTCTCCATTCTAGGCATAAAAGCAGTCAAAAAAAGAAAATTAAGACTCCTTAATTAGTATGAGGAGAGTTGGGTTCCATGCTTCGAAAATGAGCTAGCTTTAGAATTTCTGTTTATTTTCTTGGTTATACTTCCTTCAAAAATAGACTTTTCTATGTGAAAACATATATTTTAACATGAACTTTATTTTTATGTTAACTGAACCGAAGATTAAATAATCTTTATTTAACTGAAATTAATGCTCATTCATGGTTGTTTAGTGAACTGTGCCAGCATTCACTTTTTATTTTTTCCTATGTTCACATAAATACATAAGGAAATTGATCTTGTCTATTTTTCCAGAGCTTCATACTCTTAGTATGAAAAGAATATTCCATCTTCTATCACCAAATATCTTTCTATACATATTGTTTTAAGAAAAGAGAGAATCATTCAGGCAAGTAATTATCCTTCTTCTATGAATTCCACTGATTCAGTAAAGAGCTGATTCATTCTCATAGTTCTTCTAGGTATAATTATCAAAACATTAAAATTGGACCCAGCACGATAGCGTAGCGGTTAAAGTCCTCGCCTTGAAAGCGCTGGGATCCCATATGGACACCAATTCTAATCCTGGCGGCCCCGCTTCCCATCCAGCTCCCTGTTTGTGGCCTGGGGAAAAAGTCAAGGATGGCCCAAAGCTTTGGGACCCTGCACCTGCGTGGGAGACCTGCAGGAAGCTCCTGGCTCCTGGCTTTGGATTGGCTCAGCTCCAGCCGTTGCGGCCACTTGGGGAGTATACCATTGGACAGAAGATCTTCTTCTCTGTTTCTCCTCCTCTCTGTACATCCACCTTTCCAATAAAAGCAAATAAATCTTAAAAAAAAGTAAAATTTACTGATTTCATACAAATATATAATGGGCAAAAGCCAAAGACTAACTCATTAATGAAGATGCCAGCAGCATTATAAAGTTAATCTAAGAGAGCAAGCACTGTTCTGTGTAATGACTTGAAGATAACAAAGTGAGATAAAATTAAAGTAGTATAAAGTTGGCTAATATCAATGGAAGCAATAAAACTATAACTTTTGGATTATCTTTCATAGTACACAGAGTCATCTGTCAAAGTGGATGCTGTGGCATGGTAGGTTTGGAACACCTGCATCCCCCATTGGAGTGCCTGTGATCCATTTGCAATCCAGTTTCCTTTCGATCAGTCCTGGCAGGAAACAGATGATGTCTCAACCACTGAAGTTCCTTGCTCCTTACTGTGCTGGCCCCAGCCCCGGCTACTGCAGGCATTTTTAAGTAAACCACCAACTAAAAGATCTTTCTCCCTCTTCTCTCTCTCATTCATTCTGGTTCATTTATTAATATAAAGAGAACAGATTCCATGCATTTCACAGTTGCAATTCTAAGAAGACAATCATACTTTTCTCCCTCCCTCCATTTTGTCCTTTGTTTCCAGTGTGGTCTTAGGCAGCTAGTTCAGGGTCATGAGCTTGAAATCCAGACCTTCTCAACTAAATCGTTCTTTCTGCCCACCTGTGATGCTAGCCTGTCATCACCTCGAACCTGAGAAGGAGGGAGATTGCATTGTTGCATAACCATAAAGGCCCATGGTAAGGAGGGGCTCACTCTCTTGGTCAGGCGCTTCTGTTGTTCTGGCACTCCAATTCTTGGCCTTCCAAGTACCTGTTTGCTGTCTGGCTTCCTGTGGCCAGACTCTGAGGACAGGCAGCAAGACCCCTGTATGTCTGCATTCGTACCCTCTGTTCCTTGCTCCTGTAAGCCAGTAAGGATGCAAATGCTAAGATGCTTTGCATTCCTAATTTGTGTCCTTTTAAGAGTTCCAGGAGAGATGAAGTGTCCCAGTCATGGAATATGGACAGCCAGGAAAAGGTGAATGTTTGCAGCTTCATAAGTGTGTCCAGGTTGCTCACTGCAACTCTCTTAGGATAATTCTATTGTTGAAGAAGCTGGGGCATAGGTCTTCAGTTTAATGGATGGGTTTCACGGTAATGACCATTTATTCCTCTTTGGGTTTTGATTCAGACTGGATTACTACTGGGACTTGTCATTTGCTAATTTCTAGTGGGCACTGCCATCACCAAGCTTGGTTAATAAAGACTCCTTAATACCCTAGGCTTGTCTGGCATGACCCCTCTCACATCCTGCAACACTTTGTGTTTCCTTTAATTTTTACAGTAACATACCTTCAATTCACTCTGTAATAGGGGTGCCTAATGCACTCCAACCATAATGTTGAACAAATAAAAAATAAAAATACCACTGTTCCACTGGAATATGGATACATTCTGAATCTTGCTGCCACTCTTGCTGCTTCTCTGGTTCTGACTCTCAAGTAAATAAACATAAATAAATAAATAATATTTATAATTTTATTTGCATTATATCCGTACAGAAATCATGCCCCAGACCCCATTTTTTAATTCAAAATATGATATGTAATTTTAGAATTTCATTCTAATTTATAAAGAAGTTAAAAATGTAATGCTTGGATAGTCTTTAAAGCAGAATATTAGGCAATTTTCCAATATGTCATCTAAAGGGCATGCAGCTATTCGCTTGCCTTGTTCACGAGTTTGAGATGATATTTCTTGATACCCTCTACCCATAGTAAAAATGGTTAATACTTAGACTAATAGTATGTCTTTGTACTTTGTATGCATTATTTCATTTTGTTCTCAAAATCAATGAGTATAAGCTCTTTTATTAACCTTGTTGTTTTATTGCAAGAATTCTCATTAGGAAAAAACTTTAATAACAATGTGAGTACTTTGAAGGCCATTACTACACTCAGTCAGCTACAGTTCTTAGAAATAACATGCTAATGGGCACTGTTCACATCGAATAGAATTCCCTGGCCACGATAGTGTCAGAATTTAGTACCATCATCTTAAAATTCAGCCAACTTGTAGATGCAAGATAAAAATCTCACTTCAGTTTACCCACATAGTATCTGATTCTCAGTGATGATGACTTTCTGAATAGTTTCATATTTTTTCACAAAAATTGTTGCTTGCTTATTTTTGTATTGATGTTTACCACCCATATTTTTATTCCTTTCATTTTTTAATACCTGAGGAACACTAACCATTTGGGCTTTTCCCCAGCTTTACCGAGACATAATTAACAAATAAAAACTGGACATGTTTAATGTGGACAACCTCTTTGTATTTAGTTCTTACACATCAAAGAGCTTGGCATGAAACCTAATAGGTTATTTCATATGAGTAATAATAACAACCTAAATGAAACTCATTTGTGATAGCTTGAAACTCAACACAAGATTATGCTAGTAAAGACAAAATGTTGTTTCCTCTTTCTCTATTAAACTCTTTTATTGAGAAATTCAGTACACAAGCACATATAGTTTTAAGAGAACTGACACTAAAGAAAATACAGATGTTTGTAAAAGTAGGATTCTTTGCAAACTGATTTCAATCATTGTATTAATAAGTAAATAGCATAGGTTTAGAGGATTACATTAAACAACCTAGAATATCTGGGACAAATTCTATAAGTAGTTTTACGGTGATATGCTAGCAAAATAAAACCAAAACTGTAGTATAAGTGCATTAAAGTTTAATTGATGTTGTATTGATGTGTATATATTTGTGAATATAGAAGTATACATGCATGTTCATATAGGCTTATAAACATGTATGTTTTTTAATGAAACATGCCATTTTAAGTTTTGTGTTTTCAAGATTTCTCTGGAACCACTAACCATAAGTCCATTTTAGGATATTTTATATTTTTAATCATGCTGACATCCACAACTATGACAGGGTCACTGAATTGAAATATTGGCTATCATATTTTTAACCGATTAAGATTTGAGCGAATGTAAATAAGATATAATTTAAAATTATAAAAACAAAATGTCGGACTTTAAATAATATAATGATCCATAAAGTGTGCAGAGGAGCGAATAATAGAGAATTCTCCTAATAAGCAGTGGCCAAAAAAACCGATTTTTTGTGTGTGTGTTGCACAGAAACCTGCATATGCCAGTACTTGGAAACGCGTTAGAACACCTTTGAGGTTACTTCCGTTTGCAGTTTCTGAGTTTAGGGCAGGCCCTTAAAGACTGGGTGAGTTTCTTGGGTTCGGTTCTTTGCCACAGCCCAGAGCCCAACACCCTCTCTACCCTCCTCATCTCCTGCCTCGGAAGCATCTGGGCTGGTGTGGATGGGAACTGTGTTAGGGGCACGAAATTCTGGAAAATGCACCCTGGAAAATGTCCCTAAATCCCCTCCCCTCTCCCTGCATAAGGTTTCCCACTCGGCGCCGCCCGACTGCCCGCGGTGTGGGGTTCCTGCTCCGCTGGGAAGCCCGGGAAGCCCGCCCACCCCTCGACCTCCAATGCACCCTCCACTCCCAGGAACTCCTCTGGGCGCCTCCCATCTCACTTTACTAGCTGAGGGGCGGGAGCTAACAATCGACTTCTGTCCCACACTCCTGGGTCCCAGAGGCAGTCTCCGTAAGTGGCAAAGACGAAGCAGGGGTGAGGGTGTCCAGGCCGGAGAGTCAGACACAAGCCCCGGAGGTCGTTGTGGGATCTGTTGTGATCCGTCGACCGAGGAGTCCTTCGGCTCCTCCACTAAGCACCTTGGAAATGTGGAGGAGGGGGAACTGAGAGCAGCTCTTAACATCCTGAGCTCTGGGGCTTAAAATCTCAAGTGGTTTCTAAATTTACTTGGGCCTCCCTGGAAGAGTTGGAAAGTTCGGGCACCTGGGGAAGGATATTCTTCTGTGGAATCGATAGACAAAAGTGTTGTTGGCCCTCAGGATCAGGTTACTTTTCCCAGACTGGAGCTGGCTAGGGGTGGGAGGGGGTATTATTTATTTATTTTTTCAGTCCTTTTATGTGTGTTCAGCTCACCTTGTGTGGTTGGGTGTGGAAAGTAGGGGGTGGGGGTGGGGTCCAAAACGAGTGCAATTCTCATTCCATGGGTATTACCGTGCCTCTGGGGTTGGCAGTTCTTAAAGTTTAGTTAGTCTGCAAATAACTCAGGAACACAATAGAGTACCCCCTCCCTTCCTCTCTCTCTCTCTCTCTTTTTTTTTTTTCCTGCTTCCAAACGCCTTCTTTGAGGCTGAAGCTGGGCAGGTCTCCAAAGGTGCAGCAGCCACAACAATCCCGCAGTTCAAAGTTAAACAGCAGTTGCACAACTTCCAGCAACTCTCTCGGCCGGCTACTAATGAGCTGAAAGCCAGGCACACCAGAGGAGGTGAAGAGGAAACGTCCAGGCCTGCTCCCTTTGCTTAAGAAATCCAGATAACCCAGCTCCCCATCCCAGACCACGTTGGAGATTCCATACCTGCTGTGGGCTTGCCTGGTAGACCATGGCTCCCTTTGGAAAAAACTTGCTAAAGACTCGGCATAAAAACAGGTAAAGTATGTGTGTGTGTGTGTGTGTGTGTGTGTGTGTGTGTGCGCGAGAGAGAGAGCTGGTATGTCTATTTGTGAACGTGTTCATTTACTGAAGAGGAGTGTTTTGGGGGGACAAAAGCCTAAGGGAATTAGGCCCAGTCTGATATGGACAGCACTAAGAGGTGGAAAGAGGGCAGAGCAGTAAGAAAGGTTGTGTCTAACTACTTTCCCCCACTCCACCTGTATCCAGTCTTGTATCCAAGCTGGGACTGCCGATGGTTGCTGTTCTGGATGCCCTGGGCATCTGAAGGAAGTAGGCTGGCAGGCTTCCTGTTGCTTCCAGAAACATTTCAGCTTTGGCTATAGATATCACTAGACGTGAGAGCCACTCATTCCAATAAAGCACAGGTACTGATACAGTCTAGGAGCTGTGTCTTGGCTCCCTGGAGACTGAGACATTCCTGGAACCTGGAAAGCCCCCAAAGTGCAAACACTCCCCACAGAAACTTTATGTGAACCACCGTTTGTGAAAATGAGAACTTTAAGTAGTTGGAGACGCTTAAGGAGAATTCAGGCAGCTGTTCTCCTAATCCTCGGTTAATGCCAATTCACGTTGGTTGGATTTGATCATTTCAAGTCTGCAAGACCCATTGGATAAATACATAAATAAAAATACTTATCATACACACAAATTTTTTTTCAGCCAATGTGTGTGCTTCAGCTCTTTCAACGATTTAGTTGCACTTCAAGTGTTACATACTTTTATGCCAAAAACAGAATGTGAGGGGAATTTTAGAAATGGAGTTTCGTTGCTGACTGTGTTTGTTTTGGTGTAGGGGCTTTTTCACTACGCTTCTCTCCAACCTGCCTGTTTGTACTTGTCATAATTCGCTTAGTATAAATGTACATGGTAGGAAATGATATAATTATTTTAGAGTGTTGGCATGACAATATAGAATGAGAGCTTATCTCTCCATACCTTACTGTGTGCATAAATGTCTACTTCAAACATTGCTTTTCACTCATGCTATATCTATTCACAATTAATTTAACTTTATTTGAAGCACATCAATGACACATACTGTAAAACTTTCTTAAGGTTTTATTTTCTGGGAACTTAGTGATATATCATGAATGGTGATCTATGAACACTAGTCAAAGTAGGTGTATATTAAGGTTATTTTAGTATTTCATATTTTTATGATATTGATGAGAAGAGGCACATTTTAATGTGTGTTTATTTGGAAAAGTTCCCCACCAACACCCCCCCCTAAAAAGTGCTATTCTGAAACAGTGTGTTGACATTTGTACTTTGGAAAAGTACAAGTTTTATAAAACAAGTTATGTTTCTAACATACCTGTCCAGTTGAGACTACTTGGAGACTTTTTTTCAATGTAAGATTTATCATCAGTGTGCCAGATAACAGGCCAATAAAACTTTGCAATCTCCTGTGAGTTTCGCTTGGGGAACTATGTTCACCACTTTCTTCAGTTTCACTATTGCACCTTCTCCTCTACCAGAAAACTAGCAGTTGTCCAAGGAGGTGAGTCCATATTCTTTTAATGTGACATTTTCTATGGGAAATGCTGAAAAAGCTGAAATGTTGAGTAAAGATAGAATGTAGTAGTGTTCCTAGTTTCTGTGAGAAATTGAAATGATCTTTCCTCGGGTGATATTTTCTTATCAGTGAAGTGCTTTGCTGGAGGTGTAAATAGCTTAGGAGGTGCATACACCATTCTATTATTCAGTACTTCCTTTTACAGATTTGTAGTTTCTAAACCTAAAGGGAAAAAATAATCAAATGACTGCAGTGATCGGTTAAAAGACAAAGTGGGTGTCACGAATTAATTAGTAAATCAATCACATGGTATATCTAAATAGAAGTAGTGTATTGAGGATTATTTTATTATATGTGAGCTCTTTCATTTCATTCTGCCGTTTTGCAGTGAAAGTACAGGTGACAATTAGTTATATGATTTCATTTACCATTTTGTTTATTAGGTTCCACAATGATTTGAATAATCACAACCCAATATACAGAAATCAAATATCTTTCTTTAAAATGACTAATGATTCATCCTTTTATAGAAAATGTCATTGATAAAAGCTATTGAATTCTTCAACATTCCTTCAGAAAGGTAAAGGAAGGATTTGAATAGTATATTGGTAGAGCTTGTAACAGACAACTTGAACAATGAGAAGAAGTGTTTGGGTCTAAGTTCATGTTTATAAGCAGGAAACTGATGAATTGCTGGAAAGAATATTGGCAGCATGAGATTATAAAACTTTGAGAAAGGTTTTAGTGACTTTTCTTTGCATGTGAACATGTACTTGTCTTTCAGTTCTTGTTTACTCTTATAGTGGTATTTATTCATCCATGATTGAACCTCATGAGATAGTTCTTTTATTGTTCACATAATAAATGGACATTTAAGACTTGTATAGACAAATGGGATGCAAAATTTACTGCAGTTTTTATATCTACCCGTGTATCTATGTATTTATATATCTAGGAAGGCAAAGGGAAAACCTGAAGATGGTGAATAGAGTGTAAAATAGTACCTGAAGATAATTATAGAGGTCTTTTAAACCAGTTTAGATCATATCACAGGTGATACTATGTAACCTCATCATATCAACCTAAAATTAAGAGGCTTCAAAATGCACTTGCAATGAATACATTAAAAGCAAGTGTTGAAGCCCTCTTACTGTGTAATTGGTATATAAAATTTACAGTACATTTGCTTTGGGATGTATTAGAGCATATGTAGTCTTCCATTAAAAAAGGAACATTCTATTACTGCTGTAAATAAATCATGACATGACTGTTCTTCAAAAGAAAGAATTTTTTTGTGGCTATGGTAAAAGTTGTTGTCACGAATGTCTCTTATTAGATACCATAATTAGAAGGATGGTGATTTGTCAGATTAGCAAAAGAGGAAATTATTGCATAGCATATTTTGTACTCCTAAATTGAAAATTTAAGGTGCTGTTAAAATTGCATTGGGAAATGCTAAATATCCAAGTATATAAATGATCCTAATTTTCAGGAGTTCTTTAAGGTGATTTCCCCTAATAGTACTCAGAAGCACAACCAGTTTACCTGGCAGCAGACAAGTGATTAGGAACAATGATTGGTATGCTTTGTTCATGGCAAAAATATCCCAGAAGCATTGGCACAGTTTAAATTGAGCTCTCAGTAAATACTTGAATGATTAAAATCTAATCCAACTTAAATCTACTGCAGAAGATATTGTGGATGTTAAGCCAACGTATACCACAAGCTGAATAGCTCTTAAATGAATTAAACAAAAATTCTGAAAATTTGAGGCTGGCTAGCACTCTTTATTTAGTTAATGTTTTGATTTGCTGGACTGGATAACTAAATACATTTTGTTTTACTTCAGTGATATGTGCTTCCAGGAGATCAAATGATAGCACTAAATAGTTCTGTAGAGTTAGAAGTGTTGGCTTGTTCTTTTTATCTTACTAATGATGTTGGGAGAAGGTTGAAGGTATAGTATGTCTTTATCTCTTACAAGTATGCACAGATACCAGTTCTTGACAAGGAAACATATTGCCTTTCTAAAATGAGGCTTCTTGTATCTATAATATATATATATTGTAGATATTATCGTATCTATAATATATATATTATAGATATATATCTATAATATATATGTATATGTGATATATATATATATATATATATATACACATATACAAGGTTAGATTGCATGTGTATACTAATATTCTTCACTATATATTTGCTTAAGGGATTTTTAAAGACACCTCAGCACAGCCCTGGTAAATGCAACATTAATTTCCTTAAAGTTAATTATTTACTACTTTGTAAATTGTTTCTCTTCCTGTGGAGCTTGTTGTAATACTATACCTTTCAGAGAAAGTTAATACATTTGTTGGATGAAACTGAAATTAATCACTAATACAAATAATCACCCAAGTATAGCCTTGGGGCAATGTTTAGCACATTTTTAAGCAAGGTATTTCAAGAATAACAAACATCTATGAATTTTAAGTGGGCTTACAAATAAGGGTAATTACCCACTCTTCCTGAAGGTTTATATCTGCTGACTGCAATGCCCTCTGATTTTATTAAATGATTTAGGATTTCTGCAATAAAATTCTTGTTCAATATGGGTCCCCTGAGAGGAGAGAACTTATTTGTACCATTTCTTTCTAAATAACCAATGAGTGGGAGTTCAATAAATATTTCTTCTTGGATGAAGAGATTTAACATATTGTCGTTACCTGGATCAGAATATTAGATCAGTACATTTTGATTGAATGCGTGGGTGGTAACTTAAAAATAATGAATCTACAAATCCAAGATTAACCTATCATCACCCTTGCGCGCATGCTCAACCCCTCCTTGTTTTCAAATGGTAAAGGGCCATGTCTGGCAAACAGGTGCCTTGAGACTTTCCCAGGCAGAGTTACTCGTTCTTCAGGATTGTTGTCACCTCCCCAAGGAACCTTAACATCACTTGTGTATGTGCCTGAGTGAGGTTTGCCTACTGATAGGGGCTAACTACCACAGACTCCATTGCCAAAGAGGGAGCATTTCTCCCTTTTTTTTGATATTTGTTTTCCCATATGAAAGGAGGATGTGTGCCTTTTTGTGTCAGATTTCTAATCAGTGTATGAGACGGAGGCAAAGTCCTGAAAATAGAAGAAAAAAAGGTTTTCTTTAAGGCTTCCAGCTCTCCCTCTGTCACAGCTGTGAGAAGCCTCTCTCCCTTGGAACTCCTGCATCTACACCTGAGTGTCTGGTTCAAACACCTGCTGCTTTGCTTCTGGGCCACAGCTTGATGACTCAAGTTGTTTGAGATCCTGCCTCCCACATGGAAGATCCAGATTGAGTTCTAGGCTCCAGGCTTCAACCTAGCTCAGCTCTTTTGTTGCAGGAAAATGGGAAGTCAACAGCAGATGGAAAATCTGTTTTTCAACTTAAGTGAAACAAGTGAAAAATAGAGTTTTCACTGTGTAGTCACCTCAGCCTAATCACGTAGCTTAGATTTGTCATTGCCAGTTGTTGTGTGTCCTGGGGAAAGCGTTTACTCTTTTTAATATAGGAAAACCAGTGAACACAAGGGAAAATCCACACTTTACAATATAAGGGAGAGTGGTCTTTAAGGAAAAGATTATTCAAGTATGAATTAAAGATAAATTGCTAAAGTCATTCTGGAACTGTGAGAAGTTATGTGTAAGTGAGGGAGACCTGATGTTCAAGCATTATTAATATCAGTATAAATGCACCATTGTCACACTCCGTATATCCTTTTGTTTGCCTAGCACTCTTTCAAAAATAATGATGTGAAAAAGGAATTACTTTATTCTCTATTTTGCATATAGGGCAACTAAGACGAAGAGGGAGTAAGTGGCAGAGAGAATCCATATCCATTCTTCAAGCCATGAATCTGATGATCTGTTTAGAACTTCATTTTCTCATCTTTAAAATAGAGTTACTTCTAAATAATCAATAGTTAGATTAAATCTATTGTGTATTAAAGACTTAGTACAATATTAGTACTTAGTACAATATATATTCACTTACTGTTCAAGCCTGTTAAACTCAAAATAATAAGCCTTACATTCAGGGCTTTTTAAATGTTTAATTATGGCGGAATTTGGGGTCATCTAAATCCTAACCTTCACTAACCAGAATTTCTGTATTACCAATTATCTTATCCCACCCGATGTGTATAAAGAGAGATTATAATTTACAAGACATAGCCAGACATGAGTCTACAATGTTACACAGAATTATACTTGAATCTTAATGAAAGATTTGGATTTTGATACTTATTTTGAGCCATTAATAATTTTTAAATACACAGAAGAGTACAATTAAGGGTTGTTTCCTTATGTGGACTTTTCATAATTTTGACAAAAAGGAGGACACATAGTTTAAAAATATTTTCATTTTTGTTAAAAAAACCTGAGAACTTAGATTAGATTTTTAAAATAGTATTCAGTTTTAACCCTCTAGGATGCTTATATATTCCTAGTATAATTTTGTTTATTGTACATCTTGCTTATTTTTGTAAGTTAACCTTAACAAAACAAAATTACAAGCATGTGTATTATATATCACATTTCACCTCAAATGTGATGCATTGCCATGTGATCTCACAAAGAATGACAGTATGTTTGTAAAAAAAAAAGAGAGAGAAATTAGTTTACAAATGAAAATATCTTAAGTTTTAGTGTTTGCTAAATCTATTTCTAACAGTACAGATACGTGAATGTTACAAGTAGTTCTATTTTAATTATCTCTCTGTAGCTCTAATAAACATAGTTTTTTACTGTTCCAGGCATGCAAAGACACAACCTCATTCTTAACAGATTAAATTTCTAATTGGAGAAAACAGCATTATAGTTAAACAACTCATGCATGAACTTAAAAAAGATATTCTTCCATGGGAAACTGTATTTGACAGGGTAAATAAGATGTTTTTGCACTAAGTTTTAGAAAATGAGGGTGTCATGTCCAGGAGTTGTGGAAAGTTATTTCTCTGCATATATATATATATATATATATATATATATTATGTATATATCTGTATATATATAATATTTACAGAAATATAAATGCTGATGATTGACTCTTTAGAATATGTAAGATAGGAGTGAGTGAACAGAGGTAAAGCAAAAAGAACATTATAATTAGGCAGCATTTATTAAACTCCCACAGGTAACAGGCTTGGACAAGAGAATGAACACAATAAGATGTACAAGAAGATGTAGGAGGGGGCTGAATCACAGGAAACTAAGGCTGACTCAGATAAGGTAATCAAAAGGGGGACACCAGAAGCAGGCAATAACGTGGCCAGTTTGGAAAAAGAGTCCATAATCCTCACAGGATTGGTAGAAAACAACATTTACAACTGGAATTATATTGTAAGTGTTAGGAAAAAAAATTTAAGAATGTATGTGTATGTGTCAGGCTTATAGTCAGCTGTAACTGACTACTGTTTATTCTAATAATCAGATTAGTCAGCTTATTGGATCATGGAGTTGGCCTTATAGGTCTTTTAAATTTTATTTCCATTCATGCAGACAGTGGCCCAACTTGTACAAATTTCCATGCTCACTAATTATGGTGTCTGATAGAAGCTTTGTGTCTGAGGTCTAACGATGTACCCCATGGGATGTGTTAGTTCTCATTCAATTACTAGTACATTTCATAACCACCTGAAATACCTCAGTTACTCTATTGCTCTAATCACATGCAATCCCAGTGAAACTTCCCATAGTTATGGTTAACTACAGGAACTTAGCATTCAATTGAAGACCATTATATTCTTAACAGACAACAATCCCCTTGGCAGAGCCCAGAGAACTTATGTTTAGTTTTGTGTATGAGGTCTTATATTTAATTGAAAGCTCTGAGAGATGTTATTGAAAAAATATGGTTATTTTCATAGGATAGACACAAGACAGTCACAGTCTTGTGCGAATGAAAGCGTTTAATCACAATTAAAAAAAAAACACGTAAGAAGCTAGGGTAGACCATGGGCGTTCCCTCTTTATTAACAGTACAGGAAGCTAGGCAATTTACAGAATAAACCAAACAGTATTTGCCTTTGGGTTTTTTTTTCTTTATTTTTGACAATGTGTACATGGTTAATTAAGGCACAAAGGTTCAAGGGCTGCAGGAAAGTGGGTAAGACTATTATTTCCACATTCTCTTCTTTTTCTGTATCTGGGGTAAATGGGAAGATATTGCCTTTGTTTTTTGACTTGTGTACTCTAGCAGAGTAACTCAAGATTTTGTTGTTGTTTTTTCCTGGAATTGTTAACAATAGCCATGAGATATAAAAAGATTATTTTACTTCAAACGCTCATTGGTTTTAGTGGTTCTACTTTAAATCAGAAGAAATGGTTAAGTAAAATGACAACTTATAAAAAATAATATTTCACATGTCCAGAACATACTACCTTATGTAGCACTGGTTTTTAAATTTATTTTGCCATTTGGAAGGAAAACATGGAGCAGATGTTTGGCCAAACAATTAAGACATTTCATGGGCTACCTACGTGTCACTTCAGGATGCCTCGTTCAATTCTCAGCCCTGGTGATGATTCCAATTTCCAGCTAAAATATGTCCTGAGACACTGCAGGCTGGGGCTTTTCTTAAAGAGAGAGGGAAAGAGATTTATTGTTAATAGAAAGGCAGATGCAGATCAGATTTATGGAGAAGGAAAGATCTTTCATCCATTAGAGATGGCCACAATGGCTGGAACTAAGCTGATCCAAAGCTGGGGGCCAGGAACTTCTTCCAGGTCTCCCACCCATGTTATTGCAGGGTTTGGGCCATCGTCTAATGCTCTCGCAGGCAACATGTGGGGAGCTGGAAGGGAAGTGGAGCAGGCAGGACACAAACCAGCATCCAAATGGGATCCTGGCATCTGCAAGGCAAGGATTTAGCCATTGAGCCATTGCTCAGGGCCCCAGGCTAGGTCTTCAGTACTCACATGGTAGAGCTGGGTTGAGTTCTTTGCTCCCTGTTGTCAACGAGCCCAGCTCCAGCTGTTGAGAGCATTTAGTGAATGAACCATTGGAGGGGAGACCTCTCTGAGTCTTTCATCTTTAACTTTATCTAACTCTGAAATAAAATAAATCTTTTAAATTTAAGGAGTGGGCCTGGAGGGGTAGCCTAGTGGCTAAAGTCTTCACCATGCATGTGCATCGGTTATATTCTGGCTGCGCCACTTCCCTTCCAGCTCCCTGCTTGTGTCTTGGGAAAGCAATAGAGGACGGCCCAAAGCCATCTGCCTGGGAGACCCGGAAGAAGCTCTTGGCTTCAGATTGGCTCAGTTCTGGCTGTTGCAGCCACTTTGGGAATGAAGCAGCCTCCTCTTTGTAAATCTGACTTTCCAATAAAAAAAATAATTAAAAAATTTTAAGGAGAAATAAAAAACATTCACTAACTTGCACCTGTTTTAATGCAAGTTAATGATTGCTTGATGCTTTAAAATACTAAAATGAAATGAATATTAAATTAATTCCTCATTTTAGACACATTATGAAAGTTTCAACCAGATATGGGTCACAATTTAAGGATCTTGCTGAACAGACACATTATACATACATATATATATATATATAAAATAAATATCATATAATTCTATATTATATATTATTTATGTATAAATTGTTAAAATCAAAACCTGAAATTTTAAAGAGTCCTAATAAAAATCCATTGTATTCTACCAAAAATACTTGCATTATTGTGTAATATGTGTCACACACATGCTATTCTGTGAGCTAGAGATAAAGTAGTAATAACAATATTCAAAGTTGGTTATCTCCTTCAGTATATGGTACAGTGTTAAGCAATGCAATAATTGTGACTATGAAATTTCAAACAGGAGGAAAGAAATCAGAAGCTTGTCATGTGAATCATGAAGAAGAAGCTTTTGATTTAAGACTTGGATGGAATCAGACACGTAAGGACCTGAAGGGAGACGGATGGAATAGAAAACGTAAAGTCACATCGTAGAAATAGGGCTTGGAGCTGTGGGAGCAAAGAAGGAAAAGCAGTTTGAAAGGAGTTTATTCATGGGAGATGCACTTGGGGAGCCAGATGGGGACGTGATTCTTGAGCATGCATTTTGTGGATTTAGGCTGTTGATGTTGTGTTAAATGAAAGAGGAACCTATTAACATGTTAAACAGGAAAAGCATGTAATAATGTAGAATAACTGAAGTTTTTGACTTGAACAACTGTGTGCTTTTATCAATCCCAGAAAGAAATACATGTATGAAGGCAGGTTTGAAGTGAATATATTGAAAATTAATGATTCCTTCTTGGCCTTATTAAGTTTCAAATGCCTATTAAATATCCAAAGGAAACGTTTTATATGATAGTAGTGCCTGGGGCTTATGACTAGAGCAACAGAGATAAGGAAAAAGCAGTATCACTTTATGTTTTCCAAAGAATAGCAGCTGAGCTAGGCCTGAAATTAGAAGTGAGATTTGACTATAAAAAGGAAGAGAAGAATATTTCAGGTGATGAAGAAACAAGAGTGAGAAAGTATTCAGTGTGATAGTATCAGTGCAGTTTGCGGAAGGTCAAACGGATAATGAAATTTATTTCATTTTGTGGTAGGAGCCACTGAAGAGCTATCAGCAACAGGATTATTTGATTGTTGTGTGCCATAGAGATAAGCCTATTTGAGAAAAAAAATATTGGAGAAAGTAGAGAAGGAATAAGAGTGGGATAGTTAGGAAAGAGTTAAAGATATGTTTTGCACATAGAGGGAAGAAGATACAGACAAGAGTTATACAGGCAGAAATTATAGGAAACAAAAAGTCAATAGGTGGGGATAATATCCGCATGGAAAAATAATGTCATTGATATTTTGTTTATTAGTAACTGGAACATAGGAATGCCATCATAAAGAACAGAAAAAAAATAGCAGGTTAATTTTTTAGGGAGAGAAGAACAGGATGATGAGAGAAAAATTCAATGTGTTATTTGACTGTTTCCAAATATTCCACCTCCAAACACCTGGTGTTTGTATATGTTGCACCTGAGACAGGACTGTGAAAGCAGCCTTTTATGGAACCTGCTCTCGCCTTTCCTGATGTTGATATGGGGCTGATTAATACAGAGCACTGTGCACCTGCAGTGTGACTTTGAAGGCAAAAAATCCAGGCCTTCCTTCTGACTAATCCTATATTAATTCCAATCAGTCCACGTGATACAGCTATCCTTTTAAAGATAATTTAATCATGAATGTGGATTGAAATTGCACCCAAGCATGGCCATTACCTCAACTAGACTGTAAGTATCTTTTGTATAAAAATTGTGCTGTTTTCACAGTTGCTTTTTAATGTAGATAACCTTGAGCAGAATACTTGGATAGATACTGAGCCTGAGGAACTGCACTACAGAAATTTTGGGAGTAGATTAATTATATAGGTCAGATTTAGCATATCCCTGCTCCACCACTTCCAATACCATTTCCTACCAATGCATATCTTGGAGAAAAGCTGGAATGCTTAGGTGTCTGCCACCTACATAGGACACACTGAAGGCATTTGAGACTCGTAGCTTTTGCTTGGTCCAGCCCTAGTTGCTGCAAGGATTTGACAAGTGAACCAAAGGAAATTTGTCTGTCGTTGTGTATCAATTTTTTCTATGTCTACTTTTCAAACAAAATGAAAGTGATTAAAATTTATAAGTCATAGGTGATGCTTTTGAGTAAAAGTCCATCAATAGGGCCTGGTAACACGGTACAGTGGGTTATGCTGCCTATTGTGATACAGTTGTCTCATGTCAGAGTGTAATTTGAGCCCCAGCTACTTCACTTTCAATTAAGCTTGCTGCTGATGTGCCTGAGAAAGTATCAGAAGATGGTTCAAGTGTTTTGGCATCTGGCATCCTGTGGAAGAGGTGAACCCCTGACTCCTGGCTTCTTCCTGCTCTCGATCTAGATGTTGTGGTCATATCCAGTGAATCACTGGATAGAAAATCTTTCTTTCACTCTGCCTCCTTCCCTTACTTTCAAATAAAACAAATCAAAACAGGCTACATAATAAATACTTTAGATTTCCCTAGTTACTGTCTCAACAACTCTGTCATTGCAGTGAGAAAATAGTTATAGATAATACATAATGAAATGGGCATGGCTGTTTCTCAAGAAAATTGTATTTATGGAAACAGGTGGCAAGACAGTTATAATAATAAACAGGCCATAATTTTCAGATCCCTGATCTAGATTACTGGTTGAGAAGTTCACTCAGTTTTCCTCTCACAACCTCTCTCTTTTATCTTCCCAAAAGGCAACATTTAATAAGTACCTTTAAATTTTATAGGTAAAAGCTGCTATCACAGAACCAACTGAAAACCCAAACAAACAGACAAACAACAAACAAGCATTACACAAGACAGAAAGAGCGTTACTGGCTATACACTAGATTCTGTAGAAGCATTGAAAATGGGCGTTGATTTCTATACTGCTTGTGGGAAGGATTATTTAGGAGGCTCATGGAATTGTCCCAAAAGAAAGAATATTTGAAGTAGAGTAAGAAGCCAGTGGAGAATGGGAAGAAAAGGTGCTGCAGAACAAGGGAGCACATTATAGGAGAGCACAGAGTCAAACTCTAAGCATAGTTGATTCATTTCAATCCAGTCTAACCATCAGCTAGGTGATGTATGTGACAACTGGCTGTTTTCCTATTAGATCTGTTACACATCAGAAACAAGTTCGGAATGGCTAGCATGAACTGTGTATTAAAGCCTTCTTGTTTGTGAGTTGGGGATGGTATGAGGTGTTGGAAAGAATCCCAGAAGGAGGGAGGGAGAAGGAAAGTGATGATGATAGTGGGAAGAAGGAGGAAGGGGAGTGATTTAAAATGGACTCAGGAAACATCTAAAGACTTTAATCAGGGAAGCTTCAAAACTAGATGTGCAGTTAGAAAAAATGGCAGTCTGGTAATACCATGGGATACAAATATGAAGGTTCAAGATTTCATAATAATATAGTAGCTTACTATGATAACAGAGTAAAACAGAAGAGCAGACACTTAGGTCAGTTGTTTAGAGACACAGTATTGAAGTTTAGGAAATAGGGAGAACAGTTTGGGATACTAGATTGAGAGGCAGACTAGTTTGTTTTAATGGGACAGATTTGAATTGTCTTTGGGTTTTACAAACTCAAATTTCATGTAAAGGTACCAAGATAGGGAATTGAAAATAATAGGTGTAGGTCTCAAGGGCAAAATAATTACATTTGAGTGCATCGTCATAAAATTGATAGCCAGTGTTGTGGATATTGTCACAGCTGTTCAGAAAAACGTGTATAGTAAAACAAAAAACTGAGTCACAGAATCCTAAGGGATGCACTGTATCAGATGCAGCTTGCATAATGCAACATTATCCCAAATTAGGGTCTGAAAGAAAATGTCAGTTTAGTTTTGCTGAATCTGCAAGTTGGCCGGAGTGTTTCTCCTGGTTACATTTGCACTACCGCCTAAGCAGCTGGCTGGCGGAAATCAGGGGCTCTCCTTTCCCCTCTGTCCAACTCTCTCTACATGTAACTTTTCATCTCAGGCTTTTTCCTCACACAGAAGTTTCAGGAGAGCATCCCAGAAGGAAACAAGCAGACTGAAAGGCTTTTTGAAGGCAGAGCACCATGAGGATTTTGTAATATTCCATTCATTTTAGCATATACCAAGGTCTATTCCAGGCGTGAAGAAATAGCCTGCTTTTTTTTTATGACATAGTTCCATAGGCTCTGGGATTCCACCACACCCTCCCCAAACCCTCTCCCCATATTGGATTCCTCCACATTGTTGCAGTAGTACAGTTCATAACCAGTCATGATTCCTTCATTACAAAGCCTGCTTGTTTTGATGAAACCACAGAAAAAATTATCATTATGTGAATCTTTCCTGTGTGTCAACTTCCTATGTCAAATGAGTGGAAGAAGGAATTTCCGGTGGCTACTAGGAAGGAAAAGCTAGGAAAGTAAAGAAAAAATTATACGAGAATGATGTCATAGAGATCAAGACTGAAGAGCTCCATGGAAAGGAGACAGAAGCAACCACATATATTCCTGGCAGAAGATCATATCAAGTTAGTTCTGAAAATAACTGTTGATTTGAACAGTTTGAATATTTCTAGTAAGAAATCTGTTGTTAAGGGATAGTTCTGGTGGTCATTCACTTACGTCAAAGAAAAGAATACGTGGGCACAGCAAAGTCGTTACAGTAATGGACAGAGAGTAGAAAGACCCAGAGGGTTAGTAAGGAACCAGTTAGGAAACAAAGACCTAACAGAACCAGAGGAAGTAATATCCGGAATAGATGAAAGTTTAAAACTTTGGAGGAAAAAATGCCATGAACTACTTTTGATGTAGATGTCTGGTTTTTTTCCTTGCTTATAGTTCTTTCCAGTGTTCTTATTTTTACTTAGTGGAATGGTGTGACAGACCCCTATATGCCCCTATTTGTAATTGCCGTCTAGATAGCTTGTTTTTGATTAGTGTAAAAAACTAATCATTTTAGACAAAACCTCCATTTGTAGTCACATTTCATTGTCCTTGATGATAAAGGGATCAAGAAATTATCTTATGTTTTCACCCATACTGTTTGAAAATTTGAATTCTTGCGCATTGTTATTGCTATTCAAACATAGCAACATATCTCAAGTTACATGTAGTGGAGCAAGTGTAGGTGGTCACAGAAACCAAGAGCATAAACTCAGCATCATTAGGATTTATTTGCTATTACATAGACAAAATGAATTATGGATTTTTTTCTTCTAAAAGGAAAACTAATGTTAGTGGTTGAAATAACTAGAGTACTATTAAATGAAATATTGAAGATAGATAGCTGTACTTTTAATAAGTAGATTCCTGTTTTGTTACAGAATAATTCTCTACAAAATACAAAACAGTGAAAATAATTTTAGGTACTTGCCAGGCACAAATAACACTGGAAAGAAAAAACCAGAATTTCCAATGCAATTAGATATTTTCTCAGCATTTCACCTGGTTAATGCTACATGTTAAATATTTACACTTGTATTATAAATCTATTTCCGGAATCCGAGCTATGAGCTTAGTTTACTTAACCCCAAGTAGTCTCCAATGCACATTCTTTACACATTCCCTTCCCTTTTGTCTGTTTATGGAAATTATGTACCACAACTTCCCTGCAGTTATGGAATGTCTGCTTTTTTTCTTTCTTCTTTTTTTTTAAATCCTGCATGACTGCTTTTGCCATGACTGCCTAGAAAATTAAACTGGCATGATAAGAGGATAAAACACACACATTAAATTTTCAATTTTGTATTTCTGAATCATTGATTGCTTTGAATTATTAGAAAACATTTTTGGTGAATTCCTATATTCAAACTCTTTTAAGAGAAATGCTAGTGGTTTGTATTTGGAGGCATGTTTTTACAACAGTTTTTTTTTTTATTCTTGGTGTGTCAAAATAGCATTTCTGTTTTCTTAGTGACCTAAGAAAAATTTGTATGATTTCTGGGTGAAGGATCTGTATTTATCTCCTCCTGGAAGTGCAGTACCATGAGCTAAAATGTGCAGAGCACATTGCTTGCGCTCTAGATATGACTGGCTGGAGTTATTTTGTGGGCCAGAGCATTAATGCCATTTGGCTCCTGCATTGATTTTAATTTTACTTAAACTTTATTTTATTGATATGTATATACATGTATGCATTTTAAAAATATTTTCTTGTATTTGCTAGTCTGGAAGGCAACAGTGAGAAGAAAGGGAAGAAAAAAAAGGAAAGGAAAAGGAAGGGAGGGGCAAAAGGGAAGAAAGCAAAAGGAAAAGTGGGAACGAGGGGAAAAGAAAGGAACGGAAGGAAAAGGAATGGAGGGAAGGGAAGGGAAACCAGAGGGACGAGAAGGAGGAAAACATAAAGGGCAAGTCAGACCTGCAACAGCTGGATCAGGCCAAAGCCGGGAGCCGAGTTCTTCCTGGTCTGCATGTGGATCGCAGGGGCCTTGTTCTGACGCCTTACCTGGTACACTAGCAAGAAGCTGGACTGGAAGCAGAGCCATCAGCATGTGTCAAACTGGCACCTTGATGTGGGATGCTGGCATCCTAAGTGCAGGCTCAGACTTTCGCACCACAACCCCAGCTCCAGATGTGTGACTTTTCAAGAAAGAATCAGAATTGTCACTAAACATTGCTATTTCTACTTTGTGTACAACATATTTACTTTACTTAAAAAAATGCTTTCACTTTTCTTGAAATCATTTCTAAGTCCAAAGAAAAAGAAAAATCCTAACTTAAAGTAGAATTAAGCAATCAATATAACTTTAAAAATTCAAGTAGGAATGCCTCATGTTTTAGAGCTCACTACAAACAAATTGAACCATTCTCTTTTTTTAAAAAAAATATTTATCTTACTTGAAATTCAGACTTACAGAAAGAAAGAGAAAGAGTGAGTGAGAGAGAAAAAGAAAGAGTGTAAGAGAAGAGAAACTTCATCTGCTGATTCACTCTCCAAATAGATACCACAACCAGTACTGGGCAGGTCCAAAGCTTAGGAGTCAGGAGCTTCCTCTGGGTCTCCCACATAGGCTTAGGGGCCCAAGGACTTGAACCATGCTACACAGCTTTCTGAAGCCATTAAGAAGGAGATGGGTTAGAAGTGAAACAGCCAAACATGAACTTGTGTCCATATGGGATGCCGGCTCCACGGGTGGAGGATTAGCTGGCTGTGCCACTGGGCCAATCTCCAACTCTCTAAATCTTTAAAAACACTTGCAATTTTCTCTGAAATTGTTTCAACATATATTAATTCATTATATGTTCTTTTAAAACTTAATGCAATTTCAAATTTGTTGTTTATTCATTTTTTTTATTTGAATGAAAAAGTGGGGAAAAAGAGAGACAGAAAGAGAGAAATCTTCTAGCTGCTCGTTCACTCCTCAAATACAACAGCTCGACCAGGTCAAAATCAGGAGCCAAGAACCCAATCTAGGTCTCCATTGTGAGTGGTAGCAACACAACTCCTTGACCCTTTAAGTGCTTCTAAGAGTATTCCTGTTAGCAGCAAGCAGTTAGTAAAATGGCTGATACACACTCAGCATGAAATAAATGCAACTATTATGATCTAGTGTAGTCTGTTAAAAGACTTGATTTCTTAATTTGAAAGGCAGAGTGATTAAAAGCCGCATATACCAAAAGAAAAGAGATTTTCCACCTACTGGTTCACTTCCCCAATGGCTGCAATCGCTGGGGCTTGGCAAGGCCAAAGCAAGCAGCCTGAAACTCCAAGTCCCCGTGTGCATGGCAGGTGCCCAAGTATCTAGGCAATATTTTGTTGCTTTCCCAGGTGCATTATTAGATGGGAGCTGGATCACAAGCAACACGGCTTGCACTCAAGTCAATGTTTTAATAAGATATAAAAAAATCACATTGGTACCTTAACTTACTGTGCCACAAACCAGTCCCATTCTCCACCCTGCAAGGTTCTTCTTTTACACATCCTCTTCTGTTCTTTTCTCCCCGTATTTTGCTATTTTGCTAAGTACTGGTTCTTTAGTTATCAGATCCATAGTAATCACGTTAAGCCTTGAGTTCAATGGGTCTTCCAGACAGGCAACATTCAAATCAATCTCCTAACTCTAATTTAACTATCTTTCAGTTCTCTTCCTATCTGATTTTCTGCAAAGTGTTATGGAAGTTGAGAATGACATTCAGTGACACTATGTCTCTTTAGCTGAAAGATGATAAAATATGGACTTTTTAGTAATCTTAGTATTCAGTGATCAAAGACCACAAACAATCACTCAGTTTTTACTAAAGTGTTGTCAGGTCTAGAGAATACTGATGTTATTTATAGTGTTGGATTTCAAAGTGCATTCTGAGCAAAAAGAAAATATTGTCCTATTCAGAGTAGGTTTTGCTACTGATTTACTTAGGCCATTTTTCCCTACCTATACCTTCCCGTCACTTATACGTAACACAAACATATTTTTCTCTCATTTCCACAGTTGTCCCTGTGGAGAGCCTCTTCAGTTTGTACAGATACAAAGTATTGTCATGCATTCTTTCTCTGCTAATCTTTAGGAACATGACCACGTCCCTTCCTAATTTTAATTTATGACTGTACCTTACTTCCAGGACAGAATACACTTCAAGGACATATTGAAAGAAAAATAGCTGACCACTTGCTGACTCCCAACCTACTGAACTCATCATTAATTCCACACAAATTATTTCCCCCCAACAGCCAACTCTCCATATTCAGTGGCCAGATGTCCAAATTCAGTTTCTTCATTATCAAGAATGAGCTATTAGACTATGAGTATAATTTTTAAAAACCCTCTCATTCTAGATGCTTGTGTTTTTACTGTACCTAAGTGCAGTTCACAATATTGCTAAGACCCAATTCAGGAACTAGCAAAAAGAGTTTCTGTTGGCCAGGATTAATAAAAATCAAATATAACTGTTGACTACAGATTGAATGAAACAACAAAATTATTCCACGTGCATCTCATAGAACATGATTTTGAGTATAATGATAGGTGAAGTCATCTTCATTAAATAATTTTGCTTGCATTTTTACATTTATTTATTTCTATTGAAAAGGATGATCAGATTTATAGAGAGAAGGCGAGACAGAAAGATCTTGCATCTGCTGGTTCACTCCCCAAATGGTCACAACAACTAGAGCTGAGCTCATCTGAAGCCAGGAGGCAGGAGCTGTATCTGGGCTCCCATTTGGATACAGGGCCCCAAGGTTTTTGGCCATCCTCCATTGCTTTCCCAGGTCATAAGCAGGGAGCCAAATGGGAAGTGAAGTGGCTAGGACATGAATCAGTGCCCATATGGGATCCTGGTGCTTACAAGGTGAGGATTTAGCCCTTGAGCCATTAAGCCTGGTCTTTAAATGTGTTTGCTTTTGTAAAATTTATTGTTAGAATCCGTAAAAGATGTGAGAGAGTTTCATGCTAGTGGCAATTTTATTTTAAATTGTAAAGTTCTTTAAGTTTTATTGATTATAGTATATTTTAATGAGAACCAAAATGTAAAATGCCTTACTTAACACTGTAAAGGCAGTATTATCAATTTTCATCTATTCATGGTTTCTGCCTGCTTGATATGTCTTTGGTAAATAATCTTATGATATGTAGTTATACATACAACTGAAAGATTTCTGGTGATATAATTTATTCAAAGAACATTCACAGTCAATAAGATATTAGGAATGCTAAGTATGATAGATTGAAGCTGTGATGCAACTGCATTCTTGCTTACAAAATTGCATATCCACTTTCTAATTGTAGGAATGAACAGTTGCCAGTTTAACCAGTATGAATTAAATATGTGTGATGTTACTTTGATATTATAACAAAAAAAGTAACTTTGAATCCTATAATCCAGATAGTCTTCAGTTAATTTAAAACTAGCCTAAATTTTCAAACACCTGTAGTATTTCTGTGCAGACTCCTGTCAGGATGCCCATCTTCCTGGTACTTCTTCTCCCCAGAGTTCTACAGAACCCTTCCTGAAACTGCCAACTGTGTTAACCTGTCTACCATCATGCTTTGTATCACGGCTCTTTTAAAATGGCAGCTTATCTTCAGGCATTTGTTGCAGGTTAGTTGAAAGAAACAATTTCGAGCATTGTGACTGTACGTTATTGGCCCCCTTGCTTGTTATCTTCATTTCCTCGTCTGCAAAATGCAATATTAGTAGCCAGCAAGGCGTATCTACAGGAGAAATAACTTCAATGGATTATCAACAGTAACTATCACATTGACAGTATGATTGCTTATAAATGGAATTAAAATACTAGCTAAAACTAGAACATTTTAGAATATGAGATTTTCATAGAGGAATAATGTAACTAGATTTTGAATTTGCTGATGTGTGCGATTTAAGACTTGTAAAGTGTGTGTCTACTCACCTCCAGCAAACATGCACAAAAGCTAAGTAAAAGAAGACAGACTACATTTTCAGGTTTGCAATATGTATGTACATTTTTATGTTGTAATGACAGTCCCCTGTGGCATTAGAGTAGCAGCTTTTGTTTCTCAGCCATTGGATTTGAATCTATTAGATAAGAAATGTTTGCTGTATTATGTAACAGTCTAGGTTACCTAGTACATGTTTATATCTTTAAGCTTGTCTATTATATAATTTTTAGATGTCATCAGTTCTGCTAGATAGCAAAAGCATAAATATCGGGAAAGGAACATTTGAATTGGTTCCAATTTTGGTGTTACATTTTACTTTATTGATATCAAATGATGAAGTTTACACGGAAATTATTATTTCCATAAAATTGTAATTATTTAAGATGTAAATTGGTTTTGTTTTAATGAATATTTCATCTCTTTCCTATACTTTTGATTTAAATATTTATTTATTTTGTGAAAATAAGCTGTGTGTTTTTAGTTTAAGTCAGTCTAGCCTTTGGACAGGTAGCAGGTGCTGATTCAGGTGCAAGGGCCCCTGTCACCCACTTGTCAGACCTGGACTGAATTTCCAGATCCCGACTTCATGCTGGTCCTGTCTTATCTGTTGTAGGTATTTAGAAGTGGGCCAGCAAATGGAAAATTTGCTGTTCGAATAGCTAATAGACATATGAAAAAAAATATTCAGACTCCCTATCTATTAAGGAAATAGAAGTGAAAACCACACTGAAGTTCTACTTAACTCTAGTGAGATTGGTCTATACTAAGAACTCCACTAACAACACCTGCTAGTGTGGGTGTGAGTAAAAAAGCTCTCTTCACTGTTGGAGGGAGTGCAGACTGATTCGATCACTATGAAAGTCAGTATGGAGAGTGCTAAAGAACTGAAAATTGATCTGCCATGTGACCCAGTTATTCCACCGCTGGGAATATATCCAAAGGAAATGAAAACTGCATATGAGCAAGTGACCTGTACTCCTATATTTACAGCAGCACAATCTACAATAGCAAAGACATAGAAACAATCCAGATTCCCATCAAAAGAGGGGTGGATAAAGAATCTTCTCTGTGGAATATTACTCAGCCATTAAAAGAATGAAATTATACCATTTGCAACCAGTTAGTCCCAACTAGAGACCATTATGAAATAAGCCAATCCTGAAAAGAAAAAAATATTTTAAAAAATAAATTAAAAATGAACAAATCTAGAAGAATATATATATATTTTTAATATTGAGTCATCAAATACAAACCATTTTATAAAAGAATCATCATCACTTCTCAGCATTTTGGCTAAGATCAAGTGTATTAAGAGAATCATCACAACTCTAAGAATGTTTTGTGTAATCATAAATTTTACTATCCACAGTTAAACATTGAGTTTTTATCAGATACTTTGATCAGGAATTGGATCTAATCTTTCAGGTTATGTCATAGTAAATCATATTGGAGTATAAGTCACTTTGTACTGTTTATTTCTTAGAATTATTTTAAAGAGGTGTTACGAAAGACATTGTCAATTTCATTTGTCATCATGACAGAAAATGTGATCTTTAAAAACTTTCTTTAGAAAATTGGTCTTTGCTATCCTTGTCCCTATGTGCCTCAAACGAAATTCCTTCATATACTGTGTCTATAGTGCTAAAACTTTAGATCAAGAAATCGTCTTTCTCCTAAATGCCATAAATTTAAGCATTAAAAGCTGACAGAAATCAGCACAAATTATTTTGATATGTGTGTCATAGCATTATATGCTGTGAGGCATTATATAAATGAAGCTTTAAATGATTTTCACAATAAACCCAATTGCTACTCAAAAAATGCTATGCAGTAAGTGCCCAGCTTACCCGTTGTGCTTTATGTATAGCCCAGGCCACAAACAGAAGTCAGATGTGATCATACATAGAGATTCTATTCCTCCTTTGGTTAAATGTTTACTCTGACTTCCCACTAAACTGGAACAAAAGTGAATCTTTTGTAGCCTTCAAGGTTTTACATTTCTCTTTGGCTTCAGTTGCCGATTATTTGATCTCTTGCTCACTCAACAGCCCCGGATTCACTATCCCTAGCCTTCAACTACATACATCTAGTTACTGTTCCTCGAATACACATTATGGCACTTCTATTTTTATTCACTCTTCTTGGAATTTTCCCCCAAGATCCCTGTGTATCTCCTTAAGATGTTTTATATCTTTATTCAAATGTTTCCACACCAGGAAAGCTTTCTTTCAACTTCCCCTTCTTTCAACTTATTTTCTGTCCCCTCACTCCATTTTAGTTTCTTCATTGTACTTACAGCTATCAGTAAAATATTCCTGAGTGCATTCTTATCTTTATTTATTAATACCTTCTTGGTATCTTCAGATAAGCTTGACACACTTGGTTTACAACAAATATATACTGAATGAAAATGCCACTATTTTTTAATACTAAACTATTTTTCAATCCTTCACTCTGACACTAACACATCTTTCCCACTTGTGCTTTCATGGTCCTTCTCCAAGCTTTAGACAACAACAACAACAACAACAACAAAAATAGTTTTATAGCATCACTTCTGATTCATCTTATCCTTGATTCTTAACTCCAGTAGTTCTAACTGGAGTTATATCCTAACTTCAGGAAAATAAATAAAAACAGGTTTACTTATCTTTTATAATTTGAATTTTTCAGGTCCTGCTTGAACCTGACACACTTAAAAATATGTACTTATTTATGGTGATTTTTTCATATCTGGAAACATACGATGTCCAAGACAAGTAGACATAACTGTTTCCTCAACACCATTTCAATGTGATAAAAACATTCAAAACCTTTCTTGGGACTTGTTTTTCTTTTCTTTTCTTCTTTTTCTTCTTCTTTTTTAAATGTAACCACCACCTAAAATTGCATCTTCCCTCCAGGGTATCTAGAATCCTTGATGGAGTATGAACAGCACACAATCACTCTAAGTTTGCACAAGTGATGACTGACATTCAGTGTGTTTGTTTTTCTTTCAGATCTCCCACTAAAGACGTGGATTCTGAAGAAAGGGAAATTGTGGTTTGGGTTTGCCAAGAAGAAAAGATTGTCTGCGGGTTAACCAAGCGCACCACCTCTGCCGATGTCATTCAGGCGTTGCTTGAAGAACACCAGACAACATTTGGAGAGAAACGATTTCTTCTGGGGAATCCCAGTGATTACTGCATCCTGGAGAAGTGGAGGGGCTCAGAACGGGTTCTTCCCCCACTGACTCGAATCCTGAAACTTTGGAAAGCCTGGGGAGACGAGCAGCCCAATATGCAGTTTGTTTTGGTGAAGGCAGATGCTTTTCTTCCCGTTCCCTTGTGGCGGACAGCAGAGGCCAAATTAGTGCAAAACACAGAAAAAGTGTGGGAGCTCAGCCCAGCAAATTACATGAAGACATTGCCACCAGATAAGCAAAAAAGAATAGTCAGGAAAACATTCCGGAAGCTGGCTAAAATTAAGCAGGATATGCTCTCTCATGATCGAGATAACATGGAGACATTAGTTCATCTGATTATTTCCCAGGACCACACCATTCATCAACAAGTCAGGAGAATGAAAGAACTGGATTTGGAAATTGAGAAGTGTGAAGCTAAGTTCCATCTTGACCGGGTAGAAAATGATGGAGAAAATTACGTTCAGGATGCATATTTAATGCCCAGTTTCAGTGAAGTTGAGCAAAAGCTAGACTTGCAAGATGATGAAAACCAGTTTCTGGAAGACCTGAATGAAAGTGATGGGATGGTACAGTTGGAAGAGCGGCTAAAATATTATAAAATGCTCATTGATAAGCTTTCTACTGAGATAGAGAAAGAGGTAAAAAATGTTTGCCTTGAAATAAATGAAGACACAGAAGGGGCAGTTGCAAGTGAACTGGAAAGCTGTAATTTGGAAAGTGTTAAGTGTGATTTGGAGAAAAGCATGAAAGCTGGTTTGAAAATTCACTCTCATTTGAGCGGCATCCAGAAAGAGATTAAATACAGTGACTCATTGCTTCAAATGAAAGCAAAGGAATATGAACTTTTGGCCAAGGAGCTCAATTCACTACACACGAGCAACAAGGATGGATGTCAGTTAAAGGAGAGTGTAGTGAAGGAATCTGAGGTTCTTAACAGTGATGGGGAGGTCCCTCCCTTCACTCAAAGAGTGCTTAACACTTACACAAATGACACTGACTCTGACACTGGTATCAGCTCTAACCACAGTCAGGACTCTGAAAACACTGCTGGAGATGTGGTGTTGTTGTCAACGTAATTTTAATGGCATTTTCTGATTTGCCTTAGTGTTGTTTTCACTTTGCATATTTAACAGGAAGCTTTATTTGATATATGACTTTCTGAAAAGTTGTGAATGATGTTAAAGTATTCAGTACTTAGTGAAAATTAGGGAGAGCTGGTATTTATTTTTTTGGTATGAGATTTTTGGTAAGATCTTAAATATTACAATATCAAGGATGAGCTATCAGGGACGTAGCAGAACGTCTGTAGTTTCATAATGCAAAAATAACTATATGGGAATCTTAGATAATTTATCATGGCCTCAATGAGAAAAGATTCTTATAAATGAACAGTTCTCAGTAGTGTGTAGTCAGCATATTGGAATTTAAGATTAAACATATTGAAATATCTTTCAACAATGCTTTTGGGATTTGTAATCTGTAGAAGAACATGGAACATACTATCTTGTAACTATTAATGCAAATATTGATTATTTTAATAGATACATAGCTTGATAACATACTGTGTCACATCCTGAACCTCTTACCTTTTAGGCCTTTTTGACAAACTGCTGTTGACCTATGAATGAATACTGGCCATCTATAACACAGGGGCAGAGAGTATAGATGAGGCAAGACCAGGTGCTACACACAAACAGTGACTTTTCTACAGAAATTTAAAACTATCCAGAGCCACACGTGAGCTTTTGCTATCTGGCCATGCAGATCTGACCAGACCAGTGTTCAGAGACTGATGATTTCTGACTGAGCTTGGGTTGCAGAGGAAATTGGAGTCACAGTTCTGTTTGTATATGCCCTATCTACAAACATTAAAGGCATGAGATTTGATCCCTTTGTGTCGGTAAAAGAGTTCAGTGTGCCATAAATATTAAGAATTCGTTTCTGGATGCACAAAGGAAAACCTGTAATGAAAACAACAGGTTACGCTTCAGTTCTATTTTTTTTTTTTTTTTTTTTTAGCCCTTCATCTAAAAGGTTTTAAGGGATCTAGCAGTATCTCCATCATGCTCCAAGAAATACAAGAACCTGCATAGATTGGTTAGTCTCCATCTTGACCAACTGTCATTATAATGCTGGACTGAATTTGGTTTTGATTAGTTTTTAATTAGGAGTTTGTCTTCTGTCTCTTCTGCCTGCCTGGCTGCTGTTTTTCTCTGTTCCTGCCTCTGGTTCTCTCTTCCCCCCTTACTCCCTTTTTCCTTTCCTTCCTGGCTGTCAGTGAACACATATATAATCATATTGAAAATATTGTTTTTCTTTAGCTGACTTCTTCTTTCCTGAGCCAGTGCATAAGTAACTAAAATATATGTGTATGTATATGCTATGTATACATGTATGTATACATATACATATACATATATGTAAACTATGTAAATAGTTTTAACACAAGGATAATGCTGAAGATTCCTAGTGTTTCTAGTTTCCTCTTTTTTCCACAGCATCTTGTAGATTTTGATTCAACTTTTCTTTTCCATTTTTAAAGTTTGACATGCTTTTAATTTTTAAACATTATTAACTCACTTTTCTTTGCCTTTATCATATTTTTCTCATGCAACATTTCATTCTTCCCTCTCCCAAATTTGTCACCCATCTTTGGGAAAATATACAGAAGTCTGTTCTTGGAAAGATATGTAGACTGTTTAGCATCTGTGTTGTTATTTATTCTACTAAGATATTTGTAGGCTCTATTTGAAATCGACTAGAAGAAAAAATAGAAACTTCTATTCCGTAAAATACACAGAGATAAAGAAGACGTCCGATCCAACAGGGGAAGTATACATACACGCATAAATGGAATTGAATAGTAGTCATTTGTGAAATGAAAGTTTGCCTGCCTAACAGCCCATTAAATTATTAAACAATGCGGTAAGCTATTGACAAATCCATTGTTCCCTAGAAGGGATTAAATTCAAAAGATCATCATAAATGATAAGGCATTTGTGAATGTTGTTTTCCTAAAGTGAAAGTAATCTCTTTGGATTACTGTTATCTAAAGGCATAAAAATAATGGAAAAAGAAACATTGTTTGTCTCCTTATGTAGCTTAACTATCTCAGTTCAAAAGAGATCCTAATGAAATAGAACCAGACACAGAATTTCATTGTGAAACATTTAATTAGCTTCTGTTTTTATGGAGATAATTACTATGACACCATTTAAGGCCAATTTTTCTAAGTTTTGTAGTGAATGATGTTTAAAGCTTTTGATAGAAAGTAAAGCTATTGGAGTTTTAAATTCATTTTAGAATTTTTATTTGTTCCTTAATTATACAATTGTGATTTTAATCATCATGATAATGGTAAATCTACAATTTAGTTATTAATATATTAATAAAATATACCTAAATGGTGTGTTTCTAAACACTGAACGATTCATTATCAAGTTAAATGAACATTTAAGTTGTAAAGTTAAGACTTCAGACCCAGCGTCATAGCCTAATGGCTAAAGTCCTCATCTTGCACGTGCCAGGATCCCATATGGACAAAGGTTCTAATCGCAACAGCCCTGCTTCCCATCCAGCTCCCTGCCTGTGACCTGGGAAAGCAGTCGAGGATGGCCCAAAGCCTTGGGACCCTGCACCTGCGTGGGAGACCCTGAAGAGACTTCTAGTCCCTGACTTCAGGTTGGCTCAGCTCTGGCCTTTGAGGCCACTTGGGGAATGAATCCTCAGACAGAAGATCTTCCTCTCTGTGTCTCCTCCTCTCTGTATATCTGACTTTGCAAATAAAATAGATAAATCTTTAAAAAAAATTAGGACTTAATAGAAAGTCCAATGTATTTGTCTACAGACATTTCAGTTCTTACGATTTTTTCAGTAGTCTTACAGGTTAACCATGAAATTGTTATGTGCAACTGGAAGAAGCAAATCAAAAGTGACAAGGCTATTTGTATCACAAGACGTATCCTTCCACTTGAAATGCTTATTCTCTCTCTCCAGGTGCCACCCTCTGGGATCCTATCCATCATCAGCCTTGTAGTGTTACGAAACATTTCTCTTGTGTTAAACCAATTGTCATCTCTCATCTCCATATTTACAAATATTTTAAATATATTTCTCAATTATTTCAGCAATTGTTTTCTGGCTTATGTTATATCATTTTTGTCTTTATTCAATTCTCCTTGAACAATGGAATCTTAATGTATAAATTTATCACTTGTAAAGCTAACTTCCTCTAATAAATTTGTTGCCCCAATTTTTAAGCTGAATTTCTAAATTTTCAGGAGTTATAACTTTCCTATTTGTAATTTCTTATGCTCTTGTATTTGTACATAAATACCCAAGTACTCCTTTTAGAAGAGTTAATACATTAACAATAATTCTCCTCAAATACATTTTAGAAGAACACGATGTCTTCGTGATGCTGAATTTATAAATATGGCATCAATTTTTAATTTTGTCTGTACTTAAAAGTTATTGAGTTGAAGCAACACAAATGTTGCTTTTTAATTCAATTTAATAGTTGTGTCTATAAGAAATTGTGTGTTTTAGAGTTGAGTTAAAAAAAGTAGCTATGTAATTTAGAAATATTCAAAATGAAATATCTATTTTATATTTCTTAGAATAATAAAGGACCGTTCATTAGTGTGTAGAAGGTGTTTTAATTCCATAAAATTTTATTTTTATACTTATTTAAACATCTGCTGCCAAGACAAAATATATTTCTGTGGCTTAATTTTATAATTTGTCTAAGTACTATTCTTGTTCTGCTTAAAACATTTTTCTACTGACTAAGGAATAACTTGATCTAGACTTCTAAAATATTTCTGTTTCTGTGTTTTTGTTTGTTCTACCTGATTGGTGTAATAAACCCGATGTTACAAATAGAAGTATATTTTATTTCTCAGAATTGTAACCAGAGTAATAAATCATTGAACACTTCATATGGTAGTCTTTCTGTGTTGATATTAACAATAAATTTTATATAGATATGAATAATATGTTAACTTATAATAAATTTCAAAGTCAGTTATTTGTTGACAATACAAGTATGTAACAAATAAAACATAACAAAGATTTTTGATTAGATTTCATACATTTTTGTGCTGATTTGTTATGAAATTTATATGAGGTAATCAGATATACAGCAATTACCTTGCGTCTTAGAATAAAATTACTTCAAGTTAAAACCACTCAACAAAGGGTAAATCTTTTATATTGAACTTAAATTTATTGTGTTTTGTCACCTCAGAGCCTCTTAGAAGTATATTTTAGGAAAGATTTTGATTTTGACTTCTTAAATAGCTGATCACTTAGCTCATAAGGAAATTTTACAAGACTTATACACCTTTTATATATAAAAGACCCTGAAATGACTTTCTTAAAGATTGTATCTAGGAAAACAGAAAAAAATGCACACTATGTATCATCAACGTGCTTCAATAGTGAGAGAAAACTCAGAACAATCATTTTTTTAAATCTAGGTAAAATTTGTTTTCAAAACTGTTGGGACTGAGCATTATATTTTTAATTTTGCAAGTAATTGGTTTATATCAAAAGTATTACTTGGATAATTAAAATAATTTGAATGGAGTCTTTAGAGACACAACTGCTACCCCACCTGGTGGGTCCAAGAGCTGGGCTGCGAACTGAAGGGAAGAACTCCCCCGTGGGATGTGCGCTTCTGAACCGCTAAGCTGAACATCTGACCTTTTTATTTTTAAATAAAATAGATACATGACTTCAAATTTGAATTAGCAAACTGAGTAACGTAAAAAGTAAACCTTCCTCTTGTTCCTTAGCTACTTAGATATTCTCCTAAAATATATTCAGTGTTAAATATTACCTGTGAATTGCTTTAGAGGTAATGTATTTGTGTGTATGTGTGGGGGGAGGCATTTTCTCCACCTAAAAAAGACTGCTTACTTTAAAAACTTTGCTCACGGGCCCAGCGCAGTAGCCTAGCAGTTAAAGTCCTCACCTTGAATGTGCTGGGATCCCATATACAAGCCAGTTCTAATCCAGATGGCCCCACTTCCCATCTCTGTATATCTGACTTTGCAATAAGAATAAATCTTTAAAAAAACAAAAAAACTTTGGTCATGTGATATGTTTTCTCCTTCTGACACATGGCTATTCTGGTATAGTCCTCTTGATTTTGTCCAGAGGTTGTTTATTCTGCTTGAGGGCAGCCGGGAATTCTGTTTTGTTAATCATCCTAGTCTATTCAACTAATCCTAGGTGATTTGCAGTCATTTACAATACTATTTATAAATACTGTTATCAGTGCGTTTCTGTGAGACTAGATTACTAGCTGTAGAAATGGTGAAAATGCGGTTTATAATCTTAATAAATATTGACAGTTAATCTCTAGAAAAACCAATCCTTTTTGATCTGAGTTGGAAATGTACTCCTTCCTACGGTGAATGCTACTTATTGTCTTACGTGTTTATTTTGATGCAACACAAATTTCTTATGAAGTTAAATTTACAAATTAGTAGCTCATGGGACATAATGATCACCGCCTTTACCTCATGCTGAGAATTCAGTCATCTCAGCTGATTATAATAATAAACCACATTTTTTTTTTTTTTTTAAAGATTTATTCAGTTTGTTACAGCCAGATATACACAGAGGAGGAGAGACAGAGAGGAAGATCTTCCGTCCGATGATTCACTCCCCAAGTGAGCCGCAACGGGCCTGTGCGCTGATCCGAAGCCGGGAATCTGGAACCTCTTCCAGGTCTCCCACGTGGGTGCAGTGTCCCAATGCATTGGACCGTCCTCGACTGCTTTCCCAGGCCACAAGCAGGGACCTTGATGGGAAGTGGAGCTGCCGGGATTAGAACCGGCGCCCATATGGGATCCTGGGGCTTTCAAGGCGAGGACTTTAGCCGCTAGGCCCATAAACCACACTGTTACAGTTCAATAGTGTGCTGGTGTTTCAGAAAGTACGAATCAAGTTGTCAGTCACAGAAACTGCTGTCTCAAAATTACTCTCCATTTTCAGCTACTGTGCCAGTTTGGCGAAACATATTTTCCTTTTGTTTTGTTAAGTTCTTATCTAAAGTGATGATTAATAATAAATTATTAATGATTATTTTGAGACATAAATATTATTTAACATTTGTCAGTTAAGAAATAAGATAGTGAGGAAGGGCATTTTGGTGCTGTGAGTTAGATCACTGTTTGGAAAGTCCATATTCCGTATCAATCACATAGAGTGCAACTTCAGTTCTGAGGCTTGGAGGGAACAGACGATGGCTCCAATTCTTGGCTTCCTGCTGTCTGCCTAAAATACTGCAGTGAGGGTCCTGGCTATTGAAATCAGCAAGACCCACTATGGATGTTGTTGGCATCATTTGGGGAATGAAACAGAGATGGAAGATTCTCTCTCTCTCTCTCTTTTCTTTACCTCTTTCACTCAGAAGTTAAAAAAATTCAGGCTTAAGTTAGCAATTAACTAGCTGTCACAGCTTTTAACATTTGGATAATGAATCTGACTTATGGCTATCAAAGATCTGGGTCTTACTTCTCCTAGTTCTTATTTTCTCCACATTATTAGAATGTATGCCTTTGTAATGTGTACCAGCATCATGCACAGTATTAAAAATATTCCATTTGGAAATAAAATGAATCAAACTTATGGAATTATTTATAACAGGTGATAAATGCCCAGAAAGGAAATACAGGCATGTTCATAATCCTTGATAACTCACAGCCTTCAGACAGTACTTTTATGGTTCATAATAGATAAAAAGGAAATATTTCAAAATCTGTGAAAGCCTATATACATAGAGGTATAAATAAAACCTATTCATAGAAAAAGTTTTAGGCAAGTTCTGAGATATTTGGGTTTGTTCAAATTACATTGTTTGTAACTATTAACTTTTATGGCAATGAGATGATACAAAACAAACTCTAGTGTAAAAGAAATAAATTCTAAAATTTAGATAGGTCACATATGCTCTTCATACCAAAAACCAAATCTGTTTGAAAATAGAAATACATCAATTTTGCTTAGAATTTTTATATTCATGTGATGATTTAGGCTTGATACTCTTGATTTAACCATGATTATATTTCAAAATATAGAGCCTTTTTTATTTCAGACCATTAAGAATATTTCCTTCATATTATACTTGTGACTCTCCTATTTCTTTGCCGAGGCTCATTAGGGACTTTTATGAATGGATTAACTGCTGGGACCTGGAAGCCTGAATAATCTAAGCAAACCTTAGCAGATTCCTATTCACAAAACACTGTTAAAAAGAAAAGTTATTTAAATTAGATATTTTGGGTCATTTTCAGCCTGGTAAAATGATGTGAGATAAGGTATTGTAAGGATTTGTTACATGCACAACAAATACTAAACTGATTGTTCTTGACTATCTTGCTATATCATCTTTAATATAGTGTGTTAGGTTAAAATTGAGTACCTGACTGCCTGATAAAGGGAGAGTTAAAATTAAAAACTGGCTTTCCTAACATTTTTAACTCTTACACCTCATTTCTTTTCAAACTAGTTAGGAAAGGCTTGCAGGGTTGTTGGTGACAGCTTTTAAAAACCAGAGTCATGATCACACTAACTACATAACAGATAGCCAGGAAAAAGCACGTAATTTATGCTTCCAGAGCAGAAAAAAAAATAGACTGGTAATAGAAATGGTGAGGGTGTTATCATGCATTATTTATTTATATCTATTCCATGCCTAACAGAGATTAGTACTCAATATTTGCCAATAAACATAATAAAATCAGATAAGCCTAGTGCCTGGAACATGAGGTATCCTACATATATTAACTCTTATTATGAAGAGAATATATTAACATATTATTGTAAGGGTTTAATAATTCTTATATTCCATATTTAGAATGAATACTACTTCTTTCCCATCCTATTAGCACACATACACTGGTATTCATATAGATATGCATTCAAAATAAGTTTATTCCAAAGTCTACTTATAAAGGCTTTTTCCCCTACTCTAATTAGCATTTGTCATACCTCAGACAAGACAGTAGAGAAAGTTTGACAACTTTTAAGAATTGAAATTAAGATTTTAAATGTTTGTTAGCTTCACCTTTTGCTTGGTGAAACTTGTGCAAGTCACTCTTCTCTAGGAAGTCCAAAGTTATGACATGATGATTGGTAAGCATTTTTCTGCTTTTCAAACGCAAAATAAGTGGATTTTTGTGTAACTTTTTCAGCATCTACTGATTTCACTCAAATCCCAAACAATTATACATTCCCCAAAGGTCATAATCTGTGAGGAACTGCAATTTCACTGGAGATGAGAGTGGGAATGTTAACTGAGCTTTGTCATTCAAAAGTAGGACAGACCAGGGAAGAAAATGTCCCGGTTAGAGGTTTGATTTTTAGGTCAACCTGAGTCATGAGTCTCTCTGAGGTAATTCCCAAACCTGTCTCCACAACAGAAACACAAAGAGTGCCTTTTACAAACCAAGATTCCTAAACTTCACCCTGGAGAACATGAAGGGGAGATTTGAACTTCTTTCTCAACTTTTGTACTTTCAAACAGCTACCTAAATGTTGCTAAAGCAATGGCGTTAGAATAAAAGCATGGTTTATGAGTTCTTTCAGAGCTAGTGACTAAAGACCAAGGAAAAAGGAAAGGAAGTGAAACTCAAGTGCTCACAAAGTAGCCAAGAGAGCCCGTTTTCATGGAAAACACATGAAGAGCTCCAGAGTTCTAAGCCAAAGATGAGTTTGGAAGAGAACATGTGAAGTGTCTGTATCAGAGATATAAGGAGCTCAAGGACATAAAGTTTCCTGTTAAATTTCTTTTTTTATATGTATTTTTTACTTTGAATGTTTGAATTATATGGTGCAATTTCGTATATACTGGGATTCCCTCCCAAACTCCCACCCCCCCAACAGATTTTCCCCATTTGCTACAATGGTGTGGTCCTTCATAAGGAATCATAATTCTATCAGTCTCTTATTTAAATTTCTAAGTGATTCTTAATTAATGTGATAGAAGAAATGAAGTTATCATGGAAATTTTTGATGACATATAAATCTTGTAGATACTGCTTATGGGTCTTTCATCGTTTTCCTCAAATGTATCTCAATGGCAACTCACATATTAAGAATAGCATACTGTCCATAGTGTCATTTTTATTAGCTGACATTCATGTAATCAATTATACAAAATAATTAAAATAGGTTCTGCCATAGGCGACTTACAATAAATTACACTGTGACTTGATAAAAAAGAGCAGGCCTGAATGTGTCTGGAATCTTGAGCTAACAGACTGCCAGTGCTGGAGACCGAGGTCAAACTCTGTAGAAGGTGGTCTGTGAATGGGAAAGAGTCCAAGATGAAGGTCAAGGCCTATGGACAAAAGGTCCACAGCTGGACAACTGTCCAAGGCCACAGGCCTGTGTGTGTTAGGATATCCTTGAGACAGTCACATATTGACATCTATACACAGATCACATTGTTGCTTCCTGGTCTTCAAACTTTGGCTGGTTAACATCAATACAGGACTTACCTATCAATGTTTATGCCAGATCAAATCCTGTAATTTGATTCCTCAAGCATCTTGATAAAAGATTGAGGCAGCAAGACTTCTAGGTCAACATCCTTCCTCAGAAAAAGGGGTTTCCTTCTTGCTGTCTGTTTCCACAGTCTTTATCCTGTGTCTGTCTCTTGTTTTCTCAATTGCATGTCACCCTCTCCAACCCTGTTCATGCCGCACTTGTGGTAGTTCCCCTTCAAAAAGCCTAAGAGATTCAATTTGTAGTTGGAATCTAGCCCTTGTTACTAATATATTTTAGCAAAATTATTCAAATAATATGTTAAGAACAAATAAAAGAATGATGCATAAATGTGTGTATATATATGTATATATAAAGAAATGCAAGTGTCCACAGGTTGTATAGAAGATTATGTTGTTGTTGTTAATGCTATGTCTTGGAGATAACTTACAGAGTATTTATCTATTCTTTTGATCATCATTTCAACAGCATTTCCACAACGTATGATGTATCGCAAAATCCACTTAGCATATTTTACTGCAGTCCTCCATTGGGAGAAAAAACTTGCAGCTAAAAAAGGATGGAAATAAAGCTATCAGATGAAATAAAATAGTTTTGTAAGTAATGTATGGTTTGTTCCTTGGAGGATCACGTTATATGTATACTTAGAGTAAGAAATAAAATTTTATGGCTTTTTGTAAGGCACGAATACTTGCCCTGCATTTGATTCTTAAAAGGTTTTCCTAGTCACAAAACAGAAATGCAATCAAAAGTAGTAGAAATTGCCAACAATTTCAGAATAGCTCACAGAATTTTCAAGTAATAAAGGTAAGCGTGAATTTAACTATGTATCATGAAGACTGTCTCTAACGCATCAAATGACAATTTGTCAAAATCACCTGACTCATTTTTAGAAGTTAAATTCCAGTGACATTGAATTATGTTAAGGGATTAAGTTACAGTCAAAGTGAAGACAAGGGTAGATTGCTTGCTTTCTATTTATCCTCAAAATAAATAAATAAATTTTATAAATATTTGCTGTGGTAATCAATATCTTATATGTATAGAAGATGCTCATCAAAAGTATCGATGCTCAAAAGCAATCGAGAGAAATCTAAGACTTCTCAGTGGTAAGTCTTGGACAACTCCTAATATATAAAGAAAAACAAGTTCATATAAATGTTGGCTAAGAATGTTAAATGGTGAGTATGAGAAGTTATTTTATTCTTCCAAACTAACATGAAAAAATGCATGTTGCCACTTGGGATGTGGGTATTCTATACTGGAGCACCAGTAGTAATGCCTGCACAGATTCTGATCCAGCACCCTGCTAATACGCACTGGATAGCAGTAAAAGATGACCCAGCTGCCAGGTTCCTTGCACTACATCAAACCATCCTTTGAGACGCCTAGCCACATCAGACAGCTTGGTTTGAGTTCCAGCTCCTCCACTTCAGATCCAGTTTCTAACTAGTAGATCTGGGAGAAAGCATCTGATGTCCCAAAAATTTGGTTCCCTGCTACCTGCATGGGGGACTTGGAATGTTTTGGGGGCCCGTGGCTTCTGCCTGGACCAGCACTGGCTGTCAGGGGCTGTTGATTCAGTCTCTTTCTCACTCTGCAATTGTCTTCCAAATATCTAAACCTTACAAAAAAACCCTGCTACTTCTTTACAGTTTAAAATATTTTCTCATTATTGAAGTGTAGTGGGAAGAAAACGAATGATGGTTCTGTAAAAAGAATATATTTTGACTAATATAATAACTTTTCTCAGCCATTTGTGCTGTTTTAGCGTAGATACTTTGCATAGTAATATTCTTTTGTTGTTTATATAAAGGAATGTTTAAAATCTCACAGTAGAATAGAGGATCAGATTTTTTAATAAGGAAGCAGAAAAACAGAGGAAAATATCATAAGATAGGGTA
Organism: Ochotona princeps; assembly: GCF_030435755.1. Lineage (NCBI taxonomy): Eukaryota > Metazoa > Chordata > Mammalia > Lagomorpha > Ochotonidae > Ochotona > Ochotona princeps. Next base: position 37,396,328 of record NC_080846.1, on the reverse strand, counting down.
GGCTTTGGCACAATGGATAAGTCACTACATAAGATTCTGGCATGATATATCAAGGTGTTAGTTTGAGTTCTGGCTTCTCAGCTTCTGATCCAAATTCCTGCTATTACTCAACCTGGGAGGAGGAAGATGGTGGCTCAAGTACTTGGGTCCTGGCCACTCATTTGAGAGACATGGGTCTGGTTCTGAGCTCCAACTGTAGCCTGATCCTTCCTCAGCTATTATAGTCATTTGAAGAATGAACTAGCACTTGTAAAATCTCTCCTCTCTCTTTATCCCAATATCCTTCTCTGTCTGGGTGTTTTTGAGATTTTAGAAGTGAATCAGCAGGTAGAATACCGCTATTTAGCTCTCTCTTTCTTTAGCTCTGCCTTTTGCATAAACAAATCCATATCTTAAAATTAAATCAAGATATTTGTATACATGGATTTTGATCTAATGTCTAGATTACATTTTCTGTAATATTTTGGGATATGTATTATAATTTTTCAAATTATCTGTGAATAGTTATTATCCAAATATTCCTTTGACTATTGTTTTCCAATATTACTTTATATTGGTTTCGGTAAGAGGAGGCAATTTGTAAATGAAGTGTGACTTTCTAAGCTTTACATTTTGTGAATGGTACAGCTTAAAAGAAACTGAATCTAGCCTTAATACTAAAATGTTTAAATGATTGTTTTATCAATCAATATGTTGGAAATACAGCTACAGCAGTTACTATTTACAGTATGAAAAGAAACATTTTAGATGAATTAAATTTAGCAGTTTATTTGAGCAAAGAAGTCATTCATGAATTGGGCAGTAATCTAAAGACAAAAGCTTCAGAAAGCTACGCAACCAGTTCCTCCCTGATGACCTAGCAAAGAAGCAGAAGATGGCCAAAGTGCTTGGGTCCCTGCATCCACCCTGCAGAATATTCTGGTTCCTGGAGGTTTTGGCCATTTGGGGATTTAAACAGTTGATGGAAAATTTGTCTCTCCCCCTCAGTCTTTATAACTGTTTCTTTCAGAGGAAGTAAAGTAAATCTTTAAGAAAGAGAAAGAAATAACCACACTTTCATCACATATAGCTGTGAAACTTCTAGCTAATCACAGGCTTACAGCTATGTGGACATGTTCAAGTCAGGCAAATGCTGACTTATTGCCAGTCTATACTCAGATAGTCCTTTTTCTCCCTGTAAACACTGCCTGACCATGTGGTTGGGGCAGCTTGTAGTTTGTTTCAATAAGAAGTTTAGTTATAGTTCACTATGTACACAGGTGGAGTAAAGCCAAATTTGAGTTAACTCTGGGAAGAATATTATACGGCTGATCAATGACATACAGATATGAATTACAGTGATTAAGAATGGAAAATTTCCAAATTACTATAAAAGATAAAGTAATCTGTTTATTTTGAACTTAAATTCTTTCAAATTTTATGTATGCACAATAACTAAGGAACTTTCCATATTTAATGCAGTTAGAGTATGCAGCATCCATTAAACACTGAAAGTATTGATGCACAGTGTGCCATTCCAGGTTTCCACAATATTTTGTGAAAACCTTTATCACCATGGAAGTTCAGCTGAAGCTAACATTCAGTCTCCACCCTGTTACCCTTTATGTCACCATGAACTAAGCTGACTGATTGCTACTACTTTAAACCTTACCCTACTCTTACAATCATAATTAGAGACTGCTTGCTATTCATCATTCCTTGTAGATATAAACTAAATGAGGCTTGAAGAACACATGCTTTCTCCATGCTAAATGAGTAATGAGATTTTATGCACAATGCCAGGGGAAATTTTCTAGATGTTTGGGACAAGAATACACGTCAGAGAAATGAAAAAAAAAAAAAAAGAATGAATGAATGAATGAATGAATACAAGTTTGGCTATAACTTTCCCAAGCAATCAATCCTGGATTGTTAAATATGTAAATCATCTTAGTTGTTGCTTTCTGTTCATTTTGCCTGCTTTTAAAAGTCAACAGTTAACTTCTCCAAAATGGTTAATCAGTACTCAGTTATCCAAACTGAACTTCTTGGAAGCTCTTTAGGCTCCCCATCTAGCCAATCCCTCATATCCCCTATTTTCAGGATCCATAAACATTTGTTACCAAAGCCTTCTCAGAAATTCCATCTTTTCTTTATCATAATATTTTTCCAGTTGAGTCTAGTAGAATTTTAAAAATGTCATGTAATCCAACCCTTCAGATAATAAAAGACCAAAACCAACTTCAAACAACTATCATCGTTAATGGTGAAATTATTAGTGAAATTTAGACTATTGGATACTTAACATACTGTTTCTGGAAAAGTTAAGTCCTCAAGTTTACTCCGTTAATGTAACACTTCCTGTCATAGTTTTGAAAGAAAGAATAAATTCTATCCAGCTGCAGCTTACTTTCAATATTTTTTCTGTGTCCTTTCCTTCCATGGAGAAAATAATAAAAATGGTAGAACTGGTATAAAATTATAACAGCCCTGGCAGAGCTTGGACCTGGAATTGAATCCTGAAACCCAAAGTACAATTCCTTGGAAGCAATAAGTGGACAGGAATCCTATCCTGTTAAATTATCTTCTCATTCCCTCACTAGAAAAACTCCTATGGTTGACAGTAACTGTAAATATTGATCAGATCAGATTATATCAGTGATGATAACTAATCGCAAAATGAAAAGATGTGCACTTCCTCCACCAAATCATTCAGCAATGGACACTTTTCTATCAATTCTTTGTGTATATACTACAGGAATGTAAAAGCACCAACTTTTTTCCAAGTGAACAAAAAAACGGTTTCTAAATGTTACAGATACTATGTAAGCATTATGCAAGCATCACATATGTAGCCTATATTTTAAAATGTTTTCTTGAAATATATTTCATCGTAATGAATGCATTTTGCAGTATAGGTTACTCATAACTTATGAGCATCTGAACAAATTATCCTACACCTTTATATAGCTTCCTTAATTAAGATTTTGTTTTGGCTCAAATATTTGTTGCTGAAGTATCTCAGTTTTGTCACACCTTTTATCCTCAGCAGGGGAGTACAAAAGGACATTTCCAAGATGATCTGAGAAGCTAACCCCTGAAGCATGAGTCACCATGAGGATCCATCTTACCTGTCTCCTCACTTGACTATTTCTGCCCCTCCCAGGGAACAGCATGGGAGAGTTCACCCAAGGTGACCAGTTTCCAAACCAATTTGTTTATTCAGGCTCTGCTAGTCACCTATTATCATAGGTAATTGTGAGTTGGTTGCACTTTAATTATGATGAAGACACTTAGGTTTTAGTCACATCTCTAGGGATGGTGAGGAAGCTGAGTTTTGAGAGGCCTGAGCATCACATGGCACACTCAGTCAACAGAAGCAGGAGAGGAGAGTAGTTCATTCATGTATAAGAAATGATGTGAGAACAAAAATCATGACCAAGAAATATAAATTCCAGGTACAATGTTGAGCCTAAAGGCAGGTCTCTGCTCACTGTGCCAGGTGCCATTTTTTTCTCGCAAAGAGTATCCTATCCTGTAGTGAAAGTAGCAAAGCTAACTTAATAAGACCAAGAGTCCACGCAATTGTTTGAGTAGCAGGTTATCTGCTCTGCAGGATAAAAAAAAAATCGTTCCTATGTCTATCAGAAGCCTTTCAAGTCTGACTATAGACTGAAATTTTCTGCTGCCTGTGTTGATCAAATTTCATGTCCAAAGAACTTCTTCATCAGTGCAACTTACAGATTTTGCTGGAGCTTCCAGAAATAGATCCCGAGTGTTCAAATTCTACCAAATGCTACTGTGGATCGACAGTGAATGTTTAAATACCATTCCCAAAATGTTGTACTGCATTTGGACTAAAAGCTGTCAGAGGGCTAATGTTTGTTTCTAAAAATAACTCTGGGTGCAAATGGGACAGACTGTTTCTACTGAGCCTGTGGCTACATTGGATCAGCAACAACTCTCTACACTCAGATGTGCGTGCCTCAGAGGGGAGTTAGAGCAAAGAAATTTCTATTTGCCAGTAGAAATTGATGTGGTACGGGTGATAAGTTTGAATGCTTTTAAAGTACAGCATTTTCACTTTATTCACCTTGATAAAATAAATGAAAACAATTAAAACAAAGACGTTAGAAGCAATTGAATGCATTAAACCTGTAAAGAAGCAATCTATGCAATATACACAGTATGTACAAAGATGATGTCATTCTAAATAGAGTAGTTCTTTGAAGCTTTACCAACAACTAAAACCCTCAAAGCGTTCTCATACAAGATATTAACCTATTATAAATCGTACAACAGAGGTAAAAGTAAATTTATGTATATTTTAGAGATGTTGAAACTAAACGACAGTAAGGCATTTTCGTCTAGAATGTCTTTATTGTAGGTACATAACAAAATTATTTCTCAGGTTCTCTCACACTAGTCTGATCTTAAGCTCTTTATGTATTTTGATTTTTCACAAATCATTTTCATGGCTCATTTTTCCATTTCGTTTGTTTTAAAATATAAAAGTGACATGGATTTGTTTTTTCAGTTGCAAACTAGAAACTCACAGGATATCTTTCACAATTTGGGCTTGCAAGACTTGATTTGTACTTCCAGAAGATTTCACAATTCATTTAGCAAACTCATCCAACAAATATTTGGTGAGCCCTACAATGAATATAATACATGTTAAGTGCTGCGGTGGACACAAAAGAAGTATGACTCAACACAGGGGTGATTCTCTGAGATCTTGTTGAGGAGGCAGGATACAACCATAAGAATTGAATGAGGATAAAAGAAAATAACAACACAGAAATTTAAAAGTTTACTTAGAAGGAAAAATCAAGAAAGGAGGCTAATATGGCTAGCATTTTTGAGGTTAATTCAGTTAAGAACTTTGTAGTAGTCATCTTTTTTTTCAATTTCACAACTCTAGGTATAGATAATATCATGTCAGCTTATAAATTAAAAGAAAAATAACAAACAAACCTGAGGCCAAAACAGATAAGCAGCCTTCGCATGATAATATAGTCATCTGAAACCAAAGGCCTTATGTCAAAGGTACTGCTTTGGAAACTGAAGGATTTGCAGAGTTGTGTATAAACATAGAGATAAAAAGACCAACATAAATAATGAAAGAAAAAAATGGATACATTAGCAAAAAAAAAATCTTTTGAGGAGATTTTGAACTTGCCTTTAGCCTTGTAATTAAAACACTCACTTCCCACATCAGAGTGCCTGCATCTGATCCTCAGCCCAGGTTCCTGGCTCCTGTTTCCCATCAACCAGAAGGGAAATGTTAGCTCAAGTTTTTGTGTTCCTGCCACTACCTTTGGAGAACTGAATTGTGATTCAGGCTCCTGGATCCATCCTTGGATTCCCCTGACTGTGTGAGCATTTGGGAATGAATCAGCAGATGAGAGCCCTCTGGCTTTCTCCTCTCTCTCTCTCTCCCTCTCAAAGAGTAGAAAACACACGATAAAGAATATGTATTTAATTTGAGAAAGCACTAGATTGTACTTTCAAGAAGAATATAATGTTGTGAGTGCATGTTAATCATATGTTATTGCCAAAATCTAGTCAGGACTGCAGATGGAGTTGTAGAGGGAAGGAAAAAGGGATACCTGGTGATATTATTTGTAAAAAAAAAAAAGTATTCCTAGAGCCTATGGGACTGTACAATAAAATTATACTAATAAATAATAAAATAAAAGTAAATAAATAAATGATAAAATAAAATATTGAAAAGTCATATTTCCTAGAATAAGAAAAAAAATGAGAAATTTGATTGTAAAGAAGAATGGATAGCAAGCAAAAGATTATATAATTTTAAATTGATCAAAATTTAGCACAATCATGGATAGATAAAGATTGTTCATAATTTACTGTTTTCTTAAAATATTGTAAACCTGAAAAATTAGTTATCGTGACTGAGAAGAATTAATAGTGCAGTGTGGCCTTCAGCCTTTGTTGTTCATAATGACTTTAAGAAGATTATGAAGTTCCCAACATTCAGGCTACACCAAGCTAATTAAGTCAGTATAATTGAGGGTTTATCTAGCTATAGATAATTTTTAAATCTTTCCAATGTGAAGCACTTCTGTAGAGAATATGCTTTGAAGTGATGGATGTGGATAATGTCACCATACATTAGTAGATAGATATATACAACAGAATCAGCAAAGTGCACAGAGAAGAGGTCACAGTTAGGCAGGGAAAACTGAGAGGTAATAAAGGCCAAAAAAGAAAAGAAATCACACAAAAAGAGATACCAAATATATCACCTGTAAAGACACAGGTGAAGGAAGGACTGAAGGAAGGATTTGGGTTTGCTAATAAGTAATTTATCAGAGAACTGGAGGGTGACATATTACAACTGATATAAATGGTGGATGTTGAAAAGGGAAGTTGGCTGATGTAAATCACTGTGGAATAAATGATCTGAGAACTGAAGAAAAAGAAAATAAAGGAATTTTCTATCTATCTACTTATGTACCTATCTGTTCATCTTGGTAGAACTATGGACATTTTAAGCTAAAAGGAAGCAATTAGAATGTTGAGAAAAGTTAAAGATGCATATAAAAGACTGAAGAAATAAACCCTGATGACCTCAAGAAACAACAGCATGCAAGATGTTTTCAAGGGATCAGTCCAAGTACATAGAAAAGCTGTGTTTCAGGAAAGTGATGTAGAATAGCAGGGATGACAGGGTTCACTGCAAATTGGGAGATATTATCCTTTATTTTAAGGTATATTTATTTTTATTGCAAAGTCAGATATACAGAGAGGAGGAGAGACAGAGAGGAAGATCTTCCGTCTGATGATTCACTCCCCAAGTGAGTGCAGCTGCTGGAGCTGAGCTGATCCGAAGCCAGGAGTCAGGAGCTTCTTTCAAGTGTGCTGTGTGGTGCAGGGTCCCAAGGCATTGTGCGCTTCTCTATTGCTTTCCCAGGCCACAAGCAGGGAGCTGGATGGGAAGTGGGGCAGCCAGGACATGAACCAGTACCCATATGGGATCCTAGCACGTGCAAGGGGAGGACTTTAGCTGCTAGGCTAGCTGACCGGTCCCAGGAGATATTTCCTTAAGGTTTCAAAGTAGTATATGCATCTTTAGTAAAGTTAAGAAAGTATGGGAATGTTAATGTGCAAAATTTTTTTTTGCAATGCTTAAAAAAAGTGCACACATGAAGATTTCACAGGAGCAGAGGGGGCTTCTGAGGACATCTAACAGGAATTTATTGTGAACTTCGTTAGCATATCTTCCAAACAGCTTTACCTAGAGGAATGTTGGGTGTAGACACATTGTGAAATTAGTTTGCTATTTATATGACTCATATTGGAAATTGATAAGGAGAAAGAGTAAAAGGTCTACAGATTCTCAAGTAAAACACATGATCAATTATCTTGATATGCAAAGTTGGAATGGGCAAAAGAAGAAAGAAATATATTGGAATACTGATGATGAGGTCCATTTTTGAGGATTGTTTTTTCAACTTAATGAAGACATGGAAGAATTATGATGGGGATGTGACAGGAAAGAAATACTTTAGAGTTCATGGTCAAGCAAACGAAGTTGATGTTGAAGTATCTTGGGAACACAAGAGTAACAGGATGAAACATTATTAAATTTAAAAGGTTAAAGTAAGGCATGTGTGATTATGATGTTAGAATATCTGCGTAAGGCTTACATTGCAAGCTAGTGTATGTAATCCACTAAATAGAATCTCCTGCAAGAAATAACTTGTTTATTATGTAAGGAAGATATTTCCTTGTATTTCTACATAATCATTTGCCATTAATTGTTCATTGTAATACTAGTCAGATATTCCAAATGAAGAAAGGTATAAGATCTCTATTATCAAAAATTAAATGCAGTATAATATTTCTGGTTTGGCTATTTATAATGCACATTCACATATTGAAATAGCTGAGAAGATCGGAGTGATCATTCACCCTGAAGGTTACATCAAAGTACCTGGGCTTGATTCCTGATTTCAGTTTCCATGACTAAACAAGCTCAGAATTTTTTCATTATTGAACTCCTTTTGTTCCTACTACAAATTTTGAAAGATCCACTGGGATAGTGGTTTAATTAAACTATGGTTTCAGCAATAATTTTATCAAATTAATTAGGAAGTAATTAAATTATTCAGGGAGCTCTAATGTTTCGATTTCAAATGTGCTTCTTCACGAGTATCACACTGATGACTTAATGATAACTGACTCTATGCTTAAATTCAAGGGCATCTTGCAAAACCAGGTTTTGTGGTGGCTGGTTAACAATACAGCTTGTCTTTGTTAGATTTTATAGGGCATCATTCTGTAGTGTTCACTGAAGTGTTGACTCAGTTCTGACTTTATATTTTCTTACAAGCAAATCAATGTTATCTATGATGATGATCTCAGAAACTCATGATCTGTATTCTACAGAACATAATAAATCACTTACATGAGTCACTTTATTCTATAGCTATTTCACACTTTTTTCCTATGGCTCATCACGTTTTTCAAAAATGTCTGAATTCTTCTCTCAGAGAATGAGTAAAATTAATCTATGATACTGTTCTTTTAGCTCTGAGATTTATGCTCCCCCTTTCCTCAAATCTTCCCCTATCACTGATTGTCCCTATATTACTGCAACAGTATACTCCTTCAAATACAGTCATAAGTCCATCATTCTGCTGTTTATGTGTATCCTGACATAGTAGGTATTGACAATGGCAGAGAGTCCAGCATCTTATTGTCAAAATATTTTTAACAGTTTCATTAGGAGTCCATCTTTGATTTGGAAGTAGAGAAGCATACTGCAATATAACTTTACATCTGGATATGATAATCTCTATTACAGAGTTACTATACATCCCCTTAAATGAAAAGCCATAAAACAAAATAACATGCTACAGAATGACCAATGTGAGGCTGAAGAATTGAAAAAGAATATGAAAAATTCTTCTTGTAGAAAATGATGCTATTGTATTACCTGTGTGTTACTGAAGAAAATAATTTTTTAAAAATTAAAGATTTATTTACTTTTATTGCAAGTCAGATATACAGAGAGAAGCAGAGACAGAGAGGAAGATTTTCCATCTGACGATTCACTACCCAAGGGACCACATGGCCAAAGCTGAGCCAATCCAAAGCCAGGAGCCAGGAGTTTCTTTCAGGTCTCCCACCCAGGTGCAGGGTTCCAAAGCCTTAGGCCAGCCTAGAGTACCTTCCCAGAAAAGTGGCTACAACGCATAGTATTTATATTTTGAGGAAAACAGTAAAAATCTGGGATGCTTTGTTTTCAATCTCATTGAAAATCTAAACATAAATGAAAGTAAACATGAATTAGAGCCTAAAGATCAGAAATAATTCCTTATTAATAAAATACATATTTTTCCAATATGGTAACTAGTTTCTAGTAAAAATTTCTACAGAAAAGAAATATACTAGCCACATGTATTACATTCTTACTAAAAGAATATTGCTTTAATTTTTATTAAAACTGTGTAATTAAAAGTAATTGCACTAGGAATTGTATTTTAATCAAATACAGACGTGAAGGACCCAAGTAAAACAGACAGCTTCCATATCTTTAGCCCATGTTTGACTTGGAATTATAGTAAAATCCCCAGGAAGTAGATGAGTAGCCAAAATTGCATGTTAAAGATGGTAGATCTGAAAGTGAATATAAATCCAGGTCCTTGGTGATTTCCTTAAGTAGTGGCACCAATCTTAACTGGATAATTCCTAACCTTTGTTATGAGGAAAATATAAATACTATGCATTGTAGCCACTTAAGGAGTTTCTGATACACTAGCACAATTTTAAATGGTATAAGTGTCAAAACAATAGAGGTGACAATAGCAAAGGGTTTAATTTGAACATCACTTTATACCAACATATATTTTCAGAACAAAAATATGTACATTATTAAGTCTTGCATTTTTATAATGTATCATTTAATTCTTTACAATTTAACATTTTCCTGTACATTTTATTTTCAATTTTTTTCTGTAGAATTCACATTCCATGCTGAATAAAGGTAAATGCTCATAATCTTTTTCATTTGACTAGGAACATTTTCAACAACTTGGAATAAAATACTTGTCATTTTTACTTCTTTCCTAAATATGATCTGTCTAATTGCTATGAAACCACTTCAAAACTCATAGGAATTAAATTTTTAAGAACTAAACCACCTTCCACAATGGTATTTTCACAAAAAAAAAGTCTGTTAAAACAACAATATATATTAGTTATGAAGCAGCTAAAAGACTGACTGAAGCAGATATCTCAGGAGAAAATGTCCCAAATGATGACAATAATTTCTTGAATCATTCACAGCCTATACAGTTCATCAGAAACATAAAAGCATTGCCGCAAATGGAAACAGAAAACAGATCTGTCTATGACATTTAAAGTCTGTAAATGTTCATGTTCGTAAAAATCACCTCATAATACTATTTTGTACTTGAAAGATAACATCTTTAAATTTCTAATATAGCCTGAAATGGGCATGGTTGCTGAGGAAACTGCTGAAAGAATTCAAATAATTAGATGTGATAAGTATTTCCAGCATGGGGTAGAATACAACCACCCAAAGTTCCAGCATTCAACAGAATGCTTAAAGAGGTGTCAGAAACAAAAATTGCAAATTCAAAACCCACTATTACAGGGTGGGTGGGGAATCGGAGTAGACATCACGTTTTTCCCACTGAAAGCTATTTTGCAGAGATCAATAAAACAGTGTAGCTCTCCTCTTGGAGTTTAGAAAGACTGGAAACTAAAGTTCAGTAGTCTGATTACACTGTAGTTCCCTTGACTGAGCTTAGAAAATGTTCATCAGTTTCCTCAGAATTATGTGCAGAAAGAATCATGAAGGAAAAGCAAGCATTCCAGTTGCCTTTTCTCCTGGAAGGTACACGATTTCTTGGCAATATTAAGTCTTCTGGGAATATTCTAGTAACTCATTCAGTTAGCAGAGCGATATCATCTTACCAGAGACTGTCGCTTAGCTTTATTACAAAGACAGCAAACACCTCAAGCTGCAGCAGTGTCAAAAGAGAAGGAAACTCATATTCAGCCACACAGATTTGTTCTTTACAGAAAAAACACAATGAAGAGATCTCTTAAAAGAGGAGCACCGAGAAATGATAGAGGCTTCTCTTCATGTTTAGCAGTAACATCTTACAGGGGACCGGGAGATCAGAATTCTGATTCTATCATAAGTGAACTGTTTTATGTTCAACTCTCATCTTCCTGTGTAAATGAACTTCTCTCTCTCTTCTTATCAAAAAGTGGATAAGCATGGCTCTCACTTGTGTAGAACTGGCAGCCAATTTAACTATAATCTGGAGCCATTGCAGCCATTTGGGGAGTGAATCAGCAAATGAAAGAGCTCTCTCTGTATCTCTCTGTCTCTGTCTCTCTCTCTCCACTTGCTCCCTTTCTTTCTGAAACTCTGCTTTCAAAAATAAAGATAGGAATAACAATTTTTCATTGGAAACTACATGTACTAAGAAGAGTTTCTGGTGATCCATCAAAAATTCTGTGAAATGCTTTTTGTATCTTTCTGGATATAAACATTGAATGTTAGACTTCACATATTTTAAATTATATTTATAAACTTGTTTTTATTCATAGATTAATATCCTTACTTTGTTTCCTCCTTTATACTTATACCTATGTTTGGCTTCAAAATAAATAACTGCCCCTAATTTCAGTCTTATAATCAACCTCTTGAATCATTCTTCTTTACTTCTTTTCTTCTTCCCTCCTTACTTTCCTTATTACTGCTCCTTCTCTTCAATTTCCTTGACACCGTTTCAATGGATGGCTCAAGGACTAGGTCTGACCCAATCTATTTCATCATCCTCCCTCTTGTTGCCACACCTATGTTTCCTATTATCCTTCATTACTACTTGAACATAATGCTGACACCTGGATGTTAGCAATTGACATCCACTCTCATTATTTTCAGCAGTAAATCTACTGCTTCTCTTATTCATGTTCCTCTCCATGCACCTACCTCTACCTCTTGCCAATCTCTAAACATGATGGGCTTAGTTACCAACCATAATCACTGTTTAGTAATATATAGTGGGTAAACATAGTTACCAAAGGCGTAAATGATAGTCATCTTTTTTGATATGTTTATTGTTTATTTGAAAGGCAGAAAAGAGAGAGAGAGAGAGAAGACAGAGGTCTTTCGTCTACTGGCACATCTGCAAATGGCCAAAATTCCCAAGCTTGGGCTAGGTTGAGTCCAGCACCCTAGAACCTGTCTGGTAAAGTCTTCTGTGTGGGTGGCAGGGCACCTTCCTCTTTTCCAGAGTAAGAGCAGAGTGTTCTGTGGGAAGAGGAACAGCAGGGATTTGAAAGAACATTGCAACGTGAGATGCCAGTATTGTAAAGCAATCCCTTTGCCACTGTATCAGAATGCCTCTTAGTCTTTCATGAATTATCATTCTTTCATGTTCTATCCAAGATCTTAACAAATATAAAATCAAACAAAAATACTTTTAGTACTAATTAATACGTCCTTTATTACAAATTAATCCTAAGGCAGATCTCTAACAATGGTATTATTACTGAATTAGATATATCTTAAAAAGTAGGAGGTTATCAAATAATGTTATCTACATTGACAAGCAGTATATGAAGTCAGAAGTATGCATAATAAGGGGTTTTAAACGTGGTGTAGTTATTGTGCTTGAACAGAAAAATCCTCAAAAAGAATAATGAAAAAACCAATATGATTACTGTATGAAAAACAAAAGACTTATCATAAATTCTTTAGTGAATTTTTCTGAACATTTTTTACCTCCAATAAATTTTTTCCCTCCAATAAATGAGCTTATTATCTCTTATCATTCCTGGTATTTAGAGAAATTTAAAATATTTTTGAATGAAAACAATGAGTTGCTCATATTTTGCTTCATTTCCACAAACTGCATACCAATTAGGTAAGGTCTATTAGCTAGCAATTCACTCTTCATAAACTTTAGTAATTTAGCTGCCATGTACAGTTTATGTTTTTTATAACAGAGGTTCATACAGATTACAGCATCTATGAGAAAATATCTGATACATGTTAGCATAAATTTGCATAAGATTACTTTTAAAATAAATGTTTATATCGTGATGGATTTCTTTGATAATTACTATCCAAATGAATCTTATAATTTTCAGATGAGACTGAAAAATCACTAGAAATGATCAGTTATAGCATTTGGAAAACATGTAAAGTGGTTAATAATAATAATATGAATAGTTATCTAGGAATTAATTGTGCCAGAAAACATAAGGATATCTCCAAGAGGGTTTGTTAGGCAACATGTTGAAACAAGGCAATAGTAAAATGAGGAGTGGGTGACAATGATAGAAGAAATGTAGGACAGAGTGAAGCAATGTGTGAGATACCATCCAATCCTTTGAACTGAAGCGAGAGGCATACAGGTCAAATAAGGATACCTTTTTTGATTTTTGTAATCTAAATATTGCAAGTTAAGCATGCATCACAACTAGAGTTCATTTTGTTTTAAATCACAAGTTAAAACATAAATAATGCAGCTCAGTAAAAATAGAAATTGGGGAATACTTTAAAAAAAGAAAGAAATGAAAGTAGGTGGGAACAAACTTATGTTTTTTCTATCATAACAAATACATTTTATTGTAATTGGTTTTTGCTCACAATTGGCTAGATATCTCCACACAATTTTGAATATTTCTTAATTATTACGATTATTGTCTTGAGAATATTATAAATCCAAGTTGTTTTTCACTGCTACAGGGTCAGATACTCTGAGTTTTTTGTTTGCTTTATTTTTGAAGGATAAGCATTATTATCTGTCAATTCTTATTCAACAGAAAGAGAGTATTTTGTTCTCTTTTAAAATAAGTGAACAGAAAAAAGATATGTAAACAGTGAGGTGATCAACTATTTTTTATGCAACAGTACTAAAAAGTACTCTAGTTTGCAGTAAAAAATCACAGGAAATGTAGCGTAAGTCCCTCTCTGCTTCCCCAAGTGATCTTAGTAAAATACATTAATGCCTCTTAATTGTTGCTAGTTTCCCTAAGATTCTTACTGAATTTGCAAAATCCGTAGTGAATCAAAATTCTAATCTCTTAATGTCAAAGAAAGTAGATTGTTCACATTTCTCTCACTCTTGATCCAGAACAACATTTCCACAGGTGTGAGAACCAGTAAGACTTTTGTACATAATCAATATGAATATTGGGGAAGTTCTATAAAATGCAGGAACTCAGGACCATAATACAACATGAAAAATCAAGGCATTCAAAGAATGAATGAAGTGAATGAAAAGATTAATGTAGTTAAAAATTATGTATGTTAGTCTTTTTTCTGCCTTATGCTGTGATTAGCATGATCCTACCAGTTTCACCATGAATCCCATCATTTATGGGACATGAAACATTATCCATTTTTTATTTTGATGTGAGAATGATTATTGAACTCTTATTATAAAGGGAAGAAGAATTTTTCGAAACTTCATGGTAAGTGGGAAAATTAAATGCTAGCCAAAAACATCTTACTATTTTTATGAGGGAGATTTTTGTGAAATAAACATTAAAATTCCCAATAATTTCTTTCTTTTTAGAAGTAATTCCATGGACAAAAAAGAGGTTTGTTTTTTCAAATTTGGCTTTCTAGTCTGTACTTGAGACACTCGCTTTGCACTCTTCATTATAATTACCTGTTGAAAAGAGTTATGATACATTTACTAAAATAATCAAACACAATAAAACATCTAACTTATTAAATGTGATATTAAGAGTTACCATTGTCTGAGATGGCATATAAAAGTCTGCAATTTTATTTAAATTCTTCAAAGAAAGAAAGCACCACTTATGCCAGCAAAGAATATTAACATCATTAGTACAGTACATGTAACAGTGATGTACGATAGCTCTTTTATGGTTTTGGTAATGAGAAAGCGATTTAGTTTTATCAAGAAAATAATTTATGTAATTTAGCAGTTTAAAATTGTAAGTACTCTTGGAAATAAACAATAGGATAGCATGAATTTTTGTTCAACACAAGATAGATGCACTATAATAATTTGCTAAAAAAACTCTAATAAGATGTTTCATATTACAAGTGTCTTTTTACAAGTCAGTATTGGGTGAGTGAGGAAAAAAAAATGAACAAATGTATTAATAGCATTCTTTGGTTACTGGTGTTGTGGTGTAGCGGGTTGGAGCCACCACATTGCAATGCAGCCATCCCTACAGAATACAGATTGGTGTCCAGGATAGTCCATATATGGTCAGCTAACTGCTTATTTCCTGAGATTTCGGGAGGTTTCTGACCAGCAGGACTCTGCGAGCACTGAGGGGATGAGGCGGCAGCTGTCTTCCTTAGCACGAAACACCAGAGACAGTCTGAGTGAGCATTATCTGTTCATTGTAAAATGAGCCATTTTTTTTTCGGTTGTTGTTGCTTGTTTTTTAAGGATGTATTTATTTTTATTAGAAAGGTAAATTTATAGACAGAGAGAAGGAGGGACAGAACAAAAGACCTTTCATGTGCCGGTTCATGCCCCTCTTGGCCACAAGGACTGGAGATGAGCTTCTCTAAAGCGAATGGCTAGGAGCTTCCTCGAGGTCTCCCACATAGGAACAAGGTCCCAAAGTTTTGGATCAACCTCCACTGATTTCCCAGAGAGAAATACAGGTTGCTGGATTGATAGTGGAGCAGCTGAAACATGAACGCATGCCAATGTAAGATGCTGGTGCTTGAAGGTTGAGAGTTAACCTATTGAGCCACCATGATTTTTCAAAACTAGCATTTAGACTCAGTATACTTTCTTGTAATATGGAAGTAACTAATGAGACTGCTGCCAACAGAATCAGGAGAGTGATACCAGTTCATAGAAAAAAAGATAATGCTTAGGTCATTATTAATCCAGAGAGAAATAATAATTTGAAATTATATGTATTCAAATTCTAAGTGTTCACACTTGAGTAAGACTATGTAAAGACAATAAAAAATTGTATTGGTGATTTAACCATGAGAAGTGATGACAGTTTCAGAAATAATATTTTTTTTATTGAAAGTGCTAATGGCTGGATTTCAAATAATATTTGGAACAATTATTTAGCAAGATTAAAATAAAGTTCATATTTGTTCATTTTATGTTGGAGATGAGCTATTTTGAGTAATTTTTTTTCAATTTCAGTGAAGAATTCAAATCGTATCTGTGAAAAATACTTACTGAGAGGTCGGTGCTGTGATGTTGCTTGTTGAGCCGCTGCTGCTGCTTCTTCCTCTTCCTCTTCTTCTCCTCCTCCTTCTTCTTCTTCTTTTAATTATTTTATTTTTACTAGAAAGTCAGATTTACAGAGAGAAGGAGAAATAGAGAGAAAGATCTCCTATCTGCTGGTAAACTCCTCAAGTGTCTATAACTGCTGGAACTGAGCTGAAGCCAGAAGATTCTTTCAGGTCTTTGATGCAAGTGCAGGGTCCCAAGGCTTTGGGTAGTCCTCTACTGATTTCTCAGGCTACCAACAAGCAGCTTTTAATGGAAGTGGAGCAGCCAGAATGTAAACTGGAGCGCATATGGGCTCCCAGCACTTGCAAGGCAAGAATTTAGCCACTGGGCCATTGCGCTGGGCCCTGTTAAGCCTCTTCTAACCTACCATACAAAGAGTATATCCAGTCTCGACTGCTCCACTTCTGATTTAACTCCTTGCTAATGTGCTTGAAAAAGCAGCAAAGAACTTTCCAAATGTTTGGGTCTCTGTACTCAACATGAGATTCAAAGAGAAATATGGCTTTGGCCTGGCACAACCCCAGCCATTGGAGCCATCTGGGGTGCAAACCAGTAGTGGAAGACCTTTCTCTCTCTCTCTCTCTCTCTCTCTCTCTCTCTCTCTCTCTCTCTCCCAACTCTCTCTCCCTCTCCCTCTTTCACTTTGTAAGTCTGCTTTTCAATAATCCCTTTTAAGAAAAGATACTTTAGGGTCCAGTTCAGTAGCCTAATGGCTAAAGTCCTCGATTTACATGATCTAGGATACCATATGGGCCGCAGTTCATATCCCAGATGCTCCACTTCCCATCCAGCTCCCTGCTTGTAGCCTGGTAAAGTAGCTGAGAATGTCCCAAAGCCTTGGGAGTCTGTACCCATGCAGGAGACCTGGAAGAAGCTCTTGGCTCCTGACTTCAGATCATCTCAGCTCCAGAGGTTGCTACCACATGGGGAGTGAATCAGGAGATAGAAGATCTTTGTCTCTCCTCTCTACAGATATGACTTTCCAATAAAAATAAATAAAATCATAAAAAGATGCACTACTTCATACACCTGCTACATCAATGATATTGTAGGTGTATGTGGTAGTGCATATAAATACAATGTACTACTTGAGGACTGTAATTATAAATTATAGGTACCAAGTTGGTTCTTCTAAGAAATATCTAAAAAAAAACATACCATCTAATTTTTCATTTATTTAAGTAGGGCCCATATACACAAGTAGTAGTACTTGGCAAATGTGATAAAATCACAAGTTATAGAAGAGGATATTTACCCTTGCAAATTAATTCAAATTAGGAATGTTGGCAATCTGAGTGCCTGGGTTCAAGTTTGGGCTCCATTCTCACTTGAAATTTCCTGTCAACTCAAGAGGTTGAATTCCTCACACCCATGTGAGAAACCCAAATTAAACTTTAATCATTACTGCTGCCTGTGGAATCTGTAGCAGTAGTAATTTGAAATCAGAAGCTGGAACCAGAAGTCAAATTCAGACCCTTGCACATGGCAGATGGACTGCCTAATTGTCTTCACCTCTAGGTCAAATGCCTACTGCACTTATATGAATTCAATATCTGTTCTGTCTATCATTCATTGGTTCATTTATTTGCTGTTGTTATTTTTTAGACGAAAGCAACATCTTATGACTCACTTATTTCTCTTATTTGCTTGATGGTTGCAATTCTTGATATTTTAATTGTTGAATTAGTTCTCTATCGTTTGCATCTTTAAGGTATGACAATTGGCTTCTGGTGATATTATTATGCTTGACTCATAGGGTAGGAACCTTAAGATAGCATTATTTTATATCTTCACATTGTAGATTTGATATTTTTACATATGATATGAATTCCATATTACATTGTAAAAATAAGGCAACTGATCTAAAAAATCTTCATATTATCATAGGTAAAAATTAAAACTTCAATTAAATTTATCTTTTGCTCATTCCTTAGATATATTCTTTTTTTTTTTTTATTATTTATTATTTAACTTCAGTAATTACATTGTATTATGTGACACAGTTACATAGATACTTGGGTTCTCCCCACCCCTCCCCAAACCCTCCCACCATGGTGGATTCCTCCACCTTATTGCATAACCACAATGGGCCAAACTGGAAACCATAATGCTAAGGGAAATGAGCCAATCCCAAAAGGTTAAATACCACATGCTTGCCTTAATTTAAGATGATATGATGTTATGTATAACATGTTAGATATATTCTTTAAACTGAGTTGATTCAGAAAGTGAAGTGTGTGTGTGTGTGTGTGTATGAGAGACAGAAAGAGAAATAGATCAATTGAAAAATGGATCCTCCCCGCATGCTCATTAGAAATAATCCAATTTAGATGATATCATTTAGGATAAGCTTAACAATATCCATTAATAAAATCATTTGAATGTTTAGTGCTATTGTTTTTGCTCAGCTTTTTAAAGTAGAGTATAATAGAGCGGATGCACCCCTAGGTATGTCACAGTTTCAAATAAAATGAAATAAGTATCCAAAGGGTATTTAGCAACTCATATGACTCCTTACAGAATTAAAGTAACAAAGCAGTAGGTGCTTATTAAATTCTTTTTAGGAAGTGATTTTCAAAACAGGCACCCAAAGGAAATTAATCTACTTTAGAGTCCATGCAAGGAAGTTAAGTCCAGTTGTAAAAGTAGGCATTATTATTCTTTTTATTTTTTGGTAGAAGAAATAGAGATGGTGAAAGCAAATACAGTTTGTGATATCTTCTAAAGCAAATACCACAGGGAGGCATGGTCCATCTACAGTGCGCAGTAAGAATCCACAAGAATCTAATGGATGATCAAATGTTTGGAGGTAGATATTTTTAAGCAAAGTTATGTATGTGATTTCAATGGCAGAGTGTGGGAGAAAGAGGCCAGTCTGAAGCTAGGAAATCAACCTTCAGGGTGGGCTCACTGGGACCAGACTACTTGAGACATTGCTTGCTGTCTACATTGGTGCCCATTGGCAAGAAGTCTTTTGTTAGGAATCAGAATGAGGATTGAAACACAAGCACCACTAAATAGGGTACAATCATTTTAAAGGATGCGCTAATCTGCGTGCCAAACACCAAGCCCACTATAGATATTATTTGCTTTTTAATTGGTGTTTTTTCAGCAAGGAAGCCAGGAAGCACCACTAAGCAACTATGACTGGTGTGCTTGGATGTTGGTTAGATATTTTGTGGCCGTCTGCTGACAGGAGAGCTCTTGACGTACAGGATTTCCTATGTGAAGTCAATAAAATCTCTCAAGTATATAAAGTCAGGAGCCAGGAAAAAATGTAGAAACAGAATTTTTAGTAATTGTGTAGGCGTAGGAAATGAGGACAGTGGAAATTCGGCTGAACAGGAAACTAGAAAACTATTTGTAGTGGGGGAAAAGCCACAGCACTGAGTATAGCAGGTCATGGAAAACTCAATCCACATGAAGTTGTGCAACAGAGAGAAGAAAAAATGTTTTACTAAAAATAGTGATGCATTTTAAGAACACGGCTGTGGAAGTGAGCAGCAAATTCAAGTTACATATCATTATTTAAGTCGCAAAGCATGTCCATGAGACATTCACAAGTTACCTAGGAAAATTGAACATCAAAAAAAAAAAATCAAGATAAACATATGCCCTTCCCTGATTAATTAACCTTTATTATTCTGACATAATCAAATAGCCTAAGCAAACTCATTCCTATTATTTATTTATAGAATGATTTGTTTTAGTTCTTAGAAAATTTAGCCCGTTTTGATATGTTCCTTTTACATTTTTCAAGACATCATTTTAGAAATCAGATGATTTTGTAGAAGAGATATTTCTAAATCTATATGGGATTATCCTAATACATGTGTATCGGGGTAAATCTTGTACTGTGCTGTATTCACATTAGAGTTCACAAAGAAAGACAGCATTATGGATGCAAGGATACACACAAGCACAGGATTTACAAAGACGAGTTCTGGTAGGCACATGAAAATGCAAGCAGGAGCATGTTGTCATACTAAGTACACTGTAACCTGCTTCCCTTAACTTTCTGTTCATATTTTAGTCATGACAGTAATTTAGCTACTCTGTTTGCTAGAGACATATTCAAACTCAAAATGAATCAGTTCTAAGTATTAAAGCTCTCCTACTTAGCAACTCACTGCAATGCACTAATGACCCCTGATTAATTGCACATTGCAATTTTCATATTGTTTTTGTAAAATTCCTATCTTATAGTATTCAGAAAGAAAAAAATTGCAAAGTGCAAAGAAATAAATTGCACAAGTAGTTCATTTTTATACCTTTATACTACATATTACTCGACAAATAAATACATAAATATTTGAGAAGTCATCTGTATGGTTCAGTAAAAATCTAATCTGAAAGAAAAGTTTTAGCATACTTCATATGCCTTAAGAGACTTAATCATGGCATCAACCTGTACACTTGAAATCGGTAAATATTATTTAACAAGTAAGCAAAACTATAGTTACAATAGATATAAAGTGTACAGTGTGTATAGAATAAACAAATGAAATTAGTGAAGATCCAACAGCTTACAGGTTCATTGCCCTAAGACTGTTCCCAATTGAGCTGACTGTGTCTAGGCTCAGACCTCTACTCTTGTGAGAGATAGGATATAAATTAGCTAGCCCTGGGACTCACTCCTAATGTTTGACAATTTGCTAAAATGGTTTACAGAACTCAATAGGGCAGTTGGCATGCATTCACTGGTTTATTGTAAGTCACGTAAATCAATAGCCAGATGAAGAAATACTTAAGGCAAGATTTTTTTCTTTCTGACATTGGCAGTTGTTAATACTTGGAACTTCTTATGATTTAAACAGGATTTGGTTTCCTAAATGTAGATATTTGAATCTTAGAGTCTTATGTTAAATGTTAAAGCATAAATGGTTGATGGATTGTCACATCCAAATTGTCACATCCAAAGGCAGGCACTTTTGAAGTGATTGGATTGGATCAGTTTGCTTGGGTGGAGCCCTGGATCGGATCATGATGCTTTTATAAGGAACAACCACACAGAGGTCAGAAAAAAAGGCATGTTTTTGCATGCCGACTCGCCATCTGATTCTCCCTCTACATGTGTTCTGCTCTTGTCAGATGCCAGACTATAAAGCTGCTAGACATAGGATTCTGAGCCCCCAAAACTAAAAGCCAAAACAATCCTTTCCTTTATAAGTTAGTTCATTTCAGGTATTTTACTTAATGTAATGAAATTTTCATTATTACAGAGCAATTTTGTAACTCCTATAGATTATTACTTATTTTCGGGGTCATCAATTGTAGACGCACTTCAGGATTTATACATTTGCTTTGGCTATGTTTTTGGACTATTTTAAAACTTTTGTTTTGCTCATGACATTCTATTTAGGCCCCAGATTATACAAATCTCTCAAGCATTGATGAAGGAAACTTTTCATTGATTCTTCTGCAATACTGGCCCGCTTGTTTTTAAAACACTAATTTATTAATTGAGAGATTGAAAGGGAGAGAGACCATCTCACATGTCCCAGGACAGGGCCAGGGCTGGAGCTAGAAACTCAATCCAAGTCTCCCACATGGGTGCAGAACACAACCATATGAATCATCACCACTGTCTCCCAGGAGTCTAATAAGGACCACTGGAGCTAGGAGTTAGAGCCAGACACTTAATCCAGTTACTCAATAAGGGAGATGGATATTTTAACTGGTAAACTTCTTCAATTTTGAGCTGTCATCCCCTAGACTAGTATTTTACGTTCTTCAACAAATACATGGTGAATTTCTCTAGAATAACTCTTCCACAATATACTCTCCTAACCTCTCAAAATATTTATATGAATTATACTCTTCAACAAAGAATCTATACTAAGGAAATCATTACCAGAACTAACTCTCTAAAGTTCTCAAGTTTGAGCAAAAAAGAATTTCATATCTCTGGCAAAAAGATTTAGAACTATAAGGGTGTTAGGATCTCACTGAATACAACTAAGATCACAGACGTTTTCTAGGATGGTAATATCATAGACTAGTAAGTTTTTTTCTTTTTGAAGATTTATTTTATTTTTGTTGGGATGACAGATATATGGAGAGTAGAGACAAAGAGAAATATCTTCCATCTGCTAATTTACTGCCCAAGTGGTCGCATTGACACAAACTGAGCCAATCCAAAGTCAGAAGTCAGGAGCTTATTTTATGCCGCGTATGTGGGTGCAGGGTCCCAAGGCTTTGGATCATCCTCTGCTGCTTTTCCAGGCCACAAATAGGGAACTGGAAGGGAAGGAAGTGGAGCCAGGATACCAATTGGCACCCATGTGGGATCCTGGTGCATTCAAGGCAAGGATTTAGCTATCGGGTCACCGTGCCAGGCCCTAGTGAGTTTTTTGTTTGTGTGTTTGTTTTTTTTAAGAAGTTATTTATTTTGGTGTTCTGAAACTCCAAAACATTGCTTTCTCTTGAGAATTCACTTAAGTGATAGTCATAGAAATCCCTTTGCAACCAGTAAGAAGTATCTACTTTCCTGTAATACGATTATTTTCCCAATATTTTTGTATCCTGAAATTTACAGGAAGTGAAACAAAAATAGAGTAGCCAAATGCATTCTGCTTAGTTAGGTTAGTATTATATTTTATTGCATCTAAGGAGTGAAGTGCTTCCTTCTGTCCTGAATCTTTTGATTTCAATTGCCTGAGATTTTCCATATTCTTTGACAAAATTTATCTTGCTGTTTTTCACTTGACTTTAACACAATGGAGATTCAATAGCCTATCAGCTTGACTGGTCCTATGATTATTTCTACCTGGTGCCTCTCAGTTTGCTAGACTCCTTCAAAAATTTCATTCTGTTTTTCATCCCTTTTGATGTTAATACGTACTTCTGTAATTTTTACTTTGAAATCAACAGAAAGACCTTTGCGTGGAAGAGATGCTTTTGAGGGACAAAATAATTCAAGCCCCTTCTCAATTGAATGGAAAAAAAATTTAGACACAGCTCCGAAATTTGAGACAGGATATTTTCTTCTTTTATGAGAAGAAAGACTTTCAAATATAACTTTTACATTTTCTAGTCAGTCATTGTTTAAATTAACTATTTTTCTATAAAAGCAGTAATTTGAAATTATTACCTGTCTCCTAAAAAATATAAGATTTGTTTTTGTCCTCGATTCCTTCTTCAATTATCATAATTATTATTTGGGTTACATATTTACATATACTTTCAACACAAGCGTACATAGGAGAAAACAGCTTAGTTTATTCTGACGCAGATCTAATATATTGCAATTATCATAAACTTGACAACTGCAGTTAAATTATAATTTATGTAATAACAAAAAGGAAGAAATGTAATAATCATATCAATAAAATAAAATTTCCAATTGTATTTAAATTTTAATGCAATTCATAAGTAGCATTGATATTATCATATGCACATGAACTATGTATCATGATTCTTTTAAGATTTTTGGAATAAAAAATCCTTTTTATATCTGTCATTAGTATTTGCTACATTACTAGTCTTGCACTGGCTCAGAACACTCCTTTTGCAAAGAGTCATTAAGTGAGAAAGAAATCTGGACTATTTAAAGCCAAAAGAATCCCAAATGAAAGGAAATCTGCTGTGTCTGTTCAGTGCTAACTCTCCTTTAAGCATTTGGAAAAGCCATCTGTGCTCAATCACTTGTTATTTTTAATGTCAACATCTGCTTATAAGAAAATATGCTTGCATGTATTAAAGACTTACTTTCAATACAAGAATGCGAATGTCTTTGTCTCTATGCACATGTACTTCATAATCCATTCTTCTTTTTGTTCTTTCCTGAATATTAAAAATTTAAGTATCGGAACATCAGCAAGTTAAAGACCTGCAATTCCATATAACAACATGAGTCAAGGATACAAGGAGTTAAACTTGTCTAATTTTTGTGTATTTTATTGTGTTTAGATGGAAAGTTTATGTCACTAGTCTGGACATATCAGAAACATCTGAGTATGAATTATTTTCAAACTCCAATTACTTCCAAAACTCAATGAATGAAATTACTTTTCAAATGAAAGAAAGCCATTTACACAATATTTTTTCTTGCCTCAAAAACCTTTGATTCTTTCATCAAAAGAATCTGAATCTCATGCTATGTAGGAAATTAAACCTTATCTCAACTAAAATCAGTTTCCCCAACTTAGCCAACCTATGATGATGCTATAAGTGCCATTCAGTCATAATTTTGTCTCTGTTTTCAAAACTGTTCTTGCCAATGACATCAATATATGCAAGTTGATGAATCAAATACAACTAAAAATCTGACATGAAAAGTATGCATCCTATGTTCCAGTTGACCTGGACACTCTTCTCAGAGACAACCACTTTCAAAGGTTTCATTTACTTTTCCATTATTTTAAAATACATTAAAAACTCATTTTCTTAAAGCTTTATTCTTTATTGTTTAATTTTTCCTTTAGAGTTAGGTGGTGAGTTGTTGTCTTATTTTAATTATCTTTAATCACCAGTGTAATTACATCATGAGTTTACATAAAATCAGAAGAAAAAACTTTTATTTTTAATAAAATATAAATATGGCTTATATCAGTATAAAAATCACACAGTACTTTTCATGACATTAACAATTGCATTTCTTCATCCTGTTAGTTTTCTTTGAATGTATCCAGTATTAGCTGTCTTTTCTAAATGCATCAAAAAATGTACTGAAGTCAGAAATTCCTCAAGTGAAGCTGTGGATATTAGCCATACTTCCATATGGCCATCGGCTATGATGGATGATGCTTGCCAGTTTCCTAGGGTCTTCTCTGGTCTTTTGCAGCAACAAAGCAGTGGGGCTGGATGATCACTTAACTGTCCACCAAAAGCTTAGTATCGTTCTTTCTTGGATTACTCTATTTTGTTGAAGATTAACCTTTAACACAACGTACTGGTGAGGGTATGCGCCATGAAAGCAACCCTTTTGCCACACCTGTCCAGTTAGGGTTCTGCCACTCTGCTTCTGCTAGTGTTGGATTTTTTAAAAGATGTATTTATTATTTTTATTGCAAAGTCAGATATACAGAGAGGAGGAGAGACAGAGAGCAAGATCTTCCGTCCCATGATTCACTCCCCAAGTGACTGCAACGGCCGGTGCTGCGCCCATCCAAAGCCAGGATCCAGGAACTTCCTCCAGGTCTCCCATGTGAGTGCAAGGTCCCAAGGTTTTGGACCATCATCGACTGCTTTCCCAGGCCACAAGCAGGGAGCTGGATGGGAAGTGGAGCTGCTGGGATTAGAACTGGCGCCCATATGGGATCCCAGTGCGTGTAAGGTGAGGACTTTAGCCACTAGGTTACCGCACTGGCCCCACAATCAGATTTTCTTAAAGAATCAACAGGGCGTACATTCCTATGTCTGGGTTAATCTCCTGAGTTCCCAGTGATCTTTCCTTCCCATTTCATTAATTACTGTTAATTACTGTTTGGGGTATTTGTTCACTGTAGCACTGTTCCCCTG
This sequence comes from Ochotona princeps, assembly GCF_030435755.1. Taxonomy (NCBI): domain Eukaryota; kingdom Metazoa; phylum Chordata; class Mammalia; order Lagomorpha; family Ochotonidae; genus Ochotona; species Ochotona princeps. The sequence goes on along the minus strand of NC_080846.1, from coordinate 37,370,613 downwards.
TCTCTGCTGCTTCCCCAAGAAGAACTCCTATCCCTTATTGGAGAGAGCATAACTGGTTTACCACTTAGGAAGGATCTTGGAAATAATCACCTGCCCAGCTCTTTCCTGCAGTGTGGCTTGATGCAGAAAGTACTGCCTGTTTCAAAGGGAAGGAGCTTCTCAGGTGGGAATGTCCTATGTGGATAGCAGGGACCCAAGTACTTGAGGCATCCCTCACTGCTTCTCCTAGGCATTTAGGAGTTGAACCACGGAACCCATATGGGATGCTGGCATTGTAGGTGGTGGTCTTACCTGCTATACCACAACACTGATCCTTTTGTTGTTGTTGTTGTTATAATTAAGAATGTACCTTAAATTCATTTAGATCCAATTTGTTAATCACGTATTATTATTATTTCCATTCTACAGCTATGTAGGTATAAGGATTCCTGACTCATAGTGCCCTTCTCCCACTGCCACTTTTCCTTCCCCATATTATCATAATAGTGTAGTCTTTTGATAACAGTTACGAGTTTAACTTTCTGCAATTTCAGTATTTCGTTGTACAGCCTGTTGATGTTTTTGCATTAATGAAGGTAAAATGAAACAGCTTTGATTGACCATTTTTAAGGATTGATTTTCTTTTTATTCTGCAAGCTGCTACCCAGTTGTCCCAATGGCATGTGTTGAAGAGATCAGGTTTTTTCCTGGGATTGTTTTCAGTTTTGTTGCCGAGGATTAGTTGGCTATACAAGTGTGGGCTCCCTTCTGGTATTTCTATTCTGTTCCCACACTTGTTACATTATACAAAAATCAGCTTTAAATGGTTCAAGGAGCTAAATCTACATCCAGAAACCATTCAACTATTAAAAGAAAACATAGGAAGCACTCTCCAAGAAGTGCTCCAAGAAACGGGGAAAGGCTTCTTAGAAAAGATATCAAAGGCACAGGCAGTCAAAGACAAAATAAATAAATGGGACGACATCAAACTAAAAAGTTTCTATATAGCAAATGAAATAATTAGCAAAGTGAAAAAGCGACCAAAAGAATGGGAGAAAGCTTAGCACACTACACAAGTGATAGGGGACTAATATCCAGGATTTACAAAAAGCTTCAGAAATCCAGGGGTATTAAAAAAGAAAGAAAGAAACAACAAAAAAGCTGTGAAGAAATTGGCAGATGTTTTTCAAAAGAAGAGCTTCAAATGGCTAACAGACATATGAAAAGATGCTCAGACTCCCTAGCCATCAAGGAGATACAAATGAAAATCACTTTGGGGTTCCACCTAACTCCAGTCAGCTTAGCTTACATTCAGATCTCTACTAACAACAACTGCTGGAGGGGATGGGGAGAGAAAGGTACCCTACTTCACCACTGGAGGTAGTGTGGGCTGGTACAACCACTATGGAAATCAGTAAGGAGAGCGCTTACAGAATTCAAATAAACCTGCCACATAGCACAGCTCTCCCACTCCTAAGAATGCATCCAAAGGAAATAAAAACTGCATATGAGAAGGGGATTTGTAATCCTATAATTACAGCAACACAATCTGCAATAACAAAGACATGAAAACCGTCCGGATGCGTGTCCAAAGAGGAGTGGTTAAAGAAACTGTGGTGCATCTACTCCATGGAATATTACTTAGCCATTAAAAAATGAAGTTATACCATTTGCAACTAAATGGTCCCAACTAGAGACTTTTATGCTCAGTGAAATAAGTCAACCCCAAGTGGACAAGTACCATGTGTTCTCTCTACTGTAAGGAAGCCATTATGCAAATAACGCTTTCCATATTGTTTTTGCTGCATCCCATGTGTTTTGATGCTTTAATATTTTATTTTTGTTTCTTCCAAATAGTTTCTTTTCTGATTTCAAATTCGTTGCTGACTCATGGATTGCACAGTGGCATCATTTTACCCAAGATGCTTTTGTGTTTTCTTTTTAGAAGCCATGCTTTGGTTATTCAGTGGCGTGTTTTTTCAGCTCCATAGTGCTAGAAGTTTTTGTTTGTTTGTTTTAACTTCTTTCCTGCTGTTGACTTTGTTTTGTGGCTTCTCATTTAAGGGAATGCATAGTAATGGTATAATAGAGACTACCATTCCAGATGTGAAGATACAGTGCAATATGCATGCCTACTTCCAAATCAAAGATGAACTCCCAGTGAAACTGTTGGACATATCTAGACAATGGGATGCTGAAGTGTCTGACGTAGTCTGTACCAGCAATATTGGCACACACTTAAATAAAAGACTGATGGAATTGTGACTGCTTTGATGGACTAAACTATTACAATAATATGGGGAGAATCAGCTGGGCATGGGCATTTGAGAGGGAGAAACCCCATAGTCTGCGGAGTTGTACATGTAATTCAAAATAAAAGAAAAAGAAAAAGGCTCTGGAGATGGGAAAGGTGACAGCATGTCTTGGCTGGGGATGGGAAAAGTTCTGTTTAGCCTTACCAGATTGGCCAGCCCTCCCTGAGGTCCCTAGCAGGTAGGATCCCTGACCCCAGATCTGTTCATAGGCCCCAAACGTGAGGAGAGGATAAAGTGTGTCTTAGCTATTACTCTGTGGCATTATGCACAGTCCACATCTGTTTGTGAAGTAGTTCATGTACTCACATGTATGTCTACAACTGACTTCCTCAGAATAGATTCAGCAGTGGAGAAAGCAGCAAGTCTCTTGACCCAGACTTAGAACTTACTCCAGTGTCACTTGTTTATAGTCCAAAGCAAGTTACAAAGGCAGCCTGAAATGGACTCCATGTCTTAGTGGGAGAACTTATTAATCCTGTGGCCATTTCCGCCATTTACTCCAAAGTACATGAGCTTTTTCTGATTAAGGTTGGCATGTGTAGGAAAGGAGCAGTAGAGAACATTGCAAAGCAAGTTTTTGTTATCACTGTTAATGAAATTATTGTTTTTAACTCATAAAAAAGATTAAATTGTGTCCTGTGATAAAATCAGTTTAAGTCCTAATCCTTAGTACCTCCCAATGTGATTTGATTTGGAAACAAAGTCTTTGCATCTGTGAGTTATTAAGGTGAGGTCATATTGGATTAGGATTGAACCTTAATCCAAGGTGACTAGCACAGAAGATGATGTGAAGACAAAGGAGGGAGTACAATTTGAGGATGAGTCAGAGGTTAAAGTTTCACAGCTGACTGGAAGCAAAGGAATGTCAAGGTTTGCCAACTGCACTAAAAACTAAGAGAAAGGTAAGGGACAGATTTTCCCCTAGCCCTCCAAAAAAGCATGGTCCTGTGGATGTGTTGATTTCTGGACTCTGGGACTGTGAGGCAAGAAATTTCTGTTACTTAAAGCCATTCAGTTTTTGTTATTTTGTTAAGAGAGTCTCAGGAGACTTGCATGATTGTGTGTAGATGAGCTTTTAAAAAAATCACCTAATTAAAAATATGATGTTATAAATAATTTCTGTGTTTCTTGAGAGGAAAAATACTTCTGTAAACATGTATCTTTTTACAATGCTAACATTCATCTTTGTTTTTAGAGATTTATGTCATTTATTCGATAGACATAATTATAATGAAAGAGAACAAGAGAGCAAAGGAGTGGGAAAGAGAGAGATCTTTCAACCGCTGGTTCACTTCCCAAATGGCCCAGCAGCCAGGTCTGGGCCAGACTGAAGCCAGGAGTCATGAACTTCTTCAAGGTTTCCCACATGGGTACAGGGACCTAAGCACTTCTCCAGTCTCTGCTACCTTCCTACACACGTTATCAGGGAGCTGCATCAGAAATCAGTCAGAATTTAAAGCAACATCCATATGGGATTCTGGCATCACTTTTATGGTCTACACTTAAGATTCATCTTTATTGTTAAACACAATGATTTATTCATTGAGAAATATTCTAATGTAAACCTACCTAATTGTATCATTTTTAAAAAATCCAAGCACCATCTTTTTGGCACGAATACACTTGATTTGTTACCAACTAATTTCTTATAAGCCATAGAGTAAAAAGACTGAATTCTAATTGAATTGCTGGTCATTTGTGTTGAACATAATGGGAAAACAGAAATAAGAGACATAGGTAGACATAAACTATGGGATATTTTTTAAGGTTTATGCTTCTGAAATTCTTCAGAAATATGCTCAGTAAATACAGTAATTATATATAGTAATTATATATGTACTAATCAGAAAATGTTATGAAAACAATAACAACTAAATTTGTGTCCTACCATACAGGTAGAATTTTTCCAGATAGAGACAGGAAAATAATAATTTCCAGGTAGATAAACATTTTAGGGGAAGAATGTTTTGGAGTATGTAATGGAAAAGGGAAAGCAGTTTGATAGTAAGCTTCATGTAATGTTAGATTTATGTGTTAAACTGAGTGTGTCTTAATGCCCAGATATTTGGTTAAACATGATCCTGGATATTTCTCCAAGGTGTTTTGAGTAAAGTTAACACTTCAACCAATGCATTTTGAATAAAGCATGTCGTCTTCTTGATGCAGTTGGATTTCTTCCATTCAGCTGAAAACCTGCCTAGATAAAATTGGCAAAAATAAATATGCTAGGCAATGGAACTTAGCTTGAATTGCAACATTAACTCTTTCCTATATCCAGCTTGATGGTCTTCAAACCTGACCTACATTATCAGCTATTTTTGAAGCTATATGTTGAATTGATTCCCTAAAATTTTATGTTGAAACCTTAACAGAGGGTAACCATATGTTGAGATTGGATTTTTGGAAAATGTAGTTTACTGAGATAGAAAGTTTCTGTGACAAAATACTTCTCTCTCACTTCCACTATAAGTTATATTATTTTCCTAACTACCAGGGTTTATTTCTTTTTAACTTTTTAATATGTAAAGTGATTCAAACACTTGATTTGGAAAGATGACAAGCTTTAATTTAAACTTCAAGCCTAAATATGATTAACTTCTAATATAATTATAGTTATTCAAATTCAAGGAGTTGGATGAGCGATGATCTTAAAAGGAAGAATGAGGAAGATCAGTTGGAGACAGTCCAGGTAAGAGTTAATAAAAGTCTAAACCTCGTACTGACAAAGGAAATGGAAAAATGTTAAGAGAAGTGCTCTGAAGTTGAAGTAAAGGACTCTGACAAGTTAATTGTGGGAGAAAAGGAAAGAGTAGGTCGAAGATGTTTTTTTGCTTATGCGACTTCATCCTTTATAAATGCTATTTCTCCTGATGGGGAAGCTCTTTCTTTCCTATCTTATTGCTGAGAAACTAACTTCAGATCAAATTCAGTGGTCGACTTATCTAAGACCGTAATTCTATACTTATAGAAATGTCCGAAATTTTAACCTACTCGAAGTATGTTTAGGGATGTATGAAAGACACAGCAATGAGTTCTGTTCATACCTTCAAACCTAGTTTTTCTCATATAAATAAAAGCAGAAGTTTATGTGAAAAAGGAGAATAGGAAGATGTTTGTCAGCAGCAACCATATTATGTAAATTTTTTCAGTGATTTTGAAGTAGTTTTCCTAACATCACAAATACTTTGTTCTCCTTCCATAATTTTATAAAAATTATTCATCTGTCACAAAGTCATGATTTGTGATCCATGACTGTTACTGTAGTTATACGTGATAGGAGTACATTTTTATCTTGCCATAGCAATTAAATGATGATTAATTTTTTTCATAGAATATATATTCATTCTTTCAGGGCTTTAAAATTCAGAAGGTTCTCTGAAGGACTTACATTATAATAGTAATTTCAATACTGGTGGATATTATTTTTATGCTCTGTCCAAAGATTAACCATGTTCTAAATTCTTACTCACAGATGTGTGTATAAACATATAAATGTACACTTGCAAGTTATCATACACACGTTGTTCTGTGTATCAACCCACAGTTTTGTCAAATGTTTAACTGTTTCTAAACAAAACCCCTCATAGTTTCTAGATATTATGTATTCCCAACTAGTTATTAAATATTTGCATTTGAAATTTTAAATATAGCTCATTCAAAACTGAATTTATTATTTCTTTGATTTTCTAGCATACCAAGTAAAGCAAATGTCTCAAACCTTTAGCTGCTTCAATAGCACTATTTTACTCACCATCAATATATAATCATTCTTTTCTATATATTTCTTATTTCCATCTTTTCCTGTTTGAATTATCATTGCTTTTGTAAGTTACTGAAATAGTTTCTCAATAGTTCTCTGAGCTCCCACTTTTCATGACTTTTTGAATGTTAATTTATTTGAAATGCTGAGAAACAGAAAAAGATCTTCCATCCTTTGGTTCACTCCCCACCTACAATAGCTCTGATTGAGGCTGGTCTATAACAGGATGCAGAAATTCTGTCTGGGTCTCTCAAGTGCGTGTTGGATAACCAAACACTGTGTACATCATCTACTTCAGAAAGGGGAGATTGCTACTGACATCTAGTGGGTAGACGCCAGAGAATTTTCCATACATCTTACAATGCACAGGATAGCACCCTGTCCCACCACAACAAAGAACTGTGTGACTTATGTCTTGAGTGTTTAGGTTGAGACATCTGGAAAAAAACCACAATGTTGCAAAGTCATCACAGTAAGAAAGAAATACAAGGAAAGCTTAGAACCAAACAGGAAAGGATCAGCGTGGATCCACATATACCTTACTAGATAGGACACAATGATTAGTTACTCTGCACACCCCTCCTAAAACTGTTCAGCACCTCAACTGTTGACAAAGGCCTTGTTAGATTTATAAGCCAGTTTAGATTATCCTAAATTCTACCAAGTTCAGCAAAATTATGCGTCAACACAATAAACTGCTAAATATTAAAATGAAAACAGACACGAGACAGCTGAATAGTACCCTATAGCCACTTTAAGGTATATAGCAGCCGGTGCTGAGTACAAACAAAAAATGAAGGGTCAATGAAGTAATCACAGGAGGTGGTTAAGAACTTGCACTGTTATAACGTATTGATTACTCAATATCATGTCAATTAATTCCATAATGTTGTAAATTGTTGTTGATATTGTGCTGGGGCTTCTAATTGATCGGGACAATATTCTGCCAGCTCTGCCTTCAGACCAGAGATGGTCTCCCTAAGAAACTGTTGAATTTATCTGGACAATAAGATGCTGGACTCTATGTTTGGTATATGTTTGCAACGAAAGAATCTCGACTTAATTTGAACTGTAATACTGCAACAAGGTGGAGGAATCCACCATGGGAGGAGGGCACGGGGAAGGGATGGGGGAATCCCAGGGCCTATGAAACTGTGTCACATAAAGCAGCGTAATAAAAAAAAAAAAATGAAAAAAAGAAAGAAATACATGGTTTCAGAGATTCCTGTCATGTTTTAACTGACAAGATTAAAAGAAAAGAGAATATATTGTTGAATTAACACTTATGCAAAGAAGAAACTCAATAAAAGTTTGCTTGTGACTTGTTTAGTATAAAAGTGTGATACAATTAAGTAGATCAAAGCTAAACAGGTCCATGGTCTCAGGACAGATAATATGCATGGAATTACTTTAGAGAGGCTTTACAAATAAAACACAGTTGTGCAAAAAGTTTGTCTTTAATTCATAGGTATTACAAATTGTAAGACACAACACCTGGCTCCTGGAACAACAATGTACTATATTAAATATGCATATTTTCAAAGACAGCTATAGCAGTGTGTTTCCATATAACTGCAAGCTGTTTTGATCTTTAATATCAGAAAATTCAAATCTCTTATTTTTCTTCCTTATTTTTAATCACTCTTTTGAGTAATTTCTGTAAGTCTGCTCAGAATCAAGTCTACTGTGACAGACTGGGCTTATGATCTTAAAATCACTTGCATCTTACAGAACTGTCATTTTACAGAATTTCTCAGTTATAAAATTTAATGTGTATCTGCTATTTAATAAAAGCAATACTACATTTTCCTTTCAGTGCTGCAAGTTAACTAATTTTCCTGAAAATCATGTGAAACTTGGCAGATACCCTTCAGATCCTGACTGACATTTTTTTGTGACATATCAATGAATCATCGATCCTCCTAAGCATTTTAAGTCCTTTTGTAATTTGAGCAGATTTGGCTATTTCTACTTCCTAGATGGAATTTCTTGGGTTATGACAAAATATGGTAATTTTTCATTTAAGAATGTACCGTCATATAATATTTGAAGCAAAACTTGGGACACTGAAGGATTCAAATGCAATTTGTTAAATCTGTATTTAATCAATTTATTTTTTAGTTGAAGAGTAATGAGGTAAAGAGACAGATGTGGAGAGATCTGGATATTCTATCTAATGATTCATTCCACAAATGCCTGTAACAGCCACAGCTGGGACAGATTCAAGTCGGGAGCCCTGAATCCTGTGAGTGACAGGGGCCCGACTGCTCATGTTATCACCTGCTGATCACTGTGGACTTGACTAGGAACATGATTAAGACCTGGAATGATAATATTGAATGTGCACCAATATGTGCTTGTCAAGTATATTTTAAATTAAGTTTCTCATCTGCAATTAACTCAGCTGAGGGCAAGCAGATGAAGACACCTACAGTACCTACCTCTTCTAAATTACCTGTGCACATACACAGAGTAGCAAAGGCAACCACAGTGAGTCAACACAGATTTCCTAGCCTATAGACAGATAGATGTCATTCTGCTGGGATTCCAGTTAAAAACAATTAGCACTTAAAAACTCTAGAAATTAAAATATCAGATTCCTTTTATTGAATTAAAATTGAACACTATAAATGTTACTGAAATAATTATGCTACTCTGAAAGTAATTAAACTTCATGATTTAAATGAGACTTCATTTGTATTTGGTATTAATTTATTGTATGACACACAATTTTCCACATGTGCTTCTATTGTGAGAAAAGTTCACATGCTCAAAGAGGACATCAAAATTATACCATTTTATTGAAAAGACTATGAGAGGAGCACGGCGGCGTGGCCTAGCGGCTAGGGTCCTCACCTTGAAAGCCCTGGGATCCCGTATGGGCGCCGGTTCTAATCCCGGCAGCTCCACTTCCCATCCAGCTCCCTGCTTGTGGCCTGGGAAAGCAGTTGAGGACGGCCCAATGCATTGGGACACTGCGGCTCACTTGGGGAGTGAATCATCGGACGGAAGATCTTCCTCTCTGTCTCTCCTCCTCTGTGTATATATGGCTGTAATAAAATGAATAAATCTTAAAAAAAAAAAAAAAAAGACTATAAGAAATCAAGAACTACATTATGGACGTAACACTTTAATTCTTGATTCACACAGTTCAGCCACGAATGTTTAAAACTGTTTCTAGAATCACATTAAAAAACTGACATAGGAATTTCACATTTCCAAATTATTTCCTTTACTTACTTTTATAATATTTTATGTAATCTTGCTTTTAATTTTTATTAATATGAACAGAACAGATTTCATGTACTTCATAAATATGATTCTATAATAACCTTATTTCTCTTCTCTTGTCCCTTAATTCCTCATTCTTTCTTCCTTTCTTTTCTCTTAATTTTTGCATTAATTATATTTGATCCCCTGTCTATATTTTGATAGAAGAGTTATTTTTATACTTTGTACTCGCTGAACAGATTTTTTTCCTTTTATACTTATTTTTAAATACTTTACTTCAGGATTACCTCTTTGATTGCCATTAGTAACACTGACGGTTCCTAAAGTTTCAACCTGATAATTATACGTATTCAAGAAGTACTGCCAATGAAGGTGACTGCAATCATTAACTATTATTTAAATTCATTAGTAATTGTGTTAATGTGCTTATTATTGATATTTTGAGCATATATAAAGAAATATAAGAACATAAAGACTCAAAATTTGTGCATACATGTTTAAAGATGAATGTATATTTAGAAAAACATAAATAAATTAATGATATAGTGTCATGATTAAGAGCATACTATTAGTCTTTTTTGACCTTGCTAAAAATATTTACTTTTAAGTCTAGGCCAATACATTTTTTTTTAAAAGATTTTATTATTATTGGAAAGCCGGATATACAGAGAGGAGGAGATGCACTGGAACCAATGGGTGTTGCAGTCCAGTCTGGTTCTGCCCAGCACACACTCGGCCCTTACATCAACCAGTGGGAACTGCAGCCTAGTCAGGGCGACCCACAATAACCCCCATCAGGCCCACCCCCTACCCTGGTTTGCCAGTATGTGCAGCAGTCTGTCCCCCATCCCATTTGGCTCTTGTACTTGTCAATGGCTATTAAAGCTTAGTTCCATCTAACCAACTCAATCATCCAGCCCTCAGGGATGTTGTTGAGTGCCTCTCTGTCTAGCCACCCCAGCCCCCGGCCTAGTTTTCATGCCCTCCCGCGGGACTAGTGACCCAGGAAGGGGGAACCCACTTTTTCCCTCCCAGGTCTCTCTCAGTCCCAGTTTATGCACTCTTTAGGTGGTTCTGTGATTTGACTTGACAGAATTAGTCCCCAGTGCCAGCTTCTGCCAGCTGATGCTGTGGCCAAGCCCAAACATCGCTTACCCGCTCTAATTTATGCTTGCACCCGCAGGAATAATCAGCCCAGCCTGGCTTTTCCCTGATCTAGTCCACATGCAGCGCACAGGTGTTGCAGCCTTGCTTAGTCTGGTCTGTCCCCATCCCAGCCGACGCTTTCCAGTGGGAGTAGCTGTCCGGCGAGGGGACCAGCCCCTTAATCCCCCTGCCAGCTCTGTCCCTCCCTTCCTGGATCTCACGTGTGCTGGTTGGGTGCTGCATTCATATCCAGTACAGGCAACCTCATCCTGGCATTCCATAATGTGTACTGGTTTTGTCGCAACCAAACCCGGCTCAACCCACACTCTGTTCTGGTGTTTGGATTTGCCAGTGGATGACATGAACTGATTCAGCCTGGTCTGCCCCTGACCCATGCCAAATGTGTGCCAGTGGGAAACTTTCCATGGCCTATTCTGGACTGCTTCCAATCATGCTTCTTGCGCTTACCTGCAGGGACTGTGTCCTGCCAGAGGAGTTGCCCACGCTCCTCCATCAGAACCCCTCCCAATGCCAGATTTTGCACATACCAGGGGGTCCTTGAGCCAACCCTACTCAGTTCACCTCCTGTCCTAGCAGGAACAGTGGCTTTTCCTGGCTGGCTTTCACCCCATTCTGGTTCTTGTTGTTGGATGTTTCAGCCCGGGCATGGCTCGTCCATACCCACATACAGCTCACACATGGCTCAGTAGGGGATTGAGACCCAGCCTAGTCAGTCCCACATCTACTCTGGTTCTCCATGACACCAGATGGTGTTGGGGTCTGAACTGGCCTGGTGCATCCAATCCCAGCCCACACTAGTGCCTTGGGTGACTGCAACTGTTTCCTAGATAGAACGCAGCCCCCACTCCAGCACACGCGCCCCTTGGTGGGAACCTCAACCCAGTTAGGGTGTCAAACTAGGGGAACTTGTATTTCCACAGGGTTGGGCCCACTCAACCCCATAGAGTCTACCCCCAGACCAAGTTCTCTCGTGTGCTGGATACAGTCTTGACCCTGCCAAATGTGCCCACTCCACCACTCCACCAAACAGTGGACTGAAAACAGAACCAACCCAGCAATTGCAACCACCAGCTGATTGGGGTGATGGACTGTGCCGGGCCCTGTGCTTGCTAGAACATACAAGAATCTGGTCTGGGAATACCTCAAGGTTTCTTTGGAGATCTCCCCAATCGAACTGCTGGACTCAGAACTCTAACCAAGAAAAGACAGAAGACAGAACAGGTCAATCATTCATCTCAGCTATATGTTGGCAGCGAAATATGGGGCAAACGGAGACTTTATGATGGACCATATCAATCAGTGGACGACCTCATCGAGCGAAACTGGCAGCGATTCATAACTGGAGAACTATTAAAACTACTTGAGCAAATATCTCAGAGCATGCCCCACATCCGGGATTTGGGGTGGGCGGGAAACCGGGTGGGGCTTCTCCCTCAATATCCCCCTTTACCTTAGATACATGATGGAAACAATATGGACATAATAGTATTACCCACTTCCCTATACCCCCTGAATCTTTTTTTTTTAACCGCAATTAACTATGTAAAGATTGTCAACAACAATACAATTTAAAAAAAGAGAAAAAAAAAAACAGAGAGGAGAGACAGAGAGGAAGATCTTCCGTCCTATGATTCACTCCCCAAGTGAGCCGCAACGGGCCGGTGCGCACCAATCCGATGCCAGGAACCTCTTCCAGGTCTCCCACGTGGGTGCAGGGTCCCAAAGCCTTGGGCCGTCCTCGACTGCTTTCCCAGGCCACAAGCAGGGAGCTGGATGGGAAGTGGAGCTGCCGGGATTAGAACCGGTGCCCATATGGGATCCCGGGGCGTTCAAGGCGAGGACTTTAGCTGCTAAGCCACGCCACTGGGCCCTAGGCCAATACATTTATAAAGCTGGCTTCAGGCAAATACAACAGCCAGAAAATCTCTGGCTTATCTTTCAAAGTAACAGAATTATTAAACTGTATCACAATCAAATTATCACCACACATTTGCCATTACTTAAATGTTATTATCTTGCTTTATTGTGCTACATTTTTACATTTCATTACGGCAGTATTTACAGAAATCAGAGTTTTGTGAGGACAGACAACATAATATAATTAATCAACACTATACACATTGTTGATTAATTGCTTCTTCAGTAATCTGAATAATTTGCAGTGTAACGATTTCAATGATCACTAAGCTATCCATATTTCCTTTAAAGAAGACTTATTTGAAGGCAAGGTTAGAGAAATTTTCCAACTACTGGTTTAATCCTGGATTGGGCACAGCAGGTGGGCTTGGGCTCCACTAAATTGTGGAATTCCTCTGTCCTAGTTATTCACATGAGTGGTAGGGGCTCTAGTACTTGAAACATCTTTCCTGAGTCATTACCAGGAAGCTGCATTGGAAGTGAATTGACCAGGAGATTATTGTCACCCATAAAGGATGAGAGTATTTACAGGCAATGGCTTAACACATTGTGACTCAGCACCAGACCCCACATTTCTACATAACAGCCACACTCTGAAAGTGTAGACTGAGGAGAGGGGCCCGTTTACTTAATTAGCAAACTGACATGGATATGCTAATGAACTACTCCTATCTACCTTCAGTATTAATTAGGAGGGTCGCTTGACAGATGAGAATGAGGGTAATTTTAATCTTGCTGGTTTTACCTAGACTGTGAGGAAGATTGCACTAACTTTCTTACAATAGATTTGTATGTCACATACCATAAAGATGTGAGAGATGCCATAGTGCTAGCTAGAGTGGCCTACATTTTCATGCAGAAATAGGATCATTTAGAGTAACATTTAGGACATGTTATGTATTTGGGTTTGGTCATGGATTAAATCAGGTCCAAAATTACTTTCTCTCCTACTATTACTGTGGCTTCATCCAAATGATTTTGTTCAATAGCAAAATGTAACCAGAGCTTTGAAAAGCATGTTCATCATCCAGTCATTGATGTTCCCTTTCAAGTATGCCATCACAATGAAAACAACCAAGCAAGCCAATACTGAAAGAATGGGAAACAAAACAGAGCCAACCCATGTCAATCTGAATGTGATCAGCTGAGATCATCACAGATTCCCTTCTCATTGAAATGACATTTTCTTACCTTCAGTGAACTAGACAGTGAGAAAATAGTTGTTTATAATCCTTAAATGCTTTTTATGCTTGTATTTTAGAAAGACCTATTTGTAAATCAGAGCATCAGATAGAGGGAGAGACAGAGATACAGAGAGAGAGAGAGAGAGAGAGAGAGAGAGAGAGAGAGAGAGAGAACGCTTCTATGCACTGGCTCACTCCAGAGATGACTACAAGTGCCTGGGCCAGGCCAAGCAGAGCGGAGGAGCCAGGAACTTTATCCTGCATATGGATGTCAGGAGACCAAGTACTCGGACCATCTTCCTTCTCCTCATGAGTTTAATTAGCAGAAAGTTGGGAAGTAGATCTCCTGGAACTCAAATTGGCACTGTGTGATGTGGAAAGCTGGCATCAAAAGTGATAGAAAATTCACTCTAAAACAACGCTGGCTCCCATTTAAAGGTTTTGTGGTATCTTGTTCAGTAGTATCATCTGTGCATTGGTATGTGTGCATGTGTGTGTGTGTGTGCATGTGCCTATAGTAACAATCACAGAGGTGACCTGAGAATGTATAGAAAAAAGAACTTGAGTGTGAGATACAGCATAAATTATCTATTAATTACTACATAACTATTTAATATATTTAATCTCATATGCTGTGTGGAAGGGAACATGGTAAGAAGGGCATAATATACTTCAGAGGAGGAACCAAGAATCAACCAGCAAGAACAGATTTTTAAGTAGTGCAAAACAGTCTTGGGGTGACACTTATTTTGAAAATAGTTTTACATCCATGAGCAATCTGTAATGCCACTCCAACTCCCTGTAGAAGAACTTTCTCACACTGGTATTAACAGAGAAATGTTGGAAGTATTTAGGTGGAATCCTTGTAACTGAAGGTTTAAAGAGAGTATCTGGGACTAGTCAGGAAGGTTTCGAATGACGTTTTACCATTTCTTATATACACAGTTTTGTAAATCAGCATCTTTTAAAAATATTTATTTTTACTTTAGAGGCAGATTTACAGAGCAAAGTAGGGGAGACAGAGAAAAAGATCTTCCATCCTCTGGTTCACTCCCCAAGTGGCCTCAACAGCCAGAGCTGAGTAGATCTGAAGCCAGGAACCTGGAGCTTCTTCCAGGTCTTCATTGCGGGTACAGAGTCCCAAGGTTTTGTGCAAGCCTCTACTGCTTTCCCCAGCCACAAAAAAGGAGCTGGATAGGAAGTGGAGCAGCTAGGACACAAAACAGCACCCATATAGGATCCTGGCTTTTGCAACGTGAGGATTTAGCTACTGAGCCATCATGGTAAGCCCCTACATCAGCATTTTCATTTGTAAAATAAGAATAACAATTCAGACTTTTGAAGATTAATAAAAATGTGTAATACATTCCTCAGTAATTACTGTTGTAGTTATTTTTGAAATAGGTTCAGGGTCTAGTCCATTATAGGTCCTAAATAATGGGAAATAATGATTATTTTTATTGTTGTGGGAGAAGAAAACAGAAGTTTTGGATGTATAATTGGAAATCAGGAAAGAAATAGCTACAATAATAACAATGTTCAGATACAGATTACATACTTGAGTCTGAATGGTGAATGATTCAAAGTCATGTTGAGTGATGGAGAGCGCCTACCACAGTAGTTAGATTTGCTCTAATAGCAGAAGCATAATAGAGAAAGTGGGAGCATTTATGCCATCTTAGAAAACAATTCAGATTTATAATGTGGTCATGAAACAAGAGCAATAAAATTACAAGATAACGAGGAGGGCTATTCAATTTCTCCTTTTAACTCTGCATTTTAATTTTCCATTAACATGGGTAAGCAGGAGTGAGAGAACCACACTTGGATAATTCTTACTTGTCAATTGTATTTTGCTCATATTGAACAGTTACTGGATTTCATGTGACAATGTGCTCTTATAGAAAACAGGCAGTATTATGATGTTACTCTTTGGAGACATTTTGCCCTTTCTAAAATTATACTTTTATTTTTAAAATCTTTCCACCTAAAGTACCTTTCTCTCACTGAGTCAGTTTACCTTGATTAGAGAATCTCTTTTGAACATTTTGATATGTCTTATGATTTTTTTCTCCTCAAACACGTAAGAGATGACTCCTTATATCTGCGTTGTATCATGTGGAGACTTTTATAGATATCCTTCACTTTTTATTAACAGAGAAAGAAGATGAGAAAACTAGGTTTGCTATAATTTATTTGGATAAAGAGGTAACCCAAATTGACCTATTCACTTAATGAAAATTCTAGCAAAAGTTGTCAAAAATCAGGTTCTTTAGAAATCTGGTGGTCTACCAGCAGTCTGCAACAAGGCAGGTAATTTTAATCAAGAGAAACTACTAAAGGAAGGAAAGGCAAAAACTAATCAATGTCTGTAAATTGTCCAATTTTCATTTATCTCTCCCCAGCTTTGCACTAACCTTGTAAACCACAGCCCCTTCACTCTTGGGAAAATTAGCAGCCTGGCACCAACTAGAGACAGAACAGGAATGGAGCTCCTCCAAAATAACATTTTTTAGAGAATCATCATTTGCGGTGAACATCTGGGAATCCTTTCCAATGCATAACTCCCAACGTAATGGCATTGTGCGATGGAGCTTGAGGGAGGAATTGGATTGAGACTGAGGTCTTTATGAATGGTTAGCACCCTTGTGGAAGGAATCCCACATTGCCCGTGTGCCCTTTGTGTTCAAGTGAGAATGTAACAAGTATAGAGCTGAAATTCAAATGGAGCACTTACTGTAGTCATGTCATGTTTGCAACTTCATTTCAGACTTCTAGCTTTTTAAAATTTAAGAAATAAATTTCTGCTGTTTATAAACCATCTGGCTGTGGTATTTTGATATAGATACCTGAACTGATATGAAACTTGCATTTAACCTATACTTGCCTTGAAATTATGCCTAGAGTGTATGTCTCCATTTGAATTGATTTAGATCTCATTCTGAATAAATTTTTTCACCATGAACATTTGTGGAAAATAATTAACAATATTTGTTTAATCCTAAAAATATCTGAAGCAACAAAGATAGAGCAAATGATGAACAACAAACTTACAAGATAAAAGCTGATGGATGAGTATTCTGCAATATGCTTTAGAACAATACTGGCACATTCCTAGAAATCTAGGGGGGCACATTCATATTTGGGATTGTATGCATGTCCAGAACAATGTGAAAGGACCTAAGTTCACCTCGGGCTTCGGGGTATAAAACATTTGGCAACAAAGAAAGAAAGTGAGGCGGGTAGAGAGAGGGAGAGAGAGAGAGAGAGAGAGAGAGAGAGAGAGAGAGAGAGAAAGAGAAAGCCTATATTCACTGAATACTTCACAAATGATGGCAATAGATGGAGCATAGAAGATCAGAGGCCAGGATCCAGGAGCATCTTCCAGGACACCCAAGTGGATGTAGACCATCACATTACTAGGAATATTATCATGGAGCTGAACTGGAATTTGAGTCAGCTGGAACATGAACTGGTATTCATGTATGCCACAATAACAGACTTTTTTTTTCTTTTTTAAGATTTACTTACTTAACAGGCAGAGTGAGAGATAGAAGGAAAACTCTGCAGATTCAGTCCTCGAATGACCTTTCACTTTTATTTGCTGAGAAACTAGTAGTTGACCCAAGGTTATCATGCCACATTATTTGATATTTAAATGTTTGCAAGTATTGTTTTCATTTAATTATATCATTAGCATACTCGTCTTTCCTCACTTTAAGATCTTTATCTCAGTTTTCACATTATGTAATATCAACATATGCTAATTTTTTTAAAAAAATTACAGACATATACAAATATACCAATGAAGTGAATACGAGAAAATATCTAATGTTGGCTAAAAAAATAAATCATCTGGGAAAAGAAGAGCAAATTAAATGTAAAGCAAACAGAACAAAGAAATAAAGATTAGAAAGGCAACAAATTAATGGCGTCTGGTAAAGCCATAGAGAAAAAAAATAGTGACTTTTTTTCAAAATTAAAAAAAATGTGCTTTTGAAAGAAAGAGTAACAATAAAAAAAGGAGCTGAGAATATCAGATGGGGAAGGTTGCACCATGTTATAAAGAGTTTATTTAAAAATGTAGTGCTGAGCATCACTGAAGTGTCTGCAGAGAGGAAGTGTACAGCAAGTGATATGTGATCCCATTTTATAGGATATGGCAGGGTTATATGATTCTATAGTGTTTGAGTGGACACGGGGATGAAATTTGTTAAGTTGTGAACAATGATAGTAGACGACATTGGAAATGAAAATGTCTGGACCAAGCAAATGGCAGATGTGGTGAGAGCTGGCCGGCCCTGATGTGTTAGTGTGCAGTATCAAGAAACAAAAAGATAATGGAGGATTTCAAAGTTTGAATTCTGAGCACATTGTTCAATAGGGTTGAATATTTTTCACTAGGAGACAAGTCTTGAACAATACATTAATATTAAAATGTATAGATTATCTGATTTCAGACACCAGTTACCAGGTAATATTAGTAGTCTGGCCCATATAAGGATGGACATATGAGTTAAATTGGTTCCAAAATTATGGAAGTCTTGCAATCAAAAGAAAAAAAATGACTAATATAACAGCTAAACAAAGATTCAACTTTATGCTTTATATTCAGAAAAAGGAAATGGACAGTTCTTGAATGGCTAGATCTTTGAAGGAAGGCATTTTAAGAAAGTCACTTTAGATTTTTTGTGTTCAACACAGGCATATGAAATAGTAAATTTCAATATATCAATGCTGAATAATTTATAAGACACAAGCACATACAGGACTAGATCTATTATGATTGCCAATAAAGTTTGATTTGCATAATTTTAAATATGATTCCATATGCAGTTCAATTAAGTCAAAATGCTTTCTGACAACCTTTTAATTTTGTTCTAAATTGCTGTTTAACTCAGATTGATCAAAATAAGAAACATGCATTCTGTTAAGGTTATAATATTCAAATTGAATGACTAAAAGAGTCATAATTGCTACTAAAATTTTTGCTTTTCCATTCTAGTGTCTCCTACTAATAAATAGCTCCCATAAACTTTGAATTGAAGGGTAATTTCTATATTTCTTCCCTTTGCTTATTAAGCAATATGATTTGCATAAGACCAGCACCTTTAATAGGCTAGGCCTCTACCTAAGGTTCCAACACCCATCATGAGCCTCAGTTTGTATCTAGGCTGTCCCTTTTCTGGTCCAACAATCTGCTTGTGACCTGAGAAAGTAGTGAAGGTTGGCTCAAGTCATTGGACCTTGCACCAACATGGGAGACTGAGAAGATGCTCCTGGCTATGGAATGGCCAAGCGATAGAGGATATTTGGGGACCGAGCTAGTGGGTAGAAAATCTCTCTCTTCTTTTTTCTCTGTAGCTCTCTTTCAAATAAAAATGTAAAAATAGTTATTTTTCAAAAGAAATAGGATATCCAAATAATTATCAAAATAATAAGTTATTTCTTCTGTACTGTCATTTTTAATGAACTCATAATAAAAAGAATGTTGAAGGATATAAAAACAAGTCTTCCTTTAAGAAGAAAAACCAAAATTAATTAAAATAGGTCTTAAGAAGTTCACTTGAGGTTGTAACTTCTTTTGGAGATAAAACAGTATTGTGTGCTTGAAAAATTCTTTTCAATTTATTACATTGTTTCGATCTGTAAATAAAGGCTTGAGAAGGAAACCTCAAGTCAAGTGTGATTTTCCCACAATAATCAGATATCACTTATTGTCTGAAAAATAATACCCTTGTAAATTATCCACGAAGCTGAGACTGGAGTTACTTTATTTTTGTTATCATTTGAAGTGCATGCCCAGACAGATAAATGCAGTATATAATAAAAAATAGAACTCATAAGTTCATTAGAAACCCTGGGAAAGTAAGAACTTGTAATAAGTAGGTACTTTTTACCCTAATATTTCTGTAATGGAAATAAAGATTCTGTCTTTAATTACATACTCTTGCTGTCACATTTCAGCATCTCCCCACCACCACCTCAGTTGGGGTAATAGTTCACACCTATTGATTATTTACCATGTGCCGTGCAATCTTACAAAACATGTAAGTCTTATGACTTGTAAGACTGTGATTGAGGCATTTTTATTATCTGCATTCCAAAGATGTAGGAAATGAGGCCACAGGTGTTACATATCCTGCACATTTTGACACAGAAAGGTAAGTTTGGAATTCCTTTGCAAGTCTGTGAGTGAAAAAACAGCTCTGTTTATTACTTGAAACTATCTCAAAATATCTTTAACCCTGATCAATAGCATACCCTGTAATCAAATACAGCTGTCCCAAACTATCTACTCTTTTGCTTATTCTCAAAATATCCCTTCACTTAACTCACACTTAAGCAGTTTCTCTTTCTTTCTTTCTTTCTTTCCTTCTTTCTTTCTTTCGTTCTTTCTCTCTCTCTCTCTCTCTCTCTCTCTCTTCTCTCTCTCTCTCTCTCTCTCTCTCTCTCTCTCTCTCTCTCTCTCTCTTCTCTGTCTTTTAAATTTAGGCCAAGATAAAAATCCTTCTCTTAGCTTGTCTCGGCATAACCTTGGGTTACCAGGCCTTTCCAAGCACTCCCTCATTCCACATTTTCTTAACACGCTCTATCTGACACTCACCTACAATGGCTGTCCCTAAAGACAACAATAACTTCTCTGTCCTTGATAGTCATTATTCTTCATGTTTTATTTTCTTCTGGATTCTCCCAGAAGTAGACCCTGAAGCACATTTGAGTACAAGAGCACAAGAAGTTTATTTTGTAAGTGATCCCAGGAAACCTTATTAGGGCACAATAAAAGAGAAGACAGTCAATAAGTCATGTGCTATCCAGGCAAGTTTCCCTTGAGAGTAATTTAAACATCACAGAGAAATGTAAAAGCCAGTGCGGAATGTAGGCCTCAGAGCTATCCTCCCTAAAGTGCAAGGGAACCAGCATATTTAAACACAAAATCCCACGAAATATTGTTTGAGGGCTGCTGCTGTAGAAGAGTCCTGTAACACTAACAGTCTGTGGTGTGAGCAAACTTAGGAAGTGCTAAAACTGAAAGAAAACTTGAAGACAAAGTAATGATGGTGCGGATAGATGGTTGGTGGAAAGGGATACGGTTCACTGATGGTAGTGAGTCAAGTGTCGTTCAGAAATATATATTTGTAACTGATGATTATGCTTTCTGTAGTCACAATATATGTACTATGTGTAATAGATAAAGTCAATAACATTCCTGCACAAATTTTTTAAAAATGTATAAATATTATAATAGTAAAATTTGCTTAGAACATGAACTGGAAATTCATATTATATGATAATAGATAATAAGCATTTAAAATAGCCTGCACTTTCAGAAACAGGAAATACTAACACTCAGTGCCAACAATATTTTATATAAATTATTAATCTATTCAGTTAAAGTCCCACTGTGACCTCATCCATTGGTCTAGCTCTTGAGACTGCAAAGAAAAAAAAATCATAGCTCAAGTGTATCTGTCATGTAATTGAATAAATTTATTGTTTTCTTTTTATGACCTCTACTTATCAGCAGTGCCTTTTGTCAATAACTAACTACATTGCTCTATTTCAAGCCATTTATAATTCTAACATCCAGGAATGCCATAGACATCTAGGAAATGGTCAAGGTCAGCACTGAGAACTGAAAATATATACTCTTGGTGTAA
Source organism: Ochotona princeps (assembly GCF_030435755.1). Classification (NCBI taxonomy): domain Eukaryota; kingdom Metazoa; phylum Chordata; class Mammalia; order Lagomorpha; family Ochotonidae; genus Ochotona; species Ochotona princeps. The sequence goes on along the minus strand of NC_080846.1, from coordinate 37,349,399 downwards.
CGTAAGCAAAACTAGGTAGAGGTATGTTTACATTAGGTTTTCTCAACTAGGCAACTGTGTGCCTAAGGAACATCTGGCGATATTAGGAGACTGTCAGAATCTCGTGACTGAGGATAAGTTATTTGTTAATAGCCTTGGTAGGTAGAGAGCACACATTCTAGAAAGCATCTTGGAATACACAGGAAAAGCCACTGTGCTTTCATCTTGAAAGAATTTTCTAAACCAATATAATACTATTGCCATAGTGACAAACTCTGATTTTGGTGATATTTAAAGTAACATTCTATCCAAAGAAAATGAAAATTTATTTATTCTTTAAATCTTTTGTAGGTTTTTTTTCCTATACAGAAAAGCTCCCTATACTTATGGATATTATCAATATCTAAAAAAAAGTAATCCACTGAATAGTTACAAGAATATTCAGAAACTTCTTTTTGGAAAAGTGCTGGTCTGCCTATGATTTCCTGGTGCAAATGTTAAAATTCTGTGTGTGAATACATTTGCATCAAGTTAGAAGAAATGATTTATTTCACTCTTGATTTTCCCTAAGTCATTCTCTATTGTTTTCCTAAACCACAAGCAGGGATCTGGATAGGAAATGGAGCGCCCGGAACATGAAACCCTGTTCATATAGGAGCTTGGTGACATGCAAGGTGAGGAACTGGACACTGAGCCATTACACCTGGCCCACTGCTACACTTTAGATCTAGCTCCCTGCTATTGTACCTAGGAAAGCAGAGGAGGATAATGCATTCATCTGATCCCTGTACCCATGAAAGAAACAGAAGATGCTCCTGGCTGTTGGCTTCAGACCTTCCCAACTTGGGCCTTTGTGGCCTTTTGTGGGAATGAACTGACAAATGGGAAATTCTCTCCAATTCTCTCTCTCTCTCTCGTGTGTGTGTGTGTGTGTGTGTGTGTGTGTGTCCTGCACTCTCTCTCTCTCTCTGAAACTCTATATGTTAAATTAATATATATATGATGTCTTTAGCATCAAAAAATACTGAAAGCATTGTTTTGTTTTGTGTTTCTTCTCTTTTGGTATCACATCAAATGCATCTTGTCAGGATTACTGTATTTCTAGTTCATAAACCTATAGCAGTGCTGTACACTGTCAGTTCATCTCAATTTAAGCCTCAGTTTTACTGTTTTGTAATGATATCTCATTATTTTGTGCTCATGATTTATACATTATTATGAGGCTCACTCTGTCGCATTTCGCGTGAATATAGAGTAGGCACAGACATTTTAAAAATGTATATAGGTGGGCTTGGCAGCGTGGCCTAGTGGCTAAGGTCCTCGCCTTAATCTCATATGGCCGCTGGTTCTAATCCCGGCAGCTCCACTTCCTCTCTCTCTCTCCTCCTCTCAGTATATCTGACTTTGTAATAAAAATAAAATAAATCTTTAAAAAAAATGTATATAGGTAAATTAGGTTAAATTGATTTTTAATTGGATTTACCAGAATATTGTTGTTTCAATTGCCTACACTTCAGTGTATAGCTGCTATTAAGCCATAGTTAAAATGGCTTTCAAAAGGACTTTTACGACTTAGAACATTCATTTGCCAACTGCAGCACATTGACTATCAAATATCCAGGTCAACAGCAAAATTGCAACATCTTATTACCTCCCAGTGCCAAAAGAATGTGGATAATAGAGGAGAAACATATACAGAGCCATCACCAGAAATAGTCTGTGGGGAATTTTTCCAGTCTGTAATGGATAAAATTTTCAGCAGTGGATTTTGCTAGCTTCAATGGTGAGAAAAAAACAGATATCTTCTATGGCCAGGAATTCACTAACACATGAAATACAATTATATGTACACTTTCTATTGCTTTGTTTTGATAAAAATTATGCACAATGGGATATCTCAGGACTTCTATATTTGTAATCTCCATATTTAGAGCAATACTGAAGTCTATGTAAGTGAAGTTTCATGTTTTATGTATAGGGAAATGAGCCAATCCCAAAAGGTTAAATACCACATGTTTGCCTTAATTTAAGATGATATGATTTTATGTATAACATGTTATGTTATGAATGTTATATGTTGTGTATAAACTAAAATTGAAATGTCAGTGAGGTGGTCACAGAAGGTGGCTAGGAACTCGCATTTACTTTTAACATATTGGTTACTCATTACTATGTCAATTAATTCCATAATGATGTAAATTTTTGCTGATGGTATGTTGGAGCTCTTAATTGACTGGGATGATACTCTGCTGGCTCTGTCTTCAGGCCAGAGAGGGTATACCTAAGAAGCTGTTGAACTTGACTGGACAATAAGATGCTGGACTCTATGTTTGGTGTATGCTTGCAATGGGGGAATCTCAACTGAACTTGAGCTGTGGTTATGCGACAAGTTGGAGGAATCCACCATGGTGGGAGGGTTTGGGGAGGGGTGGGGAGAACCCAAGTACCTATGAAACTGTGTCACATAATACAATGTAATTAATGAATTAAAAATAATAAATAATAAAAAAAAGAACAATAAATGTCCTTCGGGACCAGGGAGGAGAGTTTTCTCTGGTCCGAGCCTGGCTCCACCTCTGGACCCCCACTTTCCCTCGCAATGACCATCGGGATCGCTCCGAAAACCGCTCATAGCAAACAATCATACAAACAAAAAAAACCTAAAATGAATATATAAATAACAAAAAGTAGAGCTTGGAATCTGACAGGAAAGAGCTGGCGTGGATTGGCTCATGCCTCACTGGGTGGGACACAAAGATTAGTCACTCCTCACCATGGTGTTGAGGATTTTCCTGCACACCCTTCCCCGCCCAAAAATGTTCTGCACCTTAAATGTCGACAAATGTCTTGTTAGAGTTACAAGCCAGTCTAGATTATCCTAAAATCTGCCAAGATCAGCAAAATTATACTTCAACACAACAAATGGCTAAATACGAAAATGAAATAGACACCTGACAGCTGAATGGTACCTTATAGCCATTTTAAGGTATATAGCAGCCGGTCCTGTATATAAACTAAAATTGAAATGTCAATGAGCTAATCAGAGGTTGTGGTTAGAACTTGCTTTTTTTTTTTTTTTAACATACTGATTACTCAAAACCATGTCAATTCCATAATGTTGCAAATTGCTGTTGATGTTATATTGGGACTCTTAATTGACTGGGATGATATTCTACCAGCTCTAACTTTGGACCAGAAATGGTCTCCCCAAGAAACTGTTCAACCCATCTGGACAATAAGTAGCTGGACTCTATGCTTGGTATATGTTTGCAAGGAAAGGATCTTGATTGAATTTGAACTGTAATACTGTATCAAGGTGGAGGAATCCACCGGGGGGAGGGGCTTGGGGCTGGGGGATTCCCAGAGCCTATGAAACTGTCACATAATGCAAAATAATTAATAATAAAAAAAGAAAACAGGTGTTTTTGTGTTGTGTGTGTAGCTATATCTGTAGAATCTACAAAATCCTGACATGAGATATTGTACAACATTATTTCAATTTCTTATTGAGGCAAAGTGACTTATTTGAGTGATTTTATAAAGTAATCTCCACGAGTAAGTCACATTAAATTTTATCAGTCTGCTTCTAACACACATAATCATTGCTGCTGCCTATGGCTGTGGCTACATTTTCTCCTAAGAACGAGCTCAGTATGTCATCAGTGTGCTCTTTGTCATATCCAAACCTACTCATGTCCATTCTGGTCAATATTCAGTGTCTTTAATACTAATATTCCCTAGTCACTAGTTTTTGTCCTGTGTAGATAAAAATGCTGGAAAAACGGAAGTGAGAATAACACTTTACTAATACGTTAATAAAATAACATGCTTCATTGTGGGGAGAGTCCAGATTTGAACCACAGAAATCTGCTGCAAAAGAAATTGATGCTATAATTTTGATGCTATAATTCTTGCTAGTGCAAGTAAAATATTCATTATATATATACATTGTAGCTAATAATAGCATATGAATGTGTAGAAAAAAAATGACACTAAAAGCTAAATTTTCAATATACTAAGAAAAGAAAATGCTTTCTATTGATTTTTTTTTGATGAATAACTTGGCTCACTTTTGTTTTTCATTCATAGCATTTTGACAAGATGTATGAGTTACGGGTATAAACTGTGTTTCTGGAACAACTTGAAAGAAATGAACCTTTTGTAGTATCTTTAATCTTAACTTATTTGAGCTAGCTAAACAGCACAGGATATTCATATTTTCACCGATTATGTGATTTATACCTAAGCTTTGAAAAATCTCCAAAATTGACAATTTAATATATGGGAATGCTACACAATCTTCAATTTTATGTAACAAGGGCCCTATAGCTATAACTTAAACTGCATTTACAATGGTAATACAAGATAGCTGCTTGGCAGATAAATTCCAGCAAAGGAGAGGGGATGTGGGCCAGCAGTTTTGGCAGAGAGGATTAAGGAATCTATTGTGAAGCTGGTATCCTACAATAGTGCTGGTTAACTTCCTGGCTGCTACGCTTTCAAAAAAGTTCATTGCTAATACATCAGGGAAAGGAACAGATGACCTAAATTCGTAGGTTCTTCCTAACAATGTTAGAGACCCAAATGTAGTTTCAGGCTCATCATTTCAACCTGGCCCAGACCTGACTGCCACAGCCATCTGGGAAGTGATCCAGCTGATGGGGGCTCTAATTCTCTCTCTTTCTCTCTCTCTCTCTCTCTCTCTCTCTCTCTCTCTCTCTCAATCTTCTCCTCTAACTGACTTTAAAATAAAAAGAAGTGTATCTTTAAGTAGAAGGAGGGGCAGTGTTTGCCTTGTTGTAATTTGGAAGGGAAAAATGAAATACAAATGAGATGACATGTATTTGAAAACAACTGTGTACCTGTCCACTGCCTCCTTTTATTTGATAAACAACATTTTTGGAAGCAACAAATTCTCTCTATTCCATCCTCAGGCAGTGATATGATCCACCAGTCATAAAACTCAACATTTACAGGAATGAGTATGTGATACATGTCAGTTCAACAAGCATGTTTCCCCTAGTGATTTCTGGATATGCAATAAAATAAGAAAGGCTAGTCTCTGATGGTAAAATGAAGGAGATTTGCAAATTTACCAGTTTCAAGCCAACAATATCTTATGAAAATTTGTGTTGATTTGCCGAATCAAAGCCATTGAGAATAATTGGGGGAAAAAGGAGAAACAGATAATAAAGAGAAACTCTAAACTACAGCAACATTTGGACTACTCTAATTGTTTTAGTTTATCATAACTTCAGGCTTGCCATTAGTCCTTAGTTTTCTTCTCTTTCTTTTTTTTGAAAGATTCATTTATTTTTATTGGAAATGCTGATCAGATTTATAGGAGCGACAGAGAGAAAGATCTTCATCCACTGGTTCACTCCCCAAATGGCTTCAATGACTGGAGCTGAGCTGATCCAAACCCAAGAGCCAGGAGCTTCTTCTGGGTCTCCCACAGGATTGCAGGGTCTCAAGATTTTAGGCCATTCTTTACTACTTTCCCAGGCAATAAGAGGGAGCTGAATGGGGAATGGAGCAGTGGGGACATAAACCAGTGGTCATGTTGGATCTTGGCTCTTATAAAGTGAAGACTTAGCCATTGAGCCATTTATCTATTTCAAAGACGGAGTCAGAGAGAGAAATGGCCAACGTCTTCTATCTGTTATCTCAGTTTCCATATGCTAGAACAGCCTTGTCTGAAAGCCAGGAACTCTAACCTGGTCTACCAAAGGGGCACAGGAACTCAAGTATTTGGGGCAGCATTGAATCTTTTTCAGCCAAATGAGTAGGAGGCTGGGTCAGAACATTGAAGCAGCCTGGACTTCAGTATGGCATGCAGGTCTCAACCAGCAGCTGAATCCACTATACCACAACATGCATTTCCAATCCTGAGTTTTCCTTTTCCTTTGTGAGAATATGATCATTTTTTTAAATAAGTGGGCTTTCATTGAATGCATGAAGCATTTATCCAGCAAAGTTCAAACGGCTAAAAAAAAGGACTAACATGATTTGTGTTTTATCATATAGATAATGTTCTAGATGGAATCATGCAGCAGAAAGCTTCTGAGACTGGTTCACCTTTTAATTAAAGTATGTTTAGATATTGCTTCATTTCCATTCACACAAGCATCAAGGTAGAACTTATTTCCTAACCTGTTTATGCTTTTCAGTGTAACTGAACTTCCCACTGCTGCTTTAATTATCTTTATTCTGCCTATGGGGAGTGAAATCTTGCTGGCAGAGACCCTGTGAGCTGCCTGGCTGTTACATTCTGCCTCCAGTTTGGGAGCTGCAGTTCTCATTCAACTGCTGTACACTGGACTTTTTTGAGCTTAACACTGTCACATTTCAGACTTCTATTTTAGCAGCTGCCAGTAAAATGGTACTGCCAGATGACATCTTAAAACAAGAAAAGTAAAACTTTTACAGTCCTATATATGCCAAAGAAAAATTAATTAGTATGAAGAAAATCTCAGGGTGGTATGCCAACCTAAGTATTAAGAAACCATTAAGACAGATGTAAAAGAAGGGGATGGGGAGGACGTTGTGGCAGGATAGGCTAAGCTGCTTCTTGGGATCTTGGCTTCCCATATGATGTGCCAATCAAAATGTAAGTTCTGCTTCAGGTACTGCTTCCTGCTGATGCACCTGGGACCCAGAAGATGATGCTTTCAGTACCTCGGACCCTGACATTTTTTGTGGGAGGCTTCTATGAAATTCTTCACTTCTGGCTTAGGCTGCCCAGTCCAGCTGTTATAGGCATTTTGAATTGTGAAATATTTTATTGTTAGCTATAGTTACACACATTGTGCAAAAAAACACCAAAATTTGTTCCCCTTAACCTGTAAAATTTAACTCACTGACCAACTTTTTCAGTATCCTCCTGTTCCCTTCTTCTCAGTCTGGCAACCACTATAACACTTTATATTTGAAAGAAGTTCACTTTTTCAGATCCCACTTACTGGTGAGACCATGAAGTCTTTCCCTTTCTGGATCTCATATCATTTTTACATGATACAAAAATTTTGCAAATGAGGAACCTAAGAAATAGGAAATCCATGCATTCTGATACTTGGGTTTGATAAAGAATGCAAAACTATGTAGAAATGCAATTGGAGAAAGTTTGTAAGATAATAAATGGGCAGGGACTCAGCGTGAACTTTTGCTTGGATTCTTCTGTGGACCTGTGCTTTCAGAGGTGAGCACATTCCTTTCCTCTGGGTGTAGGCTGGAGGCCTCTGGAATGAGGTTATGAATGACTGCATGGGAATGTCAGGTTTTCTGTGATTTTTTTCCCCCAGGGGAGAGGATTAGCAAGAAGACTGTAAATACTTTTCCAGCCCTGCTACTTTCCCCACTAGCAAGCTGTCATATTCCAAGGAAAAATGTCCCAGTGAAAATCACAAAAACATGAATAAATCACACAGATGTTATATTGAAGTTCAAAAAAAGTGTAACACACAAAAGACTGCATAGTTTGTAATAGCATGTGTATATCCTCCAAGAGCAAGCAAGAATATTCTCATGACCCCTAATGTACAACCTACAGAAAACTCACAATGGGCCATGGCTCTGAATCTGATCTGACACCATCAAATTACTAGAGGGAAATAGGAGGATACACCAAAAGATACTGACACGAGCAAAAACTGCTTAGACAAGACTCTAGAAGCACAAAAAGTAAAGCCAAAAATAGACAAATATGATTACAACAAGCTAAAAGCTTCTGCACAGAAACACTCATCAAGGTGAAGATCTAACTGACAGAGCAGGAGAAAAGATCTGAAAACTGTGTAACTGATACAGTAGTAATACACAGGATATATAAGAAAATAAAGAAACTGAATAGCAACAAAACAAAGAATTCACTCAAGAAATATGTAAGTGAAGCTGACATTTTGAAATATGATATGTATAACTTTCCTACTGTGAAATCATCTAATTACATGTCAATATTATGGTATACTGTAAATTATCACTGTTTAAAAGAAATTTGTAAACACAAATATATTTTCAGATTATTAACATTAATTGCAAGTGTAAATTCACATTTGATTGTGACTATCGAAATTATTCTGGTGAGAAAAATATGGCACACCTTAAATTGTTAAGCTTCCATTTTGAGAGTTTAATATTGCTAATAAGATTAAGTATATTGTTCTAGCTCTATTAAAATGTGTTCTTGTCTATTTCCTTTTAATAAGTATTCTATAAAATCTTGATTCTAAGGACACAAAATTTGTGCTAGTTTTTACTTGTTATACTAACTTCATTTTGGCAAGCTAAAGTACCTACTCAAATTTCTGTATAAATTTATTGCACAAAATGAACAATGTCATAATTATGACAAATGTATTAAGAAAGTGCATAAAGGCATGGATTTGATTTATATTCTGTCAGGGTGAATGCTAAACTGGAATTAGACTTTATTGATTTTAATTTCAAGTGAGAGCATTCTTTCTGATGTATTATGGTACTGTTCCAAAAATGAATTAAATATAAAGACATTTCATACTACAATCAAGCCACACCTAATGAAACTTCAGTGCTTTTTTAACAAGAAAATTGCTCAATGATTGCTGAGAGTAAAGGGAAGTCATAAGTAACACAGATTTGTTTTATTTGTTGTGCTGCAAAAAATTCTAACAAATAGCAAATTAAATTGATAAGCTTCAGCATTTTTTCTTAAACTGATAAAATCTGGTGTTCAAGTTTTCTCTCTTTAAGGAAAAATCAAGGAAATAGTGAAGTACAGATGTAAACTTTTCTTTTTTTCCTGTCTAATTGAGTAGTTTTATCATAATTGTGCCAAAACTCTTGTTCTCTGGGCTATGCTTTATGTTCCCATTTAAAAAGTGTGATTGGTAGACATTTATTTTCTGCGCACTGCAGTGAAACTTTTCATCAACATTTGAAACCATTATAATGTGATTTCCCAATCAGGCTGTATACAGATTTATAAATCCTGTAAAATTTATTTCTATGCGTATTTATTCATGATCATCTTGCTATTCTTTTCTATCTAGATGTGTTAAGGCTGCTGTGATGTAAGCCAATCACACAGTAAGATATGTAAGTGGGTATGAATAAATTATTACAATAGAATAATGTCATTTAAAATGAACATAGTATATTTTGAAGTAGAAGACTTCTGCATAGTGGCTTCATTTAAGATTTTAAATATTAGCAGTAAGATAAATGTATTTCCAGCTCTACTGTAAAATATAGATCATATTCAAATGTTTGTGTTTGGATAGAAAGACAATAATTTTCATATAATTTTGGTAAAATGACAAATATTGATATGGGTGGCCATCTGTTTTGTTGAAATGATTTTGAGTCAGTACCAATGTATTTAAGATCTAATCAACATCTCTTCTACTGAAGAGATGTTTTGACCTCCATACATTGAGGTAGGTTTCTGATCTTTCTTAGAGTTTATTTATAAACACTTCAGTAAAAGTTTGTGCACATTTTGCAAGAAGATCATTCTCACACAGTGATTGTTTTCAGTGTAATAGAGTTTGTGTTCAGTTTTGGTTTTCAAGCTGCAACCATAAGCCTTTAGGTCCAGGTTATCTTCTCTGGACTTTCTCAGTGCAGGCAAAGTGAAGCTATTCTGGCTGTAGCACTTGCCCTACATTGTTTTCCATTGTTTTTCTGACTGGCGTACAAATGGCCCCTTTCCTCTATATTGGATAGTCACAGAGGTGAAGAGAATGATGTTTCTCTTCCCTATAGCGTCTTGGCTGAATATACCGCTTTCCCTCTGTAATGGCATCTTCCTCTCATATTTGTACTTTATTTTTGTGTTCTCATTCTTTGGTTTTGTGTTAATTAATCCCTACTATGTACTGGGGGCTAGATAATGGATCAAATTCATGAAGAAAGATACCATAGGGAAACCACTGAGTAACCTCAAAATCACCATTCTTATGATAATATGAGTAGATGCCATGAATTCTAAGAACATTAGGAAATGGTGCTGATGCAAGTCTTACTGAGTCAGAAAGCACAGCACAGAAATTTTCATGCAGGAAAGTTCCTTATAGGGAAGTTATTCTGTCCCTTACGTCAACATCTTAATATTTCTTGTCCACATTGTTTTCATTCAACATGTCAAGGTTATATTGCTCAATGCTGCATTTTAGTTTTAAATTCATCTTCATTTCTTCCGTTGTTAATTCTGTTAAATTAACAAAAATATTATTTACAGGTATTCATGGGATACAAGGTGATGTGTTGATTTATGTAAAAGTGCAATGCAAAGGATACTCATATTTGTCACCTCACTTAGTTATAATTTTCTGATGTTATGATTGGAACACTTAAGACTGATTCTCAACATATTTCAAGTGTGCAATGCAATATTATTGGTTATATTCATCATACTATATATTAGATCTACAGGATTTATTCCACATACTTAATTGAAACTTTGCATAATTTGGCCATCTCTTCCCCATTTTAGCATTTGCCTCTCTCATCCCTGGAAATCATCATTGTACTGTCTGTTTTGAGGCATTTGAACATTTTAAAATTACACATGGAAGTGAGATCAAGTGGTGTTGGTCTTTTTGTGCCTTTCTTATTTCACTTAGCACACTTGCTGCTGTATTTGTGTGTGTGTGCGTGTGTGTGTGTGTTCTTTATCTGCTCATCCATCAGAGGACATTTAGGCTAATTCCTTAATTCTTATTTTGGCTGTTGTGACTAGTGCTGCAATGAACTGTACAATGGAGGTTAGCATATCAAGAAGTGAAAATATGTTGTGGTATATGTCTCTACTCCTGAATAAAAGGAGTATTCCCAATGAAATGGTTAAATATACCTTGACAGTATAATACTGGATTTATACATTTGCCTATACCTTTATTGCCATGATACACTTAAATAGCAGAATGTTAAACTTGTAACTGACTAAAGGACTTTAGTATTGTAATAATATTGGAGAGGGGCAGCAATCTCTTCTGGCTGACCCAAGAACTGTGAATGGGGTTAGCCCTTGCTGGGAAGCTAAGGGGACACTCCGGTTGGATTGGGGTCCCACTGGTAGAGATCAGAATAGGATTGGGGGGCAGAGACTTGGCTGGACATGGCTACAGCCTGCACTAGCACAGGTGTGTAGTAGGACTGTGGAGTGACAGATTGGGCTAGACCCCAGCCCCCACTCGTACTTGTGAGAGGCAGGTTAGGTGTAGAATAAGCCAGATAGGTCTTGACTTCCACTGAACTATGTGAAAGCTATGTCTGGGTGTGAACCAGGTATTGCTGGTCTGAAACACCCAACAAAAACCAGAATACGTATGGCTGGTTGAGCAAGGCCACTGTTTTTGCCAAGACAGGAGGTGGACAAAGTTAACCTGGGCCAACGACCCACTGGTGTGCACGAGAACTGCCACTGGGAGGAGACTCGATGGAGGAGCTTGGGAAACTTCTTCATTGGTACACAGTCCCTGCAAATGAGCACAAGAAGCAAGGCAAGGAGCAGCCCAGACAATGCCAAGTTGCAGTACCCACCAGCATACATGTGGGTCAGGTCTGGGGACAGACCAGTCTGGGCCAGCACATAACACCCACTGGCAGATCTGAGAATGAGGGCAGGGCAGAGGAGCCAGATTGGGCCACATCAGCAGCCAGTTCACATTAGGACCAGGACAGCAATCAGACTGGGCTGGGATAGGCTGCAGTACCCACAAGCAGGACCAGGAACAGATGGCAGACTTGACTAGGCCAGACTGTGCAGATTGTGGATGATGAGCTGAAGCGCGTCTTGCCAGCTTGGGTCCAGTCGGGACCGGATACATGAGTTCCAGGGATGGGGGATTCAGTGGGACTCAGTCTGGAGGATCACCTAATAAGTGATCCCAGGGGTAGGGGATTTGGGGGAGCTCGGGTTGCCTTCCGGTTAACCCCACTAAAAACAAGAAGAAACAGCAAATTTGAAAGCAATAAGTTCACCCAATTTTCCCTAAACCTCTATCCTTCCCACCCTGACCAACCATGTAATCATCATAAAATATGAAATTAAAAAAAATTGGGGAGGGGCAATGGGAGTGAAAAATGGGGACAACAGGGAAGGGGGATTGAGAAGTCCATATCTACAACACTGTATCATAGAAAGTAACAATGAAGAGAATAAACACATCTTTGAGCTACTGTCTGCATTTGCTTTGTATATACAGCCAAGAATATAACAGACTGCTCATATGATATTACTCTTTTAATTTTTTTTGGAAAGCCTCCATACTGCCTTTCAGTAAGAATGTATTAATTTGCACTCCATTAAAAAAACCTTACAAGGTTTCCCTTTTATACTCCTCCTTGCCCCGGAAGAGCATAAAAGGGAAACACTAGAGTTATTTTGATAATAGCCAATATAACACATATGAGGGGGCACCTCATTGCAAATTTAATTTTCATATCTCTGGAGATTAGTGATCTTAGCTATTGTGTTATCTACCTGCTAGTCATTTGTATATCTTACTATGAGAAATGTCTATTCTGGGTTCTTTGCCTATTAAATAATGAGGTAGAAACTTCATTTCCATTAAAGACAAAGAGGAAATTAGATATAGAGTAAATTTATTCCAGAATAAGTCTTCAGTATTTTTCTTTTCCATAAAATTGTTTTTCTGGCTATTTCCTCATAATATTTATTTTAATTTTGCTAAATTCCTTTTTACTCTATCGCTTAGGTTTCTTACAACACTCCAATATTAATACTACATTGAAAATAGAATCTCTAATTTTAAAGTTCCACAAAAATACATTTTGTAGGAAATAGTTTGGACAAGAATTTATTAATAGATAAAACAGATTTTTAACTTATTAACTGGTAGGCAAGTTACAGTATGCAAAGGAAGGAGGAGAAAAAAAAACAGAGAAAAAAATGTTTGAAATATTTATTTTTATTGAAAAGTCAAATATACAGAGGAGGAAAGAGAGAAAGATCCTCCATCTGCTGGTTCACTCCCAAAGTGCCCACAATGGCCAGAGCTGAGCCGATCCAAAGCCAGGAGCCAAGAGCTTCCTCTGGGTCTCCCACAGGGTGCAGGGTTGAAAAACACTTTTGGCTGTCTTGGACTGCTTTCCCAGGGACAGGCAAGGAGCTGGATGGGAAGTGGGGCAGCTGGGATTAGAACCGGCACCCATATGGGATTTCAGGTCATGCAAGGTGAGGACTTTAGCCCCTAGGCTACCACTGGGCCCAGAAACAAAAAAAATGGGCAAAGTTAGAAACATTTTCCATATTTTTATGGCAAATAAAGAAAACCATTCGAAGTATTATTTTATGTCAATGAGATCCACCTGTTTTGGTTTTTTTTTTTTTAAGGATTTATTTATTTGTATTGGAAAGGCAGATATACAGAGAGGAGGAGAGACAGAGGGGAAGATCTTCCAACCAATGATACACTCCCCAAGTGACCGCAACGGCCTGTGCTGCGCCAATCTGAAGACGCGAGCCAGGAACTTCCTCCAGGTCTTCCACATGGGTGCAGGAGTCCCAAGACTTTGGGCCATCCTGGACTACCTTCCCAGGCCACAGGCAGGGAGCTGCATGGGAAGCAGAGCTGCTGTGATTAGAACCGGTGCCCATATGGGATCCTGGTGCTTTCAAGGCAAGGACTTTAGCCACTAGGCCACCACACCAGGCCCAAGCATTAACATTGCATAGCAATTTATTTATTTAATTTGCATAACAGAGACGTATACATTTCTAGAAATTTTCCATTAATTTCAAGTCAGTGGCAGAAATTTTTTTTCAATATTTTATTCAAAATAATAGCTAATCCACATTCTTGTGTTCTGAAATAGTTATTTGATCAAAACGACTTAATATTGCTTTTTACATAGTCTAAAATCAGCATCAGCATGTTATTTAAATCCTGTACTTAAATCTGACCACTGTTTAGTGTTAGTTGCCTCTAAATCAAATATATAAAATAACATAATTACGTAAACTTTGCATAGTTCTATAATAATGAAGGCATCCAACTTTAAGTACTGATACACCTAGGGTGGAGGAAGGGAATGTTTTAAAGAACCGTAAAAAGCATTGCAACTGTGTGAGACTTTATCCCCCACACATATGGAATCACCTTGCTTTAATAGATTAGAAGTCCCAAGTCAACACAAACAATTTCATCTTTTACCTAATTAAGATATATCTTGTAACTTATTTAACCTGTATCTCAGCATAATTTTTCCTTAATATGACATTTTGAAAAATGAGACTTCAGGAGTATATGTACAAACACCTCCCATGATGGGGTATCACGTTCCAATATATTTGTGGAAACATATTTTACACACGTATTATATTGTACTACATATTTGAATACAGTACACTGTGGTTAATATAATTGTGTATTAATAAGAGATAAATAAATAGCTCTAAAATGAAACTATTAATAATAACTATGCATTTGTCATTGCAGAAAGAAACAAGATAATTACAGGGATGTTTGCAGGTAAGCTATGGGAAAGGCACATAAAACTTTTATTCATAGCTTAGAACTCCTTGATATGAAGATTCAGCAAGTAGAAGGTATTCAGTGAGACCAGAGTAGTGGTTTATGATGATTATAACTGGCACTGGTTTCTGTCATGAATTGTCCATCTTCAAGAGCATAGGATAAGGAACAAAATGAAACCCATTCAAAAACTTTTCCAAAGTGAATTTCCAGCCAGCCCAAGACACTGAGCAACTCAAAGACCTTGCCTATTCACAAGGAACTGAACCGATATCCATACAAGACGTGTGTGCCACGAGTGGTGGCTTTGCCCGCCATATCACAGCGCTGATCCCTGCATTAGTCTCTTCATACGTTTCAGGAGATTCCAAATGAGTTTATAGATTCATTTCCCTAAACTTCACAACTCATGATATATATCATCTAAAATAGCACCTAAATGCCTTTCTAGTTGTTCATGTGGTCACTAAATAACACTAAAATTCTACAATGTAGAAAAGTTAATATGAGCACCAGGGAATTATAGGAACAAAAGAGCTAACACCTCATGCACACAGCTATATATACAGATGAAGATGATGGAAACTTGTAAATTATAATCAGGTGAATTAAACCCCAAATACCATTATGAAAAATAATAGAAAATCAGGTTACATGTGTACCTTTTAACCTCTAGTATTATCACTTTCTGATACTTTGCTTTCACAAATTTACTACACTAACTACATTTTGAAAGAAGCCCACCTGCATGGTGTGTGCTGGCTCTGTGAGCACTGGAGATAGGGGGTCTCGGCTGGCCTAGATCTTTGAGCTCGCCTTCATGGTGGGTGCTGGTCTGTGAGCCTGGGCTCAGCAGTCCTGCGTGCCTGGATCATACAGTCTGGAGTGGCAACAACTCCCAGGGGAAGCTCACTGGCCACCCAGTGGCACACTTGTGGGAACTTGGTATATGGGCTTGCAGTGGTGTGGGAATGGCATAGGTGGGGGAGTGCAGGAGCCTATAATCACGTCCAGGATTGGCGGTCTGACCCTGGACTACATGTGTCAGAATTGGGCCTCCTCAAAGGAAAATAAAGCGCATTGGATAGCTGGCCCTGATGCACATGGAGGATTGGCAGCCCACTTGGGCCATCTTTCACTGCCTTCCCCGGGGCTTTAATAGGGAGCTGACCAGGAAATAGAGCAGCAATACTACTTCCGGCTCATCAGGAGACTGACATTGCAGGTGATGTTTTAACCCACTCCATCACAGTACTAGACCTTAATGACAAGCACTTAAGCACATAAATGAAACGGAGATCAAATCCAAACCTCTAACAATGTATTTATTCTTACATTTCATTCACAGAGTCCTGGCATATGCTTTAATTTTTCATTACTTTTTCTAAAGTTACCAGTGTTGTAGTTTCCTAAACATATACCATAGATTTAATTTCAAGAAACAACTTATCATACAGATTTCAACCAAATTGAGAAATACAAAGCTGAGTTTTGAAAATGTATTTCCCCTCGAATTTTCTCCTGGTGATTCACTCTGTAGCTGAACAGTCAGTAGGAACCAGGAGAAAATACCATAAATGCAATGTTTCTTGACAAAAGAGATGGCAAAAATGATTGTCTCTGAGTCTGTGTCTCTGTGAGAAACATTGTTTCTTACATTCTGCTTTTGGGGGCTATCTTTTGTCTATGAAGGCAGACTGGAGGCAAATGTCCATTAAGTGATAAAGGATAATGAGTGTTCACAGTGAAAATGGATGGTGATGGCAGTAACAGGAACTAACAGGAACAGGACAGATAACAACAAGACAGAGTTGAGGATTCCCACATTCCCAAGTAGAAAAGTAGAAGTCCAACATGGATTGCTCTTATTTAGCAACTTGGAAAAAATATAAAAAATACACATATCAGATATTGCTATTATAACTATTGCTTTGCAGCTATGGCTATGCATTAATGTTCTTATTTTAATTTAATCTCCAAATTTATTCAGGCTTATAGTATAACCCTTTAAACAAAAAAAACATTTATAGTCTTTCAAAATTTTGTTTAAAAAAATTAAATTTGGGCCCAGCCCGGCGGTAGCCTAGGGGCTAAAGTCTTGACCTTGCGTGCTCTGGAATCCCATATGGGTGCAAGTTCTTATCCCAGTGGCTCCACTTCCCATCCAGCTCCTTGCCTGTGCCTGGGAAAGCAGTCCAAGACAGCCAAAAGCGTTTTCGACCCTGCACGCATGTGGGAGACCCAGAGGAAGCTCTTGGCTCCTGGTTTTGGATTGGCTCAGCTCTGGCCATTGTGGGCACTTTGGGCATGAACCAGTGGATGGAGGCTCTTCCTCTCTCATTCCTCCTCTGTATGCATCTGACTTTCAAATTAAAAAAAAAATAAACTCAGCAGAGTTTATTTGAACAAAGAATCAATCATGAATCAACCAACACTCAGAATCAGTTTAGATTTACAGTGTGGAAGGACTATTTAGTGCCCAAATAACTGGAAGAATTGCTCTGAAATAATTTGATTGGTGAAAGCTCCACTTTTGCCTTTGGTACGCTCTACTCTGCTGGAGTTCAGCTGCTAAAATTGGCTACAGCTCAGTTATTATTTATAAAATATGTTCCTAAGTTAGAATTTCATCTATTCACACACTAGGTTAAGTTGCAGTTCTTTCATAATAACTCATGGACCTGAAATGATAGTTCAGTAGCAAAATCTTAGTCAAGTGCCAGTATCGCATGTTGGCACCAGTTGCTGTCCTGACTGTTCGTTCCCACTAGGTGCTTATTCTTCATGATAGTCCTGTCTATTTGTGGGTTTTTGTGTTTTCAGATGAACCTCTGTATCACTTTTTCCCACTTTATGAAGAATGTTCTTGGTAATTTGATAAAAATTCCTAGCTATCTGTGCTACACACGATAAGATCTTGTGATGTAACCTATTAATCCATAATTCACGAGAGGTCGAAGGCATGTGATCACCCGAGATTGCTAATATCCCTCTTACCAGTGTTATGACTGCTACCCATGAGTAATGATGACCTAGTCTGCACTGTACTTCCATTTGAACCACACAGCTAGCATTAATTTCTGCAGGAAGATATTGGATACTCCACTACATCACCCTAACGTCACAATGAAACCGCTGCTATGAGTTCAACAATATAATGGAGACAAAAACTCACTGTTTTTTTTTCTTTTTTCCTTCCCAACCCATGGTTGACTGTAACTAAGCGGAGGTATACTGGAAGGGCAGCAGAAATAAATATGTCCATAGGCAGAAACGGAGAGTATACACCCCTACTTGCAATACAAGGATGGTCTTACCTTTAAATGACAGATAAGTCCCAATTCCTATTAAACTGTGTCATAAAATAAAGAATTCAAGCAAAAATTAATACCATTTTTACAAACAATATTATGTCCTCTAGTTCAGAGGAAAAAATCAAATTATAAGCAAATACCCCATTGATTCCTTCATGACAATAGCCTTTCACCACTTTCAGCTTCCTAAGGGCTACTCAGGAATATAAATCTTCGTAAGACATTGTTATAAGCTCATATTACATTAATGTTGTCCACCTAAATAAAAATGCCATCAGTAGATTCAAAGTGCTGAAATTACAAAAATCAACACAAGAATGAGTCAGTGGATGTCACATTGAAATTTCATTTATGCCATTTTTATGTCTGTCAATCATAAACCTAGAGAATATACTATCAGACCTATTCATGGATATGCTATGCACTTCTTAAATGGAAACGCTTTCAAAGCTCAGCTCTTATGAACTTTGGAAAGATAAATCAGACAATAAAATTTAGATTTGAATCCATGTGTTTAATACCTATTTGTATCAAGGAATAAACATTGTATTTTAAAAAATTTGGCATAAAAACAAGATATGCCTTGCAAGATTATCAAATCAGTCTGTTTATTGTATTCAAATATTTGTCAGAGAACTGAAAAGTTCCTATAGTCTATTTAATATATAAATGCATGAGGACAAATAAAACAATTTGATATTGTGAAACACAGCTTTTTAAAGATGCATTTTTTTATTAGAAAGACAGACTTTTTAAAAGATTGATTTACTTTTATTGGAAAGGCAGATCAGATTTATGGAGAGCCAGAGAGAGTTGATTCATTCCCCAAATGACCACTATGGCCAGAGTAGGGGTGATCCAAAGCCAAAATACAGTTGCTTTTTTCTGGTCTCCCACATGGTGTAGGGTCCCTAGGACTTGGGCTATCTTTGGTTGATTTCCTATGCCACAAGGAAGGAGCTAACTGGGAAGTGGAATGGTCAGGGCACAAATTAGCACCCATATGGGATGCCAGAGCTTGGAGGTGAAGTATTTATCAGGTGAGCCATTGTGCCAGCTCCAGTGAAATATAATTCCTAAGCATAAAATATATTGTAATCATTTGTTCAGAGACCAGGATACTTCATCAGGTGTTGGCTTAGTGGTTAAGACACAACGTGGGACATATGCCTGGGTCCAGTTCTCAGATCTGTTTCTGATTCTACCTTTATGGTGATGTTGACACTGAAAGAGCAGCTAGATGTTTCAAGTACTTGGGTCTCTGCCACCCATGTAAGAAACACACATTGCTTTCATGGCTCTCAGCATCAGTCAGGACTAGCCCTTGGCTATTGTAAGCATTTGGGGGAAAGCATGAGAAGTTAAGAGATTTCTGCTTTTCTGCCTTTTCTCTCTTTCCTCTCTATTTCTCTGTTTTTAAAGAAACCGAATTAACTCAACAATTTTATAAAGTCTAAGGATACAAATCTAACAAAATAAATGTTAATATGAAAAGCTAAGGTTTGCAGGAGAAATAGCAGTAACAATTAACTACAATGAACAGAGTGAAAGCTAAGAAGAAAACAAAGAGAAAAATGCAAGACAATGCCACAGCAAGGGAAATTACATTTGCTTATGCTGGGAGAAAACCAGAGTAGCAGCACTTGAGTGCTTTAAGCAGCTTTTCCTTTAATTTTAAAGCCTTGCTTTATATCTAAAGGCTTGTGCCTTTTCAAAAAATGCTTATTATGTCTTTGTTTTGAAAAGGGATTTTTAACACAACATGACTAAAAATAACTAAACCTTTCAAGAGAGAACCAACCAACTCTTTCTCCATTTCTCCCCCCAAAGAAGTATTTCTCAAGACTCAACAACATATTCATGAAGCAGCGTGTGTTTATTTAAGATTTGTCATTCCTGTAAGATTCAAGCCTAGACCTGCTTTGTTTGCAACAGCTAATAATATCCCCAAATTGAAAAGAACTATTATTTTGATATTAGTTCTGTTCCCATTTGGTGTATTAAGTTGCAGGCTTTGAAAGTCTTTATGAGCAAGTTCAACTTTGGTTCAGTAAAGGTGTTTTAGAAGTAATGGAGCCAAACTGTCACTGATTGACCTTCCACCTTCCTTCCTGGGGTGGGTCCTGGAGGAAACATGGTGTAGGAGGCAGTTTTTCATTAAAATGGGAGATGGGTGTTAGTGGACAGGAGTGCTAGTGTAAAATGATGTGTCTTAGAATAACACTTGCAAAAACTTCATGTGTCTAATATGAGGCTTACTAAATAGATGGAAGGTACAATATGAAGGCAGAACACATAGGTGTCATCCTGGCTCCTGGTAGTAATTCTTCCTCATGGGGAGAGGTGGGAGAGAATGGTGCCAGTGACATCCTCAAGTATCAGTGACATCCTCAAGTGACATCCTCAAGTATCAGTGACACCTGGCCTGAACCAGTGAGGGGGTTTACTGGCTAGAAACCCAGAGCAAATGACACTCCTCCCTGATGACTGCCTAGACAGCTCCAGTTGTTCAAAAGCTCTTTAATGTTCATTGACTTTATAAAACACCAAAGGCAAATTCACTTAGCTCATTTTAAACTTGAAAAGAATCATGGGTGGTGGGACACTTTGGGCACCTTAATGTCAATAGGGAACTGTAAATCAGTCTAGTGCTTAAAACATGAAAGGAATTTTAAACTACAGAAGTTTTCATTTGCTAGTTCTTTGGATAAAAAATAACAACAACAACAACAACAACAACAAAAACTTTCCAAAACTTTCCATGGTTCCGAAGACAATATTGTGCTGGACCCACTAGCATTAAAAAGAAAAAAGTTGAATGCTTTGGTATGGCTTTATAGCTTTGTAAACATTTTAAAATTGGGTAGTTTTTTTTTTTTTGAAAACCTTGTAAGCAACAGGATTGCCAATATGAGCAATTAAAGTCTTTATTATGTAGTCCTCATGATCCTAAAAGTTAATAAAGGAGCATGTTTCAAGTGCAAAAATATGTTAATAGACCAGGTTTGAAAATTGCAATAAATATAATGGGACTGCAAAAGATTCTTAGCAAGATGTAACAAGGCAGAATCAGTGTTGGGGCAATTATTTTAGCTGCATGTTCATTTTCTTTGTGTAATTTATGTCTTTAATCGCTTACAAGTAAAATCAGTCATGAGGCAGTGCCCTTGATGGTTCAATTTACTAATGTAGGCAGTGCATGGTGGATTAAAACTCCTCACACATGACTTCGTCCTCCACAAACGAAGTTTTCTATAGCTTTTTGTTTTTGATTTTTCACTCAACAAAAGGTTGGGAATCTAGCATTTGAAAATAACCCCCTGGGAAGGATCCACAGACAGCTGTCAACAAGCATTTGCTTGCTCTCTCAGTCACAAAGCAAAGAAGTGTTTACTTTTCCTTTGTGCTGAACAATCCATGTGGGGAAATAGACCCCAGGATCATGTGAAATGGAAACTGAACCGGAGTGTTAACAATCTGACTTGTGCCCATACTGAGCCCAAGCGCACACAAAAATATATAAAATAATCAGTGAGCATAGATATGGCAATCTCATGTCCAAGGGTCAGGATTGGTCTGATAACATGCTTCACTGAGGTGTTTGCCTCAAAATAGAATACTCCAAAGGAAGAAAACATTCAGACAATATCCTCTAAAGGTATTATGAACTTGGGGGCACTTGAATTTGGTTTTCTTTTCTTGTCATTCCTATTTTCCATTTTACAGTTTTGTAGGTCTAGGGCATCCCTCCTTTTCTCTCCCTGTTCTTCCTCCTCATTCCTCATCTCCTCCATACATTTAATTCCCTTCAATCTCTATTTGTTCTTTATAGCAGCCTGTCTCTGTCTTGACTCATCCTTTGGTAGTGTCAATTTTGACCCTACTACCAGGGATTCCATTGTGAATGACCCATCCTTTCTTTTCTGTCATACATCGTCTTTCACAGTAGCATCACTCATTGTGTATTTTTAAGATTTCTGTGTGTGTGTGTGTGTGTGTGTTTATGTGCAATGTATATTTACAGAGAGAAGGAGAGGCATAAAGATCTTCTATATGTTGGTTCACTCCCCACATTGTTGCAATGTCTGGAACTGATCCAGCCCAGAGCCAGGAGAGTCTAATTTAGATTCTAATTTCTCTCTCACAATAAACTAATAAAGCAAATCATGTTAATTAAGCTTTTTAACTATTTCTCCTATCTCCATTGTCCCAGCATAGCATTACTGTTATATATTACTTGGACAGGTAATATAGCCAGTTACTTTGAAATCATTTTTATCTACTTTAATCCAGCTTTCAACCCAATGGGTAATAACAGAAAGTGAATACGTGTTTGACTTCTTTAGAGTATGATTTTACCAAACTTCAAGGAGTTACTAATCATGTCTCCATAGTTGATGAGTTATTTGACAGGCAATTCTTTTGGTCATTATTTACAGGCTATAATTAGACAATAATGTAATAAACCAGGCCTTCATATCTGAACCTTTACAAGCTAATTCCTTGGAAATCTACCTTTATAAAAATCCTGCCTCTGAATTGAAGTGGAAAGGAGTGCCTTCAGATACATTTTCTGTATTTGACCAAGATGTGGTTCTAAGTGACGGAGTCCCCCTCGATATCATCCTCCTGAAGTGGAAGTAATTCTGAATTTCAATGGGCATTAAAGGTTCCATTGACATATACTATTAGAGAAACGAGGCTCAAACTCCTCTCTCTGAATCTGGCCTCCATTTGATAATAAAGAAATATACCCTGGCTCACATCAATTTACCTGTGAATATCTAATTTCTAGAATAATTGCAGTGAGTTTATGGACCTTAAAAACTGAAAACAACTTTCAATTTAATTCAGTGATTAGGCCTGTTGTTTAAAGAAGATCACAAATCCTTGGGTGCTAGAGGAGCACATAAAGGAGGCTGTGGTTTTTACCTAAGGAAGCTGGAGCGCACACATACACAAAATCATATAATCAGAATTCCTAAGAGTTCCTTCCAAAATTGAATGACTCTGGTCTTTAGCTATATCTATAACAAACTGATACATTGTACATCGAAAATTAATAATAATCCCACTGCTTACTAACCTTTCCTTTTAAATTTTAACGTTGATTTTGTTTACATAGATGAGAAGGTTTTGTGCCTGTGAGGACCACTTGTTAGTGTGGTGAGACCTGAGGCATGGGGGAAGTTGGTTGAGACAGATGCTCCCATTTTATTTTTCCTTTTTCTCCTGTATCTGGGGGCGAGGGCAAAGGGAAGTGGAGGGGGTCACTCCTAGCTGCCAAACTACAACAGCACTCGGGAATGGGAGATAGCACTTGAGGTTATGTTAGAAACCCCCAAGTGGGAGGAGAATGTTCCAGGCATATTGCTTGAATGATTTTGATAGTTCTAAGAAACAGTTGGTTTTGTTGCTCCAAGACTAGGAAATATTCCAGGCTCTGTTGGTTGATGAAGTCCACATTAGTGTGTCCACTTTCTGCCAAAGCTTGGCCGGGAGAGTTCTCTAATCTGTTCTGTTTTCCATTCTCTGACACAGCACTCAATATCCTCTGTAGTACTAAATGAGCTGGCTGTCTTGGGCATGCCATCCACTGCATACTCATCAGCGATTCAGGAGGGCCAGTCCTGATACACGCATTCCAAGGCCGGACCTCAAATCCCATGATTTTTCCTGTGGCTGGAGTTTTGAGTCCAGTGGTCCAGTTGGTAATTCCCTCAAAACCTTGCCAGTGAGCTGGCAGATATTATGACCCAACCCTGCCTGACCTATACTCTGCCCTGCTTCTCATACCTGCCAGTAGATGCGGTGGACTAGCTCAACCTGATCCGCCCATTGCTAACCCAGGTTTATGCTTACGGGTACTACAGAGATCCCAGAACCGGCCCTTGTGCTCACAGGCAAGGGCTGTAAACTAACAACCTGAGTTCCCCAAACTCACCTATCAGAACAGCTCCCAGTTGCAGATCTCATGTACATCAGTGGGGTGATTATCCTAGCCTGACCTGACCCACATCCAATCCAAGCATTAATCAACAGGTACTGTGGCCCTGCCCAAATGGTGCCCACCTGTTCTGGCTCTCACTGCTGGGATCTACAGCCCAGGCACACTTGACCCACCCCCCAGATCCAACTCTCATGTGCTATCAGTGGGTGCCACAACTTAGCCCAGCCACATCTACTCTGGCTTTCACGAGTGCCAGGGGGTGCTGAAGCTTAGTCCAGTCTGGCATACTCCAGACTCAGACCACACATGTACCATATTCAGCTTGATCCACTGCTAGTCCTAGCTCTCACACTCATGACTGGGAATTGCAGCCCAGCAGGAAAGTCCTCTCAGCTCTCCTCCCAGCTCTGCTCTCAGCCTCAGGTCTTCTGAGTGCTGGTGATACATCTGTGACAGACAGGCATGGCATGTCCCCCATCTTGGCCTTTACCATCATACGCTGCAGTCTGGCCTGGCCCAGCCCCAATCCCAACTCTCACTGATGGATGCTGTATCTTAGCTCTGCCCAGCCTGCCCTCTTCCCTGGCTCTTATGTGAACCAGCAGGTGTGGTTGCCCAGTCGCTCATAACTCACACTCCATCCTGGCTACTGTGTGTGCCAGTGCTTGGCCTGCAGGTTCCTGGTCCAGCCCTCACACTAAGCCAGCCCACATACCTGTCAACAAGTGGAGCAGTCTTGCCCAACCTGGCCCACACCCAGCCCTAATTCATGTTCACCAGTGGAAGCTACAGATTAATAATGGGGGGGAGTTCCCCGAGTTCCCCCACCAGGCACACTTCCAGACCTAGATCTCACACATGCCAGTGGCTGCTAGGTCCATACCTGGCATAGTCAGCCTGCAGTTTCTGCCTTTGTGTATGTTGTTGGATGCTGAGCCCCTTGCCCCACGCCCAGTTCTTGGGTGTGCCTGCAGGTGCTGAAACCTGGGATAACCCAGTCTGCTGAGTAACCTTTTTTTACATAATGAAGTGATAATAACTGCAGTTAATCTTAATATGATCGTCAAAATTACGCTACCAAATTAGACCAAGACTAGAAACTGGCAACCCATTTTCATTGACCCTCTGGGTGTAATTGACCTTTATGTGGGTATGTAATTTTTAACTGCTTTTCTGTAAATTCTGCTAGTTATATCTCTATAACAGTGGAAGATAACTTAGAAAAGAGTGGTGCAAATCAAAATGATTCAGTAATGAACGATAAAACTGACTAATGTGTTTTGTAGCAAGTATATCTTTATACAGTTATACTTCAGCGGCTTTACAAAATGGTAGAAAAGCAGTGACCTGTTTGGAAGATACAAGGGTTTTATGACATGGGTGCTAAATAGTGATTGACTTAATTTTATACAGATATCTATACATCAACGAGATGAAGTAGGAAGATCTTGCCAAATAATGATTTTATACTTTTGCTATTTAGATGTGTGGCATTTCTAGACTCATAAAAAGCCAAATAGAGTTTGCCTAAAGGCAACAGGTGCTAGATATTTATTATCACTTTGTTTCTCTGAGAATGCTTTTCAGATAGCAAAGAGACTTGCCATTTTTCATCAGAAGGGTCAAACTTTGGGAAAGGAGTTTGTGTGATGTTGACTGAAGTATGTATTTCTAAATTTAAATTATTTAAGAATCTTCGCGTATATCACCATGCATAACAGCAAAACAGTAACAAAAAGCATTTTTTCAAAACATCTATCCTGTGGTTAGACTTAATCAGATTGATTTGACTCAACATTTTTTTCTATGCTTACTCTGCTCATTAAGGCTAGGTTTTAGACTGTCATCGCTGTAGAAGTGGATATTACCATGAGCTCGAGAGGAGCTCCAAATCAAGTAGAAAAAGGATAAAATGACCACAAAACAGGGTATGGAAATTTAATCTGTGGATGACAGATAGATATGCTTTAAACAATAATGTAATGGGAATTATGCTTTCTTTATTGTCTGTCTAAATGAATTATAAAATGAAAGTCTAAGCAGCATCACTCTTTTATTTATTTATTTATTTCCATCTATTTCAAGCGCAGAAAGGAAAGGAGAGAAAAAGTGAGAACCAGCTGTTCCACTCTCCAGAATCCCTCCAATAGCCAGCACTTAAACCAGTCCAAGGAGTTGAAACTGCACTCCGATAAGGAATACTTCTGTCCCAGGATGAAGTTTGAAGTGCTGCGCCATAACACGCACACATCCATCACCACAGGGAAAGAATACCACTACCTGTAATACCAGAATCCCACATGTGACCAGTTCAAAGTCCTGGCTGCTCCACTTCCAATCCAGCTCTATGCTAATGCTCCTAGAAATGCAGTAAAAGAAAACCCAAGTCCTTGGGCTCCTGCAATCACATAAGAGACTGGAAAAAGTCACGGGCCCCTATCCTCCTAGTCCATCCCTGGCTGTTGCTATCATCTGGATAGTGAACCAGCTGGTGGAAGGCCTCTCCCTCTGTCTCTCTTTCTCTCTCATCTCTCAAATAATTAAAATAAATTTTAGAAAAATATCTAGCACAGGGCCTCACGTAAATTCAGGGTTGGGATTAAGTATGCATAGAAAATGATGAAGATTTTCTATATTGCATCGAGTTCATCTTATTCAGATATTTGGTAAATAGTCTGTGAATTTATCTAGAGTGACGCTTAAAATTTTTATTTTAAGTGAAATAAGAAGTAAAAATAATAATTTTATTAATTTCAGAGAGATTTTGCTTGCTAAATGTTATAAGCCCATCATCCAAAGGTGAAACTGTTCACTGAATACATGGAAATAAGAAGATATTGCTATCAACATTTTGTTTCTACATAGAGAAAAATGATCAGAGCACTGCTTATAACAATGCTGTTACAATTTCAGGAAGAGCTTATTTTGAGACATTACTAAGGATGGTAGAAACTGCAACAAAAGAGATGTTTTAATGGAGAAAAACGACAATAAATTCGTAGTCATAGCTTAAATCAACTTGGATTTCACTTTTCTCCTTCTGGGAAATGTAGCAGGCAAAATAGCACAAATATATTTTTCTTTTATTTTTCTATCATTTTAAATTTATTTTGGGAAAAATTAGCTTGACCTAAGATGTTTAAATCGATTTTGAATTTTTAGACATACTTTTCATACAAAAATTAAGATATCCTTACAATGTATAATAAAAATTATATTCTAGAGAAAAAAGATAGCAAAGTCACTCTGCCTGGAACAGCCGCAAAAGCTTTGCCTCAAATACAAAGGGCAGATGTATATACTAATGCAACATATTATAGAATCTAGAAATAAGTCTTTCCACATATAATCTGCTCATCTTTGAGAAAGTTGCCAAGAATGCATAATGGGTAAAGAACAGAACCTTCATTAAACACTGTTAGAAAAACTTGATATCCATGTCCAATAAATAAAATTAGACCACTATCTTATACTATATACAAAAAGCCCCACAAAAGCTGAAAATTGCTTTAAATCTTACACACAAGATCTGAAGGTTTTACATAATTTTCCTAGGAAATTCCTGAAATAACCCGGTGAAAAGGCTTCCTGGCAGTTACTTCTTGCATATAACATAAGAACAAGCAACAAAGAAAACTCAGACAAGGGCTTATGTCAACTTGAAAACTTTCCACACAGCAAAACTGAATAATCATCAAAGTCAATAAATAATTTGTGTAATGAAAGGAAATATTTGGAGACGACATATCTGAAAAGTGATTAATATTCAAAATATATAAGAAATTCCAATTCAGCAACCAAGCTACAACTGCATTTTCAAGTAGTAGAGGATGTAAATGGGTATTTCTCAAAAAAGACATATAAATCATCAGGGATATGAAAAGGTGCTCAGCCTTACTAATCATAGCAAAATAAAATTAAAATCACTATGAAGTATCAACTCACACTTCATAGGATAGTTACCATTAAGTAACTGAATAGTAAAAACCAACAAATATGGGTGGGGTGATGCAGAAAGCAGGAGCCTTGCACACCGTTGGCAGAAATAGAAAAACGATGCAGTCATAATGAAAAACAGCATAAGTGCTCTCCAACAAACTCAAAATGTCATATGATCTAACAAACCTGCTTTCATGAATGCGTCCTAAGCAGGTAACGGAGTAGTCAAGCAGGGCCAGAGCTGTGTCACATGATGGATTTATTTTGAAAGTGATGCTTCAGCAGAGCCAAACTTTTAAAAAAAATCAACCGTTGCCTGAATTAAATAGAAGTTCAAGTCATTCCAGAAAGTGACACCAGTGCCTGAGGCATGGAATGGTGAGGCTGTTTCAGAAACCAGTTCTTGAACCTGCAACAGGGAGAATAACCAGTACCTTCACATACTATTTAAAAGAATTTTAACTTCATAGTAAAGGTTCTGAATTAGCTCTTTGCAGGGAGATGTGTGATAAAATCAATCAAGCTTCTTCCAGGTAAGTGTGGAGGCATAAAACAAATATTGGAGAATAATGAACAGTGATAGACCCATGGCATATTAATAAGTTTTGTTTCACTTGTTTCATGTTGAGGATCCTTGTGTTTGAGAAAATGCACAGAAAAGGCTGATTAACATCAGGCATGGGATTGTAGGAAAGATTGCCTAAAAGAGATTTGTTTGGAGCATTGTTTTGATTGGCATGTGGATAGTTAAATAAAGCCAGGAAGAGCCATCATGAGTGTAACCATTAAAGCTAGGAATCAAGAAGAAGCAAGTTATGCTGGAGCTATAGAATGGAGTAGTTAAAATATGAATTAGAAAATGAAAATGTTTACTATCATATAGTTCATTTGGAAAAGATGGAGGGAAAACCCTGGTTTTTGTTTCAACAAACATCTACTCATAGATTCTGAAAGATTTTACTTAATCTTATCATCACATAATTCTATCAGGCCACTGGGAAAAGTTTTGTTTAAGACACATATGATACCAAGTCCTGATTCATACACTCCATTATTGGACTGTGATTTTCCCTGTGTCTGGAGTCTAAGTCGAGCAGTCCAGTTGGGCAGTCCCCCAAGAAATCTCACCTGCAGTGTCCTCAGACTTGACTCTTACATGTACCAGCCAGCAGAATCAGGTGTGGTCTGTCACCTGCACCAGCCAACACACATACTAGTGGATGCAGCTAGGTCAGTTCTGCCTCAGCCCCATCTCTCACACTACTAACAGAAATGTGCTGTGATCCAGCCCAGCCATCCTGCCACAGAGTCATTCCTCATGCATACCAGCGGATTCCCCAGCCTGGTGGGGCATCCAATAAAACCCACAAATTCTGCCCCAATCCTGGTTTTGGTACGTGCCAGTCACTGTTGTGGCCTAGCCTGGCCCAGTCCACATCCCATCTGGCTCCTGTGCACACCCACAGATGCTGTGGCTTGGCTCATTTCAATCTGCCCCGATCCAGTCCTCACGTAAACTAACAAATGCCACTGCCTTGTTCAACCATGCCCCAGCCCCGGTTCTTGTGCTCATCTAGCAGTGGAGTGCCCAAAGTTCCCTGCCAGTCATGTTCCCAGCCTCAAATCTTGAGCCTGCCAGGGGGGACTGAAGTCTAGCCTGACATGACTTGCACCTAGTCCTAGCACTTACCAGTGGGTACTTCAGCCTAGCTAGGCCGATTTGCTTCCATTTTGGTTCTCATGCACCCCAGTGGGTACAGCAGCCTAGCCTAGCCTGGCCCGCCTACAGACCAGACCTCCTCAGTGGTTGATGCCTATGCAGTAGATACCAGATGCCTATCGGGGACATGATAGCCAGTTCATCTAGCCCAGCACAAGATGCTGACTGCCTCACCAGAGGATAGAAAGAAGAACAGGTAGAACAATTCTCCTGGCCAAAAACTGCCGTATGTTCGAGGATTTTTGGATACAGTAAGGTACCCTTGGTCAACTAGTAGATCTGGGAAGGATTTTCTCAACCCTGGAGTCAACAAAGGTGACAATGTCTCAATACTATCAAAACCACTCAAGTGATACCGAGCACTCTTCCCACATCAGGATCTCTAGAACATCATCAAAGGACCATCCTCCAACCCTGGGTGCTGATGCAGTTTGACAGCAAGGAATAACCCTCTCTCCCACACCTCCATGGACACAGGAGTGAAAAATTTGAAAAAGACTGAAACATGTGTCCTACCTACCTTTCTCCATGCCTGATCCTTCCCACCCTAGTCAGAGGTCCACATTGGCGATATATCCCTCTCAACTATGTAAATGATATTAAAATTAAAATTAAAAAAATAAAGGCATGTATGAGAACACACTGACAAAAACTAAACAAACCATTTTAGCTCTTTGAAAAACATAAAATTAATGTTAACTTCAATAAACAACTAAACCTTATGGCACACCCAAGACTGACAATATAGGCTGATTAAAATATACAATTTCACATTGTATAAAATAGGTAGAAAGTGGGCCCGGCGGTGTGGCCTAGCGGCTAAAGTCCTCGCCTTGAAAGCCCCGGGATCCCATATGGGCACCGGTTCTAATCCCGGCAGCTCCACTTCCCATCCAGCTCCCTGCTGGTGGCCTGGGAAAGCAGTTGAGGACGGGCCAAAGCTTTGGGACCCTGCACCCACGTGGGAGACCTGGAAGAGGTTCCTGGTTCCCAGCTTCGGCATCGGATTGGCGCGCACCGGCCCGTTGCGGCTCACTTGGGGAGTGAAACATCGGATGGAAGATCTTCCTCTGTGTCTCTCCTCCTCTTTGTATATCCGGCTTTCCAATAATAAAAAAATCTTAAAAAAAAAAATAGGTAGAAAGTACAAGTAGGCACAGAGAAAACAACATTGTTGCCATGAGAAACAACCTATTTTCTCTAAAAATACAGCGTGTTGTTATGTAAACATTGTAATTATAAAGGATCTTACCTTCAAAGAAATTCTTATCTGAGCTAAAGTGGAATCTGTCAAACTTATAAAAAGCTCAACTGTTTCCTTGTTTGCTGATTCATGAAAAATTTAGATAACTCATGAAGGAACTTGAATCCTAACTCTAGTTACTTTGAAGTCTTGGGCTGAGGACTAAAGAATTTGCGGCAAGGCATTGGATTTCACAGGTGGGGTTTTCATCTCTTGATCTAATAAAAAATGTGTTTTGTATACCAAGGAGAATCTAGAATTGAGCTCTTGCAGATTTTTTGGTTAACATATTTTCTGACTTACATTTCATCATTTCAAAATGATGGATATATGACAAGAAAAAGAGCATCTTACAAATAAACAAAAATTAGAGATCCAAAGCTCAGACTTCATATACTGTTCCATTTGGAAAGACTCCCCATTTACTTTACTCATCCCTATCATTTTAAATTAGTTTTCTTTGGGGAAAAAAAAAGCAAGAATGTAACATTTTTGTATCTGAAAATATCTTGAAAACAATGATAGGAGTGATAAACCATGGATTCAGCTGTATTTGTTGTTTGAATTATAATATTTAATTAGTAAGATAAAATACAGGAGGTACGAAACTGAATCCCACACCAGGCTACAGAAATTAGTTGGAAAACACAATACAATGGAAAATCAGATTAACTGCAATTTAGCTAAAAGACACATGGCTGGATCCAACCAACTCTACAATTCCATGAAGCCAAATGTGTAATGTGGCAGCAAAAATGTCTGATGAATCCTCAAGCTGCACTAGTAAAATTTCTGTGGACAAGGAAGTGAAGTAATAATTCTCTGGCACTAGGTTCTACCCAGACTGCATGAGCTTTTGAAACCTATTGAGTGTTAACTATCATACACCCTCAGAATGTAATTGGTTGTTAAGAACTATGGAAACCTGGGCCCGCTGCAGTGGCCTAGCAGCTAAATTCCTGCCTTGCACATGCCGGATCCCATATAGGTGCTGGTTCTAATCCCGGCAGCCACATTTTCCATCCAGCTCCCTGCTTGTGGCCTGAGAAAGCAGTCAAGGACTGCCCAATGTCTTGGGACCTTGCACCCCATGGGAGACCTGGAAGAAGTTCCTGGCTCCTGTGTTTGGATCGGTGTATCGCCAGCCCTTACAGTCACTTGGGAATTAAATCAGTAGATAAAAGATCTTCCCCTCTGTCTCTTCTCCTCTTTGTATATCTAACTTTGCAATAAAAACAAATAAATCTTTAAAAAAAGAAGAACTATGGAAACCTTGTGATATGCACAACAGTTGGAAGAAAATAATAATATTCATCCTGGGAAAGAATGCATTCACTCCAGCTGTCTTGAAGCCTTTCAATGATGGGGCCAGTGCTGTAAGGCAGCTGGTAAAATCACAGCCTTTGATTCTGTCAGCCCACATAGGCACCAGTTCCTGTCCTACCTGACCATTCCATTTCCTATAAAGTTTCCTGCTAATAGCCTGGAAAAAGCAGCAGAAGATGGCCCAAGTGCTTGGGCACCACTTGCTCACATGGAAAATCCAGATGATGTTCCTCTCTCTAGTCTCATGCAGTCCTGGCTGCTTTCCAATAAATAAGAATATCTTTAAAATGGTCTTTAAATGAAACAAGGCAAGTGTTTCTATCTGTATCATGTAGTTTTTGAATAATGATTAATATCAATCAGGGATAAATTGAAAGGAAGTGATGTAAAGAGTATTAAAAAAATAGAGCTCTGCATCAACATTTCAGTATTTTCTGAAATGCTTGCAGGAAGATTGGTGGATACCTCCAACATCTGCCTAAATAAGTCTCTAATGAATTTTGAAAGCTAATTATTACGCATTCATACTGACAGCTGCTTTGGAAGCTTGAAAGAACCTAAGAGTGGTTATGGCTTCTGTAGAGAAATCTGCAAACACTACCAATCAGGACTTGTCAGCTATTGAAGAGTCACTTACCTAACACATGACTGGGTTTTTATCGACAATGTTGACACTATGGTAAAGACTTCAGATTTTCAAATCTAAAAATCAATGGGTGCATTGCATGTAAGCTGAATTATTAAATTAGCTGAAAGAAATAATACAGGCAATGAAGTTGGGGAAGGAGATTGGAGGCAAGCGTAACAGAAGAGTAAAAACAGGATAATGGATTGTATTCTGTGAAAACAGAGGGAAAGATAAAGATAAATTTCCAAATATTTTTAATTAAGGCATATGAGGAATGTATCATTGTTAAAAGAAAGCGTAGTATCTTTGTAAGGCATGATCTTCTCTTTATAGTTACACAAATAAGAAAGTGTGAACGATGAATTTCATAAATAGAAATTGTTAAATTGATTTACTATAACTTCTGAGTCCAAGAAGCAAGTCTTTCTTTAAAAAAAGCAAACAGATTTTTCACTTTGTCTTTCATATTTAAATGCACATGCTATATGAGCTCTGCTTTTTATAACACATTTATATTCTCCACTCTATAATTCTCAGATAGGCCAATTATTTCTTCATTTAATTATAAACATAAATTGCCTTAATCTCAGGGGCATTTAAAATTCTTTTCATGTAGGTGGGCCTTTTGATATCTATTTAATTACCCCTCTCGGGGACGGTTTTGTTAAAACAGCCACTTAAGAGAGTTTAAGAACTAAGTTCTAATAATTCTTCTTGTTAGAAAAATGTAAACACCCTATACTTCAAAAAGTAATGATTCTGATAAAAAAAAAATAGTAGTACTAGGGACAAACTCTTGGTCTAGTACTTAAGACACTGTTTAGGTCACATTTGTCCCACACTGGAGCACCTAGGTTCAGTCTCTGTCTTCAACATCTGATTAGACCCTCTGCTGATATGGACCCTTGGAACAGAGTTGAAGCCTCAAATTGGATGTCTAACACAGACAGGAGACAACAAGATTGAATTTCTTGGCTTAAGCTTTCATTCCCCAGGCTTTTGCAGACATTTGAGAGTGTGAATTACTGAATGAAAGAATGCTCTCTCTGTCTCTCCCTTCCAGTCTCCCTCTACCTGTCAAATAAATAAAATTGTAAAATAAAAAGATAACGCTTTTAGAAAATTTTAATTGCTATATAATAATCCAATAAAATTTCACAATTGCTTGATCTCAAGAGAGAAACTAAACCTTCCAATTTGAGATTCCTAATTTCTTTTTGTTTCAATTGTATACTAAAGAAATAAACACACAAAGCTCCAAATTTACTTTTTCATTCCCTGATTGCACATTTTACCTTCTGCTTTCATTTCTGGGTACCCATTTTAAATTATTTTTAATTCAGATGCAAAGACACAGGGAAAAAGATAAAAGAGGTCACCCCCAATATGCCTGGTGATTCACTCCCAATATGCCTAGAACAATAAGGAATGAAACAGATGGAAATGAGTTTCCTAGAGTTCAATTTATCAAATCTTCCACTTAACACACACTCAGGTACTTACACCATCATCCGTAGCTTCCTATGGTGTGTATTAGCAGGAAGCTGGAGCCCGAAATGCAGCAGAAATTGAAACACGGACATTCCGATACAGAACACGGACATCTTAATTATTTCCCCAATTTCCTCTCTGTCATGATCTATCACGTCTGTCTACCATTTCTGGTGTAAAAGAGTGGAGAAGTGGAATGGAAATAGAAAACACCTGGTATGAAGAGATGTGGTAGTTAACTTTGGGGCTTTTGTGTTGGGGGGCTGGCCTTCCTTTTTGTGGTTGCTCTATGGTTTCCTCTGGTGGCCTTTTACTGGGACCATAACTGACGAAAAGCAGCAAACGGTAACTATGGAAATGCATCTTTATCTAGGGTTCCCAAAAACTGATGGCACAAATTCCCAACTTCGGATTCAGTTACTTCATGATGGTAAGCTTGGAAGTGAACACAGTGGTGGCATTCACAATTTTGCAAGTGGCAAATGATACAACTCAAGGCTTTTTAAGGAGATTTTTGTTGGTCTGGATTTGGCACACCATACTTACTGCTTCTTTGGCCTATGAAGCTGGTATTTGACCTGATAGTTTTTGGGGATATAAATTAATGTACAAGTTATTGTCCACTTAAATTCAGGAAGTTAGTAAATATTTTCAGATCTCTCCTGTAAGTGTTCCCTCACTTTGGGAGAAGGGAGGGATGGATATTACACACATTGTAATGACTAATCTTTTTTTTTTTTTTTTAAAAAAACTTCTTGTTGTTTGAGGCTAATGTCCAATCACATTTTCTTAGGGAGTTTCTTAAACAATAAAGGTGAATTATGAATTAATCTGAAGGTGCAAAATTTTGGTTTCTCCTTTCAGAGAATGAAATACATACAGAATTTTCAATGCTAAAGGATGATAGAGTTGTATATTGGAGATATTATATACCTGAGACTGCTAAACTTTTTGGGTGTGGCTAGTATAACTGGAGAACTGAATTTTAAATTTAATTTAACTACTTCATATTTGAAGTTAAATACATACAACCTGACTAATGTCTATTGAATTAGGCAATGTAAGTCTTGAGGACTTCATTAACTTTCTTCATAACGGAAGAGATATCGACACCTTTTGCTTTGTTTGATCTGTGGGGTTCCCTTCTGAAACTAAGATTTTAAAAAATGGTCTTATCTGTCCTATAGTTGGAAATAAAGATTCAATTGTACATAGATTAATTTCGGTAGTAGTTGACTGCAAATGCATTTTTGTTCAACCTGGAAAATCAGATTTATGCATTGCAATTTGAAATCCAAGTAGAAAGACTCATACTAACATTATCTCTACAGTAAAAAATTATGCATTGAGTGAATTATTTATGAATGGCATAGTCAACATAATAGTAGAAAGAAGCAGAGGCCATGCACTTCTCTCAAACACCTTAGATTCAGCATGTAAATGGAAACAGAACATAATGGTTCTTATCTATAAAAATCCTACTTGACTATTATATATTTACATATTCTTTTAAGAATTCACAGTCTCTAGAGCTACAAAACTGGTTATGAATTTCAACTTGGCTGTAAGACACTATGAAAAGAATTAATAGAGTACCATTGGCTTTGATTTGATCTCAGTTTCTACTTATTGACTATGTAGCTTTTGGACAAGTTATTGATTTCTCTAAACTTTGGTGTCTGAAAAAATGGGCCCACTTAAAATAACCTTATGAAATTACATTTAAGTGCTATTTTAATGCTGTACCTAATACTTAATAAATTATTAATGCCCAGGAGGTTTTAACAACTTCCCCATTCTACCACATGCAGCTTTTTTTCTGTTACTATAAAAAATGATCTCACTTGTTTTGTGAAAAAGACATTTCCCCTACGTTTAAATACTAGCAACTTAAACAAATACTTTATTATGAGAAATGAAAAAAATATAATTACAGAAAAAGTACTTATTTGCCCCCATTTTCTTAGTTCACTTCTGCATTTTAAGTGAACTCTTGCAGGAGTATGTTGGGTTTTGTATACACTGCTGAGCTCTTGTTCATCTTACGTGGTTTTCTTACTACTGATTACAATCATTTTCATCACCTAAACATACCATGTGAACTGTTTCCTAATGGGTATAATAGATAATAATTGCTCTCTAATTATAAGTCTGTTTAAAAAATATTTACCTCCTGT
Organism: Ochotona princeps; assembly: GCF_030435755.1. Taxonomy (NCBI): domain Eukaryota; kingdom Metazoa; phylum Chordata; class Mammalia; order Lagomorpha; family Ochotonidae; genus Ochotona; species Ochotona princeps. The sequence continues at coordinate 37,313,155 of NC_080846.1, read as the reverse complement.
GCCCTATGCATTTTCATATGCCTCATTATTTGTAACTGTGAAGGCTAAGAGTCTAAGAAAGAAACTTGACAACTCACTAAATCTCACAACTAAGTCATCCAAAAGGAATGATGTTTTTTTTTAAGATTTATTTATTTTTATTGGAAAGGTAGATATACAGAGAGGAAGATCTTCCATCCGATGGTTCACTCCCCAAGCGGCCTCAATGGCTGGAGCTGAGCCAATCCGAAGCCAGGAGCCAAGAGGTTCTTCCGGGTCTCTCATGTGGGTGCAGGGTCCCAAGGCTTTGGGCCGTCCTCAACTGCTTTTCCCAGGCCACAGACAAGGAGCTGGATGGAAAGCGGGGCTGCCAGGATTAGAACCGGTGCCCATATGGGATCCTGGCGCATTCAAGGCAAGGATTTTAACAACTAGGCTATCGCGCTGGGCACAGGAATGATATTCTTTACACAAGGTTAGAATATGACATTCAAAATGCCATGGAAATGCTAGATCATCCCATTGTCTCTATCTTACTTTATTCCACACAGTTAAAGACATTGTTCTTAGAAGCTTTGGGATCTTATTCTAGCAGGTTTTATGACTTCAGGTCCTCAAAAAAAAAAAAAAAAAAAAAAAAAAGACCTTTTGTGGCACATTCCCAGTATCATATTTTTTTAAGGTTTATGTATTTATGTAAAAATCAGAGTCACAAAGGGAGAGGGAGATGCAAAGAGAGATCATCCATATACTGTTTCATTTCCCCAGATAGCCGCAGCAACAGCCCTGGGCCATGCAGAAGCCAGGAGTTTCATTCATTATCCCCCAGGAGCAGAAGGTGCCAAATTTCTTCGGCTATTTTCTGCTGCTTTTCCCAGATGATTATCCCAGATCTGTGTTGGAAGTGGAACAGCAGGGCCATAGACCACAGACCACATGGAATGCCATCATCACAGACAGTAGCTTTATGCACCATGCCGCAATTCCAGTCCAAAATTGGTCTTTCATATGTCAGGTACTCACACTTAGACTGACCATTGTCACTAAACAAGTAAAATTGGCCTACTCTGGGTCATTGGGAATTACAGTGGTTTCTTTGCTAAACATAAAGGACAGAGGAAGGGAAGAGTGGTACAATAGACATTGCAGGCATCCTATCAAACTCTTTTCACATTGAAAAAGTTAGTCTTACGCTTGCTTCAGTATTACATATACTAAAATTGGAATGATACAGAGAAGATTAGCATGGCTGCTGCGCAAGGATGACATGAAAATTCATGAAGTATTCCATATTTTTCAATACCTGGGCAAACGGGGACTCTAAGGTGATCTATGTCAACCAGTGGATTCTGGAGAGATTTCATCCTGCGTGGAGTGGCAAGATCAGCAGTAATTCAGAACTGTTGAAATGTCAAAGCCTCTTGAGCAGGACCCTCAGAGCATACCCCACTTCAGGGACCATGGGATGGTTGGCAGGCTGGGTGTGGATTTTCCCCTTATCTTCCTCCTTCCCCTAGACATAGGAAAGAAAAAAAAAGAGCGTGTGGAAATGGCGATTTCACCCACCTTCCTGTAGCCATCGACCCTTATCTCCCTAATCAATTATGTACAGATCATCAAAAATAAAAATATTTTTAAAAAGTCTTTCCAGATTTCATAGTATGTGATCATTTTGTGAACTCTATGTTTTTTTTAAACCACTGAGATTTAGCATTTTGAAAATTTAGAATTACGCTGACTTCGAAAAGATTTTATTATAATTCTGTATTTGTACTTCTTCTATAGTAGTTCTAAATGTTTTTGAAGAAGGATGAAAACTGCATTAGAAAATTTCGGTCAAAATCACCATTGCTAAGGCATTAGGGCCAAAAGTTAAGAGACAGGTTACTAGAACTTAGAGAATCAAATGAAATTTTCCACAGATCTTCAACTTTCACTTTTGAGCATGCTGGTTCCATTGTTGGGAATGAGGCAGCCCATTGTGAAGATCATTTCAAGCCAACAAAAGGAAAGAAGGGTAGGGAACTTTCACAGAAAATCAGAGGCAGACAGTAATTACTTCAGTAGAACAATTTATGTTGGACTTAGGCAATGAGGGGAAAGAGACTAGTATAGAATTAGGCTCAACTCTAAACACAATCTGTTAAAGTGGGTGTTTTAGACAAGGAGCAGGGGAAGGTAAATAGAAAATTACAAGAAGTAACAGTAGGAGGAAAGAAAGGGAACAAGATTCTTGACAAAGTCAGGGTGTAATGATTAGGACTCACCTGGAAGACAGTGGGTAATGAACAATTTTGTGAGATATTGCGGCTGACCAAATAATCATGATGCGTAATCCAGCTGATGCAATGTGTAACGCTTCCTGATCCACAGACAACATCAAATGGACATGAAGATACAACAGTCAGGGTGAACGGGAAGAAACAGGGTCGAGAGGAGCCCAAGGCTTGGTGAAGGAGAGACCTAAAGGGATCTTCCTCTTTTGACAAAAGGAAAACCTAACTGAGCTTGTTACCATAGTTCTCCTGCTCCTGCACAGCTGCACAGCCTTGGTTCTACCGAGTCGCCTTGTCCTGCAGACCGTGATGAGATCCACTCTGTGGCCAGCAGAGGGGTCCCTGCAGATGGTGGAGGGCTTGCTGATGTGCTGCTTGTTGCTGTCTCCAAAGGGATGCTCCGAGGGGTTCATGGTCACACTGCAAACACATGGGCAGCAGTTCTCTTTTCTTGCACCTTCTGATCACTCTTAAGAGTCTCTAGCTGATAAAGTTCAACTGGAATCTAGGTGGCAAGGATTACTGGGAAGTGTAGCTTTCAAAGAATATGGATAAATTGTTTGCACACCTGCTCTCCACTTATCCACGATTAGTCCCAGCCTTCTGTGATGTTATCTTACAGTTGCTTACACTGTTTCCATAGACTTAACCCCTTTTGATTCTTATTTTAAATAGGGTTGAGAAAGGAGAGAGATAAACTGTATTTTCAAATGGCGTTGCTGATTCTATCTGTATTTAAAGTTAACATAATTAAATTTACCCTCTGGATTCATCAAGAGAATTGAAAGCAAAACTTCATATAAAGTGTTTTAGTCCGGTGCAGGAAAATGAATAAAACTCGAATACGGGCCCGGCTCCCTGGCCTAGCGGCTAAAGTCCTCACCCAGGATCCCATATGGGCGCCGGTTCTAATCCCGGCAGCTCCACTTCCCATCCAGCTCCCTGCTTGTGACCTGGGAAGGCAGTCGAGGACGGCCCAAAGCTTTGGGACCCTGCACCCGCGTGGGAGACCTGGAAGAGGTTCCTGGTTCCCAGCTTCGGATCGGTGCAGCACCGGCTGTCGCGGCTCACTTGGGGAGTGAATCATCGGATGGAAGATCTTCCTCTCTGTCTCTCCTCCTCTCCTCCTCTCTGACTTTGTAATAAAAAATTAATAAATCTTAAAAAAAAGTCGAATGCAAATGACATGTTACAGTTCTGCACTTTAGGAAATATGATAGCTGCTATCTGTCTTGCTTGTGGCAACCAGGATTTCAAATAGTTCAGGTACATACATGTCTCTAATTAGTACCAGGGCTGATTTCAGGGTTTTATATTCTTTGCAGATAATTCAATTCATACTTGCTATAATCAAACATAAATATGATCATTACTTCCCATTCATAGATAAGAAAAATTGAGGTAATGAAAGGATAGGTAATTTACCCCAGGACAATCATTTAGTAGTATTAGATCAGACTTTAAGTACCAAAGATATGACTATAATATCTCTAATCTTAACTACTGTGTCATGGATAAATTGAATTAATTTATGACTTGGAAACAGTACTCAGATGCTTCAGTGTTTTTTATGATTATATTACAAAATTACTTTAAGGGTAGGTGTTTGGTACAGTGCTAAAGATGCTGCTGGGATATCCTTTTCCTGTATCAAAGTGCCTATGCTAAAGTCACAACCCCACTGCTGATTCCCGTTTCCTGGAGGAAAACGTTCTAGAAGGCAACAGGGGATGGGCCATCTAGTGGAGTCCCTGCCACCCATGTGGGAGAGCTGGATTGAATCTGAGGCTCCTGACTTGGCCTAGCCCAATCCTGGCTTTTGTGTGTATTTGGGAAGTGAAACAAAAAGCAGAACCTCTGAATGCCTCTCTCTTTCTGTCTCTCTCTGTTATCCTCCTTTCCTTTTTAAATAAAGGGAAAAAATCCTCTAAAATAGATTTTCAAAGGCAGTAAGGTGGAGGAATCCACCATGAGGGGATGGTTTAGGGAGGGGTGGGGGGAATCTCAGTGCCGATAAAACTGTGTCACATAATGCAATGTAACCAATAAAAAAAAAGGCAATTGGAAAACTGGCAGAACACTAAGTGCACTTGGCAAATGTTAAATATTATTTAATGTATCATTTTGAACATTGCAAAATATGCATATATTAAGGCTTTTATTTAAATCTCCAAGGATTGATTTTAATAATCATTGCAATGGTGCTGAAAGTTTAGAGAATATCCATTTTTCTATGTCCAGTGGGAAAAAATAAAGAACAATTCCATTACCTGATACAGTAGTTTATTGGTATTTTAAATCTGTAAAGTACTACAGCTAGCAATGATTGGAACACTTATCTTACAGTGAAAGGAAAATTAGCTTGTTGAGTCTTCAATTTTATACTTTGCTACTTCTTATATGAGACCACCAGGGAGCCCATCATTATCCATAATTGCATGTGTATTTATGTCTATATATGTATTCATTTTTATCCCTAATTACTTTGTCTATGCCTCAAAGGAAATAAAATGAGCATTTTTTAATACATTCTGTCTTCTACATATAAGATTCATCTAGACCATTCAACCATTTCTGAATTAACAATTGTTGTTCAGTTTCACAAATGAGACTGTTACAGGTGAGATAACTTGATTAAGGACTCAATATCAGTTAGGAATGAGTTTATAATTTAAACTAATTCTCTGTTACCTCAAAATCCATGTTATTCCTAGTTACCTGTGATGCTTGGGCAGCACCTTTCAACATCTTCAAAGAACCCCCACTTTTTAGATCTCAACTCTTGTTATAGAGAATACAAAAATAGAATTAAAAGACTTGAGAATGTACTTAGTATGTCAATAATTTATTAGTAATTCTCTATAATTTTGAATATTTTTGATATTCCAGGCAATTTTCAAAGCCCGAATAAATTTTTTATACCAACTAGGTAGTTGAATTTAGAATTTCAAATATTATGTTTTCATGAAGGACCTCTGAGTTATACATTTTAAAATTGCCTTTTGCTAAATAACTGCTTAAACTTATTTCTCCCCTCTTTTTATGCTTAGCTCAAACATCTACAATGCTTATAGAACCTGCAAGCTATTTGCATATGTCAAGTGACTGGGCCATAGGATGCACACATACTTGGTCAAATGTTACTCTAGGTGTTTCTCTAAGGGTGATTTTTTGATGAAATTAGCATTTACTATATAAAATGAAGAAAGTGGATTGCCCTTCCTAATGTAGATGAGCCTTATTCAAAAAAGGCTGAATTCTCCTTAGTTGGAGAGGATTTCTCCCATGTGAGTATTTTTGTGCTGGGATATTCATCTTTGTTGTTTGTTTCTGTCTGTGAACTCATACTGAAATATTGGCTCTGCTTAGATTTTGAGCCTACCAAGTTTCAGACTATAAGTCAGAATAGCAGATATACCTCTTCACTACTCCCCTGTCTCCTGCCCCATTTTTCCTCAGAAAAGCATAGCCACTAAATTGGAACTGGATAGAAGAGCTTTTGAATGAGGAAGTTTTATTGCCTCACACACAAAAAACAGCAAGCGGTGTCATTGTCTTTTGGGAAAAGAAAGGCTTTATTGGCATGGTCAGCCAGCATAGAGACAGGAGTAAAACAAATCCATCTCCCTGATTGGAAATCTAGTGAAACCATTTAGATGAATTAAGAGAAATCTAGATGTGAACATATCAACAAGGCAACTTCTCATTGGTGGAGCCAACAGCTTGATCATATAGGGATTGGAATTTATCTCATTGGCAAATATTACAATTCGTTGGAACTCTTACTTTCCAAATCTGTCCCAATCTTCTGTCCTTTCCCATTTCCAACCTTGGAATACTTGGGTTGAAGAGGTGGACACTGGTTTTGAATATCATCTGTAGGTCATGGTATTTCGTATATGTGTAGCTGGACTTGCTCATCTTCATCCAGTTGAAATTGATTTAGAACAGCTGGTGGTGAAACATATAAAAACAACTTAAGAAATAGTGATTTGATAAATTGAATTTTGTGCTGGAATGCATTGTTAAAGAACAAGGCAGGAAGATTTAAGGGAGGGAATGGAGAAACAGAGTGCCAGGCTTTGGAATTTTGAGCGTGTGAAGAGATGACTCCTCTCTCTTATTCATTCTTCCATATTATGGGACGAGATAATATGAGTCTTTTTTTCCCCAATGACTCAATTGGCCAATTTTCCACCTGCAAGTGCTGGTGTCTCATATGGATGCTGATTCTAGTTCCAGCTGCTCCACTTTTTACTTTTTCTTTTAACACGGGTTATGTTGATTCTGACTGCTTCCTGTTCAACACAGGCATGCAAGACGTCTGGAGACACCAATGCCAAAAAGGAAAACAAATCATTTTGTGTTTAGTTGTATATTGGGTTCAGGACTTCCTCCTTTAGCCATACCTTTGTGCTGTTTGTCTAAGATATTATTTTGCTGTACTAATAGGAGGAAAACACAGAAAACTACTGCAATTATAAAAACAAATGATGAACTAGTCATTTGGGGTAAAATTTCAAAGAAGCTAGGATGCTGATAGGGTGGCAAAGACTAATGTGCTTTAGCAGCTGCAAAAAAAAACTGCTTTAGAATTTTAGGCAGAACACAAATGCATATACATACATGAAAGATTGCAATTAAGCAACCAAGCAGTGCTACCAAGATAAAACAGGAGGCAGACACCTCTTTTATTGTTTATATGAGGATCTATTTCGAAAGATTTCTGACATCCTTGGCAGGCTCAAAGGTGGATTAGAATTTGGAGCAATTATGATCATGTCACCATAACAATCCTGTGTTGGAATGCTTTGGCCTGTAACTTTATTTCTCAACTGCATATAATCCAGTAACAGTCTATTGATTATAGGTTACCTGAACTCTTGAGTTCTGGCTAAAGGTTTGACACTTGAGTGATAGATCTATTATTTAATCTCTTTAAGTTTAAAAGATGAGTATGATATTAAAATAAACTTACAGGCACTGTTTTACCTGGGGTGTAGGTTCTTCAGAATGTTGATATCAACAAGATTTGGATGGGCCCAGCGTGGTTAATCTAGTTGCTAAATTTCTCACCTTGAATACGCCAGGATCCCATATGGGCACCGGTTCTAATCCTGGCATCCCCACTTCCCATCCAGCTCCCTATCTGTGGCCTGGGGAAGCGGTTGAGAACTTCCCAAAGCACTGGAACCCAGTACCCACATGGGCGACCTGGAAGACATTCCTGGCTTCATGTGAGCTCAGCTCCAGCTGTTGCGGCTGCTTGGGGAATGAATTGGTGGATGGAAGATCTTCCTCTCTGTCTCTCCTCCTCTTTGTATATCTGACTTTGTAATAAAAATAAATCAATCTTAAAAAAAAAAGAGTTGTAGACTATTCAATCTATAGGCCCTTTGTTGTATCAGGGAGGACTGCTGTTATTTTCTAACTATGCTCAAAGTGATGTTTAAATATTGAAAGCATTCGATTTATCTGATTTATTTGGAAAATTTACTTCATTAACAACATAGCTGTTACCCTCCCCCATACAAGTGTCATTTTTATTTTGAAAGAAGGGTCCCCCATCTGACATTTCACCGTGCCCGGAGGTTGTATTTTTGTTTTTCTGTTGTGTCTCCATCTGGCTTTGCTATTAAGGTGACATTGGCTTCATGGAAAGAGTTTGGAAGGATGTTCTCCCATTCTATTACTTGGAAAAACTTGTGCAGAATTGGGGTTAATTCTTGAAACATTCTGTAGAATTCAGCAGTGAAGCCATCTGGTTTAGGGCTTTTCCTGCTTGGGAGATTTAATTACCGTCTCAATCTCAGCCCTTGTTATTGGTCTATTTAGATTATTAATGGCTGCATTAATTCAGTTTTGGTAGGCTGCATCTGTTCAAAAATCTACCCATCTATTCTAGGTCTTCTGATTCGTTCGCATATAGTTGTTTGTAATAGTTCCTAATAATTCTCTGTATGTCTGAGGTATCTGTTGTTATATTTCCTTTCTCATCTCTGATGCTATTGATGAGTATCTTCTCACTCTTTCTTTTATTATTAGTTGGGCTAGTGGCGAATCTATGGTGTTGATTTTCTCAAAGAACCATCTTTTTAATTCATTGATCTTCGGTATTGTTGTTTTGATCTCCATTTGATTTATATCCTGCATGGTTTTGGTTATTTCTTTTTTCCTGCTAATTTTGGGCTTGCTTTGCTGTTGTTTCCAGCTTCTTTAACTGTAAGATTATCTCATTAACTTGGTTCCTTTTCTAATTTCTCAACATAGGCATTGACTGAGATCAACTCTCCTCTTAATAATGCCTCGGTGTTGCCCCATACATTTTGATATGCTGTGTTGATGCCTTCATTTGTTTCAAGCAATTTTTAAATTTCCCCCTTGATTTCCTTTCTAACCCATTGCTCATTTCACAGCATATTATTTAGTCTCCACGAATTTGCATGTCTTCCTGGGTGTTTTGACTTATTGGTCTCTATTTTCACTCCATGATGACCTGAGATGCTTGGTATAATTTCGATTTTTTTTTTTTTTTTTTTTAGTTTGCTGAGGCTTCTTTTGTGGCCTGTAACATGGTCCGTCCTGAAGGAAGTTCTGTGTACTGGTTAAAAAAATATATATATATTCTCTGTCTGTAGAATAAATGTACTTAATACGCTCATGAGAGTCAATAGTCATCATATGTAATCTGGATGACTCTTTGCTTCCCAATTACACTCAGCTTTCCTGTTGCTATACATTCTTCAATTTTACATTTCATGGGGGTCAGGAGAGTTGCATGTATGCAAATGTTTCACGCATATTCCTTTATATGCGTGCAAAGCTGAGCTGGTCAGCTTCAATCTGGTTGAGAACAATTTGGAGCAGCTCTCTGGTGAAACCTGCCAAAACAGCTTAAGGTATAGTGATTCATTATTCTGAATATCTTGGTTAAAATCTAATGCTAAAGAATAGGGCATAGGTATTTGGGGGCCTAGGGAGATGGAAGACACAACAGAGGATTTTTTTCTTTGTTTGTTTTTGTTAGTTTGTTTATTTGTTTGTTTAGTTTTAGTTTTGATGGTGTCAAGAGCAGAGTCAAGATAGTGGCTTGGTTTCCGGAGGAGAGATATTACCATCTATAAATATACTTTTTTGTCTGATTTCTAGGATCTTACTCTGGAAATATGACATATTACATGGAGGTGAGTAGCAGAAGAGACTTGGGATCCTCTCATTCTTCTTGATTCCAGTATGCATTTATGTAGCCCTTCAATAAGCCATCATGTATGTCTTCCTGTATCTGAGAGACTGTGCTTGGTGTTATAAGGCATACAATAATACTCTTGAAAGATGGACCTAAAATAATACTTCAGGAAGTGACATCACAAAAACTCAGTCCAATCAAGAAACTTCCTTTTACAGAATACGAATTTAAGCTAAATTGCTCAGAGTTTATGTCCTTGGGCGAGAGGGGTCCTTGTATATGAATGTATGCCATTCTTTTATTAAAAAAAACACACAATATCAAACTGTGGGAATTTAAATGAACAATTATCTGAGATTTATGTGGCTAATTATCATAATTTAATGAAAACCTGCCCTCCTAGTTCTTAAATATCAAATGCTTTAAAAACTGAGGGTCATGAATATTATCTCACCAATTATCTGCTCCATTTGCTAGGATATTTTGTTAAGATTTTTTGTTAAGATTTCTAAACTAAAGAAACTGTTCTTTAGGGCAAAAGAGCAATGGAATAAAACTATCAAAAGAATGCAAAAACAAAAGCCACGTAACCTTCAAATTTAAAATGCTTTCCCAAAATTACTGGCAAAAATTAAAATCAATAGAATAAGCCATTTAGCTCCTGTGTAATCATGAATAGCCCTGACGAAATAAATAAAAAGAAATAAAACAAAGAAGGTTTTTTTTTTCAAAGAATTCAGTTATACTCTGTTAACACTTATCCCAACTTTATCATTGCCAGACAGTAACTCTGCTTTTGTAGACTCTGTTCAAAGGCCCTTTCGTGAGAGAAAAACTAAGGGAAAGCTTTATATTTGCCTGAGTCAGAGTAAATTCCAAAGGATATTTATAATAGAAGTAGATGGCAAGGGAGAGACACTGTGGACAATTTTGTTGCCATGAACTTTATTTTTGTGAAGTTCAGTATGAAAAATGGAACAGAATGTGTTATTTTCCTAAGACATAAATGCTTTGTTTAAATAATTTTTTAAAATCATTTTGATCTATTTGAAAAGCAGAGCAATAGAGAGAAAGAGACAGAAAAAAATTCATCTTCCATCAGCTGGCTCAATTCCAAATGTCTGCAACACTCGGTGCTGAGCCAGTGGAAACACGAAGCCGGAAATCCATTCAGGCCTCCTAAGTGGGTAAAAGTGATCCAGCATGTCAGCCTCCATAGACTCTCTCCAAAAACGCACATTAGCAAGAAGTTGGATCAGACACAAAGTTGGAGGCAGAATTCAACTCAAAATTGGGAAGCAGGCTACACCTAAAACCACACCCTTGCCATACACACGCTTCATTCCGATGCCCACACTGATTAAATTCAAAAAACAGGAACATTTGGTGTGTGGGTGAAAGTTGTTGAAAAGTCCATAGAAGATACTAGAAAACACAATCCTAGGGCAAGAGTTCATACGAATGGATCCCATCAAAGAACAGGTGATACGTTCAGTTGTATTCAGGAGAGCAATGGAAGTCTTGAGCCTCTGAGCCTGGATCACATGAAGACAAACTGAAGTAGCTCTGTGGAAAGGTATCAAACGGAGTAGGCGTTGGAGTCAGCCTGGGTCTGAAGCATGGCTCCTCCAGTTATTAGCTGCATTGCTGGCATGCACAGTTTTAACTTCTCTGGATTTCAATTCCCTCATATGGAAGACATGGATAGTATTAACATCTACATCATCTGAGCATTGTGAGAATTAAATGTGTTAACACATGTGCAGCCCGTCGGATGGTGTCTGGAACATGGTGAACACTAAATGTCAGCTATGTGTAATTTATTATTTTAAAAGGCATTGGCTTCACCATGAGGGTAGGAGAGAATCAAAGCTTTTCAAATAAGGAGGATCTGCAGCGCTGCTTTACTTGGTTCTTTGTACTGTAAATAATTCATCCCATTATTAATAAAAAATAACACTGGGATACCAGCAGCATTTTTGTTCAGTGCTCTGTGTTGACTCATTCCATCCCCACAACAAATCTCTGAGTCAGGTACTATCATGATTCCCATTTTCAGCCGTGGAAACATGAAGATTAAATAACAAAATTGGCATTGAGAATAAAAACAAGCTACAGATCACTCTGAACTTCACTGAAATATAATAGATATTATGACTTCTATTTTTTTTCCCAAATTTTATTGCGCATTAGGACACTCAGTGAGCTCTGAGAAAATTAGAGCAACGGGTCATCTATTACAGAAACAATTTGTTCACTTAAAAGTTAGCATAATTGCTGTAGAAGTATGAAGAGACAGTAAAAGAAATCTGCTAGTATGTACAGAGAAGAAAGGGAAGTTAGACTGAGAATGGGCTTGATTCTGTATGCAAAAGGAAGCCATACCCTGAATGCATAAAAACATTCTCAGTGGTGAACATATGAGGAGTCTCTATCTGCTTCATTACTGAACTTTGTGTCCAGGAGGCAATTTTCTCATGTTGTGCACATTATACAGCAGCAAATTATCAAATACCTTTATTCTTCCCTCGGAGGAGAAGAATAACAGGCCAATACCAGCTGCCACATTAACCTTTCATTTTATGTATTAAAGCCTTTGCCTCCTGTTCATTTTCCCTCTGCCTAGTGCTCCCAAACACTCCATCTCTATGGCCTTTGCTGAAATTTGCAAGTTTTCCCAGAAGTGTAATCCCAGTTGGTGCTACCAGCTTCCCCCCACTTATCTATGATATGCAAGCAACCATCTGCTGTTTGAAATTGCATTGTTGCCAGAATAAACTGTCAGAGGTAAACTAGAAAGATTCAGATCTGTCACTACTCTGTGGAGGTAAAAACCTGTTTAAACATTCCTAAAGGTTGCTTTATATTAAATACTTAACTTACTTCCCTTAAAAAAGTAATTTTTAAAGGACAGCTTTTACAAATGTTGATAATCCTGCCAAAAGCCATCTAGGTTTTAAGAATTGTTATTGTTTTTGTAAAGTTATTGTTTATTTGCAGTTCTAGTGAAAGTAACCCTTGATCCTTGTGTGCAATGTGTATCATATTTTATGCTTTTGTGTTAGGCTCAGTATTTCTCCTGAGAAACTTCCAGTTCACGTTCCTTCCCAAAGATCAGAGAAAACCAGTTGGCCTAATTATTTGGAATTTTTAGAAAAGAAAAGTGATGTTCTACATGCAAAGCTTTGAGATGCTCAGCTAGACAGCCTATGTTTGTCAATTTATTGATTTTAAATGCAGAGTCACAAAGATAGATAGATAGGTGATAGATAGATAGATAGATAGATAGATAGATAGATAGATAGAATCTTCTTTCCCCCGGTTGACTCCCTAGAAAGCCACAAAGTCAAAGCTGTGCCATTCAAAGTCAAGAGCAAATAGTTTCTTTAAGGTGTCATTTGAGTGTGGGAACCCATGGACTTGAACTATCCTCCAATGCTGTCCCAGCGGTACTTAAAATGAAATGGAACAGCTTGCCCTCGAATTTCATCAGTGCCCATGTGGACAGCATCATCACAGGCAGCAGCTTTACCAGTTAGCCAACACTGGTCTCGATTCTTGCTAAATTGACTTCACTACCTGAATAAAACGAAAGAGAATGCCCATTCTGACAATTGAGTATTTCTGGTCCTATTGCCATCGCCATAACTACAAAGCAAGGAAAAGTTATCAACGCATTTCATTATTTATTATATAGAAGGCTAATTTGAGATTTAGGACTTCAAAAATAATTTGCTACCCAAAGTAGATGGGCAATTCCCATTTTGCCTCATTATGTTAATATTTGGGAAAAGTTATCCTTTCGATGAGCACAAGGGGAAAACTGCATCTAGGTGTTACTTTACAAACTGTGACAAAGTCAGACTTTGAAAAAGAAAATGAGTATTTTGGAAGTAACACCAGCGTGACCATAGTCTGTTTAGTCACTTTCAATATCTGGAATAATCACTGGGAAGTATTTACAATGAATTTGCTATTGTAATAATGTGGGAAAAGAAACAGGGTGGGTAGAAGGAAAACCCCTTGCATATAAAACCATATCATGAAAAAGAAAAAATATATAAATCACAAGCTTTCATATACAAAATGAAAGACAGAGATGGAAGAAAGAGAAAGAAAGAAAGAGAAAGAAAGAAAGAAAGAAAGAAAGAAAGAGGAAAGAAGGAAGGAAGGAAAGAAGGGAGGAAAATAAAAAGTGGTAGGAGATTATTAAAGAAAGAAAGCAAAAAATACCCAGGAGTCTCTTGAAGTCTGCATGGTCAAGATGCTTATAAAAGGAAATAATAGAAGATATATTATACAAATATAAAACAAAAAGCTAAATATTCAGAGACCGTTTAGCAATAACATATGTAGACTTGGAGGCTGGGACAGTGAACTTGATGGAGAGGATTTATTGTGCATTTTGATGGATGTGTAATTTAAAGAGTTCAGAATGTGGATGTTAAGAAGTAGAAACTTGACTTTCACATTGATCAAGACACTGCATTTATTGTGGAGTAGCCATACTTCCTATTTCCTCTGGTAAACAGGGGATTGAGGTTCATGAAATTTGCTCACTGTGAAAGTTTTCTAAATGTATACAAATTTTTTTTTCTAACCATGCACTTTTCAAGAGTTTAAAATTTTATCCCCATGGGTCCATTATGATAGCTCAATGGCTAACTCATCATCTTGCCGGAATTCCGTATGAATGCCAATTCATGTCCTGGTTGCTTTACTTCCCATCCAGCTCTCTGCTTGTGGCCTGGGAAAGCAGTCGAGGACGACCCAAAGCCTTGGAACCCTGCACCTGCATGGGAGATCTGGAAGAAGCTTCTGACCCCTGAGTTCGAATCAGCTCAGCTTCAGCCGTTGCAGCCATTTGGGGAGTGAACGTACAGACAGATCTTTCCCTCTGTCTCTCCTTTTCTCTGTAAATCTACCTTTTCAAGAAAAAAAAAATGTTTTTAATTTGCTACCAGGCGAAAAGTGGGTGGGTCAGGCTGAAGACAGAAACCAGAGGTACAATCAGAATCCACCTCTTAGGGTTAACTTGGGCTCAAGTACTTGAACTAGCACCTGCAGCTTGTCACAGTAAGCACTAGAAAACTAGAAATGTAAATAAGATCCAGGACTCATATTCAAGCACTGCGACCTGAGATGAAGGTATCCCATTCAGTATCCTAACCCATTGTACCAAACACCTGCTCCTATTGATTTTATTTAGGACCTGAAATAGTTTTCCACCGTAAAAATCCTATAATAAATTTAATGTATAATGTTCACACACACATGCACACTAGAGAGAGTAAGATAGATAGATTTAATTTGTTTGTGAATAATAATGTCGCTCTGGCGTTAATCATATTTAACTTTTTCTCAATACAACAGTGTGGGTGTGTATGTGTGTGTGTGTGTGTGTGTGTGTGTGTGTAACTAAATTCACCAATGCTAATACTGCAGTTTTCAGAACCAGGACTTTACTCTGATAGATTATAGATATTAGTGAAAGCATATACAAAGTGGAACTTAACTATACCACTCTTTGAATAGTATGGTACTATATATAGACTGTCATTGATTTGCAACTTGTATATACTGATGGTGTTTAGGATATCTACCCTAAAATACTGCACACTGACATTTCAGGAAACTGCAAGCAGTAAGGTCACTCTGCCCTAGCCTGGGTGCTTAACTCCTAAAGCCAGGCATAAAATAATTGTCAGTCATTCTCCTGAAGCAGGACATAAAACCTTCGCTTCAGTGGTATCAGCCCTAAAACCAAAGGAAAGGAACAACTTCCCCTGGAAACCACAGACACTAAGATTCTGAACAAACAGGTCTTGCTCAGATCCTGTCAGTTTCTTCCAAGAAGAGAATGCCCTCTTGTCCTGCAGTTCTATATCTGCATGACTGATCATAAAATTACAGGAGTATCCCTGTTTCTTTAGATTTTTATTTCTGGAAGATCCACGTCATGTGAAGCTTACATATTAAATAAACGTGTCAGCTTTCTCTTGCTGATCTTTCTTCTGCTATCCTTTCAATAACGAATTTGAAATAGAAAGAAAAAATATTTCTTTTTCTCTACAAACTTTAAGTGAATTTTAAAATTTTAAAAATTTGCATTCCATTGGGAATAGAAAAGACACTATTCCAAAAAGCATGTGAAGAAAAGCAAAATTTGCCAATAGTCATGCAAGAAGCCCATGTTCTATTGCCTGAATTTCTAGATATGTTAATTTTCTTGAAGGTGTTATTTTCAAGGTCATTTTTGCTTTGCTCCCCTTGTAGTTTGAGAGTCTGAAAAGAAAACAGAGGAAATAACTAAAAATCATCACATCTGCTAAAAATGTGTCCATAGAACTATTTTTATGTATTGTTACTTAAAATGTCGACTACATCTATGCTGTATGTAAAAATTGGTGCAACTATAAAAAGAGACATATTAATCAAAGTGTGGAGTTGAAGAACTGACAGTTACTAAGGAGGCATTTCAGCTCCCTTACTGAATTAAATCACTCATCTTCCCCGAGGCTGAAATTCACTCCAGTGGCTTCTGACTGTAATAACTACAATTCTTTTGGAGATTTTTTACAATGAGAATTTTATTAGAGAACATAATTATTATTTTCACTAGGATGTGGAATGCACTCAGGACTTACAAATGCTTAAAATCATTACCATCGTTGGTTAACTGTATTATATTCAATTTAAGGAATGTTAATGCCTCATTTAACGAAACCGAAATATAAAACTTGTTCAGACAACCAGTGGCAGACCAAAATGAATAATAGGTGAGTTTTACAATGTTGATCTCAGGGAAAACGAATTTATAGAGTAATTTTAACTCTAATAATCTTTTACCTTTTACCTCTGTCATTTTTCAAGGTATCAAGATATTTTAGAGAATTCTCTTAGCTGTTGAATACGTGCTGAGATTCTCCCACAAAGGCCTCTGGGATTTCTGACAATGTATCTTGACATATGTCAGTCAGGCAAATGATAAACTGCCATGAATTCAACATGACATGTGTCCAATTATGTTAGTGCGCATTTTCAGAAAGAGACTGAGCACTCTTCTGCTTTGTTGTCATTGTACCCTAGTAGTTTCTAAATGTTCTTACTGAAAGAAATGGCAGCGAGGAATTTTCCACTGATTACCCAAGGCCATTTTTCTCCTGGAGGAGCAGAGCAAAAATCATAGGGCAGCAGAGAGATTGTTAGCAAAGAGAATTCTAAAAGGCAGTTTAAAGAAGTTTCATGTTGCCTATTGGAAAGAAAAAGATCGTAAAGCTGAAAGCGAAGCACCAGATGAAGTAATGTCCTGGTTGCACATGAAGAACAAAACAAAAGCCCAAGGCAGTGGAAGATATGCACATGGAAGCTTTGATATTTGTGAGTGAGGATCCCTACCAGAAAATTTCCTGTAAGGACATTTCATTTGATCAGGTTGATTACTTGTTATAATAGGAAATTATGAGGGCACACACTTACAGTTGAGTCTATGAAAAGACTCTGGCATATGTAATGGAGTGTGATTTATAGGATATATCCATTCAGGCATTTCAACGCTTCAAAGATCCTATTCTGTTTTTTGTCACTATAGGAAACCTTGATTTATATCTCACAATAAATTACAATGAAATTTCTATAGTTTTATAGACATGAAATAATAATCATGGCTTTTTTTTGGACATGATTTTTTTTATCCAGCATAATTTCTTGACATTTTTTATAACATATATTTATTTATTTAAAATTCAGGGATTCAGAAAGAAAGAGCTCTACCATCTGCTCATTCACTCCCAGCTGGCTGCAACTGTCCAATTTGGGCCAGGTAGAAGACAGGAGTCAGGAGCTTCACCCAGATCTCCTGCTTGAGTGACAGGGGCTCAAACATTTGGACTATTGTCTCTGCCTTTCCCTGGCCATTAGCAGGGAGTGGATTTTGAAGTGGAACAACAGGGACATAAGCTAACACCCACACGAGGTTATTACATTGTAGGCAGAAGCTTTACCTATTCTGCCGTGATCCAGCCTGTGAACTTGATAGCCAACATATTTATAATTTTTTTTAAAAAAATTCCTTCTCATTGCATATATAAGGCACTTTGCATGAGTAAACCAGCTGTTAATTTATTTGTTGCACATTTTTCTAGATTGACGCTATTACAAGTAGGTATATCCTTAAGGCTCAGTGCAGTAGTTCTCACTTTGTATGTGTCAGTCCAGTATCTCATATAGGCACAGGATCAAGTCCAGGCTGCTCCACTTGCTGTCCAGTTCCTTGCTTGTTCCTGGGAAACCAGAATGGCCCAAAGTCTTGGGACCCTGCATCTATGTGGTAGACACGCTAGAAGCTTCTGGCTGACTGAGCTCTGGCCATTACGGCCACTTGGGGGAGTGAACCAACAGATGGAGGATCTTTGTCTCTCCTTATCTCTGTTAACTCTGACTTTCTAAAGAAAAGTAATTAATTAATTAATTAATTTTAAAGTTACTGTTCATAAAAATTTTATTTTTATTTCTATAATGGGCACTGAAATTTGGCAGTACAAGTCAAGTCTTTGTACAGTAGACATTTTGTACAGTAGACAAGATTCTCACAAGTGATTGAAATATTCTTTCACATTATTTTGTTTTGTCAACATTGAAGAAATAATTAACAGAAATTAATTTCTCTTATAAAATAAACAATGTTCAAGATTTGTAAACTATAAAATGTTATGTAGGTTTGCTTGTACATGGACATCGAATATAGCATGCACAACAGGATATACTACTCAAGCTGTATTAGTTCATTTTCTAAACCCAAATAATGATATATGTGGGATGATATTGTATTTTATAAAAAGACATTCATTTAACTTGTAAAGAAAACAGGTTTAGCAGCATGGCACTAGTTTCTACTCAGCTCTGCTGAAGGCCTCATCAGAAGTGGCAGCACAATGGCATGAGTGCGTATGAGCAGGGGAGATCACATTTGCAAGATGGAAAACCAGAGGACAAGTCAGAGGTCATGCTTAGACTTTTATGCAAGTTCATTCTCATGCTCAGAAGAAAAAAAAAAAAGACAAGCTAACAATTGGAATGACTTATGGAAATCCCAGTAGGTTTACCTCTCCAAGTCCAGACCATTTCTGTACATGCCACATTGAAATCAAGTTTCCAGTGCATGAACCCCTGGGGGACATTCTTAAATCATATGAAAAGCACAGGCTTCTGATGGTTCTGTATGCTTAGTGGAGGACTTCGTCACTCAGCTCCAAATAGGAGCTCAGTCAATGTCTACTACTATACCTTAACTGATAGTCTTGAATGAATCTTTCATAATATATGCCTGAAGAGTGTTTGAAAAGAGTGAGTTAGGACTTAATTAAACACAGAGAACAAGTTGTATATATTTTATGTACATTTCTCTTAATAACAAAGTAAAATTCACTTGCATATTTGAGTTTTTCAGAATACAGCCTGTCTGTAGCAAACATTCTTGCTATTTAAATAAAATTACTGACACAACCCAGTAAGTGAAGACTCAAACTGACTTGAGTCTGCAATATTCAGTTAATTTCCATCCAATGTTAAGGGTAATAACAGTAACATTTGAACTATTATAAGGATCAAATGTAAAAACATGCATAACACACCTAGAATATTGTGTGATATTGGATAAGTATAATAATATGTGCTACATTTGTGTATATATGTCTTAAGCCTCTCTATATTGAAATCAGATAACTCTATTAAAGGTTTATCAGGATAGAGACCCAATGCTATGGCATAGCAGGAAAAGCCATTGCCTACCATGGCAGCATTCCATATCAATGCTGCTTTGTGTTCCAGCTGCTCCCGTTTGGTCCAGGTTCCTTTGCTCCACAAAGGAAGGAAGGTCAAGGATTCCTGGAAACCACCACAAGTTAGAGCTGAGCAGGACAAGAAGGCACACAGCCCTCAGAACACTGTACTTTGAGATTCCAGTTTCAGTAACTATGAGAAAATAAAATTTCTCATGCTTTAAGCAGTATGGTTTGTGGTACTTTGTATGGCGGCTCTAAGAAACTAACTAGATAACTACTAGAGAAACAAGAAAGACATTGGAAAATTGTCAGTTGACTTTACATATAAGAACATGAGACCTCCAGCATTGTGGTGTAATATGTTAAGTCACTCATCTGTGATACTGGAATTCCACCGGGGCTCTGGTTCATGTCACAGCAAATTCGCTTTGATACAGCTTTTTGCTAATACGCTTGGGAAAACTCTGGTGAATGGCCCCATGCTTGGGCTCCTACACCTGTGCGGGAGACTCGGATGAAGCTTCTGGCAAATGGTTTCAGCCCCTGCCCAACCCCTGTCATTATGGCCATTTGGGCAGTGAGCTAAGTGAATGGAAAATTCTCTCATTCTCTCTCTCTCTCTCTCTCTCTCTCTCTCTCTCTCTCTATTTCTCCCTATAATTCTTAATTTCAAATAAATAAATATTAAAAAAACCCAATGAATTCATTCTTAAATCCTTTAAAATACTAGCTTGATCACTATTCTATTGGCATTCCCATTTGTATCTTCACACTATAAAGCCATAATTATCATATACTTCAAAAGTTCAACAGCAATACATGATTAAATAATATCTCTAGTCAATTGAAATGGTCCAGAAAGATATAAAATATCAAATTTAAATGCTGAATATATTTTCTTCTCTAAATTGTCTCCTTCCTTGATCTAATCATATTCAGCTAACAAAATGGAAATCATTGTTTTATTAAATTCCAAATACTTTATATTAGCTTATTTTCCATAAATTACACCACTGAAATAACTTGATTTTTAAAAAATATTTACTTATTTGAAAAGCAGTGTTACAGAGAAAAAGAGGAAGGGAAAGAGAGAGAGAGGGGGTGAGAGAAAGGAAAAAGCAGAGTAAAAGAGAGATCATATAGGCACTGGTTCACTCTCCAAAAAGCCACATGGCTAGGGCTTCATTTGAGTCTTACACATGACTAGCAATGGCCCAACAGTTTGACCCACTCCTTACTGCTTTCCCAGACAGATTAGCTTGGCACTGGATTAGAAGCTGAGCAGCTTGAACTTGACCAGATGGTGGCTTAACACACTGTACCACAATGCTGGTCCCTCATTTGGATTTCAAAGCATAAAATTTGATGCTATCAGAGCATCTCCTAACACAGAAGCAAAAGAGGAAACAGAATTTTAGAAACATCATTTTCTGTCAATTTGTTAACCTAGCATTTTGATTGCACTTCTTTTGTAACAATTTTTTCCTATTTTTGAATTCCTTTCTTGTTCTTAAACAACCACATAAAACTCAAAGACGTATTTGATTATGATTGAAGTTTGTAGAAAATTATACTTAAGTAGATATTTTGTTCTCTTATTCCGAAGAAGCCTAGGAAAGCAGTTCACACAAGCTCAAGTTCGTTTTTTTGCATTTATGGACCATAAATGCAAGCCTGAAGAATTAAAAATACCATTAATTTAAACAAATCATGATTAATTGATAAAAATTCAAGAGTGAGTCATTCTTATTTATGGATAGCACAAGACTGACTATGCAAACTGATGATAGTCATATACAACAATGTAATTCAAGCCCATTATATACAGCAACAAGACCAGAAAAGCCAACCCATTCTCTACTATAGCAGCCAGAATGCCAGTCTGCTGTGTGTGAAGTCAGACTTCCTGTGGTAACAATCTAGGAAGCCAAGCAATAATGCCTCTCGCCATTGTCTGAAAATGGTTAGAACTTGATTAATAAGAATATCTTTCCCAAATAACATTAATAAGAGAAATGTATGTACCCTGAACAAACCACAAAGGATGTCTTGCTTCTGATTAGTCACTCTAAAGCTTCCCCATGCCAACAGCCTACACTCAGGGCATAGATGAAGCATTCTGTTTTTCCAACTTAAAGCTTCCTTTTCACCTGCCTGCCTTTGAATCTGTGCCAAAACTCAAGTAACTGCTGCCGATGCTATAAATGTCTCTGTACCAACAGGTTCTCACACAAGCCTGAAAGAATGAAAGAGCTCAATAAGTGAGAAGTTTCTCAAAATTAATACCTATTTCAATCCATATTAGTGAGCTCAGATTATGCAACCACAGAGCTCAATATATGTAATTGTTGAATTATTTCTTTCCAAAAAAAATCCAGTTATAAAACCTTTGTTAATTTGTTCACACATCTAATTCTTCTCTGATGACAAAATGTCACTGCAGTATTTTCTTCTAGTACATACAAGGTGTGAAAGTAGTTGGTGAATAATTACTATACCTTGGATTGAAGATCAACTTAACTAAAAAGGGTTGAGCAAGTGGATTTTACAGTCATCACTGATTATCTAGCAAATTTTATACACCCTCTGCTTTTCTTGTCTTCCTGGCATTTCTTGGTTCTTTCTTTAAGACTGATTTACCAGATACAATTCTGTGTTTAGAGCTATACTTCAGCCATATGTGACTCTTTGCCACCTGAAACAGCTAGTCTGATAGAAAGTTGGGATTTTGGTTTCAATTAATTTATGCTTAAATTTTAAAGCCCACATTCAATTCAACTATTGGAAAATTGTATGGAACAAGTTAGAGATGTAAATCTATTTTTGTAATCATAAATGTCAATAACATGTAAATATTGAGCACAAAATCTGAATATATAGATAGTATGCAAATTTAGTGTTTGTGTAAAATTCACACACCTTATTGCAAAACTTAAGTTGAAATAAAACAGCATGCAATATCTCATTAATAATTTTCTGTTGAGTACATATGGAAATGATAATGTTTTGGACACATCAAACATTACTAAAATCAAGTTCACTTGCTTTTTTTGCCATCATTAAAATAACTGCTGAAACTTCGTTTTTAGTTGAGTTGAATTGTACTTGTATAGGAAAGTGTTGATGCAGTGCATTAGATACTTTTTATCAAGTGCATATTGCAAATTCAAGTAATTTTCTCTCTAGAAAATTGATTTGCCTTTCCTAAACTCCACTTATTGTCACTTAGGACACGGTGCAGCATTCCCATGAAACTCTAATATATCCTTCTATTCCTGTATTTCATGCTTAGAAGGGAAACACAAAATCAACACCAATATGCAGAAAGCTCCTTATGTTTTTATTTTTGTATTAAATAAATCTCTGCTTATAAGACTTATTTATACACCAACTTAAACTACAGTAATTGGGAGGGAATATATATATATATATATATATATATATATATATATATATAAATAATAAAAGTTTTGTGTAGAATAAAAATTACTTTAAATAATTGGTTGGTGATAAATAAAGGAATCAATGAAAACATACTGAGTTAATGATGTGTTTTTTGAGTATTTCAAAATAACTATTTATCTTTGTGTATGTTTTCCTTGATGTAGAATTCACATGCTAATAAATAATGAGGACGAACAGGGAGTGGGAGGGCAAATCAGGCAATCCTAACAGCGATTTCTTGCTCATTTGTTTTCTGATCCTGTACACATTGTTTAGAAGTACTTTAAAAATTATTTATTTATTTATTTTTATTGAAAAGCAGATTTACAGAAAGAGAATGAAAGAGGTAGAGATCTTTCATCTGCTGGTTCATGGAGCCGGCTTCTAGAAACACTTTTTAACTGCAAGAAACCTATGGTCCTTCAACCTAGTTCAAAAAGCGACTGAACAAAATTCCTTAAAAATAGGTCTTATTATAATGTAAATATTTTAAATTTATTAACTTCCTTTCATTAGCCAAACCACTGAAGACGCAAACAATAATTACTTTTAAATATCAGCTCTAATTCAAAAGAAAATGAAGCCACACACATTTTTCATTCAATAAAATATTTACAAGCTTTAAGGCAAATTTGTCTCCCCACGTAACAGGAACAAATGCTGTGTGAAGCAACGCTGTGTAGGAAGATACGACTAAATACACACTGAAAACGCTCCAAAATCCAGGACATTTTAAAGTACTAGTGTGATGCCTGAAGTGGAAAATTCCGCACCTGACTTCATGCAAGATAGCAGTTAAAATATAGGGACAATAAAATTCGTTATAAATCATATCAGGCCATATGTACAAAAATTTTATTGAACATAAATAAATTTCATGTTTGGACTTGGGTTTCATCCTGGATATATCCAATGAGACATAACCAAATACTGCAAAAACAAACAAAAACAAAGCGAAATTTTAAGCAGTTCTGGTGCCAAGCATTTCAGATAAAGGTTATTTAACCTGTAAAACATGACACTTAATCTGACTAGAAGATTGATAATTGTGTGATACTAGACATTCAGGGACATTATGAAGACAAAGTCATTATTTTAATAATTTGCATTTTTTATTTCTGCAAACCCAATCCTGTTGCCCGTTATCCGTCAGTATCAAATTCCTCAATGATCCAAATACTACACACACTCTATATACTATATAATCCCAACCACTTATCCCAGGAAATAATAGTCCTTACTTAAAGACCCATATTAGGAGGAATAAAACTAAGTGCTCCCAGGACAGGAAAGAAGATTTGGTTGAGAAATAATGGATACTGATGTTTGTAAATTGTGAGTGGAAAACACAAAAGTGGAATACAGCAAAGAAGTGAAATTTTTTACAAAACTCTTTCAACATTGTATGTCTCAACACGTTGGAAATGTCTGTGGATGAGTTTATTCCCATCTGGCCCACATATAGTGACGAAGTGAGTAGAAGCAGGCCAGGTATGGAAGTGAGGGGTGGACATGGTGGCACACTGAGTTGAGCCACTAATACCAAAGGGCCAATTCAAGTCACAACTGCTTGCTTCTCATCCATTTCCTGCTAACGCACCTAGAGAGCTACGTACTTGAGTTTCTCATAACCATATAGAAATGCCTATGGAATTCCTAGACCCAGTGTTATCCTGTCCCAGCCCCAGTCGCATCGCCTTTCTCTTTCTCTGTCTCACTGTCAATCCCCCTACTTCTGTCTCTAGCACTATCCCCCTCTGTGTGTGAGTGTGTGTGTGACAGACTGATTTCAAATAAATAGATTTTTTGAATTTTTTTCAATTGATTTCTTTATTTTATGACACAATTCCAAAGTTTCTGGGATTTTTTCTTACCTCTCCCCCTACTAATTTCCATCGTTTGTTCTGTTATTTAAGTGATCCTGACATTGTAGGTATGGAGAATGACAGAGTCTAGCATCCTATTAGCAAGATATATTTAACAGTTTCACTGGGAGACCATCTTTGATTTGGAAGTAGAGATACATACTGCATTGTATCTTCACATCTCAGTATGAGAGTCTCTATTGTACAGTTCCTCCAGCTGACTATATATGTATGCATGTTCACCTATATATCTATGAATCTTATGTTTTGCATGAAGGTTGCTTATATCAGAGAGAACATATGATATTTGTCCTTTTGGGATAAATAAGTGTTGAGAGAGAGAGAGAGAGAGAGAGAGAGAGAGAGAGAGAGAGAGAGAGAGAGAGATACAAGGACAGTGATTTCATTTTGCTTAATTCCCAGGCTCACACATACACCGATTAAGATAAACTTCCTCCTGGCATAAAAGGTTGTTGGACTGATCCTGATATTTCTGATTTGGATAAGAGAAGAATGTGGAAATAGTAATATCTTAGGTCTGGGATGAGAATTCATATTATCATATGCTGATTACCAAACCTGATGATCAGGTAGCAAGCATTGTTCCGTCCTACTTGCAAAAAAGAAAAAAAAAAAGGCATAACTGGTGTCCCAAGTCTACTGAGGTTACTTTCCACTATTTCCAGCTTCACTGGAACTTTCCACCGAACTGCTGAACATTTCTGAATCTCTAAATAAAGCCCTTCCGCCTGGCACATCTGGCACACCTGGCACACCTGCAGCCCCACTGTAACATGACAGCAGTCATCTATTGCTTGGTTTGTGTTTGTCTTTTCAGGCTGTTAATATTGTAATTGTTTGTCTTATTTACAGCGTACAAAATGTTCAAAAACTGTGTTGTCAAGAAGTATGCAGGCATTTTCAAAAAACACTTGTATACTATTCCACCGTTTAAGCAGGTAAAATAATGCAAGTTACTCATTTCAGTTTGAATACTGTCAACCCAAAATGTCTCTTATTTACTCCCTATAATTTTGTTTAACTTATGAGGTTTATAGAGGACATGTATACTTAAATGAGAGAAGAATGATAGCTAAAAACTATTAAAAATGTCAACAAATTACTGCAGTAATTAATAACAGCCACAGTGCTTAGTATGTTATTGTTATTCATTTTGTGTTTTTGGTATTGCTTTGCTTTTGCTAATTTACTTAACAGTGTATACCAGAAATATAAAATGAAAATATTTTTGGAAGATTATTTCCTCCTCTGTTCCCACTTTCTCTTTACCATGAATGAATCAGTCAATCTCTCTCTCTCTCTCTCTCTCTCTCTCTCTCTCTCTCGCTCTCGCTCTCGCTCTCGCTCTTGCTCTTATTTAACACAGAACTTGAGGGTAGAACATGTATAGTTACTACATAATGAGTATGTAGAGTATTGTAAAATTTAGCTCCTAAAATCTACAGTAAAGAACGTGATCTTGAAGGTAAATGTGTTATGAGCAAGAGCTAACTATTTTGGATGCTAAGGTCTAGGTCTTGAGCTGTCATTTAGCCTAGTGACTAGGATGCCCACATCCCACATCAGAGTAGCTAGGTTACAACACTGGCTCCAGCTCCTGACTCCAGCTTTCTGCCAGTACAGATCCTGACAAGCAGAAGCAACCGCTCAAGCAACTGGGTTTCTGCCACAGGAAATCAAGATTGTGTTCTTAGCTCTTGTTTTCAGCCTTTCAGACATCTGGGGAATGAATCAGTGGATGGCACATGGATGTCATTCTTTCTCTTTCTGTCTTTCAAATAAATACATAGCTTTAATAAGTCTACGTGTTGGGAAGCAACAGGTTAAGCTTTCCCTGTAGGAGCCCACATCTTTTATCCAAGTGCTCTGAGACTGACGTTGCTTCATTCCTAACTTCCTGATAATGCTCTTGAGAGATGGTAGTGATGGCCCAAGTGCTTGTGCTCTGCTGCCTACATTGGAAACTTTCCTGGAGTTCCTGGTTCCTGGGTGTGGCTTGGCATATCTCTGGCTCTTGCATGTATTTGAAGAGCAACCCAAAAAATGAAAGGCCTCTTTCTTCCTGAGAAAAAGAGAGAGAGAAGGAGTGTATATGTATGTCTTTCCCTATCTATCTTTATAACTATACTTTTCAAATAAATAAAACTGTAAAAAGTCTAAGTCTTAATTACAACAAATAATTTAAGACTATCCCAAGCAGGGATAAAAAACAAAAGAAGAAATGAGAAGAATGAGTTTGTTTTGTATTGTTTTCAGCAAGGGAATCAAACATGAAAATCTTAATACTCAGCATTAAAAACCTGTTGAGTCTCCACATGGGACATGCCAGGGGCTTTTGTATAAACGGAGTCTGGCTCAGGATACTGCCTGATCATTATTCCAAGAAAGCATATCACTAATTGCAAATATACTCCTGTACATCTAACTGCTATTTATCATTTGTTGATCATGTTGGCAGAAACATCTAAACTTACCTTGTGGAGAACAACTTTGTAATCAATGTCCACTATCACTGTGACAGGTACATTTCCCCATCCCTCGTACCTCTACAAAGCAGAGTAGAGGCTGGATCTACAGAAGATCTAAAGAGTTGTTATGTTACAGAAATTGAATCTTTAGTACCTCCACTTGAAGGAGACAGAAAGAAATTAATTCATCATTTTCATTTTTCTTAATTTTAATAAAGACCAATTACATCCAATTTTCTGCTTTAATAGTAAACTGGGAAAAAATCCCTGAACTTTTGTCAAAATATTTTTTTTCATTTCTGAATTTATAAGTGAATATTCTTTTTAAAAAAGTACTCAAGGGCCCGGCGCAATAGCATAGTGATTAAGGTCCTCACCTTGCATACCCAGGATCCCATATGGGTGCTGGTTCTAATCCCGACAACCCTGCTTCCCATCCAGCTCCCTGCTTGTGGCCTGGGAAATCAGTCGAGGACGGCCCCCCAGAGCCTTGGGACCATGCACCCACATGGGAGACCCAGAAGAAGCTGCTGGCTCCTGGATTTGGATTGGCTCAGCTCCAGCCATTGCGGCCGCTTGGGGAGTGAATCATCGGAAGGAATATCTTCCTCTCTGTCTCTTCTCCTCTCTGTATATCTGACTTTCCAATAAAAATAAATAAATCTTTAAAAAAAATAAGCACTCAAAAAGTTGGTTAGAATCTGGCTTGTCATAGACTTACTTTGGAAATGTTTGCTTTCTGAAAAATAAATTTTACCCATTTGTTTTCATTGTTTGAAAATGTGAGAGAACACTTTCATTCATTGGCTCACATCCCAAATAAATGCCCACAACTACCAAGATTAGACCAAAAATGAATCTGGGAGCCTGAAATCCAGACCTCTGATCTGAATAGCAGAGACCTAGGTTCTTGAGCCAACAAGTGCTGTTTCTCCACTCCCAGCTCAGCATTAGCAGGAAGTTGCAATCATGAGTGCAGGTGGGACTTGAACCCCAAGGCATCCAAAGTGGAATCCTGATCCTTGTACCAAATGTCAACCCACTTTCTTTGCCTTTAAAAATCAGATTCTAAATAAAATCTTTTCAGCCTCTTCCTACTAAAATGTGGAGAAAAAAGAGATTCAAAGTCTTTTTCAGTTTTTTTTTTAACTATTGTGGAACAACCTTCTCATATTATAAATTGCATGTTTATGCTCTCTTTCAAAAAGATACCCTTAGAAAACAAACATGAAGCTTAGGATTTTGTTTCATTTATTCATCATCAAAAGGTACACCCTATTCCTCTCTCCACAGGAACAGATGTTTCCTGTCATGCATTTCCTGTCAGTCGTCAGCTTTGGACGGGCTCAAATGGAAGTGGTTATCATGGGGAGTATTGTGCTTAGTGACTGCTGTTTGTCAAATTCATGAAAGTATCTTTTAAAGAAATTTGTCATTTAGACAAGGGTTTGCACAAGTTTTCTTAGAGCTCTTATGCAAAAATCAGTCAAATATTTATTGAATAAACTTTTATTTCAAACAGTACCTAGAAGTTTCAGTTATCACTGCTCATACATTTCACTTGATCGTAGCCAGAAGGCTGAGAAACGAGCAGATGAATTTCAATTTTCGGCATTTGTACCAGAACAGAAAGAGGTTAAGGCAGTTTTTAAGTATTCATAAAAATAAAATGTGAATGTGGTTTTGAATAAATAAACATCTTTAATCTAGAAAGCATATAGTACTAACAACAGCAGTGATGAGAGTTGACTCATATTTTCATAAACTTTTTCATTTCTCAGAATTTCCAAAATATAGCTTCTATCCCATGACTCTCAAAATGATCCAATGAGAGTAACAGGTTAGCCGTAAGAGAAGAGAGGCAATGCAAAGGTAATAGATCTAGACAGGCCTATAATAGAAAAGCTGCATATGACTGATACTTTGGTTAGTTAAAATTGATGACACTCTTTAATTTAGGACAAATTATACCATTACATTTGTACCACAAGACCTGAATAATGCACACAGGGATGGGACTCAAGTGCTGAGGAACCAGGCAATGCCACATTTCTCAACATAGTCTTGTAGCAGCACTCAGACACCCTGTCATTTGGGGGTTCTGACATTTTTAAAATGTGTTATTTCTAAATTTCTTATGTTTTGAATACTCTGTTTTTGATGGAAAGTATGCTGAAAAGTGATCTTGGAAGTTCAGCCATATTTTCATGCTCCAAATATTTTTTTGGTTGGTATATTATTTGATAGGGGAAGAGGGAGCTCCCATGCACTGGTTCATTTCCCAAATGCCAAAAAAGGTCAGGAGCTGACTCCATTCAGAGGCAGGAGCTGGCAAGACAATTCTGGCCTCCCACACATTACTTGAGTGATCACTGTTATGTTGATAGGAAGCTAGAATCAGAAGGCAGAAACCAGAAATTCAGTTTGGGACCCAGGCATCTTTTTTTTTTATTTATTTGTTTTATTATTATCTTATGATATGGCTCCATAGGCTTTTGGCTTTCCCTTACTCCCTCTCCAAATCCCCTCCCCCTTACATTGATTTCCCCTATATTACTACAACAGTATGGTTTTTAATAAACAGTCATAAGTCCATCATTTTGCTGTTTACGTGTATTCTGATATTGTGAGCATGGACAATGGCAGAGTCCAGCATCCTATTGTCAAGATCTATTTCACAATTTCATTGGGAGTCCATTTTTGATTTGAAAGCAAAGATGCATAGTGCATTGTATCTTGATATGATAGTCTCTATTTGATAGTCTCCGTATGGTAGTCTATATACACAGTTACTATACATCCCCTTAAATAAAAAGTCACAAAACAAAATCAACAACAGGAACAAAAATATAAATTTATAATGCCATGAAATTAAATAACATGCTGCTGAAGGACTAATGCATGGCTGAAAAATCAAAACCACTAAACATTCACTCACTCTAATATTTTTAATTAAATAATGGTCCCATTGATAATCCTTATGTGTAACATATGGGTTATTTCATACCAAATCTATTTTTAAAAATAAGTCTACATATATTAGGAATCTCCACTCAACTTGGATTGTAACATTTTCTTGAAGACTAATGACATGGCAAGGTGGTACATCTAGCCTTTGAATATATATTCCTAGATGAAAGCAATATGTTATTCTGATAAGTATAGAATTTCCAACACAAGGGACCAGCGTAGTAGCTCCAATGACCAGTTCTTTGTCTCCAAGCACTGGCATTTGATTTGGGTGTTGGCTTATGTCTTGGCTGTTCCACGTCCCATCCAGGCCTCTGTTTTTGGCCTGGGAAGGCAACAGAAAATAGATCAATGCCTGGAGGCATTACACCTGTGGGAGAGACTGAAAAGAAGCTCTTAGCTCCTGGCTCCTGACTTTGGATAGACTCAATTCCAACCATTTAAGTCATTTGGGGCTGTGAGTCAACAGATGAAAGATCTTTCTGTCTCTCCTTCTCTCTGTAAATCTATCTTTCTTTCTAATAAAAATAAGCAAATTTTAAAAAAATTTCAAAACAAATGTGGATGAAAATGTGTCATTAGGGTAATTATAATGATACCCTTAAGTCTACATATTATTATTTTCTACTTTTCTCTGTGTCTTGAGCAGAGAAACCCCCCAAAAATGGAGCTTATAATGGAATCTAACAGAAGGTAGCCAGATAAAAACAAAAACAAAACAAAGCAAGAAAAGCAATGATGATAATTTGTGATGAGTGAGGAGAAAGATGGCTGTGTATCACGAATATATGAAAAAGAAAGTGAATTCTGAAAGAATCAGCTTTAACAAGTGCTAATGATAGGGAACTGTCCAGTGTCTTTGACAATAGTGAAATCCATTCTGAATTGGGTTGGGGGATTAGAGGGTGAATGGAGGACAAAGGCTATAAAAATACGAAATAATTTTATTAGTAGTAAAAATTTTATTTATATACGTTTGTGCCCACTTTTGTTATTTATTTTTTTCTTTTCAATCATGGTTCCGGATTCATTGTTTGGCCCTGTTTTTAACTGAATATCAGACACTGTGGATTTTATTTTGCTGAACACTAAGTAGTTGTGTATTCTTGTAAAAATTCTTGACTTTGTTCTGTGACAAAATTTAATTAATTGGAAGAAGCTCATTCTTTATGGTTTTGCTTTTCAAATTATGTTAAACAAACTCAAAGTTTGCAGCTAAATGCATTCATTCTTCAGGCAACCTATTTCTGAGAACTTTTTGTGATGCTCCAGGCCTTGTAAGATTTCCTAGTTTAACCGACAAGAAAATGCCTTCATTTTAACCATGTGTCAGTATCATTCTTGTTCTATATTCCTTGGAATCATTCCTCACCTTCTGTCAGATTCCTCATTGTCAAGTGCCAAGCAGAGCACTGCTCAAGTGAGGTCACTTCAGATCTCCAGGCTCTGTGCGCTGATCTCTTCCATGAGGGCAAAGTGAACACTAGCCATCTTCATCCTCTGAGATTCTCTGCTCTTTGCAACTCAGGGAGCATGTCGGAGTCTATGTGGTTCCCCACCACCAGCCTGGGATCTCTTTGAAGGCAGAAACCTGAGATAATAGTAGAGTCATTGTCTTTGCTTCCTGTTTTCACAAGGACCACAACACTGATGCTTGATGTCCTGAAAGTTGTTTTGTCTGAATTACTTCTTTGATGTTGGAGAAAAAAGCCTAAGAAAGAAATTGAAGTCCCAAAAAAGTTTTTCGCTTTTTGATGAATTTCCTCATCTATGTTTCTTAGTGTTACATCTTCCCATTTTACTCTACACTTCTTAAGTCTGTTCCTTAAGCATCCTAAGGTTTTGGCATCTCAAAGAAGGAAGGTGCTAGCTTTTAGTCCTTAGATACACTCTATTAACAGTCAACATATATTCAATACCTACTTTTAACTAGGTATTCCTCCAAGATTTATATTCACCATTACATTTAATCTTTGCAAAAATCCAATAATCAAAGCTCATATTTATCCCATTTCACTAATTTTATATAGGTAGTAGATGCTGAGATCAGGGTTTGAGTCCAGATATTCTAGTTACAACAATCTTGTTTTTATTTTCTGATGTTTTGTTTGACATTATGTTCTCTATTTAGGTGGTCTCCTCCATGTATATTGTTTCAACTACCATTCATACACTAATGATTCACAGCATCTGACCTAATTTTCATCTCAATCTGACCTATTTTTCAATTTGTCAGTTCTGGTTCTGATCATTTCTGATGTTGATAGTTTGTATTACCCACATTGTCCCTACATTAGTCTTGAAGTTTTACTATAAGGATTCTAGTTCTTGTGCATTAATATATAAACTATATTTTAGGACTTCATTTAAAGAAAAGGTGACAGTATACTGTATGAATAATTTGATTTGTGTATGTGTGTCTTAATTAAAATTACAAACATCAAAGTAAAAAGATTGAGTCTGCTGTAACTCCTTTAAAGATGCACAGTCATAATGTATTGAGTTTAAAAAACCTTTTAACCATTTAGTCCTTTAGCAACTTGAAAGCTGTCATTGATTTTGTACTTGCGACAAGGATATAGTTGAATTAATCAGAGCATAATTTAGTGCTTGACAGTTTAATTGTAGTCTTCTACCAAAGAGATATGATCATATATTTATTTTAAAAATTTGAAATGACATTAATATTTCCTTTTTCCTTAAATTTATTATTACTCTATTGTTATGGTTTCATCTCTTCTGTCTGTCCCCCACTTCTTTTTCCTTCTCCTTTATCCATTGAACATTTTATCTTTCTGTTGACATTTGCAACAACTTTACATTTAGATATAATTATGTTTAGGCTTCTTTGCTTTTAGAGGAGGGTATGCTTTTTGCTCCTGCCATGGATGGGATTGCCAACATGTGCCTTGCAGATGGGTGTGCTCACTTATTTAATCGTCTTACTGAAAATATTATATTCAAGATCTTCTGAGACTGTTGTAGTTATTGGCAACATGTTATCTGCTTTCATAGTCTTATCGACTCTAAAACAGCTGTTTACCTGAATTTGAAAGCTACTTTGAAGGGCTATTCTCAGGAAACATTTCCTAACCATGGTAACCATGATGCACAAACAGATACTCCCGCCCAGAGAAATCACTGGCAACTTTAAAACTACATTATTTCGGGTGGATTTGAAAGGAAATTTGACAACTCAACCAACCTCTAAAAGATTAACAGAAGTTATTATAAACCCATGTAGCAATTGTCATTCTAAACGGCTATTCTGTCAGAGCAGCATATAGCCATTGTACTTGCTCTGTGTGACCCTCCTTTTTCTTTTTCAATATAGAATATGTTATTTCCCCCATTACTTCATTTTTGCATTCAGAAGGTAATCAAAATATCTGTTTCACCTGATGGGTATTTCAGACTAACCCCTTCTTTCTGTACAAAGTACATATTCATTGAAAAAAAAATTGAGTTCCACTATGTAAAACTCTGTGATATTTCTTTTACATTATTTCAACTGTTGAGCTACAGAGAAAGTGTGAGGCACAGAAAGAAATGCTTCATCTGCTTGTCTCCCACAGGGGTGGCAGGAGCCCGGGCACTGAGGCCACCCTCAGCTGTCTTCCCATTTGCAGTAGCTGGGAGCCAATCAGAAGCCGAGCAGTCACAGCTCAAACCATAACCACAATAGAGGAAGCCAACATTGCAAACAGTGGCTTAACTACCTATGTCACAACGCTGACCAGAATAAACAGATACAGATTAAATAATTTTGCAAACGAATGTGAACTATCAACTGTGATAAACAGTGAAAAGGTATACAGTGCTATGAGATTTTTACAATGAAGTATCAATGTTTAACAGAAGGTCAGGGAAAATTTCCTTGTTAAAGTATTATTTGAGCCATTATCTGAAAGACAAGTAGTAGATGATGTCAAAGGAAGGTAATAACACCACTTTTGGTAAAGTTTCTGGTTTGGCGTGTTGGTGCATGATGGGAATTAGGAAGGAACAAAATCATTCATACGGCTGCAATCTACACATGACGAAAAGCATGACATACAGGTTTAAACTTTTTGTTGCTGTCATTGGTTTTTTTTACAAATTTGAAATATATGCTGTCTCCTTATTACAATTCAGTAGAATTTAAAGTTAACTCTGATGATCAGTCATTTATATCAATACAAATTTCTTGTTTAAGAATAATTTTTTCTCAGAAGTAATCATGTTGAAAAACAAAATCATCATGGAGACAATGGAATGACAATTTTTCTGAGACTTGGCTAACTTGTTTTTGTTTGTTTTGCTATGTTTGATGGTTTGTTGGTTTATTTGGTTTTAGAATTTATTTGAAAGTCACAGTTACAGAGAATAGTGAGAGAGATCTTCCAAACCAATGGTTCAATTCCTAGATAGATGTGATGGCTGGTGTTGGACCAGGATGAAACTAGGATCCAGGAATAAGGCACTTCAGACAGGTTTTCCACATGAGAGACAGGAACCCAATCACTCGAGCTATCTTTTTTTTTTTTTTTGCTTTTCCCAAGGTCATTGGCAAGGAGCAGCATCAGAAGTAGAGTAGCCAGGGCTCAAACCTCAGCACATGTGGGATGATACTATCAAGAATCAGCAACAATACAGCTATCAAAAGATGAGAAAAGATAAAATAAATAAACACGTGTGAAAACATGCTCATTATCAAGAGCCAGCAAGGAAAATAAATGCAAATCAAAATAATAAAATATCAAAAAAACAGATAAGCAACAGGTGCTGGTGGGACTTTGAGGAAACAGAAACAAGCACTGTTGGTGGGAATGTAAGCCAGTACAGCCGCTGTGAAAAACAGCATGGAGATTTTGTAAAAGTTTATTTTATTTGTTTGAAATGCAGAGTGATTGAAAGAAAGAGATAGAAAAGAGACAGATTTTTCATCTTCTGGTTTACTCCCCAAAGAGCCACAACAGCCAGGGCTGGGACGAGCTGAGACGAGGAGTCGAGAACTCTCTGGGCGGTTGAAGTTCAAGTTTTTTTTTGCTGTCATCTTAGCCATTCCAGTAGCACCACAATGAGCTGGGGTGGAAGCAGAGTAGTTGACGCTAGAATCCATGCTCTGTTTTGAGATGTGAGAACCAGTGGGAGAAATTAGTTGAAATATTAGTAATGAACTGCCACAGGATCTAAGAGTTCCACCACAAAGTACACACCCCAAAGACGTTAGCTCAGTGAGTCCAAGATAGCTGTCCCACCATACTGATAGCAGCAGTGTTCACAACCGCCAAAACACACAATCAGTCAAGACGTCCCACATCAGATGTATGAATAAAGAAAAGGTGCTGCACACACGATAGAGGATTATCCAGCTAGAAAATTATTATGTTCTTAGAATTGTACCTACAAATCACCATACAATCTGTTAAAAGACCAATTGCAAATTAAAATTAAATACTACAGAACCAAAACAATTTTAAAATAAAATATTAAATGTAGAATGTCACACTAAAGGAAATAAGGCAAACACACACCCACAAAGATGAATACAGAAAGCTCTCCTTAGAAGGCAGGAGCTAATAACAACAACAACAACAAAAACCTGGATGTTGATTAAGTGACAGTAGAGAAAAAAAGAGTTTGGACAAAAAAAAATAGAAGCTGGGTAATTATGACATATATACTAATATGAGATGCTAGTGATTGAGGAAGTGAGGTATTGTTTGTATGGGAATTCTTTGTATCACTACCTGACAATTTTTGCTTTGTGAATTTAAACTCTTCTGAAGTGAATTGTTAAAAAGAAAGGAAGGCCAGGATTTTGTCTTCACATATTGAAATTGATAGCTCTTCACTTAAATGTGTTAATTACAGAATCCCTCTGAGATTGTTTGAAGTTACAATCTGTTTTCATGTCCCCAAGCTTTAGTTCCACAGTCAACAACAGATAACACACATTAATTGGGTAACTTCTACAGTGGTTTTTCCTATTGTACCCTTTTATTTTAAAGAGATGAGTAATGTACACTCTCTGCCCATGGGAAAATTCTAATCAAAGTTACTAGGAAAATGAATCAGAGAAAAAAGATGTGATTTCCCTCCCCATACTTGTCAGGCAAGTCATCAAATGGCTGCGCATAAATAAACCGTGTGCTACAAAAGAAAGATGGTCCCTTGATGCAAGAGGTCTAAATGTGGCACTCTTTGATGAGTGATATGAATAATAGTAGGTCAATAACAGAAACAGAAACTTTTTTACATATATCCTATTTCTAGATTTATCCATAGCTTATAAGAATTACATATGCATATATTTTCCATGAGTATATATGTTTCCTATATATATAAATACATATTCATATATAGGAATTATGTAAGTATGTATTACTGAAAGTAGATTATGTCAAAAGAAATCAAGAATAAGAACTTTGAATGGTCAACTACATATTGCTGATTTTAATCACTGCCTTAAAAAATAATACTGTGCTTGCTTTCAGTTTTCAAAGATCAATTTAATGTATAATGAAGATAAGGAAAAAGGGATCCATTGCTTTTAGTCACTTTAGAAATTGCTGAGTGTGTAGAAAAGCCAGGATATGACCATAACTATCCTTAACAAGAGACACTTTATATCTTGTTGCATTCATTTGTGCTAAGTTATCTGAGGTGGGATCTTGCTTGTTTATTACTGTGTCATCAGCAATGAACAAGCATGCCTGGTATAAATTTAGCATTTAATCATTACATGTCGAATGATCTTTTGATTGTATTATAAACAATACCAGATTGCTCTTTTTGTGTTTTTTAAGAAACAGATTTGGAAATCAAAGGTGTTGTTGACAAAGCATTGCTGGGGCCAGCTTTGCCTATAGCAGGTGAAACCGCCACCTGGGATGCTAATAATTCATAGGAGCACTAGTTCTTCTCCCAGCTGCTCTACTTCCCATCCAGTTTTGGTTAATGGTCTGGGAAAAGCAGAAGATGGCCCAAACTGAAATCTAACTTTGAGCCGGTCCAGTGTTGGCCATTGTAGCCGTTTGGGGAATGAAACAACAGATTCAGGTTCCCTCTTTCTCTCTCCTCTCTGTAACTCTGACCTTGAAATGAATAAATAAAGCTGTTAAAATATTTTTCTTGGCCCGGCACGGTAGCCTAGTGGCTAAAGTCGTTGCCTTGCACACACTGGGATCCCATATTGGAGCTGATTCTAATACTAGTGGTCCTGCTTCCCGTCTAGTTTCCTGCTGGTGGCTGGGAAATGAGTTGAGGACAGCCCAAAGTCCTGAGACCCTGCACCCACTTGGGAGATCTGAAGGAAGCTCCTGGTTCCTGGCTTCAGATCAGCGCAGCTCTGGCATTGTGGCTAGTTGAAGAGTGAATCAATGGACAGAAGAGCTTCCTCTCTGTCTCTCTTCCTCTCTATATATCTGACTTTTCAATGAAAATAAATAAATCTTTTTTAAAAAACTTTCTCTAATCTTTTGAATTTTGAAATCAGCCAGATAGTTTTTACACATGTCCCTCAACTAAGTTCTGAAAGTCTTATAACCACATA
The DNA here is from genome assembly GCF_030435755.1 of Ochotona princeps. Classification (NCBI taxonomy): domain Eukaryota; kingdom Metazoa; phylum Chordata; class Mammalia; order Lagomorpha; family Ochotonidae; genus Ochotona; species Ochotona princeps. The sequence continues at coordinate 37,275,627 of NC_080846.1, read as the reverse complement.
GAGATTAGAATTTCTCCAAATATTACAGTTTGGGAATAGATATTTTATGTGTAACATTACTGTGCTATTTTCCTTTCCAGAGGTAAACTTAAACAAAAGTGAGCCAATCTTTGATTCACATGTTTCTATGTTTTCTTTTTTCTTAAATTTTTGAAGAAGTTAAACATATTTATTACTATGAATGGTGGAATTTTAGTTTTCTAAATATGTATACAGAATTATAGTTATTCAGCAAAACAGGTAAAAGATACATGTTGAAACACTGAGCCTGAATACTCAGGCCTGACAAAACTGGATACAGATCATTAATGTAACAGCTACTAGAAAGTTCACTGTTGTGGAAGGAGCCGCATCTGGGACACTGCGCACTGCTGAGACAACACACTATGAACATCACCAAAGCACCTTGCGGCATTACACCCCCACCTTACTGGCCCCTTGTGATGCGCTGCACCTCCACCAACAAGCGGCTTGAGAAGGCAGCCTGCAGCTCACACAGAATGAAGCCCAGCTTCAGACCCCCTGCCCTTTATCCAGACAGGCTCTAACCGGGTCTCTCATTACCCTCTAACACCTGCTGCCCTCCCTAAAATAAAGTCCTCTCTATTGTAACTGGTCACCTCTTGTCCTTCTTTGAACCCCCAAATCCTAAAACCTAACACAAAAACTTATCAGTGTACACACACTCTCATATGTTTCTGTCTTGAAACATTTGTATAAAAGCAAACATTACATTCAACATACATGTTCCATATTTTTCTTGTAGTGTGCTTTATTTAAAGATATAACCTACCTCCTCCCTAAAACTGCAGTGTTATCTAATTTAGGAAAGTAGGGTGGGGTGTTTCCTGATCCCAAAGTTGACAAAATTTGGCAGAGGCAGGAAACGTGCTGGCTTTTCCTTCTGTGTAGAAATAATCCTCTTTATAAGGAAAGGTCTTGGCAGCTGTGTTCAGGTGGCAGTGTAGACTCATCTAGCTGCCGCAGCAAGCAGAATAAGAGGAAAACATTTCAGCTGTCCTGCTCCAGATAACTGAAATGAAATAGTGTAAAGTAAATTGTTCTGGCAGAACAGTTTCCTCTCCAGAAGTGGTTTCCATTTTTCCACTAACAAGTCACAAGTTCCACCCTGGATGACGTGTGAGATCCTGAGGCAGGGTGTGTTCTAGGAGGGTCCGGGTCATGGTGACAGCAGCCAAGCGTGTCAGGCTTATGAGCGTATTAGTCATCTTTCTAAAAAAAAAATTTACACTGAACAGGCGTATTGACTTCATCACTCTGATGTTAAAAGAATTGCACCATTTAATTTGAACGCAAGAAAAAAATGTAAAACCTGGTTGTAATTTGTATTGTGTAGAAAAATGAAAGGAAATAGTAAAGATCAGGAGAAACTATGTTCTGGCCAAATCTCAGATTTCAAAATTTGACAATCATTAAGATGAGACATAGCTTGATGATGAAAAGCTTTGGAACTGTGTGCTAGCCAGGGCCTCAGTGCCATCTAGCTACCAGCTCTTCTGTACCAAGCAGTTCTTTACATTCAAGTTCATTTGTTTTTAAAATATCTTTATGTTGAAACAGTGTGAAGGAGTCTGCTAGCTCCAATGGGAGATTACTTCAACTATAAAATTTTTTAAAAAGTAAAAGCCAAACAAAATAGGCTAGCAGTTCTGTATTTCCACGTGTGTTTATCTGGAGATTATGTATATGTTTTAAAACAAAGCATTAAAAAAATAAAATAAAACTGGCCCTTGCACAATAGCCTAGTAGCTAAAGTCCTCACCTAGCATGTGCTGGGATATATGGGCCCCAGTTTGCTCCTGACTGCTCCACTTCCCTTCCAGCTTCCTGCTTGTGGCCTGGGAAAGCAGTAGAGAATGGTCCAAAGCCTTGGAGACCCTGCATCCGCATGGGAGACCCAGAAGAAGCGCCTGGCTCTTGGCTTCGGATCAGTTCAACTCCTGCCATGGTGGCCACTTGGGGAGTCAAAAAGCAGACAGAATATCTTTCCCTTTCTCTGTCTCTCCTTTCTGTAAATCTGCCTTTCCAATAGAAATAAATAAATCTTCAAACAATCAAGTTAAATACTTGGTTCACATCGCTCTAGATCTTGCTTTTTTTCCCTCCCTTGGAATTTCCTCGTATGATTGTCCAGTTATCATTTTGTGACTGATTTGGTGATTTATGATACCATAAAAGTTGAGTTTCGCCTATCCTGCAGATACTACTGTGTGCATGTTGTCAATGGTGGTTCAGTGTCATGCGAGGATTTCTGTATATGATGAGAAAATATCTACTGTGTGTTGCATACTCTCCTACCCTGCACACCATTGTACTTAAGAGTTCGTCTGTGTTTGTGTGTGTGTTCAGTCATTTCTACTAATGCACTTAGCACAGCCTTCAAATGATACTATATTTTTAGAAAACAGCTTTAGGAAACTCAAATAGAACAAGATATTCAGTATCACAAAGATATCACATTGATAACAAAAAAAAAACCTATTTCAGCTCGAAAAAGCAAATAAACTGACTAGAGATGAACTGCACACATCTAACAAGGCAGGTGACCCGAGTCCAGCTGTGCAATCCTGACCTACATAGGACCCAATCGAATCTGGCGCCATCTAATGGCAGCTTTCTGCCATGAGCTACAGTACAGGAGTAACAATGCATGAGGGAGACACAGCAGAAATCGGCTTCTGCTGCAGTTCCCTGCTGTTGCTTGTTACAAACAGCAAAGGAGACCAGCTTCTCAACTCTATTCCAGCCTCAGTCTCAGGTAAGCCCTGTGTGCAAGATTTTCCAAGAATACTCCCACCCCTCTGTCACACGCTTGCCTGCTGCTGCTTCACCCGTGTGAGCCCTGCCTTGTTCACTGTGATGAGAGGGGCAGATGTTAAGCAACATTCCTACCCCTTTCCCTAACCCCACATTTGCTTTGCATCGCCACCAATCGTGGTTGTGACCCAATCCACAATGGTAGGGTTTTACTTGCTGGGAGAAACGAACTGGTACCTACCCAGCTGCCAGGCTGTGCAACTGAGGGAGCTTCCGAGGCTCGGTCTCCTGACCTCAGCATTGCTCATAAGCACTCCATGGAGGTGTACGGTAGAGCTGGTGGGAAGGACTCAGGCACCTAATGTCCGTGGTTTCTAGAAATTCTAAATCCTCAGGGCAACCCACTTTTCATCTTCAAAATTCGTTAAAATTCGAATTGATTGCTACTTAATATTTGCTTATGTCTGCTGTTGTTTCTTTTCATACTCTGCAAGGGCAAAATAGCTTGCTGTCCATTGTGTTTTTGGAAAGGCTGCATCTCAAAATTCAGCTCACCCAGTCGCTTTAAAAGCTCAAGTCGCTGATGTGTTCAAAATCCATCATTCTGTAAATTACTCTTTTATTTTCAGAATAAAAGCAGTGTTCTTTTGTGTTCAAATTTTATGAGTGGATGAAGAATTGACACTAATTACATTTAACTGGAAGTATGTATATTGCACATTTCACCTCTATGAATTCTATTTTGAAAGGCAACATTTACATTTGCAGCGCCTAGTGATATTTATTTATTACACTGGTATAATGACCTGTTCCCGTGCCTGTTTTCTTTCAGTAAACCATGTACTTCACTTGAGATAGTGATTGAGTCTTCCATGCCATTAGAGTAAGAGTTCATGTATATTGAGAGTTTGGTATGAATCGCCCACTGATAAATATTTTCATGTTTATAATCACACTTAATATCATTATGAACTCTATAAAGTGGACGTTATAATTCTAATCTTACCAGTTAGTTTTGTTTGCAAGCACAGACAAGATAGTTTTACAGGCACATGACCTCTAGAGTAAAACACAGGTCTTCATTCTCAGAAGGGGCCTACGCTTGATTTAAATGCTACTTTTTACCACCTTGAAAGCTTAGTAGTTTTACCTTTTTCCCCATAATTTTTAAAGGTTTTTTGTTTGTTGGTATGCTAAATTGCTACCTTAAGTTAGATAATCACACCTTTGAACTTCAAGTAAGTTCTCTGAGACTTGCATTTTGCAAATGAGCAAGGGAGATAGTCCTGGGAAGTGATGGTCAAGCAGAGGCTCAAAATTCTGGTTACCACAGACATCAGGAGCTATTGGCCAGGTAGCCCAGCACACGGGCATGGGTACATAGGGAAGCTAGAGTACTCTTGGTTCCCAGTATTGCCAGGTAGGACCTGGGTCAAAATCAATAAAAGGAAAAGCAGTACAGGAAGCAGAAACAGTTACGCCCACAAATGGACAGCTGTGGAGCCCACTGCCCAGTGTAAGGCTGGACCTACCATCCCCAGAGGCAATTACTGTGGTACGTGCACAAATATCAATCCTCTTACCCAACAGCTAGACAACAGCTGTCAGTGTGCAGGAAACATATAGTGGCAGTAAATTATGACAGAACAAATGACAATGAGGTGTAGCAAGAGTTTGAAGTCATTAATGAGTTTGGAATTTACCATTTTGAAAATTGCTACAATAATTGAAAGCATACACATACAGTCTTGCAAATAAAAATTAAAAACAAACACCATTATTTTGGACAGAAAGTAACATGATTTCCATTCAAAATTTCAGATAAACTAACATTAAACAAGGCGTGTGATTTTAAAATGTTTCTTGTAGAAATAGAGGAACAGGATGCATTAAGAGACGAAGTAAATCCATTTTTGACTTCTTAAACTGATTTTATTTTACATAAAATGTTAGGGAAGCCATCATTTTATAAATTTATATTTAAAGTCAACTGAATATCACGCTGCAGTTTTTGAAATAAGGTTGTTGCAATGTTATATTCTGATGATTCAATAAATGAGGTTGTACAACAGTAAGACAGAACATTATTGTGAGTCAAGACACTGTATTAATAAAGTATTAGTATTCTTCTATTACATAAAATTACAGCACAAAAGTATTATTTTTGCAGCTTTTACATTTATGTTGTTATTCATGTTTCACTAATCACCTGCTTTATTCTTAAGTTATAAACGATGCTAAACCTAGGGCACCTGGCTCTAAGTCTGAATTCTAATCCATAAAAACAATTTCTCTATTATGGTCTTGAAATTTCAGACAACTGATGAACAGAAAGACATAATTAAGACATGGTAAAAGAGAAGGGAAAGACTATGTCTTGTGAACACGATTCCCTAAAATCCACAAGACAATCACATTTCAAAATGCAGATACTTCTCACCTTTCAATGTCCAGATAAATTCATTGTCAGTTGAAAACAATGTAAATCTAAAATGCACTTACTTATTTTACCTTACCAAAAGCATAGCTTAGTGACATGGTACATTGCTGAGTGTCTATGGTTTACCTTGACACCAGGGGCTGGCAAGAACTGTAGCTCTGTCCAGCCTCAGCAGGGGTCACAGGCTAGTTAGGAAAAGATCAAACTCTAAGCACAGTTTCTCATTGCATCTCTATGACTTCCACTCCACTGCATAAGGTGAAATATAATAAGTCAAACTGTTATAATTTGGGGAGATATGCATTTTCATTCCCTTGTTAGAGTAGGTAACTGGAAACTGGAGGAGAAGTTTAAATAAGGACAATTTACTGTCTCATAGTTCCAAAGTTAGAATTCCACAATTAAGGTAAAGTCTGAGCCTGTTCCTTCTGAGGACTGTGATGGAAGGAGCAGTTCCAGCCCATTTTGTTTGACCTGTAGGTGGCTGCCTTCTACCTATGTCTCTTCACATCGCCTTCGCATATCCCAGAGTCCAATTTTCCCTTCATTAATGAATAGGAAACATGCTGAACTAGGGTGCACCCTGATTATTTCATTTTGTCTTGATGATCTTTAAAAAGACACTGTCTCTGAAAAACTGTAAAGCATTCAGGAATTAAGCTGCCAACAAATGAGTTTGGGTAGGCACAGCTCATCCTGTATTAGTGCAATACGTTTTAAGTATGTTAGCATTATATATGCATTTTTGCCAATAGGGGCACTAAATGAAGTAAAGAAGTACAAAAATATATAGTATTTTCTACATTGTATAAAACAGATATTGAGTTCTCCAATTATGTGAAATTCTGATAAATATGATCTTTAATGTCCCTAATCAGCAAAATTAAGGTCAACCCTTAAGACTTTGATACTGTTAAATTGAAGTTTTCAAAATTTAATATTGTTTTTATTTATATTATTCTTACTATTAATAAATTGAAATATTTTGTAATAACCTGTCCCTTACAGTAGAAAATAACTGATAATTCCAATTCTATTGCCAACGATTGACATAGGTAAGAAAAGATCACCCTGAAAATTAGGGAGAATGCTTTCTGCATATATTTTATCTACAAATACATATTGCTTGACTGCAAAATAGTGAAATAGAAAAAGAAGATGTCACTCAAAGTATGTTATCACAAAGTGAGATTAAATTCAAGAAACATTGGAGAATAGAGAAATGCTTTACATAGCTGTACTCATCTAATTAAAGGAGTGCACAGAAATCAAAGTTTGGCCTAGAGTACTTTTGTAAGGTGGAAAATTAACATATTTCAGGATCCATGTAATGAAATATTTTTGCTTCCTTTCAAAAAGTCTTTTATCCTATATGTCAAATTAGGGAAAAATAGGTAAAACCTGTTTTTCCCTTTAAAAAAAGTTTTTCACAATGTTTTAATTAGCCATTTTGAATGAGGAGATAGGTACAGAATAGCAGGTCGAGCAGTGTGTACAGCATTCTAATTACAATGAGCTTTCTTTATGACATCAGCATTTTACATGTTTTTCTATTTTACTTGCATTCTCAAATGACTTCCAAGCGCTTTCAGAGGGAATGTAAAAGTCACAGAAATTACCTATCTCTATGTAAAAACAAAATCACAGTGTAGGCTCTCACAATGTGCACTGAAGGGTAAAGCATAAATCCATGGAAAAGCATCCTCTGGGACAAGTGTTTGCATTGAAGTAGAAAATCAGCCCCGTGGCTCAGAGAGCCAAGATCTGAGAGCAGATTGTGTTTCTGCTCTAAATGTTTGAATTTGAGGCTTTAGAATGCTTGCACTTTCAAAATGAGAACAATTGTTCTCTGAATCCCAGCGTTCTCAGTTTCAAGAAGTTGTTTTGAATTCCAAGATTGTATCAATTATGATCAAATTTCTCATTAAGAAATCTAAGTTAATATTACCTAACAACCTAAATATTAACAACATCTGAGTATTGGCAAAATATAAGATTTTAAAATGAAGCATATTTTCCTTGCATTTCTCAACTCATTATATGAAGAATATTGCAATTAGTACAGATATTATGAAAAATGAAACTGGAACACTTATTCGATCATTATTTCAGGGTATAATTGAAACCAATCAATTGTATGATTTAGTTCAATATACGTTTTTAACTTAATGAATCCATAATCAGAACAGAATGTTAGCTAGAAGGAAGTAATATGGATTTAGAGATTGCATTTTATTTTTGGATAAATGTTGAGCAACGTATTCTTATCCTGCCATAAGCAGCAGAATAAGTAGGACATCTTTTGATGATAGTTGTGGTTTGCAGAATTCTGAGATGGGCCTAAGGATTCCTACCCTTAGGGTTCACACCTTTGTGCAATATCTTCCCTTTGGCTTTTCGCAGAAACCTTACATTTCTTTTAAATAAAATATGGCAAAAGGTAAAGGTGTTTTGTAGCTGTAGGTGAGATTTTCAATCAAGAAGCTTGTGCTGGTTGTACTTGGGCCAAGCAAGTAAGTCTCCTAATAGAGGATCCAGAGGCATATGCTTAACACAACAGTCAAGACGTCATTTGGGATATTAGCATCCCACATTAGAGTTCCTGGATTCACATTCTGACTGCACTTCTGATTCTAACTTCCTTCTGCTGTGCATCCCGGGAGGCAGCCAATGATAGCTCCAGTATTTGGATCTTTACCAACCACATGGAAGAACCTAACTATGTTCTGGGCTCCTGGCTTCAATGTGGCAATCTCTCTCTCTCTCTCTCTCTCTCTCTCTCTCTCTCTCTTCTTTATTTGCCTGTCTTTCTATCTCTGACAGTCAAACAAATATACAGTTTTAAATAGAGAGAGGATCCAAGCATTTCCTGAACAAAGATATTCGAAGCAGCAAAGTATGTCACCTTATGGCCTTGAAGAAATAACAGGTAGTTTGTGAACTCATTGTACAGAGTAGCCTCTAGAAACTGGAATCTGCAATCTTACAAGTACAAAGAACTGAATTCTGCTAAGAACATAGACGATCATGGAGTGGGACTCTAAGTTCCAAACGAGCATGCCACTTTGCTCAAACCTTCCCTGTAGCCTTAAGAAAACCATGAGAACCCACTTAGGCTCTGATCAGACTTCTCACCCAGGCAAACCGTAAGATCATAAATGTGTGTTTTTTAAGCCACTATTTGGTGTAATTTTCATTCAACAATAGAAAACCAGTTGATGAAATACATAGTCATTATTGCAATTACTTCATTATAAAGATGTCATTGAATACAGCTTTCATATAAAATGAATTATCCAAGTGTTCATTTACTTTTTGAAGCTTGCATATATGAAAATATGGTTAAGTATTTGTATATTTGAGGAGCCTTACAGTGAATTATTTTATATTTAAATAACTTATTAAACTACAAAAAATCAGAGGTGCATAGCTCCAAATCAGATTTATTCCAAAATTTGTGAAGTATCACGACTGGTAGGCACTTGTGCATTTTAAAAAGCATTGATATGTTGCTAAACAACCTGCCCTATCGTATATCACACGACATGATCAGAATGTGGGGTAGCAATATGTTTCTGAGATGTTAGATGATTTGGGGGGAAGTCTATGTACTGAAATCAGTAATATCTCATGTAATTTGTGTCAGCTAAAAATAATATAGAGCCTAGCATTGGCTGCAGTGACTCCATCCTATGTGAGTTCCAGTTAGAGATCTGTCGGCTTTGCTGCTATTGCTCTGGGAAGACAACAAAAGATGGCCCAAACGCATGAGGTCCTGCACCCTCATGGAGGGCTCAGAAGGTCCAGGCTCCTGCTTCAGCCTGCCACAGGCTGTCAATTGCAGCCATTTGGGGAGGGAACCAGAAGATGAAGATCCCCCTGTTTTTGTTTCTGCCTGTTTGTCTCTCTCCCCTTGCCCTTTTCTCTCTCGGTCTCTCTTCTCCCTTTGCAACTTGGTCCCTCAAATAAATTTAAAACAAATTTAACACGTAGAATATATTAGGATAGGAAGTTCATAATAAGTTACAGAAATTGAAAAAATCCTCAAGTAAACACGTTTATCTTTAGTTTCTAATAAATGATAAGATACAAAATGAAATCTTGAGGACTATTCACATAAATTTTCAAAGTTGACATCATGGCATTAGAATTTGAAGAAAGATGCCATGCTGATTTGATCTGTCTCTGGGAATAGCTGCAGTACATGACACTGTCTTCTTCATCTTTTTCATCTTTTCTTTTTCATTATGTGAGAGACAGAGAGCTCACATCCACTGACTCACTCTCCAAGTTCTGCAACAGCTGGAGGTGAGCCAGTGCCAGAGGCAGCAACTGGGAACACACTCCAGGTTTCAAACACAGGTGGCAAGAATCCAATTACTTGAGCCATCATGTCTGTCTTCAAGTTTCTGCCATGGTGGGAAACCATAGTCAGAAATTATACCAAGGTATTTTGCTTTGGGATGCCACTTTCATACCCACTAGGCTAAATGCTTCCTCTGGGAAACTTTGCTTTTAATTAAAATACTTTAAAGGGTATTTAAATAAACATTTCACCGCTACCAATACTAGATTTATATATTTAATTTTCAGTTAAAATTAGTTAAAATCCAAATGATTTGTTTCATCCACTGGAGTTAATTTCAATTTACTTTGGAGCTCAGTTAATGTATCCTCATTCTAGGCAGGGAAAATTACAACTTCTAGTTCTTTTCTCCTTTTATTTTCTGGGAGTTTGCTAGTTTTACATGTTATACAAAGGAATGTAATCCACATTTTTTTAAGAATGTGCATGCATATTTATTTATGTATGAACCTAGGAAAGAACATTGCACAGTGTTGCAAATGTGGCAGCAGGCACAGACCACCCATATCAACTTCCCAGGAATAAGCTTATCTTGTTTGTATCCTATACTTTTAATTTCTTAATTCTGTATTGCCATAAACTTTATGAAATTCCCTCAATAGTGTTATGGAAATCTATAGCTTTGGCCACGATGAAAATCTGGGCTTCCTCATTTTATCTTCATGCTGCTTTATGCAGCATATAGAACGAATAACCAGACACATGAGAAATGCTTTTCTTATAATGTTTCATTGTTGAGAACATTTATTTAATCACTTAATCTAAAGATTTGTTTTATTTCAATCTATTATCAACAGCACAGCAAAATAATGGTGATCTCTAATAACATGAAACTAAAACAATATGTATTACCGACAACTTGATAGCTTCCTCATTACCTGCCTCCCACCTAACCATTCAACAGCACTCAATGTCCTAAGCTGCCCAGATGTTTCATGCTAGCTAGCCTGAAGTATCTGTTTATGTTGTTCCCCTTCTTAAGATTCTCTTGTCTGACTTGAATCAACTGAATAAGATTCACCTTTCCAGGTTCTAACTTCTCTTTCATGTTCAACCAGTGAACATTTATTATTGTAACAATTTAAAAAGTAAAAAGTTCATATAAAATTTAAATGTGTTTACACCTCCAACTATTGAGGAACTATAGATAATAAATGATGTCAAGGTTAAAGAACAACAAAGATGTTAACAGAATTTTTTAAACTTGTGAAATTTTTGAGCATCTGTGAACCTAAATATTGTTGAATACTATTAAGACTCTTTGTAATATAAAGTAGAACTATGATTATTTTTAAATGACATATTCCTATAACTAGTACAGTAATTCTCAGTAAACGAGAATATATAATTTTATTAATGATAATAACAATAGTTATTTCTGGAAAATGACAAGTAATTTTCTAAATAAAATCCATTCCTCAAATAACATATCGTTAACCATTTGGTTAGAAATAAATTGGGCAATCTTCATGAGCGTGTGTGATCTTATCCTTTGAAACTGAGAATTTTTAATTCTCTTCAAAGATTTTTTTGGAGTATGTTAATGAGGATGATGGAGATAATAATAATTACTACTATCCTGATCCTTAATTTTAGTCAGATTTTTAGAAAAACACAGACAAATTTGTTAAAGTTTCGTAACATAGGAAGAAGTTACATAGTAGGTAAAGCTACTCTTGCAATGCAGGCCTCTCTTATGGGCACTGGTTCATGTCCCAGCTGTTCCACTTCTGATCCAGTACCTTGCTAAGGGAATGGCAAAAGTAGAGAGAGATGGTTCAAGTGTTTGGGTCCCTGCCATCCACATGGGAGATCTGAAGGAAGCTCCTGGCTCCTGGTTCTGGCTTGGCCCAGCCCCTTTGTGGCCAGCAAAAGAGGCAATCACTGGATGGAAGATCTCTCTTCTCTTTTTTTCCCCTCTCTCCATCTCTTTGATTTGGAAGTAAATTAATTAGTTTTAAAAAGGATTTTTCCAAATTAACCTAGAAGTTGTTCTAAGGCATTCAAATTAACATAGTGATGCAAGACCATTTAGCGGTAAGCAAACTTTTGCCTGACAAAAATAATTTTTCATTATCTTCTTTAATATACAAGAGCCTTTCAAAAATGATTATCTTCAAATTTCCTCAAATTTCAAATATTTCATAAATGTTCTTCATACCTAATTTTCCTGTTATAAGGCAGCCTATCAATGAAGGGTCAGACTACTAACCAACTATCAGAACACAAGTTCCTGATATTATGTCCTTGGGGTAAGATATTTCTGTTTTACATATAACCAAATGTATTGTGTGCACGTCAGTGTGTTTGTGAAGAAGTTTTACCCAAATAAGAGGCTAGCAAAAAGTGATTAAAGAGTTAGACAACAAGTTTAAAATAGTATAGTCAATAAATAAATTATAATCCTACCATTCGTGACATTCCATCATCAAAGTAGGAAAAATGATTAAAGAACAACATAAAATTAATCACTTTCTCTCTGTATACATATCATACAAAATTACTCTGAGAAATAGAAAAACTCAGACAATTTATGCCTTTTTCTCCAGCAAAATAACAATGCAATTGAGGCAGTAAGAAAAACACACTTAAACTGACAACAAATAGCACATTATGCAGTATAATAAGGCGCAAATCAAATGTGGTGATTTTAAAAGCTGTAGAAACTGAGGAGAAAGTAATCTCCAAACTTTTGATCAAAAAAATCGTTCGTAGACAGTGCAATCAACATGCTTCTTGAAGTATGGGCATGAAGACATAGAAGATAGGCTCACAGAGGAAGGAGAACATATTTTACATCAAAGCAAAAGCATGCCGGAAGTCTCAGAGAGAGCATCAGAGATGGGAGGCTTACACGGTAGTGGAAGCTTTCCCAATAGCCTTTGTCAGACTTGTGGGGACCAGAACTTTACAGCACTAATATCTGTATGTTTGTTCTATCAATTCTATGCTCTTTAATGACATTATGTGTTTATTTTTTAATCCAGTCCTAAACTCTTGTAATTACTTATTACATTATTTTAGTTATGCTTAACATTTTTCACATACGAAACTGCAATACATTTTTCTCTGCTAGCTAGATAAGATAATATGTAAGCATTACATAAGCCTGAACATTATATTGTGGTAAAATTAAGTTATTTTATTGATTTTTAATCCTAACTATAACCATATAAGCTTAATTAATCTCTTAAATTAGGGAAATAAAATAACACAGAAATAAAGATAATAGAAGAGTTTGTGAGAGTTAAAGCAAAATTAATCAATATTTATGACTCCTCCTTCCTTCTTCTAGAAATGTTGTTAATCTCTGATTGTAAAATTATAATTCACAGCAACCTAAAAAGTACCTTTATATGGAGTTTCTGAAAGGAAGATAAAATAATGACCAGATTAAGAATTCTTTTTAGGTGTTCCAAACCCACCGTGGGACAAGCTTCTGTGCAAAGATGAAAGCGTGTTTGAAATGTACATGCCTTTAATAATAACTTAAACAATTATCTCTTATCTCCAATGCATTTTAGTTTCTTGAGAGGCAGGGAATTTCATTTGAGAATTTGCCACTTGGTATCAGTTTAATTTCATTCAGTAAAAAAAAAAATTCTCATTTCAACTTCAACTATTCCCTTTTGTTTCTCAAAGTAGTTGTTACCTCAAAAAAATTTTGTAGGTTAGTTTTAGTAGTAAATCGTTTTTACAGAAGGTATTTTTGACACTAATGAATTACAATGGTCTCTCACATTAACTAACGTCTTTAAAACTTACAGAAACTTTATTGCCATTTACTGTAAGGATTCTAACAACTTAAAAACATTGCATAATTTTCCTGTCTTACCGAAGCAGAATAATCTATTTGCATGATACAAAAACAGTCTATCGTATGCTACTTAAATTTTCTCAGAAATAAGCTCTATGACAATTGTTTCTGGGAGGAACCGTTTTGAGAGTGTTTTCACTGACTTGCAATCATTTCCTTTCTCTTTTGTGCAGTAATTTTTGCAAAAATGGGTTCCTTTTTATTTTTCACTATTTCGCATCCTTCTATCTATATCCTCTTATCTTGGGAACTTCAAGTTTAACTTGCACAGATAAGGAATAAATCAGATATAATTTCGCTAAATCAAATGCCAATATCACACTTTCATATGGTAGTGAGTATTTCAAATTATATAGCAGAAGTACATGAAATTAGTCTACTACAGTCAATATTCATTATACTTACTAACAAAATATAACAATTATTTCTCACAGTTTTATCATTAAGTAAGGTATTGGTGCTATTTTTTAAATAGCTAAAGTAAATATAGTACAAGCATCATTATAATTTAAGACTTTTTTTATACTGAACAGTGATTCTGAGAAGGAACAATTTCAACCCCTTTTAGGCAATTCTAAGACATTTGCAATCATCATGACCAGGGATGTTACTAAATATTTTGTGATGCGTAGATAATCCACCTGAAAAGGAATCATACAGGGAAAAGTATTACAGTCAAAATTGAGAAAACCCATTTTACAAGATCTTATGGTTTCTACAGTTTATCCAGTTGCGATTTTTGTTTTTTCCTGGAGTAACACACCTGCTTTCAGTTCCAGTAGCTGCCTATACATCAGCCCTAATTGAGGTGTGCAGTGCCTCATGTCATTCACTCCGTGAAATGTACGTAACAGGAAAGATTGATGTCATCTAATGGCCTGGGCCTCTGTAAAGTGTCCACAGAGAGAGAATGGGAGCAGTTACATCCATCTTCTCTCTGATGAATGATGGCTATTGCTGCATTATCACAAACATTAGTGGCAGAGGGGGAAATAGGTGCACACTGTGTAGTTTACACATTAATGTACTACTTTTAAATAATTTTCTTTTTTTTCTATAGGAAAATTTTGGTTTAAATAGATTTTCCCTAGTAAGTCAAAATAATGTAATCTTTATAAGTACATATTTATGTTATATATTTACTGTGCTTTTCTGGTGATTTATGGGTCTTGAATGACTAAAAACCCGGCTACTAGTCATTATTTGGACCAGAAATGTATAGTATCTATAGTAGACAATTTGGACCAATTTATGGAAGATATGAAAATACGTATCTATATACTGGAATTCTGCAGATAAACTGATCATTGTTAGGTAGGTTTCAGTTTTTATATTTCCAATTTATGTGTGCTGAGTTTTTGAAGTGTAGGATTCTAAAATCCCTGAAGATTTATATCCAGCTCTTTTAAATTTTGTTGTGTCCTAGATAAATGACCCTGATCTTTGAGTTCTTCTCACAAAGACTTCAAAAGAATATTTTTTTTTTTTGTGGAAGGGTTTATCCTCTTGAAAAAACAACTTATATCACTTTTTATGTGAAGCAAAAGGAAATATGGCATTGCAGTGAATTGGGGCAGGGGAGGAAGGAAGAGGCGCGGAATGGGGAGTGGAGACGCCTGTGCTTCTCCATCTGTATCTTGAACTATGTGAAATTGACTATTTCACATAAATAAACATATACTCTGGAAAAAATAGAAAAACTAAAGGACATGGTGGTAATCAAGCATGTTATGGCCATTTACTCACTAAATTGTATCTAGTAAAAAGAAATGCCTAATGATTTTCAGCTCCTGAGATTGAAAGAAATCCAACCTGACTCTGCATGTCCATGTAGCTTTTGTGGCGAAGCAACATAAATTGTTTTTATGAAGCGTATTGTAGATTTAACATCACTTAGCTGATAAAAGGTAATAGGTCATTCCATTTTTACAAAGTCTACCTTCCCTATAACAGACTCAGTGTGGACTTCTTCAGCTTGTTGTTTTCTTTTTTAAAGATTTATTTGTTCTTATTGGAAAGTCAGATATACAGAGAAGAGGAGAGACACAGAGCAAAGATCTTCCATCCACAGATTCACTCCCCAGGTAGCCACAATGACAGAGCTGAGCTGTTCTAAAGCCAGGAGCCAGGAGCTTCTTTTGGGTCTCCCAGGCAGGTTCAGGGTCCCAAGCCTTTGTGCCGTCCTCAACTGCTTTTCTAGGTCACCAGCAGAGAGCTGGCTGGGAAGTGGGGCCGCTGGGACACCTAGTGGCACCCATACGTGATCCCTGTGTGTTTGCTGGCAAAGACTTAAGCCACTAGGCTACCACACTAGGTTTTCTTATTTTCATTAGTTTGTGTTTTATATTAGCTAAATCATCAAACACTGAACACTTATAACAAAATGACATCCTTTCCAACCAAAGATTTTGTTACAGCTTGTATAAAGATTATGACATATTTCAGACCAGATTATACAAAATTACGCTGTACACTCTAATGTATTTACATTTGTGTTGACATTTCCGGGCCATATATTTTTATTGGTATCCACCAATAAAAGTTATAAAAATAAAATTCCATTTTTGGAATTTATTCACAGAAGTATTACTTTAAACCCACTTGTAAACATCATAAACTTCCAAAAATACTCGTGATGTCTGTTTATTTTGTTTGCTTTAAGAATAATTACAGGAAAAAAAAAGAATAATTACAGATTTTCCAGTAACCAAGATTGCTTTATAATGAAGCAATACCTCATTGTGCTGATTTTTCTGCAATATTATATTCAATATTATATTAAGGCAATCCATTTGTAACTTCTTCACTTTGTCTTCCAGGTTGAATTTTCAGTTACCTCTAATTTGTTCTGAACCTCTTCTAGATGTTTTAGTGTGACTTCAATATAAGTTATGTCCCCTCAAAGCTGAAAGGGAGACTCTCATTATGATCGTTGTTCAAATTCTTTCCAGAAAGCATAATTATAGAGACAAGATGTATTATTATAGAACTTTATTTTGGGTCTTACCACAGTAGTAGTTTAAATTCCTGAACAACAGGATGCATATTAAAAATGTGCTTTTACAAACTCCTTTAATTAGTGACATATAATTGTTTTTTATTTTCATAAGCGAAAAGTGCTTTTTAGAAATTAAAAAAAACATCAAATTATGTTTATTTACACATAAATTATGTGTGATTTTTGCTTTTGGCTCAATATTTCATAAGAAAAATATTGTGTAACAGTGACTGTTTTGTGGTTTAGAAGTACAGTGTTTGCTATAACACAGTAGTACCTGCCTTGAAATATAAGATTGACTTCTTCCAGTGAATCTAACAGCGGTTGGAAAAACTTACACAAACTGTTTTTGTCTTATCTATTAAGTAAACTTATCTTCTTCTATACCCTATCGCGGAAAATTCATTTATGATTTCTTCTCAAATGTTAGAGTAGAAATTTCAACTACATATTAATACAAAATAATATTTTTCAGATCAATCTTTCAATAGTATCACAAATTGATAAAATATCCTATTTTTAAAAAGATTTTTTTATTTGAAAGAATTACAGAGAAAAGAGGAGAAAAGGTTATCCCATTATAATAAAATCTGTGCGTTATATCAATGAGGTAACTCTGGTCACTTTCAGATCTAAAATTGTGAAGTTTTATTTTTTATAATTTTTTCAAATTCATCATTGCTTAAAATGTGAAAAGAGGACTCCAGGAGTTTGCAAATATACCCTGTGCCTCACTTCCAAACTTGCTGCAAAAAACAAAAAATTTTCTTCTGCTTATTCATCTATGGTTACTTAAACTTGATTTTAAGTACAGATAGCTAAATAATCATATTATAGTGTGTAATTCAATCTGTCTTCAATTTGGCCTAAATATCTAAGGATCAACTCAGGTTTCAGCATGCAAAGTATCACCATTAACATCATTATCATTTTTCATAGTATCTTATTAGTTTGTATTTCATTTGATCACATTTAACTACAAGTTTGATAACATTCATTGACTATCAGGCACCATGAAAATTATTTTTATGTTTGTTTTAGCCATTTGGGGCTTTTTTTTGAAATTGTAAAGGAAATTCAAATAGAAAAGCAGGTGTGCAATTATTTTAAAAGAGAGTTCAACAGTAGCTTAGGTGTTGAAATGCATTATATGATTATGTAACATAATTCACTTCTGTTAGTGCTCTATTTGCTAAGCTTAAAGCAAAAGTTACAGTATTACTTATCTCAGAAATAACTAATAAAACAAAGTGATTTTCCTTAATGTAGAAGATGGCTTATCATGAAACAAAAAAAAAATGACATTGATAAGGAAAGCCTCAATGCCTTAACCTAATACATTACCATTTAGTACTAGTGATCTGTCTCGCTGATTTTATTGGTTTTTTTTAACAACTTATTTATTATTTTTATTGGAAAGGCAGATATACAGAGAGGAGGAGAGACAGAGTGGAAGATCTTCCCTCTGATGGTTCACTCCCCAAGCGGCTGC
This sequence comes from Ochotona princeps, assembly GCF_030435755.1. NCBI lineage: Eukaryota > Metazoa > Chordata > Mammalia > Lagomorpha > Ochotonidae > Ochotona > Ochotona princeps. Next base: position 37,257,736 of record NC_080846.1, on the reverse strand, counting down.
AATGGCTGGAGCTGCGCCAGTTTGAAGCCAGGAGCCAGGAGCCTCTTTTGCGTGCAGGGTCCCAAATCTTTGGGCTGTCCTCGACTGCTTTCCCAGGTCACAAGCAGAGAGCTGTATGGGAAGTGGGGCTGCCCATATGGGATTCTGGCTTGGTCAAGGTAAGGACCTTAACCACTAGGCTATCACTCCGGGCCCCTGATTTTATTGTTTATGAGTTGCTGGCAAGTTTTAAAAATCACTGAAATCTTCCCATTACTTACTTAGTATTTACCAATAATAATGTGACTAGTAATAAACAAAAGTAATTGAAATTTTAAATAATGGAACCTACAGGAGGGAATAAGAGCAGAAAAATGTGAACAGTTTGCAAAATTAACTTACTGAGGTGTTACCTTTCCTGTTAGAGCTTTTTGTTCATCTAGTTCATTTCATTATTGATAGTGTCAGAATGTGAGTAATACAAGGGTAGCCCACGAATAAAAACTAAAGTTGATTTTTCGGTCAGACATACCTATGAAGAGGAAGATGATTGAATGCTCAAAGACAGCGTGTAATTACTTGCCAGGAACGCTATAGAAACAAGCATTATTGGGCTTTCCATCCCCCACACTATGTGCCTGCCCTTGAATACTAAGATATTAGCATTGCCAGTTTTATCAGGTTAACCAAACACAAGTCTGTTGACTGGAGCTAATTATTAATACCAAAGTCAATGCTTTGCCCTTTATATTAGCTATTAAAAATATTTTACTGACAATTACCTTCAAGTGGAGTACTGTATTAAGCATTGTTTAGAAAGTTCACAGAAATAACAAGAAACTCAATGCCTGTAAAGCCAATATGAACAGTAACACCTCAACAGGTATTCTTATAGCCTTTTGTCTATCACTCCCTCTCAGTGCATTCTGCAAAATAGGTACAACTTTTGGTACTGCCAATTTATTTTTTGCAATTATAAACTGACTCTTGTATACAAATACAGATGACAGTATAACATTCAGGTATCTGCCACTTAGCTTAAGAGAAAATAATTATTGGGATGATATTGATTTGTAGTGTTACTCTGCTGGCTAAAGCTCTGACATCGCGTATGAGCACGGATTGAAGTTCTAGGTGCTCCACTTCTGATCCACCTCCCTGCTAATATACCTGGGAAGGCAGCAGAAGATGGCCCAACTGCTTGGACACCTGGCCCCCAGATAAATGAGAAACTTCTGGTTTCTGGTTTCTGGCTTCTGGCTTTGTCCTGTTCCAGGCCTGGCTGTTTCAACCATTTGGGAGTGACCAGTGAACAGAAGAATTCACTCCATCCCCCTGCCTCTCTGTGACACTGCCTTTCAAATAAAAACACTCACTTACAAAACATAATTACTGCGTAAGTATAAACGCTTATGTATTTTTAACTCCCACTTTTCATTCAGAAGTTATCATACTTCTGAATCTGGAATATTCTATTTCTTGTCAATGTCAATTATTAGGTATAATTTGTTTGCATAGCTCTGTAATGGAAGAAGGCATCATTTTGTGTTGTCTTCTGTTTAATATTTTGTTCTTGAAGTTTACCCATGCTGATCTCTGATATTTAATTCATTTCAACTAAAAATATATTCAATGAATTCTTATATATACAATAAACTTACTCTTTTGGTTTATATATGTATGTTAACTATATGTATACATACACAGATAATAATGATGGTTATGACAATGATGCCTGATAATGAAGATGATGATATGATAGGTAGGTAGGTAGGTAGGTAGGTAGGTAGATAGATGATAGATAGATAAATATTGTTCCAACATGAACACATTTTCTTCTAAGGCTTCTTCTATGCACAATGAGGGTTTCTCTGGGGATATGCATGGGAAAAGGACTACTGATCTTCAAATATGAGGGTGTTCGAATTTCCTAGGTCTTGCTTAATCACTTTTCAAAATTCTGTATCAACTTCTGCTTCTTATCGCAGTGTAAGAAACATTCTAGTTTTCAGTATCACCTGCAGATTTTAGACGTGTCAGATTTTTGTTTTCCTTTAATCTATAAAAATTATTTATTTAGTTATAAGTCAGAGTTTCAGAGAGAGAGGAAGAGACAGAGAGAAAGATCTTTCATGTGCTAGTTCACTCCAGAGATGGTCACGATGGCCAGGGATGGAACAGATTGAAGCTAGGAATCAGATGCTTCATCCATTTTCTTCAACAGGTGGATAAGGCCCGAACACTTGGGCTATCCTTCACTGATTGGAAGTGGAGCAGTTGTGACTGGAGCCAGTACTCATGTGGGATGTCACTATTGCAGATGTTGGCCTAAACTGCTGTGCCAAAACAGTGGCTGCAAGATCATATTATCTTTTCTGGTAGTTCTCAATATGTAGTTTTAGGATGAACCATATCACTATCAACTTCTTGTTGATGCAATTGAAGTTTCACGCCTAATCTATTAGATTAGAAACTGTGTAGGTGATATCTGTGGATAAAATGATCTTGTATAGTGTATCTGTGTGAATAAAATGATTTTGACACACATCAAAAAGAGCCACTTGTCTTTACCATGGTAATGCTTAGTGCTATTTAAAACACATGTTTATTTGAAAGACAGAGAAAGGAAACAGATTGAGATCTTGAGGCCTGGTCCAGAGCCCAGAAGGAGGAGAAGGATTGCCCAATTATTGAACCCCATCTCACAGTTCACTGTTTGTAGGTATTAGATGGGCTGGCTGTGCAAAGAATGACCTTGGAGTTGCCAAGACAACCAAGGTGAACAGAGTTTCCCTTCTGTTTTCGGCTCAGATCTAGGCAGTGGGAAGATACAGGCCATACTCCCAGAATAAGGATAATACATTTACTTGAACATTCTTATTCAAGACACCTCTTTATCATTCTTTCCAAACACTTGTATAAACCTGTGTATCCCTAACCCCATATGCTCAAAGAAAAGCAAAGAAATTGCAAAAAAGCCCAAGCTGTTTCCCCTAAATCCACTGTCCACTTGGACATTCCACTTTCCTATTTCTTTGGGGGCAGTGTTTTCCTATCACTTTGCTGTTAATGCTTGCACTTGTTTCCTGGCTTTTTATTGCCATACTACGCTAAAGAATCTGTCGAGCTTTGGCAGTCACAGAGCTCACATATATTTAGTCACTCAAATGGTCACAATAGCCATGGCTGTACCAGCTCAAAGTCAGAATGTCTCAATTACATGTTTACATGCCTGTCTTCCCATCTGGTTCTAATAACTTTGCTTTGGCATGTCTACTTCAAAAAAAATTGATTCTAACTACACATGTTTAGTAATTGTATAATATAGATGTGAAATTTTTGAAAGTCTAAAGAGATACAAACGGAACTGCATTTGTCTTATCTGTGGGTGGCTTATTGGATTTATCTTACAGATGAACTTTCTCTGAAAATTTATTCTTATGGTGATTCTGTTCATTATAAAGGGGCATTAGAACTTATAGCATAATAATGTTTGTGTGAAGTTCTAACATGAGACACAATATTTTGTTTAACATATGTTAAGCTAAATCTATTTCACGCAGATCTATTGTAAACTATATAAAAGTAGCATTTTTATTTCAGTTTAGCATCTACCCACAATTGTTAGGGTGAATGGCAGCATAACCATTTTGTCTTAACTTCATGAGATAACTATGGAGGTGAAAAACAGAATTTCATTACATTTCTTTTGATAAAATTAAAGAGTGAATAATGCTTTCTGTTTACAGGCTCAATAACTTTCTCCAGCGCCAAGTTGTAGTAGAGGTCTTGGGAAGCTACAGTTTTCCATTGCATTGCAACGGACTTTGGGACAGTGCTAGTAACCTCAGCAACTTCTTTGCCTTCCAGCCTACATCAGGGCTATCTCGTGCTATACATTGCATTGAGCTTACATGAGAGGAAGAAGCCAGATAATGGGGAATCCGAAGAAACTGTCCCTGAAGTACTCGTTTAAGATCAGAGATTTGATTGCTGCTCTGTGTTTGATGGGATGCAGTTTTACTAAGTGCTTGGGAATATTTAGTTTACCTTTCAATAGTCAGAAATATCAGAAAATTCACAATGAGATGAAAATAAAGCTGAAATGTGCTTGGATTATAGTGCTTCATTCTAAATAGTTTTCTGAAAATGATTTGCAGCAAGCAAATGAAACAGAGGTAGATGAAGCCTTAGCACTGCAGCGTAAAGAAGGAACAGCTGTGCTTACTTGAAGCTGTGGCAGAGTTGTTACTCCGACAGGCCTCACCACGCATTGTGAGAAATATGACACCCCATGTTGCCAGCTTGGGACTGCACATTTGAATTTTCCCCATGTAAAGAATCTGCTATTTTTCAAGCCCTGAAGTCTATTTTTCCTTTCCAATAGCATGTTTTCATGCTCAGCAAACATTCAACGAGCTGCTGTGAATCACGAAGTGAATTTTAAAAGTCTCAATCTGCAGTGATAAAGGTGTGTTTGAAAGGGTGAGAGAAAAGTTGATTTCATACCATCATATCTTCTTGAGTTGTTTGTGGAATGAGCACATTGTAGCATCTTTCAGCAAAAGTGAAGTCAGCATTGTCAATGTTTTTGAGAGGATGTAATACAATTCCAAGGTAGTAAAATATTCATTGATCCAGGTATCCAAAAAGAAAGAAAACGATGAAAGATTTCACTTAATATGAACTGTAGGAGACAAAAGCTTGAGACCTGAAGGTTTTATAGGATACTGTTGATGTTTCTTTGCAACAGCATGCTAACATAGGGAAGAGCTAGAACCTCTATTAAATCAAGTGCAAGGGAAGGAAGCTTTTAAGGGAAGCCTGATATGATTCCTATTATACATGCCAGGAACTACCCAAACTTACTAATTCATTTAATCAAATCACATACATCATTCCTCAGGACTCCATAAGAAGATATTTTAACCATTCCAGCAAGATTTTTACTACCAGAACTTTTATTCTTCTTTTCTATGTAGCTCACATTATGATGAAATGAAAATTATAACAGCCCATAGGTTAACCTCATGCAATGCACACCGTAATTAATTGTGAGATTTATTCATATAATAATGACTGAGGCGCATCTGTTGCCTCAGGGAATAAGGTCCTTAAGAGGCACATGGGCAGTTTATTTGGCACGATTCTTTGTGCTTCACACTGTCTTAAGTTTAGATTTTTGTCATAGGCTTGGAAGGTTAGGAAATAAGTCATCAGTTCCACTTGAGACAGGACATACTTTTCACTATGCCAGACTGCAAGGCGTCTATCAAAATCCCCAGGAAAGGAGATTTAGTAGTCTTCCTTGGAAACCCATCCTGGTGCTGGTGCACCTAATCCCACATCATTGTGTTCTCAAACATGTCTTCCTCTCAATCCATACTCCAGGAATGTTTCATCAATATTCATAGCAATGATCATGAGCTTCCTAGATCCAGTCAGCTAAAATTTAAACCCATCTACAGATGGCTGGCTGCTTAATAGCCTTTGTATGATAACCAGTTCTTTGTTTAAGACTTTTAATTGTCACAGGCAAAGGGCATTCTGTAATACGTAAGACAGTTCTGGAAGCAAGGATTGCTTAACAGTAATGTGATTCACTTTGTAATTGGTTTCCCTTTGTGGATAGCCTTTCATTTATAATCTCTTACACCATCTATGCTGTGAATAGTGGTTTAACATTTAGAGATAGCTAGTTGGGGTTAAAGTACACCATTCTTTTCTTTGGATTTTAGTTTATCGTATTTACCATGGTGCACATTCAAGCTAAATTAAACAGACATGTATCTTTAGAAGGGAAGGGCTTCGGCATTTTATTTTGACGGCATTTTATTTTTCGGCATTTTAGTTGACGGCAACTGGGTCAAGCCTTTTGGCAGCAACTGTGAAAGAAAAATAACCACACCAAGAGTTTGAAACAATGTTGATCACACAGGATAAAATCTGTCTGACAATGTGATATGTAGCACCTTGAAGCTGCTTTGATACAGTACTGTGTAAAAAGGGGACGCTTCCCCCAGTGAGCACCAGCAGTTATCAGGATGTGGTCACCTAGTCCCTCTATGGGCTTAAAAATTTGATATTTAGAGCACCTTTATTTTAATTTGGGACTTTGTGAAGGTGAATAAAATGTTATTTGGAGATTGACTGAACGTTTTGAATTATATTTGATATGTATCTATGTGTTATATAGATACATATATAAGTAGACAAAATTATTATCATGTTAATCTTTTCCATCAAAAGAAGTAGTACAAATTCTTATATACTTTTCCTTTTATTTCTTTATAAAAATAAATGGATCTTCACTACATGATTATTTATTTTCATTTTTATTTGAGAACTAGAGACAGAGACAGAAATGCAAAGATAGACCTCCTGGGCCCAGCACGTTAGCCTAGCGGCTAAAGTCCTCGCCTTGAACACGCTGGGATCCCATATGGGCACCGGTTATAATCCGGGAGGCCCCACTTTCCTTCCAGCACCCTGCTTGTGGCCTGGGAAAAGCAGCCGGGGATGGCCCAGAGCCTAGCGACCCTGCACCTGTGTGGCAGACTTGGAATAGCTCCTGGCTCCTGGCTCCTGGCTTTGGATTGGCTCAGCTCCAGCCATTGCGGCCGCTTGGGGAGTGAGCCATCCAACAGATGATCTTCCTGTCTGTCTCTCCTTTCCTCTCTATATTCGCCAAAACCCTGCGACAGCCAGAGGTGGCTCAAATTGGTAACAGGACCTGGAGCATTTGAACCACCACTGCCCCACCCCCGCCAAGAAGGACTTCAGCAGGAAGCTGGAATGCAGAGTTCTCAAGAGTCAACGGCTGAGAGACAAACACTTCAAGTGCCTATTTGACCGTTGTCCTCTATACTCTTTAGAACATCCTCCATCGTTCTGTCATAAATACCTGGTTATGAGAGCTATGTCTTGTATCAGGACTCTTTTTGCTAGCCACAGAAAAGTTTTATGAATCATTTTATACACAAACTTTTTTTTCTGCATTTTCAACAGTTGAGTTTTATGGGAAGTGTTTGCCTTCCTCCAACATGCATTAAAAATATTGGTCTTCAGGCATACTGGTTAATAAAAATGTTAGATTTTGTGATATTTTCTGAGTTTGAGCTTTCCTGAGGTATCTGTTTCTTCCCATTGTAGTTTTGGCATGGTGGCAAAAAGTTCGTGTGAATAATTAGTTTCCTCCTTAAAGTACAAGATTTTAAAGTCCTCTCAATTATATATCAACAGGTATCTGTACCAGTTCTGACTTATTAACTACACCTGTAGCACAAGTAAGTTCAAGATGTGGTGTGTCTAGCTGCGTTTTGGGGAACATAGTTGATCTCTGACATTAATCTCAATTATCTGATATGACAGGGTCATTATATAATTGAAGTAATGTTACAATCTGAGAGAGTATTGTACTGAAAATATAAATCATATAATTCTGAGAGCTCTTAGAGTATTCCACATTTCCTGAGGCTGGCTCATGTACATTATAGCAAGATGTTATAAGAGGTAGGCAGGTAGATTTAATTATACTTTCTTCTTTCTCTTTGACTATTTCATTCATGTAAAACATGAATAAATAAAGTAGAATTTAAGAATAGTCATTGACAAGAAAAATGGTAACTAATATGTGATACAGAATTATCACTGCATACTATCCATCCAGTAATAAAATGAAAGAGGTATATAGTAAGAAACATATCAATGACGTTGAATTTCAGTTCCTTTTTTAAAAGTACAGAAAAGGCTACATTTAGTACCGCATTATTTTTTTTTGCAACCAGGAAAACACAAGGCTAGAATGTGAAGAATTCTTCTCACGGATAATCTTTCAATACTTGCTTTGGAGACAAGGTAACAGGAGTTTATCATTCTTGTGCATATAACCCATCTTTCTATTAAATATTCTTGGATAGTACCAATTATCATGTTAAAAAAATAAAAGATCTAAATGGACAATTAGTAGTGTCTCTTCAACAACTGATGTAATATGAGTACATATTAGAACACTGTTTTATAACTAATATGTCCTATACTGAATTAAATGATTGCTTCTAAGTGGATTTCAGGATGTTACTGGTTACAATGACTAGAGTGTCAGTTTGGTTCTCTGAGCTGATACTTCCAACTTATCTACAGCGATGTTTAAATAATTCAGTATTGTAAATGAATAATGCATGTGAGGAACACCATGCTTTCTACCCAGTTGGTTGTGTAGGAGTACATTATAATGAACCACTGCAAAATTTTGTGATTTAAAAAACACACTCAAGGTGAGTATTTAGTGATTAAGACACGAGTTACAAAATCCACATCCTGTATCAGAGTGTGTGGGTTCAATAGCTGGTCTGTCTCCTAACACATTTCCTGCCACCCACATGTGACATCTTGCTTGTTTCCAGCTGCAGCCTGACCCAGGTGCAGCCATTATGGTCATGGTGAGAGTGTGCCAGCTTTTGAAGTGCTACTGTTCTTGTTTCTCTCTCTCTCTCTCTCTCTCGCTCTCCTTTCTCTTTCTCAGTCTCCTGAATGAATAAATACAACTTAAAAAAATAGAAAACCATCTATTTCTTCTTGTACTCACAGGTCTACTGGAAAAGCTCCTCTTTAGTTTGTAAATCTTTAGGTTGACTGAAGGAGTTTTGTTCTACATGTTATTTGGCAAGGCAGGCAGGGCTAGATTAGGAAGAATCAAAGTTGACAGCTTACAGTCATGTAGAATTTACCTTCCAGGCAATAGCAAAAGTACAAACTAGCAACTCAAGCTGTAAGAAATTATGTTTTACATCTACTGTCATTGGCCAAAGTAAACCATATGGTCATGCTCAAAATTAAAAAGCAGGAAGGTAGGTTTGATTGTAGCTGCATGACATTACCCCAGGCAAGTCTAAAATAAAGATGTTATTCAATTTATCACACTCAATAACTTTATATTTAAAGAATCTATATATTGGGTTGGGTATTTGCAGTATTCAGAATCACTGTTCATCTTAATTCTGCTCTGCCCTATTGTTCTAAAGACAACATTAAATAATAGGTTTTTCTGCTCTTCAGTGGACCAACTTCAGGATGACTATGGTCAGGGTACTGGCAGGAGACTGGAGAGAAGATGAAATAAAGCATAACATCTGTTTTTGAATATAGCAATCTTCTCTACTTGGGTTACCTTGCATTCTATTTATTTATTTATTCTGGGTCTAGTTTTTTTCACATCTTTCTGTGGGAAGCTATTCTTTTTTAAAAGATAAAGCTGAATTTGGTCACATGACCTTGTTGTTGCAAATTCAAAGACTCATTTAAATGGGGAGATTAATACATTTCCAAATATATTTAACTACAATTGATACCAACTCATATTTGGTGTTGAATAAGCTTTATCACAGTGTTGGATAATGTCCTCTTTATTTTTGTACTCACTTTACTTATTAGCAAATCTATTTACCCATGAGGCCCAGTACCCAAACCATAGGGACAGTTGTGTTGCAAAGGTCTTATCACGACTTTTCAAGAGACATCTATTAAATTTTATTTATGCTTATTTTATTTGTAAGGCAGAGATGCAGAGCAAGAATGAGAACAAGGACAGAGAAAGAATGAGAACAAGGAAGAGATAGACAGGCATGGAAGTCTTCCATCCACAAGTTCACTTCCCAGATGCCTGCAACAGCCAGGGCTTGGCCAGGCCAAATTAAGAAGCTCACAATCCAAAACAGATTTGTGAGAAAACAGACATCCAAGTACTTGAACCATCACTACTGAAGGAAGTTCAGTCCAAAATGGAATAGCTACGTGGGATGCAGGTGTTCCAAGATTCAATCTTTAACTGCCCTACTGAATGCCCTAGCCCTCTTTTCCCTTTCTTTTAGATTAGCTTTAGTAACAGTGATCCTTTAGTCTATTTTTGACCATGATTCTGTTTGGAACATAGGTTTCCTGAAAGCACAATTTAACAACATTCTGAGAGGAGAATAGGTAAATGTCTGATTTTTCCATGGAGATATTCTATGCCATTTTTCTGTACAAAGATGGAAACTGAAGTCATACACACAACAAATTTGAGTAGTACGACTGGGTATGTTGAAGAAAGTGTGCTGGGATGACAATCCATATTTAAATAAATAATTATTTATTTATAATCTTGAATTATTTATTTATTATTTATTATAAGAGATGAATAAGAAATAATTCAAGATTATAAATAAAGCACTATAATTTCATAATAGTTTTATCTCATACTCCAAATACATCCATGATCTGAGGCCAAAGTCATTTAACTAAATGGATTCTAATTAAAATAAAGATGATCTATATTAAACTCAAGCCAGAAATAGAACAATCCTTACCTCTGTAGTAATTAAAGGAATTGAGAAAACTACCAGCATCACACATGTTTTGGAACTTAGGAAAATAAAAAAAGTCTAGTGGCTTATAAAAGAATTTTTTTTTTAAAGAGTCATAATGACCTGGGAATGGAGGAATAATAATTATAGTAATTATGGTAACTGGGCACAACTTGAGTACTATAAGCATTCCTCACACACATTCTGTTTTCTATATAACATAATTTAAATACTAAAGTTTATGGTATTAGTTAGTGCAATTTTCCTTAAAAATAGCTGCCACCATGTGTTGTGGGACAAGGCCTGTCAAGGGTCCCAAGGAAAAACCATATGGAGCTCCATTATCAATATGTCCTGAACAGTGATTTAGTAATATTCCCAGGAGATTTAAGCTCATGGTCATGGAAGAAGAAATCACCATCCCCTTCTAGGGTAACAGTTCAGCAGCAAGTTTTCAACTTAGCATTGAAAGAGGGAAGATTCGCAGTTTTAAATCTAACGCAGTAGAATTCATTGAAGCACAGCCTATTATCCATTTTTTAAAAAAACACAAAGAGTCTCTAGTTCTTATTTTGGATTCAGCAATGTTAGCGTTGCTTCTGTCTGACCCCTAAAACTTATTTATTACAACCTCTGATTCTTTTGCATCCAACTCAGTTCCTAGGATTATGGTTTAAATCATGTTTTTTCAGCTTATTGTATCCCAAGCTAGCTCTTGATTCTATTATTTAAATCCTTCAGTAGCTTTTCAAACTTTTTTTGTTTCATTTGTTTTTAAAATTGTTTTTGATTTTATACATTAGCTAAGTTTTTCTCTAGGCTGACAATCATTCTTCTTCACAGAGTTTAGGTGTTGAAAAATCCTGTAAAAACATATCTTTCCAAGTGTTACTGACTTTTAAAATTATTTTCATTTCATATTTATTTTGTTTATAAGATTGTATAAATACTTGTTTTAAATAAAAATCTATGGGTGTTTATTTTGCTCAATTTGAAATTTTGAGCAATTACCTACTGCTAATATAATTTCTTAATAGCTGGAATAGTAATCTATAAATTAAATAAAACTTCCTGAAGGTTTCCTTTCTCCTCATTGGTAGAATTGTATGAACTTTGTCCTGTCCCTCTATGAAAATGAATATAAAATTAAATATTGGATAATTTGTTCTCAGTTCCCATGCAAAGCTAGAATCAATCCATCAAAGTAAGTCACCATACTGAAGTAATTTGTTATTTTAAGGCTTTCTTAATTATAATTTTGGCAAGAAATCACTGACTTCTGAAGTAAGTGAATAAGCAAGCTTTTGAATTATGGGGCTGAAAAAAATTTTCTGTCTTTTTCAGAAAGTTCTGACATTTATTGCTGGTTTCTATTTTCACATGCAGGTAGAAATATCTGAGAGCTCTTGTTAACTGTAGAAAGGAAAGGTTTGGTGAAATTGGTTTTAAATAAGTATTTGTTGCAGGCCCGATGCAGTAGCCTAGTGGCTGAAGTCTCATCTTGCACGCACTGGGATCCCATATGGGCGCAGGTTCTAATCCTGGTAGCCCTGCTTCCCATCTAACTCCCTGCCTGTGGCCTGGGAAAGCAATCAAGGATGGCCAGCCTCAGGTCCCTGTACCCACATGGGAGACCCAGAAGAAGCTCCTGGCTCCTGGCTTCAGATCGGCTCAGCTCTGGCCATTGAGGCAATTGGGGAGTGAATCAGTGAATGGAATCTCTTCTCCTCTGTCTCTTGTCCTCTCTGTAAATCTGCCTTTCCAATAAAAATAAATAAATATTTTAAGAAAGTATGTATTACTCATTAAATTTTTGTTGGTTATGTTAACCAAAATTGGGTGTGTCTGCTAGAAGACAGTTTATAGTCCACTGTGAAATACGAGCAAACGCGATGCTGGACTTTATGCTTGGTAAATACTCCCAATGAAAGAATCTCAACTGAATTTGAACTGTGGTAATGCAACAAGGTGGAGGAATCCACCATGGGGGGAGGGTGTGGGGAGGGGTGGAGTGAATCCCAGTGCCTATAAAACTGTGTCACATAATGCAATGTAATTAAGAAAATAAAGAAAAAAAGAAATAAAAGCAAATGCAATGAAGCATCTGTTTAAACCTTTAGAAAGGAAGATTTGGTCTGTTTTTTGTTATATGGATTTTGAAACTTCAAGATGAATGTGATATTTCAATGATTCAACTTATAAAAACAAACAAAAAATTATCAAACTCTATGTCTGCCTTTATACTATTTAAATATTGTCATTCACCTGGAATAATAGCTTTAAAATATTACATATATCATTTTTGATTAGTATGGGAATATGGGAAATTCTTACTAAATTCAATGTGAATTTAGTCCACATATATCCGTCAATGAAATATGATTTTTAGATGTAGTTAACAATTGGTAAGTGAATCTTTAATCTGTTTTACCTAGCATCTTTCTAAAAGAAAAGCACAATAAAGTATTGTCATATATACAAAGATCATTGAGAGTGTGTCATAAAAGTGTAACACATAATAACCTTTCAAAAATAAGTCTGTGTGTGGGATTTGTGCTGAACGAACACTCCCAGGAACTAAACACATAAAACAAGCTCAAGCACACATTTTGGAACTATAGTCACTAGATAGTTGTTTAATTTATAGCCACAGTGTATTACCTTCTTCCAGTTGGAAAAAGCCTCACTGAGTGATTCATGCAAGAAAAATTGAGCAGCAACTTGCATCTCCTTTGACATTTATTAAGAAGTTTCAGCTGAAATATATGGAATAGGGAATTTAGTAAAAGAAAGGGCTTTCTCAAATTCTACTGCACTGCAAGGAAGAAATCAGAAAGCAGTGGAAATTTTATCTCTGTGATATTTTCATCTATTCATAATAAGTTACCATATCTTTGAAATTAAGTAAAACCTGTCATTTCTTTCATAATTCTTTCAATTTAAAGCTTAATGGAAAATTTTAACATAATTAGTTTTCATTTCTGTAATTCTCTTAGGAAAATTTTATGTGATCATAATACATAAATTACTCTCTGATTTAGGAAGATTGGTTAACACAAAAAACAGTCTAGTTTCTTCTTTAATTAATCTGGATTCAGGGAAGCAGTATATGGTAACCAGGAAGAATAAAATGTTCAGGTAAAAAACACTTAATTTTTACATTATTATCTTGAGCAATCAAAAATCTTTTCATATTGTAGGACTTTTATTTCCTTCTGAAAATAGAATCCCATAAATCACTCCTCTACCTCTTATAGGAACCTAGGTTTCCTGCACCATAACAGTTCAAAAACAGACTCAAAAACAAAGATACATAACCATTGCTACTATTGCCATCGACTTTCCTCTTCGAACAAGACATCATTTTCTTTAATTAAGCATATCATCATGTATTCTGGTTTTAAGTCTGTGTTTAATCTCAGAATTTTAAAAGCAATAGATCTTGAGCTCACAGCATTTAATCTCCATTTTAAGATGACGCCAAGTAATTTTCTAAAAAGCATAGAAGTTCCTCTATAGGAAATTGCAGTAAGCACACAGAGGCTTCAAAAAATAATTTGTAAAATACAATATCAAAAAAACATATAATTGGGTAAATGTATTTTCAGGATATAAGTGGTTATATGTGTTTCAAGTGATACATAAACTGAAAACCCCCAAATTTAAGAACAATTGAGGGGGAGGGAAAAATTACTATTTATATCATAATCTGTACTAAAAACTGAAAAAGTTATTTCCCCTTTTTAAATCACAAGAACCTAGTAAATCTTAAGCAACTAAAGGCATCCCAAATCAAAATGTATATGCACTTAAAAGAAGCTGCTCTCTGCATTGTTTGAAACTGTGATAGCAATTTAAAATACAGACAGAAGAACAAGAAATAGAGTGAATTATTGTCAAACACTAATATCAGAGGAACTTAATTCACAGCGACATTAATAGAAGAATTGTGCATTACTGCTTGAAAAAGTGACCTGTGTTAATTAGCAGCAAATAATTTTGATTTAATGTAAGTTATTAGGCATGATTAACTGTTTGACTTGCAGCAGTAAAACACAATCTGATGTATCACTTCTGTTTAGCTTAGTGTGTTCAAAGAATTCAGGCATAGGCTATGAAAAGAAAAAAAGAAGGACAGCTTTATTCAAACAAATGTGGTTCATTGAGATAATATATACAGGAACATCACTTGCATCAGTCAGCTTTTCTTTAGCTGATCCCTCAAGAACATTGAGACAAAAAGAGCAGGCTTGGGTTGCAGGCAGGATTCTTTGCAGTAGGCAGGAGGGAGGCCATGCACAGGTTTTGGGGATTCATGTGCACCGTGACTTCGAAAGTTAAAATAAACCTGAGAGCAGAGTGAAGCAGACAGGGACTTAAGATGATGCTGTGGCATGATCATGCAGGATCTCCCAGGCACTGCTAGAGAACAGTGTGTGTTTAATCCATGATCAAGTTTGCTGTCTGATATGACAGGTCAAACTCTGATGAGAGAACTAGAAATGAAATTAAGGAACTAGGAGTGAGTTTAACTTTATTCCAAACTGTAGATAAGCAGTAGTATTGCCTACAGACATGGACAGAGAAAGAGAACTGTGTAATAAAACTCCAATTAATAAATCTGTGTCCTAGTGATTTAAATGAACAAATATTTCTTTCTCCCTGTCTCTACATGGAGGCTGTCCTTACGTTACCCCAGCTCTTAAGTCTAGGTTGATGAAGACACACTGGAACATTGGTTGTTATGATCATAGCAGAAGCAAAGCAGAGTGTGCAGTTTGCAGAATCCTCTTCCAATTTTCACATGAAAGTTTCACACATCACTTTTCACAGTTTATGGACTAAAGAAAGGCACAAGTAGCTTTAGGGGAACTAAGAAGTGCCAACCAAACACCAGAATAGAAAGAGGTGGAGTTATTTGATGGTCATCATTAAAGAACATTCCACTCATTGGTCCTTTACTATTCTCATAATAAAACTGTAAAAGCTGATGCTTGAGAAATATGTAAGATTTTCAGGTTAATATAATGTTCATGAAATATCTAAATACCATAGCCAGATTATTGTAACAAGACCATCACCTCCTTATATTAAAATAACATGGATAATCCAGCAAATAAAGGAAGGTATTACAAAGTCACATCTAGAATTCTAGAAAAGTTTTAGTAACCAAGGGTTAGTTGTTTTGTATTCATAACAATATAACTCATCCTTCTATCATGTCTACAGACATTGACCACAAATTGCTCTTTTGAGATATGTATGAGAATTTTCTCTAGGACAGGCTTAAATTTCAAATGCTTTAGTGGATTTTAAATGAAATAAAATATGACATTACTCTAAAACATAATAAATTTATACAACTACATAGTATAAATATGTTCATCTTGGTATGTCTATTGGGAAAGCTTTGATAACTCATTTGACTGTGAAGGGAAACGAAATTGTTCATCTCCTTTATAGAACTCTTACAAAAACATTTTTTGTTACTACTTAAAGTAGTAATAACATAAGAAAATATAGGCAGAACTAAATATATACTATCTAACTTTTAAATGCAAATAATAAGAATGATGATCAACTAATCAATGAATTACCTATTTGCTCTAGTAATTTATCTGTCCTTCTTCCATAAGAAAATACGCTATCATTCTGTCAAAAGAAAGATCGTTCCTAAAGTGAAATAGAAAACTATATAGGTTTAATATCCAGATAATCTGAGGAAGTAATAACATAGATATGTTGCATAAAGAATTTCACTCAAATTCTTTACTATTTTATGTAAATAACAAAAACTGAAAAATGTCATGTACCTAAAATGACTGTAAGAGAAATAATAACTTTCATTGGTTCTTAAGGAGATGTGATTTTATAAATGGTAGGTGCAATAAACTGACATGAATGAATGGCACAGTTGATAAGATACACGGTAGTAATTTCAAAAGTCATAACGAATAGTTCAGAGAATGAGGGGATGCTGTTACACAATCTATTTTTCTAATTTAGCATCTAGTTACTTACATCATTTAGAATAAATCTAAGAACAAAGTTTCATGTATTCATATCAACAGAAAATCTTGACCTTTCTTAGAAAGTGTTTTAGTTCTTATAAAATCATTTAAAATATGAAAAATTTGGAGGTAACAGTTAGAAAAGATAACAATGTATATTTTAGTAGTACAAGCTATAAATGAAAGAATTACCAAAATATAACTTCATAAGAGAATCTAAAACTGTAACTCAAAGTGTTACCTGGTCCCCAGGAACCAAAAAAGGGCTCTTCCAGGTAAATTCACAAAAGCTATACCTGAGACCTTGTGAACATTATGACTGATGACTATGATTCAAAGCACCAATTTCCAAAGCAACAATTTCTGACCATTAGCCACCAGCATAAATTTCAAGTAAATGATGCTTTGTAAAAGATACTTCAGGATAATTAGCCATCTGGTAAGTCATAAAATCTCATGAAGTTTAATCAAAAACATAGAGTGCAATTCTAACTTGCTAATAAGCTAGTGTATCCAGCCATCCTATTATGCAATTTTAGCAACTTCTGAAATAATTTGTGTGTTAATAGTATTTATTCATTAAAAAAAAGTTGCAGAGAAAGATGGAGAGAAATACAGAGGCCAAAGGCAGGAGCCAGGAGCTGCATGCAGGTCTTCAGTGTAGATGGCAGGGGCTCAAGCACTTGACCATCTTCTGCTGCTTTCTCAAGGCATTTTGGGGGAGATGGATGGGAACTGGAGCAGCCAGAACACAAATTGGTGCCCCCATGGGATGCCAGTGTTGTAGGAAGTAGCTTATCTGGGAAATCACTATGTTGGCTCCAGATAATTTCTTACATAGCTGTAGATAATTTGAATATTACACATATTCACTTTAACCTTTACTATGACTAAAATGGTAAAATAATGGAATATTATAAATAAGTCCATATTACCTGATTTAGTATTTTTTGAGACACAAGCTTATTTAATAGAAAGTAGTTGCATATTATCACTATCGCATCTTGCCAATGACAGAAATATTTATGAAATACAAATATTTAGAATCTTTGAGTCAAAATATTAAGTATGGATGCTAAATAATAGTTAACACTGGATTTTGAGCCTTATAGAAAATGAGTCACTCTGTTGTAGAGCACTGAATCCACTGGTCTGACTTCCACTGCCCAAACGGTGCTGTGTTTGCGTCATTGGTTTTGGCATTAAGAAGATTTTTCCGACATGTATTTCATCTGAAGTTGCAGTAAAACAGGAAGACCAGTAGGGATAGGGCTGGGGAGTGAAATGGATATGTTCCATGACAGCAACACAGACCCATGCCCAACAGGCTGTAAGAAGAGTGAACAGGCCAAGACGCCCCTATTTTGGTCTCTTACTAAAAGCAGTATCGTCAGAGGGGTGGTGGCAGGGCTCCCAATGATACTGTAGGCTAACCTTGTAGAACAGTTCTGGGGAGGTATATAGACTCTGTTGGTCACAGGGATAGATCTTGCACTAGAGCCAAATTGGTTGGGTAAATAAGGTTATGGAGCTGTAAATAAGGTTTTGTAAGGACAGAGAGGACAGCAGGCTGTGCCTCTCCTTTCCATGAGCAACAAAATTAAGAGATCACTTTGTTTTACAATTGAATCAACTATTAAAAATGAATATTGAGCAATAGATTCGATATATCTCAGAAAATCTCTAAGGCAATAGATTGTCAATTGATCTTCCTTTAAAGGTTATGGCACAAGAAATAAAATAACATGAGGATAAAATAGGGACACTAAATATCAAATACTGATGTTCTGAACGTTGAGGAATTTCATACTGCTTTTATTGCCTTCAATGAGGCTTTAGAAAGAAGTAACTCAATGTAATTTCAAACTTAAGAAATATTTCTCATGAAAAGCTATGTAAAATACAATTCTTGCTTCTGTTTAAACTCTGAAGAGTTTGTGTTGGATGGCTTTCCATCTTGATTATATAACTGGAAACATGATATTATATCATTGTTACCGAGCAGGGACAGAAAACGAACAGAAGCACACAGCCTTTGGCAGTCCAGTGCTATTTGCATATCTGATGATTTAATATCAATATTTACCTCGTGTGTGTTTGCCACTTCAGATGTTTTCCTCAAATAATACTACTTATTCTTCAGCCTTCTTTATACTCAATTGTTTTCTTGCTTGGTTTTGATACTGTAAGCAAGCCTTTATGAAGCATTTACCATGTGCTACAAGAGTACTTACTGAATTAAGTGTGACAGTTTCTTTGTATTTACGTAATAATTATTTTGTGTTGGTATTATTGTCTCTGCTTGTAGATGAAAATTAGCATAGAGAAATTAAGCATTGCACCAAACTTTTGAATACAGAAATTTTTAACTGCATACTACCCTGAACAGCTGATGGGTAACTGTGTTTGTGTATATCTGCTTCTGAACAATACTATTTAAATAGTGCTGAACATGTGTTTAAAATGTAACTTGTTGTACAGTAATAATCATTTTTATTTATTCAGAATATAGAAAAAATGAGGAGTAGATGTTAGCTTAGCAGTTGGAAGCCCAACTTCCACATCAGAGTCTGAGATTGTTGACTCTGGATCCTGACTTCAGTAGCTGCTGGTGAAGATCCTAGAAGGCAGCAAGGATGGCTCAAGTGACTGGAGTCCTACCACATACACAGAATATAAGGATTGGGTTCTCAACTCTTTGCTCCAGGTTCAACCCTGTCTGATTGCTGGCACTTGAAAAGTGATTGGGTATAGAAGAGCCCTCTGTGTCTTTCTCTACACTTCCACTTCTCTTATCTTCTATGTAACAACAACAACAACAGAAAAAGAAACAAACTTAAGTCCAGCGTTACACTGGACTAATCCAAATGATTGAAATCCATGATTTAATCATTTCAATCTGAAAGAGAAACTTTAAGAAAAGGGAAAAAGATGCCAGTGTATTTAATCCACGCCATATCATATTTGCATCTATTCCTTTTATGTCACAGAAAATGTTGCTGCTTTGAAAAGTATATTCTCTGAAAAACAATAAATTTTATGTATGGATCTGAGATAAATTTCAAAGTAAGATGAAGCAAGAGATAGAGGAAGCAAGAGGGACATGTTCTATGGTTTGCAAGCCATGTCACTTATCCCTGAGCTCCTGCATGTGGGGCCAGAACAGTAACCAGGCAGCAATCAGAAAGTTTGGGGTGCAACTGTGAGTTTGCCCCTACCTAGTCAAGCAGAATATGATGGTACTTTGAAAGGCTTGTGGAAAAATAGAAACAGAAAAATAGAATTTCATTTTTTTGCTTTTTGGTTTTTTTTAATACAAAAAATTGAAGTCTATATATGAGTCTTTGATGATGGAAAATGTGGGTTTTGAAAAAAAAAGGGTAGACATGATTTGCAGAATATTTTGCACCACGATAAACTTCTTTAATTTGATTTTTCAAGCAAACTTTCTGCAGCACCCTCATAAACGTCTTTCATTTTATATGTTGAAGAGATGTAGATCCTTCAACTAAGGCAAGAAGAGTTGTGAGTGTGAAGGTTAATCCCACAGCCATCTATTCTGAAGGCAAGGAATGATTAGGATATTGATTGTAAGAGAATAGAGCATCCATGAAGGGTGTGTCCCCCAACTCTCCCAGGAGAGTCTGACAAGGGGCATATGGTATTTTTGATCAGGTTATGATTGGACCAGCAAGCAGGCCTGCAGGGAACCTTTGCCCTCTCTCCGCTAAGGCTCAGTTATGGCAAAGCTCTTAGGAAGTACCCTTGTGGGGAAGAAGGAGAGAGGAGGTTAATGATCCCTGCGTTCACCCTTCCTTGAAAAATTGGGTTCTGAGCCACTAACACTTTCTCAGGATCCAAGTCCACAATAAAGCTATCTTTCAAAAAGTTAAAGAGTACAAGCTTTGTATCCTTTTAAGAAATAAGGAATTCCTTTAAAAATCACAATTGTATTCCTAGTAACAAGGGTAAAAAATTAAGAAGAAAAAGAAAAATGCTTCCTCTTTCTTATCAGCAGTAAGGTCAAATGATCAACAACATGATTTTATTATACCCACTGCCAGTCTTATATTGATTTTTTTCAGCTCACTTACATGGAAAATGCACAATTAAGATCATTTTTAGAACCACGCAAAGGAAAACCTGAGACATAACGTTAAACTAATTAGTCACATTCTAAGATGTGCAGTCCAATGATGAATCTAATGCCTTTGATTCTTTTTTGAGAGGTAAGTGGGTGTTAAATTTCACTTAAAAGTTACTTCTCATAGAAGGAATATTTTGAACGTTGAATGTATTCTCATAATCACATTTCATAAAAGAAAACCTGGAAATGATTTAGTTTCTAGTTGTTGGAATGAAGAATTTTTCACAATTAACAAAATAAACAAAATCTAAACAAAATATTTGAGGCAATGTTAAGAAAGCAATTTTACTAAACTGAAGCAAAACAATTTCTATATTTATAAATATATTTTATAAAGATATTAAAATATAAGTAGAGAACTTTTATATGGCTTTCAGGTAGCTAAAGAAAAATATGAACATTTAGGGTAAATCGTACTTTTGGCTGACAGAATTTGGGAAGCAAATGCATTTTCAAGACAAATGCTATTCATAAGGAGTATGTGATGAAATCATATTGTCAAAATTAGCAATTGACTGATTTCTTCTTTTAAAAACACACTATTTATTTGTAAGGCAGGGAGGCAGACAGAATGAGAACAAAAAGCTCTGATCTGCTGGTTTACTCCCCAAAAAGCAGGTGAATATCCAGCATCCAGTCAGGTGACTATCAGGAATGTAACAGGTCCCCATCAACTGGATTCATCATTTTCAGTCTCCCAGTGTTAGCACTGGAAGAAACATAGATTTGGGAGCAGAGTGAGACTCAAATCTTGGCACTCTCTTATTAAATGTGGACATCCCAAGGGTTGCCTTAATTGCTATGCTAAACATTCGTCCATTTCCATCTCAAATTATGTATCTTTCTGAATCTTTTATTCTCTTTGCAGTTAAAAAGAAAAACTAATGATTGCTGATGTTACAATGGCTGTTTTCCATCAATTAATTGAAATCTCTCTGCTGTTTTGAATTCCAGAGTTCAGTGGGGGCAATAAATGATTTGGATTATTTGAACAGTAAAAACAATGTGTATTGCACTGGTATAGATTAAACTTTCATGCCAAATACTCCCAAATTTATTTCTACTTACACTATGTTGTGATATTAAACAAAAACCTCGGGGTTTAAGAAAGATGATAGAATTTCTTTTAATAAGGATTTTGCAGTAAGGACTGGGGAATGTGTCAAGAGTCCCTCTTGATGATGAGACTAAGTTTTGCCATTGGGAAAAATGATTTTAGAGGTTAAGTAATTTGCTTACAATCACAGTTACCTTGGAAAGGCTCCGGCTTAAACCGAAATAGATGCTGCCCAGTTATGAAGCACTACTTCTCTTGTCTTTCCTTGAAACAGTACGTGATCAGATCCTTGGGAAACTGGTTTCTGAGGTGAAGCTCCTCAGGGAACTAGATACAGAACACCCAAGTGTCCAATCTAGTTATTACTAGGATTCAGCGCTACACCTGCCCTACACTTAAATGTTGGGGAAAAAAATATGGGAATGGAATAACCAAAGTTTCATTGTCTCAGTTTTTATGAGTACATAATGAATGAGTACTAATTTTTGTGTATATGTGTGGCAAAAACAAGTCCTTCGTAATTCAAACTGCTTCAAAAAGGAGTGAGTTTTATTTGAATTTAGCACTTCTACATTATCTGTGACATGAAGTTTATTTTGAAGCTAATTTTCAATTAAAATTCAGTACAGATATAAATTGTCATGATGAAGAGCACTCACAGGCTTTGTAATCAGGAACATCAGGGTTCAAATTTGTTCTTAAGTGTCCAGTAATCTTAAGCAATTAATTTCCTTTTACATACTTCCTCATTTGAGTAATTGGATCATAACAAACCATCCATAGTAACCTCTTTTGTGCAGATTCAATGGCAAATACAAATCTTAGTGCATTCCTGAAATATGTTAATAAATAATTTTCATGATAATTATTGTTATTTTAGCTTCTGTTACCACTTTTGTTACTATTACTAATTGTATTGTAAATATATTAAAAGAAGCAATATTGATGCATGGATTGATCAGTGCTGATTTAAACTTAGATAAAATGAAGACAGCTCATACTAAACATCTCTAAAAAAGCATAAAATGGTTGAAAATCCATTTTAATATTGAAGTCATTGAATTTGTTTTGCATATAGTGATAAAATACTCAGACAGTATTGATACTAAAATCTGTTGAATTATACAATTAAAGTCAGTTATGTAATTTACGCATTATTAGTGATTAGGAATTAAACATGCTGACAAGAATCATGAGAAATCCATAAAACAAATGCATCTTATCAATCACTGTCTTATAAACATCTGCTATATACACATAAATATACTCATTTTAGAGAATTTGACTATGCTTGTACTTTATATATGTTATATATAAGTTTATATGTATTATAAAATGTATATATAAAATACAAGGTAACAGAAAGATCTTCCATCTACTGGTTATTTTCCCAAATGGCCACAACAATCAGGTGTGCAGGAGACTGAAGTCAGAGGTCAGGAACTCTATCATGGCTTCCCACATGGGTAACACAGACTCAAGGAGCTAGAGCATTCTCCACTGTCTTTCCAGCTACATTAGTAGAAATTCTGATTCAGAAGATATGCAGCTAGGATGGGAAATGGTGCTCCAACATGGCATGCAGTGGCTTAAAACACTGAGTCACAATGCTAGCCCCTCCATGAGCAGTTTGAGATGCCATTACACTCATTCTATGAGATAGAGGAAGGTCCCCATAGGGTTGCTGTGAGACACAATTTATACAAATGTATAATAATTATTCTATGTATATTAGAAATTACTTAAGAACAATTTTTCATGTATTTATTTTAGTTCTGATGATTAATTACAAAGTCCTAGAGAGGCAAAGCATGGTCTGATGTACAACAACAGAAATTTGTCTAGGCAGTCCACTTGTGTTTTGTGATATACTCGTTGGAAAAAAACTTGCTTAATGGTTTTTTTTATAGAACTTTAAACTTAACAGTATTAGAGTACCTCCTAACCTGCACTTCTGTTGAAGTGTATCCAGCTTAATGAAAATGTTCTAATGACATGAGAGTGTATGTTATTGGTGCTATATTATTGGAATGTTACCGTTTTTTAGTCACATTTAGTCATTGCACAAGTGTACATATGAAAGCAGCAACAGATTACTCATCCTGGGTAATATCCAAACTGTAAACATTTTGCACTATCTCCAATCTATATCGCTACCAGATGTTCACACATAGTAAAAGAGCAGTGACATCATTAGAGCAAAGCAAATAAACTTCTCCTAGAAAAATAGATGACATCAGAATCACATTTTTGGCTACAGTCCATATTAATATACATTATCTCTAAATGGAAAATTATGTATTGGCACTTTACCATCAGTTTCTCCTAACTTTCTGAAAGTTTCACTGGATACAGCATTAACTTCAGATGTTTAAATCATTTCCTTTGCTTCTTGAAATAGTAGCTAGTGTGCAAGTACCATATCCCATGCAGTGTGCAGTGCTCTAGGTGCAGAGACTACGGTTGCAAACCAACAAATTACACATTTTGTGCTTATGGTGAGAGCATTGGGTTAGAAGGAGACGGGTTGGGTTCACTTACAAGATACATGAAAATAAGTAAGCAAGAACATAATAACATACATGATAAAGGACAAAGATATAAAGTGACTAAGGTGTAGTCTTCAGGGGAATGTCTCACTGAGGAGGTGACATTGGAGGCAAGATTTGATTATTTTAAAATGCTGGCAAAAATGACAGCTGGATGAAGGAAAGGCTATCCAAACTGAAAAAAAACAGAAAGCACAGAATCTGTATGTCTTTTGGAGGGAGGTTCATAGCAAGACACTTAAGACTTGAGTAGAGGTTGAAAAGATAGAAATATATGTTCCCACAATTGAAGGCCAAAAGTCAGAGATAAGAGGTAGGTCTGGCCCAGCTCTACTGAAAGAACCATTCCTGACTTCTTTCTTGAAAAGATATTTTCTCTCTTTTCCTTTTCTTGTAAAGTGAGTGATATTATTGGATCAGTGCCTCTCCTTTATGACTGCATCAACCCTAATTATATCTTAAGAGCCTCGTTTCCAATAGAGTTACCATCAGATTAGAATTTGAACATGCAAATTCTGTGGGGGGGGGGCAGAGGTGGTGGGGATATAACAGTTTAATCCACAACACTCAGGAAATCACAGAAAGAACAATCCGGCAGTAATGAGGAGACAGAACATCAGGGCAAAGTTTCCAAGACAAAAGTTATGAGCGGGGCATTTTGGTCTACAAATTAGGTAGTAGAGTGTAAAGAACAGTGAATTTTAATTAGAAAAACACATTATTGGAATTGTAACTTAAATTTCTTGTAGCTGTTTGGTAGAAAGGAAATTGTAAGGGAACCAGGACAATAGACTACATAATTTGCAGAGTGCAATACAAATGAAAATGCAGGAATGCTCATTTAGAAACTAACAAGAATTTCAAGCTGGGACAGCTGAGTATTAATGTCACAGCTGTGGGGCCCTTCTATGTGCAGCCTTTTTTACTATACCAGAAACACACCATGCAATCAACTCCACATGCAGGGATATGAAGAAGAACGCTATCGCAGTTGCCCAGGTAAGAAACAATGAAACCTTAAGGTAGGGTAATGCTAAAGGGAATAAAGGCAGATATAGGAAATGAGGAAATGTTTTGAGGAGAGAATAGAGAACTGGGTATGAGAAGCTAAGCAAAAAGGTGGTGTCTAGGCTTCAGCAGCTGGTTGGACTGTGGTGTCATTCACAAATTGGGAAGATTGAGGGAGATATAGATTTTTCTAAGGAAGAAGATGAAGTTTCCTATTTGGAATGCTAAATTTGAAATGCTTATAAGGCAACAGACAGATTATTGACAAAAATTGAATATGTTAAAAATACAGATTTTTAAATCTTTGAAGACCCTAGAATATTAAAAATACATAAGCCTGCTCAAATAATTTTATTTTGTTTAAAAAATTAGGAAGAGAAATAGAGATCTTCCTTCATTTTGCTATTTCCCCATAGTCCAAAGTAACTGGGACTGGGAAAGGCTTAAACTACCGGGACACAATCCCATACAAAGCTAAATGGATAAAAGACCTAAACCTACATCCAGAAACCTTCAAAGTTTGGGAAGAAAATGTTGGAAACACACTGCAAGATTTAGGTGTAGGCCCTGACTACCTAAAAGAAAGAAAGAAAGAAAGAAAGAAAGAAAGAAAGAAAGAAAGAAAGAAAGAAAGAAAGAAAGAGAGAGAGAGAGAGAGAGAGAGAGAGAAGAAAGAAAGAAAGAAAGAAAGAAAGAAAGAAAGAAAGAAAGAGAGAGAGAAAGAAAGAAAGAAAGAAAGAAAGAAAGAAAACAAAAGCAATAGCAATCAAGACCAAAATAAACAATTGGGACTACATCAAACTAAGAAGCTTCTGTACAGCAAATGAAACAATCAACAAAGTAAAAAAGCAACCCACAGAAGGGGAGAAGATCTTTGCACACTACATAGGTGATAAGGGGCTAATCTCCAGAATATACAAAGAACTCCAGAACAACCAAAACACCAAAATAAATGAACCATTCAAGAAATGGGCATGGGAAATGGGCAAACACTTCACAAAGGAACAAACCCAAATGCAAACAAACATATGAAAAAATGCTCAAGCTCTCTGGCAATAAGGGAAATCCAAATTAAGACATCATTGAGGTTCCACCTAATGCTAGTAAGAATGGCTCACATACAAAAAACCAACAACACTTGCTGGCTAGGATGTGGGGAAAAGGGAACCCTACTCCACTGTTGGTGGGACTGCAAACTTGTACGGCCTCTATAGAAGTCAGTATAGAGAACACTCAAACAACTGAAAATCGGCATACCATATGATCTAGCAATAGCACTTCTAGGAATATATCCAAAAAACCTGTTACACCAGAAACCAACATGTACCCCTATGTTCATGGCAACACAATCAATAATTGCAAAAACTTGGAAGCAACTGAAATGCCCATCAACAGAAGACTGGATAAAAAAGCTATGGTTCATCTATTCCATGAAATACTACACAGCTATTAAAAAAAACAAAAACAAAAACAAAAAAACGATATGCAGTTTTGTGTGGCCAAATGGGCTCAACTGGAAATCATTATGCTAAGGGAAATGAGCCAATCCCAAAAAGTTAGATTCCACATGTTTGCCTTAATTTAAGATGAAATGATGTCAATCTAAAAAATAGTGCCTGTAAATTGTAATATTATTTCAACCTCAAATGGCCTGTATCACATGTAAGAAGATATTGTGATGTAACCAATGAACCAACAATCAATGTGAGTCAGACTGCTTATGATACATCAAAGAACTGTAAAACCTAATATGCTTTTAATACCCTATGTTAGGGACCTTGGGGTTGGGGGCATATGGCAGCCCCCCACAGAGTGGCGTATGTGGGGGGTGCCCCTGCTGGGTCAGATCCGAGACTGGGGATTCAGCAGGCCAAAACCACTGCCAAAAGGCAGTGACTGAGTCCTTGGCTTTGGGCGGGCAGTGCACCAAATGGTGCCAGGCTCTGCCTGCTTGCCGCCCAGCGGCAAGCTCTGGGGTTTTTAGGATATGAAGTTGCTGCCTAAGAACTCCTGTGAATAAGGCCAGCTTTAGTGTATGTGAAAGATGAATTCTGGGTGAGTCCCAGTTACAAGGCCTGGAAACTTTCAAGTAAGTGTGGGGCCTGTCTAGCTGGGCACTATTACTTGACTGGGTGGTGGAACAGTGGACTGGTCACATCCGGCAGAGTCTAGATACTTACCAGCATGCGAGAAAATTTGGTCCGGGGGTAAACTGTATGGCGGAAATGTGGGCCTAACCCTGTGAAAATACAAGTCCTGTAGGTTAGCTCGCGAGCTGGGGTGGCGAGGGGCTAAGCTAGGCGTGACCATGGCACCTGCCATCATTTATGGGTAAAGGAACCAATGGCATTCTGGGCAGGTCAAGGCAGCATCACCCAAAGGAGCATCCTAAAACAGGATGCGGAGTGGGCCAAGCTACAACTGGAAGGGGGCAGACTGGGAAAGGCCAAACAAATTTCAACTCAAAATAAAAAGAATAAAAATCAGGATGGAGCACATGTCATTCCAACCCAGGCTCTTACACCAACTGGTCTACAGGAGTCAGGGATACTATGCCACAGCACTGAAGGCAAAGGCTGAGACAGGTGAGGGGAACACCTGTGGACCTCAACTGAGCTAGATCGGGAAAGGGCCTGATTGGGCTGACTGTTCCGAATAGTGCAAGCAAAATTAGAGTGGGCAAGGGATGGTAGGGATTTGCCACATCATCAGATGGCAGAGACTGGCACCGGGGGCAAATTCTGTTAAGTTAAATGCCAGAACCACCTGGAGAGTGTGCAATCTAGAAGTTGGAGTGGCCTAGTAGGGAGATAGTGGGCACCTCCCTCGTGGGTAACCACTCCCACTGTAGAGCACAAAAACCAGGACAGGGACCGGGATTGCTAAACAGAAAGGCACCTGGCAGTGTGTGTGTGGGCTCGATAGTAACCTGGTTGGGTCAAACTAGGCTTCAATGCCCGTTGACAAGTACCAGAGCTTAATGGGAGGTGGGACAGACTGAATAAGCCTGCGGTACATATTCGCATGCATGAGAACTAGGGAAGACAGCAGGCCTGGTGGGGGTTATGGGGAGTGGCCCCAACTAGGCTGCAGCTCCCACTGGTGTGTGAGGGCCAAGTATGAAGTGGGTAGGATCGAGTTGGACCACAATACCCATTGGTCCAAGTGGATGACAGGGCTGGAAGCAGAACTGACCCAGCAGAGACAGGTCACATTAAGCAGGGCCATGGCATTAACAAACATGCTAGAGAACCATATCCGGGGGAAGATTCTGAGGGGAATGTGTGGGCCAAACCCTATGGAAATTCTAGCCCCACAGGTTACTTCAAGAGATGGAGTAGTGATGGACTAAACTAGGTGTGACCAAGGAGCCTGCCATCAATCACAGATTAAAGAACTGACAGCAGTCTGGACTGGTCAAGGCAGCAGCACCCAAATGTGCATCCTGAATAGGGTGTGGGGTGGGCCTGGCTGCATTGTTCACCAGCTCATGCAAGGCCAAAAGGAAGGCCAGACTACGCCAGGCACTGGCCTAAAACCCATTTGGCATGTATGAGAACTAGGTCTGGGAGGGGATCAAGGGGAGAAACTTGGGAAACTCCCCTGGCGAGTCATAGCTCCCACTGGTGAACAGGTGGTCCACACCTGGGGGTCAGACAAGCTGGGCAAAGTAGCTCCAAGGGCTCATTAATGTATGAAAAGGCAATGGAACAGGTGCACAGGGCAGTACTGAGCAAACCTTGACCAACAAGTAAAATTAGAAACCAGGATGGAGCACAAGACATGCCCAGCTAGTTTCTTGCACCAACTAGCTGAGCCACGGATGCAGAGCCACAGTGTCTAAGGCAGGGGTTGCGATAGGTGAGGGGCTGTGCCAAGCTGAGTCAGAGCAACCACTGGCATGCTGAACACTGGCTGGGAACAGGCCCAGTTGGGAAGCTAAGGGAACACCCTAGCTGGGTGGAGGTTCCCACTAAAGGGCACATGGGCTGCATTCTGATCAGGATACAGTTGTAGTCTCCCTTAGCATAAGTGTGGACTGGGACTACTAGATGCACCAGGCCAGGCCAGACTGCAACACCTTCTGGTGTTCTGGAAGACCAGGGTAGATGTGGGACAGACTAGGCTAGGTCTCAACCCCAGCTGAGCCATGTATGAGCCATATGTGGGTATGAATGAGCTGTGGCTGGGCTAAAACATCCAACAGCAAGAACAAGAATGGGTTGAAGGCCAGTTAGGAAAAGCCCCTTTCCTGCTAGCACAGGAGGTGAACTGAGCAGTGCTGGCTCATGGAACCCCTGGTATGTGCAAAATCTGGCATTGGGAGGGGTTCTGATGGAGGAGCCTGGGCAACTCCTCTGGCAGGACACAGACCTTGCAGGTAAGCACAAGAAGCATAGAAGGAAACAGCCCAGAAGAGGTCATGGAAAGTGTCCCACTGGCATACATTTGGCATGGGTTGAGGGCAGACCAGGCTGAATCAGTTCACATCATCCACTGACAAATCCGAATGCCGGAACAGAGTGTGGGTCAAACCAGGTTTGGTCACGACAAAAACCAGTGCACAACAGGGAATGCCAAGGTGAGGTTGCCTGTGCTGTGCCAGATGTGACCACAGCACCCAACCAGCACACATGAGAACCAGGAAGGGAGGGGGCAGGGGAATAAGATGTGGATCCATTGCTGGACAGCTACTCCCACTGGAGAGCGTGAGCTGGGATGGGGACAGACGAGACTAGGCAGGGCTACAACACCTGTGCGCCTCATGTGGACCAGATCAGGGAAAAACCAGGCTGGGCTGATTATTCCTACTGGTGCAATCTACAATTAGAGTGGGTGAGGGTTGTTTGGGCTTAGCTATAGCATCAGCTGGCAGAAGCTGGCACTGGGGGCTAAATCTGTCAAGTTAAACCACAGAACCACCTGGAGAATGCATAATCTGGGAGTGGGAGTGGCCTGGGAGGGAAATAGTGGGCTCCTCCCTCTTGGGTTACCACCCCCCACAGAAGGGCACAAAAACTAGGACAGGGGCTGGGGTGGCTAGAGAGACACCCAACAACATCCGTGAGGGCTGGATAGATGAGCTGGTTAGATGGAACTAAGCTTTAATACCCATTGACATGTATGAGGGCAGGAGGGGATGTGGGACAGACTGGACTAGTCTGCCACACATACTGGCAAACCAGGGTAGGGGGCGGGCCTGGTGGGGGTTATTGTGGGTCGCTCCGACTAGGCTGCAGCCCCCACTGGTTTGTGTGAGGGCTGAGTATGTGCTGGGCAGAACCAGGCTGGACTGCAAACAACCATTGGTTCCAGTGGAAGACAGGGATTTCCATCCCAGAACCAACCCAACAATTTCAACCACCAACTGATCGGGGCAATGGACTATGCCAGGCCCTGTGCTTGCTAGTACATACAAGAAACTGGTCTGGGAACACCTCAGACAAAGTTTCTTTGGGGATCCCCCAGTCGACCTTCCAGACTCAGAACCCTAACCATTAAAAGGCAGAGGACAGAACAAGTCAATCAACCACCTCAGCTATATGTTGGCAGCGAAAATACTGGGCAAACAGAGACTCTGTGATGGACTATATCAATCAGTGGATTCTCCAATGATCTCATCGTGCTTGGAGTGGTGAGAGTGGCAGCAATTCAGAACTGTTGAAGTATCAAAACCACTTGAGCAAGACCCTCGGAGCATGCCTCACATCTGGGACCTGGGGTGGGTGGGAGACTGGTGGGTCTTCTCCCTTAAAATCCCCTTTTACATCAGATATATTAAGGAAACAATATGGAACTGATTGTCTTGCCCATCTTCCTGTAGTGCTTGAACCTTTTTACCCTAATTATGTCAAGATTGTAAAAAAAAAAAAATCCTATGTTATTCCCTAATGGGTCAGGAGAGCAGAGAAATCTTCTGCCTTCCTAGAATGTGTGAGAAAGATGTTAAGTATAACCTATCAAAAATATAACAGGTAACTTGTAGACACCAGACTCGAATCTGCATTAGACATTAGCAAAACTATAAAGACATACAGTGGGATTAAAGAGCGATTCTGACAGCCTCTTAACAGGAGGTCATATGCACAGAGCAGGGGTAGACCCCAGCGTGGAGCAGGCAGACAGGAGGAGGAGGCTTGTATCCCAACCCTGGAGACTCCCAGATCCTCACCTAGGAATATCAGTATGGGCACCAAGGTCTATATCCCAACTTCCAAGGAGACCACTGGGAATTGGAATGCCCTCATAGGGCAAGAACTCTGAGATCATCCACTCCCCATCGGATCTCCCACATGGGATGGAAGAAGCCCAGATACTTCCTCACAGGATCTAATGTCATCGGAACAACAGCCGGGAGCCCTGAGCGGTCCTCAGAAACAGAACAGTAAACTTCCTTTGGGACTTGGGGAGTAGCTTTCTCTGGTCCTTACTTAGTTCCAACTTTGGACTCCCACCCTCTCTTGCAATGACTACCAGGGTCACTCCAGGTGCCCCATCTCCCAGCCAAAAAATTAGATTAGATAGAGATCAATAAGGAAAGCTTAGAACAGACAAGAAATGGTCAGCTTGGACTTACATACACCTTACTAGGTAGGACACAAAGATTAGTTACTCCTCACTAAGGTATTGAAGATTTCTCTGCACACCCCTCCTAAAACTGTTCTGCACCTCAATTTTTAACATATGCCTTGTTAGAGTTATAAGCTTGTTTGTACTATCCTAAAATTTGCCAAGTTCAGTAAAAATCATGCTTCAATAGTATAAACTGCTAAATAGAAAAATGAAAATAGACACAAGACAGCTGAATAGTGCCCTATAACCATTTTAAGGTGTATAGCAGCTGGTTGTGTATAAACTAAAATTCAAAAGTCAATGAAATAGTCACAGGATGTGGTTAAGAACCTGCATTTTCTAACATACTGGTCACTCAATACCATGTCAATTAACTGCATAACATTGTAAATTGTTGTTGAAGTTATGTTGTGGCTTTTCATTGGGGGGATGATATTCTGCCAGCTCTACTTTCAGACCAGGGATGGTCTCCCAAGGAAACCGTTGAATTTATCTGAACAATAAGAGACTGGGCTGTATGCATGATATGTCCTCGCAATGAAGGAACCATGACTGGATTTGAGCTGTACTACTGCAACAATGTGGAGGAATCCAACAGGGGGAGGGTACAGGGAGGGGTTGGGGAAATCCCAGGGCCTATGAAACCATGTCATAAAATGCAATAAAAAAAGTAAAAAAAAAAATCAAAATGGCATCTACATTGTTATATGCATATTGTATCAGGCCTTCATCCTATTCATAAGCTGTCACGTGATCAAGGATAAGTTATGAACATAAAAAACAAGAAGACTGTGAACAATCAGCCAGAACATGAAACCAGGTACTAGAGCAGGGGATGTGGACACCCCAAAGAATGTCTTTTCTAGTAAAACAAAATACACTTATACATTGGCCATGGAGTTCACATTAAGCATGCTTATGGTATGACATGGGAATTATTTCATATGAAACAGTGGAGTCTTATACTTTCTTCAATTTTTACAGTTCTCTAGCAGATATTATCTTTCTTGAAATAGGAAAGAGGATATGCGGTGATGTTACATTTTGTACGTTATTTTTGATCATCCGCTCACGTGTGTTTTGGTTTATATGTTACAGTTGTTATTTCTTTATGTTTAATATATCACAAAGTATGATATGCAGACGATCATCACTAGAATCAGAGGGTGATAGGAGAATGAAAAACAAGCTCAGTGCACGCAGGTTCCTGGGCCCCACTTGAGGCAAACTTACTAAATACAACAGTTGTGATGTTTCTGCTCACCCATCACTGCTGTTAGAGTTGATACAAACATGATTCAATGTACCATCTAAAACTTACAAATCAGATTTCTTTTGGGAGGGGAGCTTACCTTTTCCAGAATGAGACTGGGAATACTCACACTTTTAAAGGGAAGTCTAGGGACCCTGCCCTTAGTCTCTGAACCATCATAGCATTTACTACCAGAACACAGCATCCAAACACTTAGGTTCCAGTTACTCCGATTTACATACTCCCTTAAGGTTAGAGAATCTCAATTCCAGGCAGAGATACAGGGAAAACCAGGCAAAGTTTTATTAGATCTTTTCCAAGATTTTGTGCTATTTGTGTATCCTGTAGTTAGCGAGACCATCATTGGTAATTCTTACATGTCTGCATAAATGAAAATAAACCATATAGACACAACCTTATGCTAGTCCATTACAGTAAAAATTCATTATTTTATAAAAAGTAACAGAGTGAAGAGATTCATCCTAGACCTTGGCACACAAAAAGATTTAATTAAAAGGACACATCAAATATGGATTTTATTATTTTCCCTGTGAATAAAGTATAATACCTGTCTCAGGTTTACGAAAATAAAGATAAAAGTGTCAGTGAATAACTTTCCCAAATATAAAACTTATTCAAATAGAACTAACACCTATGTTTTCTGGGAAAAAAGAAAAATTTTATAGCTACCACTGAAGAATTTTTGCTGGTTTTATTCCTCAAAATTAAAGAAAGGAGATTATAGTTCATTATATTATAAGAATATAGATTTTAAATCATATAAACTTCAAAATATATGTATGCGTTTTTCCCAGAATCAAAGTATGTAACCAGTTAAACATGTACTATTTCCTTGTTTGTTTTATTTGTTTTATTTCAGCAGCATTTCTAATGTTGAATATTACTGCCCTATTTTCTTTTTAAAAGAAAAACAACCATCTTAAGACAATCTGTGCAACATATCTCCAATTTTACATGGCTTCTAACATTATCTCCAATATTCCCTGGGCACCCTCCTCACCCATAATCTCTGTTGCTACAGATATGATGGATTTACTAGTGTGATTAGGCTATCCTATGCTACACAGTTAATGTTAAACTAGGAAGAATGGACTGGCAATCCAGAAGTAATTGCATGAGTCCTTTAACACAAACTTTTCTTCTGCTGTCCATAGAAAAAGCCTTAAATCTGAAGTGTGAGAGATATGACATGATCACCATTCCCAGTTCTGAAAATGGACAAGCCCATGTGACAAGGAACAAGGGTGTCTTCTAGAAATGGAAAATGTTGACAACGGACAATCATTACGGAAATAGGGAGACACACAGATAGAGACACTGCAATAGGCAGGTGTGCCTAAAAGAGGACCACAATCTTTCTGTGATAACATAAGCAAAAGACATATATGGTCAGATCTCTTGCCAAGAGCACAGTAAGGTACTAAATAGTATTGCTTTAATTCATTAAATCTGTGGTATCATATCATACTTTACTAAAAAGCCAACACATTGGTACCCTCCTTTGAATCGTCCCAAACAACATCACCCTCTAATCAATCAAGTTGTCAATAACTTTCATGTTGCTCAAGTCAATGCATGATACTGGATCCCATCTTTCCAGAAGGTCAGCTGTGTGTCATTAGCTTTACGCCTTCCTTCACCAAGCCTCTGTTGAACTCCATTGGTTAGCTTTTCTTGCCTCGATCTGTTTCTCTTTCCCTACTTGGTTTCTCAGGCACCAATCCCTCTGACCATTCCACCGACCTCTAGTGCTTCTATTTCCTTTGCTAATTCTCCCTCATCTCTTTTTTTTTTTTTGATGTTGCAAATATTATGCCCCAAGTCTACGTCCTAAGGTCCATTCTTTTGTGTTCACACCCCTGGCTCATCTTTTAATGTCTCATGACCTTCTGTACGATGTGTTAATAACCCCTATGTTTTTATTGACAGAGGGAGACACAAGGACTCTTAGGGTAGGACAGGGGTGAAAGAAAAACAGTCTGAGGGAGCAACCACAGGCAGGGACCTGGGCAGCCCACTCCAGAGGAGGGAACACCACTGGCGAGAGGGTAATAGGGGAGTAAATTGTATTGGTTGGAGGCACGTGGGGTGAGGTCTGAACTGACTCCCACCCAAAGGTTCTCGGGTCTGGACTCCCCAGAGGGACGCCAGAATCACCCAACACAAAGATGCAGAGTCCCCCTGGGGCAGAGGTTTCTCTCGGTGACTCAGCGGCAGATTCTGGGAGTGCACAAGAGCAGTGTTAGCGCCAAGCAACTGCCCAGCAGGCCAAGGGAGAATCCAGCAGTGGGAGTATGAATACTGAGGATAAACAAAGACACACAATCCTGGTGCCACATATCCACTGGGAGCAAGTGAAGGTGTGATTCCCCCAGAGCGTGGAGTGTCTAGCTACTGATTGCACACTGCAGGAGCAACTGGGACACACTCCCTTTGGGTAGATTCCCAGCAGGAAGAGGTCGTGAAAGTGCCAAGCAGTATAGCGCTCAAACTCAGACAGGCAGCTGGAATGAACCCTGCCTGAGGAGCAACCTTGCAGTCAGAAATCACAAAATTGCCCTTGCTGAATACTTGCCCAAGGCTGGGAAAGGCAGTACTGAGGGGAGAGAAAGCATCAGTCGCCCACAAGATGGCAGCAGTTAGCAAACATTCTGGTTGCCTGGCCATCTACTGGGCAAGTTAGGGTTAATAACTATAACCACATCCCACCTGCCACCTGAAGAAGGCACGCCAGAAAGAAACCCTAACTTTCACTCATGAACATGGACACAAAGTGTTTATGTCTGCGTCAACAACCCCCAGGTCAGCAGACAGGGCTCAGTTCCCCAGAAACCCCCAACAGCACATCAGAGGCTAAAAACTCAAAGTGACAAGAAAGCACCTAGACACGGGAGAAGGCAGCAGGAAAACAAATTACCCAGATGAAGGAGGCAGTGCTTCCCTCAAACATGATCAAAAGATCTTGTCAGTCGCAGAGATGCAAGATGAAGACATCAAGGCACTATCAGATAAGGAATACAAAAAAAAAAATCACGAAACTCTTCAGAGACACTGGAAAACATTGAGAAGAACTCAAGGAATTCAAGAATAACATCACTACAGAAATAAAACATGTCCAAAATGAAATAATAAGGCTAACGAACACAGTAGACAGCCTGACCAACAGAATAAGTGCTCAGAAGAAAGAGTAACAGAAATAGAAAATAACCAAAATGTGAACAAGCCTCCCATATGGGTGCAGGGTCCCAATGCTTTGGGCCACCATCTGTTGCTCTCTCAGGCTTCAAGCAAGGAATTGGATGGTAAGCAGATCAGCCAAGACATAAACAGGTGCCCAAATGGGATTCTGGCACTTGCAGTTCCGAATTAGCCGATTGAAATATAATCCCACAGTTATGTAGCACAAAGAAAGATGAAATATAATTCTAGATGGTGAAAACTAAACCTATTTTTTGCAACAATGAGGAATATTGCAATGAAATAAATGGTCACCAATAAGAGACATACAGTTATGGATATAGTTAATGAGTTAGTTAATAAAATATAACCCTTATAAATATTGGGATCAATCTTTGGCAGATTAAACACATTTGCCTAAGTCAAATACATATCATTTTATATATCCTTTAACAGTATTTTCAACTTGAATCTTAATCTTTTTATTCTAGTTGCTTGACAATTCCTTGCATGAGGTTCTATATGTAACAGATGGATAAGAAATATAATCTCTGTTATCACTCCATTATCTCTCATTTTGAGGTTGGATAAATGATTATATCTGTTAATCTATCTTGATTCTTTTTTGCTCACATGGAATTACTTAATCTCTGCTATAATTATACATGTTTTTAAATCTGACTTAAGCAAACTCACTATATACCCTTAACATTAGCTATGATAAATTATGTTCTTCAGTAAATTGTTTTCATATGCAAAAATTAAAGAGTAATTTTCTGAGATGTCTTACTTAACATTCTAAAGTGAAGCTACACCAAGGTCTAAGCATTTATTATTGCTTTGTTTTGAAAAGCTGAAAAGTTACATGCATTATTTTTTAATGTGTTTTTTAGGCTTTTCATTGTGCTAACATAATACTCTGCTTATTAACTGGACAGATAGTCACCTAGAGATAGTCAACATTTTCTAGATTCTATTGCTGTATGCTATGCTCATGTGATTAAGCTCTGCCCATTGGAATACAAAAAGAAGTGACATGTCCACATGCAAATTACCTTTTTAAAAAATTTTATGATATTATTCTTTCGATATTGGGAGCCCTGTTTTGTGGGCAATGCATTTTTTCTGTTTGTTCTGTCACCTTCATGTTTAATTTTTTGCATCAGAGAATAAAATACAGCTGTTACTTAGATTACTGTATTTAGTGATTTCTCTGTTGAAACATTTAGGCTTTCTCTACTACACAGTCTGTTTTACAGTGTTATCTATGAATAAAAAATACTGTCTTTCTGCAAAATGTTTGTTATAGGTAGTGTATACAACTTCACTTTGCATGCTAACCTAGTTGCCAGCAATAATTTTTTTAAACTAAGGGAAGAATAATTACCAATTATAAAATAAATGAGTGAATAAAAGAACAATCTTTCAGCACTTCCATCATCTTCATTATTTTGGCTAGGAAACTGGTAAAAAAAAAAAAAGAGACAGTGTAATTTTGAAACATATAAGTGTGGAGGAATTAGCTTTTGGTAAGCAGTAATTTCATATTGTTAGATATTTTTCTAATTGGGTAACACTGTGTGAACCAGCATATGCAAGTCTCTCTCTCTCGTTCTTTCTCTCTCCCTCCTTTCTTTGTCTTTCCCTCTTTCTCTCTCCTCTATCTGCCTTTTATATAAATAAATACAACTTATTTTAAAAGATATAGGATGCATAATAATAATAGATAAAATCATCAAGCCTTTGTAATATCAAGTATTGCTAAATTTTTCTCTGTAAATTCAAGTTCTGAATTCTGTGGATGTCCCAAGCATTTTCATTAATCTGTTTTCCATCGCAGTAATCTAGAATAGAAAGACACAAAGGGGTTGTGTCAGGATACTCAGGATACTGGTACTTACTGTGTACCAGGAAACATGAGAAATAAATGTTTCTTTTTGTTTGTTTATTTGTTTGAAGACATCTCAATATAACATTAACAGCAATTTGTAACATTATGGAATTGACATGGTTTTGCGTAACCAGTATGTTAAAAAAAAAAAACAAAAAACAAGTTCTTAACCACAACCTATGATTTGCTCATTGACATTTCAATTTTAGTTTGTATACAGGACCGGCTGCTATATACCTTAAAATGGCTATAAGGTACCATTCAGCTGTCTCGTGTCTATTTCATTTTAGTATTTAGCCATTTGTTGTGTTGAAGTATAATTTTACTGATCTTGGCAGATTTTTAGGATAATCTAGACTGGCTTGTAACTCTAACAAGACATTTGTCGACATTTAAGGTGCTGAACATTTTTTGGGGGGGAGGGGTGTGCAGGAAAGTCCCCAACACCACGGTGAAGAGTGACTAATCTTCGTGTCTATAATTACTTCTTCAAATGCCTATCTGGTGGGGGCCCACTGCAATGGCCTAGTGGCTAAATCCACACCTTGCATCCCCCAAGATAACATATGGGCTCCAATTTGTATGTCCCAGCTACTCCACTTCCCATCCAGCTTCATGCTGATGGCCTGGGAAGACAGTGGAGGATGGCCCAAAGACATGGCAACCTGCATCCATGTGGGAGATTCAGAAGAGGCTCCTGACTTCAGATCGGCTCAGTTCTGGCCATTGCAGCCACTAGGGGAGTGAACCAGCAGATGGAAGATCTTTCTCTCTGTGTCTCCTTCTCTCTGTGTACCTGCCCTTCCAATAGAAATAATAATAAAATACAATAAATCTTCAAAATAACTACCTATTGGCATTTAGATAAAAATAGCCATGCTTTTATGTTGGTAGCTATTTATTACTCAAAGTACAATGGCAGCTAGCATAACTTTAAACTGTTATTTAGTAAACTCAGTAAAGAAATTCCAAAACAAACAAACAAAAATAGTACATCTCAACGCACTAATGAGATAAGAGTTTGGAGTGTACAGAAAAACATCAGACAAAAGACTAATCATGTAATATTTTGGAAAACCATAAACTCATTGCAGCATGTTTCATTAGTAAAAAAAAAAATGGCACTATGCTATACCTTTCTCAAAAACAGAGGAACAGAAAGTATATGAGAGTAAATGATTGAAGAAATCATTAGTGAACACCTCTAAGGTAAGTCAAGTTCGAACTACAATTCTTTGTTGGAAAAAAATAAATTAATTTTTAAAAAGATTATTACAATGAATAAGACATTTTTTACCCAGAAAAAAAAGAAAATACAAAGATACAATTGTGCAAAGGCAGTAATCACAGTAATTTACCTCAAAGTATTTTAACAGATTTACGTTACAGATGAAGGATAAAATTTCATTCAACAAAGTCAATGAAGCTATCAGTGACCGTTTCATTGCAGGAGCATTGTATCTATAGGGAAAATGATTAGCTTTGAATTCTTTGTAGAATGCATAAGATGATTTTTATTTGAGTTGTTTGGCAAAAAAGAATTCAGAAACAAAAAAATAGAAATTCATTGCACCTTCATTCATACAGAATTTTCACAAAACATTCTACTTCCATTAAGAGTGAAAAACTCATTTATTATTATAAAATATTCCAAGTATAAACATGCCTGCACATTTACAATTTGCAAGCCCTTCTCATGTCCTGCTCACTACTGCTTTTGAAAAATAGTTGACAACAATAACTCATAAGCTAGTTCTAATCAACTTCAACATTTTTATATTCTTACTTGATTTTCTCATTATAAAAGTGTATTTTGGGGCCTGGCACGATAGCGTAGTGGTTAAAGTCCTCACCTTGCACGCACTGGGATCCCATATGGGATCCAGGTCTAATCCCAATGGCCCCCGTTCCCATCCAGCTCCCTGCTTGTGGCCTGGGAAAGCAGTCGAGGATGGCCCAATGCCTTGGGACCCTGCACCCATGTGAGAGACCCAGAAGAGCTCCTGGCTCCTGGCTTTGAATTGGCGCAGCTCCAGCCATTGTGGCCGCTTGGGGATTGAACCATCAGAGGAAGATCTTCCTCTCCGTCTCTCCTCTCTGTATATCTGCCTTTCCAATAAAAATAAATAAATCTTTTAAAAAGTATATTTTTTTCAGTGAACTTTATGGTTAACTGTCTTGCTTTTCTATTCCATGTTTTTCTTCCCTTCTCATTTCTTAATATGACCCTTTTATGTACACTGAGCAGTCAAACAGTGAT
Source organism: Ochotona princeps (assembly GCF_030435755.1). NCBI lineage: Eukaryota > Metazoa > Chordata > Mammalia > Lagomorpha > Ochotonidae > Ochotona > Ochotona princeps. The sequence goes on along the minus strand of NC_080846.1, from coordinate 37,217,468 downwards.
TTTCAAGACATGTAATCATTGCTGATCAGGACATGTACTACTTTTACAGTGTAGCAAGTGCTTGTAGGGCACCCAAAGCCTGTTTCAAAATGCTAGGAAAATTTCCCTCAGCTTTTTGTTTCTGGTACACTGTTGCCATGTAAAGCCTAAATACAACTCACCATTACAACACAATGACATAGCATCATGAAGCCTAAATGATGCAGTGCAGAGATTGGAAAAAGGAGATACTTCTGAATAAGAACTAGGGAAGGGTTTTTAAGAGTATTTGACATAATGCACATAGAATCTAGTGATGTCCTGGATGAAGAAATGGGAAAGGAATTATAAACCTGAGAGATATCTAAATGGATTACTCATACATCTGGAGCCTGGATACCATTTCTAGCTAGTCACCTACAAAAGCTCTCCTGCTGATAGCCTTACGGTAAAATGATTATGCAATTTCACGCTCCCTGCCTAACATCCTCTGACTCATACCAGGAATTCATCACTGTACTTGGACTTACATCCTCACTTCCTCTCTGCACACACCTCACCGGTGATCACTCCCGGGCAAAATGTACATTCATATGAGCATGCCTTTATTCCTACTCTCTACTAATTTCACTTTTGATTAGTCATTTTTTTAAGATTGATGTTTTTTTTATTGGAAAGGCAGTTTTACAGAGAAGGAAACACACAAAGATCTTCCATTTGCTTATTTACTCCTCAAGTGGCTGCAATCTGAAGCCAGGAGCTTCCTCCGGGTCTCCCACATGGGTGCAGGGTCCCAAGGTTTTGGACCATCCTTTACTACTTTCCCAGGCCACAAGCAGGGAGCTAGATGGGACGTGCAACAGTAAGGACATGAACAGCTGACCATATAGGATCCCTGTGGCTGCAAGATGAGGATTTAGCCATTTAGCCATCATGCTGGGCCCAATTTTGTTTAGGTTTTTTTTTTTTTTAATTCATAAACTCCAACTCCTCAAAGCCATGTATCCAACAGCTGCATTGTTCTTTCCTTTATCTTAATTCCAGGTGCCAATAATATTTGTGCTGAGACACACTCCTACTTCTCTGTCATACAAGTATTCTCCCACGAAGCAATATTCTTTCCTTCCTTATCCATCACAAAAATGCATCTGAAATTCATATTATTTTTGTTTCAATCACTTCTTTCTCCTTGGTGTCTGGGGTCCAAATGCCTATGCCTGAATGAGCCTGAGTTGACCAGACAAACTCCTTCGACCTAAAGTAAACAGAGCTATCATTAGTTGGAAGTTATATTTGGGGATCATTTCATTACATCTTTGTAACCAGCTTGTTGTCCCTCTTGTATGGATGATAAAGGAACAAGCTTTTTCTTACTGTGGCTTAAACAAAAAACCCATATTATAGATAAATATGTAACAGGTTACTTAGATTCTTTCTACTCTTTTGGGAGACTTGCATTCCTTTATCCTGGCTTCTAGGTGACCCAGCCCGGATTGCAGTGAGGAGTCAAGATCTCTACTTCCTGCTGGCATCCCATATGTGGACTATGTTGAGTCCCAGCTACTCCACTTCAGATTGAACTCCCTGCTAATGTATCTGGGAAGGCAACAGAGAATGGGCTGTAAGTCCCTGGGCTCTTGCACCCATTTGGGAAACCAGGAAAAAGCTCCTTATTGAATATATTACATCAAAAGTTTAAAAAAAGATAAGGATGGAGATGGAGGGAGGATGGTAGAGGGGAATGTCATTGTGTTCTTAGCATTGTATCTCGCTCCGGCCAACAGAGCCAGCAACGTGGACAGGGAGAGGGTCTGGGGATGAAGCACTGACAGGAGACCAGTGATGGTGGAAGTCTCTGCGAAGTCTCGCTTTATTGCTCCTTCACCTCCCCTTATATACTCTTCCCCCACATCCTCATTTAGCAGGATATTGGATACAGATGAACCTAATTAGTTTAGGTGTTTTTATGTACAAGCCCAGTTCCTGTTCCTGTCCAGGCTAACGAGCACTAATTAATTGCTGAGCCCACAACAGTATCTAATCTGTTAAATATTAATGAAAAGTTAGAATATATTTTAAAAGGTTATATTTTCCTTTTCCAGGTGTTCAGTGCAGCAGGTAAGGCAGTACTTGGGACATCCACAACCCATACCAATTGTGCCTGGTGCAAGTCTAAAATACTCTACTTCTGACCTGACTTCCAGCTACTGAGCAGCCTGGGAGCCAGTCTGTAATGGCTCAAATGTTTGTTCACTGCCTGCCAGGTAGGATGCCTAGATTGGGTTCAGGTTTCCTGGCTTCTGCTTGGATTCAACCTGTCCACTGTAGGCATTTGACAAGTGAACAGAAGATGGGAATTTCTCTCTTTCTCTCCTCTGTTTCTCTACCTTTCAAATAAATTACAAATAATTTTTAAAATTAAGTTATAATCAAGTATTACATTCCATAGTTACTTACCTTTAAGAGTTATAAAATTACCTGATTAAATGCTATGAATGTAGAAAAATGAATATTCAGTTATAATACATCATAAAAACACTTTATAAATTACTAACAATTATTAGGAGCTATTAATGTGAAGCCAATAATATCTACAATTAATAAGTGGATCTACAGCATAGAAACATATCACTAGAAATAACAGCACACACTGATCAAAGGGTTCCTATTGACCAGTATTTTAAAGATTATGAGAGCACACACCTACAAAGTCCTTATGTTGTGCCAGGTACTATTCCAGCTGCTCACTCATTTGCAAATATTTCATCCCTCATTGCATTACTGCACTGGGGAATGGTAGTCATTTCAGGAGTTAACTAACAAATGAAAGACATTTCTATCTACATATCAATTGGCTGATTATCTATTATCTATCATCCATTTTTCACTCTGTGCCATTCTCCTTTCCAAATGAATAAACAAACAAAGCTTATAAAGAAAAATAATGCCAGAAATATTCCATACAGTGATACCCAAAGAAACAAAGAAACATTGATACATGTAAGAAGTACAAAGAAATATATGAAATGGGGCTAATAATAGTATCCACTTAAATGATTAACAAGAAATTGCAATATAATAATTCCTAAAAAATTTAGTGATATTTGTAACATAGTAATAGCTTAAAAAAATTAGCATTATCTTTGTGCAATGTTTTGTTGTTGTTGTTGATTTTCATGCTTGTTTTCTTTGCCAGTTTGTGAGCTTCTTATGAGGAAAAAGCAAGACATTCATGCAGCAGCTAAGATGTCGGTGCCTCTCATATTAGATGCCTGGTTTGAACCTTTGCTACACTTCATATTTCTGCTAATGCACTTGTTGAGATACAGTTAATGGTGACTCCGGTGCTAGGTTCAAAGTCATCCAAGTGGAAGGTCCAGACTGGGTTCTGGGCTCTTGGATTTAACCTGATCAGCCTTGATAATTATGAACATTTGGGATGTAAACACAGAATAAAAGATTTTTTCTGTCTCTCCAATTTTCAAATAAAAAGGCAATAAATAAATAAATGAATAAAAAGCGAAAAACAAACAAACTTCGTCCTCAATCATTGTTCTTATTTTTGGACAATACAAGTATACTTGGGATCAGAAACTTTTAACCAAAATAAACATGTCTTTAAATTTCATTTTCCAGACCCAACACCATGGCTCAATGGCCTAAATCCTCACTCTCCCTGCTTGTGGACCGGGAAGGCAGTCAAGGACTACCCAAAGTCTTGGGACCCTGCATCCATGTGTGAGACACAGACAAAGCTCCTGGTTCCTGGCTTCAGATCAGGTCAGTTCCAGCTGTTGTAGCCACACAGGTACTGAACCAGCAGGTGGAAGATCTCTCTCTGTAAATCTGCATTTACAACAACAATAAATAAATCTTTTAAAAATAATTTTCCATACACATTTTGAAGGACCCTTATATAGATAGACCTGCTATTCCATTAATTACTAAAAACATACAGATTAACAACACACAGTTCTTGTTCTAGAGTGGAAGATAAATTTGGATACTTTTGAAATACAATCTAATGTATCAAAAATAGGAATAAAAGCAATAAGTTGAAAGATCAGAGATTGGGAAGTTTTCTCCAGGCAAGCAAAAGGTTTAAAATGACATATTACCTCATCAATGTCTGATATTGATGTCAGGATGGTTCTATGTAACATGTGGACTTAAACAAACCATGTAATGACAGGAGACGATTAATCTAGAAGATATTGGGAAGACTGCAGAGGGTGCTAAAGATGGAAAATAAAGAAGAATAATTATGCATAAAAACACAGACATGAATTATTGTGGCACTGAGTTATACAGAGTCACTTGTTCTTTAAGGTAGAAAATTGAGATTGTACAGACAGCACGGTGAAACCTTGGAGCAGGGACTTGATCTTGTGTGGCAGTTCTATGGTTTGTAATGCCCAGGGAATAATTTTCAAGGAATTCCACCCCAATAAGAATTCTCTCTTCTTGTAGCACTAAAATGTTCTCTCTTCTTGTAGTACTAACCCTCAAACTTTTTATTTTCTTGAAAAGAATTGTCTCATGATCCTGAGAGTTTGCTTACCTTCACATGGATGAATACTTCTTATTAGAAGTTTCACTTATTGAAAATATGGATGGGTAAACATAGCTTAGTTTGTTTCTGCAATGTTTATATCATAGGAAACAGTAATTAGATAAACAATAAATGAGGTTGCAGGGGTTAGGGTATGGAATCATGTTTTGTTTCTATTCTGAAAACTCATAGTTGTATCTTACTATTAGTTGATTACCAAACCAGAGAAAGAGATAAAACTGAAAAATGAACATTTCAAATTTAAACAGGATCTCTTCATCTAACAATGGATCTAGAAATCCTTACTAAAATATTTTTCTCCCATATTTAATGAATACAATTATTAGAGCATCTTCTATGATCACATAGTATTTTATTTCTTTTATTTGGCCAATATGGATCTGGATTTAGTATTGAGTGTGTCTTGGTATATAGTAATTTCATTATGATTAACTCAATTTTGATGTGTATCTCCCAGTGCTTATGCTTAATTTTGAAGATGATAACAGCATTAGTCATAGTATATACAAAGCACATCGAATTGCCTAATGAATTGTCTCTATTAAAATATGAACAATGAAAACCATAATTTAGCAAAGCTCAATTTTAGCAAAATATGTAAATCACATCATGATACTTCCACTACAATTTTGTACTATAAGAATGTGTGAATTTTCCCCATAAAAATTCATGAAATTCTGCTATCATTGGCATACTCCTTTTATCTCCCAGAGTAAATTGCTAACCTCATCTCATTTAGTGCATTGTTGCACATAGGTAACTTGGGAGTGAACGCCAAAAATCAAGTTCCTGACACTTCCATTTAAGAACAATCTCATGAACTGTTTTCTACATTAATGGATTAATAGGTTCTCTCATCATTTTGCCATTGTACTTAGAGTCCAATCTACAACTTTTTGTTGTAGTTGCCTTACAACTCATATTCACCTGGGGGGGGGGGGGGCGGTTGTAATTGTCACTGAACACGTCCCTCCATGCCCATCCAGCCACTCTATTTTACAAATGTGCTTAAATGAAGTAGGGAGTTCATATCTTCATAATCACATAGCTCATTATTTTTAAATGCTTTAAGATTCAAAATGAGAAGACCTTAGTAACAAAATGTACTATGCATTAATTAACCTCTGAGTTTTCGATGCAGTACTGCCTGCTTATGTCCATGTAGTGCTGCAGCCCTTACTACATTCAATTTTCAGCAGCTAAAATGCAATAAAGGAATCCATTGTTTCCATTTTCTCTGATTGGCAAGGTGAAAAGACCACTTTATCCAGTGATTTATACTCCATGTCATTAAGTGGCCAATTGTGTAAGCCAAACAATATAAAAATGACACTCTACGCTTAGATCGGAATAAATTGTGGCGAGCAGGACAAAAACAAAGAATCGCTTTTTTTCAATCGTAGACAAAATAAAATTTGATCTTATGTCACGTTCTCCAAAGGATAATAGACTGATGTCCAATAATTCTTCTACTCAGGTTACTTATAAGACAGTGGTATGGGAAAAATCATATTTCTTTTGGGCTTAAGCACTTTTCAAAATTTATGTTCAACTATTCCCTTAATAGGCGCAATGAATTATGTGCATAGAGTTCCTCACTGATATTTCAGTTTATATCAGTGAGTTTATATTCCTTTGAAAAGTATGTTTTACTTGATGGCAACTTGAGTTGTAATAGAGACTTTCCAGAATAAAACCAACAAATCTTGCAAACACTAAAACAAAGATTCACTTCCTTGCATTTATAACACACTCAGACTCTTTTCACTTTAATGAAAACGTATGTTAGAGGGGCCAGCACAGTGGCACAATGAGCTAACCCTCTGCCTGCAGTGCTGGCATGCCAAATGGGCACTGATTTGAGTCCCAACTGCTCCACTTCCAACCCTGGGAAGTGTTATGACCTGGGAAGGCTTAAGAGTATGGCTCAAGTCCTTGGGCCTGTGCACCCACATGGGAAGCCTGAAAGAAGTTCCTGGTTCCTGGTTCCTGGCTTCAGATCAGTTCAGCTCTGGCCATTGCAGCTGTTTGTGGGACTAACAAACAAATGGAAAACCTCTCTCTCTCTCTCTCTCTCTCTCTCTCTCTCTCTCTCTCTCTCTTTCTCTTTCTTTTGTTTCTCCCAGTAAAAATCTTCCTTTCAAGTAAAAATAGATAAATATCAATATGTGTGTGTTAGAAATAAGATGGGTAGTTCTTGAAGAATTAAAACAATCTTCACAGATTCTTATTTCTCTAATCCCAACAAGCAGATGCTAATGTTAACAAAGGATAATTCAATCCCAGGTTGCCTTGATTAGTTTGGCTTATAAGCTATTCAATATGAGAACACTGATTTTTCAATGATTCAATGGCGAAAATAAAGACGTATAGGTTTTTTTTTTTATATATATATATTTATTATTTAACTTCAGTAATTACATTGTATTATGTGACACAATTACATAGATACTTGGGTTCTCCCCACCCCTCCCCAAACCCTCCCACCATGGTGGATTCCTCCACCTTGTTGCATAACCACAGCTCAAGTTCAGTTGAGATTCCCCCATTGCAAGCGTATACCAAACATAGAGTCCAGCATCTTGTTGTCCAGTCAAGTCCAACGGCTTCTTAGGTATACCCTCTCTGGTCTGAAGACAGAGCCAGCAGAGTATCATCCCAGTCAATTGAAAGCTCCAACATACCATCAGCAAAAATTTACATCATTATGGAATTAATTGACATAGTAATGAGTAACCAACATGTTAAAAGTAAATGCGAGTTCCCAGTCACCTTCTGTGACCACCTCACCTATCCTTCAATCTTAGTTTATACACAACATATAACATTCAAAACATAACATGTTATACATAACATCATATCATCTTAAATTAAGGCAAACATGTGGTATTTAACCTTTTGGGATTGGCTCATTTCCCTTAGCATTATGGTTTCCAGTTTGGCCCATTTGGCCACAAAGAACTGCATTTTGTTTTTTTTAATAGCTGAGTAGTATTCCATGGAGTAGATGAACCAAAGCTATGGTTTGTTTGTTTTTTACAGAATTATTTTCTTTCTTCTTTATTTCTGTTTCTAGCTCAAAACTCTGATACAACTTAAAAAGCCAAGGTGCCTAGAAACACACTCTTCTTCCATCGCCATAAAGAGCTGTTTCATAAACCCAGGCTGTTTCATGTATAGACACAATGAAGAGTACAGCTGACAAACCAAGCCTTACCCTAAGGTTAGACAAGAACAGACAGGAAATGTAGGCTCTTAACACTACCGGAGAAACATGTGCCTCCATTACTCCAATTCTATTCCAGATTCTAGAAGGTTAGAGAGGGACATAGAAGCAGATCATCGAACATACTGATCCAATTTTCTCTCAGAACAATACATTTCATTCCTGTTCCTTAGTTTCCTTACATGTGACAAAAATAACTTTTTTAAATCATTCTTTAGACTACTAAAGGTTACACCTTTGCTTCTGTTTAATATCAACCTGATAAAATCTGTTCCAGGAAATAATGCATATTTCTGTTTCTGTAGTGAGCTTACACTGTGTATTAATGTTTCTTACTTATCTCATTCATTTTCTTAGATCCTGGGAAACATCCCTAAAAGTAAATTTCAGATACTTAACAACATTTCTTGCTTGATAATTTTGCAATAATAAGAACTTCAGTAACCTGACAAAGACTTTTCCTTAAAGTACAGCACAGTAATTGAAGAGTCAGTCAAAATTCATGGTTAATAAGAATTGTAAGTTAATGTTTTTCATTGTCTTTCAAAAGTAATGATTCATTTAAGTTTCCCAAGAATATCTAAAGTTTCCTGATCTGAAATTTCCCATAAATCTACTTCTCAAAGAGATGAAAGGAGAAAGCATAAAGAATAGGTCAAAGAAGATACTTTGCCTAGTTAGAAAAGCAAAAAATATCTTCAAATATCTTCCCAACTCAGGTTTTTTATTCAGCACATACAAATTGAGAGGACAAGAATTAGAAGTTCTGGGGGAAAGGGAATGGCCTTGGGTCATCATCCATAAAGATTTTGTGACTACATCAAGCGAAGCTTTTTGTTTGTTTGTTTCTAGAGCTGGTAGAACATCTCCACGCAGCTTGCGGAAGGAGAAGAGGACAAAGTAGAGGGTGTCATTATCTTTTCTGAAATGTTGCAGCTTCGGGAGAGGAGGTTGTACACACACTCTTGTCTTTCTCCTTTTAGTTTTCTCAGGGAAGGAATTGTTTGAATGAAATCATGGATGCCATAAGGGGATGTATCACAGACACAAAGTGATCAGAGAATATCAACTCTGAAGTCATTTCTGGATCTATGGGTGGAGGGTCCTTGAGGAGGGTCCTTGAGACCTCCTTGGGGATAGTGGATAATTTTCAGTTGGTTTAACAGCCCAAACACTGGCACTAGTATGAAGTGAGCCAGGCCAAAGCAAGGAATTTAGAAATCCATCTTATTATCTCATATGGATGGCAGGGACCCAATACATGAGCTATTGCCTGCTGCCTGTCCTCCAGGGTATGCATTACCAGAGAGCTAAATTGGAAGAGGAGATGGGACTTGAACTCAGACACTCCACCATGCCACTGTCCCAAGCAATGCCACAATGGCTAACCCTGCATCACGCTACTTAAAAGTCTATAGTTGGAATTCATAGGTTCTCCAGAGTCTGCAGCCCCTCCCCTTTTTAACGTTAATGCTTTAAATAGTATTTTCATTAATTTGATTTGTAATTCCTTATGAAAACCAAGAGGTACCAAAATAAGGTCTAGAAGATCCACAAGGTTAAGTGTTTTGGTTTAATTCGAATTGATGCTTTTAAGGAAAAGGAATAGCATTGTGGCGAGCAGGAGGGGAGTATAATTGACTGAGAGTTTAGTCAATAATGCTTCTATCATCTACATAAAAGTTCTGAACCAAGCAAGACATAGGAAGAATTCAAAATCCCAAATTGGAGGATTAATATAAAGGGGGGGAAAAACTAAAGAACAGTGCTAAGTGTGTGACCAAATGGCCTTGCTACCATACTCCATACGTTCATTCCAGACCTTAGAACCATCAAATGTTAGAACTCACCTCAACAAGTGAAGAACTACAGCAAAACCCAGATAAGCAGAGCTCTAGCTTGAATCGCTTGGAGGAAAGTTAAGTAACAGATACAATAAGTGAAGCCTGCAAGGCTAATTGTTTTCAAAATCAGCTCAGTAGTGTGTCTACATATGTACACATAGAGACTTAAATCTATATTCTCCTCTATAATGGAAAAAGTCACAGAGACATGAAATAAGTTTTCAAAGAGATTGCAGCCAGTGAGTAGCTGATTGAGGATGTCAGAACAGACTTACTTCTGCCTTAATATTCTTAACATGAGGTTATAAAAATGGTGCTACTGTTTTGTTAATTAATGACATTGTAAGTATAAACAATGGTAGGGAGTCTGGTATTTTGTTTTCTAGGTATACTCGGCAGTTTTATTAGGGCTCTAACTTTAATCAGGGGTGGAGATGCATATGCAGATCTTGAGGCACACAAAAAGCAGAAAGCTGAAATGCAAACTCCAGGTGGAGGACTTTACTATTGTAAAACAAAGAGAGCAAGGGAGAGGGAGAAGGGGAAAAGCCAATGTCTACAACACTGGAAAACAGAAAATAAGCCTAAAATAATGTCAATTAATGAGGGGGGTTTTTTTGCTATCCAATCAATAAAAATTCCAGAAGTTGGAATTTTTCTTTTTGCATGCCCTTACTAACATAGTAGGACAATTGCATGGAAGTTGGCACAAGTGTACCATCCATTAAGAGAAAAATATGCATATTCACGTATATTTTAGGGACCTAAATATTAGAGAAATCACATATGTTTGGACTTACTTGCTTTCAGTTAGAGTGCATTGATTTGTTTTTAATAAAGAATTAGAATCTCATTAGTTTTCTTACAGGAATAGAAGCACGTGTAGCCTCAAACTGGGCTGTTTCTACGGTAAATTATTTCTCTCCAGCCTCTTGCAAGAAAGAATTCGGCATCTCCTTTGCTGACACGGAACAATGTCACGTCTCACTTGCTATGTCACAGCAGTCACTGCTGCCTGTTTAAAATAGCTGCGCATTAAAAATGCCTTTTTAGTACTTGTTCAGTTGTTCTGAGTGTTTTCTTCTCTTATTTAACACATTTGTATAAGGCGTTTCAATTCTGAGATCCGGATCAATTTTGATAGTCTCAAACTATGTTGAAAAACAAGAAAATAGCATTGCATTCGTCATGTTTCCTTTCAGTTGAACGGCTGCTTGGTTTAGTACTAATTTGATAACTTAGCCAAGAGAGTATTACTAAGCGCTTTGTTTTGTCAATTCTGTTTTGAAGTTTCCAATAAACTAAATGCTTTCAAAATCTGGAATGACGACAAACAGTAATTTCTTATTATTGGAAAAATAAAAATATGAAAGCTTACTGGGGGCTGGTTCTGTGGCTTGATGGGTTAAGCCACTTCCTGTGACACCAGCATCCCATAGGAGCACCAGTTTTTAGCACCAGAGAATGAGCTGCTCCATTTCTGACCCAGCTCCCAGCTAATGCCACTCATAACCCCCACAGAACCAGTTCACCAAGATTTCTAAGTGTTCCGTGTGGTCTGTGAGTCCTATAGGGCAGTCTCACCCAGAGCTCTCACCCCTTTTTCTGTCTTTACTTTTCACAATGGAGATTCAGACTCCTGAGCTTTTTGTCAGGTTCTTATTCAATTCTGTTATAAAGGTTATGTTAAAAAAAGGTTGTGTAAAACGTGAAACTCTGATGCTATTTCCGATATTTATGCTTTTTGTCATGGAAGACCTTGAGAATAACAAGGCCTGAATGAGCCAAACGCACAGAGAAGATTTCAGAAACGATGCATGTTTTTATTCTGTGTTAAAATTTTGTGACGGCGAGCATGATAACTCAATTGGGTAATCCTCTTCCTACAAGTGCCAGCATGCCATATGGGAGCTGGTTCATGCCCCAGCTTCTCTTCTTCCCATTCAGGCCCCTGCTTGTGACCTGGAAAAACAGCAGAAGATGGCCCCAAATCATTGGGACCCTGCCCCAACATGAGAGACCCTGAAGAGGCTCCTGGCTCCAAGTTTCAGATCAGCTTAACTCTGGGCATCGCCGCAATTTGGGGGGTGAACCAGTGGATGGAAGACATTCTCTATCTCCCCTCTCTGTAAATCTGCCTTTCCAATAAAATTAATAAATCTTTAAAACGAAATCTATGGTTACAAATAAAGCATTTTGAGAGGTCAGTGTGGTAGCTTAGCAAGCGATCCTTCTGCTCCAGCAGCAGCCCGTAGAGGTGCAGGTTATCGTCTGGCCACTTCTGATCCAGCTCCCTGCCTGAGGCCCGGGGAAGCAGCAACGGATGGTCAAGTGTGAGGCCTGGAGCAAATGCCTGGTTCTTGGCTTTGGATCTGTCCTTTGTGGCCATTTGTCCTTCCTCTCTGTAAATTTGCCTCTCAGATAAAAATAAAAAATAATTTAAAAAGTAAAAAAAAAAGAAAGAAAGCATTTTAAAAAGCTAAGCTTCCATATGTTTTTCTAAGATGTTCATTACAAGAGCTCTTCTCATTTTAGATAATATTGTGGTTAAGCATGCTTACATAGATAATTACTTGGATGCCAAAAATGAGTGACTTCCAAGAATACTTGTGCTTGAAGGATTAATAGGAGGGAAAAGAATAATACAAAAAAAATGTGCTTTGGCCTCCTGGGAAAGAACACGGATGACTAATTATGAGAAATTCTTCTAGCCAAGGGGATTATGACCAAAGTAGACTCCTCAAGAAGTCTACTAAATTGTCTCGCTGAACATTTAGGTAATAGACTAAATACAAATTGGACCATAGAACCTGCCTGAGACAACTTTACACACATTTGGAGGGCATCCATGAGAAGAAAGACTAGAGCGTAAATCGTATTTTGAATCATTATTTTCCACTATAGCATGATGACAAAACCATCTCTCCAGCCAATATAAAGTGCAAAATAACTTTTATAGCTATTTGAGGTGTAGACGGAGAAAGAGGTAGGGAAAAGGAGAGGGAGAGAGAGAGAGAGAAAGAGAGAGAGAGAGAGAGAGAGAGAGAGAGAGAGAGAGAGAGAGAGAGAGAGAACATGTACTGCTGTCAACTTGTTCCCTTTCTTGATTCTAGTCGGCTGCAAGGACAGGTCTGGACTGAAGCCAGAAACTAGGACTCCATCAAGTTTCCAAGTGAGCGGAATCCCAGTTATTTGAGTTATCACTGCTGCCTCCTTGGGCCCACGTTAGCAAGGATTTGGAGTCAGGTGCCGGAGCTAGAATCATGACTCAAATTTAGACACTCTCATGTGGGGTAGAGTGTTATTTTAACTTATACCTTAAACACAAAGCTCATTGCCCACCCATAAACATCTATTCTCATTTTTTTGTGTTCCCTTTAGTTATAATTACTTCTTTCACCCTCCTAAGACAGTAATGAAAAAAAAAATGTTGGTTTAAAATCAGACAGACTGTTTACCTTAGTACTGGGCTCTCAAAAATATATAAATATACAGACACAATCAGTGCCTTTTGGTCATTTGTCTTCTTATTATTTCTTTCTACTTCTCTCCACTTATATCTTAAAGTTTAATTTGCCTTTTTTCATATTTCCAAAGTAATATTTAGTGGAAAAAAATTTCCATCTCCAACTCCCTGCACCAAGCAGTACTTGAGTTAGGAGATGCAATACTTTTTAGTAGAGAGTGCCACCTAGTGGTGAAACTAGAAACAGCAGGAAATTGTTCCTAACTCTTGGGCACGTTGGAACTGTGACATGAGAGTTTAGTTTTTGGTGACCTGCAGCTCATGTAAAGATTTGCTGACTTGCTAACACCTGTGTGTGGTAAAGCATGTGAACTTGGTAGAAAGAGGACATACTTAGGGTAAGATTTATCTAATTTATATGACAAATCTGCTTCCATATTTCCTTCATGTGGAAACACAATAGTTAACTCTTTGAAGGAGTTAGTTGCCCAACTAAAACCCATTTAAAAGGAGAAAATACTGAGATGTTGATTGCAGCTTAGTAATTTAGGCCTTTACATGGTAAAATTACTAAGGGAAATTCTAGAACAAATGGTCAGTGTCTAATTCTACTCGTAGAGACCCTGATTTGCTCAATCTGTGGTGATCTTGCACGTTGCTACTTTTTTAAAGAAAAGATTTATTTTTTTAATTTTTATTGCAAAGTCAGATATACTTTTTAAAGTCCCCTCCTCCTAAGGTGATTTTTATGTCCAGGTGGGCTTCAGGACCAGTGGTTATCACATGGTGACCCTCAGGTAGTCAGACCTCATGTGGGAAAGCTGTGCTGATTTACCAAAAAACAAAACCAAGCAAACACAACGTCTCCTGAAAAGCCTGGGGAGGCATGTACTCACAACTTGTAAGCAATGTGTACCAGAAATCACAAGAAAAATATGAAAGCTTTTATTTTCATTGTATAAATAATGAAGTCTTCCCTGAACTTCACAGAGATTCTATATAACTATTACCTGGCCATTTCCGGGAAGTTAAGAAAAACTATAGGGACAAGCCCAGTGCTGTGGTGCACCAGCCTGTAACCCAGCATCCCCTATGGCCCCTGGTTTATATCCTGGCTACTCCACTTCAACCCAGCTCCCTGCTACTGCACGTGGGGAAGCAGCGAGGATGACCCAGGTACTCATCCTCCTGCCCCATGTCGGAGACGCAGGGGAGGCTCTTGGCTCTTTTTTTGCAGCTTGGCCAAGCTCCGACCCTAGTGGCCATTTGGGGAGTGAACATTTGGATGTGGTATTTACTCTGGGGCATTAATTGTAGCCTAACCAACAAGACTTGCCAAATATTTTTATTGCTTTTCCAATCATTTCTCTTTTTTAAGACTGTATACCAAGCTGCATGCTGGCTTAGCCTCCCGTGGTCTACTTTTGGTAAGCAGTAACAGTTGCAGTCACTTCTCACCTGGACCAGTGAAAAGAAGGAAGTCTTCATTTGAGAGTGGAATCATGCTCAGGCTATCATCTGTCTTTCTGTGCGTTGGCTTGCTTGCTTGTTCCCTTTTTCTCTCTCCGGGAAGCTGACTTTTTCTTGTTCTTTGTTCTATCATGACTTCTTTCCTTTTCTTGGCTGTTTTATGAAAGAACTAGATAAATAAGGAAGGTTCCCTTGCACATATGAAGCTGCTTTATTTTTTATCTGCTTGACAGCTTCAAGCAAAAGAGACAGGGAACTTGATAGCAATTAACAAACATAGTGAACATTATCTGTGAAGTTAAAATTTGAAAACTCCGTGTTTTACTTACACACAAAACTACCTCTCTGTGGTGTTCGGTGTTAGTTTAGCCACAGTCCGGTTTCCATTCTCTGAGGCCTTCTCAGTGTGATACCACTACTGATATTTGGAAAGCAACATAACGTCACTGATTTAGAAGTTGTGGGGTTTTCAGATCATAAGAAGTATGGTTATTGTTAAAAGACAAAGGACACAACCTAAAGAACTCCATTGCTTTGAGTCAAGAGCTTCTGAAAGGGCCAAACTGAGATGTCACGTGGGAGAATATTCTGGGGCCGAGAGCCACGAGGACAGCGAGGCTTGCTGAGCTGGGCTCTTCTTTGGGCACAGCACCAGCCATGTTTTTATTCACAATTTCAGCTTTTGGGAGGAACTTCAAGTTTTCCTCCAAGTTCTGATACTTGACAAAGGTCATTTTACTGACTTGGGCAGAATATTTAAAACTTCAATCATCCACCTTCAGAGCCAGGCCATGGCTGTGGTAACAGGCTAGTCCTCTGCCCGCAGGCCGGTGTCCCATAGGGCCACAGTTCATGTCCTGTGTCCTCCGCTGCTGCTCCAGCGCCCTGCACACAGCCTGCGAACACAGCAGAGGAAGGGCCTATGGCCCCCGCTCCCACATGGGGGGCTGGAGGAGGCTCCTGGTTCCTGGCTTCGGAGCTGCTTAGCTCTGTCATTGCAGCCATTTGGGGAATGAAACAGCAGATGGAAGATTCTCTCTCTCTCTCTCTCTCTCCCCTTCTTCTCCGTAGATCTGCTTTTGAAATACAAATAGAACAGATCCTTTTTAAAGAATCATCTGCTTTCAAACTAGTAGCCAGCTCTTCTGTAGATACCTTTTTCTAAAGTCATTAAATGGAGCAGAACCAGATCCTTCATTCAAATGCAGTTTACAGAGCAGAGAGGGTAAAAAGAGAGGGTGATGAGGTGCAAAAGGATGGTGATGCTTCTAAGAGATGAAGACAAAAAGCTATAGCTGGAGAGTGTTTCAGCGACGGCTCATGGTCCATTTCTGAAAAAAAAAAAAATCCTTTCTGGGACCTTCAGTTTTGCAGTAACATAATCGGATCATCCAATCGAAATTCCCTACGTACTACTGTTTGCCTACATTATAACATGCCCTCAAAATTGTTTCCTCTGATTAAACAGAATAATACATACTTTAATTTCTGGAAGCATGTGTAGCTTTGCAGAACTAATAATCAATCACGAAAGCCTCTCGTCTACCTGGGCTTCAAAAGCCTCTGACAGAATGAGCAAACAAAGCTAGCCTAGGAGCGCCATCTAGTGGAACATTTAACAATTTCCACCACAGGTTGCTTAACTTCCCCAACTTGGAAAGCTACCAAAACACATCGGAGGGGAGGCACTGTCCAGAAACGGAACATAGTAGTTAATGCCTGGCATTGGCGGGGGAAAAAGTTTAAATACAGAGGTAGAAGGGTAAACAGACTTCTCTCTTCCTTCCTACAAAAACTTGCAACTCAGTCCAGAAGAGAAAGAGAAAGACTAGTGTGTGGCTGAAGGAGGGTGAGCGAGCATGACACGGAGTTGGGCTGGTGTGCTCATTAGGCTAAGTATCATGAGACCCAAAGAAATGATGATTAACCAGCCACTGAAAAAAATCTAAAAAGGATTTGATTGTGATATACAAACGACTGCCAGAAAGAGAACTTGTACGTGGCTGGTAGGGAACAAGTGAAGGGATGTTGACACTGAGGAAAAGGCGTGTGAAATCCCACTTAGCCTCCAGAGTGGGGCAGCCCTCTGGTGTGTAAATACAGCTTGGGGCTCCGTGTACCTACACATTTGTATTTCCTAAAGTCCAGTGCATGGAGACAGCCATGTGATGCCCCTGGCAAGCTCTGCAGTTACCTACACTAAATCCATACAGGTGAGAAAGCGGACGTCTCCTGTGACTCTATAAATGGACTTCCTCAAGAGAGTAGAGCTCTAATTTTAGTGTACGCAAACGACAAAGTAAGGTGGTTATTAGAAATGTGGCTTTTCTGGCCCCCTCTGCTGTGAGTTGAGGGTTCTGGCTGTTCTGGGGAGGGAAGAAGCAGAGGGGAGAGATGTATTCTCTTTCCTTTCCTGCTCTCTCTCTTTCATGTCTTGCTTCTCAAGAAATAAAAATAAAACAGTATAAGATGCTCAACTTGTCTAGTTTTCCTTGATATTTTCCTGTTGTTTAGCACTGAAATTTCATACTGCATGATACCCTTCGGTCCAGAAATAAACTGAAATTTGGTCAACCTACTGAACTTCCGAGGAGTTAAACACAGTTAACTATCAGGAAGCTCAGCAAGGAGCCAGAGGTCCTCCAGAAGTGATCAAGGTGGAAAACATTCATTGCTGGGAGTCATTATTAGGAAATAGATGAAGAATAGGGCTGAAGGCTCCACCTGGGGTAACTGTCTTTTGCAAGTGGAGTGTGCGTTAATTAGGATGATCATGGGGAACTACATGGTTTGTCCTGTTAGAGGCCAAGCATTCTTTATATTTACTTCTTGGAAAGGCTGAGACACAGTAGCGGTAGGGGATTTGGGTGATTGAAGCAGAGAGAAAAAGAGGAAGACAGACAGACACACACACACAGACACTGAGAGAGAGAGAGAGAGAGAGAGAGAGAGAGAGAGAGAGAGAGATTTCCTATCCTGTGGTTTACTCTCCAAATGATTGCAATAAACAGGGCTGGGCTGGGTGGAACTCAGAAACCTAGCATTTCCTCTGGTCTCCTCTGAAGGTACAGGGGCCCAAGCATTTAGAATTTCTTATCTGATCTGCTTTGCCACATGCCTTAGCAGGGAGCTGTATTGCAGGTTAAGCAGGTTGGAATTGCACAAATGTCCACATAGGACGTCAGTGTCACAAGCTACATCCTAACGTGCTACACTACAATGCGAACCCCAGCTTTTTTTGTTGTTAAGCTTTTGCTTTCTCCTACCTACAAAATAGGGAAATCAGATGGCAAATTTGGGAAAGTGACAAAATGAATTTGGCAAAACTCACTACCAGAAAAGCCATACTGATTTTTGAAAATGTGAGACTGGATTAATATGAACCACTCGGAAGCTTCCGGTCTCGTCCACATGTCACTCATTTGCACTGCGGACATCATGGGTAATGTGTCAGAAGAACTCCAAAATGCAAGAACATTTAAATTTCCTATTTGGAAACCTGATGGGTTTAGAAAACCAAAATGTCTGATTTGCAGACATTGAAATGTTTCTCTAGCATGAGAATTGTCAGTAAAGGAAGTAGCAGAAGAGGCAAGAGAAAAGAAGCTGTAGGCTTTTTCAAAACACAGAACATGATAGCAGGAGGTAGACAACCCACGTACCATTCCCATGATTGGTGAGAAAAAGAACTGCTGTGAAATTCTCTGCCCCCTTTCCTCCTCTGGAAGTGTGAATAGCTGTGAGGAGGACTACCACCTAAAAATCTGGGTAAGCCAGGAATATTCTGTTCAGGTGCAACTTATCTGCTTTGGGGAGTTTTTTTTTTTTTTTAAAGAAATGAGCCTGTTTCACTGATTTACACAACTCTCCCTCCAAAAAGCTGAGGTATGGAGGTTTGGCTCCTGAGTTGTGCCAAAAAAAAAGAGTTTCAGAAAGCAAATGACCCCTTCTGCTATGATCCCGGGTCATGTCAATGCAGTTGGCAGACACTACAACTAACACTGAATTTTTCCAGTAGATTATGTTCTTAGACGTAAAGGGATATTGTGGGTTGCAAGTCAGATTTCCACTTAAATTAATTTCTGTTCAAAATAATGGACATTATGGTCTCATAGGAAGTAAATCAATTGAGCTACAGGTGATAAAGAAAGTGCCATGCTGCCACTTAGCGTTTCTTGTATTTCTGCAGTATCAGCTTAAAGTTATAAGTCAATTGAGAGGCTTCTCACTGTAGTCTCCATATTTGAAGAAAAGCACATGTCTCTTAAGGACTCATGAAGAGCAGACAGGGCCAAACGCGCCAGCAGTGTAAGCAAAGGAAACCCCTTAAGTGAGAGAAGTGTTGCTAATAAGTGGAAAGGTTACATTTGATTGAGTATACACACTCATGGCCACAGTTTTAGGTTTCGCTTCAAGTAGCATTGCCAAGATTAGAGTTTATAATTAAATCCCCATTTTATAAAGATGTCAGGTAGTTTATTCAGTGGTTTTATGATTTAATTAATGACTAAGACAACTTATTTTAAGCCTGAGTAGTTTTAATAGTATAGTTTAGATCACTAACTCGATGTCCCAGAGGGACTGCTCCCTTCTCAAAGGGCAATTCACCCGAAGACTGAATGTTCAAACCTGTTCTCTCTTCATCTCCAGTATTTTATGATTCAGTCATGTGATTTCCACACAACTACCCTCACAGCAGCTATTTCTCAGCCTCCTGGCCTCTGAACACACACACACACACACACACACACACATACACTTTCTGTCTTGTAAAACTGGCCCTGTGTTTGTGAAGCGACAACTAAAAAAGTGGTAGAACAATATATGATTCTAAAGATAGATACCTCCTGGGTCCAGCGGCGTGGCCTAGCCACGCCTTGAACGCCCCAGGATCCCATATGGGCGCCGGTTCTAATCCTGGCAGCTCCACTTCCCGTCCAGCTCCCTGCTTGTGGCCTGGGAAAGCAGTCAAGGATGGCCCAATGCCTTGGGACCCTGCACCCGCGTGGGAGACCCGGAAGAGGTTCCTGGCTCCTGGCTTCTGATCAGCGCAGCACCGGCTGTTGCGCTCACTTGGGGAGTGAAACATCAGATGGAAGATCTTCCTCTCTGTCTCTCCTCTTCTCTGTATATCTGACTTTGCAATAGAAATAAATAAATCTTTAAAAAAATAGATACCTCCACAAAAAAACACAAGCATTACCTCTTCTTACAGTTCCAGGAAAGCGCAACACTGATCTAGTAGGAATTATGTGTTGGGTCAGAGGAAAATAGAATAAGCTCATACAAACATATGAAACTGTCACACTTACTATTCACCTTTTATGGTCTCTCCGAGAGATTTGTGTTTGTATAGAGCACGTGGTAAGGCTTGCCATATACCCAAGGCTGACTTTTCTTGCCATTATGAGAAGCACACAAGGAAGGTAATGGTCTTAACAGTAATTTAGGGAAGCAAATATTCAAGAGACTCACAGAGCCATTCAGTGAATTCTTATGATCTGATATTTGAAGAAAACAAAACACTCATAAAGGATCACAAATTTCCTAGCAGAGTCTATAGTGGGTATATAAATAGCTAGCAATATAGAGCTTTTTTTTTGAAGATTCATTTGTATTGGACATTTGAAGAGAGAAGGAAAGACACCAAAAAAGACCTTCCATCCACTGATTCACTCTCCCAATGGCCACAACAATGGCTGGAGCTGAGTCGATCTAAAACCAAGAGCCAGGAACCTTGAGACTCTTCCAGGTCTCCCACACATGAGCGCAGGGTCCCTAGGTTTTAAGCCTACCTCTACTGCCTTCCCAGGCCACAAGCAGTGAACTGGATAGGAAGTGGAGAAGCCAGGACATGAACAGGCTCCCACATAAGATGCCAGTGCTTGGAGGTGGAGTGTAGCCAGTTGAGTCATTGTACAGGCAATAATATAAAACTTTTAAAATCAGAAATATGCTAAATCTGTGTGTGTGTGTGTTTCCCACCTTCTTTCTCTATATGAAAGAGAAGATATGCACATAAAACTTGTGGGGCTTAGATTAGGCTAGGCATTTGGAGGATATATCAATATGCACATAATTTTAAAGCTCCTTGAAACCAAAAATAGGACCATATAATTAGACAGTTAAAACAATCCAAGAAAATATTATGTGATTATAATAGTAAGGCACAATCACAGGATTAGCTATTCATTTACAAGGATTGAGTCCACTTAAGTTCCAGGTCTCACCCAGGGTTTCAACTTCCTCATGTCAAAAATCCCTTCCACTTTTAAGAGGTAAGGTTTTATTTTAACCAAAACTAAGCTAGGAATAGAAACAATGTGTTTTCCAAAGACACTCAGTAGGCAACAGGACATGAACTGGCCCTTAAAACCAACTAAGGAAAGAGAAGGCATCCAAATATGGAGAAAACACACACATGCATCAAAACCATATATACTGACATGGTGCTAGAAGTCATCTTGAGTGTAACATAGGGATGAGTTGAGAAAAGATGAGACCATCAGATGTTTGGAAAATCAAAATGGCATACATCTTTAAAAGAGAATAGGAGGCATACAATCACACAGCAACAAAGAATAAAACAAAGAATAACATCTAAGAAAGTAGTTGCAGATTTAAACTAAACAGAATTATATCGGAAATCAAATAGACACCTTAATGAACCAAGCAATTGTTGTAAGGGACAATCAGTTAAAAAGTAGCTTTTGAAAAAATGAATATATAACTGTGTGAAATAAGATGGAGACATACCAGTCCCACACTGTTCCTAAGGCAAAAAAAAAGGGGGGGGGGTGGAAATTTAAGACTATTTTGTGGTTGCTTGTTTAACATGAATCAGTTCTGTTCCACAATCCTCTGACCATATAGGAAGTCATGAGTTGGGACAATCACTCCTGATTCCAGAACCATGAGGAAATGATAAAATATTTACTTGTGTTTCCTACATTTTGTCAAAGAATGCTTAATTTAAAAAAAAGTCTAAGTGATGTATTCTGCATAGGCATCAATTAAAATGTTGAAATATAGGAGGCAATGATAACTATTATATAATGGAAAAATAGTTGTATTATAGTTAATAGTTTACACTTTAAACTCTGTCTTGGAGCGTGACAGCATCACTAGTGTGTGTCGGGGGAGGAGAGGGTGGTTCTTGCCAGTGTGCTGCAGAAATTGATAAAATTTGTCCCACTCAGAAGCTTGTCACATTCATTTCAGCTCAGAGAGGCAGAGAAGTAAACAGTAGAAGAAACGAAATTCATCTGACTCAGAGCTAAGAGGAAATTGAAGAATTTAACTCTTCCCTGTGTGAAGAATTGCTCAGCCTAAATTGGAGAGCAGCAGTTGTCTTCTATAAACCGGAAGCAGCGAGGCACTTGAATTGTGGCACGCTATTAAGTTCAACATACTGAAGGGTTCATTTACTGTACCAATTGCTTCTGAACATAGGGAAGAAATATAATCTTTGTGCCTTCCCTCAAAGTTAGATGGCTAACTACGTAAGCTCTCTGAACTGTGGACCTGTAACTTGTAAAATGATGGATATTATTTGGAGAGGTTAGTGAGGAATAGTAAGCCAGAAGCAAGGCTTACCGAGAATGAAAACTAAGCAAGTGTAATTAAATATTGAATTAAACAAGATACTTTCCTCTAAAATTATGGTAAGAGATTCATTCTAATCTTACATGTTCATAGAATGCAAACAATGCAAAAAATTGATAATTTGTGAAATCCAATAAAATTTTAGCAAAGAACTTACCACTAGCTAAAAAGAGCTATTTTTTGTTAGTAAGTGAACATTATGAACTTATTTTATATATTTACTACCTTTTTAATTTGTCAGTTATTGAGGCTGATTCAACTTACAGTAAATTATGCACATTTAAAATTTACAATATGATGAGTTTAACTGTGTTCATGAAACCATTATCACAATCAATATTGTGAAATAGAAATTTTTTTTATTTCATGGTTTATTGCTATAGTCATACACTTAAGCAATTTTAATAATCTAACTCAGTCATTCTAAAATCTCAATAAGTTTGACAATTTTTTTCTTCCCATTTAAGAAGTTTAGGTAAAATGTTCAAAGTCATACAAATAGTAAATCTCACATGAATTATAATCTGGGCATCTAGGATATGAAGTGTTTTTGCAAATATGATGTTTCTATGTTATATGCATATGCTTATAGAAATTGTAGCTACAGAATTTCTTTTATAAAAATGAATCACATTAAGATTTTAAGTTAAAACTATTCTGTTTTATTTTACTTGGATCTAATAAAATGTAAGTAGGTGTGAAAATTATGGAATTCCTAAACTTTAAGTAATTTATCACCACAAAAGACAGGGGAAGATGTTTTAATCAGAAATAAATAAGTAAATGGTTGGGCATGGCACAATGGCTCGATTGGCTAATCCCCTGCTTATAAGTGCCAGGATCCCATGTGGGCACTGAATGGTATGTGGATTCTCCATTTCCCTGTCCTGCTCTGCGTTTGTGGTCTGGGAAAGTACAAAACCTTGGGACCCTGCCCTGGTCTGAGAGATCTGAAAGAGGTTCCTGGCTTCTTGATTCAGATTGGCTCAGCTTCAGCCATTGCAGCCACTTGGGAAGTGAACCAGTAGATCGAAGATCTTTCTCTCAATGTATCCTTCTCTGTAAATACATATTTTCAAAAATAGTAAGTTCTTACAAACAGTAGCAGAATAAAGGAAAAGTATCACTCTGGCTTATTTAGTGTTCCTTTTGGACCCAGGGCTAAGATATATAACTCTAGGGAAAAGCTCATGAAAAATCCTGTTGGGATTGCCACCACCTTCAAAGAAGTTCTTCTTCTCTGGCAGTAATGTTAACTGGGATACAATAGCAGAGAGAATCTGAAACTTAGACGGAAGTGACTAAGTGTATGTCACTGTTTGAAATCACTACTAATTTTTTTCCTGTGGAAGCACTTACCACTTTCTGCTTGTTGATAATTTAGTGACGTGTGGATAGCATCTCTTAGAAATTAAAAATGCTTAGCGTGCGACAGTGCACAGGGTTAATTTTGTCCATCAGATTTTTTGGCCCCAGACATCAGTGGCACCACACTGGTCCTCACCAAGAAGCCGTGAGTCAGCCTGAGTCGTGGGCAGATCAAAGGGGCATGGAACTGGCCTGCAGAAGCAGCAAAAGTGAAAGCCCAAACAAAAGACAGTTTAGCTGATTGTCCTCAGTGAAGGAGAACTTGCAAGAAACCATGGGAGTTTTATTTTGAGAATAAAACAGATTTTTAGAGAATAGCTAAGTTTGTTTTTTTTAATTTTTAAGGCATTTTTATTTATTTGGAAGATTCAATTACAGAGAGAAGGAGACACAGAAAGAGAGAGATCTTCAATCTGTTGGTTCACTCTTTCTTATTTTCCACAATATAGTTTTGTAAGTATAGTAATTAGCCAAGTCTTTTAAATTATCCAAAACTTTGCTTTACACTTGAATTCTCAATAAATGTATTCCTTGTCCTCAGTGATACATTTAGGAAGTAAAGTCCTTGTATCTAGTACACAGTAAGAAGTGCCCTTTTTCACTTAGTCAGTCTGTTTCTGCAGGATACTAAAAGAATCTTCACATTTGGTATTATATATATATACATACATACATATATATACATACATACACATATATATATATACACATACACATATATACATACATACACACATATATACATACATACACATATATACATACACACACATATATATACATACACATATATATACATACATACACATATATACATACATACACACACATATATATGTACAT
Organism: Ochotona princeps; assembly: GCF_030435755.1. NCBI lineage: Eukaryota > Metazoa > Chordata > Mammalia > Lagomorpha > Ochotonidae > Ochotona > Ochotona princeps. The sequence continues at coordinate 37,193,094 of NC_080846.1, read as the reverse complement.
GGCAGGGAGGGAGCTGGAGCACAAGCAAATCAAATGATACATCCTTTTTTTAAAAACATTTGTTTCATTTAAAAGACAGAATTACAGAGTGAGAGATAGAGAGATCTTTCACCCACAGTTTACTCTCAAAGTGACCTAAGGGGAGGGAAGACAAATGCCAAGAGCCAGGAGATTCCCCTATGTAGGGGTGGGTACTGATGCACTAGTGCATCTTCTGCTACTTTCCCAGCTGGATCAAAAGTGGAGCATCAGGGAATCAAACTGTCACCCATATGGGAAGCCCACATCACAGACAGCAGCTTAATCCAGTACACCACAACACCACTCCCCAACCATGCATTCTGATTTGAGATGCAGGTATCTTAAGCAGGGACTGAACCAGCCTACCGTATGCCTGCCCCAATATTTACTTTCTGAAGAGATAATGTGTTAGAATAAACTGAGACACTTCACAAAGAGCATTAGCATGGTTGTAGTAAATGTTGCTTGCTCGTATGAGTTATTGTTGTTGATGAACTTATCAGGATAATAATTTTTACTTTGCCAAATGTTGATTCAATTCAATAAAAGAGCCACAAAGCTTACTAAAGTCGTAATACAAATACTTTACTACCTTCTTATAAAATCTAGTGCATATTTTAAATGTGATTCATAAATTGAATAAAGAACTTTCAGTACTGAAAATAAGTGAGCTTCTTTTAATATTTAATTTACCTACTTAAAATTTGGGAACTGAAAATCAATCCAAACCAATTTTGATAACCTTTCTTTGTAGTTTATCAGTAAAACAAAGAACATCTAATAGAAGAATACTTAATGATAGTGAAAACTAAAATTTCATTTCCATATGTCAGAGAAAGGTGAAAAAGTTTGGTTTTTTTTTTTCATAAAATTAAAACTTTTACAAATAGTGTTCATGCAGGTATTGCTCAAACATTATAACAAACGAATATGGCACTGAACTGTTATACTCAAGAGAGAATCAGTACTGATTGTTACTGAAAGAGGAGTTCATGGAGAACACTTAATTGCCTTCACAGTGACTGCCCAGTTTTAGAGCTGGACTTCCCATTTTCGTAGGCAGTAAAGATCTGACATAATGGGTAACGTAAGTTGGGACCAAAAATACAGCTCTGAACACACAGAGAAATGAGGGCTAGAGGTTTAAGGAGAAATCTTGTTTGAGTTTAGGCCTAACTTGAAAGTTAAAAGACAAAGACACTAGACATGAATTTTAATTTATGTATGGTTCTACTGGAGTAGAATTCCTTTTTACGACTTAGAGAAACAGAAAAAGAAAAGCAGATTCCTCTAGGAAAACCCAGGGAGAGTGAATCATTAAGTGGCTTTATCAGAACAGATCATCTCACAAGAAAGTAAGGAATTCTGTCTGGCTTTTGGATGGTTATTCCAGTGTGCTTTAACTCATTTCCCCCCACAGCTCTTCATAGTGAAAGAACATGGCTCAGTGTGTTCAGAGTAATTGTCAGGCAATTATGTGATTTAAAATCTTGTAGCAGATGTTTTCTTGAACAACTTAACGATTTAAGAGAAAAGCCTAATTTCAACTCCAATTAAAGTGTTAAAGTTCTAAAAACTTTCAATCAGACCTAGAGAGGCTCGTCTGATTCTCCTTTAGGTGGAACAAAGAGCTTCTTAAGGAAGGCTGATTCTGCGCATTGATCTCCCTCCGTTTGTTGAATGAAGTTACCCAAATCAGCTGCTCAGAGCTGCTTTGTGTTGCTGTGTTTAGAATCATGACGTTTCAAGTACAAGTGCTGTGCATGGGAATGACTGCCCAAAGGGAAAGAAAGAAAAATACTTTTAATATTTATAATGGGGGAAATTATTGCCCCTTTTCCCCCTTTATCCAGTAGTTTTAAACTCATAGCCCATTCAATCATTGATTTGATTATTTAAGCATTTTTTTTTCAGGTCTCAAGATGCATTTTGCAGTCCAGTCAGTGATGAAAAATGTACATATACAGCACAAGTTTACTATAAATAAAGTGCAATTTTAGTTTTACAGATGAAACTTTGAAGTTTTTCTGTTAAGAGAAATGATTCTGGGCACCACACGATGGTTCAGTTGGCTAACCCTCCACAACCCAAACACCAGTATTCCATATGAATGCCAGTCCTGGTTACTCACTTCCCATCCAGCTCCCTGCTTGTGGCCTGGGAAGGCAGTAGAAGACAGCCAAAAGCCTTGGAAACCTACAAGGGAGACCTGGAAGCAGCACCCAGCTCCTAGTTCTGGGTTGGCTTAGCTCCAGCAATTGTTGCACCCATTTGTGGAGTTAACCAATGGATGGAAGATTTTCATCTCCCCTTCTCTCTGTAAATTTGCTTTTCAAATAAAAATAAATAAATCTTCAAAAGAAAAAAAATGGTGTCATAGAAGAAATTTGAATTTCTGCTGAATTAAATTAGTCTTTTGGACACATAAGGGTACTTAAAAAGTGTGTGATATATGGAGTTGAAAGAAAAACTTTGGCTGGAATATCTGGCATTGGGGTTAAAAATACCATTTGCAAGTGGGTCGCTGCCATCTGAGAATCATGTTTCAAGGTGGCCCCCCAAAATTTATAAGTGTGTGAGATAATCTACATGTTAATTAGTTTGATTAAGACATTCTTTTTTTCCCAAAGATTTACTGTTTATTTTTATTAGAAAGGCAGATATACAGAAAGATCTTTCTTCTGCTGGTTCACTGGCCAAGTGGCCATAATGTGCTATCCTAAGCCAGGAGCCAGGACTTCTTCCAGGTCTCCCACATCAATGCGGGGTCCCAAGGCTTTGGGCCGTCCTCGACTGCTTCCCCAGGCCATAAGCAGGGAGTTGGATGGGAAGTGGAGCAGCCGAAACATGAACTGGCACCCATATGGGATCCCAGTGCATGAAAAGCGAAGATTTTAGTCACTATGTTACCGTACCAGACCCAAAACATTAGTTTTAAAACTTGATGTACATGAGAAATATTTACAAGTTTTATTAAACAACTTAGAAAATAATTGCTTGGAAAGATTGTTAAGCATGAAAGCAAGTTGCTATTAATTTTATTTTCTAATTATGAAAACAAAAATATTCTGTCCATTTCTGTGTGTCAACACTCAAAAATTCACTCACATGCTGTGCTAACAAAGAAAAATGGGGAGGAAAATGAATAACAGGAACACGAAGTGAAATTCAACACTAGTATTGTAACATGTCATTCTTTTTATAGTTTTAAAACCAAACATTTGCTCACATATTACTAATAGGTGAGCATTAATTAATTTGCTTTTTAGGAATAGATGGTAACAAGTCAAGGCTGATGGTTTAGGAAAGCTAGCCTCATAGTGACTTGACAACTCTTACTGTCTGCTAGTTCTGTCCTGTGTAGCCCTCCCACTTTGAACACAAAATTTAAAAGATATTGCACAAAAGAAATGAAGGGAAGTTTCTAATGCTAATTTATTAAAGCAATTGATGCTCTTGCTAATATCTTTTGAGTCATTTCGTTTGGAACAGTCAGCTTCTATGTCATGGGGAAAACTGGAGATGTATTGAACCAGGAGTGACAACTAATAAGTGAGCAATCACTGGCTGTGTGTGTTTCTGAGTCAGTCAAGCTTCCAGATGACTGCAGCCCATCTTGAGTGTCACTGCAAGAAGCAAACTCTAAGCCAGACTACCAGTTAGGTTAGTCTCACAGGACCCACCTTCAGAAATTGTTTGAACAGTGTTTATTGTTTTAGATTGCTAAAATATTGGTTACTTTAATCATATATAAATCAAGTAATTGGAGCCTAATTTTATCCAGTTTTAAAAGTAATTAAGAAAAACTAAAGGAAAGTGTTGAGGTGAAATGTGTTCCTTAGGTGAATAAATAGCTAATAGGTAAAAACAGGTGTTAACATAGGAAAAAAAAACTCATGGAAATCACAGTGATTAGATGGATAATTAACTCTGTGGAAGGCATTTTCTAGAATCTGGCGAAAATTATTGGTAATCTATCTTCCTGGAAAAAATGCACATGGAACAAATTCAAGTAATTGTATTGTTGTCTTGCATATTTGTATTGTATATTTCTCAAATTAAAATAAAAAATTACAAAACGGAGTGATTTTCAATGACACTGTGTGAAATCAGAAAGGAAAAGATAAATTCCTCAGTGGACAATAAACTAATCAATATGTTTTTTGTTGTTTTGGGTTTTTTTTTACTTTCTTCCTTTTTTTTTTTTTTTTTTTTTTGGTCTTTATTTCACTTACTCTTAAGGTAACTTGCCACGATTGCATGTATTATAATGCAATTTCTGTTTGCTGCAGAATTTTCATTGGAACAGCTCAGTAAACAGGCTACAGGCAAAATGTCTGCATTCAACTTCAAAAACCACTGTGAAATCTTGGACAAATTTACCTCATTTTTGTGCTAACATATGCTCATTTACAAAATCACTGTAATAAGACACATATATTAGAGAGTTTTATGTGTTCACGGGCCTGATAACAAGCCAAAAATTTCTTAGACAAGCAAAGCAAAGGAGAGGAATTTGGCTGCACAGAATTTCAGCCATTTTCTTCTGTAAGCTTCATCTTACTTTAGGTAACTATGAGGGTCATCCCAAACCAAATGAGCGAAAAAAAATCATTAAGATAACCTACTGCACTTATCCTGCTAGGACAGATGGTTGAATGTCCCTTATCTAATGCTTGGAATGTTAATATAACTTGAAAATATCCAGGTTCACTTAGGGTACTATTATCTGTCTCAACATATGAACTCAGTACTGATTCAAAGCGTGGTGTGTCTCACAGCAAGAAGCGAATACACTCATGTCTATAACTGCCCCAATACATACACTTACGGTTATTAATTGTTCATGTCTTTTTCACGCTGTACAAATGTTCTGACTTGGATGTTTGATTCTGCATGCTGGACTTTTGCAAAATAAAAAGGCAGAAATTATTATCTTCCCACAAGTGTTAAACTGCAAAAACTTCCAGGCAAAGAAAAAAGAGAAAGTGATCAGAAATATCAGTAACCAAATCTGATATTTAGGACGTCAAGAGTTAATACAGACACAAAAGCAAAAGAAAGCAGAATTCCAGTGTTGAAACCACACACTCAACAAATATCGAAGCATACGAAGGTAAACATTATCATTTTAATCTCACCTTTTCCTTGTACACTTGAATTAAGAGTGAAAGGCATTGGAAAAATGAACAGGTAAATTAGGAAGGGGAAGAGAATTTTTAAAAATGCGAAGCATGGAGCAGGAAGAATCCAAAGTTATTATGGAAATCTGGGTAAGTGTGAATGTCTTAGTGTCCCATTTTAAAACCAATCTCCTCCCAGAAGCCTATCTAGAAGTATAGACATTCAGTTGGAATTGTACAAAATTGTTACACTCTGCAAGTCTTCACTATAATTTCTTCCAAAATACACACTGCACACATCAAAAAGTGCTTGTAAATCAATGCTGCCTTTTGAAGAGTCATGCTAGTCTTATTCATTCATGATGCCCTCCACCACATATTGTCTATTCATGGTGATTCCACCTCTCCAAAATCCACAAGATGACTTGGACCTATTCTCCCTTCCTCCGGGATTCTATTTTTTGCCTCTGCACCCACCATTCAAACACAACAAATAAAGAGATTCTCCTCCCAGACGTACCCTCTCTGTACATCAGAAGATAAAACGGTAGCCTTTTTAATTTTAGATACTTTGAGGACATGACTCTGACAGACTGTAGCTTACTTCTTTAGTATGGAAAGACACAAAAAGTTTCAGAAGAAACAGAAAATGACTTTATGAAACTTTATATATTTTAAATAAATTGAAAAATATCTGTATAAGTTAAAAATAGTAAGAAGCAACCATTTTCTCTCCTTTCCAGAAATGAATTGTGATCCAAACCATTTGCTTATCAGCACATTATATCTGGGAACTTCAAAAAGTTCATAACAGCATTAAGACAAGTTTATCTTGTTGCAAAAAAATTTTGGATCCATGCTGTTTTCATAATATGCGTTTATGTTAACTTTATGGTTCACAGAATCAAGACAATGATTGTGACACTGGAATTGCTAAAAATGTATTTATATCCCTATGCCAAGAATCCTGCCCTTGTCTTTTTATTCTTGATACAATATTAATTTTCTAATCATTTTTAAAAAATTAGATGAGGTAGGATTTGTGGTGCAGCAAGAAATCTCTTGTCATCTATGAATTTCATATGTGGGCATTGCTTCATTTTCTATCCGGCTCCCTGTGAATGGGATTGATGGAAGGCAGTGATAGCCCAAGTACTTGGGGCCCTGACTTCTTGTGACAGATTTTGACAGACCTCTTGGCTCCAGGTTTCAGCCTGTCCCAACCTTATGTAAGAACCTTTGGAGCAAGTCAGGGGGTGGAAAATTTATTTCTTTCATCTATCTATCTATCTATCTACCTATCTATTTATCTATGTATCATCTAGCCGTCTTTTGTACCAATGTATCTATCTATCTGTCTTTTTTTTTCTTTCCATCTCCCTTCTATCTTGGCTTTCAAATAAATGAATCTTTTAAAAATTAGTTTACCTTTCAAAAGGAAAAAACAAATAAATATGTTAAAGGAGCAACAGCACCAGTAGCAGTAATTTCACATTTTTCCATAGTAGAATTAAAAAGCAGATGGTATCAGAATTCTATGAGTAAAGCTGCCATCATGGAAAGTCTGAACTGGATTGCTGTCTAAACATACATTTTAAAACACACATAATGATGGATTCCCACGAAACACCAGAAAATAACAGGCCTCTGTTAGAAGAGGAAGCATAATAATCAGTGTGTCTCAATTTCTTTTTCCTTGCTCCAACGTGAGGTTATTGGTTTGTTCTCCCAGATAGTGATTTTCTAGCAGCCTCACGCGAAACAGCCCTTTGTGATGGACAGACACACAGGAAAGCTTATAATCTGCAGGGCGGTGGGAGGAAAGACTATTGTTGAACGGCTGGGTCCACGTACTTGCAGATACAGGTCAATGTCGGCAGAGGGATAAGCTTTATTACGAGCAAAGCAAAAGTAAAGCACTTGACGGGGGTGTGGGAATGTTCAAGAGTGAGCTGCACTCAATCAATGATATCCACAAAAACAGTTATCCCTTTATGCGATTAGGAAGAAGATTCATAGACGGTGGGGTTTGGAGCCAGGTTTGAGCACTGCCAATTCTCTTGGCTCATTCAGAAATCTTAAAAACATCATTGTATCAGGTAGATGATGAGATTTGCAGGATCATCATGAAATTATTATAATGTTACCATAGCTAGCTATAGGTTACATTAAGGATGTGGTCAGCTATCATGCTAGATATCTTCAGCTGGTGCCTGTTCTAGTGGCACATTTGGGAAACAGAGGCTTTCTCCAGCACAAGGAGGTGGCAGGTGTTTGGATTGGCCATAGGGAAAGGCTTGTAATCTCATCACTCCGCTTACTAGCTCCCTTCTTAATATTCAGCACTTGTCTCAGGGCCACCCCATGCACAACTCCATGAAAAGCTGTCTTTCTCACTTGACTGTACTGATGGAGATGTTTCACATACTTTACATATGTTTGTCCAGCACCATTTTTGGAACACAGTTAATACTAAAAAACTATCAAGCAAATTATCAACTTATATTCAGTTGCATTAAATATATACTGTGAACCAATATGACAGAGGACACTTTGGCAAACAATTTATTATATTTCTAATATAGTCATTAATCCTATCATTTTGGTTACTTCTTAAGAGAAACCAAAAGACTTATTTTTGCAATATTTACTCCGTTGATTTTAATTTGGCTAGATTGTTGTATTTTAAGGAAATTCTGCGCTGGCATTTAGCCAATGTGCTCCCTCCATAAATCATAGTGCTTTACAAGAGTCAAAAAGTTACCCCACCCAAATCAAAATGATCTCTATGTATTACACCAAACATTGTGTCCATTCTTCACTGTATTTTTTGAGTGTTTTCGTTGTTTATATCTACCTTTCCTCTTTCAGTATCTTTCCTCAATGCTTTCTCTGTTAAAGCAAGGTGGAATGCAAAGTGGGTTTGCTGATTTAATTAGTGCAAAGGAAATGGCTATCCTAGCAAAAGAAACAAAGTAAATGCTTTTAGAATTCCTTGCACTAGTGAATGAGACTTTCATTGCAAAGTGTAGATGGAAATTAAGAATCATGAAAGAAGAAATTCATTCACAGAAAAACTGAATGAAAATAAATGCAAAACTACTGAATTATTTAAATAAGTTGGTTGGAAATCTACTTATAACTTCGGTGATAAAAATAATGCATTTATGAAATTCCAATTCAGAAAATGTGGTAAACATTGAATTCTCTAGGTTGGCTAAAGATTTGGATGCATTTAATAATATAAAATACAAGAGATCTTCACAAAGTTCGCATAAAGTGTATATAATGAAAAAAAAATCTGTGCTTGGTTTAAAAGAAAGTATTTTCTTTCACCAAAACAAACATCTTTGTCTATTTTGTGTGAATTTGTAAAACATCTGTACTTAAGAATTAAGAATTATAATGTTTAACTGTTAGAATATAATATTCTATCCATTACTAAAATTAAGAACTGTATCTATAAATATTATTAGTTATGCATTTTTATTCATCTATTTATTTTTATATTTTTTACATAGTTAATTAGGGCACAAAGGGGTCAAGGGCTACAGGAAGGTGGATAAGACCATTTTTTCCACATTAATATTATTTTTTTTTTTCGGTATCCAGGGTAAGGGGATAGATAAAGGGAGAGGCCCCACCCAGTCTCCCACCCATCCCAGGTCCCCAGTGTGAGGCATGCTCTGAGGGTCCTGCTCAAGTAGTTTTGATAGTTCAATTGTTCTGAATTGTTGCCAATCTCGCCATTCCATGCACGATGAAATCTCTTCAGAAATCACTGGCTGACATAGTCTCTTCATGGTTGGAGTTCTGAGATCAGCAGTTCAGTTGAAGGGATCTCCAAAGAAACTTCATCTGAGGTGATCCCAGACCTGATTCTTGTATGTGTTTGCCAGTACAGGGTCTGGCACAGTCTGTCACCACAATCAGCTTATGCATATACTGGCGATTGCAATTGCTGGGTCAGTTCTGCTTCCAGCCCTGTCTTCCACATGAAACAATGGGTGTTGCAGTCCAGCCTGATTCTGTCCAGCACACCCTCAGCCCTCACATAAACCAGTGGGAGTTGCAGCCTAGTCGGGGTGAATCCCCATAACCCCCATAGGCCTGTCCCCTACCCTGGTTCCCATGCTTGCCAGTATGTGCTGCAAACTTGTTCAGTATGTCCCACATTCTATTTAGCTCTTATATATGTCACTGGGTATTGAAGCCTAGTTCAGCCTAACCAGTCCTCCTATCCAGCTCACACACATGCTGACAGGTGCCCTTCTGTCTAGTGATGCTTGGCCCAGTCCTGGTTTTCATGCTTGCCAATGGGAGTGGTAACCCAAGAGAGAGGTGTGCACTATCTCCCTCCTGGCCCCACTCCCTAGCATGCTTTTTATGCTTACCTGCAGGGACTGTGTCCCGATAGAGGGGTTCCCCAACCTCCTCCATCAGAACCTTTCCTATTGCTAGATCTTGGTCCACCTCCTGTCCTGGCAGGAGCAGTGGCCTTTCCTGACTGGCCTTCAACCCAGTCCTGTTCTTACTATTGGATGTTTCAGCCCAGCCAAGGCTCGTCCATACCCAGACACAGCTCACACATGGCTCAGTAAGGGCAGAGACCTAGCCTCGTCCGTCCTACATCTACCCTAGTTCTCATGAGCACCAGATGGTGCTGAAGTCTATCCTGGACCAGTGTGCCCAGCCCCAGTTCACACTTGTGCCAAGTGATACTTCAGCCTTATCCAGACCAGAATGCAGCCCCCACTCCAGCCCCCGCACTCACCAGTGGGAACCCCAACCCAGCAAATGTGTACTCTAATAGTTCCCCAATCGGGCCTGTACCCAGCCATAGATTACATGTGTGCCAGTGGTTGATCTGACCCAGTTGGTATAGCCCCTCACCTGATTTATCCTTTGCCTTCAATGCTGTGGCCTGGCATCCCGGACTCATACAGACCAGTAGGTATAAAAACCAAGCTTGGCATGACCTATGCTCCAGCCTGATTTCTGTTCTTCCTTGTGAGTTAAAGTTTGCTCAGCCATGCCCGTTCTGCCCCCTTCCAGTTGCAGCTTGGCCTACCCACACCCTGTTTTAGTATGCACATCCGGGTGCTTCTGCCTTAACTTGCCCAGACTGTTGTCAGTTCCTTTACCCGTGAGTGATGGCAGGTTCCATGGTCACACCTAGCACAGCCCATCACCACCCCAACTCGTGAGCTAACCAGCGGGACTTGTATTTCCACACGGGTTGGGCCCACAGATTCCCCCACAGAATCTATCCCCAGACCTGGTTCTCTCATATGCTGATTAGTGTCTTGACCCTGCGAAGTGTGACCCATGCCCTGTTCCAACACGCATTCAGGTACTGGCAACTAGCCCTGCCAGACAGGCCCCCAGCCATAGCTTTCGTGTGGACTAGTGTGTGTCAGTCTGTGATGTTCTACACTAACAGTCCTTCTTATGATTCCCATGTGAGCTGGTGATTCAGTCTAGCCAAATAGATCTTATGGACTCTGTCCCCCACCCCCAAACCACTTGCCAACAAGTTCCGTGACCCCATTGCTGGAAGTCACACAGGATTCATCCCCCCCATACTCACACTGGCCTTATCGATGGATGTCCCTAGGCAGCAATTACTTACCCTAAAACCCTAGAGCTCGCCGCCCGGTGGCCAGCAGGCGGAGCCTGGCACCCAATGGGCACACTGGCCACCCAAGGCCTAGGACTCGGTCACCGCGTGGCAGCAGTGACCTTGGCCTGAGTCCCAAAACATTGGAGTCCCGTCTGGCTCTGGGCACCCCCCACAGCTCCCACGCTGCAAGGGGCTTCTTTCGCCCCCACCTGGCCGAATACTCAGTTAAGCATTTTTTTTAATCTTTCAGCTTTGAAAGCCATCTATTCACATTATAACACCTTTTTTTTTGCTTGAAATGAAGGATATGTAAAGTCCCCCAAAGTCGAAATTCTTACAAATGTGCGGAGCTTGAGCTTTCTACTCCAAACCTCTTACTTGGTCCATGTCAGTGAAAGCAAAACTTAAATTTACTGAAGAATTGGGATCGGGAGATTAAAGAAACGCAGGGAGTAATTCCCTATGCTATCCTTCACCATGCATTGACGATGACAGCAGCATGACAGTCAAAGCGTTGTCATTCTCATCACATTTTAACTATGTGGGCTTTAGTAAATGAAGTAACACATTTTGAATATTGATTTCAATGATCCAAAAATTTTCAAAAAGATTTATTCATTTGAAAATCAGAGTTACGTAAAGAGGAACAGACAGAGATCGTCCCCCTGCTGGTTCACTTCCCAAATAACCACGAAGAATGGGTTTGGGCGTGTTTCAGGTTGCTGCTTTACCTGCTACAACACAAGTCCAGCTCTCTCAGAGTTTTCTTATGTACTGCTTTATTTTAAAATATGAAGAATTTCAGGAAAAAAAAATAGATGTGAGCACATTTTCTCTTATTTCTTCAGTTTAGACAATTTCAAACCTGTATAGAAGTTTAAAGAACTTTAAGCAGGAAATTTTCAAGCGGTGTGCAAAGGAATGTGAACAATCAGCAAATCTAATCTCTTGAGCTTTTTTTCACAGGGTGTTGGAGGAACACCTGTCATACCATTGTATGCCACGGGGCTCAGGCCAACATGGACACAGAAAGCAGAAATATCCAAGTCTGCTTCAGCAGGCAGAGCCCTACTCTGCTTATCTACACCCTGGGTTCTGCCCTAGCCCTTACTGCCAAAACTCTGGCAAATTACTCGTCAAGGAGATAGCTGCTATAGGGAAATCTATTTCCCTCCTGTCTCTTTAACTTATCAAAGTTAAGGAAATCTTTTCTCAAGTAATTTTCACTTGAGGCTGATTGTTTGGCACCACCTAAGCAAGTGGAACGGTGTATCCACTAACAAGTGACAAACTCAGGGAGATTGTCCCTAGCCTAGAATCAAGGTGACTCGGAACAAGAAATAAATTAACTGGCAGCAAGCATTCATCCAGGATTTGTTTGCCCTCATGGAAAGGTTAGTGTGTTAGGTCAGCATAGAAAGCTGTTTGGTGCCTGGTAATCCTTAGCTGCTGACTCACACATGGAAGAGGTGAGAAGCTACTTGGATCCCTTTTCTGTGAGAGAACGGACAGAACATTTTGGAGTTGTTCCATAACATCAAAATTTGCTAAAAGTGAAAGCCACAATGAGATATGCATTGTTGGGGAAGAATGGGACACTAGAAGGAGGCCGCCTTTTCCGGCAACCAGGATAAAAGGATCAGGTTTCTTCTGCGAGAGAAAGGGTCCCAAATGGCATGCCTCAAGAAATGTTCAGGGCAGTTTTCTGGTTTACTTGGCACCACCTCTACCCATTTCACAACTGAGTTACTGGTTCATTCAAGGTCTACAGAAGTCTATAGGGAATAGATGAAAAGCCATGGTTTAGTAGGGTAAGACACAACCTTTAGGGCTGATATCCCCAGAGGGCCATCAGTTTGATTCCTGGCTGTTCCACTTCTTTTTCTTTTTCTTTAAGATTTATTTATTTTTATTGCAAAGTCAGATATGCAGAGAAGAGGAGAGACAGAGAGGAAGATCTTCAGTCCGATGATTCACTCCCCAAGTGAGCACAACAGCTGGTGCTGCACCGATGCAAAGCTAGGAGCCAGGAGCTCTTCCAGAGATTCTTCCGGGTCTCCCACGTGGGTGCAGGGTCCCAAGGCTTTGGGCCGTCCTCGACTGCTTTCCCAGGCCACAAGCAGGGAGCTGGATGGGGAGTGGAGCTGTCGGGATTAGAACGAGCGTCCATATGGGATCCCGGGGCATTCAAGGTGAGGACTTTAGCCACTAGGCCACGCCGCCGGGCCCCAAGCCACTCCATTTCTGATCCAGCTCCTTGCAATGGGCCTGAGAAAAGAATGGAAAATGGCAGACCCAGAAGAAGCTCCGGCTTTGACGTGGCCCCGTCCCTGTTGTTGCATTTGGAGAGTGAGCCAGTGCATGCAAGATTTCCGTCTCTCTGATTCTCTCTTTAGCTTTGCCCTTTATATAAATAAGTGTGTTTTTTTAAACAAAAAAGAAATTATATAGAATTTCACTTTTTATACCTATTTTTTAAATGATATTGTCCTGTTTTATCTCTCAGATGCTTTTTAGTGTTGTAACTGGAATTCCATTCTTTCTTGTCCATGCATTCTCTAATAGCTTACCAGATTTTCTAGTTCTCTATGCCTGCCTAGTTGGGAAAACAAAACAAGACAAAACAAAACAACCTTTCCATCAGGTATACTGGCATATCATTACTGGGCTTTGGGAAGCTTCCTTTATGGGATATCATTAGTCTTATTCTTTGTATATCCCATGATAAAGAAAAAAGAATGAATGAAAAATAAACACTACTTTTGATAGGCCTTTCACAAAATAAAAGTCTTAGCTTGCAAGAGAATATCTTTAGAATTAAAATTGTAAAGGAAAAAAAATAGTACTTTGTGGTTTTGAAAGAAACAACATTTCAGATGTTTTATCTTTGCCATGCTCAAAACTGCGTTACAGGCTTGTTGTTTTGAGAGTACAATAAAGGTTTGTACAACCTTAAAAAAACAGAATGGTGCTACTTCTGGTACCTACCTCTGAGCCTGAATCCTTAGTTCCTGGCATTCAGAACCTACAAAATTACCCTTCTTCCATCCTTGTCTCTGTGATTAGCCTTCTAGATGCAGAAGCAACTTGGCTGGCACCACATCCTGAGAGTAAAACTGGCATTATTTGGTATGGGACTATTTATAAACCAGGGGGAGGTTTGTTCCACACCCATCAAGTTCCAGAAGAGGGAGAGTTAGCAAATGAGTATGTTTTATTTTGACACCTCTGATGTGTATAATTAAAAGGTCTGAGAGCTAACTCACACATTCCTATTGAAATAAGGACTTAATTTATATCTCATTCGAGGTGTATATTAGGGCTCAATGATCAACATTCTGGCAAAGGATGAAATGTTAGCTGCACTAGGGAAAGTCAGAGAGGAGGCTCACGAGCAGCTGCTGATACCCACCTCGTAGGCCAGCTGAGGAGTCCATTGCAATTATGTCTCCACACTGGGCATACAAGGGGCATACAACGCTAGAGGAATTTGTGCAGTATGGAATTGCATTACTAAAAGGCATGAAACAAGAATTATGTCCTCTACAAATTGGAGTAAGATATAAGAGATGGCAGTAATAAATTAAAAAAAATCTCTGCCTTCACTTTCTCAGTGTTTCTTAGCATCCAGCAGCTCACTAAAGCCAGGTAGTTCTTACATATAGTTTACACCTCAGAGTGCTCTGACAGGCAGAGAATGCTTCAGAAGTTGTCTATCATTGAGGGCTGACATGGTGGTGTACTGCCCAATCCACCATCTGAGGTGCCAGCATTCCATATGGGTTCTAGTACATGCTCCATTTCCAATCCAGCTCCCTGTTTATGATCTGGGAAAGCAGCAGAGTACCACACAAGACCTTAGACTCCTGCACTCACATGGGAGACCAGGAAGAAGCTCCTGGCTCCCAGCTTCAGACCTGCCCAGTTCTGACCATTTCAGCCAGTGGATGCAATTCTCTCTCTCTCTCTCTCTCTCTCTCTCTCTCTCTCTCTCTCTCTCTCCCCTTCACCCCCGACTTTCCCCCTTTCTATAACTCTGACTTTCATGTAGAACTAAATACATCCTGGGCCCGGCGGCGTGGCCTAGCGGCTAAAGTGTTCACCTTGAACGCCCCAGGATCCCATATGGGTGCCAGTTCTAATCCCGGCAGCTCCACTTCCCATCCAGCTCCCTGCTTGTGGCCTGGGAAAAGTAGTCGAGGACGGCCCAATGCATTGGGACCCTGCACCCGCATGGGAGACCCGGAGGAGGTTCCTGGTTCCTGGCATCGGATCGGCGTGCACCGGCCCATTGCGGCTCACTTGGGGAGTGAATCATCAGACGGAAGTTCTTCCTCTCTGTCTCTCCTCCTCTCTGTATATCTGACTTTGTAATAAAATAAATAAATCTTAAAGAAAAAAGAAATAAATACATCCTTAGGGGAAAATAAACAAAATTGTCTATCAACTCTGAGAATAGTGTTTCTCAGTAAAAATTTTTCTCTAGGGTTTCATCAATGGAGACATGACTAAAGACACAACAGATAAAAGACAGATGTAAAGACAGGTGATTTTACAGACTGCCACCTTCCATGCTACTATAGATAACTTGGGAAGGTAACAAAATTTGTCATGAGTAACCTTGGTCTGTAACATGGGACCAACATTAAGCCATCAGTTATGTTGGGCCCTAGTCAGTGTGCACATTGCAAAATGGGGTACATTAGAAATGGAAGTGTCCCAGCCCAGAAGGGAAGGGCTCAGGGCACACCAATTCCTTTTAGCTCTCATTGACAGAAGAAAATTAATGGGGAACTCTTTGGCTCCTCAGGATAAAAATCCAGATCTCCCCTGAGAACTCCAAGGTTACCCTAGAAATATATTGAAGGAGGTTAAGTTTTGCGATATAAGAACTACATTCTTTTAGCCTGTGACACACTTGTACATCTTTTCCACAAGAAGTAGATCCCCCACGAATATAAGAAATGACATATCTCAAGAGAAATATTATAACCAAGAGCATTAGACAAGAGACAATGTGCAAGGATACGGGCAGAGAGTGTGAAAAGGCATAATTGCTCTAGCTTCTTTTTCAGAAGATGCCCCATGAAGGCGTATCTGGCAATTTGTCATTGGAAGGATTGCACTATGACAGTCAAGGAAAGAAGCAGAAGAGAAGTCTGAATCAGATGTTTGAATAAAAACGGTGCTTGAGCAAGAAGGGCCTTGCTGCTCCATCTTTCCTGCATATGGGACCCTTAACTAATACTTGCTATAAAAGCCCTGGAAAATTGCTTCCTGGGCAATCAGTTTGTTCAGGAAAATGCCATCTCCTCACATGTCTTTTACTGTGGTTTTTTTTTTTCTTTGAGCAACTCCTATGGTTTCAGACACTATTTTGCCCAATCCAGAGGGCCTGTTCTGTTCATTAATACTCCAATATGGCTTGCGCCTAGAATCACCAAGTAGTAATGCTTTGCTCCAACATTAGATATAAATGTTGATGAGAAGGATGTATAGATAGATTTACACACACAGATGTAGGCGTCGATATAGATACAGATAAAGATTATTTCCTCAGAAAATTTGGGAGTTAATTTCAAGCACAATGATTCTTCATCTTATTTACTTAAGTATCATAACAGTGGACACTGTGTACCCACAATAACATACACAAGAAATTGAAAATTGGCTCAGTAACAATTTGCTTTGTAAGAAGCCCCCCTAAATATATCAATGGTGCAGTTAATGGGCAGTTTTGGCTTCTAGTCAGATCAAATAAAAAATAGAATATCACAAGACTATATTGTTTTGTCTCTAAGTTATTTAAATCTAGAACTTTCCTTATTTTGTATTTTATGATATTTGCATTTAAAAAGTCTTGTGGGATTCTCTAACTATATTTTTTCTTTAAAGAGTTATTTAGTTTTATTGGAAGGTTGCATATACAGAGAGGAGAAGAGAAAGAGAAGAAAACCTTTTATACATTGATTCACTCCCCAAGCGGCTGCAGCTACGGGAGCTGAACTGATCCAAAGCCAGGAGCCAGGAGCCTCCCTGTGAGTCTCCCATGTGAGTGCGGGGTCCCAAGGTTTTGAGCCATCCTCTATTGCTTTCCTAAGCTACAAGGAGCTGGATGGAAAGCAAGGTAACTGGGATCAGAACCGGCACCCACATTGGATCCTGGCGCATGCAAGGGGAGGTCTTTTAGCTGCTAGGCTACTGCACCGAACCCTCTAACTGTATTGTTATGACTGTATTCAACTTAAATATTTACATTGCTTTTTAGGTGAGCTGTGTGCTTTCCATTGTGTCATATCAGGAGAAACGTAGCAAGTTTGATCTCTTATTGGAGATGCTTATTTTAATCGCTTGGTAATGGTGATTTCCACTAGATTTCTATGCTAAGGAGAAATATGTTTCCTTCTTCAATTCACATGAGAATATTGCTAAGTTTGTGACAAGCTGAACATCATGTTCCCAAACAAATTTGTACTTAATGGTTTTAGAATGCATTAATCATCTTTGCCTGATCGCTATTACATTAATAGTTATAGATTGGTAGTTTTTCTGACTAGTAATTATATTGTATAATCCATTATTATTATTTTCACCTTTATGAAAATTATGATAGAGAAAGTGTGTGTGTGTGTGTGTGTGTGTGTGTTACCACACATGAATTTGCTGCCCTATTGCCCCAGTGGCCACCATGTTTGGATTGGGTCTAGAGCCAGGAGGTAGGAACTCAAGTCTCCCATGTGGAGAGTAGGAACCCCATTCCCTGAGCCCTCACTGTTGCTTCTCAGGGCCCTCATAGTGAGGAGCTGGCATCAAGGTTGAAACTGGGGATCAAATCCACATACTCTAACATAAGGTCACACTGTTTAACAACCAGGTTAAACATCACCCATTTTCATTTTTCTACTGATTCTACCACCAGTATATCAGACTGCTTTTCTATTCTTTTCATATGATCCCATTGGTTAGGTTAGCTCATTTTTGGGTTCTGTTGCAAATATATATCAGCTTCACCTTGTTTCCACCTCCTCACACTTGAAGTCATAGATGTCTGTAAGCTGTGTTACGTTATTTGAGTGGATACAGTTTTTAGAAATCTGAGGACCAGAGGTACTCATTGCAGGTAGCTGTCATTGCCTTTACATACTCGTGTGACTATTGCTAGGAACACACACACCCTGGCCTACACACACACCAAAATAATTTCGATAACTCTGATATGAAAACTAACAATGCAAACAAATAATTTGGCTCATAGACACTGTATGCTTTTTATATTATTGCTGTTATTTCCAATATGAAGTTTACTTAGTGCTAAAGTGTAAGATACGAGTATTCTCAGGGCAGAGACATTGATTTATCAAATTTCTTCGATTTCCCACCAGGCCTAGTATTATTATGAGTATACAAAAAGTTTTCAATATTAAATAATAATAAATTGAATTAATTTATTCTAAAAAGAAATTTATCAAAGATAATAGAACTTGTGTCCTTTAATAAATTACATGTGTGTTCACATATACTTACTTCACCTTTTTCTTTTAAAACTTACAAATTAATATGTATTATAATCTGTGTAACTGCTTAAAGTCCTTTCTTAAAAATTCTTTATTTGAGAGACAGAAGGAGAGAAAGAAGAACTACTGCTCCTGTCCAGGGGTTCATTCCCCAATTGCCTGCCATAGCCTTGGCTGGGAAGAAGTCAAAACCTCATAAGCAGTCAAGGTCTCCCATGCAGTGGCCACTATTGGCTTGTATCTGCATTGGCAGGAAGCTGTAGCCAGGGGCCCCAGGAGAAAATTGGATCAAGGACCGCTGATGTGGGATATGAGTGTTTTAATTACTAAGTTAAGTGAACACTTCTGAAGATATTTTTTCTGAACTGATATTTATTTGAATTATTTAGTTACTGGTTTTGTTGGTTAGTTTGGCACTCAGCAGATACAATCTTGTACAAATAAACCCAAGAATTTGTGTGAGCTTTCAAAGCATTAGTAGATTGTTTTAAGAACTAAATATGTCCACATACATCCCCTTCCAATTCCTGGTAACTGTCTTTCTGCTCTCTATGTGTCGGTATGAATAACTTTTTAAGATTTTATATGTAAATGAGAACTAACATGATTTTTAAAAGAGTCATTCAATTACTGGAAAGCATAAGAGAGAGGGAGGGAGGGAGATTTCCCACGCTCTGGGTTGCTCCATAACTGGTAGCAACAACCAGGCATAGGCCAAGCCAAAGCAGAGAGCCAGGAATGCCATCCTGGCCTCCCCATGTGGCTGGCATGCGCCCAACACATTGGGCCATTTCTGCTGCCTTCCCAGGTGCAGTAGCATGCAGCTAGGTCAGAAGTGGAGTAGCCAGGACTCAGAGCGGCATTACTGGCATCACAACGAGCAGTTTAACTCATTGTGCCACAAAACCAGCCCCATACAATATTTTTAATAGTCTCTTCATACAAGAAACAGTGATAAATGCATAAGGTGACCTAAATGCTAATGTCCTTGGGTTAATCTTTCTGAAATGTTTCTAAAATATACACAATTATTTGTCACATCAAAACTATATTTTATAAAAAAAGAATTAGATTCCTTTAGAGGACAGAAAAGCATATTTCACTACTGTTTTTATAGAATGGTTTTGTTTTGGTTTGGTTTGGTTTGGGGTTTTTGTTTTGTTTTGTTTTGTTTTAAAAAAAGCTATTTACTGATCACCCACAAGATGGTGCTATTTTCCCACCAGCAAGCCAATAGATATTTCTGTAGGGAGTAAATATAGCTATAAAATGTAGTACATAGAACAATAGAAAAAAACTTCTATATTTTAATTGCAATCATATAAATGCCTTTGTAGCTATTGTTAGCATGTTTATTTCCCAAAATATTCTTATTATAACACAAGTCTATTTGCTAATATCTCAGTTTCAGGTCCCACAAACCACTTGGGGTTTTCATAGAAATGCCTAGCTATCTACGGTTGGGTTTTTGGTCTCTTCATTCCTTAACTTAATTCCTGCTTCACCTATAGTTTGCCTATCTCAATTGGTAATCCTTCTTGCTATTACTAAGGGCAAAATTTCCTGAAATTGTCACTCACTGCTCTCTCTCTCTCTCTCTCTGTCTCTCTCTCTGTCCTGATATACACATTTAATTTGTTGATAATTCCTGGTCATTCTACATCTAAAGAACTTCCAGAATCTAGTAAGTTCCCAGCATCCACTGTAATCTTTGCAATTATTACTGACTGATTTGTTTCAACCCTTGTTTTCAACCCTTGTTTTCCTACATTTGATTCTTCCCTGAGCAGTTAACAGGATCCTTCGAATCACCATTTAGGTCATGTCCTTGTCCTACTCAAAATATACAAGACACTCATTTTATTCCATGCAAATGTCTAAGTCCTCACTTCCTGTTAATATTCAGGCCTGAGCTCCTACCACTCTTGCTCAACCAAGTTGACTGCTCTTCCTGATTTCTACACACATATGACACTTCATTCCTCCAGCTCTTCCCTCTACTTGGAATACTGTTCCTCAAGCTACTTCTTGGCTACTACTCCATCATCTTCAAGACTGCTAAATGACACCTTCTCCATGAGTCCTAACCTAACCCAATCACCTCCTCAGCATCTCCATCCATACCATTTGCTTCTTACATAGTGGGAGCATCAACTGTTAAACTAATTCTAGAGTTCCAGAATAACTGCACTACTCAATGTTCAATAATTATATACTGTAAAGATACTCTATTTACTAATAATTAGCAATCCATCAAGACTAATGTAATTTGCATTTTACTAAAGGTTTTCCTCATAGTAGCAAGAAAAGTAAATGTTGGTTATATTACATAATTAATATCGATTTTGTTTCAAAAGATTATGCTTACTGATGATAGAAAACATATTTTCCACCAGTGATGAATAATAAACAAAATAGGCATCTGTAGAGTTTGGCAAACCTCACTTGGCAGTTTAAGCTAGCATATAGTTCTCTCTTCAGTAGAAGATAGTAGAAGTTGGTTTAAGATGATGGAGTGAGCCAAACTTATTTTCCCAGACTGTTTATTTCTGTGACACAATTTTTTTGGTGTACAATGATATACTTATTTTTACATTTGATTTTAGCTCTTGGTTTTATGTGAGATTATATTAATGTGGAAATTATACTTATCCTGTATAGTGTAACGATGGTGGAATCAGATGTGGCTAGGACAGTATGTTTCTCTGATTCATTGAGACACTCCTGCTAGAAGTTGATCCCAATTCTGTAGATTTCTTACAATTATACTGAAATGGGGCCGGAGCTTCCAAACCAAAACAACATTTGGTCACATTCAGTTCTGTCATAGTCCTTTAGATTTGATTTAAACTAAAACTATGTTTTATCAAATTGACTACTTTTCTTATTTTTACTAACTACTTTGGCTAAACACACTAGTTATAAGTCTGTAATTTGACTAAATTGAAAAATAAGTAGAAAGTTCTAAAATTAATAAAAATGTCAGAATTGATTAGTAGACACTGAACAAGGCTCTTTATAAAAATTTATGCTCCTATTTCTATAAATAGACTTTAGGTTTCCATGGTATGGCATTTTGATTGAAGTTCTATCTCTTCATTCCAAAAGCTCTTAAACCTTTGCTATGCTCATTACCGTACTGTTTACAATACCTTTTAAAATTTTATTTTAGAGACAAAGAAAAGAAGATGAGGGGAATTATTGGAGAAACAGAAACCTTCCATTTACTCTTCATTCCTCATAATGTCAACGCAAAGTCAGGACCCAAGATCTCAATCCAAGCCTCCTACATGAGCAGCAAGGACGCAAGCACTTCACCAATCACTCTTCTTCCCAAGCTCAGCACTAACAAGAAGCTGGAATCAGGACCTGGAGACAGAAATAGACCCCAGATTCTCTGATAAGGAGATTGGGAATTTTAACCATCATCTAGGCAAGATACCTACTCCCAAAATGTTTCAAAAGTAGTGAGTAACAATTTTATTATGTGTTTTAGTTCATTATTTTATATACATTTTCCTATAACTTTTAACCTTTAGAGATTAAGTTTTTTGTCAGAAACAAAAACGGAGAAAGAAGTGGAGGAAGAGGTATAAAGAAGAAAAGGAGATCTTACAAAAGTTAGCAATATTACTATCATATGGTGACAGGATATGAGCCAATAAAATTAATTTGAATTACTTGCATTTTAGGTTATATTCTTCAATCAAAGCTTGTTGCTACCAAACAGGAATGAGCTTTTTACTATCTATTTATTATTATATATGCAATTTCTCACTCAAGCAGTTAATATAAATATTACCTAACATAAGACTTCAACTTACTGGTGTATTTTTTGTTTTGTTTTGTTTTGTTTGGCTTTGTTTTGTTTTGTTTATTCTACCTGCATCTGCTCTGTTCTTTGCAAGTTTCTGGAATATATGCTGGGCCATATGGCTATGAGCATACATGGCAATTGTAATTTCCAATCCGGAACCATTGACAATGTACATGAGTTTCCCAAAGCTCACTCTGGCTCTGCCGCAGTGTTCCTGAAGCCACGCTTTAAGTGGCTGTGATGGGGTTAGTGAACTCTGTCAGCTACACGCCCAGCACATCTGCTGGAACAGCGGCTCCTACTGATCTCATTAGAAATGAGTTAATATTTGAAAGGTTTATTTTTAGTGCAGCATAATCTAGCTTTTCCAGATTGATTAAAATAGGTCATTTTAAAACATATTTTAGCTCTAGAATTTTTTCAAGATAATATTCACTGTTTTGACACCATTAATTTCAAAGCTATTTATCTTTCCCAAATTGTGTTATTACAAAAATTTTAGTAGAGTAATCCCATTTGATGCAGGCACTCTAGTGTTAATTGTTTAATGAACACATTCCCTCTACTTCTGTCTGCCAAGAACAGTGATATGATTGGAAGGGTAAATGGGCATGTATCCTACTCCAAGTAAGTTATATTCCACAGAGGAGCCTTTTAACAAACAGCAAACATCAATCCAATCAAGACATTTCCCTGGAGGGAGAGAGTGGAGGGTAGTGAAGGAGTGTGACCTAATCTAGGAACTTCGAGAGAGTTGGAAAGGAGTTCTGGGTAACAGATGACAGTTGATGCTTAAGGCCTGGGTCAAAGGTAGTGGTGAAGGACTTAATCTTTGCATAGATCATCATCTTTCTGGAAAAAAATCTATAATTACATCATTGTCTGGATCATAAAAACACAGAGAACTTGTGGCCAACATTATAATTACCAACAATTTGATCCAAGGAACAAATACGTAAACTTAATATTTTAGATAGGAAAAAAGCTTATTTTCATGCTTGTAAATTGAACTCTAAAGCTGGACACAAGCATAAGCACAGCAAATTAAATCTCTCCCACCCCACCAATGTAAAAAAAATCAAGAAATTGCATATTTGGCAGGAAAATTCTAAACAGGCTACAACTGCCAATATTAGAACACTTTTTACACTATGTTGAAAATTGTGAGTTTATCCTTCTCCAAAAATTCAATTTATAAGGTGAAAACCAGTCCTTTATTTCAGCTATAGCAAGAGTATGTAGTTCTGTCAAATTATTGGAAAGTGTGAGATTTCAACTAAGTTGTTTCAACATCTTTCTAACAATTAACCCTTGTGTTTATAGAAGGTATTAAGCTTTTCAAAGCATTTTCACATACATTGTCTCATTTACATCTAATAAATGAAATCTATAAAGTTATATTAGAAATGGAAACTTATGAAAGAATTTTCCTTCCTCCAAAATCCGATATGAATTAAAAGTAAGTCCAGTCTGTCTGGGACCAGAGTAAGACGAAATCAGATTCAAGGAAATGTTCAATGGCCATGACGATCGACGATGTAGCCAATATATATGTGTGTGTATATATATATATGAAAAGAAGAAAATGGAATATGCCCTGTATAGATCAACTTCTTCAGGCTCTTGGAATATAATAACTAAAATAACAAGTTATGTGATTTATAATAATTTTTAAGTATATGAAACTATATGAAACACTGAGATGAGACTATTCTCTTTTGGGCTATGCATCCTGCTAATGACTGCCTCGTCACAGTACAGTTCCTCTTTTTTGCTACTGAACTTTTATCTAAATACATTGAAACCTGTAAGTCTTTCGTTAAAAGCAGAATGATGTTGTTGTATTTTAAATTTTGGATCAGCTAATACCCCCTCGCCCCTGTCACCATAAAGTCTTGTAAGAGATTTCACTGCAATAGTTTTACTAAAGTTGATCAGCTTGTTTTTATCTTTGATCCTCTCATTCAGCTTTCAACACAAAAATGTGTTTGTGACCTGCTGCAAACTTTATTTGGGTCATTCAAGGACATACAAGCAATATTTTCTGACTACATTCCAGACATCTTCTAGTCTCCTTCTTACTTCTCTCTAACCATGTCATTCCCCCAAAGTTTCCTAAATCCAAAACTTGCTACATCAGTTTTGAGGACCAGTGTAAATTAAAGTTACTGGGCCCCTTGTTCAAACTGCAATAAGGATTTCCAGATGCCTGGAGTCGTGTTCAGCGGGGCTTGTTCAGCAGCCCAGGTTGCAGGGCTAGGAAGCCAGCCTTCTTGCAGAATGAGAATTTCCTGGTTCCTTCATTCTTCAGATACCCACATCATAATTTACTCCCTATCTGAAAACACTTGGATTATGGTTATTTTTTCTTTGCTCCCACAATGCTTATATGCTATTATCTTAATTTGCTTGAACTAATATAAAAATACCTGAGACTGGATATTTTATAAACTGCAGAAATGCACTGCACAGAATTCTGGAGGCCTGGAAGCCTGAGATTATGCTGGCACAGCAGACTCAATGTGTTGTCAGGGCCTGTTTCCCACAGACAACAAGGTCTGTGTGTGCCCACATGACAGGAGGGGTAAACTCCTTTGGGATTCTATTGTAAAGGTATAATTTCAAAATCTTTCCAAGGTCTATTGGTTGATAAAGTCCACCTTAGTGCATCCAGAAGGACAGAACAAGAAGCATGCTGCAATACTTGGCCAAGAGAAGTGTCCAAACTGCTCTGCTTTTCCATCCTCTGACAAGGTAGTTGACATACATTACTGGTCTAGATGAGCTGGCTGTCATGTCTCCTGTGTACATCTCGACATGCTGTCCACCGCACAGGCACCAGCAACTGAGGAGGCCCATTCCCAATATATGGACTCCAAGGTCAAATCACACATCCTGTGATTTTCCCTGTGGCCCAGCTCTGAGTCCAGAATTCTAGTCAGAGAGTCTCCCAAGAAAGGGTCACCTTGTCTGGGGTGAACTCGGACTTGACTCACATGTGCTAGCCAGTACAGGGTCAGGTTTGGTCTGTCACCCACTTCAGCTAATGCACATACTGGGGGGGGATGCAACTTCCTGGTCAGTTCCACCCCAGCCCTAACCCTAATCCTAACCCTGACCCTGACTTTAAACCTAAACCTCATGTGAAATGACAGGTGTTGTGGCCCAGCCCAGCCAGCTCACCACAGACCTAGTCCTCATGCACACTGGCATGTGCCACAGCCTAGTTGGGAAGACCTCCAAAACCCCCACTAGGCCCACTCCCCTGTCCACATCCAATCTGGTTCTCAGACACACCCATGGGCACAGCAGCTCAGCTCAGCCTAACTTGCACCCATATACAGCTGTCTCATATACCAAGAGGTGCTATCACTCTGCCCAGTCTGGTCTGCCCCCAACATTGGTTCTCACGCTCACCAGTGATAGGTACAGCCTAGCAGAGGAATGTCCACAAGTTCCCCTGCGATATATGTTCCCATTCCTTATGTCTGCCTAGAGGTATTGTTGTCAAGCCTGTCATGACTTGCACTAAGCCTAGCCCAGCCTGCCCCACCCCCAGACAGGCCCACTCCCAGTTCCAGTTGTCATGATCAATAGTGGGAGCAGTGTAGCAGCAAGAGAGTCTTTGTGTCAGCAGGTGCTGCAGCCCAGTCTGAAATGGCCCAGGCCCAGTCAGCATTCATCATCAGGTGCCACAGCCTGGCACACTCCAATCAGCCCTAAGTCCCATCTCTCGCCAGTAAGTGCAGCAACCTAGCCCAACCTGGCCCAACCCCATCCCACATGTGAACTGGTAGTGTTGTAGTCTAAGCCATCCTGTTCTCACTTGTGACAATGTGTGTTGTGGCCTGACCCTTCCCAACACTCCACAAGACCAAGTTTACACATACGCCAATAGATGTTGAAGCCCAGTTGTGTCTAGTCTGCTTCCAGCCCTGGCTCTCATGCTTATCATTGATTGCTGTGCAATAACAAGGAGTTCCCCAAATTCTTCTACCAGATCCACTTCCACTGATATGCTTTGCATGTGTCAGCAGGTGCTGCTGCCCTGGCTGTCATGGCCAGTCCTCACTTCTGTCACTCACCAGCGGGTACTGCAGACGAGACTGACTGGTCTGCACTCATTCCAGCTCTCACCAATGGGTGTTACAGTCCAACCCAGCCTGGCTCATTCCCGGACACATCTCTCATGTGATCCAGCAGGTGTTGAGGCCTAGCCTGGGCTGTTTCACGCTGCTTCTGGCTCTCAAGATCCTGAGCAGATGCTGGAGCCTAACCCAGTTTGGCCTACCCCCCAACCCAGTCCACATGCATATCTACAGGTGCTGCAGCCCTATCTAAGCTGGTCTGCCCATAGCCATGGCCCTCACATTCACCAATGATATCTGAAGACCAGTAAGGGGGTCACCTAGATAGAGTTCTCCTATCAGGACCATTCACAGGCAGGGTTCTTGCACCTGCTGATGGGTGCTTTAACCCAGCCTGGCATGGCCCACCCAGAGTCTCAGCTCTTGCTGGCAGGTGTTGCAACTTAGCCCAGTGAGGCATGGCCTGTCATGAATCGCCTGTATGACAGTAGGTGCTGAAGCCTAACCCTGCCCATCCTGTCCCCAAACACAGCACACACAAATGCTAAAGAGTGCTGCAGACTCTGCCTGGCCTGCCCAATCCCCAGCCTTAGCTCTTATGTTCCCCAACAGTAGCTGCAGCCTAGTAGGAGAGTTCGTCTTCCAGGTCTGTTCTCAACTTGAGATCTCATGCATGCCAGTGGGAGCAGCAACCTTGTTTGGCATGGTATGCCCTCAGTCCAGATCTTTGCATGGGGCAGTGGATGGTGCAAGTCAGCTCTGCCTGGCCTCCTTCCAACCCCTGCTCCGATGAGTCTCAAGTGATTTTCTGTCAGGTGAGTTCTGAGGTCCAGTCTGGCGCGCCCCTCATTTCCTTCAGTATTGCAGGCTTACTGAGCTGAGCCCACAATTCCCCTAAATAATCTTTTCCCAGATCCGACTGTCTTGCATTTTTGTAGGTGCTGTAACCCATTTTGATGTGGCCCACCCCCTGTTCCAACACTCTTGGGCTGTTACTGTAGCCCATGGACAATTTTTGTGTGCACCATTGGGCTGCAAGCAATACTATTTAGTGCAGCCCAGGTCCCCCACAGGGCCGGGTGCTGTGGCCTGATCCAGACATGACCTCAACTGCGCACACACACCTGTTTATCCCCAGACTCCCTTTCCCAGGCAGTCTGCAGATTCCACCCACCCCAGCCCTGGTGGCAGGGGTCACATGTCCCAGCCTGAAGTTTTCTGCCTTCCCCACATATCTTTAAAGAAAAAGAAAAAAAAAAAGAGCCGACACCTATGTTAGTATATTGGTATTAGTTAATATAAATTTGGAATTAGCCAGGCCCAGAATGTCTGCCAGCTATTGGTTGCTTTTCTACCAGTAGTGTCACACTTGCTTAAGTACAAAGCAACCTAAGCAGTTGCCTACAGCGGGAGTATAATTATATTTTTTAATGTACTTTGATTTTAATTTGTTGAGATTGAATTTAATTTTTTCTTTTAAGTGAAAAATATAGTTGGTAAATTTAGTAGGCAAACAGAATGAGCTTTTCAGAGTGATGAAAAGCCAGTGAGATCACAGTACTAAGGAAAACCACTAAGAAAGGCATGTTGTCACTGATAATACATGTTTGCTCCAAATGTCTGGAGAGCTGGTTATGTCTATCCCATCATAGTGTTTCTTCATTAGAATCAGAGTTCATGTAGCATAGAGACTACAAGTGACAATTTAGATGACATCAAATGAAATGGGAACGTTAAAGCTGGAGTCCAAGTTTAAACTCCGTTAGAGATCAAATGATTCAGAATATAGCTCATGGACCCCAAGCACATACACAACCCCTAAACTTCATAAAATACGAAGTTGGTATGAGCATCTTTTCTCCGATAAGCATATCTTTTGACCTTACAGAAAGAGACACATCAGGATAAAGCTGAAAGCCCATCAGAGGACAGTAGAATTTGAAAGAAGCCACTTGATTCAGTAACAATCAATCAAGAATGCTTGATTAATAATGCAAGGTATATTGTTGAAGGATATAACCAAGACCCCCTCCCCCCCACACACACTTTCTCATAGACATAGTTGTATGCTGCTTCGCAAAACAATGTACTTGCTGATACAACATCAAATGAAATGTGATGTAGTGGTAGTTCAGACAATAAAAATGCTGAGGTTTTGTGAAGCACTAGAAGGGAGAATAGGCAGTTAGGAAAGGAGCCTTCTGGGACTAAAGAACCAACTGGTGGTATGAAACTTGACAACAGCTGATTAGACAAAATACATTATCTCAAGAAAATGAAAAGATTGATAGGGAATACAATGAGAAGCTAAGTTCTGGTCTCATACTTAAACAGACCACAAAGCAACGTGTCTCAAGTGCTTAGTATCTGATGAGGTAGGCATAACCTGCCTTAACTGACCTGATCAACATTATGCTTCAACTGCCACAACTCACAAGTCATCAACAAGGCATCATTTAACAGGTCAGGAATAATGTACTCTCTACATTTGACAGGTTAAACAAAGCAGGAGAGACAAAAAGAAAGCTCTTCCATCTAATAGTTCACCTGCCCTCCAAGTAGCTGCAATGGTAAGAGCCAAGCTGATCCCAAGCCAGGAGCCAGCAGCTTCTCCTTGGTCTGCCAAAAGATGGTTGCAGGGTCCCAATGCTTTGGGCCATCCTCTGCTGCTTTCCCTGGCCACAAGCAGGGAGCTGGAAGGGAAGTAGAGCAGCTGGGACATGAACCAGTGCACATATGGGATCCCGACACATGCAAAGCAAGGACGTTAGCCAGTAGGCTACGCCTCAAGCCCTGTTCTGAACCCTCCTATCCAACTCATCTCACATCCTTCAGTTCTAAGATCAACTATTTATTCCTTACAAAATTCTCATTTCATCTTCCATTTTACCCAGGACCCATAAAACAAAGAAAATAAAAAGCATAACAGACACAGGCTTTGTGGTGCGTTGGGCTAAACTGCCACTCGCAGTGCTCGGGATCAAGGTCTTTCCTTGCTCCCATCAAGTTTCTTACATCCAGTGAGGCAGCAGGTGCTGGCTCCAGCACTTGAACTTCTGTCAACCACATCTTCTGGTTCCTGGATTTGGCCTGAAATCAGACCCATATGTTGTAAATATTTGAGGAGTGCACCAGTGAATGGGAGAGACATCTTTCCCTCTCTCCTTATCTTTCAGATAAATGAAAATAAATACATAAACTTTTTGAAATAAGGATCAAAGATGAACAAATTATATCCTATCAACAAAAGCTACAACACCAGAAACACACAGGCATTTTCCTGACCAATTCTTTGAGGATCATTTGCCTTATTCGGAATTTTTTCACTTTATGTTTTTCTGAGTTAGAATAAATGACCTTTAAATTGTTTTCTGAGTAATTGCTTGCTACTCATTTTATTACACATATTAGCAGTATTTGAGAAGGAAACAGAGAGAAAACATTGTAAAATTTTTCTTGATCAATGAAAATAAGAGAGAAGGAAAACACACTAGGAGATAAGACTTTGGAAAAGCATTAATTTTACTAAGGCTATGAAATTACAGAAAAGGTGACACTCAGAAAGCATGTCTGTAAAAATCCATTCCATGTTTTATATGTTTGATCTGGCTTAATACTCAGAAGTATCCTTATTTATACGGAATATTATACTCCTTTTTGAAATTAAGTCATGAGAAACATGATATATTCAAAAAAATAACTCAGAACATGTAAGTTGTAAATTGTGGCAAGTCTAAAATAATACCACTTAGCATTAATATTTTTAATTTCTCAACTATAAAATATGATGGAAATGTAAAATGACTATTACTCAAAAGCAGTACTACCCAGTTCACAATTTTGCATGTATTTTCCTCCGATTGGTGATCAAGTTGTATGATATGATAGCGAGGATGTAGTTAGACTATAAAAACAGTACAAGTCTGGCCTTACTGTATGCTCTACTTCTACCAGCCAACTAGCCAAGAAAGACCTAAAAGAGGATTTACACACATAAATATCCAGACAGACAAAAATTAATGCCACTAGGGAGAACAGACACCAAACAAAGCTAACATGTTTCACACATATTTCACAGGAAATGACTACATCCTATTGAACTCTAAATTTCCACATAAAATTTCCTATTGAAAGTTGATAGTTCACATAACATTATGTAACTGGACATTATTAAACTGTAATGAGTTCCCATACAGTCTCTAAAACTTCATCCCAGTAATTGTCAGAATTGTTCATAGGCACTGTTAATAAGGTGTCAAAACAAATAGTACAGATTAAATGAAATGATGTTTTATTAAATTTCGAACAATACTTGGAAAACAATTGCATTAATTTAAATCTGTAAGATTGTAAAATCAACAAAACTTTGTAGAAAAATCATAATTATTTGAAAAACTCAACATAAACCTTAAGTAGAGCATATTTTATGCTGCAGGTTATTCAAGCACTTTTCTTTGTACCATTAGATGTCATTCCTGTGTCTCAAAAGTTTCTATGTACTTTTTGCAATGCTGAATTATAACTGATCACCCAGAAAATAGTACAAGTGCAGTCTAAACGGCAATAACAATACAAACTGACAATTGGAGTAAGACAATAGTAGCTCTAAATTAATCCACCCTTAAGTGATACTTTTGAAATCAGTAGTTCAGGTTCCAGTCTCTGAGTTGTTTAATATTTTGGCCTTCGAGCGCCACCAGGTGGAGAATAGCATATGGTCTGCAAAGTTTTAAAATGGTAACATTCTTTAAAGGCCAAGAATCATTTAAAGTATAACCTCATGAACATCTGGATGAAATCTCATTATGTGAAAACTTACATTTTTCATTTTTCTGCAGCCCAGGAAGCCGGTAGGACATGATGTGGGTACCCCAAAGAAATCTCCTCAATGCACTTGCGCATACAGCCATCTGTTTAGAATCAGCCAGTTCACCCAGTGCCAGTTTACAACAATGGGTGTGTAGATGAAGAACATGCAGGCAATCAGACTAGCTCTGGCTTTCTTAGTCTCCCTTCGTACAGGGTGCTTTTTACACCTTATGGGAAAGGTAAGTTAGACAAGAGCTAATATTTTTCTCCCCAGCCAAGTCAGCAGGACTGCTACAGTGATCTCAGAATTTCCATTTCAGCTCCTTAGTCTGAGTGTTTTAGTCTCTGCCCTAAACATTAGCTGTATGAAAAAGAAAAAAACAATACCTATTCATTTATATTTCATCTCAGGCCAGGAGAACATTTTTTAATTAAATAAATGGTCTTGAAATAAAATTTAGTGTTATAAAAGTTTATTTAGGGTAGGTGAAGCACACGGGCGGTGGGGAAATAACCGTGCTTTTTTTTCAAATTCAGGGAATGAAAACAGCAAAGGGAATGAGCATGGAGAAAGCTTATGCAATCCTGACTATCAGAGTGAGTCTCGTTAACCACAGTATTATCATGTACACAAGGACTTTATTCTGCAAAAATGAGGTCAAAGCAGCCTTCTCCATTTCTGTCTCCCTAACTGACATAAACAGGCAATTTAGAAAATATGTTTGAGCAAACAAGCAAACACTTCCCTCACACTGCCCAGCGTGATTTGGGCTCTCAAAGTTACGACCCAGGCCGACGAGGTTTCTGTGGTGCAGTGCTTCCCCGTGAAGTACCTGTTCCCATGACAGAAAAGCATGTCTTAAAGTATGTGGTTAGAAAGGTTCCAGGGCTGACTACTGGATTCATTTCAAATTGCTTTTTTCTTTCTTTTTTTTAAGATGGAGACAACTAGGCTGTCTGACCAAAGCCGTGACTTTCTTATATTATCTGCCCACACTGCTCAAAAGGCAGCTGAGGGACAGACTCCAGCAGGCAAAAACAGAGAGAAAGAAACATAAGAAGAATGAGAATAAACCATGTGATCTTATTGTTGGGTCAAAATATATTTTTTACATGGGTACTGTCTTTCTAACTTGTGAAAAAAAATTGAGCTTGGAAAAGAAGAATATACAAAGAAGGCTTAGTTGGCATTCTGGGTAAATTTCCTCCAACCTTTACCTAACAAGAGAAAGAATGTTTGTCATATATTTAATTTGTTTTACAATATTAGGGCAATGCCACAAGTAGACTAAGATGATTGCATTCTGTGAATCAATCATGTCTAACTCACTACCCGTCCCCCAAAACTCAACCTCAAGAATACCAAAGTACCAGACATAAATTTAAATTTCCTGTCTTGTGCAGAAGAGCGCTAGTCCTCTGTATTTTTCCCTCATGTCTCTCTATGTTTCTTTGCGCCCATCAGAGATTTATAGGTACTTTGAATTTTTTTTTTTGGAAAAAATGTGTTTCTTATTTTCATATCATTTACTTCTCTCTTCTGTCTAAGCAAGGAAGAAATCTAACTAGTTTGACTTGGGATGCTGAGAATGGGGGCCATGCAGGAAGGCTGAGTCAGGACTTCAGATGCAGGGTAGGCAGTTGGGACACAACACTGACTATCATCTCCCTGAACCTCAGACGTTATCAGTCTGCAAGGGAAACTTAATCCTGAACATAAATTGCATTTCCTAAAAAAACATAATCTTGCCTTAAGACACCAACCTCCCTGATTACAGGGAATGTCTGTGTTTACACATTTGTCCAGAGCATGCTGACTGTATTAGTGTCCTAGGAAACAAACTGTGCTGCTTGCAGACCTGCTGCAAGCACCAAGGAGAGAAAGAAAGACATTTTGAAATCAGACCCTCGATCTCCAGCTCCTTTCAAATTCCTGAAGCACAT
This sequence comes from Ochotona princeps, assembly GCF_030435755.1. Taxonomy (NCBI): domain Eukaryota; kingdom Metazoa; phylum Chordata; class Mammalia; order Lagomorpha; family Ochotonidae; genus Ochotona; species Ochotona princeps. The sequence continues at coordinate 37,160,155 of NC_080846.1, read as the reverse complement.
TAGCGTTACTACCGCGTGATGTGCACGGTAGTATTTCTTCTAATGAAATCTGACTAAAAGTTTAAATGAGTTTAATGCATGAAATGTATAAATAAAATGTGGCCCTGATTAAATTTAGACTTGATACATAACTTAAATGGGTAGCCCAAGAACGGCATTGGTATCATGTGTCCAGACTATTTTGAGCTTTGCAAAAGTAGTTTGGGTTTTATCAGTTAGCACGGAACTCTCGGCTACATATAAGGAGCCGAAACATGCAAAGATACTGTGGAGAAAATACACTATAATTGGAAAAGAGGTAGAAGTGAGAAAAAAATATAAAATTGAAAGATGAACCTAGACTGGAATTCTGGAGTCTTGATTTGTGTGGAGAAAATGGAGAAATCTGTATTTCAGAAAGTTTCAGACTTCCTCATCCACACATGCGAATCAGGACGGCTTAACCTGTCTACTTCTTAATTTGTAGGAAGGATTAATATAAGAGGAAAACATAAAATAATTGCATACTTTGAAGTATTTTATCAACATAAGGCATTATCATTACAATATACTCCTCAACTATGAAGTTCCTATTCACAGTTATGAGGAATCTCTCCAGGCAGTACATACAATATACAGTACATTCTGTATAGTGATTTTGGTTCAAGATCTTACGTAGGAAAAAACTGGAAGAAAATAAAACCCCCTTGGGAAAACCTTCATAACGACACAGAAAAGTTCATCAATTACTCGTCAAGTGTGGGTTTTTGAAGTCACACTGCGTTGGTTTTAGTCTTGCATCGGTTGGTTAATAGTTGCAATAATAAATTAGCTATATATTAAATCACATCCTTACACCTTCATTGGCCACTTCTGTATCTCTAAAAACAGATTAGAGATACCTGCTTAAAGGGTTTACTATGATACCCCAATAATATGACCTGTGTACTTCTGCCTCATCTTTATAGTGAGTATTGTAAAAAGTATACCTTGTTTCATTTTATAAATATCATATAGACTCCATGCAAGTCAGGGCAAGCATACCAGCAAATGTACATAGAAAAATCATGTAGTTGATGATTTATTCATCATTAACAGTTTAAAAATGGAAGATCATCATGGAAATTCCCCAGACTAGATGATGAAAACAGGACAGATTAAATTCCATGAACAAGGACAGAACAGAACAGAAAGGCAAAGAATTCTTCTAATTCTACTCAGGAAAATTCTCTGATAATTCTAGGATAAGCTACAGCCACAATCTCGTTTCAGTGATTTTTTTTTTCCCACTTTTTAAAAAAAAGATCACACAATGCCACTCAGTTTCAGACATCTAATAGAATGAAACCAGGTGAGTTGGAGCCAATTTTGCCTTTCATTTTTCAAGTTTGTTTATTACTTCACCTAAACCACAACATTCTGAGATCTCACAAGAAAATCTGTTTCTGTGAAATTTTCAGCTTGATTTCCAAACCAGAGAAAGAGGTTCAAATAAACTTGGGCTCGTTTCAAAAAAGCATCTGAGATTCTGGATGTTTATTTGAAGCAAGCTGGACTCCTGACCTTTTGAGGTTCCCCCACCACCAATAAAGAAAGCCCACAAGGAGTTTACTGTGCAGAGATCTACTGCTTTGGGTGTCTGTATGGATAAAAATCCATTGGTTTCAAGAAAAGAGGTTTCTGAACACATTCAGTGGAATGAAGTTTTACCCTGATATTTCGATATCCTCCGTTTAGGAACACGCGTCAACCAATCAGTGTTCTTGTTCAGAAATCTGTAAATAGATTATTTAGTCAAGATGCTTTATGAGTTTAGAAAGGATTCCTAAGTTGACGCCAATGAGAGGAGGCTCTTGTTGGAGGAGTTGGAGGGTTGAGTATTTCCTGGAGCACTAGAGAAAAATTCCAGATCAAACTGCTCTCCTGGACAGAGCTGCCTTTAACATCAACGTGGGACTTCAGCAAGCATGCCAATCCTCCCCAAGTTCTTGAACCTTTTCAGAAACCGAATTCTGCCACTTTTGAAACGATGAACACTGAGAAATTGGATTTGAAACCACAGCATTAAATGCTTAGAATCCGATCCTTCTGTCAGGACCTGGGATAAATTAAACTGATGTACATTATTTTAAAGAAAGGAAAAAAAATATGGGAAGCGGGTTTTGAAGCCTGAAGGCATAGAACAAAACAAGTTATGCAGGTGATACAAACCATCTTAGTTCATTTCTATAATAGCTTTCTACTTCCATATGGTGGCCCACACTGGAAATAATTCTTAGGAAAACACGTTTGTATGTGATAAATAAAACATTATTTTAGAGGTTTCTGTTTTTATTTTCAGAGATTGCTACTTTTTATTCAGTTTTCAGACTGCTGTTTAATTTTTTTCCCCCTTTGGTGCTTAAGTTTATTTTTTCAAGAAGAGAGTTCGAAAGAATGTGTATAGATGATAAGGGTATAAGGTGAGCGATTATCAAGTGTTTCCATCAAATGAATTCAGTGCAGCTGCATGATATGTATTAGGGTTTAATCAAAACTTTAGGAATTTAAACGCAAAATGGATTTGGTTTCTCTTTAGCATATTTAAAACATATCAGTAAACCATTTTAGTAACATTGCATATATTTTATTAATTTTAAAGCTCAAATAGCAATATTACTCTATTGGTAAATTCATTGTTTAGAGTAAAAGCTCTGCCTTATTAACTTTGGTTGTTGTCAGTCGAAGAAAATCAATTTTATAGTACAAGAAAATCTGTCTAAAAGTTTCTCAATTTATAGAAATCTTTTTTAAAATGGCACTTCCTCATAATGAATCTGGTAGTAGTGAAAAGGAAAGTTGGAATGTCAGAAGAGACTCGGTTTTAGATAGTCATCATTCAAATGTTTTAAAAATTTAACAATTTAAATTCACAGCAGGCATGTCTTTCAAATGGGGGCTTTACTCTCATCATAGATTAGCATAAGCTGTCTTATGAGCTTGAACATTCGAAAAGTAGAGATTAAAGAAAGGATATACCTTTCGATTTTCACTTGTGCAAAGGATGCACGCATACATTCACTTCAAATTACTATTATAAACAGCATAACCTATAAATAAAATTACATAAGTGGGCTATAGTGATTTTATAGCCTCATGAATTGCATTTAACAGCTTCTATTATTTAATAAAATAATTAAAACTTGCATTTCTGCACATAAACGACTGAAGAAATGACAGAATATAGTTCAGCATGTCCCTGCAGAGAACAGCATATTTAGAATTAGATACATGAAAAGTTATGTGAGCTATATTAAACAGGAACTTAGAAAAGTTAGGTGAAATAGAATTCAAAAAACATGAAGATATTTGGAACAAGGAAATTTTCAGAACAGATTTGAATGCCTTATTTAATCATTTCATGTGGATCTTCTTACGTTTTCTCAAAAACACTTCTGGAGCAAGGCCCAAATATTAGAATGAATGAATGGGGACTGGAAAACTACAAAAGAGTCCAGGCTGCAAATGGCCACACCCATGCTACCTCCTGTCTCAGTTTGCATTCCAAACTGTTGCATTTCATTTTAGAGCATCAAACGTGAGCAGAAAACACACTCCCAAACCAATTAACACAACATGCAACCTTTTTTTTTTTCCCTTTTACGTCTGATCTTAAACAGTGCCTATGAACTGAAGCAAAAAGTAAGGCAGCTTTCTGGTGAATTTGATCTCCATATGTAGTCACCAATTAGCTCTAATCATTCAAGAGCTCATATCCTTAGCTTTATGATTTGCGGCGTAAAGTGCCCAAGTGTTTTGTTTCACATTACTTCATTAGGTTGAACCTGAGATTCAAGGAAAAGCCAGGGAATGTAGCTTATCTTAAGACTGTAAACACTAGTGTGGAACCAGGTAGTTCCTAACAGAGACTTTTCTGGGAGTATTTTTTTTTTCAGTCAACTGAACACCCCACTGTCATTTATACTGAACCTGAACCTAATGGGCACACTCTTCTAAAAGACTTATTTATCTACGTATCTTTTTCTCTCCCCAAAATGAAAGTATTTGTGCTCATTCTTAATAAATTTTTACTGATTGACAAAGTATTTAATTTTGCAGTGTACTAGAAGAATTAAACATGCTGAAGAATCATGAATTTTCAAGGTTTTTTTCCTCACATTAAGATAGCAAAATGGATCCCATTCTGTAGGATCGTTCAATAGAATAACTAGCACTGATTCTTCATTGCATGTGTCATAAAATAACAGAAGATGCATTTCAATCTACAGTACATCTAAACTCATGGGAAAACAATTCTGTTCTTAACGAGTTTATAATGGACAACTGTGTACAAATAATGTTCACAAGGATATCTTCAAAATGTTATGGCTAAAATTTGCTTTTTGTTCCATTAAATTTTATTGGAGGGAAACAGAAACATAAATCATACCAACTGAATCTCTTGGTCTTTACACATGGAAATGTATCTCACATATTCATGATGGGTTATGTGGAGCTTCAGTAACACCTCACACCCTGGGTGTTGATTATTTTTCAGCTGCAAGGGAAAGCTATTTTTACACTGTTATAATCATTATCCTAAAGGGAATCAAGATACTCTACCAAGTAAGTACTACCTTTGAGCTGAAACGGAACCACCCTAGAGAAATACTGCCTGAACCACTCCACACAGCTGTTGGGGAAACTGTATTTTTGCCAACCATGGCAAAACCCTTTTCATACCAAAAGTACAGTGGTGCCTTTGATCTCAGAAAGGGAAGGAAAATTTTGGGCTTTTTCCTCAAGGACTCATGCAGACATTTACATGACCAAATCCATCACTCATGCAAAACTCTTGTAGGAGTTTACCACATGTCACAGAAGAGAGACCTTTACAGGAGCATTCAATAGGGAATTTTCCTTCTGTCCTGACGTTCGCAAAAATACCTGAGATATTTCACACTGGATATCTAATCCTCTCCAAAATTTGTTGTCATCTGGAACCCAAATTATTATCTTCTGGTGGAAGATAATAATCATTATCATCATTATAATTCATATATATTTGGAATTTCTAGGATGTTAGGAATTCTTAGGAAATTAGGAGTAGTAGGAGTGTACTTTTGAAAGTTTTTAATGTGGCAATATTTAATTTGAGAGCTAAGTAGGCAGATTATAGTCTTTTCCAAGTCATTGTGATTTTTCAAATATAATCTTATTTTTTCTAACTCTGTCTCTAACATGAAGCACAATAATTTACTCATTTATAATTCTCTTGATTATTAATAAAAAAAAGGTCATAGACAAAATGAAAACTGGGGATTGTTTTCTACAGCTATGATCAGTTTGGACCCCAAACAAGGAATGAAATTGGAGAAAATTTCAACAGCACATGTCGTGGGCCTGAAATTCTGCCAGCAGCTTCATTTTTTTCTTCTCATTTAATCATCACATTAATCTCGTGGGTATTGTGGCAGATGCAGAATTGTTCTATTATTTTCTGCCCCACCCAATGAGACAATGCTGCTTTTCTGCCTCCACTCACATGAGGCTTGCCTGTGTGATTTTCTTAAAGTGTTTAAAGGTCAATGAGTGTAATGCATGAACTGTTTAGACTCCTTTAAAAGCCTTGCTCTGGTTCATCTACCTCTCTTGTCCCTCCCTAAGACCAGCACATCTCAAAAGGGATGGTTCTAGCAGAAAGAAGAAGTAGAGAGCAGAGCTGAAGCTGATCTGAAAAGAATCTACAACGCCTGCAGGAAAAGGTCCTGTGTCATAAGCCACTCAAATTTGGGTGTCAATTTTTTGCAACACTATAACTGAACAGCACATAGGAAAAGAACATTAACAATATTAACATTCATTTGAGAGTACTTTAAGTATCGGAGGAATTGGGTTAAGTAACCTAAGTTAAGCACTGGGTAAACTAGGCAACAAGGAAATAAATTCAGAAATACCTGACTCCACATTCCATGTTCTACCTTGCAGTATTCTAAGGCAAAATGTGCAAAAATTCACTATCTAGGAGATTCCTTATTTGCTTAACCCAGATAGATAAAACAGAATTATTTATTTAAATGAAGCACACAGTTCTTTCTGTGTAGACCTAGATAAGTGCTAGACCATTAATTAAAAAAAAAAGCTTGTCTTCTTTTAACTTTTCTGTTTTCTGTCAATAATTTACATTTCTTCCAAGATTAACATAAATATTGTGTGTGGTCTTCTTATACATACTGCTACTTTGTAACTTGTAACTATTTTGAAATTCAAAAAATTCTGAAATCAGTTAACATCTGTGAGTCTCAATTTTTGATGTATGTAATGAGTTTATAATACTTCTCCCAGGCTTCCTGTAATAAATTACTAATCCATGAAAAATGTAGGCATTATAGGTACTTAATAAAACTAACATTTTTTTCTTAATGTGTTGTGCCCCTTTTAGTTAGATATCACCTTTTTAGAATAGATTGTAAAATGGGTTGCGTTTCAATACAAATTTTAAACAAAACCAAAAAAATAAGTTTCCTTCATTTCAATCTTATTGTTTACATTTTTATCTTCAATTTTCTCCAAAGAGGCACTTTTTTTGTGTAATGGACTTCATAGATTTTTTATATTATCAGCATGTTTGGTAATAATGCTCTGTTTGTTTCTACCACATCAAAAGTTTCAGATCTTCTATGTCACAATCATTAGACATTGTTCTGTCTTTAACATGCCCCTTAGCACTAAATGTAAAATATTAAAAGGGGTATAATGCGTACCTGTTTTAATTTATTTATCAACCAGAATTGGGAAATCATTTCCTATTTGATCTATGCTCCATCAAATGTTAAATTATTTATCTTTATCTTTTTTTTTTTTGCAGTATTCATCGTATTTTGAGTCACCTCAGGAAACTTCCAATTTTATGAGTGCCAGCAAGAGAAAGGCTGTGGACTACAAGTACATAGCCTATACCAAAATTAAGAGTACATCAGTTGATAAGACAAGCAAGAGTCTCAGTGTTCCTTTCTGCTCAATAGGCTATGCAAGTATTCCTTCAACAGTGTGTTTTCAGTTTCAAAAGTTAAAAAATTTTAAACATTACTATACAGCTCAATGTTAAAGTGTTAGAATTTTTCTTAGTGAATGTTTATTCTTTACCCTATGTCATCTTAGCAATTCAGAAAACCTATACTTAACATGTTAAAAATATTACATAACATATTACATAATGAGGGAAATTTCTAAAATTGATTACATGTATTTATTCCAAGAATTCACAAAAAGTGGAACAAAAATATCATAATGAGGTTTTCCTATCAACTTTTCAAACTTTCAGAAATACAACATCTAGACTTTTTAATTTGCAAGAAAGCAAATTATTTTCCATCTTTATTCAAATCATGTTATTAGGGGAGAACAGGAATTAGCGATTTAGAATTATGCGGAAACAGAGATTGTTTTGCGTTTGAGACTTTCTGAGCTATAACTGAAGAAGGCAATAGTGTATTACGATTTACAGTTTTAAATATCACAGAAAAGAACAGCTTTCCTGATCCTTACCTTGTAAGTTCAAATTTACCTTTCCATTCTAAGATGTGCATATTATGTTCAATTTCCTCTTCCATCTTCTATCTAATTTACTGTCCAGGTTATTTTCATTTCTGTAACTCATCACTATTCATCAGGAATTATTAGTGCTAGTATTCTCTACTCAAACAAATCTGAAACAAATTTAGAACCAAAGGAGCTGATCTTGAAGTAATCCTAGAAGAAAACATGGTTTTCAAATTCTCCACAGCCTGCACAATAAATTAGGTTGAGGACAGAAAGACTTTTTTCAGAGAAACTCCACAACATATGTAGAAAAACAGCTTTTTGCTAAGATACTCGTGTTTCTAGATTGCTTTCCCTCTAATGTTAATAAAATGACACCTGATTCAACCTGAAAACATCTCATCAGTGACAAATAACCTTAAACCAAATGCCTACTTGTAACCTCTTTATTACTAGTTGGTATTAGCTCATCTGTGTATTATCTCAGAAATTTCTACTTATTACAATACTTGCAATGATAAGTAATCACATTTCTTTAGCATTAGGTTTTAATTATTTTACTTGAGTGGTCTTAAGTATAAATGTTCTGCAGCAAGCAAGAAAGGTACTTTGTTAACAGGTGAGAATTCACCAAGTTGGAAATTATCTTTTAATTATCAGAGAACCTATATCATTGTTCAAAAGTAAGCCAGTATAATTTGCAGTCTTGGCGTACTATACTATCTGCCCATGGTCTTTGAAAGATGGCATATTTTCAAACATCCCAGACTGGCTCACAATGCTGTCATGTGTCACATCGGATTACCTTAGCCAGCCTGTGTTATGATACATCAGGGATGTGACTAACATTAACCACATGTAAGACAGCAGAGCAGTGCTGTCCGCCAGGGAAATTTCAGTATGGCATGGTTTTTAGAAACCACGATTTTAGAAATTTCTGGTCATCAAGAGGGGAAAAAAGAACGTTAAATTATTTTTAAAAGAGATTTCTTTTTCTTTTTTTCATTCTCAATTTCAAAGAACTTGGCAGTTGTGGCAACTTATAATTTCTCTACTAAGTATGTATGCCAAATAAAAGTTATACGGTGGGGAAACTCAATTATAATATCACAAATGCTGTAGACTACAAATAATCACGTGAAATTTAAATGCAAATGAACATTAAACACAAGAATGTTATTCAATTGAATGTTCATAAATAAAGCAAAAACTTTAATAAAAGAGAATTTTGCACAATTTAACCACTTTGTGCCACACTAGTTTTATTGTGTAAAATAATTATATATTTGACTATTTTACTAGAATTATAGGAATTAACTTTCTTTACCAACAAAATAAAGCAAGTATTTCTTTAACAGAAAAATAATCAATCCTATAAAAATCATGATTTTTTACATAAATAACCTAGATTTATGCAAACAAATTAATTAAAAATAAGTATTTAAAACTTTGTTAGGTATCTCACGTAACCAATTTCGTTTCTCTACAAGGTTCAACAAAGTTCTAATAACTATTAGCTTCTGAACATACCCTCCATGATGCTGTTAGAACTCTCTACCAAATAAGAAAGTCTGGCTGGGCCAATGCTCACATTATTACTGGAGGTTCAAATCTTCCCTGTTTTTTTCTTCAATACAGAATCAGAAAAGCACTGTCTCTCCGTTGAATCTATTCAGGCAGATACAGGTTTAAGCACATCTGGAAAGAGGGTGCATTTGCAAATGTTTCATACCTTTTTATAATCTTTTATTTCTGGTAAATCTCATCATCAATCACAGTGGAATTGCTGGGTCATCTGATTTCTTTTCTCCACATCCCCTGGATCATAACTGTAGCTAGTCTCACATAGAAAACATACAAAACGTGTGTTCTTGTTCCTGTTATCCACTCTAAATGCATGACAATTTTTCGAATTAAAGACAAACTGAACTTAAGGATTCTGGTCTCAGTACTATTACATGGCTTTCTTATTATTTTGTATTGTCTTCTTAGTTATTATCTTTCAAGCAGTGTTAATCAACAGAGTGTCATTTGATCCACTTGATTCATTTGGCATTGTGTGCAGATATTTTAGGTACTCAAGATCCAATTGCTGCAACAAACATTTGTTGGGTAAAGGCTGAAAATGCTCTTACTCCAAGTACAGTCCTCAACAAAATTACTTGGCCTTAAATGTTAGTGGTGCCAAGTTTGAGAAACTCAGGTAGAGGCTGCCATGATATTACCAGAATGACTATAAGCTTACATTTTCACTACATGCGGTCCCTTTAAATCTTTATCCATGTGTCCAGCTACCTATAAAGCATCTCTACCTGCATATCCGAAAGTAACTCAAACTTAAGTTATCACAAACTAATGCAAATTCTCTCCTGCAATTTGCATGATTGGTATCTGCCTACTATTCACTTCTCCAGCCTCTTTCCATCTCTCTCTAATGCACATGCTTAATCTATGACTAACTCTACCATTTATAACGTCTAAATACTCTCAAGCATATCATGTCTCTGCAGTGAAATGCCAAACACCTTGTTCAAGCTACTGGTTTTTCCTAATTAAATTTCTTTAACTGATAACTAATTGGATTCCCGCACCACTAATAGATTTCTCCAGTTCATTCACTAAAATGCATTCATATGACGTTCTAAAAGATCAGATCTTTTCTTTTTTTTTTTCCTGTGATTAAATATGGTTTTATTCCTTTCTTTGCATAACATGTCTATAAATGAAATAGAAATACCATGCATTTCTGTCTTACATGAACCTTTTTAAATTTTTTTATTTCTTTTTGTTATTATCATTTTATGATACTAAAATGACACTAAAATCCCACAGGCTTTGGGATTTCCCTTATCCCCTCCCCAATTCCCTCTCCCCTCACTAAGTCCCTATATCATTACTACAATATAGTTCTTCACTATAAGATGTGGGACTCTGTATTTAGTTTATGCTTGCAAAGAAGGAATCTCAACTGTACCCGATCAGTGGATATGCAACAAGGTGGAATATTCCACATGGAGGGAGGGCGGGGGGAAGGGTGGGGTGATTCCCAGTTCCAACGAAACTGTATCACATAATACAATGTAATCAATGAATAAAAAAAAAAACACAAAGTGAATGTTCACCACAAAAAATATATAGTTCTTCATACAAAGTCATATGTGCATCATTGTGGACATGAACAGTGGCAGAGAGTCCAGCATTCTATTGTCAAGATATGGTAAACAGTTTCTTTTTTTTTTTTTTTTTTCCTCATTAAATATTTTCTTTTTTTATTTTTTTTTTATTTAACTTCATTAATTACATTGTATTATGTGACACAGTTACATAGATACTTGGGTTCTCCCACCCCTCCCCAAACCCTCCCACCATGGTGGATTCCTCCACCTTGTTGCATAACCACAGCTCAAGTTCAGTTGAGATTCCCCATTGCAAGCATACACCAAACATAGAGTCCAGCATCTTATTGTCCAGTCAAGTTCAACGTCTTCTTAGGTATACCCTCTCTGGTCTGAAGACAGAGCTAGCAGAGTATTATCCCAGTCAATTGAAAGCTCCATCATACCATCAGCAAAAATTTACATCATTATGGAATTAATTGACATAGTAATGAGTAACCAACATGTTGAAAGTAAATGCGAGTTCCCAGCCACCTTCTGTGATCACCTCACCTATACTTCAATTTAGTTTATACACAACATATAACATTCGTAACATAACATGTTATACATAACATCATATCATCTTAAATTAAGGCAAACATGTGGTATTTAACCTTTTGGGATTGGCTCATTTCCCTTAGCATTATGGTTTCCAGTTTGGCCCATTTGGCCACAAAGAACTGCATTTTGTTTTGTTTTTTTTTTTAAAAAAAAAAAAAAGATCAGATCTTTTCATACCATCATATGTTCTGCCATATAGTTTGACAATTCAATAGCTGTTCAGTTACTGACACAGACCTTTCTTTCTTGATCCTTTCTTGGCATTTCAGCCCTCATTTCACAGCTTCTTCGGTTCTCCCTTAGTTTCATCCATTTCAACTTATGAACTTATCTCATTAATTTCACAACACATTGTATTTCGGTAATTATTCCTCAACTTTAAATTATTTTTCAATTAATATTTACAAGAATCCTTGAGCTTTGAAGGTTAGGGTTTAACACCAATTCCTTTAGCCAATATCATCTTTTATTCTTGAATTTAACTAAAAGGTATTTATTCAAATTTAAAATATTTATTCAAAGACAAAGCAATGGAAGAGGGAAGAGAGAAAGAGAGAGAGTAGAGAGAGCCCATCTACCTGCTGGTTTACTTGGCCGCAACACTAAGGTGTGGGTCAGGCATAGCCAGCAGCCAGGCACTTCATCTTCGTCTACCACATGAGTGACAGAGCTCCAAGTACTTGAATCTTGACTGCCCTCCCCAGATCTGTAAAAAAAAAGTAGCAATTTAACATAGATTGCTGGTACAGAACACAGCATCTTAATTGGCTGTACCACAATGCTAATACCAAGTTCTGTTTTTTATTAGGTATCTACATTTGCTTTCTAAAGTAAGCATATATTCAATATTTTTCATGCAATATGTAACTACACATATAAACAAGTCTTACTCTTGCTTATGCATTAATCCAGCAAGCAAATTTGTGGAGCCAGCATTTTTTTGCATTAAAAAATTATAGTCTTTCATGCTACACAGGTGTCTGAGATCAGATATTCATACATGTAATTTTGCATAACTAAAATATTTTTAATTTATGTTTACTTATATGCTATTTCTTTTATTAAAACTGAGAATACTGGAGCCTGTGCCAGTGCCAGCATCTCATGTGGTACAGCATGGCCCAACATAATATATCTGCTTGGGAGAACCAAGCTCCTGGCTCCAGGTTTTGGATCAACTCTGCTCCAACTGTTGTGGTCTTTTGGGAAATGAACTAATGGATTCTCTCTGCCTCTCCTTCTCTCTGTGACTCTGTCTTTCTAATAAAAATAAAACAATCATTTTAAAATGATGATACTGGGCCCAGTGCAGTAGCCTAGTGGCTAAAGTTCTCTTCTTGATACTCCATGATCCCTTATGGGCAGTGAATCTTGTCCTGGTTGCTTCACTTCCCTTCCAGCTCCTTGCTTGTGGCCTGTGAGAGCACCAGAGGTTGGCCCAAAGACTTGGGACCCTGAACCCACGTGGGAGACTCAGAAGAAGTTCCTGGTTCTTGGCTTCAGATCAGCTCAACGCTGGCTGTTGCAGCTACTTGTAGAGTGAAGCAGAGGATGGAAGATCTTCTCTGTGTATCTCTGACTTTCCAGTTAAAATTAGTAAATCTTTTTTTAAAATGGTGATACTTACAATAAAAATATTATTATTAATTGAGCCCTTAATGTGAATCAGACACTAAGATAACTATACATTTAATTATGTAATATATAATTAACCTATATTAATATATGATTAACCTCTATGTTAGCTGGTTACTATTGTTATTTTCAGTTAACAAATTGGAAAAAAATTAGCTGATTGTTGTTGTTATTTTCAGTTAACAAGTTGGAAAATTGAACTATAGAAGGATTAAATAATTATCCCAAGACTTCCCAAACAGTCCTTAGGGGATGCCATGTAACTATTTCTTGCCAGTAGAATCGCAGTAAAATTCTGTGTCACCTTGTGGACAAGACAGGACAGACTCTGTTTCTCTGCCATCTCGCACCATCTCCTCAGTTGAATATTGATATACAGGGCAGCTGTGGAATCCATTGTCAGAGATGGCAGTCTCCCGCAGCTTAGGGTCGCTGAAGGACTCCCCAGAACAGGGCTCTGCCTCAAATTCAACCAGACAGCTACCTTTGATTTTTAGGCGACTGGAATATAAGTTTGCACTTGTTACACTATTGAGATGTTACAGTGCCTTTCTTTCTGAGTATTTAGCAAGGCTGTTGAAAACATAATGTTACACATTTTAAGGGTTTGAGTAAAAGTATTGCAGAATGTTAATTCAATGAGTGTTAAAAAAAGATACAGTTTGTTTCATGTAGAACATTGAAAGGTCTGTTCTGGTTTTCTTAGAGATAGTGATCTATTTTTATGTGTAAAGATTGAAAGTGCTAAATATTTATAGTGTTAACTAGCGTATTCACTTAGTTTTATAAAAATGTACTGGTTGTACAGATTGATCAAATAAAGCATCACTTCATCCAGCAGGTCCTTGGCAATCTTTGCAATATTTTATTGAATACCATAATGTGCTTAAACCCACTGACTTAATTTTCAATTATACCAGCCTATCCAAAGCAAATAAAGCATGAAATTATGCATAGGAATAATTACTTCAGTTACAGATAAGTTCTTGAAAAAATTTGTAGCAAACTACATGTCTAGCAAAGGGGTGTTTATTGGGAAATTTATGATTGGTAAGTTTTGTCTAAATATAATTGAAAAATTTTATTGTTCAGAAGAATGTATACTAGTATATATATAAAGATATCGGATTATATTATCAGTGAAAGTTTTATATGCAAATTTGAGCTTTGGTATCATTATGTCTTATCTGTGTCTTTCTTTTCATGCTTCCATATCATACACAAGAGTACTTCAGTGGTTCACAGAAAATTTTTTACAAGATGTTTATTTTGTTGCAGCAAAATGAAAGCTGTGCAAAGATTATTTTCCTAACATGCACTTTCCATTAGCATTCTGAAAATCCCTAACAATTTTATATGTATTCCAAGTTTGCACTTGCATATTTTCTTATCATTCTTTTATTGTGTTTACCAAGATATTTCTAATTGTCTGTTAATTTTTTAATGTTAATTTGTGGAATAGTTTCATGAACCAACCATCATGTTTATTTTAGAACGAATAAAGTATTCACTCACACATATATCTACACACAAACCTATATATATATTTTATATGTATACATGTATACATATGCATATGTATGCATGTACATCATATATATGTATATATAGATAAATAATATCATGATATCTCTCTAGACTAGGACTCATGAAAATAATATTCTCTAATTCCAGACATATTTCAACTGCTTCTGAGCAAAAATTTAACTATTCTCCTGGCTATGAATCAAGTAAATAGTGATCTCCACTTTGGCTTTTAGGAATCTCAGCTAAATATTGGACTTGCTTCTACCTTGCATGCTGTGTTATAGTTTCATGTTATAACTTCCACCTGCTACCATTCTCATTTTTAATTTTTAACCACCCTGCCAATGTTTGCCACCCACCCATTGTTTGTTTCTTTTTATCACACTTGCATTCTTTATTTCCAATTAACTGTACATATTTCAATTGTACCTACTTGAGAGAACAGGAAAATCTAGCCTTAAGCATGTAGATGGCCATAATAAGCAAAAGGTAGAAAAGCTAATCATATTCTTAAATAATGTAAAACAATAGATATTTGATATAAAACAAAACACATTCTGTTGAATTAACACTGGTTTTACTTCCCATTTTTTAGATTTTATTGTGTACTTTCTCAAAAAATTAGGAAATTAGGAATTAACACCTTCAAATCAATACTTTGTCTTATGACCTGTTACTCAGAATACATAAGCAATGTACAAAACCTGGATGCTTGCTTGAAGTCCCTTGTCAGCAGATGTGTTAAATTGTCTCAAATGGGGTGCTATTTTTTTAATTTGCATTTTTCTTTAAGAATAGAAAGCAAGGCAAGGTTTCTGGACTCAGACTGCCTGGGGTGAAGTCTTATCTTCTTTATTTAGTGGCCCTGATATTTTAAGACAAGTTGCTCTATGGGCACAGTTTCCACATCTGTAAACTGGAAAGAATAATACTGTTCTATAATTTGTGACAATTATATGAGATAAAATATTTAAAAATTGGTTAGACACCTTTTGGCATTTTATCTGTCCTCCATATGTTTTGCTCTCCCTCTCTATTTTGCAAATTATTTAAAATACACACACACACACACACACACACACACACACACACACACTGCCTGTGCTTTAAAAGACAAAAGGTGATTGATACTAGCTGGTGATGAAGACATCACTGATTTAGAGTGATTCATTTTAAGTGTACTGAGACTCATTGACTGAATTTGGAGAATTAGCTGCTCTCGTTTCCAATTATTAATTGTAACTGATGTTACTGTTTAAACACTAGACACTAACTAGTGTTCACAGCCGGAGAGAACAGTCAGCAAAATCTCCAATTAGGATTTTGTTTACACTCCCACTGGGAAGCATGACTTGTTAGTTTAGAAGAGACAATGAGTGTTGATTACAAATAGCTTGTACAAGTTTTGCCTGTTGTTAAGTATCTGCTGTGAGAATCAATATTTAAGAATATTAGGCCTATTTTTAAAAACACAAGCATATTTTCATTTGCAGTTCTGATGACTGCTTTAATCTGTGCTAAGTAAACTAGTTTTTGAAGAAAATGTAATATTTTAATAACATGGCTGATTTGATGTAATTACAAATAAATTTTTACTGCTTTCTTACTACTGAAAATTGGCTAAACTGCACCAGTGAATTTCAGCAGTTGTATTGCAGCCCTCTCTCGTGTTTAAAAAAAAAAAAAACTAAAAAGGTAATCTGTCTTTAGTGGGGATTAGAAAGTGTATGTGCTTGTTATAATAATGAGAACATTTCTGATGTCAAAAAATTCAGCAATCAGCACCCTTAATCAGATATAGTTGGAATATTCAAAGAACTTGCCAAAGATGGACTAAAATAAAATATGACTCCATTCTCACTCCCGCTACATGCAACCGTTTTAATCGAGAGTGTGGGAATGGGTTTGCAAGGATGATGTTGAAATATTTTCATGCAAAAGGAAGCTAGATTGTAATCAGATGTCCTGATTTCTATGAAGCTCCAGAAAAGTCATCACAGGGGAATTTATATCCTTAAAGTGACCTCAAAAATATGCAAACAATTAAATTTCTCTTTATAACCTCATAATATATTTCAAGCGCTTGATATCTTAATGAATTTTTTGGTAACCAAGTCTTCAAAGTTTAACTCCCAAAAACCAAATCTCCCAAATAGTTTAAATTTCTTCACATTTAAAAGAGCTGTTAGTTTCTGCCACTAGGAATGGAATATCACTGTTGAATGAATAAAAGTAGAAAATAATGGATAAATGAAACAGCAGAATATAAGTAACAAGTGTCTGAGATTATTATTTATTCTTTTTAACTTTAAATAAAATGCCTATCTCTTTTTATGAACTTTAGCTCATGGATATCTTGGTTCAAGCTATAATAAAACAAACAATCTAGAATTGTCTTCCCTGTCTGAGTTAATTTGAATCAGAGCAGAGTATTTATCTTTCCCTAGAGTTTGTAAGATTCAAGGTTAGTCTATTTTGGAAAGACTGAGAGAGGCAAACTTAATCCTTTTCTGCAGCTCATTAATTAGAAGCAGGACCACACTGCAATAAGTTTCTATAAACTGAAGGGACAAATTAAGAATTTAAATGAGGTGAAACTTCCAAAACAAGTTCTTCCCAGTGGCTTCATCTGTTTATACAGGACTACTCTAAATATAAGGCTGACACCATCCGTGTTAAATTTCACCAGTTAACTGATAAGCCAGCGCAGAGTACACTGGCACTCTAGGTAGTCCTGTCAATCACTCTGAGAGTCCACAAATAATGTACAAGTATTTCCACTTCACTAGCAAAGACCTTTTTAAAAAAAATCAGTGGGTGAATTAATAGAAAAATATAATAACTACTTCATCTAGTCTCTACTCGATATTTCTATTATATTTGAAGACTTTAAATATCACCTAAGCTTCTACAATAAATTAAAATACACTGACATTTTCTTTTTGTGTCTACAAACACATCGAATTCGTAACATTCCTCTTAATTGTGTAATGACTGCAATGTCACAATCTCACACTATTTCAGCCTTTTTTTCACAATGAAAATCAAATTATAGATTGAAGTGACTAGGATAATGAAATGACACTCTTGCACTAATATTTTTAATCTGGTCTAGATGTTTAAGCCTTCACTTTAACCATTACATTTGGCCATTGTAACTAACCAGTGAATTTCTCACATTCATTCAGTTGGTTACAAAATGATGTTTTGGTGTGCTTCAGCAGTATAAAATAATAATTTCAGTGCAAAGCAGTGTCCATCATATGTATTATGTTTTGATGTTGAAACACCATTATCTTAAATATTGGTGCACACTGAATGTTCAAAAGCACCACAGGATGACAGAGTTTATCTAAAAAAATACTACGCCATGGCAGAAATAGCTTGGAATCAAGTTCTTGCTCGATCACTAGCAGTTGCAGGGAAATGTGCACATCAATGGGGTACATTTGAGCCCCCACATATTTTATGAGCATGTCAGACTATTTAATTTATTCTATTTTGACTTCATAATATAAAATTTGAATAACATGCATGAACAGTGAAGTAAGTTATAACTTTCAGATCTGAAAGGTCTACTTGTCCCCCTTTAGATTTACTCTCAACCTTGCTAAGCAAAGTAAGCAACAAAAGTGACAGGATCTGAAATGTAAGACTATTTTTACCGACTGGCATTGTACTGCGGCTAGTAAAGCCACCGTCTGCGATTCCAGCGTCACATACACGTGATGGTTCTAGTCCCTGATGCTCCACTTTTGATCCATCTCCCTGCTAATGTACCAGAAAAAGCAGTGCAGGATAACCCACGTCCTCGCTCTCGTGAAACACACATTGGAGATTCGGAAGTATTTCCTGGCTCCTGGCTTCAGACTGACCCGGCTGGAACTGTTTTAGCCATCTGGGGAATGAATTAGCAGACAAAAGAGTCTCTCTGTTCTACTAACATCTAAGATGCAACGTGTCTAAAACTGAGTTCAATCACCTTCTCCGTGGGTCATCAGTTCATTTCTGTGTTACATCTTGCTTATGAGCATCAGAGCTCTTCATTCAAAATCTGTTTCAAAAAACAACATTTATGCTCACTCTGGGGATTTGCTAAAGCATAGGATGTCACAAATTCATTTTCTTAAGCAGGAGTCCAAACTTTTAAACTCTTTAACCATGAGAATCAAGGCATCAATTTGCTGAAAGCAATTGTCAAGCTCATCTCACATTTCTACTTTTTCATCGTAATAGTCTCTTTGGATCAAAAGCAGCAATTTCCTTTTATCACTTCTGTGTTCTACAGTCAAAGTATATCTTTAGATTATCTTTCTTCATATCTTTGTTAGGTTTATCAATCTATAAAGTATTTGATCACAGTAGGAAACTTGCACCGATTGCAATTTCACACATTCTTTCAGGGCTGGCTCCAGTGGAATTTCTTTCTCGAGCTATCTTCCATCTCCAGTCACAGACAAAAGAGATCACATTGTCCTGCAAAGCATCTGGTGCCTCTCTTGCTCATAGCATTTCCACATCAACCTAGTAATTTAAAAAAATTGTGCAATACTTCATTTCTCTTGTAGATTTTGAAGTATTTCAGTGGCCATGAATACTGTCTATCACCAATATCTTTCCTAAGTTTACCTGTTATGCCCTAAGAAAGCCTGTAGTTTATACCTAGTCAAATTATTTGAGAAATACATTTTCATTCTGATTTCACTCAGATTTTTTTATTTGAAAGTTAGAGCTGCATGGGCTGGAGAGAGCAACAGAGGGAAAAATAAATAAGGGAGAGAGAGCACTTCCACCTACATTCATTCATTCCCAAAGGATGGGCTAGGCAAGGCAGGCACCATAAGCCAGAGCTTTGTCCAAATCTTCCATGTGAATGCAAGGGTCCAATTAGTTGGGTCATCTTCCACTGATTTCTCGGGCATGTTATCAGGAAGCAGAATCAATAGCTGAGTAGCTGGGAATTGAAATGGCACCCATATGGGATGCCAGTGTAGCAAACTATGGATTTACACACTACCCCACAATGCCAGCTCCATCTATTTCTCTCTTTAAAGAAAGCTTTATTGGAGTAAAAGGACACAGAAAAACTTCACAAAGTTATAATATATAATTTAATAGGTTTTGACATGTGTTTATATCCATGAAACCACCACCAAACTCTAGATTGTGAATATATCCATCACCCTATCAGTTATTTCAGGTCGTTTGTAAATTTCTTCCTCCATGTACTTTTCCTCTTGTTTTTGCCTCAGCCCCACTCCACCAACCACTGTTTTGTTTTCTGTCACTATAGAGAACTTGCGTTTTCTACAGTTTTATAAAAACTGATTTGTACATCATGTAGTTGCTTTAGTCTGACTTCTCTTATTTAGGATAATTGTTTTGAGATTTATTCATCTTAATGCATTTCTCAAAAATGCATCTTTTATTTTATTTCTATAAATAGCATTATATGTGGGACTGTAACACTGATTATACCAGTCACCTGTTGATGTGAATTTGGATTTTTTATTGTGTGGGTTGTTCAAATAAAATATCCATAAGCATTCATAAACAAATTTTATATGAATATATGCTACCTTTCCTTCCCTACCCTCAGTAATTGTGTAGTCAAAGGGGCAGGTCATGGCTAAATATATACTTTCATTGAAGAAAAATTGCCAAATCACATTCTTGTATTGGCCTTTCAATTCTTCTATATCCTTGGGCCCAGCAGTGTGGCCTAGCGGCTAAAGTCCTCGCCTTGAACGCCCCAGGATCCCATATGGGCGCCGGTTCTAATCCCGGCAGCTCCACTCCCCATCCAGCTCCCTGCTTGTGGCCTGGGAAAGCAGTCGAGGATGGCCGAAAGCTTTGGAACCCTGCACTGGTGTGGGAGACCTCTGGAGGAAGTTCCTGGCCATTGTGCTCACATGGGGAGTGAATCAATGGAGGGAAGATCTTCCTCTCTGTCTCTCCTCCTCTCTGTATATCCGGCTTTTCAATAATAATTTTTCAAAAATCTAAAAAAAATTAAAAAATTCTTCTATATCCTTGACTCAACTTACATTATTTGATTATTTGTTTTATTTCAGATATTCTAGCACAGATGCACTTGCTCATTTTTCAATTTTAAAAAGCCTACTGTGTCATGAAGAGAGAAATATAAAAGGAAACAATATAGCTCCTTCTGTCACAGATATGGCAGTCCATAAGAAAATGATCAAACACATCAGTATAATATGCTATGGTAAATTCTTCAATACAGCTTTGTAGACATTCTTTTAAAGACCTAGAGGGATGAAGTCAGAAGATGATGGAAGAATTAAATATTGCATTTTAAAGTAATCTTGACATTATCCAGTCAAAAAAGAATAATTGGAGACATGAAAGCATAACAAGTTTATAAAACACAGAGAAAGGATTGTTTAGATAGAGCATGAATAGTTGGGATATCATTGACAAGAAAGGTTAAATAAGATTTTACAACTATTCTGCCCTGTTCAGAAGGATTGAACATTCTGAGGATAGGTTTCCAAATAAAGAAAAGCTTGAGATGATATGTTTTTGATGAGTGCAATAAAAGTCCTTTTCCCTCTCTTCCCCATGCACCTCCTGCTCTCTCCCTTTCTTCATTCTCCTTTTCTCTTCTTCTCTCATCTCCTCTTTTCTCTCTCATATAAGATATTTTACAATCAGAACTCTTCACTATACACTTGCATTTGAATCCCCCAGTAGGAAAGCTTTTGGGTCCTTGGAATCCATTTAGTCCCTTAATAAGAGAAAACCCACGAAACTGAGAAATTCATAGCATAAGCCTTTAGAGAGTTCACAGAGGGTTTTCATTAGATCATATATGTCTTACCATACAGCTCCGCATTTTTTTCTATAACTCCATTAAGTCAGACTAATTATTCTTGCAGTATATATGAGAGTTCCATAGGGCAAAAGCCACAGCATATGGTTTGGCTCTGATCGGTCCTCCAGAGAAAAAGAGAAAGAAAGAAAGAAAGAAAGAAAGAAAGAAAGAAAGAAAGAAAGAAAGAAAGAAAGAAAGAAAGAAAGAAAGAAAGAAAGAAAGAAAGAAAGAAAGAAAGAAAGAAAGAATTTACATTAAAGTGGTATATGGTATAAATTTATGAGTAGTAGTGCTGCCTGGGGTATATAAGAATTCTATCATTTATGGCTAAAAATTGTAAAAAGGTCTTTTCCCAAATTATATTGTTCCATAAGAATGAGCAGAAATTTCACAGTATAATAAAACGGCTACGTGTATAGGTATTATCAAGCCCATATTCATGTTCCTTTTATACTACAAGCTGAAATACATTTGAGTGCCTCATCTACATTCATAAACATAACAAAATAATATTTAATATTTCCATAGTATGAATAGAACATTGGCCTACAGCAGTGATCAATAACTTGCTTTTGGCACAGAAAAGAATGATTATTGGTGTCCTTTTACTTAATAAAATTGAGAAATAGGCAGGTAACAATTGTCATTTACTTGTTGATTCACAATAATTTTAGCCATATAACCAGTCCCTCCAATTCTTGTCATGTTACATTTAACTCTCTGCTGTCAAGTTTCTTTAATACTATACACTTCAGTGTTTCTCAGGCTCAGCACTACTGACATTTGGGAAAATATGACTGTGCTGTGCAATGAAAGATGTTTAGTGGCACCCCTGTATTCTGCTCATCGCATTTCCATAACCGTTCTCCCCAAGTTGTAAGAGCCAAAATGTTTCCAGATGTTGACAATATCTTCTTTCAGATGAAAGTCAACTCCTTTTGACAATCACCTCTCTCCTCAAACAAGAAGAGAGAGCTATGTCTTTCATTCTAAAGAATGCTACCTGTAACTATTTTAAAATTTACCTTAGGAGCTGGTACTATGCTATAGTGAGTAAAGCTGCTGCCTGCTGATCCCTCTGT
This sequence comes from Ochotona princeps, assembly GCF_030435755.1. Lineage (NCBI taxonomy): Eukaryota > Metazoa > Chordata > Mammalia > Lagomorpha > Ochotonidae > Ochotona > Ochotona princeps. The sequence goes on along the minus strand of NC_080846.1, from coordinate 37,137,854 downwards.
CCAATATGGGTAGCAATCATGTCCGGATGCTCAACTTCTGATTCAGCTTCTTGCTAATGGCCTGGGAAAAGCAATGAAGTACGTCATAAGTGTTTGATTACCTGTCACCTATGTTGAAAATCCTGATGAAATTCCTGGCACCTGGTTTTGGCCTGGGCCAGGCCTGGTCATTGCAGTCATCAGAGGAGTGAACCAGCAATTGGACGATGTCTTTGTCTCTCTCTATTTTTCTGTAGCTCTGAATTTCAAATAAAAGAATAATTTTGTCTTTATTCATTTTTGTTTGGGTTTTGTTTTTCATGATACAGTTCCATAGGCGTAGGGAAAGTAAAATTTACTTTATGAGTGAAGTCGAACATCTTTTCATTTCATTACTGCTTGCAGCCCTTGCATGTACATCTACTGAAGTTTTCATTGGTTGAAGCTTTATTCAGTGGGGCATTAATTTTTTGACCAAATAAATAAGTTAAAGTATGCTATCTCAAAAAACTGGATAAATTAAGTTGAAAATAACATTGCATTAAACATTGATTCAAGATTATTTCTAAATTATGTACAAAACTATGTAAGAAGTAAAATTAAAAGTCTTATGTTCTTAAAATCGTATCTGTGAACTGCATGGAGTATGTTCTGTTTATTTTAATAAAAATTTAAAATCATTACTACTTCCCAATACCAATGAGTCTATCAGTTGCCTAACTGAATGTTCCATGTTTTGTATGGAAATGTAAATAAGTTTTCCTTTTGAGGAAAATTATTCCAAGTTATTGTTTCAAAGGATGTGATATTATATCTTTATATATATATATCTTTATAAAATCCTACTATAACTGAACAACTATAAATCAAAGTGCATATTAAACTCACAGAATTTCATAATGCAAAGTGCTTGCAATGCAACATTGAACTTGTTCTATTAAGCTAGTTGAGTAGGACATAGTGTGAGTAACTATATCAGCAATGATGAAATAATCAAGCTATACATCAAGCTTTAATATTGGATCAAGTTTTACACTGGTAGGAAAACACATCTCCTGAATTGTACATTACATATAAGAAAATAGATTTGCATTGATTAATTTAGAGGCAATCTCTACTCACCTCAATAGCCTAAGATTGCAGTCAGCATCCAAGCAGGCATGAGGAAAATGAAGTATTGTAATCTATTTCCTTGGCCAAAAAGAAGGTCTAGCAAGAGAAGCTCACTATAGTTTTTCAAGAAGTTTGACTTTAGCAAGATTGTCTGAAATCAGTCTTCCTAGCACACTCACAGGAAGGAAGATAAGCAGTGAAAGTAGAAGCTATAGGATGAGAATTTAACAAATGGAAGATTAACATGCATCACCACATTGTCTCCCATCCCCTGCCCTCAAAGCATCTTAAAATACATACATACATACATACATACATACATGCATACACACATACATGCATACATAGTCAAGTCGCATCACTCTTAGCTTAATCTTCTAAAGGCTTTCCTTTGCAGCTAAAGAACATGCAAACTCTTTACTCTGATCTGGGAGCAGTGCGTCATCTGGCTTGTGCTTTCCTCTGAACCCTTCTAGGACCCACTCCCACTGGGCTGTAGCCAGGTCCGAATTTATTTCAGGTCCTTGGACACACCAAACTGATTCCTTCAGGGCCTCTTCATTCTCTACCTGGAATTTTCCTTATGACATTCACAGAGGTTGTGCTTTCTTGTCATTCAGAACTGAGCTCACAAGTTACTTCCAAGCAGAGGCTTTCCATGTCTTAAATTTTCCACGAAAGAGAGGTGTGTCAGACACCATTCTGCTCCCTAAATTCCAGCATTAGAAGAGGTAGGACCAGGTCAAAGGTGGAAACCAGGAACTTAATCTGTGTGTCCCATGTGGGTGGCAAGCATCCCAGTCCGTGAGTCAACACTTGCTGCTTTGTGGAGTCCAAATTAGCAAAAAGCTGGAATCAAAGGAAAGCTGCAACTGCTACCCAGGCAGGCTGATAAGGGATGTAGATACTTTAACTGTTGTGACAGATTATCCTCTTAGAGTATAACTTTTTAACTTACTGTCTCTTTTGTATTTCTTTAGAGTCTAACTTTAAAGTCAATGAGAATGATCCCATACCTGCCATGCTTATCATTATTTCATCAGAACCTAGCATAATGTTTCATCATGGTAGGCGACCAACAAATTGTTTTAGTAGATGGTAAATGAACCAAAGCCATGAGTGCATAGAAGCCTTGTTTTTTTAAAACGTACTTCCTTCAGGAGGCAAGGAGGACAGATGTGCTATGTTGCTGATTCCATTTCTGCGTATATGAGGATTTTACAAACTAGATCGAACTGTTGAACATTTCTATTCATTCCCTTCTAGTTTGTTTTGATCTAGAAAATATATGGTGAGATGAGACTTGGCTCCATGGCTCAACTGGCAAGCGCTGAGATCTCATACAAATGCCAATTCGTGTCCCAGATGCTCCACTTCCCATCCAGTTCCCTGCTTGTGGCCTGGGAAAGTAGTAGAGAATGGCCCAAAGCCTTAGGACCCTGCACCCTTGTGGGAAACCTGGGGAAACCACCTGGCTCCTAGTTTTTAATTGACTAATCTCTGTCCATTGCACACAATGGGGAGTGAACAATTGGAAGGAAAATCTTTCCCTCTGTCTCTCCTTCTTTCTGTAAATCTGACTTTCCAATAAAAATTAATAAACCTAAATATACATATACATATATATAGAGAGAGAATATCAGCAACATTTTGAGCCAATTATTTGTATTTCTACTCCTCAAAACTTAACCAACACTTTCGGAAATCCACAATCACCGCGTTTGGAACTATTTACACAGTATGGTATTTAAAAACAATTAGCAAATACTGAAGATATGGAAGTAAAAGGCTAAATAATTAAAAGACACATTCACAATCTCCAAAAACTGTGTAATGAGGACCACTTTTACATTGGTAGAAAACAGCACCACAACTCTTAGTACTTAGGGAGAAAAATATCTTATTACAAAACCTATTAGATCTGTGATAGTAACAGCAAAGGGCATTATTTCAGTGCTGTGTACAACAACTCCTAATTCACAAATCTTATTCAGTTAAATAGAAAAAAAAGGCTTAGAGTTACGAATGAATGCTACATTGTTTGATTAAATTATATTGAGTTTACTGTAACAATTAAAAGCTTGATGTGATAGGATCTACCTTCTCACAGCTGAGGACTGCTTAATTTAACTGTGCAGCTTTGATACACTATTTTGTTGCTTTGAAGTAAGCAGAACAAGTGGGTCCTTAAAAAATTAAAAGTTAACTTTTAGTAATAATGTGTGCAAGAAATTTCTTGGATCATTTATTCCTTTAGCCCTTCTATCCTCATGTCATCACGTTTTCAGAAAGAATGATTGGCTGAAGACTGGCTCCAACTAAATCCCTCTTAGCGCTATTTCACTGAAGAACTAGAAAGTGACAATTCCTATCAAGCAGCTGTTTTTTTTTAATTTTCCTTCCTTGCCAGACTCCAGTGCAATCATATTAACTAGAGAGAAACCACAACTCAACTATTGGCCTTCCACTCAATTTTTCATACAAATTTAAGGCCAGACTTACAACATCAGTGAGGTGCTTGTAACACAGAAAAAGTTATAGAATTATACAACTACCCTGAATATTGTTTCCACGTGGCTTGACAATAAAGAAGATACTTTTAACACAGGGGGAAAGATGGGATTGAGTACAATGCTGTACTCTGAAAGCTGTACCAATTTTTCTAAGTAATTCATTTTTTATTTCACCTCAATTGCCATGTTTGATCAGTTAGAGTTGACATGTTTATTTTATTTTTTTGGTAAAACATGTATCCCTTCTAGATTTAATGATTGTAATCAAAATGCTTAGCCCTTGTCTATACTCACGTGGAACAGTGGTCATTCTGCTTTTTTACTTGTTGAACATTATGGTTTATGATGAATTATAAAGGATACAGAAATTATGTTACTGTAAAATTAAAGGAAAAAAAGAAGAAAGGAAGCCTGAAGCACAGTATTGAGGGAGAGAGGGAGAGAAGTTATCTTATGGTGGCATTTGCAAAATATGTTCTCTTTATATTCATAAAAATCTAAAAACAATCTTATTACATATAAAATATTTATTTATGGATATTTATCTTCTCTTATTTATATAGAGGAAGAGTACTGCATGCTCTTTAATCTGAAATTTCCTGTCAGAAACAGCTTACCATGTTTTTCTTATTTTTCTAGATTTGTAGAAGCACATGATTATTATTTTTATGTAATTGAACAAAAATGTCCTTATAATATACAACTTTTTTTTCCCGGAAACATGAAGTACTTGCTTACATTTTTTATAAAATCTTGAATACTTTTCCTTTAAAAAAACAACTTGGTAATTCTCTTTCCAATCATTCATCTGGAAGGAAATGCAAATATTAAAGTGCATCTGCTATGAGTCAGTTCCTAAGCCACTCTTAAGTCTCTCGGTTAACATCTTCTCTGAATTGACTATGTGATGTTTGATAGAGTCCTGAACTCTATGTTTTCCTGATGACTAGATTTACCCTTCAGTAACATTTGCTCATCATCAATATTCTATGAAATGAGATGATGTTTCATTGGAAGAAACAGATTGAAAACTTGTGTCTTCTGTTTTGTCACATCTGGGTGAAGCTCCCAATGAGATTGTTTTTACTTGCTTTTAATCTTACAAAGAAATGTTAACATTGAAGGACTGACCTTGTGTTCAAAGATATTGTCAGAAACAGTGAAGTCATTGGCTTCTGTTTTTAATAATGCTTCACAAAATACAGAGCATCATTAATCATAAATGACTGCAGATTTCCTAGATTCTGGCCTTGCTATAGGGCTTGAGGATTTTTCATTGTCTTACAAATTTGAGCAGACAATAACCTCATGACATTGCATAAAATTTAGCAGTGATGGAAAGATTAAAAAGCAGTTGAAAGCATTCAAATTCTTAAAAGCCAGTGACAACTATATTGCATTTTACTAAAATATGATTTTCAACTCCTTTTTAGCTTTTGTTTCACCAGCAAATCAATCAATCAACAGCTATTTATTGAGTGACTACAACGTGTTCAGCACCGTTTTGCTCTATAGGGAATAGAGAAACAAGAGAAATTCACGCATTTAAGAAATGTTCTACTGAGTACCTGAGTGTGTGTCTATGACTTAACCACTTTGGAAATACTCTATGCCTTGTAAAGATGAGGGAGAAATAATCCCCGTATTCAAGAAGCCTGCATAAAGCTAGGGAAGTTGAAAGTTGTATGCCCCATAATTCATCAATTGAAATCAGAATCCCCAAGGTGATGGTGATGGAAAGTAGGGGCCTTTAGGAGGTGATTAGGTCCTGGAGATAGACTGCAGAGGAAGGGGATTTGTGTGCCTACGTAAGTTCTCAGAACTGTCTGTCATTGTTGCTCCCTTATGAGGATACACCAAAAAGATTAACCTTGAACCCCACAGAGGGCCCTCACCAGAACTCAAGTACGCTTGTATCCTGGTCGTGGGATAACAGAACTATGATAAATAAGTTTCTGTTGTTTCTGAGAACATGACATTTTTATAAACTGGGTAAGAAAGGAAGCATGCTCTTTTTAACCTTTAAAATTTAGGAAACAAAATAACAGGTAAGTGAAAATACTGAAAAAGTTTTCTTTTGCTCTTATTTTCAGGAATCATTTCCTGTTTCAAATAGGAACCAACTTATATATTGAAGCATCAACACAGTATTCAGAAAAGAAGAGAAAGCCATATGACCCTAGAATAGTAAGAGTTGGGGGCTGATGCAATTAACTCAACTTAGGCTCAGTTCAAGTTCTGGCTGCACTATTTCAAAGCTAGATTCCTGCTAATGTGCCTGGGAAGGCAGTAGAAGATGGCCCAAATGCCTTGGTCCCTGTCACTCATATGAGACACTCAGATGGAGTCTCCGGCTGTTGCTTTAGCCTCTCCTGGGCCTGGTGTTAGAAAGTGAACCCACTTGTGCGGCAACTGTCCATGTCTGCCCCTCTTCCTCTCTCTCCCCCTTGACTCTTTGTCACTCCATATTCAAATAAATAAGCAAATCTTAGGAAATGGAATATTTCTTGACTATATTATGATGCTTGCAATTTTAGGACCACAGACATGATGTAATTTTAAGTTTTATTTATATTTTTAATATTTAAAATATTAATAATTTCATTTATTTTGGGTTATTCTGTGACATTTTAAAACACATGTGCATAATGTAATCTGATCAATTCAAGGTAATCAATATTTCCCATCTTTTACAATTAGCTTATGATGGCAGCCTCAGAAATGTTAATAATTTGTTGTCATTTTCTGAACTCTTAGACAGAATTCAACAAATTTTGTTCAGTGTACATATTGGCCTATCATCTGTTTTTCTAAGCAATATTTTACTGAAACATTGTCACTGTCATTTGTTTCCTTATTATTTTTGATTACTTTTCTCTTGCAATAGGAAAGTATTAAAGCCTAAAGACATGGTGCCAATCATCTCCACCAAAACTACTCTCTTCTGTGATTGCGGTGAAAAGCCAGTTGTAGGCAATACATAGAGGAATGAGAATAAATGTTTTACAATACAAAAACTGGCAGTTGGTCAATAGGTCGGTGTGCTAACCTTAACTATAGACAACTGAGACTCAAAGATTTTAGCCCCTGAGTTGTAACATTTTCCCATTTCTACAGTGTAAACACGCCCATCATATTGATTTCACTCTATTAGCACATTACTCTATGAAGAGTTAGGGGAACAAGCCTTGAAGAAATATGAACATAATATAATTAAATTGCTTCTAACACAATGGTCAGAAATGTAACAACATAATTTCAAAAGAAGTAGCTTTAAACTAATAATACTTGCTTATAAGAAATGATTTTATTATATTTACATAATATGACCTTTCTAAATGTCTGTATTTAGCAACTCGCTTAAATAATGTCTGAAAATTTAACAAATTGACATCCACTCTGGGAAGCTAGCATAAACTGCCACCAATATACTGGTGGAGACATATTTAATGATTGGCAAGATAGAGTGTTAGACTGGTTTTGAGAGTGTAAGTCACTTGATTATAACTAAGCTTTAGTGAAAACATTTATAGAAGTACCATGAACAATTCATTAAACTGAAAGCAAATTGAAAAGCAAGACACTAGTTAGGAATTTCTCTCAGCCAATTGGAAAGTAAAATCTAGTGGTTAAAGTCCTCAGTTTGCAAGAGCCCCAGGATCACATATGGACTCTGGTTCTAATCCCGGCAGCCCTACTTCCCATCCAGCTCCCTGCTTGTGGCCTGGGAGAGCAGTCGAGGATGGCCCAAAGCCCTAGGACCCTGCACCTGCATAGGAGACCTGGAAGAAGCTCCAGGATCCTGGCTTTGGATCAGCTCAGCTCCAACCGATGTGGCCGCTTGGAGAGGGTGAGTCAGTGGAAAGATCTTCCTCTCTGTTTCTCCTCCTCTCTGTATATCTGACTTTCCAATAAAAATGAAATAAATCTTTATAAAAGATGCACAATTCCCACATCCATATTACAGTGACTGTGTACCCATGTGTACCCACTGACAAGAGCTTTGTGCTGATGCAGACTCAGGAGGCAGCAGGTAAAGACTGAAGCAGCTGGAATCCTGCAGCCCCCATCTGGGAGCTGGATTGTGAAATCCTGCAACCCCCATCTGGGAGCTGGATTGCATCCCAGGCTCAGGCTTCAGCCTCAGCTCAACCCAGCGCATGATGAGTTGTTGGAGGGTAAACTGACAAATTAGACTCTCTCTCTGTTTCTCCCTTCCTCTCATTTTCTTTGTCCATCTCTCTCTGCTTATTTAATAATAACAAGTTCCTCAGGAGTGAGGAACTTGAATGATAGATCAATAACTCACTGGAATCATTTAAACGAATTAATTAGCTTTTCTGGACCATGTTTACCTCACTTTACAAAATAAAAGTTATTGTATTATACAACTGAAAACACCCAATAGAAAATTTATAAACTTCCCATACAAAATCATACCTAATTTTTTGAAAAATTTGTTTTCAGAGATCTTTTCTGCAATATATTGAAACCAGCCAGGTTCATATTTTCAATCCAAACTCCTCCCCTGGGATTGGTCAGAAAAATCCTCAGGTTCTATTCCACCTGCATGTTTCACAAGGTCTTTAGCATACTAATTATCTCAGCCTCATGTACGTGCACAGCCTACCAGTAGCCCAAACAGCAAATCTGGAAATCAATTTTAATCCTTTCTCACCTCTCACATTCAGTTACTAAGAAATTCTACATATTCTGTTTTTTGAAAGTGCCCAGTGTTGACAATAAATCCTGTTAGCACTAGGAAGTTTTAACTTCACTTGTTAATCAAACTTAAAGTTTTACCTATTCACACTCACAAGGAATTATATTTGATTTTAAAATATATCCTATGCATCTTTTTCTATCCTTTTCATATCAGTGAATCTATTGCTATTCAAATTCTGGTCACTTGATGGATTATGTAATGGTCTCCTAAATAATCGCTAAGACTAATTCTATTCCTCTTTGACATTAATGAAAATTATAATTTTAATGATATTTTCACAAGCAAACTATATACTTTACTCTTTTTCCAAAGGAATAAAGATTTTAATCATTCTCTGAAATCAGAGAAATCTAAACTTCTTATGCCAGTCTTAACTGATGTTTCTTATGTCAAAGGCTCTAGAATGCATTTCTGTATCATTTTGGAATCAAGATCATTCTAGTATACACAAACATTCACACATGTTTCATACACTCATTCAATTCATACATTCACAAATGCACAAACTAGATTTTTAATGTTTCTGTTGTTTGGAAAGGAAATTTCATGTTTCATGGAATTGTTCCTAACCATTCCATAATGGATAATAGCATATAAAATATAAAGACAACCTCTATATGTCATTAAATTAACGTTTCTTTAGCATTTAATGTAATCAAATTTTTGATGCATGGTTTTCAAACATATCACTTTTAAAATTGACAACTTATCAATCTTAGTTGATAAATAACACATCTCTGTTGTATTTTTAGCCTACTGCACCATGGTACTGGCCCATATCTTAATTTTCTTCAAAAAGTTTGTTGCTATCTTAGACTTCTCTTGTAATGTTATTATTCTCCACAAAATTCATCCTCTTCGTTGTTACTATAATTTACTTTATTCTTGTTTCTTTATTTGTTGCTATTGTTCCAATGTTTATAGGTACATATATTTATTTCTAATATTTACATTTTTATTTTTGGATTTCTAGTTGTACTTTCTTTAATTATCAGTATCTCATAGATTTTATGGATTTAATATTTACTTATTTATTTTAATCTGTTTCAGCTCTAAGCATTACCCCATGCCTTGTTTATTTAATATTCGCTTATGACTGAAAATTTGACTTATTAGAATGAATTGTTTATACTCATTCATTCAAGACTTAGCTTATGTATTTGAATGGTGAAGTGATAGAGAGGAAGAAACAAAACAAATAAGACATCTTCCGTCTGTGGATTCACCATCCTGGTCTCCCATGTGGATAGCTGGATTAAAAATACTTGGGTCATCTTCTGCTTCTTCAAAAACACACAAAGCAGAGAACCATTGAGGAGAGCTATAAACAGCAAACAGTCATGGTGCTGCTTATATATGGCTGACAGCTTGTGCTTCATCCCAAACGCACATTTCCCTTCTTAGCAAACTTCCTGATCGCCCAGTTGAAAGTAAATCTTCCTATTACTTCAGATCTCAGTGCCCAACCTATTACTTTGCATAACTTACTACAGATTTTGGAATTTTTAAATTACTAGACTCCTTAAGAATGTAATTTCTTTGCTTGAAATATAGAAATAGTAAGGTGGCTAGATTAAGACTGATAATGAATGATTTACCACATACCCACTATAGCCAGGACTACATAGAATCAAATTGGGAGCTTAGAACTCAAACCAGGTCTCTTGTATGGGTGGAAAAGCCACATCACTGCTCCTTAAGGGTCCACATTAGTAGGAAGATATAGTAAGGAAGGAATTCCAAGGAATTCCAGGTTAGGAATCTGAACCTCAGAATTATAGTGAGGGTCCAGGTATCTTAGCCTTCATCACAATCGCAAGCCTAAATGCTCACTGCTTACTCCTTTTTTAGTTAATCAAATTAAAGTAGTTAGACCTCCATGAAGGAAGATTTACTGTTCCTCCATGAATCTGATCTTTTGGGTAACCAGCAATGAAATACACACACAAAGAAGAAAGCATGAATCAGAGGGAGAAAGAACAGATTTTTACAACAAAATAATCCTCTTCAGAGGAATTATTGGAATTAAAGATTTGGAAACTAAAATCTCTTCAGTCTTATAGACAATCACTGCCTGTTGAATTCTGGAGCAACTACTTTATTTTTGAACAACATTAACTATGTAGATGAGTAAAGAAAAAAACTGTTAAGAACTTACAGCATGTTATATTGTTGTTGATAATGTGATAGATATATAGGAAATAAGTTAATAAAGTCAGATAAAAATCACCTGGTTAAAGGAATGGCATTCATTCAAAGTTGTGGAGGTGAACTTGAGGTCTAAAACAATAAGAGCTAAGGTTCATCACATCCACTCAGTTAGTGAATTAGAAGGTGAAGAATGGCAAGTTCCCAGATGGCTTCAGTTTAGTTTGGCTCTGAAACACAAATCCTCCCCTCTGGAGAGAAAATGATGTTTCAGCATTTCTGTTTCTATCAGAAGAAAGAATGAAAAATTGTAAAACTTTTAGGAGCAAGTTCTTATTCAATAAGCTTTTAGGTTTGATTCCAAAAGCACAAAAATAAATCCATTCATGTTTGGATAAACACTTGTAAATATTTCAATTTCTAATAGATGACAAGGAATTTTGGTTTTTTAATGTTTCTCAAGTTTTTCTCCTTAAAAACTGTTAAAATAAAAGAGCTGTTTCTTAAGAAAGATGCTGAAATACAGTAGCCAAAGCACATAAGTTATGACTCTCCTTTTTCTCTGTTGGTTTGCCAAAAACAATTTCATAAATTATCCAAATTTTTGAGAGCATACATTGGAAGATATATCCAAAAATAGATGTTAGTGTGTTACTTATTATTAAAATTTACTAAAGATGCCCTATCTCTTAACATAACAAGATGACTTCCTTACTAAGAAATGCACAGCCACAAAAAAACCAGTTTCACATAGTTATTGAACTAGAGTAACTTACGCACTAAAATTTAGAAATCTATTTTTTCAATAAACAGTATTAGTAAGTTTTATGTACATGCTGAATTTATACATTTTAAAGTTGTAATTTTAATTGTTTTATGCTTTATTCACCTTCATTGGTTTGACCAAGCTGTTGTAACATTAGACTTTAAAATACTATTTGGTTATTAAGTATATACAAATATTTTAATTAACTTTACAGAATAGAATTTTTAATTATTTCTTATGTATGTCAAAACTTGTCTTTTACCATGAGTAATGATATTAAATTAATGTTAATTAATATTTCCCACTGGTTGTCCTATAAAAATACAATACATGATCAATTAATATGCCATGACAAAGGAATCTTTTGCTACTTAGGTCAATGGTATTTTTTAGTGCTGATGTGGATGGTTGTTTCTGAAATAATATTCTTTCCACCATCTGTTAAGTTCCTATGCAGACAAATGATTAACAATATCAAAGAGTTTCCTTACACAGAGTCGGCTAAAGTTGGTATCTGTTTTTTGTCCCAGGCAATAAGGCTGATGCCAAAAATAACGTACACAGACTTATTGAGGCAGGGTTTTGACTGCTCATATATTACTTCAACATTTACTTGCTTCTCATGTTTAAAAATGTATGCTACAACAGAAGCCAATCATTTTATAACTTTTATGGCAACGTCAAATCAGGTCAAAACAAACTTAAAACGAAAATTTCCGTGCACCACATGATCTTTATGTAAGGAACACTGTGCTTCACTTTCAGAGCAGGTCGTCAAAGTAAAATAATTATACAAAGACCAGGTAGCTATCTAACTTACTGAATCCTACATTTAAAAATAGACAAGGAGAGAAGATTATAAATTTGGATGCTACATTGGTCTTCTTTGCCTCTCTCCACGCCCACCCCTCCCACATGTACATAGAAGCAACAGGGTAATAGCTTATTCAAGAAATTTCATCTCTTGCATATAAATATTTTCAAGAAAAAATTAAAATCATGCAATTTTTCTAGAAAAAAGGTTAATGACTATTTTAGGTAGAAAAAAAATCCACTAGAAAAAATTAACAAAGAAAAAGTCATAAAGCTTTAGAAATTATAACTTGGGCCTGATGCTATAGCTCAGTGGTTAAATCCTCAACTTGCAATGCACTGGAATCCCATATAGGTACTGGTTTGTGTCCCGGCTGCTCCACTTCCCAGTTAGCTCCCTGCTTGTGGTCTGTGAAAGCATCAGAGGATGGCCCAAACCCTTGGGATTCTGCAACCATGTGGGATATTCCAAAAAAGCTCCTGGCTCCTGGCTTTAGATCAGCTCAGCTCTGGCCATTGGGGCCACGTGGAGAGTGAACCAGAGGGCAGAAGATCCTTCTGTCTTTCCTTCTCTCTGTAAATATGCTCTCCAATAAAAATAAATAAATGTTGAAAAAAAACAGAAATTGTAACTCTGCATTGCCATATGAGCATCACCAGCAAGCAACAAAGAATAGTCAGAGTAGTAATTGTTGATGTAATGGGAGATCAGAAATACAAGAACTCAGAACAGTTGTACAGGTTGCAGTACAAACTCAACCAATAACACACATTCAAATTTGGAAAGAGAATGAAGAAATTGGGAAAACTCAAAAATGAAATAGCAGTTAAAGAGTAAAACGTTTTCAGAAATAAAGGTTTAATCTACCAAAAGAAATATATATATTATATATATATTATGTATTATTATATATTATGTATATTATATATTATATATAATTAAAATTATTTATGAAGAAAGTAAAACAACAGTATAAAAAAGATAAATATGTAATTAAAGAACATATTCTTAAGCCAAACAAGAAAATCTGCCAATAAACATTTGCTCAGGACAAAGATGCATTTTTGTGTAAATTTGTTAAACTTCTAAATTAAAGAGTTCAGGCAAGCAGAAAGATTTTTTTCACATAGAGAAAAAGGACAATATTAAAGCTAATGTCAAACTTCACGTGAATCTTTGACACATCCCCTTAAACCTTTCCTCAGGTATAAAATGAAAGGCAAATATCTGGAATGTGAAGCCCCTCAAAACATAGAATTCACCTTCTCCCTCTCAGGCACTGCACAGAGGACTATTTGCTCTCAAACAACAGGAAATGACTGGGGCTGGGACTATCCTCCACATTAAATCACAGATCTAAACAGGGAAAGGAAGAGAAAGTGCAAGACTTGAGTCCTTACAGTGTTAGAGAACAAGGTGAAGTTCCCAGGAACTGAGTTTGACCTGGCCAATCCATGGCATTTTTTGTTTTGTTTGGTTTTGGGTTTTTTTTGTTTGTTTGTTTTTGAAATGAATGAGAGATTGAAAGATTGTAACATCTGTGTGTGTGTGCTTGTGCGCGCGCGTGTGTGTGCCTCTCTTTCCCCATCTTAATCATTTTCTTTTTCAAAAATAAAAATATTGTTTTAAGATTTGATTTTGTCTTTAGTTGACAGACAATTTTACAGAGAGAAGGAGAAACAAAGAGAAATATCTTTCATCTGCTGGTTCACTTTCCAAATGGTTGAAAGGCTGGAGCTGAGCTGATCAGAAGAGAGGAGCCAGGAGCTTCTTCTGGTTATCTCACATGTATGTAGGGTCCTAGGACCATCTTCCACCACCTGCCCAGTCAACAAGCAGGGAGCTGGATCAGAAGTAAAGCAGCCAGGACATGAAGTGGAACCCATATGGGATGCCAGAGCTTGAAGGTGAAAAGTTAACCCACTGAGCCAGTGCAGCAGCACAAATAAATGTATTTTTACAACAAATAAATAAATTAATGGTATGGATGATAAACAAAATGAAGCAGCATGCTATGGGAATATATAACAAGCAAGATTTCAAGCTAGGGATGTGTCAGTAAATAGATAAATTTAGGTATTCTTTTTATGTTTATATCAATCTAGAAAGTCAGCATCAGACTTAATGGGAAAATAACATTTAATACATTTTTGTTAAAGGCCTTAAGAAAAAGATAAGACTGCAATTTTCAGTATTATATAGCTTATATAATGGAGAAATATTACTTAGTGAATGTAAATTAGAACAGTAAAGAAAGGTGTGCAAAAACAAAGTTTTGATAAACTATTATACCTAAAATATTGTTACTGAAATTCTACTCATACAATAAGATGCTTTACTTGAACAGTAATTAAAATTTTATGATATTAAGATATTAGTTATAAAAAATGACAAGAACTATCTAGAACATGCACTAACATAGCAACCGAAAAGAATTAAAAATTCATGTAAGTATAATGCATATTCACACAAGTTTTATTTTCTACTCTAGAAGAAATAACGTTGATTCTAAAGTTAGCTAAGAAAAGTAAAGCAATAATAGCCAGTACAATTCCACATAGTGAAATAGCAAATGAAAATATGAAACTTGGATCATTAAACCAGAGTGATGTTAGAGCATATGCGATAAATGATATGAAAATAACAGAATTCAAAGTTGATTCAATTACAAATATCACTTTTACTGTAGAAGAAGACTGAAACTTGAGTCATTGGCAAATATGGACTTTTGAATTAATTTTGTTAGGGCAACTCAATCATAAAAGTAGGTGAAACAGAAGATCTAATGATGATTTAAAGGGGGAAACATTTCGGAACACACACAGAGAATGATTAAATATATTGTATATTTGGATACTAGTCATTTATATGTCACACAGAAAGTGATCAGAGCAAAATTAAAAGACAATTGAGAAGCAGAAAAGTGAATGGGAATTTAATTTTCTTACATTAGCAAGATTCAAAATGTGAAGACATGTTCTGTTGTTAAAGTTACCAGAATAGTACGTGGCTAGAATAAAGAAATAATGAATTCCTTTCAATATGTATTTCCCATGAGAGTGAAAGACAGGGACAGGAAATTTAAATGTAATGAACTCTTTTGTTTTATTACAAATGTGAACTTTGGGGTAAAAATGTGTTCTGCATACAAATAATTCTGAAAAAGACATTTTTTTCCCTATCAGTACTTTTGTATGCTGGCTGTCATTGTAATTTACATTTGATAGCATTTGTGAAATGTATCAACTGTACCTTCTTTTTTTTCCATTTCTTTTTTCTTTCTTTTTCCCTTTTTTTCTTCCTTTCCTTATCTCCCTTCCTTCCTTTTTTTAGAGTAACTTGTAATATATTTAAGAAGCAAAGTTTAATAAATTATTTTTTAAATATTTATTCTATTTTGTTGGAAAGCCAGATATATAGAGATGAGGAGAGACAGAGAGGAAGATCTTCTGTCCGATGATTTACTCCTCAAGTGACCTCAACAGCCCGCAGCTGAGATGATCCGAAGCCAGGAGCCAGGAGCCCCTCTGGGTCTCCCACATGGATGCTGGGTCCCAAGGCGTTAAATCATCCTTGAATGCTTTCCCAAGCCACAAACAGAAAACTGGATGGGAAGTGGGACAGCAGGGATTAGAACTGGCAACCATGTGGGATCATGGCTCTTGCAAGGAGAGGACTCCAGCAGCTAAGGCACTGTGCTGGCCCCAAATTTTAATAAATTCTATTCTGTAAATTTAAATGCCATGCTGATAAAATGTTCAACCAGGCAACAACGTTGGAATGATAAATTTTGTGGTTATTTACTTTAATTGAGGATTAAATATTGTGGTATTCCTTCAATGTGTCATGAACAGAACTTTATAATCTATCCAAGAAAAGCAAAAGATCCTTTTTAAAGCCCCTGTAACTAGGAACAACCTTGGCTTTCCACATTGTGCTTCAATTTTTATACCGGGAAGCCTATTTTTACTTTTCTGAAATAAGGTGCCATACCACTACTTCTACTGAGATGGCACAAAGATTCAAGCATGGCTACATTTAAGCTTAGGACACCAGCAAAAATTTATAAAAGAGACTGTGGATCAGTCCTAGACTATAATAAATAACAGTTTCAGAAATGTCACTGCAAGCAAAATACTGAGAACTCCAAGAAACACACGACCTCATTAGCTAAAGTGCATACCCACACGCCCATTTTTTTCTTGATCTGTACTGAGATCATCTTCTTTCTTTCTTCAAGCCCATGTTACCCTGTCTGATTATGTAACTTCAGACTAAATTTTCACTGGATACAGCAACTGTTCCTCCTAAGTCTCCTGACTTCAGACATTTACTCTTATGCAATAATTTCATCAAACTCTATGAAAACTTCAGGAATTTCAATTCAAATTTCTTTTGAAATTAATAATTCATTTGGGGGAATTGAATATTATCATTATATCTTTATGATTTATTTATTGAAAGAGTTACAGAGAGACAAGGAGAAAGAGGTAGAAAAAAGAAGATATCTTTCTTCTGTTGAGTCACTTCCTTCCCTCCTTTCCTTCTTTCTTTTCTTCCTACATTTATTTATCTGAAAGGCAGAGGAAGAGACTGAGAGGGAAAGATCTTCCATTAGCTGGTTCACATCCCAAGTGGGTGCAGTGACCTGGCAGAGGTAGGTCAAAGCCAAGAGCTTACACCGTGATCTAGTGTTCTCACATTGGTGGTAAGAGCTTAAGGACGTGTGCCTTAATCTTCTGTTGCCTCCCTACATGGATAAGCATGGAGGTGGATCAGAATTACAGGAGTTAGAGCTTGAACATATGCCCACATGAGATGCCTGCAAGTCAGGTCATGGCTGCAGTTGCTGTACCACCATATTGGCCCTTAGACTTATTTCTTAGAATATGGAAAAAGAAAATATATCATTGTTAGTTAAGGTAATGTCCATTAAAGCTTCTATACATCACCATGCTAATTATCCTGCAAAGATAGTCCACATGAAAAAATATGTGATTGATGAGAAAATATAAAAGAGATGAAAAGAGGCAAAAGAGAAAGGAGAGAAAAAGAGCCTGAGTATTCTAACATTATTTGCGTTCTAGTTCTACACATTCCTGATCTGTTTCCAGAGTTTTCCATTTTGAAAGTTATCTGGTTTCAAGGCAACTTGGTTTTATAATGGGGACTTCTTTATATGAGAAGCACTAGAGAAGTCACTTGATGTGTTTTGAGATAATAAATAGATAAATGAAATAATAAAAACAAATAGCTTCATTTAACTTCTGTAAATATTGAATGATATAGTACACATAAAAAAGAAATAATTATTATTTTATTATTAAGAGTTTAATTAACACTTTACATTTTATGTATACTCCAAGATTTATGTGTTTAGCATCAGAAAGGCAGACATTCACCATTTTTTGGAAACAATAAGAATATTTTTTTAGAAGAATCCCAAATTGTAGGAAAAATACAGAAAACATTTTCAGAATAGATATGAATTACATATTGTATTAATTGGTATTTTTTGTTCTTTTTTTTTTTAAGGATTTATTATTTATTGGAAAGCCGGATATAGAGAGAGGAGGTGAGACAGAGAGGAAGATCTTCCATCCAATGTTTCACGCCCCAAGTGAGCCGCAACGGGCCGGTGCTGCACCGATCCGATGCCGGGAACCAGGAACCTCTTCCAGGTCTCCCATGTGGGTACAGGGTCCCAAAGCTTTGGGCTGTCCTCGACTGCTTTCCCAGGCCACAAGCAGGGAGCTGGATGGGAAGTGGAGCTGCCGGGATTAGAACCGGTGCCGATATGGGATCCCAGTGCGTTCAAGGAGAGGACTTTAGCCGCTAGGCCATGCCGCCTGGCCCATTTTTTGTTCTTATAGTTTATATACCTGTAAAAAAACAATTTGAAACCATTAGGAACAGAAATATTGTTTGAAGTATTCCCAAAAAATATTTAGTACCCGGAGAAATCTGATATGTGCTATGCTCATGTTCTTCTCCTCCAGTTCCATCCAGCTTCCTGCTAATGTACTGGGAAAAGCATTGGGAGATTGTGCAACTGTTTAAACCCTTGTTACGTACATGAGCAACCTGGATGAAGTTCCTGATTACTGGTGTTTACCTGTTCCAGGGAAGGAAGAAAGAAAGGAAGTAAAGAAAGAAGGCAAGTAAACCTCAGCGTCATGACTTACCTGTGCACATCTTTGAGGCAGGCAGTGAAATCACTTGATAGTAAGTACACAAATTTTGGCATGTGTGTTCCCTTTACTTGAATGTAGTTATGGAAGAGTCTGATTTTCAGTTCACTGTCTCCACTGGAATTGTGGCAATGACTCAAACCCTTAATGCGGTGGCTAGTGCAGTCCTCATGAATCGCCATACTGCATCTTCCCCTTGTGTCCAATACATTAACAATGATATGAGAAGAAAATACAAGGTCACGTCAAAGACAGTTTTTCAAATAAGAAGTATACAGTGACATAGCAGTGAAGGCTCTGGTAAAGATACTTCATCCCACATGGGAACGCCTGGATTTGATCTTGGGGTCTAGCTTCCAGTTTCAGCTCCCTGCTAATGCAGACCCTGAGAGATAGCAGATGATGTTGCAAATACTGGGGCCTTGTTAACCACCTGGATTGACTTCCTAGTTTTGAACTAGTTCCCTTCCACCCCAGCCTCACCCTCTATCCCTTCCCTTCATCATATGAGAACTCTGTTGAGGCTGCTGCAGGCCTAGGAGGAATGACTACCACAGCAATGGGTGTTCTCACATTCTATTTGCTTTCCTCTCTGTGATTCTCAAGGTAGGAAAAAAAAAGGAACTATACAACGTATCAAAGCACCAAACCTTAAAAAAGGGACAAGCTCAAAACTCTAACACAGATATTTGAGTAACATCTGAAGACCTAACCATTACTTTTCATTTGAGTAATATAGATGTGGATATTATGATAGTTTCAAATTAGTGTTTATAATGCATGTAGTTATGCACAAATCCTTTCACATTCAGAAGTAAATGTTCTTGACATCTAGAACCACAGAAAAATTACTTTTAAATCTCAGGCAATAGTTCACCACAAAAGAAAAACATATAATTCTCCTTTCAGAATATCCCAATTAACTTCAAGCCGATTAAAACCCATCATTTGGCCTGGGTCTGGAGTTATTCTAACTTTATGATTATTTCCAAACCTGATGTGAATGTAATGATTATTGAATAAATAGATGATTTTACCCAGGATGGTTTGGACTAAATGCTTATACTAATTGAATTAATGAATCTTTTCGTATAGTTAAACTATATCTAAAGAACACACTCAGAAGAAATTATTATCCTTGAATCCTGGGTTTCACTATTTTGTTTTCTTGAATGATTATCAGTCTCATTCAAGATTCTGATTCGCCTTAAGAGGAAAACATGGACTGGAAACTTAGTTTTTAGTTTTGTTTTGTTTTTTGTTTTATCTAAAGAGAGAGCCTACTGTGTTGTCCTGGGCACTCGGAGAACAGCAAAGTTTCATATATTTGTCTGCTAATGCTGGGCTCAACTATCACTACAGTTCTTGGATTTCCAAGAAGGATTAGTTAGAGAGGTCCTATCACTGATTCTTAAATCTCTAAGAAAACATTCAGGAGTGGCTTTTAATTGACTTCATGCAATTGTAAGGGATTAACCAAAGGGGGCATATTTAGACAAAGAGGTGTTGATTAAACCAAAAGTACTGCAATCAACTGTGTAAGATTCTTCTAAATAGCATGTGGAATTCAAACTTAAAAGATGTTATTTCAGAAATTACAGTTTACCCTGCTTATGGGCATTTTACAAACCACATATTTTGACTGCATGTAGAAAAATAATCTTTTTCTTTATGTGTTTCTTCTGCACTTTAAATAGTAAATATACTTTGATGACCATTAAAATTTTTAAGTCTTGTATTGCGGTGAATGACAAATAAGCTAGCACTCATTTATTATTTTAGCAAAAATACAAGTGTTCACTTTATGGTAAGCACTGGAAACACAAACATGACATTATCTTTCTTTGTATGTAAGCAGAATGAGGATGGTTATTTATAAGACTATAAGATTACTTGGTAAAAAAAAACAAAACACAAAGGAAAAACCACCAAAAGCAAGAGAACTGTGAGAATTTTATAGCTTAATAGTTCAAGATGAAAATGCAGCCCCAGAAGGCAAAGCAGTGCAGCTCTGATGCCCCATGGGATCTCTGCATCTTGTATCTGAGTACATGGATTTTGATTCAAACTCTGACTCCAGCTTCCAGCTTCTTCTTAATGTGTGATCACTTCTTAATGTGTGATCACTTGTTATCATTTTGTGTCCTTGTTATCCATGTGGGGAGGCCTTGATTGAGATTCCAGCTCTTGTTTTCAGTCTAGCACAACTCCAGCTGTTGAAGGTATTGGGGGAGTGATCCAGCAGATAGATTCTCTCTCTCTCTCTCTCTCCTCTCTCTCTCTCTCTCTCTCTCTCTCTCTCCTCTCTCTCTCTCTCTCTCCTCTCATCTTTTTCTTTTCGCCACCTTTCAAATAAATTAAATGGCTAATACACTATTGGAACTTTTACAAATGTTATATTTAAAAAACCTACTGACCATAGCTGCATTAATAGCTTTACCACTTAATTCAATTCCCACTCTTGGCCAGATACATGCTTAGGATTCTATATACAAGCAATGCATATAATTCTCAGAGCAACCCCAATGGTTTAATTTTATTATTATCCTCTATTTTAAAAGCAACAAGAATAACCAAAAGAACCTAAAATAACCAAAGATAACTAGCTTCCCCAAGGCCAGACTAATAGCAAGCTGAAGATCTGTGTCGGTGAAATTCAAAATTAAATATGGTGCTTAAAGTACACTCTCGGAATTCAAAAACTACAGAAGATGGAGGATAGCGTGAGTCCCAGATAATTGTGTAGTAAACATACTAGTGTTAAACATTAGAGGGGAAGGAATGTTTTGGTGGTTAGAGATAATAGAAATTGGTAATGCTTAATTATGAGTTTTAGAGCCTGAAGAACACAAAGTAGAGAAAGTTTTTGCTAACAAGAGAAATTGGGGTCTGGAAGAAAGGTGAAATTACAAGAAAATCTTGGCAGACTAAAGTCATAAACCCATTAGTAATTGAGCAGGGTTATGAGAAACTTCTTCCCAAACTGCCACATGGGTTCAAAGATCCACACACTTGGATTGCTTTTGCTGCTTCTCTAGTTGCGTTAGTAAAAAGGTCAATGGGAAGTGGAACAAGCAACACTTGAACTGATATTCACAAGGGATGCCAGTTTGTCGCAGGTAGTGGCTTAATCTGCTGTACCAACATGATGCCCTCAAAGTGGAATTTGAGTTTCTAGTGTATAGATAGAAAAAAGCTAACAATAAAATGACCAAATATAGGAAGGCCTCCAATGGCCCAGGTGACAAGTTAATTGTTATATGCGGTTGGGAAGAGATTCAATGGGAGTAAATTGGAAATTTGTTTGTTCCTCTCAAATATTCTATGAAGCCAGAAATGTTCTAAAAATAGAAATCTGCTTTTAAATCAGTACAGCAAATGAAATTAACTTTCACTGTACTACCTCAGGTACACATACGTGTATTATTCATGCCCTTACTGATGTTATTTCAGTGATGCGTAGCTTTCCCGAACCAAAATATGTACAGAAAGCAGTTAAATGATCAGAACAGACTATACTATGAAACAAACAAACAAAAACAATATTAAACTCATGAAAGAAAAACACTAAACTCAGAGAGCAGTGTGGTGGCATAGTGGACTAATGCTCTGCCTGCTAGCACCAGCTTCCATTTTGGGATTGGGCCCTGTTCCAGTTGTTCCACTTCTGATCCAGCTCACTGCTAATGGCCTGTGGAAAGCAGAGGAACATGACCCAAGGCCTTAGGCCCCTGCAACCATATGGGAGACACAGAAGAAGCTCCAACATTGGACTGGCTCAGTTCTAGCAGTTACAGTCATTTGAAGTGTAAACTAGTGGATGTATGAACTCTTTGTTTTTCCCTCTCTCTGTAACTACGACTTCCAAGTTATATTGAAGGAAGGAAGGAAAGAAGGAAGGAAGGAAGGAAGGAAGGAAGGAAGGAAGGAAGGAAGGAAGGAAGGAAGGAAGGAAAGAAGAAAAAAGAGAAAAAGAATCTTAAAAACGCTAAACATTAAAACAACACCACTTTCTTCCACATAGCCTCTCAGTCATAATGTCAAACGTGGGTAGCAATTGACAAGACAGGAGTTAGAGTTGCAATGCACTTGGTTTAGCTGTTGCTGTGTTAAAGGAGAAGCTATGTTAAGTGTGATTTACATGAACCTAACTAGCAAGCAAGTCCAATTATAATAAGCATCCTTGGTGCGAACCTGGCATGAATGGTCCCTAGAATGTGGTCCTTGACTCTTTCAGATGTTTCTCTAAAATTCTCAGTGTCTTCCTCAAACTTCCACTTGCACATACTCCCACTATATCCCATTTCCAGTGACTTAAGGCATGATAAGTTCTATGTCCATCCTTGCTTCTCTCCTACTCCCAAAAAGTATTTAATATTTTAAACCAAGAACTGTAATTAATAAGTATCAATGCATGTGCCTTTGGCTGTTATATCTGTTTATTTACCAGATATATTATAAATACACCTCTATGTGAAACAAATTGTATAAAATGAAATATCAGCAAAAAAATTACCTCTGAAGTAATCTGAACTGTAAAACTTTTCCGAGGTACAAAAGACTTAGTTCTCTTTAAGGTAAAAATATGTAGTAGTTGAATTCCACAGAAGGATTTGGCAATGAAGTAATATGTTTCTAACCAAGGTCTAATTTTTTGTTATTACCAGTGGTTTATGGTCAAAGTATTACAGTCAGCACATTGTAAAAGACATTCAGGAGAATAACTTATTTCGAGCCAAACTGGAATTGAAATCTCATTCCAGATAACCTATCTGCACACATCTGTAAAGGCATCCTAGTTCTGGTTCTGTGGTAAACAAAAATCAAGTCAGGATCAGACAGGGAAAGCCATCTGTCATCATGGTTTGTTTTCAAACCTGCTTTGTCCCTTATACGAGTGAACAAACCAACATGCCATCAGAATGAGTGAGTTCCCAGAAATTTAAGACATCTTATAGCCCTGTGAACTCAAAACAAATCATTGGCAAGCCTTTTGCAGAGCTAGAATGCTTTAGAGCCATGGGCCTTCTTTGCAACTGAACCTGAACGATATACCAGGCGTCAGTGTTTCCTTGCAGTTTCTGAAAGTTTCAGGAGGCCAGTCCACCGACTGTGTATCAAGACACCTGTTCATGCCTAGCAGGATGGCTTAGTGAGTAAGTCCTCACTTTCCAACTGCCAGCATCCCATATAGGTGCCAGTTCATGTCCCAGTTGTTCCATTTCCCATCCAGCTCCCTGCTTGTTGCCTGGGAAAGCAGTAGAGAGTGGTCGAACGACTCAGGATCCTGCACCCATGTGGGCAATTCAGAAGAAGCTCCTGGCTACAGATTGGCTCAGCTCTGGCCGTCGTAGTCACTTGGGAGTGAACCAGTAAATAGAAGATCTTTCTCTTTGTCTCTCATCTCTGTAAATCTGTCTTTTGACAACTTGTAAATTTTTTTAATTCACCCATTTCCTTCATAAACGTTTACAGATTGGGAACCTATTACAAGACAGGCATTGTGTGACAGCTCAAAGATGCAAAACTGAAAAAAATCATGGTTCATGGTTTCTGACCCCTAGGCACTTGTTATCATTTTGAAGAGAGTTAACTGTTGGACCTTGGAGTGTAATAAGTAGCACAGCCCAACGAAAAACAGCCATGAAGAGTGGGGAAATAGGAGAATAAAAAGCTAGGCCATGGAGTTAAAGAAGGCTTCCTGCGGAAAATGGACCTGAGCCTAGAAAAGAACCAGGATTTCACACGGAAATATTCAACACTAGTGGCAATTATTATTCCTATATTTGTTATTATTATTCATTGGCAACAAAATGGAGTTACTTATTTCTAGCCCCAACTGAAAGCTTATTTCATATGAAATATGAATACCTCACTGGCTATTCAATTTTCTGTTTTTGTTTTTGTAAATTGACAAATTGAAAATCCAGACCAGCAACTAATAAACCTCATAATTAAAGTTGGTGGTTTTGTGAAACTGCCAGTATTACAGCAAAGCACTCTTTATCTATGTGACCTATTCCAAGTATCCCTTAAAACTAATTGAATTATGGCAAGACAAAAAAAAGAGAGAGAGAGAGAGTTTTTGTGTTTCCTATTGTCTTAAGTGTCAAAGTCAGTTACATAAGAGTGTATTGATAATGAATAAGAATGGAAGCCTGATTCACTTTCAGAGAATTTTTTTAAAACCACTGGCCATCAGCAAACTATGGCTCAAGGGCCAGACTCAACTGGCTAGCTGTTTGTGTAGGTTGAGCTTTATTGGAATACAGATACACCCATTCATTTATCTATTTTCCATCACTTCATACTAAAAAGCAGTGCATACTAAAAAGTTGGGACAGTGGCTTTGCATCTCACAAAGCATAAAATATTTACTACCTGACTCTATAGAGCTTTTAAAATTCAGATATTAGTCTATTCAAGTAATCCATAGCAGGCTAATACATCGTAATCACTTCCTTTCTACATTTTAGAGGGGATTACAAATGCTTTCATCTCTGAAGTACTCAAGAGAGAGGGGACTACTGGAGTTACTATTCAATGGAGGTTTTTTTTTTAAATTTTAACTATATTGAATTGTTTAGATTTTAATAATCCTTTTCTTGTTCTGATAAATTATCTTTGCAATTGATTATTCATAAACCTGCCAGAAAGTATAATGTAACTTAAAGTCTATTCTTTTTTTATATTTTATAAGCTTCACTTTGTCAATTAATTCAATATTGTCTTAAATGTAATACTTCTTGTCACAGATGGAAAAAGTAGGTAGTGAAATTCTTGTAATAAATTCTAACTAAAACAAGTTAAAACCAACTAAGTGTATAGATTTATAAGTCTTAATCCTGGTATAGATGTTTCACAGAACTAACTGATCTAAACTGAAGAATAATAACTTAAACAACTTTCCTCTATAGCTTCAGATTATCTTTACCATACAGAAGAAGGAATAAAGCTTTGGGAACTAGACCCAGTGTTTTATGAAATTTAAGATTGCTTTGCTCATCAGACACAATACACTGACACTCAGAAGTAAAGCAAAACTGTTTGCTACCTACAGTTGCAAAGTTCTAAAGCAGAGCCAACAAGTGGTTGTTCTTTGGGCAAAGGAAAAAGCAAGTTGTTGCTGTAGGGAGCGACTCCAGTATGCTACCATGGGGTGGGGTTGGCTAGATTTCCTGAAATCCCAGTGGACTGGATAATTTGAATAATTTGCAGATTCTCTAAGGCAACAAGACTGCCCTTACCTGTTTATTGCCTAGCTTTGTGATGACTACAGCTTGTGCATTGAGGTCCAGGGAGTGTAAAGGAAAAACCTTGAAAATGAAAGTGGTTGGAGCATGGACTTAAGTTGCTATCAAGAGAAAAAAAATTGAACAGCCCTATTCAGGATCTCAAACTCTGTCAAGACTTCACTAAGAACAGTTGCAATACAATATGGATTCAGACATTCACACATGCTTGCTCATTTTTTTACCCTGAATAGATTATTCAATCACCTTGTGCCCCAGTTTCCAGCATTTTAAATAGAAACATAGCACTTACCTTTCTGTTGTAGCATAATGTGATGAGAGATTTACGTTAAGCATTTTGCACAGCATCCAGCCCATGGTGAGTAACTCATATGTGATAGGCATCATTATTAGAGCCAATCCTTCATAAGCTAGTTCTTGACAAACAGTACTTGACTCTATTATTCCAGAATATATGTTCCAGATATGCATTGCAGTGCTGTTTTTATTATGAATTATGATGCTTCTTTAAACATAGAAAACCAAACACATGATGCCTAAACACGTATCTTTTAGCAATTTGTTCTTGTGAAGCTAGCCTAATGATCCTACCCAGCCCTTCAAAGAATTGGTTATACAATGAAACTATACCATTAGGCTATAATTTTGAAAATCACAATTCAAATAAAATTACTTTCTATTGATCTTTTTAAAAGAAAACAGTGTTGTCTAATTTTTCTTTTCTCAGTAGCCATAGTAATCTAGAATTTAACAATGGCCCAAAGCACTTTTAAAACTTAAAGATGTATTGATTTGTTCACTTACTCTTTTATTACAAGAGGAAAACAGACCCTCACTGCAAGTTAAATCCTATCTAAAGATTCTCAAAACAAGACATGTTCACACCTCAATTCTTTTTATATTATGTAAACATGAGATGTTAGATTCTCATATGTTTATTATTCAGTTGTATTAGAAGTAATTTATTACAGAACAGGTTTCCATTTTGATATCTAGTTCTTAATGATGATTCAGTTTACAAGTTACTGTTTCTAATAGCAAAATGCATAGTATGAGCTGTTTTTAAAAACATATAAAAAGTAATAAGACATAACACAAGTAATATACACCCAACACAAGTAATAGATATTTGTTAATAAATCAATTCTCAAAGTCACCATGTGGTTAGAGACATAAAGTATTTTAAATTTTAGGATGGAATGAGCCAATATTGAGTCTACAGGACGAGGAAATATAATTTAGCCTTTAATCTGATTTGTCTAAACACTGGGGTTCTAAAAAATAATATGTCATTTTCTCATCTCTTTCAGTCAGACATGGATTTTTTTTCTCTAGAAATACAAATATCTGAGCCAACCATGTGGGACAGTGGGATAAATTACATCTGCTAGAATCCCCAAATGGAGTGCTTGTTTAGCTTTCTTCTGCTCCAGCTCCCTCCAGCTCCCTGCTATTGTGCCTGGGAAAGCAGTATAACATGGCCCACTAGTGTGGGAGACCACAGTGCAGTTCCTAGCTCTCAGCCTTTCTGGCTCAGCATTGTGGCCATTTGGAGAGTGAACCAGCAGATGGAAAATTTCTCTCTCACTATGTTTTCTTCTGTCTTTGTAACTTTGCCTTTTATGTATATAAATAAATATATTTTTTAAAAATGTGTATAGATACATAGCTAGAAAAAACCTATGAATTGGAAGGTATTTCTTTCATAGTTTCATTAAAGAATAAGCTCACATAGAGATTTGCAGATTTTATGTTAAAACTAAAGTCAGCTCCTCTCTGATTTTTGATAAACCTTATTCAGAGAATGGCCAAAATCAACATTATGTTCATGTACTGCTGATCTTGTTTAATAACCTATCCAATGGCCTTGCATCTGGCTGACTACTAATCTAGCTAACAACTCATTTACAGAAGGAATGAGCTTTTGATTTTAACCTAATTTCTGTTTTGATTGAGGAAATATGAAAAGGGAGCATGATGAAATCAGACTTCTTCGCAATAATTTTTTGCATCATTTAAAACATATTTGATAGATATTATATGAGCAATATTAGGTAAACAGAAATAATCATGAAAAATGTAATAAACAAACAGTATTGATTTCCTGTAAGTAGCAACAAATCATCAGAGACAGTTCATTATATGTTGCGTGAGATTGAGTTTTCATCTACAACACGTAATTTCTATTTCCTCATTTCAGTGGTAACCTAGTGGCTAAAGTCCTAGGCTTGCATGCACCAGAATCCCATATATTTCCTCATTTCAATTCTTGTACTGATACACTATTGTTCACAGTCTGTTGTTCTGCTGCAAAGTGTCATAATCTTCACATTGTTTTAGAAGGTCTGTGAATGTAAAAGTCTCAAAATGAAGGCCCAAATTAGAAAGCTCAGATTACATGTTTAGGACTTAGAAATGCATCCTTTATTCTTCATCATTTTGATTACCTTTTACGTTTCAGTCGTGTTGACATACCTATAAAAATAATGCTTGAAAAACCACTAGTGCAGAAAAATTTGTGTACGTGCTTATTTAAGCAGCTGGTTTAGCTGAAAAAAAATTTAAATCATTTTCCAAATGAACATATTTCACATAATAGATTTCCCAAATATTTATTTTCAACATTTGTCAATTTTGAATAATAATGCTAAAAAGCACACCATTATTAAATGTCAAAAACTAAAGTGTTTTTGTACTTTTTATTCTTTTTTGATTCAATTTAGTTGGCAGTGGGGTCTCCCCTCCCCCTCCCCAAATTCCCTCCCCTCTGTTCTCCTCTCTAGAATCATAATGTGTGTCCATCGTGAATTTTCCCAAGTCCATCATGCTTCCACTGAAGTATCTCCCAACCATGTAGAAGAATAACTTTTCATTGTAGGTTTATTCTTGTATCCTAGCACCCTAATATAGGTACAGTGAGGATTAGGCCTTAGTTGTTTATGGGCTATATCAATAACAGTTATATGTTGACACAATCACAGGCGGTTATGAACAATCCACCTCTTGTGGATCATTAATCAATGAATCACATCACATGTTCTTGTTACATTAGGTACAAACAAGTATGAAGTAATACTGATTAACACAGAATAAGATTCACATATGATATCTCTGGATATTATATTATATTATATTATATTATATTATATTATATTATATTATATTATATCATACATACGATATCTAACCTTTTGGTATTGACTCATTTCCCTTAGCATTATGGTCTCTAGTTTGGCCCATTTGGCCACAAAGTAATGTATTTTTTTTAATTACCGAGTAATATTCCATAGTGTAGATGAACCACAGTTTCTTTATCCTGTCTTCTGTTGATGAGCATGTAGGTTGCTTCCAAGTTCTTGCGATTGAAAAAATGCTCAAGTTTTAAGTTGCTATTTTCTGTAACTCATTGCCATCACAAAAATGAGTCTCTTGTAGTTTGATGACTTCTTCACAGGAAAGTGGAGTGTTAAGAAGATAGAATATGATTTTTTCCACTTTACAACAATTGTTAAGCATTGTATAATCTATGTTTACTTGTATATTCTTTGAATATGAAGGTCGAGAAATCAGTTTGTCACTTTTATGTAGATTTGGTATGCTTAATACAGCAGTTAGGGTACTTTCAGAGAAAGAAATATTAATGGAGACCTCACTCTCGCTACACTTAGTGTGATCTTGGAAATCAGCTTTACCAGCAACTAGAGAAACTTACTGAATTGTTACTACACATTTAACCAGAGATTTGGATGCACATGCTAGTTTGAGAATGCTTAATTATGTCTGAAGAACTGAGAGCTAATAGCCCAGCAAATTTCTCTGCAGTTTTTTTCATCTTTATATGCACATTCCTTACACTTTGTGCATTTGAGTGGCCTCTTTCCAAGATAGAAAAAGCAATACTCTTTTGTGTCTGTTTTGATAAGGAGGAAAATTTTTCTGAAATTCTGTAACAAACCTCTTTTGGTAGCATTGGTTCCTGCCAAATGATTCCATGAGCAAAGAAGGATCAGAGTGTCACCACTGGCTAAGAGGAATTAACGTTCACTCTACGCGTAAAGAGGGTCGGCTTTCCTGGGCACACAATCCCACAACTCTGCTACTAAGAAAGAGGGAGGGGATATGTGCCATGACAGATCAGCACCAGCAATAATTGTCATAGGGACTTGGCTACTTCTAGCTGTATTCCACAAAGACATGACACAGGATTCTGGAATGATACCACAGAAATCTATTTCTATCAAAATGACTGCAGTTTGAATGTCAAATGAAATTCTTGAAGATTGTAATTATATGCTGCCTCATTGTATGATCGTTATGTAAACACAATAAGATGCTTAACGTGAAAGTAAAGACTTTCTGTTTATGCCTCCTGTAGGCTAAACAAATAAGAGTTAAAAGTTTAAAGACAGAACATAATGAGAAAGTTACCAGCCTTTTGTGCTCAGTAAATTCCATTCTCAGTGCTTTATAAGCAATTTTGTTGAGATGTAATTCACATATCAAATAACTCATCCATTTAAAATGTTCATTCCAATGGTTTTTAGGCATTCATAGAGCTATGCAAACATCACCTCCCTTAATTTTAGATTATCTTCATCACTCAAGAAAGAAACTCCATACCCATTAGCAGTCATTCTCAATTCTTCCTATACTCGCTAGTACTCCAGGCTTCAGTCCATCTCACTATCACTAAATATTTCTCTATTCTGGACTTTTAAATGCCAAAAATGAACTGACATAGCTCATCGTTTAAAAACACTCTGAGTTACAGTGAAATGAATTCACATAACTAATTAAGTTAATCAACAAATATTGAACACCTACCATGTGCTAGACATAGATCAGTGGGAGAATCAAGACTAGAGGAGTTACACTTGAATGGGGAAAAAAACAGAATAAACAAATAACACATTGGAACAATTACCGAAAGAACAGAAATTAAAATGCAAGCTAATAAAGTCCTGGGTTAATGATGATGATTAAACAAGATCAAATCATCATAAAATGACATTTAGGCTACTTTAGTTGAGGATACATAAGCTATTCTAC
Organism: Ochotona princeps; assembly: GCF_030435755.1. Classification (NCBI taxonomy): domain Eukaryota; kingdom Metazoa; phylum Chordata; class Mammalia; order Lagomorpha; family Ochotonidae; genus Ochotona; species Ochotona princeps. The sequence goes on along the minus strand of NC_080846.1, from coordinate 37,107,302 downwards.
CTGTTTTAGTAATCCCTTGAGCTACATATAAATATTTAAAATACCAAATAAAGAACATTTCTTTACAATGCAAAGTACATAAAAATGAAATTCTAGTGTCCATAAAACTTTATTGGAATGCAACCCTGCTTATTCATTTACAAATTAGCTAAGACTGCTTCTGCTCTGTGTGGCTTAATTGAATAGTTGTGACATAGGTTATATAAACTGAAAGTCTAAAAATATTTTTTATCTGGGCTTTGCGGACTATGTCCGACCTTGATCCAGAGATGAGTAGAGCTCAGCTTTAGAAAATGGAGGGTACACGGACTCACAGAAACAAGGCCAAACTGCAAAACAGTAGTAAAAAACTGAAAACACTGGAACAGCAGGAAAAATGACAGCATTAGTTCATAGAGGATTCTTCCGTTGGCCAAGTATGATGGCCGTTAAGTGAAACTAGAAGTTGTGAAGCATTTTAACCAGAGTTCGCTCAGCTATTTACATTTTTAAAAGAGCCTGTGGCTCTATATGGAAATATTGTTAGGGGAGAGTCATAGAAGAGAACATGCAGCCTAAAACTCATCACCACCAAAGGCCAGGAAAGCTAGGACAGTGGCTTGTTCAGAGCTGGTAAATGAACTCTGGGTTACAAATCCTTGAAGAGACAAGGTCAGAATAGCATTTCTGCTATCCAGAACATTCAAGCGTATGATTTGGAGACTTGGCTAGTTGAAGAGGGTTTGGGCAAGACCAGGTTTAGTGGGAATTTTATGGCATTCTTGTGGTAGGATAGGCCAATTAGTTATTTGCAATTCAAAAATTGTTTTAAAAAACGGAAACCTGTAAGCAGTTATTTATCTATATAACATGGTCCGAACTCTGTAAAAAACTGTGACAGGTCACATTTACGAATCATTTCTCTCATCAATAACAGCGAGACAAGGGAAGGTGCAAGAAGGATTAGGAAGAGGGAGACACGGAGTAACTGAGGGAGAGAAAGAAGAAAAGAAAAGCAGCACTTCAAATATTTTCTCTTTGGAATACCAGTAAACTTTCTTGTGGTATACCTGGTTGATTCTTTGATTTTTGGTTCTGTCTCAAGTAGCTTTAGACAACCAGCTTTGTTTAATGAAATAAATTGAGTAATTTTACTTTACTACATGGAAAAAAAATGAGCCTTCATAAATCATTTGCTAAGTGCTATGTAAATTGCACATTTGGCTCATTTTCCCATTGTATACTTGTGAAAATTTTGTGCTGAATGTGCACTTATTTGGCATACGGGAGCCTGAAATTTTGGGGCTTTCCTATCAAAAGACTTGTTACAAACTATTAGAAGGAATGTTGGTTCTTTAGGGCCGTCAACAATCCATAACAGCTTTCCTATCACCAAAATCTTACCAAGATATAAAAGTATCAGGGTCAGCTCCTCATGTTTTTTTTAAGAGGATACATTAAAAACCTGGATTGGGGCCTGGCATGGAAGCCTAACGGTTAGAGTTCTCACCTTGAATGCACTGTGATCCCATATGAACGTTGGTTCTAATCCCAGCAGCCCTGCTTCCCATCCAGCTCCTTGCTTGTGACCTGGGAAAGCAGTCGAGGACGACCCAATGCCTTGGGACCCTGCACCTGTGTGGGAGACCCGAACAGGAAGTTCCTGGCTCCTGGCTTTGAATTAGCTCAGCTCCAGCCATTGCAGTCACTTGGGGAGTGAATCATTGGACGGAAGATCTTTCACTCTGTCTCTCCTCCTCTCTGTATATCCGACTTTGTAATAAAAATAAAGTAAATCTTTAAAAACAAAAGCCTGGGTTGATAATAATAATAGTGCATTCAGCATGTTAGATGCTTGTTTTCATTGTCAAGAGTACACTGGGCATACAGTCAAAGTTAAAGGGCAATTCATTTAAGTTTGGAACTTTGAGCAGAAAGTGAAGGAGGTTAATTGATTTATACTTACACAGATAAAGAAGCTTTTGTGTAGTTGAGAACTGGTTATAGCAAATTTGTCTAAGCATGATTCTAACCAGGAAAGAAATTAAACACTCAATGTCAAAATAAGATTCTGCCCGTGAATTGAAACAAATGCTTCCTATTTCATTACAAAATAGGGTGCAGGATTAAAAAGAGCACTGGGTTAGGAGTCAAGAATCTAGAATTGTACCTACTATTCATTAATCATGTGACTCTGAGAAATTTATTTTTATAACTTTCGGCTTAAGTAGTTTTCTAAGCAGGAAAATAATCACATTACATCTCCTTAATTTATAATTATCTAGAGTAGCTAAATGAGATAATGACGAAGAACGTATTTGAAAAATACACACATTTTATAAAAAATGCTTTTAAAGGACACGTTAATTGACTCATTGTAGTTGCCCATACACTGAAAGCCAAAAGGAAAGAGTTTTAAAAATATTGTGTATAAATAGGGCAAAAAGGTCTTTGAAATATTTCCAGGGTATCTGAGGAAGGTAAGGGAATTCAAGGATGCATAAATCATCTCCTACCTACACTGTCCCTGCTTCTTCTCACGCTGACCCGAGTGGGAAAGGTTGCCCCATCTTTGAGTTCAGCTCAGCTCTCAGACATAAGACAGACGAATTAGGTTATCAGCAGCTAGTTTGGGAGGCCAGTTTATAACTTTTCACTTTACAAGAGGATTTTTTCTAAATTCCACCCTAAATCTGGACAGATACATTTTGAATAACTGCTACTTTCCTCATATAACTTTTATTTTCAAGTTTATGTCTGGAGAGGAGAAGTGAAGCTTTAAAAAAGAAAAAGGCTATTTCATATTGCATTGAGACTATTTGGATTCCACCGGGAGACAAGGGGAATGGGTGCTGAAACCAAGTCTGTATAAAACTCAAAAGTTTGAGACAGAGATTATAATGTTCTCTTATAAATAAGAATCACAGATCTTTTCTGATGGGGTCTGGTTTATAAAGAAAATGGAAACTATTTCTCTTAAGAGACCACAAGCAACATGTTTATCTTTCCACCTGAGGTTAACGTTGTTTGCGACCTTCGAGCCAGCAGCAATGGAAAAACCATGTTGAGTTTTAATATGTTACGCACATGGTAGTTTTTATGAAAGAATAAGTGCATATGTGCTTCTGATGACCTCATATGAAGTATTAGAGTATCTACAAGACTTTTCTTGAAACCTTTGCCTGCAGAGTGGAAATATACTTCTCATGTCATATAAATTATAAAAAGTTCTCCAAACATAGAGCTGCTTACTTTTAACTAAAGCTGAAGTCATCATGGCTGTGGGATGTGGAACTTCTGAGTCTCAGATAGCAACAAAAACAAGGCATGGACACTGATTTTAATAAAGCCATTTCCCAATGATTGCCATCAAGGCATTTTAAATATTACATAAGTAACACTTACATATTCAAGCTCATCTGTAAATACTTTCTTCACAACAAAATAAGCAAATTGTTAAGGATTTATAAAACATAAAGTAGACACAAGGAATTGAGTCATCAAATACAAGCAAATTAGACTGAACAGACAAAGAGCCTGATGGGTCTGGAGCCTAAATACAAACAGTGGTGGAAATCGGGAAACAAACGCTCCTTTGGTTAATTTTTACTTACCAATACATACTGACAATTGCACTTGTAAAGCCATTTCTTGAAGCAAAAGTTAGAATATCAAAACCTACATTCCAACATCGTAAACAGTACCTTTCCTCTTAAGGTCCAAACATGTAGGTGAACTAAAGACAGATCATGCACACCTTTTATGTACGCAAAAATTTCCAAATACATGAGTTTATACAAAAAAAAATGAAAAGCCATAATGTACACATGTACCTGAACAAATGATTAACTAACATCCTTACTTTAGGTAACTTGAATAGTTGTTTATGTACACACCACCTATTTTAGAATTGTAACAGATATTAATGGTCAAGGCATATATATATATATATATAATGGTATATATATATGTACCATATATATATGGTATGTGTGTATATATGTATATGTGTATATATATATATATATATATATCCCATTATATAATTGTTACAGCAAAAGCAATAGTGAAAGCAAATATCTGGGACGGTTGTGGTACAGTGAGACAAGCTATCATGGTGGTACTTTGACTCTCGGCTGTTCCATTTACAAAGTATCTCCCTGCTAAGGCTTGTAGGAGGTTGTGGATAATGATCCACTATTTTCCTGCCACCCACGTGGGAAACCGAGATGGGATTCCTGATTCCTGGCTTTGGCCCAACAACCTGGTTGCTGCTGCCATTTAGCATATGCACCAACAGGTGGAAGATCATCACTCTTCCCTGTCTCTCCCTCTTTCTACCTAACTAAATGATCTTATGATAGTTCAGATTATTCAACTAGACACATACTTTCTTAAAGAAAGCAGCTTTTTCTCTGTAGGAAATGGTGACACAATTTTCAAGAAACAGTTTTCAAGGGATAAATCCGAGAGAACCGTTTTGAAATGTTTCCTTTGCAAAGACAGATTATTGTTTGTTTTTCCCACAGTGGTTAAGGGCCCACTTGCAATATCAAAAACCATATCTGAGATGTGGGTTCAAGTATCAGTTTCTTCATTTCCAGTTCCAACTTTGTGGGAGGCAATGCATGACGTCTCAAGAGGTTGAGCCCCTAGCACCTACATGAGAGACTCAGAGTCAGTTCTAATGTTGTGCTCATGAACTTAATTAATATCTGTTAAATGGAATTGATATATGGCAAAAACTATAAATTTTATATGTATATGTATATATATCCACCTTATACACCTGAAACAATTATTTTTAATAGTTAATGAGTAGTACATTTTACTTTTACACTGCATTGCTATGGCTTGTTTGTTTTACCAGTTTTCAACCAGTACGAAGCACCACAGGGCAGTGAGAATGGAAGACTCTCGTTTGTTTATTTTTCTTTCCTCTCTTTTCCCACGTTAGTCTTGCTGTCTCTATTCATTTGATGCTTTGGAGCTTTAACTGTTTTTTTCTTTTCTGTCTCACCTATGATCTTGAAGTCACATTCTCCCTAGGCCTTTGGAAACCCACCATTAATTATGTCATCTTGCACTTTTATCTTAAAAACCTTTCCCTTCGTTAGTTTTTTTATGTGCTCTCATAAATATACTCCTGTGTTCCTTTGGTTGAAAAAAAGCAAAAAACAGCACATACATACATACATGAACTAACATATTTTTTTCCTTGTCTACTATCTTCCCGTCTATCTCTGCTAACAATTTCAAAATTCTTTTACACCCTCAAAAAACCTATGGGTCTCAAATTTTATTTGACATTATGTGGAAATGGTAATCAGATTTCTATTCATTATAGAGTTCTATGATTTAGGTAGGTGCTAAAGAAAAATTTAAACAACAGCTTAAATACATGAATGTTTCAAATGTACAGTGTTGAAAAAACAAAATTCTGGAAAAGGTCCAAATGCCTAAGAGACAAATTCTCATTGTATCTCTTACATTGTGCAACCAAATAATAAAAAAATTAATTTATCCCAGCTGTAAGAATCCATAAGAATGACACTTAAAAATTCCTGCTAAGTATAAAAATGCTAACGAAATTGAATATTATATGAATTACAGGCATATTCATGGATATAAATAATATCTGTTTTATAATTTAAAACTTCTATGCTTTTTCTTATTTTTATCTCTTCATATCACAGTTTGAAACTTCTGGTCTGTGTAGACATAAGTCTCAAGAAATCATTCGATAATCCTTGCTAAGGCAACCACAAGCGAGGCAATAGATGAAAGCCAGGATAATTTTTAAGCTGATAATTCTGATGGCCCATGAATGATATAATAAACATCGAAATGACCCTTGGCAGAAAGCAGCTTGCCCAGCCCTGCGTATTGCTCAACAATAATATTCCTTTTGTTCCTTTTTGTTATTATTACTTTGATAAGAATCTTTAACACCAGATCTGCCCTCTAAACAAAATGCTAAGTATAAAATATAGTATGCTAAATGGGACAATTAATAGGTATAAAGCAGCAATTACAGAGCCAATAAAAGTCTTTTTCATTTCTGATGCCCCCACCAATCTTTGTCTAACTCCCCCATTATATGTAGTTTTACCTAGCTATCTTTTTTTTCTCAATTAAGTCTTTCTTTCCTGACTCCATTGTCCATATCATCTTACGCTTTGTCTTTCTTGGCATTCAGCTTATTTGTTCAACTATATGCCCATTTGTTTTTTTCTTTTGTACAAATATTGCCTTATATCAAAGAGAACTTATGATATCTGCTCAGCTGCTCCACTTCTGATCCAGATGCTGGTTGGCGCCCTGGGAAAGCAGCAGATGACTTAGATACTTGGACCCTAGTATCCATGTAGGAGACCCGCACTGAACTTCTGGCATTGGCCTGACCATTGTCTTGCTGTTACAGCCATCTAGAAAGTGAACCAAAAGATTGAAGATCTCTCTCTGTCTCTTCTTCTCTCTCTGCAACTCCACTTTTTAAATAAATAAATAAATAAATCTCTTTTAAAAAGAATCACCTTTACAAAAAATGAATGGAAAACAGATGCTTTTGAGTTGAACTATTCTCTTTCTGGTCAAAATTCTTATAAGAGTAATTTATTATTATCACAAAAGCCTCGTCTGCTCAAATTTATTCCTCATTATTCTAAAACATGACTTTTGCCCCCCACAAATCTACTGTAGCTTTTAGAAAAGTCAGCAGTGACCTCATAATTGCCTTTAGTTATTACAAGTCCTTAACTATTTGACCTCTCTGAGATATTTGATACGTTTAAAGAGAACATTCAGTAATTTGTTAAACATCTATTGAGTGTTTCCCATATGTCAGAAAAATGTGAAAATGCTGCCACTAGACTCCATCACATTTCCTTCACTAGCCCTTCAACTTCACCAACATTTTCTTCTGTCTTCCATGAGCCCTACTTGATTTCTTGTTTTTGTCAAGGATTCTTCCCAGATTTTTGCTTATGCTATTTTTGCACACTGATGAGTCTCCCTTAATCAAACTGCTCATCATCTCTTATACTGTTATGATATCGTTCTTACCACTACCTGCTAAAGTAAAACGGATTACAAGGAATTTTGTATACATTGGTCACTTTATCAGATTGGCCAGGTTTCAGATCAGATGATACAAATGATATTCAGTCTGTGGTATATGTAACAGCTGGATATTTCATTAAAAAGACTAAACATACCCTTGAGTCAAATTAGAGAAGTACTAGAGAATAGTAAGAGTGATAAGGGTCAAAAGATATGTGGAGAAATAGTGACAAATAACATGCTGGAAAGCTGGTAAGTTTAAGACAACACACTTCTTTTAAGCCATCATCTCTCAATAGCTCCCTAGCCTCTTGTTCAACAATTAACCATTCTGCAAATATTTCATAAGGCTTACTCTATGTTTGCATGGTACTAGATGGTGGGATACACAGGATGATAAAAATTATCTCTAATCATTACTCTTGAGACTTCATTACATTTACAACTTGCTTTATATCTAGCTTTTCATTTGATATGGAAAAGGAAGATTTACTCTTCAGTTATCCACACATGGCTGAAAATTGAATTTAAAGGAGACAGATTGAGGCTGCATAGAGTTTGAATTTGAATACCAGTATCATCAGTCATCAACTTGATTATCCTTGTGAGCTTAAGCTGTAGAACAGCCATTATAAACACTAACATGAAAATATTCCAATGTGATGGAAAACAAATTATTTAATTTTTTAATAAAAACACAACATAAAATAATTAACCTCACTCAGGTACAGGAGCCACTATTTATGATTTTGCTTCACTGAATACTGTGTTTTAGGTCTACAAAAACCAAAGACATTCACAGAAGGAAATTCTCAGCTGTTTTCAAAGGAAGGGGGCAAATATGGAAGTCTGGGTAACTTTCTGAAGTATTTAGGACAACAGTTTGAAGAACATATTCCCAACCCCAGGATGTAAAATACATGTTTGGAGAAAGTAGACACTTGTGAGTGACATACAGCAGGGTAAAGAGCCTTCACTGAAATCAAAGTTTTTAATTCAGTTTTTTTTTTTAAATTGATTTAAAATATGTCTAATAGTATTCACAGTGAAACAAAGCAATCATGGGAACATACTTTTTAAAATGTTTATTCATTTTTATTGGAAAGTCAGATGTACAGAGAAAAGAGAAGAGAAGAGAAGAGAAGAGAAGAGAAGAGAAGAGGAGAGGAGAGGAGAGGAGAGGAGAGGAGAGGAGAGGAGAGGAGAGGAGAGGAGAGGAGAGGAGAGGAGAGGAGAGGAGAGAAGAGAAGAGAAGAGAAGAGAAGAGAAGAGAAGAGAAGAGAAGAGAAGAGAAGAGAAAAGGAAGATCTTCCACCCACTGATTCACTCCCCAACTGGCCACAACAGCTAAAACTGAAGGCAGGAGCCCAGAGCTTCTTCCAGGTCTCCCACATGGGTGAAGGGTCTCATGGCTTTGGGCCTTCCTTGATTGTTTTTCCAGACCACAAGCAAGCAGCTGGATGGGAAGTGAGTCCACCAGGATTAGAACTGGCTCCCATTTGGGATCCTGGCATGTGCAAGGCAAGGACTTTAGCCGTTAGACTATCGCGCTGGGCCCAGGTTTATAAAAATTTTAAAACTGAAATTAGGAAAGCATAAAGAGGTTATGAAATACCAGTCAAAACAGTGTAGGTGGTATTCTGGCTAAGCTGCTTTTACATTGTATATAATGCAATTCCATTTTTCTGAAAAAAATTTTTGTATTTTACTATTTCCTAAACATTAACAGCAATGACAAGTCTCACACAAGGCCTTCAAAATGTACTGAACATAGTTCTGATTAGAAAAATATCCCCAACCATGGATTCTCATCATTATATTCAGCTACTTCAACACTTCTGAGGAAAGACTGTGAATGGTATGAAAACTGCAAGTAAAATTCAAAGGACAAATTTCTCGTATGAGTACTAATCTTCTCATAGAAAATTACCTTTCACTAGTTTTACATATATATATATATATATATATATATATATACACACACACACATATGTATATATGGTTTTCTTTTAAAAAAAGTAAACATAATCTAGATATTGTTGAATGTAGACTGGATTTTGTTGAATTTCATGACCAGAAATATATGTATGTGAAGGAAATTAGTAAACCATAGTTTAATGTTGTTTTAAATAAATATAATGACTGAATTTTAAAAATATACACAGCAGTGTCCTCTCACATTATTTTTGCAATCTTTTGAATTACACTTTTTGTTTTGTGTGTGTATGTTTTAATATCTTTTGAAAGATTTGCAGAGAGAGAAGGAAAGAGACAGAAGGGTTTCTATCCACTGGTTCAATCTCCAAATGCCTGCAATTTCCAGAATTGAGCTGACTCCAAGCTGGGAGCCAGGAGCTTCTTCTTGGTATCTTACATGGGCACAGGACCTCAAGAACTTGGGCCAGCCTCTGCTACTCTCCCACACCATATGCTGAGAGCTCAATTGGAAGTGGAAGGACCAGGATACAAACTGGTACCTATACAGGATGTTAACACCACAGGGTGGAAGGCTAGCCTATTGAGCCATGACACCAGCCCCTGAGTTACAGATTTTTAATCTCAAACTTACCAGTGCAGAAATTAGGCAAGTCTAGAAAGGGTTGAACAGTAGCTCATAATCAGATGTAGGTGATAGAGATGAGATCTTACTAATAAGAGTTCTAGGAACTCTTATGTAATGGAATAATGGCTAAAAATCTAAGCAAGAACAGGAAAAAACCCCCCTTTTACGTCAAGATAAATAATTTATGAGAAAAAAACCACCTGAAGTAATCTACAAAAACTCAAAAGTATGATACATGGCATGCTAGCACTTGGGTTCCCATGTGAGATAATATTGTTTTCAGTAGATCTCAATAAATATAGATCAACAGGCAATAAACATATATTCCTTTAGTTAACATTTTCCAAGACAATGTCAATCAAGAATGGGGAAGGGAAACTAAATTAATGAAGATTCTGTAATCTACTTGAGTAACATAAAGTAAACAGCTTGTCCACCCAGCTTAAATCGGTAGTTCCGAAATAATCACACAGGAGAATGATGAGACCCTTCGACCTGTTATGCTATCTTATAGCTGCTGTATAGTCTGTTAGCAGCCACAGACTTATGGACCTTAGACTTGGCCTACCCGACAACCTGCTGCATTGCAAAACTTACCTTGGGCAAGCAGGGCCACAGCAAGCAGGACATTACAGCCAGAACATCCCGTGCAAAGCAAGGGGAATAGAACCTCCACTCTTGTTCCTGTTCAAATTAATTCTTCCCCTGTTCCAATATAGATGATTAGTTCCTCCCCTGTTTCAATATAGATAATTAATTCCAGGAAACTCCTCCCTTTCTCCTCCTCCCCTAGAGAAGAAGGTATATATATGAGGAGTAAAATAAAGAGCAAGAGACACTCTTTTCCACCAAGTACATGTGTCCATGTGTTTCTTGGGCCAGCAGCCCGGTGGCTAGCAGCCCGGCATTCCCAGTCCACCCTCAGGGTTTGAGCGTCGTGTCCTACAGGCCTGGACAATATTCGACGTTCTTATTACATTATTGTTAGGATCTAAATTTCCCCTATACTCAGGCAGTTAGTACACCTCAAAATTATGTGTTTAAGGAAGGAATTAGGAGGTCAGCCTTTACCTGCTCTCATGTCTGAGCGGATTTTGACTTTGTTTCCTTTGACCATCTTTACATCGTAAAAATATGTAAAGCATCTTGTGGTTGTAGGGTCATAGTGAAGTCAACCCTCAAACTACAAATGTTGAAAGAACCTGCATAACTAGATATGATGATATTGTCAGGTGGAAAGTTAGAAACATAATATGTTTTATGGTTTAAAAAGTTTGCTACTCTACCTTCACACAAAGAATGCTACAAATGACCAGGGATTGGTCTAAATAAATACGGGCTTATAAAACAGTTATGCTTAATGTGAACCTTAGATGTAGCAAGGGAATTTACAAGTTTAATGTTGAGTACAGCAGAAAGTAAGAGAAGAATTGTTTTAAAGACTTATTAAAATTAGAAATTCCTTATTTTGCAATATGGGTATCATATGATAATCTATTTGTTGAAGGACCTGACAAAGTTAATTTTCGACAAAATATTAATAATTATAAGAACTGCTAATAGTAATAATACTTATGGTGATATTATTTCAATTTAAACCATCACACATTTATTGGACACTTGCTACATATAGGTCAAGAAACATGCACTGTACAAGAAGACAATTCATAGATTACATTTACTTTTATTTCATTTTTCTGTGGAAAGCGTTTCAATCACAATTGTAAGAGAATAACAGCAGATAGAAAAAGGAAACATTGAAGCCCAACATGATGGCTCAGTGGCTAAAAATCCTCACCTAGCATGTGTCAGGATCCCATATGGGCACTGGTTCATGTCCCAGCTGCTCAACTTTCCACTTCAGCCACAGCTGTTGCAGTCACTTAGATCAGTGCATGGAAGATCCTTTTCTCTCTCTTACTATTGATAAATCTGCCTTTCCAGGGAAAAATGAAATAAAGTAAAATGAGTCCTCCCAAGAAATAAAGAAATGGAAACATCTGATATTCTAGGACTCAGATAGAGGGAGAAGTTACTAGAGAGACTTAAAATTAAAAAATAAAACTGTATCTTTAAATTTAAATATATTATTCAGATATGTTATATATAGCTTCTTTAAACATAGGGCTTCTTTGTTTAATATACTATACTAAATGTGTAATGTTTGAAAGTTATTTTTAAAATATTTTTGCTAAATAGACAACATGATTTTTGACAAAATTATTGTAGTTATTTAAAAACACATTTTAAATAAAATAACATGATACAATACAAACCTACATGCAAAGTGTGTATTATTGATTTTTTTGCAATAATTTTTGCAGAAAATGGCCACTTTATATTTTTTATTACAACTATTTTCTGTGTGAGCCTTTGATGGAATGTCTTCACATGAGAGATGTTTTAAAATTCTATTAAAGAAGTTAGTCAATTATGGATAATCCATTGACTGAATGAGGTTTCTATCAACAGACTAAAGTGGTTGAATGACCTGTTTGAAATTGGGTTGTAGATTGAATCTATTCACGAAAACATGTTTGCTATTGATTGGTTCTAAGAGAATTTGATGATTTAGCTTTAATGTAAGAACTATAGTTAGTGTTTCTAAGCTCTGCTTGAATATCTTTTGTTAATCTTGTTCACAAGGAAGCCAAATTATTTCTTCCTCATAACTGCCGTGCAATTTAGCAGGATTAGTTTAAGTGTGAATTATCAAGTATTTTTTCCAGCTGCCCCCTGTCAGGCTATAATCCCGTACAGAGCCTTGTCAGAGGTCACTGAGCTCTCCACTAATGCACTTCATTAGGGGAAGAGAGCAAAATGCTTCAGCACACAAATGGCAAGCAAGGTATAGCAGAACTGGAAATTCCAAACAAATATCACACCAGGTTCTCAATCTGCCAAATTTTAAATATTGCCTTCAGAATACTATAAATAATTCAGAAAACATTATTGGATTGAATGTTTGTAATGATTTGGCATTCTTTTTTAACATCTGATAAAAATTTGCACTTTTAAATTCAAGCCATTAATGATGGATATGCCATTAAAGAAAACTGTAATTTTTAAAAAGCTTCTCTATTTTCATAGTTACCCATTTAGATCAATTTTGCATTTTAAAATATTCAATTCCTCCTGACAACAAAATGTTACTTTTTTCCCAACACTTGAAACTTCTGAAAAGCCATCAACTTTCAATTTGCAAATATAGAAACAGGCAGAATTAAAGAAATTTGAAGTTGTACAGATATAACCTTTTGTACAGGAATATTTGCTGATTTCCTAAAAAATTCTTCCAAAACAGTTGCCCACCCCCACTTACAAAGATTACTTGACAATAGATCTTTGAGAAAACTGTATTTTTAGTACCTTACTATTGAAATTGTTATTATTGGGCTTTATACTTATAGGAACAATCCTGGAAGATTATTCTCCACCATGAGAAAAACTAATGTTCATGATGCAGCATACTATAATACATTATTGCTACTTCTATTGCCACATTTAGATAACCTTAACCAAAAATAAGGGGAATATGAGTCTGAAAATATTTTGTATAGAATTGGCAAATGAACCTGATTTTCTTATGTAAGTATCAATTATTTCTAGCAAAGAACCAAAATTTTTAATCATGCCTGTCAAAAGTACAAAAGTAATCTACATAGTCAAGGACTATAAAATGGTCAATATCTGTGCATGACTCTCTCAACTGGCAAACATGTTGCTATTTTCAGAAAATTTTTTCCTCTGGAACAATTTATTTTAGTACCAGTAGGCTGTAATTTAAAGGCAAAGGCATATATAAAATACAGTAAAACACTTTGAAAGTCTTAGGAAGCTCTGTAGTAAGTCTAACATTGTGCTTGCTCATCTTAAATTGTTCAAATTTATTTTTTTTCAAACAAATAATGCAAAATTGATGTTTCATCTTTAGAAATTATCTACATCAATAGGAATTAGTTCTCTGTAAAGAGAGCTATAGTGATTTTGCCATTTCTCTTCTATAAGCTGATTAGGCAAATATTAAATATTTTTGGCAGATATGTCATTGGTGTATTCTTACCATTTTCCTTTTACCTTTTTTTCCTTCATTTTTTCATGCAACACAGTGGACATCAATCAATGTAAAAACTCATCAGTGAATGAAATTTACAAAATAGAATTGTGGTAAAATTTCTCAAATATTCATTATATCATATGCAAAGAAATCCAGAAGTGTGCAATTAATTTCAATAACCCTTTGAAAACTACTTACCCAAGCAATGTTCAAATATTCAATGTTTTTTTTATAATTGGTTAACTCTCTTTTGTTACATGATTATAAACAGGTATCCCTAAGATATTTTCTTCTCAAATATTTTAGAAAACTTTAGATATTTTCTATACCAAGACTTAATCGTGTGACATTTTATATGCTCTCACATTTCTTTTTCTACATAATTCGCAGTCTCCCATTGGACCTCCATGGCAGAAGAGATTAAATAAAGTTTTCTAATATTCCAGTGCTTCACATTAAGGATCAAGTATATAAGCTCTTCTCAGCAAAAGGCTCATAGGTTTCAAGTTTAATTAAAGTTTCCCAGTGGTCTGCAATGATCTCAGCATTCTGTCTTTCACTTATGCCTGTGTTTTTACCTAAAACTAACTTTCATTTCAGGGAAAACTTTCAGTACTCAACATCATATTAAAATTAATTATGTGGGCCGCGGTGCCATTCTGCATAGGCACCATTATTCCCCCAAGGCCAGTAGAGCAGAGTGGGCCTGGAAACTCCCAACATTTTGGGTCCCAGATTGCCCCAGGCTCGCATGCTGGCATGATATGTTAGTGCACTGGACTTGTGGACTTATTAACATGCTTGAGTCCTGGCTGAACAGAGGGTTTGGGTCTAAGGCTGGCATGTGTGCCAGAGGACTGGTTCTGGGACTCCAGGTGGGCTGGCAGGGCCCAAGGCCATCATATAGCCCCAATGGGAGACTGAGCTGAGAAACACCTGAGTTCCCAGGTGCAAGGGCTGTGGACTGACCAGGAAAGGGGGATAGGATGTGTGGGAGGGGTTTCCGCTGAGGGAGTGTGTTGCAGGTAAGGGATGACTTTCAGGGTACTTATGCTGACAAGGCCACTGTACTTACAGGTAACTGAGCGGCTGAGGCTAAGCAGTTTGGTAGAGGGAAGCTAGAGGACCTTTCTGAGTCAGAGTAATTCACCTGCCCACACAGGACACGTGAGCTGGGCTAGTTAGCATCCATCACCACTGGCTACCACCCTTCGGTTCACACTAAAGTTAGGACTGGGACCCTCTCTGGCAGGGCTCAATCACAGTATCTGCCAGTGAGTATCGGAACAGGGGATGAGTAATGAATGATAGGCTGAGCCATGACAATGACCAGCATGCAAGAACCAGGTCTAGGGACAGATTCTGTAGGGGAAATATGGACTCACAGCTGTGTAACTCTGATATCTGCTGCCTTGCTCAGGAGCTAGGGCAGGGGACAGGAATTCTCCCCCACCCCACCGATATTCATGGGTAATGGGGTGGCGAACAGGCTGGGCTAGTCCAGGCTACAGCACCTGTATGAGCACCCAGGAATAGGGTATGGCTGGGCCCAGTTGCAAATCTGTCAGCACATGTAAAGGCCAAGATAGGGGATTAACTATACCATGTAAGGGCTTAACACACACTGGCACATATAAGATCTGGGTCAGGGAGTAGGCCAGGTGGGAAACTTGGGAAACTCCCCTGGTAAGGTTTAGCTTCAGCTGGTGAGCATGTGAGTCAGTATTGGGTGTTGGTCAGGTCAGATAAGGTTGCTCCACTTGCTGGCAAGAGTATGGGTTGATACTGGTGGGAGAGGGGAAAGAGGGTAAGGATATTGGGGAGGGATGGTGAACTGATCAGCGCCAGGTCAAACCTTAGCACACTGGCATGTGCAGGAGCCAGGATGGAGTACAGCCCATGTCAGGCTAGGTTATCACACCTACCAGTTTGCATGAAAGCCAGGGATGGGAGCAGACTAGGCAGAGCTGGGCTGCAGCACCTGCCAGCTAGAGCTAGGACTGGGGAGGGCTGGGACAGGTCAGGCTGATGCAACTAATGGCAAAGGCAAAAGTAGGGCTGGGCTATGCCAGGTAAGATTATAGCAACTACTGGCATACACAAGATCTGTGACTGGAGACAGGCTTTGTCAGATTGTAGTTGGGTTGTGGTTCCCACTGGTGAGCACAAGAGCTGAAAAGGGGAGTGAACATGGCTGCAACATCCCTCGGTATAGGTGTAGACTGAGTCTGGGGTGTGCCAGACTGGTCTAGGCTCTAACACCCGCTGGTGCTCGTGGGAGCTAGGGTGATGTAAGACCAGCTGGATTAAGTCTCTGCACCCACTGAATCATGCTAGAGCTGTGTTGAGGGGCATACCAGGTGTGACTGGGCTGTAGCATCCAACAGTGAGAGCCAGAATGTTTCAGGCCAGGCTTGGCTGCAGCACTCAGCAGCATGAGCTGGAACAGGAGGAAGGCTGGCCTGTGCCAGATTACAGAACCCACCAACTAGTGCAAATGTGAGGTTTGGAAGAATTGCCTCCCTTTTTATTGTTTTGAATAGCTTGTGGAGGACTAGTGTAAGTTCATGAAATGTTTGGTAGAATTCAGCAATGAAGCCATTTGGTCCAGGATTTTTCTTGTTGGGAGGGATTTAATTACGGATTAAAGCTCAGTCCTGGTTATAGTTCTATTAATAACCCATGAAAAAATTTTATACCTTCAACAAATGCTGTTGGGACAACTGGATAACATCCTGCAGAAGTAAGAAGCAAAACCCCACCTCTCACCTTATACAAAAGTCAGCCCTAAATGGATCAAGAACCAACTAAAAATTAATCTACTGTATGAACCAGCTATCTCACTTCTTGGAATATATCCAAAAGAAATGAAATCTGCTTATGAGAAACTGACCTGCAACCTTATATTTACACCAGCACAATCTACAATAGTGAAGACAAGGGTAACAACTCAGATGTCAATCAAAAGAGAAGTGTATAAAATTTGCCATTAAAAAGATTCTACTCAGCCATTAAAAAGAACAAAATTATATCATTTGCAACAAAAAGGTTCCAATTAGATACCATTATGCTCAGTGAAATAAGCCAATCCCAAAAAGGCAAATATCAGATGTTCTCTCTGATATAAGGCAACCTTCATGCAAAATATAATATCAGTAGATGATTAGGTATAGGCAAATATATGCATATCTATAGGTAAATATATGCTATAGGTAAATATACATATATTTACCTACAGCGACTGTATAATGTAGGCAAGCATATCATGAGGTGAAGATGCAGTACAGTACGTATCTCTACTTATGAATAAAAGGTGACTACTAATGAAACTGTTAAATATATCTTGACCATAGGATGCTGGACTGTCTACCATTGTCTTGATACACTTAAATAGAAGAATGATGGAGTTGTGATTGTTGTTGAAGGACTATACTGCTATAATATATGGGAAATCACTGCAAAGGAGAAGGAGGAATGTTAAGGGTGGAAGGGGAAAATCCCTGAACCTAAGGAGTTGTATCATGAAAAATAAAAAGATATTTTAAAAAGGCATATGCTTAAGCTAAATCAATCAATAAGCAAATAAATAAATTGTAAAATTAATTTATTTTATTTTTTATTTGAAAACAAAAAAGAAAGGTATTTCCCATTTGCAAATTCAATGTTTAAGCATCTAAAATAACTCCAGTTCATCTAGGCCAAATTAGGAGGTTGTGAATTAAATCTGGCTCTCCCATTTTGGTATAAAGACCCAAACACTTGATCTGGTAGCTTCCCAGGCTGTATATTAGCAGGAAAGAAGAATCAAGAGAATAGCGGGTATTCAAACTCTGGCACTTTTATATGGGTTTGGGCATTCAAAGTGGTAATTTAAATATTATACCAAGCACCTACCCTGATATTTTCATTTTAAAAATCTTTTATTTTAAAATCTTCAATTGAGTTATTAATATCGATTAAGACTTCTTTAGTAAGTAAATAAAAAAATTCATCAAAGATCCCTATGATAGTGCCTAACACATAGTTGATATCAACCCACCCATCCATTCCATTCCATTCATTCATGAAATATTCATAAAACTTTTTGAATAGCATTTGGTTTACTTGCATAGACTATGCATTGAGACTACAGGTTAATAAGACATCCCATTGTCCTATTCTGAGGATTTCATGGTCTAGTGGATTAAACACACACACACACACAAATTTAATATGTGAACAAAAATGAAGTGAGAGAGGTATATAGCAGGATATCATGGAAAAAATAGGATAGGGACACTAAACATGCTAATTCTATTAGAAGAAAGGTCAGAACAAATGAAATCAGTGTTCAATTCCAATTGACTTGACTATTTTATTTTATTATAGGAAACTGCTATAGAAAAATATGCTTTAAAGAAGAACATGTGTGAGAAGTGTCTTAATGTCAAACGATATCGAGTCTTCCTTTTACAACATAATTTGTGGTACATAAAATCTGAACAAGACTGTCTCATTGTATTGTGTTTAAAGTAAAACAACCACATCTGATATTCATTTAGGGATTGCTATATATTAAACAAAGTCCTGAGAATTTTACATATATAATTTATTTAATCCTAACAATGGATCATTGAGGTAGGCTTTAACACTGTGTATCTATGATAGGCCTTGAACTGTTCTTCCTACACATACTCGCTTAATGATATAATCTAAATACGTTTTCTATAAATAAATTATTATTTAAGTCTCTGATTTAGACTCCCCTCTGAATTCAAGATCCATGCGTCTTACTGCGTTGAGTATATAACAGGCCTTAAAAACCTGGAATACTGCATTTGTGTCTATATTCATTTAAAAAAATTGTTTTGTGTCTTTTTACTTTCTACTTTTTATACCCAAAATTTTAGTTACCCAGAACAGTACTCTCCAGTTCCTGTAAGCAATCCATTTACAAAGGCTGTTAGCAGTATTTTCAGAAAGACATTCTGATACCTACCTTATTTTCACTTTTACTATCATCAAGCTGAAACTTCATCCCATACATTTGTCTAGATTCTTATGAAAGACCCCTAGGCAGTCTCCTACTTGAATCTACTCCTGGTACACCCAACAGAGCAATCCTGGGCAAACACAAACCAGATCAGTCCACAGTTCTGCTTAAAACATGTTCGTGGCCTTGCAGATCACACAGAATACAACCAAACTGCAAATGATCTATGTGGCCAGGAAATTCTATGTCTTTCATCCTTTTCATGTTTCCCAGAAGTTTTATACCTTCACTTTCTGTGTTGGTAAGATCTTTCTCTGATAGAGAAGCCTCTCTTCCTTAAGCTCTCCTCTCATGTCATCTTCTCCATGAGGCATTTACTGATGTCCTATTTATTTCCTATACTCTTTATCTACCTTCTTTTCCTTCTATCTTCTCTAACTATATTTTACTGTCCAACATTCTGCATATTTTTGTTACTGATCTCTATTGTCTGATTTATCTAGTTAGATTGCAAACTTTATGTCAGTGTTTCTGTCTTGGATTATTGCTCTTTGTTGAACACATAAGACAATGTCTGGAACATATTAGGCATTTCAAAAATACTTCCGGAATGTCTGAGCAAACTTGTGTTGCACATTAAGGGATGATACCAGGAGTCTATCTGCTCATCCCAGGTTCTGCACTCAGAAGAACCATTTCATCTCTGAATCCCCAGTCCTTTCAGGAAACTGAAACCATTACTGGAATTTCTTTAAAATCAAAGCTCTGGCAACCAATGTAACTGAACATTGAGTGTAGAATATTTTCCTTATTAAGGGCTATTGCAAAATTGAATGCATTCTGGAGGAGCTCAGAACATTCAAAACTGTATCCTAGCCCCAGAGACCCCCGGTAATCTTCCAAATGCTTTCACCACAGAAGCAGTGGATACCTCATCAAGGACTGTCAGTATGGGCACCAAAGACCATATTCCAACTGCCAAGGAGATCACAGGGAATTTGAATGCCCTCGTAGGCTAAGAACTCTGAGGTCAACCATTTCCTATAGGATCTCCTACATGAGATGAAAGAAGCCCAGAACCCTTCTCACAGGGTCTAATGACATCAGAACAACAGCCAGGAGCCCTGGGTGGTCCTCAGAGACAGAATAATAGTAAACTTTTTTCTGGACTCAGGAAATGAGCTTTCTCTGGTCTTTACTTAGTTCCGTCTTTAGCTCCATGTACTCTCTTGAAATGACCATCAGGGTCGCTCCAGAGCCCCCAAAATTAGATCAGATAGACAGACAGAGACTAACAAGGAAAACTTAGAACAGACAAGAAAATGTCAGCTTGAATTCTCATATACCTCACTAGGTAGGACATAAAGATGAATTACTTCTCATTAACTAAGTTATTGAAGATTTCTCTGTGCACCCCTCCTCAATTTTTAATATATAGCTTGTTAGAGTTGTAAGCCTGTTTGGATTATCCTAAAATTCACAAAGTTCAGTGAAATCTCTCTTGAATACTATAAACTGCAAAATATATTTTTAAAAAGACTTGAGACAGCTGAATAATACCCTACAATCATTTTAAGGTTATGTACAAACCAAAATTGAGATGTCAATGAAGTAGTTACAGAATTTGGTTAAGAATTTGCATTTTCTATCACATTGGTCATTCAGTAGCATGTTAGTTAACTTCATGATGTTGTAAATTTCCATTTTTCATCCTGTTGTTGGTTTTGTATTGTAGATTTTCATTTAAGGGAATAATATTCTGCCATCACTACTTTCAGATCAAAGATGGACTCCCAATGAAATTGTCAAATGTATCTTGACAATAAGATGCTGGAATCTCTGCATGGTCCATGCCCGCAATGATGGAATTATGACTGTTTATGAACTATATTATTGTAATAATATAGAGGAAATCAATATGATGGGAAGGTCTTTGAGAGGGGTTAAGGGAAACCCCAGAGCCTATGGAACTGTGTCATAAAATAAAATTATTTTTAAAAGGGCTATTGCAAAATTGAATACATTCTGGAGGAGTTCAGAACATTCAAATCATGTCATATTGTGTCAAGTCCTGGCAAAACTTCACATGGTTCTAGAGTCTATACACCCACCCCCCCACACACACACACAACTGTATGCTGAATGAATCCCACACTTGTTCAAATTATCTGTAAAACACACATATACCGTCTTTCTCATTATACTAAATTGGCATTGATATCCAATAATATTCTGCTCCCTAAACAGAGACACACCTGTACAGGCTAGTATAAAAGTGAAGTTGACAACATCTTTTATGTATTAGCTTATATCTTGGCCAAAGATTTGTTTGCTGCCATGGAGACTTGGATTTAGAGCTGTTTTTAATGTAACATAATAGAACACATATAGAGAGTATCAGCCAACTTTAAAAAGTGTATATTGAACACCTACCCTGTCCAAGGCATAATGAGTTTAGAAAGAAGGATGAGAAGCAGTTCTACCGTAAAGGATATTATGGTTTGTGTGGAAACAAAAAATAAATAAAATATGCATGAAATTGTTATCAAAATATCAAGACTCAATTTATAATCCTGGCTGGAAACAATCAAGATAAAGATAAACCAAAGTTGTGAAGGATAACTGCATGAAGAAATTGAAAAGTTCCTTTAGTAGTAAAAATGTGCTGTGTTTCAGGTGCTTTGCTTATATTGCCTCACTTAATCATCACAGTCATGGCAACCATATGGGTTTTTGTATTACTATGTGATTGTTATAGGTGAGGAAATTGTGCTGAGATCCATTAAGTATTTATTGCAATCTTATTACAGTAATTTTAGATCTCCAACCAGGAATATAATACCAAGTTTGTATGATGATACAAAATGATTGGTTTCTGCTCTTTATGAAACAGAAATTTGGGTTAGAAAAGTTAGAAGAAACAAAAATTCAATGTTACATTGAATCATTCTGATAAGAACAAATTTTCTTCCACCAAAAAATCTGGTGCACACTGGTGGAAGTAGGAACTGTGCAAAATTATTAGGAATGACAAAGATGAAATTTCCTCCAGAAAGCAGGGACTCCTTGATCAGGCAGATTTCTTCTACTGTGTGGCATGTATATAAATCACAATCACACTGTTAAATCGCAAAATGCATAATTGTGCAAGCCTAGTAGAAGTGAATTTTTTCTCATCCTTGTGAAGTCAAACTTGAAGGATTCTTTCTTAGAAGAGTGATTTATGGAGTGAGAATACTTTTATCACATATCTACCATAGGGAATCAGTAGATTCCAAGGTCTTCAAGCTTTTCAGTTTCAAACTGATGGAACAGGGACTGCTTAACTAATACATACAGAGTCTTCATTCAACAATCCTCAAAGAAGTTAATTCTATCTGAATTTTCCTACAATCACCTAAAGTCACTTACCCACATTCATTTACAAGAGAAAAAAACTGAGAAGTGTTTTCTGTCTTTTTTCTCCAGGAATGAAACAGTTTTCATGAAGAGATGATGGCGCCTGCCTTGGTATATAAATTCTACTATTGGTGTGGGATGAGAAGGGGCATTAGAGGAAGGTAAAACCCCATCACAGAAAACCTTTTACTTCATTGTGAAGAGCTTCAATTTGTATTACCAAACATTCATCATGCATAGTCAGTCACATAAGGTACTATTTGCAAAAAATAAATCCCAATTTTTGCCTGCAGATTAATTATATTTTAGTAGGAGACACTATAAAAGTAATGATAAAAGGTCATGATTTATATGTGGATATATGTCGAAAGAAGAAATGTAGAAGAAAGGAATTGATATGATCTAATTTGTTTTATAAGTACTATTCGATTATGACAAGCATGACACATTTGGAAATGGAAGAACTAACAGAATTGAAATAAAATATTATTATTAAAGGAAGGCAGTATTAGTGGGATGAAAATTAAAATTAAAAATAGGAACTTGCAATTTACTGTGTATGGAGGATGGAGGAAAAACCATACAAGACATAGATATCTGGCTTGGGAAAGGTAGGGAATAGATTTACCACCAACTGAAATGTGAAAGGCAAGATTATTCAGCTTAGGTGAAAATAAAATTAATTCATTGAAATGACTGAAAATCCTAGTTGGATATGTCTATCAAAATTTTGAGCACTGTGCTAGACTGAAAAAATGCATCCTCCCACTGCCGCCCGCACCTCCAACAGAAAGCTCATATCCTAATCACTGGAACCTTGCAGAGTAAAAGGGAATTTCCATATATTATTAAGGGTCTTCATTAGAAAAATTATCTACTCTTATCCTGATGGACCCCGTATGATCAAAAAACCCTTAAAGTGGAGTTAAGAGGACAAAATTCTGTTAGTGGCTTTGAAGATAAAAAAAGGGGGGGGATGTGAATTAAGGAACATAGCCTTAGGAAAGTAGGAGTATCCCACACTGGTGTAGGGTCCCAAGGCTTTGACCCATCCTCTACTGCTTTATCAGGCCACAAACAGGAAGCTGAATGAGAGTGGAGCAGCTGCGACACAAGCCAGTCCACATAAGGCATCCTGGAGCTTGTAAGACAAGGAATTTGCCACTGAGTCGTTGTGCCTGGCCCTTGCCACTACTTTTGATTTATCCCAGAAAACTCATTTTGGCCTTCTTTCCTAAAGATCTATAAGAGAATAAATTTGCAGTGCTATGTCACTAAGATTTTTTGAATGTCCAATAACAATGAGAAACTAACTCAGGTATAAGTATTCAACTTCGTAGAATGAATATATAGGCAGTTGATAATACAGGAAACTAGATTCAGTTACTCTGAAAGTGTGAGGAAAATAGACCCTGAAACAACCTAAGAATTTAAAAAAAGCTTATTCATAAGCAAGGGAGTGATAGATCAACCTAGAATGGATGGGCAGAACTGTAAGAATATATCATTAAAGAACCTCAAGTTTATAAGCAGAAAAATTGGTCAGCAGATTAAAGCAAAGTATAGGACGAAAGTGTTCACCAATGGTAAGAGCTGGAACAGTAGGAGGTGTTATACCAGCAAAGAAAATAGACTAGGATGAGAATTGATCATCTTTGAGCATAGGTATCTACAAAAAACTAATGGTGTTTCACAATCAGTTATAAAACTTTGCTACCCAGTTCAGACTCATCATTTCTACATTTCTATACTGTCCCACCTCCATGGAATGCTATTGATACAAACTAATCATCCTTAACTGATTTTGTAACAGAACTTACTTTATTGATGCTCGAATTGAGTCTTCTTTCTAAAAATCACCCACATTGTGGCATAAGGATAAAGTTGATGACTGTGATGCCAGCATCTCATATGGATGCCGGTTCATGTTCTGGCTACCCCATTTCTGATATATGGATGGCCTGGGAAAAGCAGAAAATGACTGAAATATTTGGGTGCCTGCCACCAACATCCCACATGACAAACTCAGATTAGGCTTGTGCTCCTGGACATTGCTGTCATCTGGAGAGTAAACCAGTGGATGGAAAATTGTATCTATATGTCTCTTTCATTCTCACCTGCTCTCTATATATAAAACTCTGACTTTTAAATAAATGAATAAACAAAATGAAAAATACCAGGTTGGGGCCAGGTGCAGTAGCCTAGCAGCTAAAGTCCTAGCCTTGCACTCCCAGGATCCCATATGGGAGCCAGTTGTAATCCCAGCAGCCTCATTTTCCATCCAGCTCCCTGCTTGTGTACTGCGAAAGCAATCAAGAATGGACTAAAGCCTTGAGATCCTGCACCCACATGGGAGATCCAGAAGAGGCTCCGGACTCCCGGCTTCGGATCGGCTCAGCTCTGGCCATCGTGGCTGCTTGGGGAATGAATCAGTGGATGGAAGATCTTCCTCTCTGCCTCTTCTCTATGTGTATTTGATTTTCCAATAAAAGTAAAATAAATCTGAAAAAAAAAAACAGGTTGACATTTGTACTAGCAGTTGAGACATGATTTAGCATTTTATGTAGTAATTGATTTGATAACCAGCTGTTTGATGACCAGCTTCTTGCTAGTGCAAATGGTGAGTAGCAGCAGCGATGGGTTAAAAATAGCAATTGATTCTTTTTTTTAATTGCTGCTAATTAATTCATTTTTATTTGAAAGGCAGAGTTAGAGGGAGGGAGAAAGAGAAGGGGAGGGAGAAAGAGAGAGATTTGTCCATCAGCTGGTTCACTCCGCAAAAGGCAAATATGGTCACAGCTGGGCTGGTCCAAAGCTGAGAGCCAGGAGCTTTTCCAGGTCTCCCGCTTTAGTGCAAGGCCTTCTTTGCCTTTCCCAGGCACATTAGCAGGGAGTTGGATCAGAAATGGAACATCAGGGTTTCAAATGGTGCCAATGAGAGATCCAGTGCCGACTACTCAACAGCACCATTCCCCAATTATGATTTGCTATGTGATGTGTCGATATCTTGACTTAATTGAGTGTTAAGCCTCTGATTGTGAATGAAAGTGTGCTATTGTAAAACCTATGAAAAACATTATAGTAAGAGGACAAAATAGGGTGAGATACATCACTAACCTCCTATGTCTATATTATGATTTATGGCATATTTGTCCATTTTACATAAATGTTAGAAAAAACATTTTAAAAATGACCCTACCTATACAAGAGTTTGGTTGAGTCTGGGCCCCCAGGTTTCACCTGCTACAGCTGTTGTTGGCATTTGCAGAGTGACTCACCAAAGGAGTGCTTACTCTCTCTCCCCCAGCCTCACTGTGTGTCTTTCTCTCTCTCTCAAATTGTTTTTAAAAATAAAATAAATTCAATACCTCATGGTTCAAGACTATATTCTGACTTAAGGATAGAGCATGGATTTCCATGGGCAGAGGTGAGAGACTAGTAGCAGTGAAATAACCATGATGTTAGATTCCTTCACCCACCTGTGGTTGCTACTCACTAAATTGATTTTGCATCATTTCATTCACATTTGCAATCCTGTATGCTAAGCAGCAGAATCACTCACTATGTATTCAGAAAAATGGATTTGAGAAATTTATCAACTTGTTCAAGAAAATAGATAACATGTTGCAGAAACAAACTCTCAATCTATGTCTATATCATCCAAATTTCAGTTCATTTCACTACTCCATTATCTGTTGTTCGAAAGAATAAGACTAATGGGAAGGAAACAATATTTCATAGAGTACAATAAAAGGAAGACATATCATAAAGTTTTAGATTTTTAAGGTTAATTTATTTGCTTGTTTAAAGTCAGAGCCGCAAAGAGAAGGGAATAAACTGAGAGAGATCTTCCATCACCTGATTCACCGCTCAGATGGCCATAATAACCAGATCTAGAACAGGCCGACTCCAGGAGCTTCCTCCAGGTTTCCCAAGCAGGTGCAGCAACCCAACCACTTGGTCCACTCTCTGTTGCTTTCCAAGGCCATTAGCAAGGAACTGGATCCAAAGTAAAGCAGTCAAGACACAAACCAGCGCCCATATGGGTTACATCACAGACAGCAGCTTTATGTACAATGACACAGTACTGCTCCCTCCCCCCATATAGTTTTCTACACCATAGATGTCTTGCATAGTGTTTTTAATGATGGTTATTTTATTTTATTACACAATGAATTCTTCAACTAATGCCTGCATAATGAAAATGTAACTTGATTTTCACCCTTACACTTTGATGATTTGAGTATTTACTAACTGATTATAATGTATGGGGAGGTATTTTCAACTTGATAAAACTTATTTTGAAAGTATGTAAATGGTATAGGTTTTAAATATTCTCAATAAGTTAATAAAAAGGGATATTCCTGGACCATATGTTTTGTAAATGCTATAACTACACAAAATATGAAAAATACAATAAAAATTCTGATTTCAATATTTCTTAAATATTCCATGCCTTTTTCTAAATGAAGTGTTTCCTCTATAAATGTAAACTATTCCATTTTGCCAGGTTTTCCTGATTTTAGATTTTCCTGCAATTTCATTTCAAGCATTGAGACAAATATAGCTGTGGTTGTTAAGGAGGTGTTTACATCACTTCCTGTATGGAGTTCATCTTCCACATTCTACTCACATCTTTCAAGAATTAAAATATAGAATGACAATGGCAACATGCATTTGACACCAGATGGAATTACAGAATTATAGTATATATAACAAAAAGCTGAAGTCAACCAAATTTGAACATAAATGCAAGAATGTATCTGTGTAACCTTTCGCTGCAATGCCTACAAGATGTTTAATATTTGAATTCCCTGCTAGGTTTAATATTGAATGTAGACTCTACACTGAAAATATATCATTAAAATCATTGAAATATAAAATCAGAATAATTTGCTTCTCTGTCCAAAAATCACTGTTGCCAATATGTTTAACATTCCTACATCTCATTCTCTGGTCAAGAAAATATTTTCAAAGTGCAGAACATATCATATCCCCTTTTAAAACTTGGTTGATTGCCTTTGTATTAGGAGAATAATATTAAATTTGTTTTTCTACCTCAAAGAAACCTTTAATAATGAAGTTTGATTTTTTCTTGACTTTTATATTTCCCTATAATGGAACTATTATTGTCACATTTATTATATACCAAGCATTGCATGTACAATTTAAAGATATGTACATACTGTGTAGGAGCCAAAACAGAGTTTGGAAATAATAGCAGAAGTGATTAAAATCTATCAGAAATGCTTATTATAGCTTCAACACGAATTAGCCATGCATCAAATTCCAACTCAAAAGCAACTGCTATCTGGAATCATTCTATTTTCACATAAACCCAGTTACACATATCTCTGTGTTGCAGTTACACTCTCCTCAAATTACTAGCATAATCTAGTGATTAATGTAGTTTTTGGCTGTATGTCTGTCTTTCTCATTGAACAATGCATTATGCCAAAGTAAGAACCATGTCTTCTTCAGATCCACAGGGATCAGCAGAACAGTAATTCTCAATTCTGTATCTCAAAAACTCGGTGGAATGCAAAATTGTTTTGGATTTTAGAAAAATAACATTATGTATATGATATGTAGGATATAAGCCAGCAAGCAAGGCTCTGAAACTTAGTTCTATGAGCACCAAAGTAATATTTCTGTAGTGAAACCTTATGGCAATCACCAGCTTTATTTACCAGATATTTGCAATTGTCTCCCTGGCAGGGACATAGGAGGATAATACTTCTTGTGATTGGAACAAGTCAAATAGGCAATTCTGGTGGTGAATAGAAGTGATACTCATCAATTCTAAGCTCATGTTCTAATTGTTAATGCAAGATCCTTCAGAAATGTCTGCCCTGAGCTTTGTTTTTCTCCTGAAGTTTGTTTTCATTTCCTTGAGCCTGGATGGTTGATCCATTTACAAAACATTTCATATTAGAGAAATATTGTGTGCACTACAGTATTAGCATTGCCTTAAAGATATCATTTCTACATTGCTAATCCATGTTTTATTTGTTAGTCATTAAATAAACCAGATTTACTTTCAGAACTTGTCACAGATGTGTATTTAAAAACATCTCTTTACATACACTCCTTATCATTGATGTGCAACAATTACTTATTTTAAAACTATCATGTATTGAACATGCAAAAGCCATCAGATTAATGAAAGATATTCTACATTCATTGCTCTCCATAGCAATCTTTCAAGCTGTGCATTCTCCATTGCAATTTATTGATGAGGAAATGGAGATTCATGACATACTCAGTTATTAAAACCAAATGGGCCTGGGATCAGAAATTCGGTCAATCTAGCTTTGTGGTCTGCACTCTTTATTCCATAAGTGGTACATTAATGACGTAATGGCCACTTTGTATGTAAGTAAGATAATGTGACATAACCTTTTTTGTGTTTTTGTTTTGTTGTTTGTCTTTTTTAATTCTTACTAAAAATACCACAATAAGGGACCTGAATTCTGGCATTGCAATGGCAGCATTTTCATATGAGTACTGGTTCAAGTTGTGGCTGCCCTACTCTGATGTATCTCCCTGGGAAAAGCAAAAGACAGCTACCTAGATGGAAAATCTGGATGAAGATTTGGCCCTGGTTTCCGTATTCGGTATTGGCCAATGCTGCCATTCTGGAGAGTGAAAGAGTAGATGGAAGATCATTCTTTTACTCTGGCTCTTTTCACTCTGTAATTCTGACCATCAAAAAATTAAAACAAATCCTTAAAAACTGTAATTAGTTTATATGGCAAAATGCATTGCATAATACCTTGTTAAAATTAGTGAATGCGTGAATGAATTAATGAGTGTTCTTTTTTCTAGAAAGTTCTGTCTAAGGAAGTCAGTTTATATAGCTTGGCAACAGTTTTTCACATTAACGCAGAAATTATGAATTGGTTTCCTTAGAAGTTTAATTTGTACAATTTTAGTTGACATTGAGGCATCTCAAAGTGGTATTTCAACTCTTCAGCTACAAACCTGGTAACTTCATTTCAAAATACAAGCCAATCTTGGTTTTCCTTACACAGAAGAACATAATCTTGGTTATTTGGGAAGAAAATATTTTAATATATGCTTTCTATAGTTTTGCATAGAACTTTGTGGACCTTCAATTTAGATCTGTAAACAGGTCATTCATATGACCCAGACATTCCACTTCTGTGTATTTACCTAAATGGAATAAAATCATCGTATGAAAGCGTTATCTATATTCCTCATGTTTATATCAGCTCAAATCACAATAATTAATATGTGTATTCAACCCAGATGTCCATTAACTGATGACTGGATAAAGAAACTGGTATATAAACATGATGGAATACTA
Organism: Ochotona princeps; assembly: GCF_030435755.1. Classification (NCBI taxonomy): domain Eukaryota; kingdom Metazoa; phylum Chordata; class Mammalia; order Lagomorpha; family Ochotonidae; genus Ochotona; species Ochotona princeps. The sequence goes on along the minus strand of NC_080846.1, from coordinate 37,077,940 downwards.
CTCACCCATAGAAAATGAAACATTGAACTTAGTGAAACAAGCCAGTGCCAAAAAGACAAATATCATATGCTTTCTCTGATTTCAGTAGCTAATATATAGAATAGCAAAAAAGTGCTGTGTTGGTAAAAGTGACATTTTGGCATCTGGTTTTTGCTTGTACTCCTTGTCTATATTCCTGCGAAATAGTGACTTTTCTATTAATGCTTTGTTGGATTATTCATGTAATGGAGAATAAGTTTGTGATTATGAAGTAAGTTAAAACATATCAATGCAGAAACTAAAAGCAAAATAAGAAAGAAAGGAGTAGGCAGGATGGGAGTGAGTGAAGGAGGACGTGTAAGATGGCAAGTCTCATTAAGTTCCCAAAACTGAACATATGAATTCATGGAATTTTCCCTTTATATAAACTATTAAAATGCACATTATTTTTAAAGATTCCACATAATTCACAGCCAATTGTGGTATGATAGAGAATATAACACATATTTCAAAACATCTGGCACAGTAAATAAGCTACAGCTTGTAATGCTGGCATTCCATACTGGAAAACAAGTTTGAGATCTGGTTATTCCACTTTTTATTTAGCTCCTTGCTGATGCACCTGGGAAGACAAAAGAAGGTGCCCTAGCTCTTGGGCTGTTGGGTCCCTGTACCCATGTAACAGGGAGAACTGAGTGTGGGAGAACCAAATGGAGTTTAGTCACTGGGCTTACCTTTGTCCATTGTGACCCTTTGTGTGGGAATGAAGTAATACTTAGATTCTCTCTCTCTCTCTCTCTCTCTCTGTCATTCTCACCCTCACTGTGTGTGTGTGTGGCTGTCTCTTTCTGTCTCCAATCTGTGTGTGTGTCACCCTGCCTTTCAAATAAATCTCTAAAAAACAAGTAAAAAAAAGGCTAATGTCACTGAAACTTCACTGATTACTTATTCATAGACCCTGGCTATATTTCCCAAGAAATAACTCCTCTTTGGCAATTAACTTCGGAGAAACTTCTGTCTGAGATAGAACATCAGAAAATGCCTAAACCTTGTAAAAAGAGCAATAAAATACCTTTCCAAAGAAACCAAACCCAGATTCCATACCATAACTCAGGCAGCACGACCCATCATAAACAAAAATTCATTATGCCTGCTGTGTGGAAAAATGTTAAGTAAGAAGAAATAAACAGAGAATGTTTTAACAAATCATATTAGGCAAATGCAAAAAAGGGGATAAAGCCACAGTTCTGAATGAGACTGCCAATAAAGCTCAACACCGAGCCAAAACTTGGAAGAAATCTAAACATAACCAGACCAAGTTTAAGTCTTCCTAAGATGTTTTATTCTGGGTTTTCCCTTTCAACTATTTCCTTTAGGTTTAAGAGGGAAAGCTTGACCAGATCTAGATATGTGATATTACATCCACACTGACTTTTTCCAAACCTACACTGAAGAAACAATTGGGTGTAATTTAGAGACACAAAACAGAGCATAAATCCTACACAAGGATTAGACACAACAGAAGAGGGAAGAGAAAGTTTGTAGTTCTATACGATTGCCTTTACAAGAAACCTCAGCATAGTCACTACTGTGCAAAGCTGTGAGTAGAGGCAGTGTGCATGCAAGTCAGGACTTAACGCAGCATGCTTAACTCTCAAGAAAATTGTAGCAAACTAGCCATATGTGAAGCTAGATGCAACCTAAATACTGTCATATATGGTATAATACATGCAATGACATCTAGGTGCTGAAAATCGAAGCAAAACTTAAATTCCTGTAATGAAATAAGGTCAGATTTTGTACAACAAGGCCATTTTAGCTTTTTTTTTTTTCACCTTGGTACTGCAGAAAGACATTCTAGATGTAAACTGACATTGACCATCACTGAGTGCAAAGGTTCCCTGCATGTGCTGGTCTGTATGCTGTAACTGCTCCTGGAAGAGGCTGAAGATAAAGTGTGGCCAGAGAGAAAGTGGACAGAAGACATCTGACAGCAGCCAGGAGACATGAACTGTTTCACCTCTGCTGGAGGGAGTTTGAGCTTAAATACATTATTTCTTCCCTGGGAAATATCTCCTATATGTGCTCAGAAACAACTCAGGCTGTGAAGTTAGGTCTGATGAGACATTATGAATCGTTCTGAGATCCCAACTCTTACTTCTAACATTGTTTTTTGGTTGTATGAAAAAAATTAATTGGTTTAAGCCAATCAAATTATGAAAATGTATATAGGGCAGAATGCCTTGGATGCAGAGTATTTGTGTAGTAGAAAGCTGTGAATTTAATACTACCCACGTAGAAAGTCCAATAGTTGGATCAAATCACATTATTTTCACAGTGTTACCGTCAAAAACAACCAAATGGACTGAGCTTCAGGACATAATTACCTGAATGATCATACATTAGCACTGTGACATTCTTCTTCAGTATGGATTTTGTTTGAACTTCTAAATACTGTGTTCTCCAACAAGGTATAAATTTCTGCAATTTGTGCTTTGAAGCAATCTTTATTTATCCCTGTATATTACACCTACATACACTCCAATGCTCTTATAGAAAAGAAGAGATGACAGAGGAAATGAAATCATAATGTATGGCACAGCCTGCCTGGCATAGCTGTCATTTTACCTCATCTGTTGATGCTCAATGTTTCTTTCTGAAAACAGTGATCAGATGCAGACATGAAAATATAATGCAGTAGGGAGAAGCCAGACAGGCCACAGGAGAGTGAGACAATCAGAGTAACAGCTTCAGACTAATATGCATTGTATCATTCTTTCAGATAAAAACACTGCTTGCAGCTTATTTGTTCTTTATGGCCTTAATCTATGGATAGAATAGAGCTGCAGGCATTATCTGATCAATTGTTAAAGAGTGTTGTTTCAATGATCAGTCCTCATTTTGGGAGAACCCACAGTACCAAACTTTCCTTCATCTCTTTTTGCATCCGAATATTAGATAATTAACCTCAGGATTGAGTTTCCTTCTTTCTCTTCACATTACCATACAATGTGAGTGTGTGTTTATATATGTAAACGGTACAGAAGAAACAATGAGGCAATAGTCAACAACTGGGTTGACAAAGTTAAGTTCAGAAAAGCTGATATATGGTGAGTTCATAAATTCCAGGGGACACAGTCTGTGGTCAGTTTTCTTATAATTCAATCCAGCCCTTTTCTGACACAAAACAAGTTTAAAGACCATTACATTCAGGTTTTTCTAAAAAAAAAAGTTCAGAACAGCTTTCATTACTTGATTATTGTCAAAGACCTACTTATTTGCCTACATTTTCTAAAAACAGTTTTTGTCTTGAAAAGGCTAAAAGAACTGTATTCACCAATGCAAAGCTAAGAGTAAGATTATCTTCTGAAAGCTTAAAGAAAAAATCCTGGGAAAATGAGATTATTTATTTTTCTGACATCTACTATTTCACGTTCTTTAAATGCTATCAGAATAAAAAATATGGCAATGAATCTGTTTCAGGCTAATGGCTGAGTGTCCTGGTTTAAACAGACTCCTTTTTTTCCTATGTGCTTCTTAACAGAAACTTTCCTTATGCTCTGCTCAACGCTGGAAGCTTCTGGTTAATTTATTGAAACTAAAATGTTCATATTTTTATGATCAATAAATCATGTATGCTCTTATGGCCACAAAACAGGTATTTTACAGTTTGGTTATTTTTATTTAAAAATTAAGACTTTTAAATTCAGCCAAAGAACAACAAATATTTAACTGATGTTGATAAGCAAATGTGATATTGATACACAAATGTTGTGTTGAAACTACTAACAAGATGAAAAGACTTGTAAGACTTAGAAGGCTTGAAGAAAGATCAAAATTTCTCCTTGAATAAATTATTTTACTAAAAATATAGATGATTTTGCGATTTTAAGTATTTTGGTTTGGATGGTAAATGTTTTATTGTTCTTCGAAAAAAGATTGTTGTTTTCATATGAAGAAAACAGTTGCAATAAATAAGTGTTTTAAAAGGAGTAACTTAAAGGTTTTGACTTTTTATTTAATATGAGGTACAAAGCACATTAAGCTATCTCTCTGAAAATGAAAAACCTAGCTTTTTCAAATTAATCGAATTATTGTGCCAATTTTATTATTCAGTCTATTTTACACAGTGGCATTATTATTGTTAGTGTTACTAACCATGAAAAGCTTCTTGTATTTACAGTTTGATTAATAAGTTGATATTTACAATGTTAAACATAAACCTTGTATGATTTATTCAATTTATGGAATGATCATTAACATTCTAATTTTAATTACTATTCTTTTGATAATATAAATATGCTCACCTAAAAATTAGGATATACAAATTAGCAAAATTATTTTAATTACCAGATAATGTGAATATAGATATAAAGAGAATGAGATATAAAGATAGAGATGTAGTTTCTTACACATTCCATTATTTCTGGATCCACTGCCAGAAACATGAACACAAATATGCTACCTTACGAATGCTTACCCACATATTCATTCCTTTTCTTTTCCTCTTCTTTCTTGTTTTGTTCTTTTCTTCTGTCTGCAAATATATATATCTATATATATAGGTAGATATAAATATATATAGATATCTTATAGAGAGACAAATGGATGCAGAATCCATTTTGTAGATGGCTTTCACCTGATAAAGCAACATAGTGCTTATGCGCGATCAGTGAATTTTAGAAGCAGTGAAGCTAAAGTATATAGACAGATAAGGAGGATTTGGATCATTTTGATGTCTATATCCACGAAGATACTGGATACATTCTTATATAGAGAGAGAGACTTCCACAGAGCACATGTTAGCTATTAGAAGCTACATAAACTTATACTTAAGTGAAAGCTTCAAAGTATTTTGGCCTCTGAAAAATAGTGTCTTTAATTCATCGAAAAATGTTTTCCATAAAAAAGCACACAAATCTTCCAATTTTTTTTTGTCCTGTAAATCTACGAAGTTGGGAAGAATAGGAAAAAAAACTCTCATAAATTTTTTCTATGTAAGTTTAATAGAAATACTAAGACTACAGCAGTAATTTTCCTTTGAAATAAGGTGTTATATTTCCCATTGCAATTTGTTCTGCTGTTTAATGTTAGCTCAAAATTTTACCTTTCACAAATACAATGCAAGCATCTTCCCACTTTTCAATATGTCTTAGAACTATTTTAAATAAAAGCAGCTCTATTTAATAATAAAGATATAAGACTTGCTTTCTGAGGAGTTAATAGTCTAGCATGTTCAGTTAAGTGTCATGCGCGAAGTAGTGGGCATATGATCAAAGAGCAGCACAAGCATTCAGGGAAAGAGAGGAGCTCCAACTGGGGGATTGCAAATGTGGAGACTTCACAGATAACTTTCTTAAGAAACAGTAGCAGCAGATTTCAAAGAAAATGTCATAACTGGAAATTTACAAAAAAAGTCAGGGAACTATGGCATATCATAACAAACAAGACACAGAGTGATGCTGTCAAGTCATATAGCCTGGCTTGATGTTTTGACTGACTTAATCAGTCAGGTCAGGAGGAAGAAAAGAAGGGCTTACCCTGGAACTTACATGACTGGTACAGACAAAACAGTCACACTTGTTTGTGCATGTCAAGAGCTGGTGGGCATGTGTATACACACAGCAGTAAAGCAAGGGCGCAGAGACATGTGGAGGTAAGGGAAGTCTCTGTCAATGTAAGCAAGGATCAGATAGCTCCCTGTAGGCAGCGAAGAGCTCTGAGAAAGAGAAGGATAGGAGAACTGGAAAAGCTGATTCTGGTTTGATCACTAATGCTAAGAAAACAGAGAGTAATGACATGGAGTCACCAGCAGGGACCTAGAAGGTCAAAAACTCAAGTAAATGCAAGTTTTAACAAAATGGAAGCAAGGAAGCAACGCAAAAAAGGACTCTCAAAGCATCAGTTAAATATCCCTTGACAGTATGATACAAGATTTTCTGCCTTTGTCTATGCCTACAATGCCATTATACACTTCATTAGCATAATTTCCATTTTATACTGAAGAACTATTATATTATAATATTATTGTAGGAAATAGCAGGAGGGGAAAAAGGATAGAGGAAGGGTTGGAGGGGGCATGAATAACTACACTTACAAAACTATATCATAATAAATAATAATAATAACAAATTTTAAAAATAAAAAAGTCAAAGTAAGAGGGCTGGAGAAAGGGAACGCAGAAGGAAGCATAAAATATGGGTGACATGGGAAAATTAAAAATCATAGAGCAAAAACCAAAGTAGATTTCTAAGTCCTGATTTTAGGGATGGGAAAACATACAGGCCAATTTAGGCTGCAGACAATGTCACTCACATACTTCACTGCCATCTTGGATTATAGGAAGCTAAGAACTTGCTTAGTTTACAGATGTCTATGTAATTAATTTCTTCAAAATCCCACCAAGCCAAATTGGACACCTGTTGTTGTATCTGTGGTACAGCCATTCCAATGACACAGGACTGGACGGATCTATCCCCTCCTTCATCCAGTCATATTTTCAAATCATTTATTTGTTTCTGCTGCAAAAGGGATAAACAGGATACAAGTCATGGTTTTCTTCTGTCTGAATGGTGAACTACACGGTAAAATGCTGTGTGCAATGTTAATATCCTTAGCAATAGGTTAATGTCCTTTCTGTGCCAAGGGCAATTCCAAAGATGACTGTAACATGTTTCTTCTTCTTAAATACTAAAATCCTGAATACAGCTCAACAAATCTAAAATTGCTTTCCCTATATGCTAGGTTGAACGAAAAAGTCAAAAAGAGTGTAGAAAACAGGAGCTGGGTTCCTTGCCATCAGAGAGCAGAGCTGTAAATAAGTGAGATGGAAAGCTAAAATTAAATAAATCTGTGGTGCTGGACTAGAAACAGAGATATTATATGAGAATAGCATATGTTCCATATAAAATAATATAATATGTACTGTGTTTTGAGAGAAAAAGAGAGAGGCAGCCAGATGGAGTGATGGAAGGAAGAAGACATAAATGAATACTGAAATGTTTATATACATGGGCTAATAATCATGGTTGGGCAGAGAAAATACAAGATGAATCCAGAACATATTGTGGTGCATGTGCTCTCATGGCTTTGTTAGTAAAGGACAGAAATATTCAGAAAAGGCACAACAGATAGCCTGAAATCATCTGAGATTATCCCTTTTATCACCGTTATTGCTACTGTCCATAAGTAATGTTGATTTAGTCCTTATTGTACTTTCATTAGAGCCACACAGGACATATGCTAGCCTTTATTTCTATAGGAAGATGTTGGCCAATGTAGGTAGAAACAGAGAGAAGTATGTCCCAATGAATGCAGTACAACGATGGACTCACAGCGAAATGGCTGATAATCTCCTACATTGTTGGAGACACCTCTGTAGCAACATGATGGACTTGTGAAAACTCACTCGAGACACCCATTCTAAGACTGAAGGGGAGAACAAGAGAGAGGGAAGGGAACTTGGGGAAGGGGCAGGGAGATCCCAGTGCCTATTAAAATGTGTCATAATATTTTAAAAAAAATTAAAAAACAAGGTATTCTCCAAATACCAGAGAATTTAATCTATTTTGTTCACTACTACATCCAAACCACAGAATTTGTGGCAGGCATCAATGAAGGAATATTTCTTTCTTTCTTTTTTGTTATTACAAAGTCAGACATAGAGAGAGAAGGAGAGACAGAGAGGAAGATCTTCTGTCCGATGATTCACTCTCCAAGTGAGCTGCAACAGCCGGTGCGCGCCGATCCGAAGCCGGGAACCTGGAACCTCTTCCGGGTCTCCCACGCGGGTGCAGGGTCCCAATGCATTGGGCCGTCCTCAACTGCTTTCCCAGGCCACAAGCAGGGAGCTGGATGGGAAGTGGAGCTGCCGGGATTAGAACCGGCGCCCATATGGGATCCCGGGGCATTCAAGGTGAGGACTTTAGCCACTAGGCCACCACGCTGGGCCCGAAGGCATATTTCTTAAATGACTGAATAAATTCTGCAAATTCTATGTTTCTGTTGTGTTCCAAATTGTGTGAACAAAATAGAAAACATACTTATGTCCATGGAGAGTCATGGAGCAGTAATGAAGAATATACAATAATAGCAATACTAAAGTAAGATAGTCTAGCCAGAAGAATAGAAGTTTTAGTGAGACCCCCCCCAAGTAAAAATACTCGAGTCAATTTCAGCAGAGTCAGAAAAGGTCTCCTGAAGCAAGGAGTTTTTAAACAACAACAACACAAAGGATGAGAAGATTATTAGAAAAAAAAAACAGAAAACTTTTTTCTCATCAAAGTGAGTATGTGTAACCTCAAAAGACAGCTCAGGGCACTCCAGAAAGGAGTATCATTCATCCACTTGGCTGGAGCAGAAAATCATGGGTGAAGATACCAGCAGGTGCAAGATCATGGATGCCCTAATAAGTCTGTTGCAGGTTTTGACTTTGGTTCTAGTTTTTTGAAGACACCAAGGAGTTTTAAGCAGAAAATTGACTTATTCAGATGTTAGTCTTACACTCCTTTTGAATATGGGCTGTCAGTTATTCTAAGCAAGACTAGACCCAGAGTCACACTGTTCATGGCATTCACAGTGACTAGATCAAATTTCTCATCCAATGCCAAGAAATTGTCCTTTATATCTTAACTCTCAGAGTTTTTATGATCAAATTTTTCTTCAAAGTAATGTTAACCATTAGCCCATTAAAAATATGTTTAGTATGGCCTGAGATTATTTCTGTCTTCCTTTCTCTTCTCCTCTCAGTTTTGGTTAACCTGTGCAGATACAACTTATATCTACACACGCAGAATATCACACCAAGTTTTATTGTGAGCTGCTATTATGGTGAAAGGATTATGATACTGAGAGAATTCTAATGACATTTATATTTGTTTAACAATAATACTTTAGTCTCTTTTTGGTTACATGGATTTATTTTAAAACTAAAGGAGTTCCATATAAGATATTTTAGCTATGGCATGAATTTTTTCTGAGGTAAATTTAATACAACTGAGACCATGTCAGACTAGCTTTCAAATTCGTATTTTGGAAATAATTAAACCATAATTCTCTTTAAAGGCTGGGTTTTTATCCTCCATGACAAATAGCACTTTGATACATACAAACAGAGATTTATATTTTCATTTCATAAATAGCTATCTTGTCCATCTGTGACATTTATTTGCAATAAACTCAGTAAATTTTTATTGCCTATCTCCTGTATGCAATCCATTGTGTAATATATTACTGTGCCTTATATATTCACAGAACAAAACAACAGAAAATTTTGTAGCAGTAAGTATACTTAGTAACATGATTATATTTATTATTTCCTTTAGATATACATTGTACAGGCACCAATTCACATGGACTGACCAGGGAGGCAGACGGTTTGAAAAGAAGTACCATTCATATCACAGATGAAAGATGTTACTTTTCATGCTTTCTTGCTTTTTCCCCTTTCTAGACTTCTATTTTCACAAAGTCCTTCCCTGTGACCTCCCTGTCCCGCAGTGTTCTCCTATGGCTCTCACCCCTACAGTTTTGTGATGATGTGTCTGAGCCAGCAGTAATCCCTGGAGTGTTCTCCATGTTCCCTAACCCACTCCCTGCCCTTTCTTCTTCCTGGACAATGAAAACTTAAGCACAGAATTTTGGAAAAGCATTTCTGGAAGGCTGCCAACCTGCACTGGACAACAGAGAAACTGGATTTTCATTACATTCTTGTGACCTTACTTTTCCTCAAAACCAAGGGAGATGGGCAGGTAGTATGAGATATTCAGAGGTGAAAACTTGGCAGCGAAGACCAGAAAACAAAGAAATACAGTAACATAATGGACAGCAAAGCAGAAAAGCAAAGGATTCAATGTGTTTTGTTTAACACTCGTTCTTTTCTTCCTTTGTTATGTTTGCTTATGATTAACTCTTTCAGCTTATTTCACAGTTAAAAGAGCCTTCGCAAAAATGAAACCTACATTTTGCTTTGTTTTTTTCTCTTTATCTTTTGTCACATGAACTATACATTTATTCATTCATCTCTTGTTCCTCGTGACATTGAAAGATAGGAATATCAGCAAACAATAGCTTGATTCACATTAAAATAACCTGGAAAATGCACCTACACCCAGTGTACCTTCCATTGGCTATGCAGCAAAAAGTTTTCATGATGTTCAGTTGGTTCTGTTATGCAAATCACCACCTTATCCTTGCAAATGTAGTGAGCTTTTGCTGCTTATTTTTCATCCTGGGCAATATCATCTCATAATTAGAGTGTTAACTGAAAGACTACTTAGCACACCAGGGAGGATGTTTAGTAACCAAGGCCAGTCAACCAGTCTTCTGTGAGCCACAGGGCATGTTTAGTGCTCGTATCAAAAGTTCAAAATGTGATTAAAGACTTGAGGGCAGCATATTTCCCTGAAACCTGTACCCAAACAGCCATGGAAATCAATGTGGCTGTCACTTCAAAACATATGTTAAAAGTGAAAGGTTAGTTGAGGGTCAAGGGGGGGCGTGACAGTTTATCTTATGTCCTTTCAAAATGGTTTACAGGCAAAAGTACCTTGTTTTCAAGGCTACCTAATTTTCTCCCTCTATCAATGGAATCAAAAGTAATAATGCAGAGGCAATCCTTTCCTCCTCCAGGCAGGAAGCTTCCACACCATAACACTCATATTCCTTGCAATTGATTAAGATTGCCTTAGATGTGGGGAAGCTGTTTTTGATCCCCTTATCACAGTGTAAAGTAAAACATGTTTGACTGGTTAATAGCAATGGAAGATGGAGTTACAAAGAGGGAAACTTCACTTGAACACAAAGAAAGACAAGAAAGACTGCAGGCCTTTGGTCACACCCAAGATGATCAGACAAGCTTATTTTAGACACAGGGAGTTGAAATGTTCCTGACAATATTTTTTTCTTAGTTACCATTAATCGTAAATGTGACTAAGAAAAAGAACACTCATGTTAGCATTCCAATTTCACATATGTAAAACGAATAAACAAAAATATTTTTCATGATGAAGTTCCAAAGTCCAGGTATGCAATTGCCAAGGGCATCTGCAAAAACAATTTTTTCATATGCACAGGGAATGCTAAATGAATTCACTGTATTTCATGTTATTAATATGTATGATTTTAACTTCCCCTCTCATAAATCAACATTCATTCTCCCTAGTTTTTCCATTTATAATGTAATCCATTTAGGATACTGCACAAGTAGTCATTTCTCTAAGGTTTTGCTATAACAATTAGAGAAAGTCATAAAACATTAGCCTTCTAATGAATTTTAAGAGTCAGCTAGATTGGCCCTTCATTTTATAGATGGAGAATCTAAGGCAGAGCGAATAAAAGCTCAAGGTAGAGTTAGAACTGAATTCTCAGCAGCGCTCTTTCCATAGAAGATGATCTACACCGTACCAGTAATAAGTGCCTGTGAAGTTACAGTTCCAGAGTTTGAATCGTGGCTCTTCCACTGCCTACCCCTGTGGCATTGGAAACATTACTGAAACCCTGCAAACTTCAGTTTTCAATTTATACCCTAGCAGCAATAACAGTGAATGTTTCACATGGTGCTTATTAAAGCGGTTGGTAAAGTGTGTTGTAGGATAATACTTATTGCTCAGTTTTCCCTTGTAATATACTAGCTGTTAACAGTTACTTTTGTTTGGGCTGTGAGAACTGGAACCCACATTTTTCCCTAGTGAAGCTTGCTTGAAAGGAAATATATCCATTTAAATAACCACCATGACAAATCTTTGTTTCTATAACGTATATGTGTTTAAATCTTTTAGTGGCAGGGGGTGATATCACAAAAGGACAAACTTACTGATATGAAACTACATTATCTGTCATTCAGGAGGATTTTTTAAAAGGGATTGTAAGAGCATAAGTGAGATATTACTAATACAACATAATAACAGAACAAATAAATAAATGATTATAGTGTATGAAGAATATTAAACATAAGGTGTATAATGATTGTGACTATCAGAAACTTACTTCAGATAGAACTATCTTGACATTCAGCAGAGTGTCATTTTTGATTTATTTTTATGAGGGACTTATATCTATTACTAAAACTTATATCTAACACTGTTATGCCACTCTGAATATATTTTCTTAAAAGCACATCTCTAATTGTAGTTAAATTGTAGTCTCATGTGGAAGGAGCCGTGTTGGGAAGTTGCTAAGCACTTAGGAAACTTTGCAATGTGGTCTATTTTAGTTCTAGGAAATTCTTCATGGTGTTACCCTGACCTCAAGTGGTCTGTTTTCTGATGCTATCATCAGGGGAAAATACATCCCATTCAAATGTATTTTATTATTTGGTCAGTTTATAAATTAGGTAGAAAGTGTCATCTAAGATTAGTAACAAGAATTTTTTTCTTTTTTTATTTATTTAATTGAAAGCCAGAGAGAAACACAGAGGAAAAGAGATCTATTATCCATTGGTTCATTCCTATCATGTCTGCTACAGCTAGATTTGGGAGATCTAAAATAAGAATTTGGCATTCCATCTAGATTTCCCACATATATAGCAGGGACTCTACAGCCTCTGGGAGTGCACATTAGAAGGAAGCTGGGATTGGAAGTGGAACTGGGGCTTGAATCCAGGCACTACACAGTGGAATTGGATAGATATCTCAGTAGCTGCAACAACTGTCCACCTCGAGTTTTTCTTGAAGTCTAGAGTAGAGTTATTGGGAAGACCAACAACTGAGGTTTATCTTGCTCAATTTGTGTTTTCCCCCTTTGCCTCCTGCTACATAGTCAAACTGTGCTCTCATTACCTGAGCCTGGAATTTGGGCTTTCTGATAGTTTCATGTAATTCATATATTTATTTTTCCACAATTAAACCTATGTACCAATACCTAAAGACTCTAAAGAAAGTGGATAGATGTTTCTGAGACCAATTTCTTTCACAGTGAAAGTCGATAAGAAAATCTACTTCAGTATCATTCTCAGTTCTATTCAAACTGGGACATTGTGTACAATAGTGCTTTAAGAATATTGGCTTGGTATCTGGCACTGTGGCTAGCATGCTAAGCTTCCACCTGTGGTGCTAGTATTCCATATGGCCATGGACTCAAGTCCCAAATGCTCCACTTCTGATCCAACTCCTTGCTAATCGTCCAGGAATGCAGCACAGGATGACCTTAAGCCCTGGGCCCTGATCCCACATGGAGTCAGGGAGAAAGCTTCTGGCTACGAGCTTTGGAAGTTCAGATATGTATTATTTCAAAGCCTGTATCAGCTATTAAGATGCTTCTGTTACATCCATACTTCTATTACAATGAACCCAATAGTGAGATTTCAAGGGTTCATTAGAAAAATTAAACAAAATAATATAAATAAACAATTTAGTAATATGTACCTTATTTACGTGGTTGACTCTAGAACTGGCCTGACACTTCACATCCGTGTTTGTAGGAATTATAGCTCTATTAATTAGTGTAATGGAACATGACAATCTAAGTAACAAGTACATAGTAACTTACATGCTAATAGGTTCTGATAACTTCATGCAGCATCTCTTACATACAGTAAAATATAGGTGTTAGCTCTTGTGACAGCATTTAACTTCATTCAAATGATAGAAAGAAGCAGACTTTGAGAGGCAGATAAATGTTTCACACCCTGAACTGTAGCTCACAGGTGGCCATGTACCCTGATCATATAGCAGACCAGCCCCTATTTCCTATGGAATTTTCAGCCATACCACATGTGCTTTTCATCAGTGAGAATTGTATCTTACATTTTGAGTTCTTGTTTTAAAATCTAACAACATTAAATGTTTGGCCATTCAAATTATATGTAACTACTCAAGGTTCTTATGTAACTTCTTCTGGGTTTAACAGTTTCTGTGTCAAATACCAGCCTTGTTTCATATAGACCAAATCTCAAGGACACTTTCTTTGGATTTTTTTTTCTTGGAGCTTTAGTTCAAAACAGTTCCATGTGATGGTGAAAAGTTAAATCTATTATATAAATTACATAATTCCCTCTATGAATCAAGCATTCCAAAGGATCTGTTTTTAATAATAAAAACCTGGTTTATGTTCGCATTACTTTTAGAACATCAACATTTACATAAGTATTTCCTAAATTAGTGTTCCCTATGAAAAAGATTGTAAGATTAATTATATTGGAAAAGTTATCAATATTATACAGCACCATTTTCTATTTATGCTAGGCAAAATTTTAAGTTTCTGGAAGACAGAAATCTTTTTTAAATTTGCTTTTCCAGGTGATAAAAAAGCATGTTTTTTTAAAAATTTTGTGTGATAGTTTTATCAATCAATGGAATTAAAGTTCTTAAACATGTATTATAGAGGAAAATATGAATCTTTATGACTAAGATATAACAACAATGGCAGTTTCCCCCTCAGCTTTGTTAAGGGAACAATATTTTTAAAGATTTGGTTTTTTTAATTTTAAAGACAGATACACAGAGAAGAAAGATCTATCCATTGGTTCACTCCCCAAGTGGCCACAATGGCTGGAGCTGAGCTGATCTGAAGCCAGGAGCTTCTTCCAGGTTTGCCACGTGGGTGCAGAGTCCCAAAGTTTTGGGCCATCCTCTTCTGCTTTCCCAGGGCACAGCAGGGAGCTGGATGGGAAGTGGAGCAGCTGGGATACAAACCAGAGCCCAAGGCAAAGACTTTAGCCATGAGGCTATTATGCCAGGCTCAGATAAGGGAACAGTATTTATGTTCTCACTTGTCACTACCAATCTCTGGAAAGGTAATCTCTTGCTATCGTCTAGATAATTGCGTACTCAATGTTTTATAATCCAACTTGCATGTCTTTGGCTTTATGCTTAGGTGAGCTAACAAACTATGGACTAGATGCTTGGGCTCTTCTAAATTAAATGGTGAAGTCTAATCCCCAATGTGAGGGTATTATGAGGTGGAGTCAATGCAGATTGGATCTGAGGTTCTAGTCACCATGAATCACATTAGTGCCCATACAAGCAGGTAAAGAGGTCATGGTTTTGCCCTCTACCGTATGAGGATAGCCTCAGAAGGAGTCTTCTATCAACTGGAAAGCTTACCCTCACCAGACACTAAATCTGTACCACTTCTTGAACTTGGAACTCTGCGTCTCTAAAAATATAAGAAATAAGTTTCTGTGGCTTGCAAGGCACCTAGTTTATCATATTTTGTTACAGCAGCCTGAGCAGACTAAGATTTAAGTCTGGTCAGAAATTATTTGAAGATAATTTATTATTTCATAAATTTCAAAGTTGCATTTTTTAATTTATTTCTAAGCACAGCAAAGTCAGGTTTTAAATACATGTTAACCATGATGCTAATAATACTCTGGAATGGCTAATTAGAATTAGTTAGATCTGACTAAACTATTATGCAAGAGCATTAAATAATTATTTATCAAGCACTAACATTTGAATGCCTCGATGCTAGCAGTACACTGCTGTGTCCATAAGTATGCTGGGTAATGTGATGAAGTGTATGTGTAACTGAATGCTATGCAGTTTGATGTGCTCAACTTTTAAACCATAGTAGGACATAGTACTTAGCTGTCCTTCAAGGAAAACTGTTAGCCAGTTGCAGAGACAGAAAAGGCCAAAAGTGGTAAATGGACCAAGAAACATGAAGATGCAAATTTAAGGAAGGAGGCAGAGTCTGCAGAGAAACAGAGGCAGGACTGGAGATTTGGAAGGAGAAGGAGGTTGTGAGCACAGTACATGGGAAATTTCAGTTCTTTGCATTCAGTTCCTCTGCAAATCTAAACCTCTGTAGAAGCAAAATCTATTCATTATGTATGGAAGTATAGCCCATAAAAGCAGTAGCAGATTGAAATTTCATGTTCACCCTTCAGCTTCCTCTCTGGTGCGCCTCTTAACATACCAGTAACTGATCAAGTTTATACTTCTGCTCTACCCTACACTTGTTCAGGAACAGCTGGAGGAAAATCAAGAAACAAAACATTAGAGCCTGGTGCAATAGCTCAATAGCTAAATCCTCAACCTGCCAACACCGGGAACCCATGTGTGCAGTAGTTTGTGTCCCAGCTGCTCCTCTTCTCTTACAGCTCCCTGCTTGAGTCCTCGGAAAGCAGTAGAGGGTGACCCAAAGCCTTGAGACCCTGCATCCACTTGGGAGACCCAGAAGAACCTCCTGGCTCCTTGCTTTCGACTGGCTCAGCTCTGGCCATTGTGGCCATTTGGGGAGTGGCCCAGTGGATGGAAGATCTTTCTGTCTCTCTTTCTCTCTGTAAATCTTAGCTGCCTTTCCAGTAAAAATAAAATAAATCTTTTTTAAAAAAAGAAATTAGATATTACTGTATGGAGAATGAGAAAAGAAGCAGACAGAACAGAGAACTTTTGAGAGTTAGCAACATTTAAAGCAAAGAGGAAGAGTTGACGGTGGCGATAGAAAGAGGATGTCTAGGAAAGTGTCTACGTAGAAGTTCCACCAAGAGCCAGGGGGTCAGTATCAGATATTCTCAGTGATTCTGGGAATTTCTATTGGATTTCTAGGGAGGTTCTGTCAAAATGTTATAAAGTGGGTAGCGTAAAACAACAGGAATCTATTGTCTTGCAACTCTGGAGGCTATAAATATGAGATCAAAGTGTTGATGGCAACTGCAGTAACAGGACATATGAGGGGTAATTTACTCCACATTTTTTTCCTAATTTGGTGGTCATTAGCAGTTCGTGGTGTTCCTTGATTTCTATTTGTAGCATTCAAATTTCAGCCTCTGTCATCACATAATATATTTCCCTTTGTCTGCCTGCCTGTTTCCTAATGTCTCTCTTCTTATAGGGTGACTAGTAATTGAATTAGGTCCAACGTAATCCAATACAACCTTATCTTAGCTTGACTACAACTATAAGGGCCATATTTCCAAATCAGGTCATACTCACAGGTGCTGGGGATTAACAATTCAAAACTTTAAGAACTCTAAGGTCCAGTTATCGAATAAGGACCTGGTATTTCAGACATCGAAGATGAGCCAATAGTAGGTAATATGAAGCTCTGAGATGTCAAGGGGGCATGCTTTACTGGTTTGTGCTTCAGGAGATTTGACACATTACAATCTGCTTATTAAAGTTTTACAGATATTTACTAATAAGTCAGAATATAAAAGAAAACATTGCACAATGTTGGGTGGTATATTCAGGGTGTGGCTTCCTCTTCTCTTCTTTGGTACTGGTTTTTTCTGTTCTCTTGCTCTGTTCTCCCCTTGGTAATGGATCCACACATTTCTATTTAAGGCTCCTTGCCTTCCTCAACATTACTGTTACAATGCTAGAACCTCTATGAATCTCTAGTGTGAATGTATAAATGTTCATCCACTGGAACTATAAGTCAAGTTTTAAAAATTATTGAATAAATATGAGTGATTGATGGTTAGTAAATCAAGAGTTGAGTGAAAGAGAAAAAAGAGAGGAAGGAAAGAAGGGAGGTGGGGAGAAAAGGAGAGAGGGAGGGAGGGAGGGAAGGGAGAAGGAAGGGAGGAAGGAAAGAAGGAAGGAAGGAAGGAAGGAATGGGGGGATCCAGCACGGTAACCCAGTGGCTAAATCCTTACCTTGCATGCACTGGGATCCCATATGGGCTCTGGTTCATATCCCAGCTCCTTTATTTTTCTTCCAGTTCCCTGTTTGTGCCCTGGGGAAGCAGTAGAGGATGGCCAAAAAGTTTGGGAATCTGCACCCTTGTGGAAAACCTGGAAGAAACTCCTGACTCCTGGTTTTGGATCAACTCAGCTCCAGCCCTTGAGGCCACTTGGAAGGTAACCTGCATATGAAAGATCTTTCTCTCTGTCTCTCCTTCTCTCTGTAAACATGACTGTCCAATAAACATAAATAAATCTTTTTTTATTAGGAAGGAAGGAAGGAAGGGAGGGAAGGAAGGAATGAAGGGAGGGAGGGAGGGAGGGAGGGAGGGAGGGAGGGAGGAAGATGAAAAAGGACAGGTAGAGAAATGCACTAAATCAAAAGCCTGGGCCAAATCTCAGTTCTTCTCCCAACTAAGCATGTGATTTTAGTGAATATTAATGTCTGGGTTTCAGGCTTTTTACCTGAAAAGGAGTACAACAGGTTACCCCTCCATCAAACAGTAAGTACTGTTAAGTATTTGATAAATAAAATTAATGTTATTGAGCACATGGTCTTCCTTTACATTAAGCTGTTAAAAGATTTTCGGCTACAAGCTTTCTAAGAACTAAGTCTGGGGGGAAGGATTTCATACCGGCCATCAGAGCAGATGATTCTCTTGTCCCTCAGATCACACTGGGTATAGATATTGTACCTGTGCACTGCCATCTACTGGTGAAAAAATTATTAAAAAGTGGATTCATTTCCTCATTTCCTTAATACATTTCTTAAAAATTGACCTTTGAAAATGAAATTAGATATTTTGTTAGTCTAATATCCTCCCTCTTAGCTATTTTGGTTTTTTTTTTTTGTATGACAGGCTGTAACATTTTAAAAGTACACAAATTTTAAGAGAAAGAATGCCTTTCTGTTAGAGACTTGAATTAATTTATTTATTTGGGGGTTAAAACAATTGCTTCTAATCTATATCTAAGTGTGCAGATTGATGAATGGTTCCAAAGACAACTGAAATAACAAGACCAAACATTTGTTGGCTCATGGTGATTTGTCAGCATACATCCCTACATGGAGTTTATCAGCTGGATTCACTCAAGATTGTTTCTTCCCCTTAACAGCATTAACTACACTTGTAGCCTTGGAAAAGAAATTAGGAAGTGTGTCAACTGTATGCTAAAGAGTTTGCTACATGCTGTTTTCTTGTATGTTGAGTATAACTTTACACTTGGAAAATGGACTTTAGCTAGATGTGGGTTCCGGGGGAAAACAGAGGGTGATTATTAAAAAGTAGATACGGAACGGAATAAGGGGACAGGCATTGGCACCATAGTTATAACACCATTTGGGATGCACAAATTACATATCAAAGTGACTACACTGAGTCTAGCACTGCTTCTGATTTCAACTTCCTTTATATACACTTGGGAGGCAACAAGTGGTAGCTCAAGTGGTTGGATCCCTGACAACAACTTGAAAGATTAGGAATGAGTGCTAGGCTTGTAGCTTCAGCCTGGCCCATCCTGGTCTTCGCAAGCATTTAAAACACGTATTGGCAAAGAAATTTCTGTGTGTTTCTATGTCTCCATGCTTTTAAAATAAGTAATCTTTTTACAATGTATTTGTATGTGAGAGGCAGTGTTAAAGACATAAGCAGAGAGAGAGGGTTTCCATTTGCTGGTTCACTCTTCAAATGGCAGCAACAGCCAGAGCTGGACGGATCAAAAGCCAGGAAACAGGAGCTTCTTCCAGGTCAGCTGCACAGCTACAGGTACCAAGGGCTTGACACATTCTTCTTTCCCAGGGCATAAGCATGGAGCTGGATCAGAAGCAAAACAGCCAGGACATGAACCTGCTTAGCCTACTGTGCCATGGCCCTGGCCCCATAAATAATATATTTTTTAAAGGAACAGGGAATCTTTTTTGTGCCAATAGCACTCTGCAAGCATGGTGAACATTTTGAAAATGTTTCTGCAGACTTTCTGCAGAAAATGTGGAAAGTATCAGTCCTACAAAGTAGCACAATATAAGACACCCTCCATGCCCAGGGAAATGGTGTTAAGAAGGAAGCAGAGTGGCTATGGCAGGCAGACTAAGCCGATTTTCTGGAAAAAGGCTAAAGCTACAATGAAGATTGTGCTGAGGCTTGACTGTGCAGAGCCTAACTGTGGATCCAAGAGAATGTTGGCTATTAAAACATGTAAACATTTCGAACTGGTAGGAGATAAGAAAAGGCCAAGTGATCGAGTTCCAAACTTCGTCCTCTGCTTTATTATGAAGAGAATAAAATCCTAAGGTTATTGTCCACTTAATTTGTTTTGGGGGGAGGAAATAAACTGGAGGCATCAATAAAAAAACAACAGGGAAAGGAACATAAAATAAGAATTGTGAATTTAAAAATAAATATGGTGAAGTTTCCAAATAGCTCATGAGATTCCACAAAGCCTTTAAGGTCTCCTTATGTATTAGAGAAGCTCTTACAACAATAATGAAATCGTGGTGTTAGATACTGTAAATCGCCATCATAGTGCAGTTTTCATTATTCTGTCATAGGTGCTAATGCTGATCTACCTTATTTTATGCAATATTATGCAGCCATTTTCATGGATCTCATTTAGCAACTTCTGAACTAATTTGACTTATGACGATAGTTGAGAACAAACATGATTTTTTTTAAATGTGTATCAACTTTTGTTATGTGGAAAGTCTTAAATGGGAGGTAGTTGTTATTCCATATTTAGATTCTTTTCAGTGATCAGATTTTAAGACTTTGCAACATTGCCATTAGCACATCAAAATAAGCAAACAAAAACAACAAACTTCAGCTTCTGTTTAAGGACTAGAATAAAAGCAATATACCGGCAAAGGAGTTTGTTTATTAATTGCTTTGGTCTACTTTACAAGGTCAAATCCATTCTCCTAATGACGAATCTCATCTGTTCTGGCAGAGAAAGAAATGTTTTCTTTCACTTCTATGTGTGGCAAGAGCTCATCCATCTCAGTAAGTTCTGAAGAGAAATCTAGCTACATCCGAGAGAGGAGTATTCAAAGGGCAACTGATGGCCAGGAAGATAGATTGGATTCACTTTCCTGAGACAGACGTTCAAATGGTAACAAGTGATAGAAAACAGCTCTATATTTCAGCGTGATGTGTGTTTGCTCCTGATGATTAAACCCCCTGTGAACCATCTGCATTTAATGGGTTAGAACTACTTTGTAGCTGCAATTTTTTCCTTCCATTGCTCTCTTATTTATTTGAGAGAAGACTGATCTCCACTCTTTAAAAGTTAAGCATGTAAGAAACTCTGCCAAGAGAATCAAAAAGAAAAGGCAAATTTATAGGCTAGTGTTGTTTTAAGAATTTAGTAGTATAAATAAGAAGTGTAGATAAATGTGTACTAGTAGATGCATAAGTGACCCTCTGTTTATCTCAGTTACATTATTTGCCTAAATTCCAGAGCAGAATTAACCCAATTAGTTTATTTAATGTCTAATGCTGTCCCTCAGCTGAGCTTTTAGGAGGTGCATAACTAGTGCCGGGAAAGTAGTGGGGGTGAATATTCTGTTACCTACAAGTCAAGCTTTGGGACAGTGATGTGTATTCAGTAATTTCTGAAGAAAAAAAAAAAATAGGAGTCCAGAATTACCATCGCTTCAAGCAATATTCACTGTGTCACTGATGTAATTAAACTGAATTTCTGCTTTAAAACGGCAATGATGGTAACTTTCTGTTTGTGTGCCTTTCTTACTCAAGATGTGTCACATTGCACTAACATCTCATTATTCCTCCCTGACTCAGAAAAGTCAGCAGTTCTAGCACTCAATAAATATTTGCTGAATTGAATTGAACTCTGAAAACTGAGAGGTGAGATGGGACTGATTGTCGGTGACACATTTGGGATAAGAATCTTGATTCTCTTCTGCCAAACAGTGAACTTCGCCAAAGCCCATGGAAATACACTAAGGAATTTTCAGTGTAAGGAATCTTCACACTGATACAGATGCTGAGTCCTATAACTACACAAACTTACAAAGTCCTCTCCTGCCATTTCTTTTCAGTTTGAATACATCACCTAATTTGAGGATTCTGCGCTACTAATAACATTTAGCTTTCTTCCTAAATCATGAACGTTTGGTCTAAAGTATTTCCAAGAATAATTTTTCCTGACAATTTTTAAATGTTTGGGATAAGAAACCATATCGACAAGAGGAAGTCCCTTAGAGTTCTTAAAATATCAATCAACCTCACAGTTAGGAATAGAAGGATCTAACTATGAGGGAGCAATTCTTCTGTTAGGTAGCTGTTTATGAAATTTAGGCCATGGCTTTGCTTAAAGTGCAGCATGCTTTGGCCAAACTGATTGTAGAAGGAGTTCAATTAAAGTAGCAAAAGCAACACCCAGCTGCTTCTTTGTCTTCTCTCTTTCATGGAGTAGGGAGTATTTTTTCTGCAATGACCTTACAATCTTTTCTTTTTGTCGGTCAGAGATCAAGGGGTATACCAGGGTGAAACCTTTTTTATTATTGAACTTTCCCATCAGCTTTCCTCAGATGTGTATTTGGAAGTGCGCTTAAAATATGTCCACTTTTTCTGTTGCATATTTGCATACAGATATGATTTTTAAATGTGTGATTTTTCTATGTCAAGAAAATGTTAATAAATGTCACCTATGCAACTAAACTAGCTATTCCTTGAATACAAAAGACATTACTTGAATTTATTGATAAATTTCATGGTTAGCATAACACACTGCAGTATTTTGTGTTTGACAAATTTTTATTGAATGACTTGATGGTAGAAGATTTGAAAAACACATTGGAAAAAGCAAATAATGATGAACCTGAGAAATTAGATTCAGCCAATACACATGGTCATAAAAGAAATACTTATACTTGGATGAAGTTGCATGTGATATAAACAGATGAATGAATGAAAGATTGCAAATACTTTAACTAGTATAGACAGAATTTTTCACTTACTTGAACTCCCTTTCAAAAAAAAAAGAAAGATAAAATGTGATTTCTGTAAGTTCCTAGTCATCTCACTTCTAACTCAACTATGACTCCTTCTCTGTAACTCCATGACCTTTCAAGGGTTGAATTAATTGATCTTACCTGTGCTCCAGTAGCATCCTTCTCCAGTGGCTTTCTGTCACACTGTGATTACTGTTTAACCCTAACACCTCCTAATTAACCTTTTAGTTTCTCATTGGTCTTAACACAAAACATTTCTCAATTTATGTTTGAAAATCTGAACAAGGCTAAATGTAAAGATTTGACACACGAAGAAAAAAATATATTGCAAATTCAATAACAGGAAATCAGTCTATAAAAGTACTCCACAGATTATGACAAACATCATTTCTTGTTTAAAAGAGTTATTACTTATTTGAAAGGTGGAGTTTCAGAGAGAGAGAGAGAGAGAGAGAGAGAGAGAGAGAGAAGGGAAGACACAGAGAGGTCTTCCATCCTCTGGTTCATTCTCTGACCATAACAGGCCAGATCTGAGACAGCCCAAAACCAGAAATGTAACGCTTTATCAGAGCATCCCATGTAGGTGTCAGGGGCCCAAGAGATTATTCCATCTTCTTTTATTTTTACCAGGCCATTAGCCAAGAGCTGAACTGCAAGTGGAGCAGCCGGGACACAAACCGACTCCCACCAAGGAAGCCACCATTGCAGACAGTGGCCTCATGTGCTTCCCTGTTGTCGGATTTCTTAATGGAATGGATCACTCCGGAAATTTGGTGAAACATGTGAGTCCTTTCTTAGATTATATATTTTTACATTTTTAAATGAAATTTGAAGGGCAGAAAAAGGTAAATAGATAGATAGATAGATAGATAGACAGATGATAGATAGATAGATAATAGCGGAGGAGAAAGAGATCTTCCATTTGTTGCTTGACCCCAGAAACACCTCATCAGTCACAACTGGGACAGGCCAAAGCAAGAAGTCAAGAGCTCCATGATGGCTCCCACACGAGTGGCAGAGATACAAGTAATTGAACCATCACTGATTGCCACTTGTGTGTATATAAGTTGGACACTGCAATCAGAAGCAGAACTGGGTCTCCAACTGAGGCACGCCGTGGGCATCCCAAGTGGTGTCTTAACTACTATGCCAAACAGTTGCCCCAGATAATGTTTTTAGATAAATAAAAGAAAATGCAAATACTTAAAAGACAAACTAATTATATTGTAACACAGTCATTGAAATACTTAGAAAATAAAATTCTAGGACACATCTTTATAAAGCATGTGATCCTGCAACGGAATTAAACACTGCCCCTAATCAAATGATTTTAATTGCAACGTATGTATAATGACATATATAAATGTAAAAAGAAATTTTTGACCTTTCTATTGGTGATAAATTCAGTCAACACTAATACTACAGTCTTCCCTCAGTATCTCAGGGAATTGCTTCTAGAAACACCATATATACAAAATCTACTACCAAGATCCATGGGGGCTCAAGTCTCCACATAAAGTGATACAGTGTCTGTTATAACTTACACACAAACTCCCACATAAAATCATCTCAGAATTGCTTACAATCTCCTGCACTACCTAATGCAATGTGAATACTCTGTAAATAAGGCTATGTTGCAAGGAACAAAGAATGGAAAAATAAATTTGTACATGTTTACTACGGAGTTTTGCTCAAATGTTTTTGATCCATAGTTGGTTGATTCCAACAACATGAAACTCAGGCACAGCCTGTTGCATTACCTATGGTCGATAGTCACAAACTGAAGAAACATCTAAATTTCTTCCTTTTTCTTTGTAAGATTCTTTTTAATTTTTTTATTTGAGAGGCAGATTTACAGAGAGAAGGAGACACAGAAAGAAAGATCTTCTGTCCGCTGGTTCACTCCCAAGTGGTTACAATGACTAGAACTGAGTTGCTCCAAACCCAAGAGTCAGGAGTTTCTTGCAGGTCTCCTACACAAGCGCAGAGCCCAAGGCTTTGGGCCATCCTCTACTGCTCTCCTATGCCACAAGTCGGAGATGGATGAAAACTGGAGTAACCAGGACATGAGCTAGCGCCCATACAGGATCCTTGAGCATGCAAGGTGAGGGTTTAGCTACTGAGCTGTTGTTCCAGGTCCATGTTTCTTTCTTTTAGAAAAAAAAAATAATGGGCCAAGGCTGTGGGGGCAGGTTAAGCTGCCACTTGTAATGCTGACATCTCATATGGGCACCATTTCAAGTCCCAGCTGCTCCATTTCTGACCCATCTCCACTTCTGATCCAACTCCTTGCTAATGAACCTGCGAAAACAGTGGAACATGACCCAACTGCTTGGGCTCATGAAACCTCATGGGAGACCTGGATGGAATTCCTGACTTCTTGCTTCAGCCTGCCCAGTACTGGCTGTTGCAGCCATTTGGAGAATGAACCATTGGATGAAAGCGATTCCCTCTTTGTAACTCTGCCTTTCAAATAAATAAATGAATCTTCTTTAAAAATTTTTCTTTTAAAGAACTAAGAAGAAGAATAAGGAGATATCTAATTATTTTCCCATCTCAGTTTGTGGAGCTTTTGAATTCTATCCACATGTGCCTCCCCCTTTTACCCTCTATCTGCTTTGTGACCTGTGCTCTAGTCATATGAGGAGACTGTGATCTTTTCAATAGTTTCAGATTCACTAGATTGTGACAGGTGGGGGACTCCTTTTGTCTTCTACTGAAAAAGTGTCATTTTTTAATCTGCAAAACTATGGACAATTCCCTTAGACTTTAAAGTACATATCAAGATAAATAAGTAGATAAGAAATTTTGTTTGTATTATTTGTAATATTTCAAGTACACTCTGAAGAAATGGTTAAATACATCAAGATATAATTTGTCTTCTTCTAAACTCAAAGACTTGCTATAAAATAGGGCCATGAGTAAATACTCTTCCTTGGTCTTAGAAAATTCATAGTGACATACAATTCTAAGTTTCAGACTAAAACTAACAAGCTGTTTTCCACTCTCTACTATTTTATTTTATTTAACCAAACTAAAGATATAGCTAGTGTTTTGTTTTAAAAGCCTTGCTCTCTGTTTTATAATATACCTAGGAAAAATAACAGAGCCAAGAGCTTTATCTGTGTTGTCTACATGGGTAGCAAGGGCCAAAAATTTTGGCCTTTTTCCTCTCGTTTCTCCAGGCTGTTAGAAGGGTGCTTGGAACCTCCTTGGGATGCAAACTAATACCCATATGAGATTCTGAGATCACAAGCAACAGCTTCACATACTATGCCACAACCCTGCCCCACAAGTGATATTTAAGAAAATAATAATTGCATATAACATAATTCCTCATTAAAAATACTTGAGTGAATTAAATGTTCAAATTCAGAAGTCAAGAACACTAATATATTTCATAATTCAGGTTTCCTGGTTTATACACACATGGCAATAGACCTTTGCATTTATTTTCTCCAAGGAAATTATTTACATGTTGATCAACTAAAACCATGGCACTATATGTCACACAAGATTGTACAAAGCAAGTGGAGGGAAAGTGTGAGCTGTATTATGGAAGCAAAAACAAGCATGCAGTACTTCAGATGAGAAAGTAGAGAAATAAAGGAAACATCACACATTCTTCTTTTTATAAGTTTTGTGTTAAGTGCAGTAGTCTGCTCCTCCCTTCCTTGAAGGTCAGAAAAAACAATGAAACTAATACAGCACCATAATTTATACACTCATTTTCATCAGCTTCCTCAAGGTTATGCAGGTTAAGTAACTCTGTCATTCTTTTGAGATAGGTTGTCAGACACAGGGCAAAGATTGGAACTGGTTTTGTTTTGCTACTTTCAAAAGATATTATGTAAAGAGAAAATACACACTATTTGATATCCATAAGAAATAATGAGCATTCTCCAAAAAGCCACCATTTTCTGAAATATCATTTTATGCTTAAGAAGCTGCAAATTTTATAAATTCATCTTTTATCAGGAATTCCAAGCCTTGACCACATTGCTGGGGGTCTGGGTGGGAATTATGTACAGGGTCATGTTTTAATCCATTTGTGTGAAACAAATGTGTGCATGGGGCAAAGAGGAGACAAGAAAGTTATGTCAACAAGTGTCATCCATGTAGATCAAAGTGCTTCACAGAACATTACACCCAATAATTGATACTGTCAGTGATGGGCACCCCAGTAAAGGTAAACAAAATCCTTAGTTTTTGTTTCTTCCTTAAAAAGTTCATGAAAAAATGAAATTCCAGTTTGGCACAAAAAATAAGTAAATAAATTTCAAATAAACAATCCTTAAACTGTTCATGGAAAATGCATGTTATGAAAAACTATGTCTTGATTTCAAAATATTTTTCACAAAGATGAATGTTTTGAAGTCTCTATACAAGTAAATCATTTCTGTCAGCCATCAGATTTCCAGCAAATAAAAGCTTTTTTCAATCTAAGTTCAGAAAGAGCAAGAGGAAATTCAGGAAGAATACACTATATATTCTTTGTCTTAGCGTTATTCTTATCCTACTGTATCAAGAGTTAATTCCTTATATTTTGGCAACTAACATATCATAAAATGTTGTCTACTAACAGGAGAATCTGGAAAGTAAATACCCAAAACCTCATATCATTCTTACTGCCACTATGTCTAGCACAGTTGAGGGTACAAATATTAGGCACCTGACTATCTAGAAACATGTAAACTCATAAAGGACAAGCACCATGTTCCAGTATTTATTTTATTATCCCAAACACTACTTCACACACTGGAGGTGTTAAAAAAAATGTGCTATTTGAATCATACTTTTACAGAGGATTGCAGATATAAAACTTCAATTAGAAAAATATGGTTTGGCTTGAAGAAAATGGAATTCTAGAAGCTCCGACTAACCATTAAATATAAGGAGGGAGTAGCAGAGAAGCAAAACCAAGGACTGAAATGAATTTCAAACTAGAAGTTTTATCTCTCATTTGAAAGATCAAGGTATGAGCCCAGAGACACTATAATTTTAAATTTAAAAAGCAGAATAAAATGAAAATGAACACTATTAATCAGTGAAATTATAAAAGGAAAGTCATACATTTTAGTTCTAAGTTTTAGTTCACAAATTCCTATTAGCCACATACATGAGTATATTAAAAGAAGTCATTCTCTTCTCAAATATGAAGGATGTTTAACAGCTGCCTAAACAATCCCCTCACAAAAGCTTCTGCTGCATTTAAGCATAATTCTCAGGGCCACAGTTTAACAAGTTTTTCTTGGGAACGAAGCTAAAAAGAGAGAACACACAAGCAATAAAAAATAAAGTTACTATGAAGTCAGGGAATGTTTGTTTAGGACATCACTCATCTTCATCATCTGGTTGACTTAAAATTTTATTAGAAAAGATGACTAATTGCTTATAAATATTTTCCCTCTAAGAAAAGACACTGAGATGGGTTTAATACTTTTTTTCTGGAATTTAATTTTAAATATTCATTTATTCCTGTCTTCTAGCCATTAAGGCTTCCAAGTATATTCTAAAAGTCTGCGGGAGCCACAAGAAAATTCAAAGAAACTACAAAGAGCAGATCCTGCTCTGATCCGAGCCATGCAAGTCATCTTCATTTCAATTAATTTACTTTGCCTTTATGAACTTAAGAGTCTCTCAAGGAGGTTGACGTTTCACTCATCTGAAAAAGCCTGGAATGTGACAGGGGAAAAGGGAGGAGAAGTAAATCACAGGGGTTAGCAATTTTCCAGATGCAAAGTATTTTTCTTCTCTTCCACCAGAAATTTTGGAGAGCCTTTTGACATCTTAATTCTCTATGCAAAACCACAGTAGCAACAACTGTTTAAGGTATAATGTGTCAAGAAACAAACACAAATGCATGTGAGCATGCACACACCCATGGGATAAATATAAACCCCATTCATTGCCTCTTTAACTGAAAATTGGTCTTGTAGTGCAATTATTAGATGTTTGTGTATACAGTTTAAATGGCATTATGTTGGTTAAAAGTAACAGTACATTTTGTATTTTGTGTGTGTGTGTGTGACAACTGAGTCATTTCGTGCGTTCAGGCCTTTTAGCTAAAAAGACGGCATTTATGAAAAACTGTGCTCATGGCGATAGTTTAAATCTTGCCGGAATATTTCAGTTATCACCTTTAGCCACATGGTTTCAGGAAACTTTATGCCCAAATATTTTATGCCAAAGCAAGTTATTTCAGAAGAGTTCTTTCTTCATGGAATGGAAATTCACTAAAACATTCAGAAGCTAAAAAAAAATCGTTGAGACTTGAAGATAAATTCTCAGCATCAGGGGATCAGGGGTATGCCCATTGCTTCTTAGAGCCAGAAGAGGCCAAGTGGCAGTTAACTCCCTAAAACACCCTAGTTCAATATTTACTTGACAGCTTTGGTATCTTGACATTTTCCCCAGTGAATTTCCTTCTTTATCAGGTATTATTTTACAAGGGATTTTTGTTATACAGAACTACCATAAATCAATCTATAACAGAGGAATTTGTTTAATACATTTATTCTCTTAAGAAGTTGCATGATCGTATTTCATTGGCTTGTACAATAGGAAAAAATCTTACTACTGAAAGAGAGTTTGTGGAAATTGGTGCATGGTAAACCTATTTAGGCTTTCAGGGGTTCATTCTTAGATTTTAAAGTTAAATAATAACAACTATTCATTTAAGCTGGCCTCACTGTATAGCCTGACCTTTAGCAATTCCACACACAGCAGCTTATTGTGGTATCCTTTAAATATGAGAAGTAAGAATGTCTTACTTTGCTATTAAAAGAAAAATAAAAGAGTACTGTATGTTACATGGCCCATGAAATATTGGCGGTGTGCTCCTTGGCTTTCATTCGAAGAACTGCGATACTGGAAGACCTTCTTTCAAACTCTGGCTTTGTTTCAAACGCATGTCCATTGGTAGCCCCAGTAAGAAGAGAGTCAGTGAAAAAGTTGTTGAGGGGCACGTGACTAAACTGATTCTGGTGGTTTGAAAACCCTGTGTAACTGGAATCTGTCCGAGGTGAGTGAGAATAAGGTGTCATACAGGAGGAAGAGTCACGTGGCAACATGCATGAAGTAACCACAGAACCACCGCTTGCATTTCCTGCCCACAAGTTGTTCTGAATCTGGAACATATAAAACAACAATTATTACATTTACACATTCTCCCTTTTGTTTGCTTATTTTTGTTAAATCTTATTTATCAAATTTGGTTAACTACCCATTATTTACCCCTGTTGGGTGGTCCATAACTGTATTCAAAGTACATAGAACAACAGCTGAAAAATAGTGATATGAGAAATTCGGACAGTTTGTTATTCTGTGATAGATCACCAAAACCCACAGTCTTGACCACATAAAATAATCTGAAAGCATGTCAATCTTTCAAGTAATCTTTTGTAGTCAGGATTTTTAAATGAATCTGTAAGATTTGGTCATGATTCTTAGAATCATGTGCTTAAAAAAAAAGTAGTTGAAAATACAGTTTCTAAGTTCAAAGATAGTTTTCATGTTTATACAACAAAATAACACAGTTGCATTTTTTAAAGTTCTGAAGTTGGACTTGGTACGGTAGTTGTTGGAAATCACTGCTGGCATTAGGCTAATTTCTCCGTAAAGATTTTGACCAACATCATTGTGAAAAATGTTTGCCTTCTCATTAGTTTTCATGTCGTATTTGAATAAATAGCACTGAGAAACTGAGAGATTAATGTACACATTTTAAGCATTTTTCTATGATTTATATATGATACTGTGAATTTGAAACAGACATGTGACATGTATAATAAATTTAGAATTACAAAAAAAATGAACCATTACTAAGTAATGGAAGTACAGTCAAAAATCTGCAAAAACTGGCTAAAGTATCACATGAGCATAATTTAAGTTCAATACACCACCTTATGTAACACTGAAAACTTGTTATAAGCTTCCAAACTTAAGTTACAAACTTAAAAAATTAAAATTGTAAAACTTGTGCCTGAGAAATTCAGCTTTATATTATTAAATATAGAGAGAAAAGCAACGTAATATTAGCAAATTTTTATAGTCACTAGCATGCAAATGAAACACTATAACTTACATAGCATGAATTTTAAATAAGGATATCAATCATAATAGACAAGCCACTTAAATACACACAAAAAGCGTTCATATGCATTCTGAAGACACAGAGAGAAAAACAGGACAAACAGTTGGGGTAGGGTGAAATGGAAAAGGCCAATGTTTGTTGGCACATCAGTACAGAAGGAGGCAGTCTCTGATCATGATATACATACAAATATTCTCATAGATGAACTGTTTAATGCAGAATAGCATACCAGGAAGTGAAGATAACGTTGAGGTTGGCATTTCTACTCCCAAGTAACAAGTGAACTTCCAATGAAACAGTTAAATATTCCTTGACAATATGATTTTAGGTTTTCTATCTTTGTCTATACCTACAATGCTCTGATTCACTTAAACAGCAGAATGTTAAACTTGTAACTGATACTAGAGGACTATTCTACTGTAATAATGTGGAGGTGGGGATGAGAAATGGTGGAAGAAAAATGGAGAGGAAGGAAGGGGAAGGAAAGGGGGGGATTCCCTATATTTACAAAAGAGCATCACGGAAAATAACAATAAAAAGTCTTTTACAGAACTGGATGCTTTTTGTAGGATTACTATAATACATTTAAATTAAAACACAATAGTGAGATATATATTCATATATATATTATCATATATATGTTCATCATACTTGACTTTCTCATCCTTTTGAACTCTTGATACTAACAATACAATCATTGATTTCAGCACATATGCACACAAATTTTAACATAAAGATGTTCGGCTGCTATATAAATCCTTGGGTATAGTCTTACAATATGATGCTTGCATCACTTCTCAATGGCAATTACATTTCATTAATACCAGAAAGTACATTTATTACTTCTTGGCCTTTTCAATAAGATCTAGTGCAGAGAACATGCTAATAAATGTCCTAGATCTCAGTTAAAGAGAAGTTACTTTTTTTTTTTTAAGATTTATTCATTTTTATTGGAAAGCCAGATATACAGAGAGGAGGAGAGACAGAGAGGAAGATCTTCTGTCCGATGATCCACTCCCCAAGTGAGCCGCAACGGGCCAGTACGCGCCAATCCGAAGCCGGGAACCAGGAACCTCTTCCGGGTCTCCCACGTGGGTGCAGGGTCCCAATGCATTGGGCCGTCCTCAACTGCTTTTCCAGGCCACAAGCAGGGAGCTGGATGGGAAGTGGAGCTGCCGGGATTAGAACCGGCGCCCATATGGGATCCCGGGGCATTCAAGGCGAGGACTTTAGCCGCTAGGCCACGCCGCCGGGCCCAAAGAGAAGTTACTTTAGTGCTATGGAAAACACTGTTCAACCAGCTTCAAAATATATTAGAACATCAAAATGTTTTCAACTCTTAGATGCACTTATTTCCGTGTTTTTTTTAAAAACGGTCCCTTACTTACATATTTATGAAGTACTTTAAATCTTTTGTAGCACATGAATGTACTTCTAGCTTGTGAAAAGACACAATTAAAAATGTATAAATCTTAAAATATATGCAGGATTTACATAGTATATTTTTAATAAATTTTTGAAGACCCCTCCTGTGTATGCATCAGTGTGTGCACACAGAACTAGATATCTATAAGCAGGTACACATATCTAGACATATATATATATAATGGTTTGCATGTTTAATTGATTCTCAAATCATCATAGACTGATATTTTTATTTTGGCTCACTGCTACATGTACTCCATTTAGCAAAATAATAATAATAAATGTTTTGTGCCAGTGGCCGCTGAGTTATGTATCTGAAACCAACAACAGGGCTGTAAATGTCATTACTCTGTCAAACCAGCCCTTCTAACTTAATCTGGGTGATTTTCCTCAAGCATTCAATCAAACATTGTGCTACATTGCAAAAACCACAGTCACATGTCTGACAAAAGAGCTTTCAGAAATGAAAGTAAACTCGCTTGTTTATTTCTGAAAAAATGGAGGAGGAGACATAGTGATGGAAAACGATTACATATTTTTATCTGTTAAAGGATTTCTCAACTTAAGCAGAGGGTTGCTAAGTATTTGTAACTAAAACAATTCACTTGTATTCCAAATACAAATATATTTACCAACTAGGTTAAAAAATGAAAATAAAAGAAAGAAAAATCTGAATGTATATCAAAAACCTATTTTCACTCCAAAGAGCTTAATATCAATCTAGGTATAAATTGAAATAAAAAACTGTAGATGTATGACCAGGGCAAATTACTTAATTTTCATGAAAACTTAGATAGACACAATTAAGTATGTTAAATACCTTACTCCAGAAGACATGAGAAGCAAATTACTATATTAATATTTTGCTTGGGCTAGAGATCTAACCTAAATATCTTGAAGACTCTTCCTATTCCTAAGGATGGGATATTACACACATTGAGGTTGATACACCCTTTCATGATCTCTGTCTCTTCTTTCTCCCACCCTACCCACAGTCTTCCACTTTTAACATTTCTCATATGTCTTCATTTCGATGGGGAGCCTACTTGGATTCCATATTGAATGTTCACATGTAAATCTCAAACAGTATTTTTCTCCGTGAACAGGAATTTTACTTCCTCGGGAGCACTCCATCTGGATGTCTTAACATTTCATGATGATCAAGGTCATATCCATAGTAGTTAATGGTTGTCAACTCCATGAGTGAGGAGCAGTTTAATAACACTGCTAGTTGTTTCAGTGTACTTAAAAATTGTGTTTTTACTATTCTGACTTCCATCGAGGTAAAACCACAGTATTGAAAACCAAGACCATCATCTAAGTTTATGTCAATCAATGGTGGAGGTCAAATTTGAACTCAGGAAATGTTAAGAAATGCTATAAGACATAATGAGTTTTATGAGATAAAATTGTTTACTGATTCATAATCACAGCTTTGTGGGGGATCATAGGCTTTAGGTTCCACAGCCAAAACTCATTATTATTGAGCATGATTTAAAATCCCTTAAAATACTTAAATTCTGGCTGATTAATTTTGTTAGCGTAATAAAAATTTTATGGAAAATTTATGCTCATGTATGTAAATACATTTCATAATTTGAAGTCTAGAATCACCATACTCTGAAACCTTTGTGCCAAAATTGTGACATTCTCATTTCCTGTCCTTGTCTATATTTACTTACCAGCTTTTATTTTTTTCTATTAAAACTTTCCCACTTAGAGTTGGCATCACAGCTTTGCACATTAAGCCATCACCTGTGCCGTTAGCATCCCAGAAAGACCCCTGATAGAGACATCAGCTACTCCACTGCTGACCCAGCTCTCTGCTAATGCATCTAGGAAAGCAACAGAAGATGGTCCCACTGCTTGGGTACCTGCACATACTCGGGACGCCTTGGAAGAAGCTCTGGCCGGGCACAAGCTTCACAACTGCATCCATTTGGGTAGTGAACAAGCAGGTGGATATCTCTTTCTGTCTCTCCCTGTCTCCCTAACTCTGTCGTTCATATAAATAAAAAATATTTTATTTATATATATATATATATATATACATATATATATATATATATATATACATCTTTTCTCCATGACACATTGATCTCCTTAGAACCTCTGATTCATGAAATATGGAGTGTGGTTCAGGGAATCTATCTTAAAATAATGGCAATAATACACATACATATGAGACTCAGAAACCAACTGGAATAATGCTTCATTCCAAAAGCAGAAATCCTTTGTACGCCTTTAATTTTATTCATCTCCTGTGAAAAATCTCAATTGTTTAAAAAAGATAGCATTGTTTTTTTGAGAGATTTGTAAAAATGAGTTCTTTAACTTCCTTTAACTATGGCTTCTGTTTAAGCTACTGAAATTGATGCAGAGTATCTACCCTCTCACATATGAAAATCTCTGTAATTAGGCATCTCTTTTTCTCCAGGTAAAATGTTTAGTACTTCAACCATTTTTTATATAGCATGGTTTCCAGACTGTGTTGCTCTGGTTATTTTCTTTTATATATGATTGGGATTGTCAATATTCTCCACCCTTACCAACATATATCTCTCGAACAGAAGATCATTAACTAAATACCACCTGAGTACTGTAGCGAAAATTGAGCAGGTGGCATCCTGTTCAAGATCACCTATTTCTGTTAATATTCAAAGTCAATACTTTATTTAACAACAAAACTGATCTTAAACTTGAGTAAATCTAATGCCATGGTGTGTTGATTATACTAATTCACTAGTTCTGTTCTTATACAGGTGGTAATTGTTAAACTGTGTGGTAGAATCTGCAAGTTGTAATATCTAAAACTAAATATGTATCTATTTATTAACAGGAGAACCTATGAAAATCCCATTGGAACATTAAAATACATATTACAATTATTGTTAAATTTTGGGATGAAATACTAATTTTCTGGAAGTAATATTCTTATTTTTTTGTACTTTTCCATATATGTGACAACAGCTACATACAGTACCAAATAATTTTGAGGGGTTCCTTGTATGCATCAAAAATTGTGCAGTATTAAGGAAATTGCAGGCACTTTCACTACTTTTAAAAAAATAAGAACAAATAAAATGGCCTGCCTTTACACTTTTTTCTCTGTTGCATTTATAAGCAGTAGATAGTCTAAAAACATTCCATGTTTTAATGGGCTTTGCAGCTAAAATAAAATTCTAGCAGGGTATTTGAAGCATTGTCCAGGGAACTTAGCCAAATGACTCCTACTAGCATGAATAGAAGTTCAACTGACTTCAATTATGCCACTTTTGAAAATTCACCCCTTGATGCATTCTCAATCAAATAAATAGTTAATAATCAATTATTCCATAATTTTGGAATTTTGAAGGGACGTTATTGATCTTACGGTCCTTTTCAACTGAAACGTTCATTTAACATTGAAATGTTTTCAAGAGATTAAAAGTAGGAAGAATAAGCAAAGGGGTGAACATACGTGAAATTTGGGCCAACTCATTTTATAACTGCAAAAATTTTATAACACTAGGATATATATTTGAAACGAACTAAAGTATTATAAAACATCATGGATTATATACCGATCATTTAGCTTAGAAATGATGTAAATATGTTCTCTGTGATCAAAACTACAAAGATTTTAATTTACTAAATCTTATTTATATTTATAATATATAGTTTATTTTATTTCAGTAATTTTGACACATTTTAAAAACATAAGTTAGTTGTTACCATGAAATCATACTACAATCCATGTTCTGAAGATGCTCTTACTTAGAAGACACTGACCTTCTACATTTAGTAGAAATACTGAATAATACCAAAATACATTAAGTGACAATCTTCCTTTAATGTTTAAGTACTTCCAAAGCAATTAATTGTACTACTTAACACTTTTTGACTAAAATAAACTTACTCAATTCCATTTCTCCTCTACAGACCACTCCCTCCTCCTGCCACCAGAATTTGTAATGTTTACATACATACATACACACATACACATGTACACATTATGTATGCTTTCACACTGCCTCCATAAAACATGCTCACACATTTCTCTGTGAAACTTACAGGTTGCTCATAAAGACAAGGGATTTACAAAGTAGTGCTTATAATGATGTTACTACAGCAAACCTCTTCTACATCAACATCTAAAAGCTGATTCTTGTTTTTCCTTGCTGCCAAAATGCATACATTTATTGTCTATTTAATATTTTATTCAGTACTTACTATAAAAATGTATTAGCACATTATCACTACATAATTTAATTTGCCAGATTTTTATGTGGCCTTTCAAGCATTAAAAGCACGAATTTCTACAATAAATATGATCCCTTAAAAATGAAAGCATCAGTCTCTACAAAGGCACTTCACTATTTAAAGAACCTATGCTTTATTAGCGTTTTCCTTCCTTTAAAAATTTAGGGCAATCACTACACTCCTAAATCTGTATTGTGAAAATATCTATTAAGCATCATATTGTAGTAGCGTGCTGATATTTTTACCTGTTGGCTAACTTTAGATCTATTAACTTTTCAAGTTACTGTAGCCCAGCAGAGGACCAGTATAGGGAGTTTACTAACAGTAACAAACTTATACTGAGACTTTGTCTACTTGGACAAAAAATTAATTAAGTAATGAAGAGCTCAAACTCATGCTTTAAGAATTACTTGAGATGAAAGTGAAGATGTATTGCCATTAGTATCTGCATAAGAAGGCTAATTTTGACCAAAATAAACTTAAAATAATATTCAAGAGTTCTTGGAATCACTGTACTTTCAAAATTCTGAGACTACATTTTGAATATAATAAAAAACTTAATTATTAGAAAGTATTTATCAGAAAAAGAACATGCATTCAACACTGAGTACCACTTTGAATTTTTAATACAAGTCTTAACGTAGAATTTCATTAATTATAACCTGAAAGAGGAATAGTGACTTTCACATTTAGAAAAACATTATTTGACATAATAGTTATATGAGATTGTTAATCTAAAACAAGACCGATTACCTAAATAAATAAATAAATAAAATGCGTCTCTCCTGTTGCTGCAGATATTTAAAGTACTAAGTCTTATAAAAAATGTTGATGTTGGAAATCTTGGGAATATCATATGAATTTTCTTTATTCAAATAATTTTTGAAAAGTACTCCAAATTATAAATATAAGAACATTGAGATAAATTTTCTTTAATGTTTATTATCAAAATGCATAATAATTGCTATCGCTAAAAAAGATAAATTATAATCTTACCAAATATGCTTTGAAATTAAACTTTAAATCATCTTATGTAAATAGGGATTACTATCACAGTACCTAGCCTTTTATCCTCAAGCAAAAATGATCACATGGGCATTTTCCAATTATTACACTATCTTGTCTGTGTGTGAATATAAATATAAATATTAGCTATCATTCTTTAGTGCTGGATTCATTGCAATTCCTTGCAATTATAAGAAACACTGATAAAAGTTTGTACATTTTTCCCTGTGCATATAAAACCTATCATATCAAATAATTGGCACAGAATATTTATAATCTTACAACTTCTACTTGGAATAAAAATAATAACTTTGGATTTATTCTTAAAACCCTTAGTAAAGTAATTGATTTTATCATCTTCCACTTGTATAAACTTCAATATTAAAATTATATTTTTGTGATTTTAAAATCAACTGTAAATTGACACCAAATTTTATCTATTTAATATCCACGATTTAGAATGACAAATAAAATCCATTGAAACATGAGGTGGCTTAGTAAACATGGCATCCATAACACTATGGATTGAAGTCTGTGATAAGGTTCTCACCAGCAATATTATGTGAACTGAAGATTTTAAGCCGCAGTTTAATTTTTAGACTTGCCATTCACCCCTATTCTCCTTGGAAATGTTTTTCAGATGTGTAAGCCAACATTGACACTCTTAAATAATTTATTTTTGCATGTTTCTTATTTATTTTGGTAATCTAGTCAATGCTATGTTTTGCTTTCCTCCTCAAATATAAAATTCTTATACAAATTCAATTACAATCAGTACTTTTATTTAAGGAAAAACGCAAAAGAAACTAACTTACTGTGTATGGTCACTTAATCACATTAAATCAGAACACTACCTTTTACAAAAATAAATAATTATTCATGTACTTTAAAAACATTAATGCCCTTCATTTCTTTCAGGTGGCATTATTTATTTTGTTACTAATTTACTACTTATGATGTATTTTGAATAAAATTTAAAAATTATTAAATAGAAAATGAAATATTGTAACAAAATAAAAATTAACATAAAATCTACTCATTTATCTGCCCACACTTTCACTTAATGGATACAAACTGTTTCATACTGCACATGACTAATTTTTAGTATTTTCTACATACATAGGAAATATCTCTTATGCATCTACAAAAACTCCATCCATTATAAATTTAGTTAAATCATTGCTAAACATATATTTTTTGATCAATGTAGATTATTTTACATTTATCCCATGACTTTAAATACTTTAACATCTAATCAGCAACAAATTATATGTAATATCAACTGTTGACCTGACGATTCACCACGAGATTCACTCTGTCACTATATCTCATTAGTTGTTTCATAAACACAGAACATCCATTATAAAATATAACAGCTATAATTATATTACTAACATTTTACAAAGATTGTGGCTTTTTATTTATTTTAGTACTTGAGAAAATACTTAAATAGCAGTGAAAATTTTGCTTTACATTCTCCAAAGGCAAAAATTGATTCAGACAACTTTAAGTTGGGAAACTACAGTGGCTGACAACAATGAGTTCCATATTCTCTATTTAGTTTAACTGAATGAAAATTGAGATTAGCATAGACACTGCTGTAGAAGAATGAACGAACAGCATCTCTGAAACCATTTTTGTGGGAACACTAGAATTTTGCTTTAAAAATTATGCACCTGCTGGGAAAAGCATGGTGGCATAGAAACCTAATCCTACCTGTGGAGCCATCATCCCATTTTGGGTGTCAGTTCATCTCATGGCTGCTCCAGTTATGTATGTACCAACTCCCTGCTAACAGCATGGAAAAGCAGCAGAGGACAGCCTAAGTTCTTGGGTCCCTATTTGTGGGACACCTGGAGGAAGCTCCTGACTTCCAACTTCAAACCATTTCAGTTATGATTGAAAGGAAATCAATTAAATTAGAATTGTTACTCAGTTTTGATCTTTGGTTTTAAATGATCACAATGATTACAAATTACTGAAACCTAAATCCCCATTGATATGCTTAAATGGCAAGTAGCATATATTTCTAAAGACATTAGTAAAAGAACACAAAAGAGGACACTTCATAGGTCTGTTTGGACACTTGCTAAACTTAAAATCTCACTCAAAATTTATGTAGGAGAAAGCTTCAACCTTTTTACTAAAACTCTTGTGGTAATTACTTGTATTTTTCCAGTTTTTTTGATTACTATTTTTCATGATATGGTTCCCTAGACACAGACAAGTATCAAGGCAGTTAGGTATAGACAATACTAGATACTCTAGTATCCTATTGTCAAGGTATACATTGTCAAGGAAAAATATTCTTTGTGAGAAAATAATTCTGGTGAATAAAAAAATATATACTCCATCTTCCAAAGTTACCATATTCAGTTTCCTATTTAAATATATTACAATATATTTAACTAAATTTGATCTCTCCCAGAATTCCTAAGTAAATTTACTGATAATCTGAATTACTTCTAATGCTACAATGTAAGAGATACTTACAGAGTTAGTATTTTAGAACCAAATTCATACTGAATAATGGGTATGTTAAAATCGCTCTTTACTGAAAATTCATTATGTACAAGACAATGCTCCAAGTCCTTTGCATAAAGTATTTTGCTTAGCATTCAATATCATGTAAACTTATCTCCAATTTATAAATGAGGAGAAAAGTTCCCAGAGATCGATCTGCTTGCCAAAGGTCTGAAAGCTATTAAGCAGTGGAGCCAGGTTTGGAAGCCATGACTTCCTGAGTGTAAAGCCCAAAGTTAGTACTCTAATTCCCATCTCTGCTCATATCCCAAGATCCATCTTCATAGATTATACACACAAGAGCTTTTCTACTCATACATCACTTTAATGCTCTAAACAACAGAGGGAAACGCCATTATCTATATCATCAATAGCACCAACACCTGCAACAATGACACTGCCTGTGGACAAATAAAGAATCTCAAGATGAAAGAAGTCCAGGGATTTCTCTAAAGTTAACAAGTTACCAACTGATAAAGCTAATGCTTCTATAATCCAAACCAATCATAAGGACATGGAAATAGCACTTTTTTTGGTTAAAAATCAAGGTTTGTTATTGTCCTTCAGAAAATAATTACTCCCAAACTGAAAATATTTTATTCAACCAAGTTAATTTTTTAAGAGGGCTTTGGTTTTGCTAAAATAGAAACACTAATGTTGTTAGCTCCTTGCTTTGTACACTACAAAATACAAAAGTGTTAAGACTCTTTGCTTTTCTGAATGTAGTATGCACCAAGAAGTATTTTGCACACAGGAGGGCATTGCAGCACAGCAGCCTAAGGTTTGGCTTTAGTTGCCCATATCTCTTATGGGCGTACAGCTTAGAATCCTAGCTACTCCACACTTCTGACACAGGTCCTGCTAATCTACCTGGAAACAGATGACTGACAGCCACATAAGAGACCCAGACTGAGTTCCTGGCACATGGATTCTACCCCAGCTGTTGTGGGCAGTTGGAGAGTGAACTCGGGAATGAATATATCTGTCTAACTCACTGTTTCTGTCTCTCCCCTCTCTGTCACTCTGCCTTGCAAATATGATAAGCCTTTAAACAAGAAGAAATATCTGCAGAATTTACTACAAATATTTGGTTTACAACCTATCTACAAAACAGGCAGTTTTGCCCACATCACTTCAGCCTATTTGGCATATAGATGTTGATAAAATGCAAATTTGGAAGAAGATGAAAGAAATCTGCAAATCTTTCAAGTTTATTAGAGGAGGGAAGAGAAGAAAAGTTAATTGCTTAACACCACAGAGTTGGTTAGCAGCAGAGATTCAGAAACTAGCTATTTTAATGAAGATTAATTCTTTTGTTTTAAAACAGTCCATAAAAGTATTTTTTTATTCACAGATATTCAGTATCTATGCAATCCGTATAAGACTGATGTCTTACATAGGTGACTAAGCAGTGGGTTATATTTTTAAAAATCTTACATTGTAGAAAAGGAGGCAGATCTTAACTGTTCAATACAGCATCAGCGAGAGGGTGCCTGGACTCAGTAAAACAGGATTCAGAGACTTTAAGGAAAAAATATGACTTCAATAACAAAAAGAAAATTTAAGAGAGAGGAAACAGATTCCATCTAAACAATGACAAATTTTTTTCTGTCATACCACAAAAAATATTAAACAGTTTAATTTTGCGAAGTTGCAATGTTTCCAAAAGGCAACTGGCATTGTTTGCCAAAATAAAGGACTGAAGATTTATTTTTTATGTATTTATGTATATATGTATGTATGTATTTATTACTTATTTATTTATTTAGAAAGGAATAGATGCAAAAACAAACAGGAGAAATCCTGCACTGGCTTGTTCATTTACCAAATGTCTGCAAAAGCATGGGCTGGATCAAGCTGATGGCAGGAATCTCGAATTCAATCCAGGTGTCCCACATGGGAGGAAGGGACGTGTAGAGCCTCCCAAGGTCCGTATTAGAAGTTGAATCAGAAGAAGAGATGGGACTTTCTCACATGTGATATGGGCATCTTAATTAGAGTGTAAAACACCCTCGCTAAGAACTTTCTTGTGTAATGTACTATTTTTATTAAATCAAGAAACAATACCTTAGAGTGTGTGATTATAGATGTAACACCTTTCATCTTCTCATTGCCTACCTACCATGAGCAAGGTAAACATCTTAAAAGAATCTGAGAAGTGTCTACATTTTTAAAGTATTATATATCATTGTTTCAATTTTTAAAATAGATTCTTATTTGTTTCCCCAAAATGACAATGTTTTACGGTTAGACTTGAGCTAGTCATTCAGTGATGAATTAAGGAGATAATGTTTCTTTAAAAAGGCCCACAAATTTTGACCTCAGAAAACCTGGGCACAAATTAAACATGGTAATGGCTTTGATGGAGGAAGTACAATGCCTGGATTTAAATAAGCTCCTAATTATTATTATTTTTACTGTCATGACTGTGGTTACTACAACGTAATGAAGACCAGTTGAAACGAAGTATTTAAGACATCTTAGAAAGCACTAATTAAGGTTCATAAATAAACATCACATGGGATATATAGATACCTTTACGCTAGATACAATCTAGATACAATGAGACACAGGAAGAGGGTGTTTCTGAAACATCTCTGTTTCTCATGTATTCTATATGTTTTTGCTTTCCTGCCAAATTGTTAATTCTGTATTTCTGTCCTGCCTCAAACATTTCCTAGTTTCCAACTTTTCTGTAATTAATAATTCCCTTCTATAATTAGTAACAGTGACCAAATGAAATGTCTTACTGCCTTGAGTTACTGGACTCTATTTCAGTTTCTATTTCTTCCACTGTGCATTTCTATTTTAAAAAGTCTCATAATAAAACATTATTTCTTTCAAGTTGAAGCTTTAAGAGACACAATCTTGGCATATTTTTTTCAAACAAACTTAAAATATCTACTACATATTTTTAAGTTAACACAGAATTTATCCCCTAGCCTTATCCAGTCTCTACAGTGAGGAGAAGATATTAGACTTCAGAAATTTGGGCAACCAAACATGAAAGGAGTTATCAATATGGAAAAATGTTCTATAATGTAAGTATTAATTTTGGTCATTTTTCATGAATTTCACTGACAAACATGACTTCAATGTATAATCTCTGTATTTCCATATTTGCATTATTTGATAGTATATCCAATGTACACAGTAACGGAGAAACCATAGTGAGGACTAGTGCAAAATTTCCAGGATTTGTAGAGGGAATCTTTTAAATCAATTCTTTGTTAAAGTGAGAAAACTATCAAGCATACAGTTTGATGTAGCATTTCCATTTGTGCTTTCACTAATAAATTACTTCATTCTGTAATGGATAATACATAAAGTTCCAAGGATTGATTACATAATAGCAGAATAATGTTAGGAAGAAGTGATGATGAGCCCATGTTTATTGAGTCACAGGACCTCATAAAGTATAGATTTCAATTGGTGACAGGCCCAATACTAAATGCTTTATGCTGCAC
Organism: Ochotona princeps; assembly: GCF_030435755.1. Classification (NCBI taxonomy): domain Eukaryota; kingdom Metazoa; phylum Chordata; class Mammalia; order Lagomorpha; family Ochotonidae; genus Ochotona; species Ochotona princeps. The sequence continues at coordinate 37,034,665 of NC_080846.1, read as the reverse complement.
TGCAGAGAAAAGAGGAATCAGAAATAAAACAGCCAACAGCTAACATCAAAAAAAAATTGGAGAATAAAGTTGGAGGTAAAAGAAAGGGAATGAAGACTGAAAGAACAAGATGCAAAAAAGAAAAAGGCAAGTCACAAGCAAGTGTTGTGTTTAAATGCTATCTTACTATTTCTAAAATTCTCACAGTTCCTAGCTGAAAGTATATGCTATGCCAATTATCTGTTAATGTTATTTCCCTAGTTCTGGGATATTTCCTGCTCCCCTGATGTGTTTACAGATGCCTGTAATGTAACTTGAGTCGTGGGTTCTTGTGATAGTAATTTATTCAAGGTTTGCTGATTGAAATATATCTAGGATGAGGCAGTCTATTGTTGTCTTCCAATGGAATAAGATCTTGCATTGGGAAAACAAACTATGTTTGGCCAAACTCAAGTTTCACTGCTAAGCAAAGTAAGCAAATATCTCACCTCTTTGTGCCTTAGTTTTCATATCTGAGAAACAGAAAAAAATGAGTAACACCTGCTTCATAAAATGGTTTCCAGAATCAAATAAATTAACTTATGTGACCTGCTTAGAACACTGTAGAGATAAGGGGTACAGTAGTTTTAACAAGTAGGGACCCTGTTGCTTCAGAGTTTGTAGGCTAGAAGGTACATACAATATTTTGTTTAGAATTCAACTAAGGCATTTGAAAATATTTCTTGAACAAAAGGTTCCCATACTGATTTGGAAAAACTGCTAGGTAAAGTTTTAGTGACAGCGCTGTAAAGAACCACTTGCTTTCCTAACCCAACTGCAAAGTTTTGTTTCTGATGTCTTAAATAGAAAGTAGAACAAGATGAATTCTAACACTCCTTTTTAGCACACAGTATTACCTTAGCAAATGCGTCAAATTTATCCACAGAAGTAAAGTTTCCAAAATCAGGCTTTAATGGATCATAGAAGAAACATAAAGAAAGCACATAAGAGGAGCAAATTCACACTCCTGAGGTAGGAATTTATGACTCAAGGAAATGGGGATCCTGCAGATCAGGGCTGAGGTGATCACGTTACTGAGCTATCACGGTATTCCCCAGAATACATGAGCTCTGTGTATTTTCACACTGGCTCCCTATAATGTATGGCATTAAATAAGATAATAAAATCTAGTCAGGCTTATTGCTTAAAGTATACAGTTCTTTATAAAACTAGATATCATTCTAAATATCATTATTTAGTGTTAGGAAATGGTAATACAAAATATTTTAGAAATATATTCCATCTACATACATCACAAAAAATGAAAAAAACATCAGTCTGTAAAAGTAAAAATGAGAAGAAATTTTTAGTACTTTTTGAAAGAGAACTGTAAGAAGTCTTAACATGCATGATCAATTTTAAAGATTGAAAAATTGAAAATTGTGTGTATAAGTCACAAAGAACAATGTTCAACATAAAATGTGAAAGAAAACAATATAAGAGAGACATTTTTACAAGGAACTCAGGATTTAAAGAGGCCACATTTGACAGCAGAATTCAGCAGAGTTCATAAAACAGTAGCCATAGAGAGTGCATGCCAGGAAACTATTTACTTTCAAATCTCAATAAAGGAATGTGTATGAATAATGAAAAAGTACAGTAAAAAGACTTATTAAATATACTATTTTAGCTGTTGCAAAGTATAATACAGCCAAAGGAAAAAAAGCATGAAATTTTTTTCAGTGAATGATTGTGAAAGAAAACAATACAATAAAGAGCTTAGTAAAACAAAAACTTAACAAACTAGAAAAATATCTTCTAGAGGCTAAATTTATACTCTGGAATGCTATGCTAGACATAATACTGCCTATGCTAACTCTCTAAAGAATGTACAAACCATATCTACTCTTTCTTGATCAGCATTCTATGTAGTTTACCATACCTGTGGGTAGCTGTCAGTCCTTGGCAAAACTGATATGTCATAGGTGGCAGCAAAATGGCTTTTGGCTTGTTGTATTTGGCCATAACGTTCCCTTTTTCTCCACTTGGCCCTTCGATTTTGAAACCAAACCTATTAAAAAAAAAAGCAGAATTTTACTTAAGGATCCTAGGTAAAGCAAGGTAGATACTCCAAGATTTCAAACCAGAAAGGTAGACCAAGTCACCAAAATTACTAACAAAAGAAACTATTCATGTCAGGAAAGGGCCCACAAATTGTAGTTTCTTTTATACTTTGATATGGTAAGTCATGTGTCCATGAGACAACATCATTTAACATTAAAAAAATCAGGGATGCTTCAGCAAATTTGATATATCTGAGCCTCTGTTATTCTCATTTAGGGAAAACAGAGGCAAATTCAGTTCATAAGACTCCCTATATTTCTGCATGCTCCTCTAACAAAATGTTGCAAGTCAGAAAGACATTTATAATTTTCAGTTTAGGGTTATGCTATAACATAAATGTGACAAATCGATAACCTTAGTCTATTAGAAATCATTGCTGAAGCATTTAACAAAGTGAAGATCCTTCTGAATTGCACATATACTTTGATAATCTTAGCACATATCTGAACAGAAAGTTAACATCTACATCACATGGCAGCAGTGGAAATAGCATGATAAATTAGAAACAGGAAAAAATAAGATTACATATTATCTTGAACACAGGACTAAAGGTAAAATAGAATTAACTCGGGTTGAATTATGGTTTTAAAACCTACATGCATTTATTACATAAATCATGACATTTACTCGTCTTAATGGAAAATGCTCAGGTATTTTCACAATAATTTCTCCAATTTAAAACACAGGTAGTACAAATACTGAAAGATTCAAGCAGAGAGAACCAAGTGTTGAGAGAACCTGTGAATCAGTATGGCCTTTACTGTGACACTAAGCCATCTTAAACGATTTCTCTAGTTATGTATTAAAAGAAATATTTTTTGTAAGAACCATCTTCCTCAGAGAGCTAAGAACCTATTTAATCCACTCTTCTAGCTTTCAAAGTGTTTGTTTTAATAGTTAAATGTGTTCATAGGAGGTACCAAAAATTGTATCCAACACATACACCTTATTTTCACAAACTATGGAAGAGATCCCTGAGAGTAGTCTTTATACTTCATTTTCTTTATGGGCATTATGTGAGCAGCTCTGGGAAATTTCCAGTCTACATAAAAGAATGCTCAAAATGCAAAATATGTAGGAAAGAAGTTGGAAATTCAGCATAAAACGCAAGTTTTTAAATGCTTTTCATTAAAGCTTACTTAAGATTTCCAGTCTTTTTCATAGAATCCTACTCTTATAAAACTTTACTTTTACAATTATAGCTACAATGTTATTATTTAAGTACACTCTGCAAATTTAGGATGGCACTTTGAAAAGCTGGCCGCAATTATAAGCAGGCACAGAGTACTGTTTGGTATAGCTTTTCAGCACACAGATCAGCAGTATGCATTATTCATTATGCCAAAGGTTTGAAACAGTAACAACAAAAGCAGGTATTCTTGCTGTCCCTACAGACAAGCACCAGGAAACATACTAAGGGGATTCAGTAATGAGGATCCGCTCCCCCCACTCCACCAGCCTCCACTGACAAAGTGACCTTGACCATCTTAACATCATAGCAGAAAAGCAGGAAAGAGAACAGCCTGAGTAAATTTAATTAAGGTTAGTTCTCAATACATGTTCTCAGACAAAAACTGATCAGAACTTAAGGGAAAAACACACATTGTGAAGATCTGATATACAGTGTTTCTACAGGTATGAGTATTGCAAATTTAAATGTATAGACACAAGAACAAAAAATAATATAGATAGATAGATAGATACAGATAGATAGATATGGGACTGGTGTTCTTACTTGACAATTTAATATTCTTCATTAGCATCCGCTTTCTATATATTTACTTCCTGAACTAAGATAAAAGAAGCATTTAGCTCTATACATTCAAGTAAAAATCTGCTGCTTGTTATCCCTGAGCCACCAGATGTTGTCTTTAATGATGTAAGGGCCTTGCAATGGCTTAATCTCAAGAAGGAATAATGTTACTCCACTCAGAACAAAATCACTCGCTATTGTATTCACTTCTTCTTGGTGGTTTATGAAAATATGTGTTAAAAATACGTGCAAAGAAAAAGTCATTTTCCTAAAGGACTCTTGTATTTTAAACTATTACTTATTGCCAGGGAACTAGTAAATGTAGTTTAAGAATATCACACATACTCAAAATAACATACCCCTCGAAGTAGAACAATTATTCAATATTATTTTTCTATTTCAAATCACTAAAAATTAATTGTATTTAATAATCAATATGATAATTTTAATGCATTGCATAATCTGAATAAATCTAATACTAATTTAATTATATCTAGAAATCACTGTAAGCACAATATTCTAATCAGTATTCCAATTGACTCTGAAAAAGCATATCATTTTTCTAGATACTAAAAATCAATGTTGAATTATATATATGGACAATTGCAGGGGCTATAAAACTTTAAAGGAGCTACAATTATGTTAAAGAACATATTTATGGTATACATTACAGTTGTAGGTTTCTAATATTCTTCCATATTTTACTGAATATAATGTATAGGTTATTATTCAAATACTTACAAATGCCTGATTTATACCTCGATGGCATATAAAACAGAAAAACAAAATTAAATCGATCGATAACTAGATGCATGGCTATGATCTGTTTTTCACTTTTAAAATCTAATATTAAGAATTAAAGTATCAATTCCATATTCTGGTACATTTAGTTACTGTGAACTTTATGCCCACTGCAGTAACTCAGGTATTCTTTTATTGTGTTTTTGTGTGAGTTGTCAAATCCTGTGCAAATAAAACAAAGGAAATTTACTGTATCTACATGCATACTCACACTGTTCCCTTGTGGCAAGATGTGATCATTCTATGATTCTCATGGGATTTCTCTTCCCAGCCCACCCCGAAGGCTTCCTTGGGACTCCTACCTGCACTCTGGCCTCAGTGAGCTCTGTCCTCAGAGCAAGCTGTTCCCTGACGTACACGTCGGGGTAATGGGTTTTCTGGAAGACCTTCTCCAGCTCCTCTAGCTGCAAGCTCGTGAAGGTGGTTCGATGCCTCCGCTTCTTACTGCTGGATACATTGCTGTCACACTTGTCCCCCAGTTCATCCAGTTCTCCCTTCTCTGGCATCCCCTTCCCAGGAGACATTCGGAGACTGTTACAGTTGTCCAGAGCTCTATTCAGTTCCGTGTGAAGGGGCTGTCCTTCTACCTTAGTGATTCCGTAGTTCACTGTACCCAGAGGGAGAAAAGAACAGTCCTTAGGCATGAAACCCTTCTCAACGAAAGAATTAAGTGGAAGCAATTTAGTGTACCAGGAAAGCAATCTGGTAATGATTTCTTTACTAGCATTAATTGCATCATCACAACAGGAACAATTATTAATTCATAGTGGGACAGATTTAAAAATCACTTTAAAATGTGTACATGGAACTCTTACAATCTGGCACAACACATAGCTGTGTTTTACAGGGTTCACGTATCATTTATAGACTTAATTTATATCCAGATTTGTGTCAAAATAAAAGATGTTCCAGGCTTAATTAAAAAAAAAAAGGAGGGGGAGGATTTTTTTTTTTTTTTTGCTAAGTGGACCAGGATAAAATCAAAGACCCCTTTATAGAAGACAAAATTAAGCTACATGTACGGCTCAGAAAATATATTTCAATTTTAAGTAACACCTGTATGAGAAAGTTATTTTCCCCTCCACGGAAAGTGAGTTGATTGAAGATTAAATGTGTCGCTATTCCCACTACATTGAGAATCTTTCAACTATATATCCGTGTCTGTGTTCTACCTTTTTTTCAAAAAGCGCTCAACTGAATTGAAAAAAAAAAATCATATCAATCTCTAGGAGTGCTTCCTGTATGAAAGAAAAAGATTTTCTTTTATAATAGACCTCCTTGCAAGTCTCTCTTAAATATTTCCTATTTCTGCTTAACTCGTGAAATACGTGTCAGGGAAGAAACTTTCATCTTTCCCGTCTACTAAAGGAGAGGAATTAAAACACGGAAACATGACAAAGGGTGGGCATCTGTTGAGGACTGTTTAAATTTCAGTAATTTCCTTCAGATTTGATTGCATGTTTGTGGTATGATATAAAACAAAACTGGAGCACCGAGGAGTTCCACACACATAAATACAACAGATGCACACAATGAAACAGGACACTTTCTGTAAAAAGTCAGCTCAGCCGGAACAATCTTTTCCAATGAATAATCGTACTTTTTTTTTCTGTTCTCGTCTGTATTTAACTTACCCACAACGCCAATTTTATCACCGCGTTCGTCGTGGCACAACTAGAGTCTACGACGATGCCTATACATTTTTAACTTTCACTCAAAGGACGACGTGAAGTAAAACTCTTAAGAGCAGAGACTGATGAACAATAAGGTTTTGTCTCTGCGGGCAGAGTTAAAGGGGGGAACTGCGGCAATTAGGGCTGGGGGAGGGGAGGCAGAAGACCTTCCCGCAGCGCGCGGGCCGGCTGCCCACCCTGCCCCGGGACAATTCATCCTACTGGCGTGATATTGGCTGCAGAATCTTAATAATGCCAGAATCGCCTGCGGGACAGCCCACTCAGCGATAGTTCTCAGAACCATTAAATCAAGACCTGTCAATTCAAACGATTTTATGCACGCAACCGAGAATTCCAAAAACACAGACACAGACAGAAACTCAATACTTCAGTGTCTCCAAAACAAAAACAAAAACAAGAAGTCACACCTAATTTCTAAATAAAGAAAATAAGTCATTTTCTCCATCTTCTGCGCTTTTATTTTTGGTTTAGCCTTGCAAATCAAAAATAATCTGAAAGTTGGAGATCGTTAGTAAAATAAGAGGCTTTTAAAAAATTTCTTGTGCAAAAGCTTTTTTTTTTAATGAGTTCCTACAAGCCAAGCTTTTGCCAAATTTTGAACCTCCATTAAATTAGGGGGCGAGAGGCTTGTTGTAAATATTTCACACTTAATTCGTTTGTTATTGTAAAGCCACCCGCTCCTCACAGCTTAACTGAGTATATACAACGATAAGGGGAAAAGTCCTCCTGGAATTGTAAACGTGCTTCAGCTGTCGCGATCTGAAATAATAGGTTTGTACTGAGTTTCCAGAGAGAAAAGATAGATGGTTTGTTTTGATAACATTTTGACTTCCAGATACTTGGGTACTTAGAGCTGAGGATTCCACCCAGGCGCGCGCCTCAAGGCTTCTGGAGTGACTTTTAGCTCGGAGTCAGAAAAACAGCTCTTGCAGAGCGCGGAGCGGGCGATCCTTGGGGTGACGCTTTGCCCGCAGCTAGTTACAGGGATTGGCGGTTGAACAAAAACGCACCGCGTGCTGTACTGCACACACACGCGCGCACACAATCACAAATTCTCACGGGCTAATTAACAGTCAATCAAGCCTGCACTCCACGGTGGAACGGAACCCCTGGCCTCAGAAATTTAACAAAATAAAAGCTTGGTTTTTTTTTTTTTTTTTTTTTTCATTTTTGTGAAGCAAGGAGCTTGACTCTTTCATTTTTGGTGGCCGAGGCGACGTCTTCTAACAAGCTGCGATTTCAGCCACTCCCGCGCGGCGGAGGCTCGCGGCGCGGCGCGCGCTCCAGGCTCAATCTGGCTCCTAGCACTGGGCGCCTGGATCCTGGATTCTGGATCCTGGCTGCGGGGCTCCCGCCCCGCGCCCAGCCGCACTCCCCGTCTCCGCCCGGTGCCTCCTCGCTCCCGCATCCCCCTTGTCCGTCCTTGGGTCCCTGCCAGTCCCCAGCGGTGCCGCACTTGGGCAGCGGGGGACTGGGGCGCTCGCAACTCACCGCCGCTGTCCTGACAGGGCGAGGTCCTCTCGAGGCGCACGTGATGCTCGGCTCGGGGCAGCGGCCCGAAGGCCTGCACGCATTTGCCTGCCGATGCTTTGCTGTAAAAGGGCTCATTGTCCAGCGTCTCCATAACGTGCTCCAACGCGCCTCCTGCGCCCATGTAGAAGTCACTGTTCTTACTCGGCGGGCTCTTCAGGGCAAACTTCTCGCTCAGAAACTCCATAATCCTGAAAAGCCCGTCGCGGAGCTCCGGGGGCGCGGAGCCTGAGCGGAGCAGGGCGTGGGGGAGGGCGGGAGGGGGTGTAAGGCGCGGGTGGGCGGGAGGAGGGAGGGCCCCGGAGGAGGGTAGGGAAGCGAGCGCTGCGGCGCCGGGAGCTGCCCCTCTCCCAGCCCTCTAATGCGTCCCGGCTGGAAAGGGGGTACCCGAAGTTGCTTTTATATCTTGAAACTCAGCTGGGCTCCCCGGGCAACCTCCCAGTTCTAATGAATATGAAAATAGGCAGGCGACTAACTCCACCCCGTGTCTCCCCCCCCCCTCCGCCCTCACCCCACCCCCATCCTCCCTACTCACCCAGGGCCGGGTGCGTCCCGGCCTAGGATAGACGGACAGCTGGGTTTCAGACAGATGCCAGGAGGGATGAGGCCCGGCATCCAGACACACTGTAGCTGCGACAGGGGACTGGCATTTCGGAGGCTCACGGTGTGCTCGCGAAGCAAGTTAACCCTCGGCTCTCCGCGCTCTAAGCGCTCCCGTGCCGCTCGCCAGGCCACCCCCCACCTCACCTAGTCCCCACCCCGCCCCCGCGCCGGCCACTCACTACCCGAGATTCAGAGGGAGCTTAAGAACTTGGAAGAGCGCTCTAAAGGTCTGTATCTCACCCGTCAGACATTTACGTGGAGGATTCACGCTAATCCGAAAACCGAGGAGCCAGATACTTCGCGAGCCCTTCAGTGGGAAAGGCCACTTCGGCTTCGGTGCTGCGGGAGCTGGGTGTCCCCGACCCCCTTGGCACTTTAGAAGGCCTTCTCTGGAGTTGATGGCCAGTGGGGGACGTGGTGGCGATGGGGGGTGGGGCGAGAGCCAAGGAAGAGGTCGGAATATCTCAAACCCAGCTTATTTCCCCAACTCTCCTCACCACCCCTCCCCTTGGCCCGAAATTTTATCTTTAGACTCCAATTAATCTTAAGAAAGCCTTTTGAGACAAGTGTCTCCAAAGGGTCTCTGGTCCACATCAGAGAAAAGATGGCACAAAGGGTTTTGATGAGGAGTAGTAAGAGGAACTTTTAGCGTTTTTGAAATATATGTACAATTTTTGCTTTTTAAAAAAGTCTTAACGTGGTTACTTTGCAAGTGCGGAGAGCGAGTGGGTGGCAAGCACGCACTTGTGAAGCTCTATGTTCAGGGATGCTGCCGCGTCCCAGGCACAGGCAGGGCCAGCGTCACCCTGTCCTTCCAAGGGGCTGGGGGATGGGAGGTGGCGGGTAGGACGTGGCTTTGAGCCGATTCCAGCTTCCGAGGTGCTCTCTGCGTCAGGGGGAAAATGTGACCGATGCCATAAGCACGAAAGGTCAGTCACTTGGAATAGAAGCCTTAAGCCTGCCAATCTGGTGGAAAACCTCGCAGAAGCCGTGGACCAGGAGGGTCTCTGCCCCTGGATCAAGACACCACTGGCACTTGGAGCAGTCCTATCGCTTCCCCAAGCCAGCCTAGCATTTTGCGCAGCGGCCTCGGGCTTCCCCCTCAGCCCTGACTCACGGACGGACGGAGACGGTATCCGAGTGGGTTCGGAAATTTCCATCCCCTCCGGGGTCTTGGCTGATGGATGCTTTGCTACTGACATCTACTTCCAAGCCCTGCCAGGCCACAGCCCGAAGGTGAAATTACAGACCGCTGCACACCCTGGACCTGCCTTTCGGCATTGCCCTAAAAGGTGGGACTGACCCTACCCCAGGGAACTGGACCGAGTAGAACCCAAGCAGGTGAGTGCATAGCCTCAGCCCAGGGGGTGCGACCGTGGAGCACCCTAGACAGTCCCTAGCCGCCCGAGGTAAGGCACAGGCGCTGCCCTCAGCGTGGCCTGGAGCATACACTCAAGTCTGACGCTATTTTTGAGATGTAGTAGCTTCAGCGGCGGCGTTAGTACTACTGCTGGGGCCAGATAGCCAGCCAATACCAACCACGCAGTGTTAGCCTCAACTGTCTCCGAATAGTGCACCAGGAGAAAGCCCGGCTGTGTTGCAGTCCCCAGCCAGGCGTCCTTCTCCAGGTGGGCCGCACTGGGATGGAGGAGCTGGGTGAGGTAGCCAAGAAGGGGCACACCGGAGTGTTCTTGTGTTGCATTCCGACCTTGCTTGAGGAGGGGCAGGTATGGGCTTCCCGGGCACTTTCTGTCCAATCCTTGGAAGCTCTGATGGGAACTTTGGGTGTCACCGTGGATTGTCAGTTTTGGGTGGGTGGGTGATTTCTGATTCTCCTCATCCCCCACCCCTCCTTATACGGAACTTTACTGCACTGTTGCTCAAGGGGGTGGGTTGGGATAAAAGATGTGTACGTTAATAGGATTTTCAAAACCTCGCAACAGCAACAACAATGCTTACTGTTGACTTGAGGAAAGATACAAACAAGTCCTAGTAACGTTTGGGCTGTAGAGCTCCCTAAGCTTGTTTATAAATATGTGTCTTAACAGCCCTAACTTCTCTGAAAAACATTCGGTGTCTTTTAAATGGAAGACATATGATGCAAAAACGCTATAGTGCTTGTTTACCAATAGAAGTCTGACTTTTACAAGAACCTAAAAGGAAGCAAGAACAACCAGTTTCCACTCCATTACCCAAACCAACTTTTCATGGCAGTGGTTGGAGGGATGGGGTGCAAATGTCATCAATGCCACTGAATATCCCTAGCGCTGCTGGACATGCAAATCTATTACACGGAATCCCTGGTGTTTTGTGACATGTAACCACATGTGCCCTTGACAGAGAGAACAGCTCATGGCAGACTCCCATAACAAATCCTTAATCTGCACTTTTTGGCAAGAAACTGGGTCTTTGGTTGCCAAAAGCTGCATTAAATGGATATTGAGAGGTTGAGATGGAGTTTATGGCAATGACACAGCTCTGGTCTTTGGCGCATACCACTAATTGAAAATAATAGTAATTAAAATAATAGTAATTAAGTGGTTGCTGGCAGTCATAAGAAGGCAGGAGAAATCAGACTAGAGACCATCCCCACATTCACTGAGATGTACCTGCCTTTTTTCTGTCTAACGTTTTGTGGACAACCTTCCTGCAAATCAACTATAGCACTCAGATAAACTCCTTCAGCAGACCCTAACTTCTTAGCAGGCTTTTAAAAGCTGCCTCTAATTCTTTCTCTCACTCCCAACCCTTCTGGATTTGAACCTGTCTGCTTGGCTTAGGCCCCTAAGGCAACTGTTCTAAGGCACAAGAACTACCCAATTTATTTAATAAGGTTTTAGTTAGGATTCTACTGGGCAGGCACAGCTCCCTGCCCTCAGTTTCTGTTCCCCTCTTTGCCTTCCTATTTCATTTGGATGAATACTGCTGGAATTTTTGTGTACTAGGGGTGGGAGTTGTCTAAACTCAGGAGTCAGCACCCTTTCTTTTAGGTCAGTCAAATCTGTCTGAAGGAAGCTGCGATGCCTCCTTTCTTGTAAGTCCCCTTTCCACCTAAATTTTCTTGAAGGGCACCAACACTTGCAGGAGGTGGTGTAAGTGGCAAGAGAGTTGAGGTAGAGAGACTAAGGTTTGGAATTCTAGGTTTCTATCAGAGCTCCCCTACATTTCAGACATCTTTGGATTTCCACACATCCGACCTCTGGGTAGCCATGGATTCTTGTTCACATCTCTTTGATGGGAATGAAGCATTAGTGCCTGCTGAGGATGTCTGAAAGGAATGTGGAGAGTCAGAAAGCACAAGGACAAGGTCTGACCGGACTTGTTGCAGCTTTAAGTCTTCTTTAGTAATTGAAATGTGTTAGGTCATTCCTCTGGCACCACTGCACATCAGCGTCTGGAGAGGCTGTTTAGCCAGAATGACTTGGCTGCCTCCTTTCCAAGTTAAATCTAAAATTATTTCTGTCACCAGTATGTTTGTGTTAGGGGGCAGCACCTCACCCCCAATATGGTACCTTAGATGATTAAGAAGTTTTATTCATCTTGTCTTAGGGTCTAGAACGGAAGTAATTAACAAATTCAAGACACTTGAAAATGTCCACCAAAACGTCACTATGTGACACTCTCCTCCCAAAAGGTATTGTTTTATTAGGAAGTAGAGTTGTGATAGTGGTTTGTCAGTCTAAGGCAGCCTGAGTCCGACTCATTTAGTATATATACATATGTAATCCTTTCAGGGTAAAAGCTGCCTTTAATGCCCCTCTCCCCTAGTGTGAATATATTTTGGGAAATGAAAAAATATTCCTCTGTGCCTACATCAAAGCAGCAGTAGACGCAGTGTGTAGGCCACTCTAGTTCCTTTCTCCCTCAACTTACTGAAAGAAATGTCACACTTGTATAATAATAGTGGGAATGTCAAGATGGGATTCCAAGAATGTTACTGTTAGCACTTTATTTTTGCAGTTAAGAGTTTGAGGCTAATTATAAGTAACGCTAGGAAAAATGCATGCTGAATCAGGCCAACTATGCCAAATGTAGAAAAGCTATGATCTAGAGAGGGGAGGGGGAGCTAGCAGAGTGAAACTCTCATGAAAAAGCACTAAAATAATTGAATGTCATGTATCAGGGCAGGAAGCCAGGTGGCCTCGTGTTGTGTGCGCACTGCTGCTGCTGCTGTTTCCCCGGCTTCAGCTTCAGCCTTCCCACAGCTCTGCAGACAAAACAGATACAGAGATATATTCTGCAATGAAACGACTCAGTAGGTTTCCATCAGAATACAAATACACACACAGACAAATGTAAGCTTTCTTTTAAAATATATGTTCCAAGCCATCATCATCTACTCCAGCAAACCTGCCGGTGGACTTAGTATCTAAGTCTGTCATGATTTTTAAGCTCTTTCTAAAAAATAATAACCTGAATGTTAGTGTATCCCATGAGTCTTTCAACCGTGCTGCTACAAACTCTCAAAACTAGTGAATTAAGCTTAACTTGATTTCAATAATGATATTAAATATTTGGTATTTTGGATTATATTTTGCTTCAAATTGTTTCAGCAATACTTTATGTATCATGGTTGCCTTTCCCTTAAAAGGGAACTTTATGGTTTTGACTTCCATTCTTCCACCTAAAAGATCCAATTCAAAGTCAATGTTCACTATTTGCCCCACTTACAAACATTCTGACTTATCCGGCATGGATTTATACTAATATACTAATATAGGTATTGTTTACAACTACTATGAAAAGGACATCTTATTTCAGATATTTTTAAAAAATCACAGTTAGGCACTGGGATAATCTTATCACCATTATTTCTCTCTGTGGCTGTTGCTGTGATCCTAAGAAATCATTAATATAATAAAATACTGTTATAATGTTAGATTTCCCCCATGATGTGTATAAACCTTTGAGTAGTGCACATTTATAGGGAACTGTATTCAGTTCATGAACCAATTTTAGCTAGCAAATTAATCATTTTTAGCTACAACACATGTGTACACTATTTTACTTGACAAGTGAATTTAAATTTCTATTTAATATATTTTAAATACACTTCTCCATATTCATCCCTTCAGCTTTCATGTTTCCTGGGAAAGATTTCTTAAAGAAAATCTCAGCATAGACAATGAGGCAAAAGGATAGATGTTTCTCTTTTGGATGGGAATTAACGCAGTTGTAAAGTCCTTGGTCTTTGAACAAACCGTTGCAGCATATTTCTCCTCCACGAATGCCCCCAGGCATTGTGACCAGCCACCTTAGCAACACCTTTTGCCTCTGGATACAAGGACAGGGTTTAGAAGCCAAGAGGGTGAGCTTGGAACTGTCTCACCACAGGCGTGGAAACTCCTGAAATGGTGCTTAACCTGTTAACCGCGGTGCCTTATAAATGTAACAGGAAGAAGAAAGCTTCATTTATTAGATCTGTTATTCAAGAGAATTATTCAGGAGAAAGGGGGGGCACCTTTTATTTCGTCTATTAAAGATCTTTAGTTAAAGCTAAAGAAAGTTCCTGCACTTTTCCCTTCCAACTTGTCTAGTCCCCAGGATTCCTGATAGGAATTTTGATAAGTGTGTTTTCACTTGCAAAGTGTCCTCTGCAGAGCTTCGGAACAAAAAAGCTCCCTCTTGCCGGAGGTGGGATGGGGAGGGGGACGGGATGGATTAAGGAAGCCGTGGGTCGCCCCCTATGGCTGCTGGACCTGGAGTTTGCGAGTGGCGCCCTTGCCCGCACCGACCCGCATTCCTGAACTGAACCCAATGCTGTGCCCTCGGTGAGGCTGCGACCTGTGGCCAATCCTTTCTGGCTAAGGCCTTGCGGACAGCCCGCGCGCAGAAGAAACTAGCGGAGGCCAGATCGTGCGCTCCCAAGCAGGGTGGGCCACACCTGGTACATACCTCGAGGACTTTGCGTCCTGGGCAGCCGGCGTCACGCTGGACAACACATCCCGGAGGCAGGAGGAGGAGCAGGGCTATAGGTCCAAAAGCCGTCCGTTTCACCCCCGCGTTGAAGGGTGAACTCACCTTTACCCAAAAGAGACTGTGGTAAAAGACCAGTAACCGAGGGATGGTGGGGGGTATGTCTCCCTTCTAGACGTAAACTTCAAAGTGCTTCAACGAATACAGATCGAACTTAGTGGTTAACCGACTTACTGCTAATATTTCATCACTGGTGCTTTCTGCCTTCATACTGTAACTCTGGGAAAAACAACGTATTTTAAGTTCTCCATTCAAATATTGATATTGGCAAAATAGATCACCTAACGGTCTCCTAGTAAAGACACTGGCCCTTTTGTTTCGCGGCTGGCAATCGGGATTAATCTGTGTGGCAAATTGCTGAGGATTTCGGGAAGCAGGGTAGGAAGAGGCAGGGAAGGCTCCTGGATTGTGCTGCGTCCCTGTGCACCTTCGTGCCTGCTACCTGTCCTAAACAGCGAGTGATGTATTCTCTCCGTAGGGGGATGCCACGTTTCCGCCCGACGGCGGCCGCAGTAGATGCCAGGCAACGGTTCAGTCCCGTTTGAAAATCCTATGTTCTACCGTGAAAAAAAAAATCAATCAATAAAACTGACCTTCACTTAATTTATTTCGTCCTTCTTATTAAACAGAACTGATACCTCCTTGCACTAGTGTGGTTCCCATAGCATCCATCTGCAGGCGCCTGCGAAGAACCTCCAGCCCTCGGCGTGTTTCAACCTCTGTAACTTCCCAACGTGATGTCTCCAAAATAAACTCTGGTTGTGAAAGCTACAGGACAATTAAACAACTTCCAAAATTCACGGTTACCAAATTCTCAAAAACCTTATGATTGAACAGTTTATTAAATACAAAAAAGAGTTATTTCTTCTATCCTACTACTTCAGCAACGATTTTTTTTAAAGTTACCAACAGGAAAAGAAAGAACTATCTTTTAAACAATACATTTGTTTCAGTTTCTTTATGAGGTTTCAAATACTGATGGAAAACAAGAAACGACTATAATAAGCTAAGTTCTTAAGAACTGTGATTTTATAAGTTAGTTACTTTGGTGAAACTCTCTTTAATGAAGTTACTTTCAGGGAATCCAGACAATTCCAACGGAGTGTATTTTCTGATTAATGTTCTTGAAATTCATATGTGCCACTTTGAGGGACAGAGGTGTACCGCACTGCATTAGAAACTGCTGAATAATTGAATTAAGTGAAATCTAAGTAAACATATTATTCTACTTTGAGTAGAATGCTCTTTAATCTTGCATCTTTCTAATGTTAATAAAATTGAAGACTTTTTGAGTTTAAAAAGAAATGTAAATGTTGGCAAAAATGATTTAAGAAAAGAAACTTTATTAAAGTGACTTTTGATTTTGTTTTTAAGACATCTGTATCTATGACTAATGTGTCATTTAAAGGGTATCAAGTTCTCTGGGTATCTCTGGCTGAGAGATCACACAAAGGCATGTATAGAGTACATCAAGCAACCTCTAAAATTGATTACTGTGGAATCCTGTGAATTATTATTTTTTTTAATTTCCTTTGGTTATTTGCCATTAAAGGTGAACCTTCATTCAACAGAATATTCTCAAAAAACAAAAACCAAAATTGAACTTACTAATGTTTTCAAACCATGCATTCTTAGAAAGCTTAGTTAAAATTTTAGAATGCTGCAAAAATTGAGAGACATATTTTTAGAACAGGTCAAATGATGGAATTATGCCAATGGAGATGGAGACAAAGTTGCAAATTAAGGCTAAAAAACATATAGGAGAGGGGAAACCAATCTATGTATTCCAACAATAAAAATCTGAGAATTTTTAAAAGTCTACAGTATTATTTCATTACTCAGGAAGGCAAATCACACTTGGTTTATATTACATTAGCAGAAATGAAGCGGATCTGCACCACGCATGGTACTGTGCAGAAAACGAGACTAAAGAAGTGCTCCAGAACTATTTTTACAGACAAAAAAGAACATTATTTTAAGCTTTTTGGAATTTCAGTGGGTAAAGTCAAAAAAAAAGAGGTAGAGAACCATGTCTTAGAAAAGCAGTTAAAAAGGTGATATTTGGTGAATATAGCAAAATGTGATAATACACGGGAATGTGAGACTACATTTAGTTGAGCTTCCATATACTGGGACTATATGGATTTTATTGAATTAAAAAATAGTTTTTTAACATGAAAGTCAAGCTTTCCAGCAATAAACTCCGATTGATTTGACTGGTTCTCAAGGCTGCATACAACTCACACGGGATGTCACAGAGGCAAATTTACTTTACTCTGTTACAAATATAAGATTCCAAATGACGTCCTTAATCAGTTACAATAACTCTCATCTGGTTTCTTGCGCGTGAAAATCACAGGTCTATTATTTTATAGGTAGAATTACATTTTTTATTTTTTTAAGGAGAAAGTTTTGTTTTGAGGTGAAATTAAGGATTAATAAAGCAAGTGCCTTTTGTGAAATAATTCTATCATTTTGGCTTGTCCATATTTTTATTATATAGATGACATTCTGGGTTTGAATAACTGATGACACGTGACTTACTATCGTGCATATTTATGCATATCAATTTCATTTATAACATCAGAAGTATAATAATGTGTAGAGGTGATTCAGACTTACTGGGCTTCAGTGCAACTCTACCAGCTTGTGAGAAGGCTGTAACTATTCTATGATTCAGTACCATCTTCTGCGACAAGGATGGTAGGTATGGTCTCTGTCTCCATAGTGATATTAAACTGTGAGAGTTAGCGTATCAAAAGCACTTGGGATAATTCATGATTATAAAATTAACACTCTGTATTTACTGTTGTTATGACTCAAAGATTTGCAAAGTGAAATATTGAATAAAAACTGTGAATAAAAGAAAAGAAAACTGATTTAATGATCTATGAAATGAAATTAACTTAAAATGTAATTAGGTAATCTAAAAAAGTGAAATTGCGTAACTGGAAAGACAAAGGGTCGCATATGAGAAATGAATCTCAGGAATATGCTAAAATATGTACTATTTTAAGATAAGTGAGATTGCCTCAAACTACTATTCAGTTGCACTGTTAATATGGATATCACCTCTAACATAGGTTTCCCAAGATTCTGATGATTTAGGACACAGGGGTCCTTCTCTTATGCTTCCATTAACTGAATAATCTAAACAAACACAGTTAACTTCATTAGGTTACATCTTCTATTAAAACAATCTTGCTGTGAAAAGACATATTTTTTGAAAAAAATTATATTGAACTTGTATCTTATACATATAATGCTTCTCAATCACCCTATTAACTCTAGGAGGCTGCAATGAACTGAACGTGTCCTCTTCCAAATTCAGTTGTTGAAATTGTAATCCCCAGTAGGATAGTATTCAGAAACAGGGACTCTGGGAGGTAATTAGTATTAGATTAGGTCTTAAAGTAGGGATTCTTAAAACGGGATGAAGAAACACTAGATGTGGTGCCTTTGTTCTGGTGCAGGCTGCTAGCATATGCCACACTCTCCTGCAAGAACATTGGTTTGCGTCCCAGATGCTCCACTTTCAATCCTACTTCCTGCTAACAGGTCTTGGAAGGCAGGAAAAGATGACCTTAAGTATTCAGGCCCTTGCTGTATCCATGTGGAAAACCAAGATGAAGTTACTGACTCCTGGTTGCAGCCTGGCCAAGACCTAGCTGTTTGCACAGAAGATTTTCTTTCTTCCTGCCCACTCCCATTCCCTTTCTCTGTAACTTTACCTTTCAAATTAATAAATAAAATATATGGGCCTGGTGGCGTGGCCTAGTGGCTAAAGTCCTTGCCTTGAACACTCCAGGATCCCATATGGACCCCAGTTCTAATCCCAGCAGTTCTATTTCCCATCCAGCTCCCTATTTGTGGCCTGGGAAAGCAGTCCAGTCGAGGACAGCCCAATGCTTTGTGATCCTGCACCTGTGTGGGAGACCTGGAGGAAGTTCCTGGATCCTGGAACTGACCGTTGGATCCAGCACTGGCCGTTGCACTCACTTAGGGAGTGAATCATTGGACGGAAAATCTTCCTCTCTGTCTCTCCTCCTCTCGGTATATCTGACTTTGTAACAAAAATAAAATAAATCTTTAAAAATTAATAAATAAATATGTTTTTAAAGAGGAACCCTACATCTTTCTGCCTGCCATGTGAGAGGATACACCATGAAGATGCAAAAACAGAAGGGACTTAACCAAGGCTCCAGAACTGTTATAAATAAGCTTGCTGTATCAGTTGTTAGTGTATTTTATAATAGCATTCCAGGCTGATGAAGACAGAAACTGTCCAATGTTGACTTGAATGTACTTCAAATAAACACTATTAAAATTCTAATTTTCCATAGTCAGTATTAGGCTTTGAGGACTCCTCACACTGCTCCTGAGAGTCTCATAGGACTCATCCCTTGGGGTAGAACAGCTTGCTCAGGAAATCACTATGAATATCAATATCTCTCTGAAAAAATAATTTACAACATCTGCCAACATCTACATTTGAAAGAAGCTTCATTCAAAAGTTAGAAGCATAATGATATGTAACAACCACTTTTCAACAGACACTGATAAGCGAATATCTCTGTTGGCCACTCAAATTTTCTTCCACTAATATTAATAGACCTATGTGCTAAGCAAGAACTTTAGTATAATAACTTTATTATTTCATATTTGAATAGTTACCCTAATCATATCGCTCCTTACTTCAAAACTATTCTAATATTTAGTGTTAACATTACCTATCTGAGGATACTGTCTTCCCATTTTTGAAAGTCATCATATACCAGGTTTTTAATCCTTTTTTAGGCCATATCTTTTGACAAAAATTGTTTCCTTTATATGAACTCATCCTTCAAGATCAGTTAATTCATATGAAGACATTCTTCCACTCTCAATTCTCATTTGAACCCAATACTTTCCATGTTTAAACACTTTTCATTACTTTGAGGATATTGGAATCCAGGTGGGCATTTTAAATCATTAATGTATGAAGCTAAAACTAAGTTTTCCCAATAGAAAAGATAACTAAATTTATTTTTTTTACTTTTAATTAATTTGAAAGACATGAAGTCAGAAAGATGGACCAAGACAGATCTTCCATGTGCTGGTGAATACCCATTTGCCTCAAACAATCCAGACTAGACAAGACTAAAGCCAGGATCCTGGAACTTAATCCAGTTCTCTGATGTGGGTGGCAGGGACCCAAGGAATTGTGGCCATGATATTCGACCTTCTAGAATGTGTATTAGCAGGAAATTAAAACTGAAAGTGGAGTAGTGACCTGAACAAAGCTATTCCTATGTGAGATTCAAGAATCTGACATGGTGGTTTTATCCTTATGCCAAATTCCTGCTCTACTGCAAACTTTAAATATTTTCATTTAAAGTTTAAGGAATAAACCAGGGATAGAGAGCCTTCTCTTTTTCTCTGGGAATAACCAATCAATATTTCCCTAAGAAGCAGAAAGTATAAAAAGTAGATAGTGTGCGGGATGATACTCTGCTGCCTCTGTCTTCAGACTAGAGAGGGTATACCTAAGAAGCCGTTGAACTTGACTGGACAATAAGATGCTGGACTCTATGTTTGGTATATGCTTGCAATGGGGGAATCTCAACTGAACTTGAGCTGTGGTTATGCAACAAGGTGGAGGAATCCACCATGGTGGGAGGGTTTGGGGAGGGGTGGGAGAATCCAAGTACCTATGAAACTGTGTCACATAATACAATGTAATTAATGAATTAAAAATAATAAATAAATTTAAAAAAGTAGATAGTGTGAACTTTCTTGTTCAATCCACTTGGGGAATCAGGTAGTGGATGGACTTTATGAATCTGTTATAGAGTAATTCTCTGGTGAGGGCATTTATACCTATTTTCTGGAAATACATCTTTTACTTGCCAATGTGAGAAAGTAAGTTAACATGTTACTAGAAATATATACCATTTACGTTTCCAAAGTATTCTACACACTTTCAGTGGAAGATGCTCAAGATGCATGAAATTCCACTGCCATTTCAAGGCAAATCTAGAGAAGTCAGTTCTCAGTCTTTTAAAAATACTTTCCCATCATCTCATGGAAATACTTTCTAAATAAGGTATGCATAATTGATCCAAGTTTAATCTACTTAGAGAAATTGGGGTTAATTTTGGAAGAATGATCTAGAAAGGTTTATGGCAATCTTATGATTTATTGCTTATTATAAATACTCAAGATACTAACCCTGGGGCTCCTAATATACTTTATCACTTGTACTCACAGTACCCTAAAAGTTAAGTATTGTGAGTTAAAGGGACGCATGTAGGTTCAGAGTTTGTCACTTGTTCATGGTGTCTCACTAGGGTGGGGATTAGAACAAAGGAAAAACTACAAATGTCAAACTCTTTTTCACGCTCTTTCTTACTTTTTTCCATATGCCTCATACTCAATATATATTTAACAGAACAAACCTGATTTCCTACTTTGTTCTACGAATCATGTTGAATTATTCCAAACATTGGTTTTGTTTTAAGTTCACAGAAAGCCTCTGACTGACCGAATTTGAATGATGCAGGAATATGAGAAATAGACTTACCCTAAAAATGTCTCCCGGTAATTTTCTGCTGGTATATGAACTCACATATAAAAATCTTTAATCTTAGCAGCTTCAGAAGAAAGCCCCAGATTCATGACAAACATTAAAATCACAAAGTTAGCAACTATTTATCTGATTTAGAATATGCAGAACTGTATATTTGTGAATAGTATCCTTTATAGATGGCAATAATTTAAAAAATCACTTTAGTATTATATTTTCATGTTTTCCAAAATGTATCACTTAAGGGACTTGTATGGCCAAAGTGTTCTCTGTAAAGCTACATCACTATAATCCTAACTGATAAATAAATGCAACTGGCCCTCAGTGTCTGTGGATTAAGAACACACACGTTTGATGAATATTCAAAGATTGTGGTGTCTGTGGGAGCTTGGTGACAAATCCTAATGCATACCAAAATATTGAATACATATTGAATATATCGAGGAAAACATGCTAGTAGTTCAAATTCCTCTTACATTTGTGATCTGTCTACTAGAAAATTATAAGTCATTTCTTCTGTGACTCATTAGCACATCATATTTATACTGTATAACTCAGACCTAACCAATTTTATGAGGCTTAGAGCATGGCTTGAGTATTTCTATTTCAGTCTTTGCAGGAAAAGTTCCTTTGAAGTAATTCCACTGCCACCTTTACTTTTCAGAAGAGTTTTACATTGATTCACCTGGTTACCTCTGGAAGAGTCATCGGACCTCCATAAGGAAATTATGCACCTGGACATGGTTTCTCAACTGTGTTCTTGGAATGCAAATATGATTGTTTCAATTCCTATAATGTGGGCATGTTATACAGATTTTATTTTCACCATAATGGTAAATATATTGCTAAGACTGAAGGGCAACTTTTCATGTTGTATTACAAATTTAAACTGGTTCGTTTTATGTGACATGCTTCAGAGAAAGTATCTAATAAGAATGAGCATCATGGGACAGTGGGTTAAGCTGCAGCTTGAGACATCCACATCCCACCTCCCAGTTCTGGCTCAAGTCCTGGTTACTCTGCTTCGAATCCTGTTCTCTAACGCAACTGGAACAACTGGAAGGCTATATCAAGAACCTCAGTCCCTGCCAACCATGTGGGAGACCAGGATGGAATTTCTGAGGCTTCTCTCTGTCCTCCTTCTTTTTCAAATAAATATTTTTTAAAGTAAATCTTTTTTCACCATAGCATTGGACTACTTATTGTATTAAAGATTGTATGAAAGCAAAGATGGTAACAAAGAAGTCCAACTCACTGCAAGGTCCCAATTCTATTGCATCAAGCATCAGCTGTGCCACCCTTGTGCTGCTTCATTCATGCCTTCTGACTCAGCTCTAAGGAGGACTCCTAACCATTTTAAAGGCTGATAATTTCAGATTTACTAGAAATGGCTCTTGAAATTCGCCCTTTACTCCTTGGCCTAAAGTGTAAGAATATGAGTTATAACAATAGTCATATAAAAAGTTTCACTTTACTTTGCAATTTGGGAAACATTTGGCTCCTAAGGAAAATCAATTGTATATGTGCAGAGAAAGGGTGAATGACTGTCAGGTTAGAGCAATTGTGTTCATCATATGCTTTTTAGAAGTTACAAGTAAACTACTGTGCTTTCAAATGTATATTCATCTAATATGACTATTGTAGGCTTTCATACTTTATTTCTTCAGTTAAAACTGTATTTATGATAACCAGTATGCCAAATATGGTATGGACTCTACTGGAAGAATCCATCTATATCATGGTTCAGATCATGCAATGTGAAAAACACCAGTTACACATATGTAAGGCGTGATAGAACAGATTACAAAGTGGGTGCTAATTCTCCTTCTCACCATCAGTAGCATGCAATACCACAAGTAGAGCCTATAAGACTGGCTCTGATTAAAACTAAATAAAAATAAAGAAATAGAAAATTAAATTCAATTATACCGAAGGTAAATTTTGTTACATCGTCTCAAATTCTGTAACCACAATAGAGCATTATCTCTTACTTTTATGGTATACGAATTTATCATGTGTAATGGTATCAATATTCTCCTCCTCCCATTTTTTTTAGATAAACAGAGATTGCTGCATGCTACTTTCTTGGGTCCCTATTTTTCCTATTATTGTATCAATTATGTGATGCATTAATAACTTATCCTAAAGAAAATTCTAATATTTCCAGTGGAAACATTATAATTATACTTTAAGTTTAAATTTCTGGCATTTAAATTGAAAATAAAAATATCATTTTAACCTAATATAAACTATTAGACAGTTTCACACTTCTCTTTCATACTAAATAAGATCTCAACGGAAATTAAGCATATTACTGTATAATCACACTTGGCCAGTATCTAATGTACTGGATATCAGAGATCTAGATTTTAATTATTTCTTAGGAATGCCTTTTACTGAAACTCAAAATTAGTGAAAAAAAATGCACCATGTAGGCAAAAAAATATGAGTAAATTGCAAACCAAGAGAAAATCATGTCACTGACCAACGTAATAACTCAACAGCATATTCAAGAAGCAGAACCAGAGTTAATAATGATGAAGATGTCAAGAACGAAAAGTATATGAAGAAAAATCACTTAAAAGATAGTGTTTGATTATCCATTTTCCTTAAAGATTTTCAAACAGATTGGCTCTCCTTGTCTGTGCTTCCCAACATTCTTTCTAACTGAAATGTGCTCTCCCTTGCTTTTCTTCACAAACAAAACCCAAAACTAATTTCCAGGCACACCGATGGGTTTAATTATTGCATGTAAGGCAAAATGATAATGCCATAACAATGCCTTGCCTTTTTATGTTATTCTTCGTTTTTAAAGTGGGAATTATTTCATTCCAATTAAGTCATGAACACAGTAAGAAATTAGGATCCATGTCTAGAGATGCTTTTGAATGCTTCCCAAAGCACAGAGATGTCACAGGTGGCATTGATTTTGGTGGAAGTAGCCATCTTCATCTAGCAATGCAGCTGACCTCCATATCCAAACATTCCACAATCACCAAACAGCCCACCTAACACTTCCTCCAGGGTTACCTGTTTTTTGGTGTATGCAAGTATGAGTGTGTGTGTGTGTGTGTGTGTGTGTGCGCGCGCGCGTGCGCACGCATGCATGTGTGTTCTTTGGTGACTGACGTCACTTGATTTATAGCACTGGCAATAGGGGACAGGAAGGAATTTAAGAATTAAGGTGAGGGGACATTGAATGTTAAGATACAGGATTTAAGAATTAAGGTGAGGGGACATTGAATGTAAGACATAGGATTTAGGAATTAAGGTGAGGGGACACTGAACATAAGACACAGTATGTAAAACAGAATAAAATGTCATTTGTGGTTAAGTATTCGGCCCAGATACATCACTGTCAATATAAACGTCCATGCCAACTAAATGACAAGACAGGCTCTTATCTTTAATTTCCTAAATCTTGATGGCAAACACTTGTCATATTGTTTCCTCAAAGGAAATCAAGAAAACATATCTCTTGGTTTGAGATCTTGCAAGTTTTATTAACATTTAGAAATGTCAGTTTAACTTTTCTATTCTCATAAACACAAATAAACTAGTCCTCAAAAATGATAAATGTAAGCATTAGAAGATTATTTAAGTGATTATTTTAAGGATGGATGCAATAAACAGCATTCATTTTAACATTACAATCAGGAAACTTTTATTGGAATATGTATCAAACAACATCTACAAACTTAGGATTACACCAATCATTTTCTCACAATTCATATTATGAAACAGTTACACAGGTTACAGAAGAGGGAATCTCTAAAGTTATTTTTTATATACAAAGGTGGTTTAAACATAAGCATTTCACCTCTTTAATAGTCTCTCCATTTCATTATTTGAGTATATGAACCATAAAACCTCATCTATATCAGCTCTAGTATGGTTTACTTCGGCAAGGGTTACAATCAGCTGAGATAAAATATTTTCCATCATTACAGTATGCTGGTTTGTGGATACTGTTAGTGAAAGGATGACATAACAGTAACATAAACCAACTACACATGGAGCTCAACTTCTAGGCCACAGCATATGAACCTATGTTTTCTTTATTGATTGATAGTTCAAGGCTCATTAACATTTTTATTGCAATCAAGTTAAAGCAGATTTATAGTTTTGAAATGCAAGAAGACTGCAAAAGTATATAGGGGATACAAACTAAACAAATTCCATCTCTCAATCTTTGTAGTGATCAACTATTTTAATAAAGAATAAGAAAAAGCTACAGTTCACTGGATATTACTATACAACACACAGCTATGGAAGCTAACAGAAGAAATAGGAATTTGACTTGGTGAGAAAAACCTCCAAGTCTTAGGAGATTAATAGGTCCTATGAGGGATTAATGAAAATACAGTATTAAAAAACATTTTTTACTAAGATACAACAAAGTATTAGTATTAGTCTTTAGTAAAATTGAAAGCCATATATATGCCATATATATATATATATATATATGCCACACACACACATACATGTAATGTATAAGGAGAAATTACATTGTTACAAAATCATAGGTTTGAATTTTAAAAAAACTTAAATGATAATTTTAAGCCCTCTTAACAATCATATATTTCTGAGTCAGCAGAATAATGCCTTTGAGCCAGAATTCCTACCCTTTGTGAATGATAAAATAATGTTCATCAAGATGAAATGTTGTAAATATCTGTTCCATTGATATTGCATTCTTCCATTAACATAATGTATATTTTGTGATTCTAACCTGTAATCCATTAAAATATTTTTAAAACAAAAAGAACCATTTAATTTTTTATTTTATGCATTAATTGGAAGTACTCAGTTATAATAATCTGGTGGAATAAAGTTTATCCATGTATTCATTATTCATTAACACTGCATTAAACAATACCCATGAAATATAGTTATAATTCCTGGCATTACAGATTTTACTGATGATAAAAACCATCTTTAATACATGTGTCATAAAAATTAAAGCTACAGGAGAGACTGGCTAAAGAGATTCCATTTCAATAGCTCCAGAGTTATTTTTCTGGAGGCCATTCAACAAGAATACAGGAAGAACTGCAAACCTCTATTTTACAGATGGAAAAGAAGATAACTCCATTAGAAAAAATACAAAATAAATGTAATAAAATATAGTTCTCTAAAACCTTGTATACAATTGGTAACATGACCAGATATCCACAAACTTCTGAGTCATTTACCATATGCTTTGAATGTTGAAGCTCGACTAGTTGGAAGAGTTGCCTTCTTTTTGCCACCTCCCCATCCACCACTGAGTTGTAGAGGATTATCACGGAAAGATATGCGTTCCTTTTTAGAAGGTCTTGGATTTGTTATCATTGGTGCAAGTATCCCCTTAATTGAACAACCTAGACAATAATATTAAATGTATACTTTCATTTTACATGATCCAAGTAAAATTGCATTTTAAATTCAGGAACATACAAAAGTCAATAACAGCCATTTGAAAACTCTGTGATCTCCAAGTTTAACAGAAGTATTTCTATTGGGTTGATTTTGTTTTGTTTTGTTTTGTTTGGAAAGTAATATAAACACAGATTAGCATTAGTTTTATCTACTGCAAAAACTAAATAGATATAACAGCCTGTTTGTAATTACAGAATCAATCTTCCTTGTCTTTCAAGAATATAAACTAATAAAAGTTCCTAGTTTTCCTGTTGGTTTTTATTTCCACTAGCATAAATTTTATAAATGTTTACACTTTTATGAATAAAGCATATGTTAAACTTATCATAGAAAAAGTCCTATTGAGTGAGAGTTTTCAGAAAAGGATATTGTTCCTAAAAGTCAAAGCATATCACAGCTATAATCTAGAGATATGCAAAGTGTTGATCTGCATAAAAACATGATTTTTTTATTCTGCAGATTATTGCTTTTCTGAACTTTCAATTTATAAATGAAGAACACCGCTCTTCTGATTATACTGCAATAATAATGAGATCTATGGCAACATTTTGTGCGCAGGCTATAAAGGGAAGAAATTATATTTTCTATCCAATAAGGTAAAAATTAGTCATTGATTTAAATACCGAACAAAAATAGAAATTCATGTGAAAAATTCAAAAATGGTAAGTTAAATACAAATACTCGTTGTAAGACTGTGCTAATGGATAAGGAGTACTGTACTCGGTAAATCCTCAAGATGCCGTACCAAGAATACTATGACAGATGTATGATCATCTGCTTTAAATCCCTTGGGGATTAGGCAGGGCAAGGGGCTGTATCTGTTGGGACAGAGTTTGGAAAACAGCAGCATGAGAGATTCCAGGATTTCCTCAGTCCTGACTGCAGGCAAAGGTTCAAACCACATGTCTCTGCATTTTGATACTGCGCCTAAATGACCTTAGCAAATAACATCTTTTTTTTTCTAGGACCCATAGGCTTTCAAATACAATTTTAAACATTAAAAAATATATATTTCCAAGTAGAGGACTTAGCAGTTATTAGCCTGGGGAAGATCATCTGTCATTTCAAGCATGGTGCATTGGCTGGGGAATGCTGAGTGCAAAAATCTATTTTAATTCTTATGTATTTTAATTCTTTTGTAGTATCACATTTTTAATCTTAACATTGTCATGAGGGAAGTAAGTTCAAAGAGGTAAGGGAAGTGAAGCATAGTTGATCCTCAGTCTACAAAGAGAATGTTTCTGAAACACATGCACATAAAAATGTAGCAAGCTATTACTTTAGAATAGGATATCAGAGACAGAAAGAGACTTAAATCTGTGGTTACAGGCACCAATGACAGAAGGGAGCTCAGACGTTTATGGGCCCTCACGAATGGCACTGCTAAAGGCATTCTTAGCAAAGATGGACAACTTAGAGAGGTGACAAAGTTAGCTTCCACATGTGGGCCAGCATTTCCAGCATCAAGCGTCTGCCTATGCATCACTTTGAAAAACAGAAGAGCTCTTTCAAGCAGCAGAAATACTAATGGTAGAAAAAAAAAAAAAAAGGCAAGGGTTTCCTAGATGAAAAATCAGCATCCTCGAAAGCATTAAGGCCGCCTCCTAAAAGCTTACACTCCTTCTAGTTACTCTTTGTATGCTGGAAAGATGTAGCTTATTTTGGCACCTAAATAAGAGAATGGAATCTTTACTTGAATCTGTTGTAACACAGTAACAGTTAAAAGCAAAGCCTCACCTCATCCCTGTCATTAAAATGCTTTGATGAATATGTGTGGGTGGTGTGTGTAACATATCATGGAGAAAATTCTGAGGATGGGTATTGCAGTGAAAGAATAGGGCATCCAAAAAAGAACTTCTGAAATACTGTTGGTAATGAAAATATATGTATTTAGGTTAAAAACCAGACCTTACCAATAGTAAGCAGATTTTCACAAATGGCAGACACAAATGGTTCCTTTCAGTATGGAAAGCTAACATATTTTTAATGAAACTCTTTCAAAGTAATAAGCAGACGTAAATAGATATTTTACAATGCAATGTAACAATATAATTTTTTATTGGCTAGCAGTATTTTGGTGAAACTGTTCTATAAGGTTGCATTATAGAAGGATCTTACCCTTTTCTGAAAAATGTTTCATTCTTGATAGAAAGTTTTTTTTTTGCTTGCTTTTTTTTTTTTTTACCAAAGATGACAAGTAACATGTAAGAGGGATGATAATTTCTAAACAAAGTGTTGAAATATTTACAGATAATTCATATATATCTTAAACATTACAAAATGGAATAGATTATTTCGTGTCCTAAAAGATTTTTATATTGACTAAAAATTCATCATATGGTTCATTTTTCTCCTAATACTGTTCTGTTGCCTTTGTTATTTTAAAGTTTCTGTTGAATCTTCAAATCTTTTTGCAGTTATTTACAATGGAATCATATACTTTCAATATCAGCTTTAAAAGTTTCTATTATATATTTTAATTCCTTCAGCAAACAATAATTGCAATTTAAGATAGACTGAGTGATAGGAATTTTGAAGTGTATCTTCAGTGTAATGAAATGCTATAGGAAATCAGTCCTTAAAATGACTAACACTGAACTACACAGTGATTTTGCTAATGCAATATTTCAGGTGTGATTAAAACCTTGAGTTTTATTATCTTGATATGTGCAAACAATTTCAGCAGTAATCAATGTAGCTCATTCTCATTGCATTTATTGAGTCTTTTTGTTATTATATAAAATTTCAAATCGCTAGATATACAGAAAACAAATTATAGAGTAAAACAACACATCTATGAAGGAATCACATATTGGCATTCATTCCAAAGTCATTATTGTGTCCTATGATTACTCCAGAAATGAGAAAAGAAAATAAAAAGCAATTTAATAGTCAATGTTTAATCATTTTGAAATTACTTACCCACATGAAAATAAAATATCATAAGATTCTCGCCTCAAAAAACTGTTATTAGAACTAGACTTACTGTTGGCCTCCTGGAACAGAAGAAATTATGACTAAAGGACTCTGATAGTTATCTCTCTCTTTCTCCAACACAGATTTTATGTTATTCAAACATCAGCCTGCTGCATATTTGCAGGTGATCACAGAAATCAACCAACCAGTCTCGTACATATGTGCTGAAAGAATGTCTTGAAGAATATGATGTATTTTCCAAGAAGTTACTTCTTTGGTACATAATCTGTGTGCTGCTCAAGATTTGTTCTGGTCCTTTAAAAAAGTTTTGGCTTTTTCTTTTTTTCTGAGGGGTTAAATCCTTGGTTCCTTAACAAATGTCAAGGCCTATATCTGCTGTGTTTTGATAAGTAATTTAATATGTAAAATGCTTTGAATGACTCTTCTGGTATGTATAAAAAACTGTTAAACAGGTCAAAATAGAAATCTCATGATGTATAGTAATACGTCATTGGATTTTCATCAACATAGCCAACACTGTGTGTCTGGATGCAGCAGCGATTTCAAAGTTTTTCTCATATTGCATTACTTAGCAGCAGATACAGCGTAAGTAAAGCATGGAGAAAAAAAATCAACATTTTAATGAAAGTGACCAGAACAAATTTTTAGCAGCAAAGCGTTTACATCAATTTGAGTGCAATGAACTAGCTATACTGGGAAAGTCTGGAGTTTAGGTAGGCAGAACAACGTTCAAATGACAGTTGCTTTTGAAGCCCATTGCTGTGCCCAATTTTGAATTTTCATAATTTACAGTGAGTATCAGGCAGATAAAGTCTATGCTAAGGATTAAAACAAAATAAATAACACACATGCTGTTTATGCCATGTTTGGGCTTTTTCAATCCAGTATGGTAATTTCCCTTGTTTCCTAGATTTTAATTTTTTTATTGGATGGAAGCTGTTCTATAGGTTATAAAATACAAATAGCATGTCCATATCTTAAAATTCTAATTGAACAATTATTCTTATATTTTATTCAATAATTTAGAGACAAATTTTGAACAGTTTTTGTATACTTGTTAGTCACAAGGACTATGCAAAGTATTTATAATCAGCATTAGTCAAGATTTCTTGTGTTTAAAAAATCGGGTGCTATATAGTTTGGTTTATCCACATTTTTGAAAAAGAATTCTAAATCATAAAAGTTAATACATATCATATAGGCATGGGATTTTTATTTTGTAGATAATGTATACATTTTTAACTTCTATATTTGCCTGTTTATTGATGTAATAGTTAGACACTGAGTTTCCTTTAAAATATTTATTATTTTCACAGTTTGTATTATTTTTAATACTACTGGACAGAATTATTCTAAATGATACATTGTGGCTAAGCTTTCACAGTCAAGGATGCCTGGAATACCGTGCTAAAAACTTAGTGCTTTAAATTTCATATTAATCCTATAAATTCTTCAGTGTGTAGGGTAATATTGCTTAATGCAACTTGCATTTTTGTTTCCTTGAAGGACCTATAGTCCTTCAATGCTGTTTTATTATAAATACACCTTAATTCAGAACTAGATTTCCCTTACCCAAAAGAACCCTTGATTGAACTAAATGAATAACTAAAATCATTCTTTCCATTGATCTCTGTTCCACAGAACTCTGGTTATTTTGGTTCCTTGTTTTCCCAGTGACATGGTGGATACTAGTTGAGTGGGCAGCCTTCTCTGTTGACTAACTAATCAAAAGCACCTCTCTACAATCAGTGTGAAAACTAACATCTATAAGCTACCATCTATAAGCTACTTTGGTCACTTATTTTTACTATGCACAGTTAGATCTAAAATGAATTTTAAAAATTAGGTCATACATAAAGCACAGCTCTTGTTAGTTCAGGAAAAGCAAGCTTCTAAATTCTTCAAGCATGTTAACTTCTTTTCAGAATTCTATTAATTTCATCACATTTAGAACTGCCTACAACCATTACAGAACAACATAATGAATAATGAAAAGTTACTGAAAGCATTTTTACCTTTTATTGATTCACATATTCCTTTCAAACAACCCACTTTAGTTGTGAAACTATATTTCAACTTCTATTCTTCTCTCACTTCTCTTTTGGCAATTTTGAGGTCTTTGAAAGTTTTCATTTAAAGTCTTCCTTTTACTCACACATTCTTCCAACATGTATTTGTTTATTGCCTTATATATGGCAGGCACTTTTTTATTAGTGCCTTTCAGTGAAGTTTTGCTGTCCATTTTCTTCTGTGAGCCAAATATTATTAATAATCGTCATATTGTAGTTGCTTTCCATTTGACTCTATTCTCTAAATTTCATCTTTATAGGCCTCATATGGAACTTGTATAAAACAAATACTTATTTCCACATTCCCAGATAGTGAAGACTTGTGGATAGGGTTCCCAAAAATTTTTCATGGAAATTTTCATTATTCCTTTTCATGCTTATTAGTTCTTAGCAAGGAGACATTTGGCAACAATAAACATGACTAGCCTGAGGATTTATTATATTATTGCAGTTCAGTTTCATTCATTTCACAAATGCATTTCACATTTGACCATATCCATTTATTTTTGTATCACATTAGCTAGTGTAAGAAATTGGTTTGAAAGCAGCAATAACAATAACACCATAAAGAATAAAACAATTTATAAAAGAAGGAAAATGATTATGTAGAGAGGGGCTAAGAAGTAAAATATTACAGTTAAGAACATGATGCTTTAATCTTTTATCAATAGAGCATGCATGGCCTCTGTCCTCAAACACTTACACATTTTTCCCACATAGAATATAAATGCCACTGACATCTATACAGCTAGCTCTTTTACACTGCAACGTATGAAGATTGTCCTCCTCTGGGTAGATTTTACTGATTTTGAAACTATAGTTTCACATCTGTAAATTCTATTTTATGGTTACTAGTAACAGCTATATTAAACTATATCTGGAAATATTGTGGACTGTTATTCAAACTACCTCGGATCTTTGGAATGGACAGTATCAAATTGTTAAAGGAAATTCAATCAATTAACTATTTTACATCTACTCTTCTAACAAACAGCCTTTTAATGTTTGTAATAGCTGAGTTCACCATAATGTTAATTAACATTTATTATCCAGTTCTGGAAACTAGAATGTTCTGAGGGTTGACATGTTAATGAATTAATTTATTTTTCTAACTTAGAAGTATGAACGTATTTGCTTACTTAACTTTCAAAGTTCAGAGCTAAAATATAAAGACATATATGACACTAGATCTATTTTTTTACTATTTTTCTTATTTTTAGTTTTTTTTTTTAAGCTGGAAAGTTACAGACAGGAAAACTCTGTCTCTGATTCTCTCTCTCTCTCTCTCTCTCTCTCTCTCTCTCTCTCTCGTACACACACACACGCACATACTCACACATCTTCACCCACTGGTTCACTCCCAAAATGGCCTCAGTCTAGCCTCAGGCAGCTCTGGGCTAGACTGAGGCTAGGAGCCAGAAACTTCAATTGTGTGTACCACGGAGGTGTTAGGGTCTTAAGTACATGAGCCATCTTCCACTGCCTTCTCTGTCCATAAGAAGGGTGCTGGATTGAAAGTGGAAAAGCCTGATCCTGAACTGGTAGACTTGCAGGATACCAGGGCTGCAAGTGGTGGCTCTGTCTCTATACTACAATGTAGGTCCTACAAATCTGCATTTGAAAGTTCCCTACCTTTACGGTTCAGATAAAAAAAAAAAAAAGGTCAGGCAGGCTTAATGTTAAAGCAATAATATAAGGGCTATCCAAAAGTTCAAGGAAAATTTGACCTAATTTTATGAAAAAAATACTTTATCTTTTAATTTTATTTCCCACAAACTTGAGTTTCACCAATGAAAAATATCCTTAAAGTTTAAATTTCTACATACTAAATTCATGTTGACAAAAAATAGTATTTTCCATGAAAAACAGCCTTAAAGTTAAGTTCTACATAGTATAAATAATAGTTCCATAAATTGTAGCTTTTTTTGTTACTTGAAATTGACTAGTTCAAATAAAAAAGAGCATTAAAAATGTTTTCATCATGTACAAGACAAAAAAGTTTAAATTGACCACAAGTACTTAAAAAAACTTGCCTTTTCTGGGCTAACAATTTGCTCAACAGGCTAATTTTCCATCTACAAGCACTGGCATCCCATTTGGGTACCATTTGGGAAGTGAATCATTGGATGGAACATCTTTCTCTCCATCTCTCCTTCTCTCTGTAAATCTGCCTCTCCAATAAAATTAAATCAATCATTAAAAATTTAAATATATTTTCTTATCTTTATCCAATGTACAAATGCAATGTACTAAATAAGTTTGAAGCTTGAATCTTTTTCATGGAAAATATCAAAGTCCATTTTGATTTCTGCAGTGAAATCTGGTGATAATTGACATGAGTAGTGAATATTAAATAGTGCGTTCATCAGAAGACTTTGTAGGCACAATGTAACCACAAGTGTGCCAACTGAAAAATATCACTCCAACACACAACTTAACAATCTACTGCATATTTTGAAACCACAAAAATGTAGTCATACTCTTTATCATTACATATACTTACAGAATATTTTTCTTATCATTCACATTTTCATATCATCCACTTGCTCTTTCTTTCTCTGCCAACATCAATTCAAATAACTGCACTGAAACCACCACATTGAAAGAAAGGGAGGGACTTAAGTGTTCATCATATTCAAAGCTCTGGATTGCACTTTTTATTCACTGTCTCTTTCAAACCTATTGTAATTCTAAGGCAGATATATATGTATATATATGTATGCATATAAGATAACATTTTATACATGTAAGTATACATATATATAATAAATCTCATTTTAAGAATTTAAAAACTCAGGCAATGAAATTAAATCATTTGACACTTCGATTTGCATGATTTATGCATATGACTTGATAATTTATCTTAAGCCAACATCTTTTTAAATATTCAATAGTAAAGCATGTCTCTTTCTGTGTGTCAGTAAGAAAAGGGCAAATATGAGATGGATATCTGCTTTTGTTTGTCATGGAATAAAAAGACTCATTTTTACCTGGTCATAAGACTCTAAAACATCAAATGAATAAAAGGTATCAGCAAAATACTGCTATTTTAAACTTTTGAAAGTGAAAAACAGGAGAAATATGTATCTAGTATTAAAGCTGTTGATATGAAAATGTCAAATGGTGGTCTAGGGATCTCTAAAACATACACTACTCTCTTTAGGAGAGGCTGTAGACTTTGTTCTCCAATTAATATTCTATAGATGGACTAATCAAATTTAGTCAATATACATACATACACATACAATGTATATGTATATTACAAATGTATATGTATATGACAAATGAAATTTTTGATTCTTCTAATTTTCCTATAACAAAATTTTATATTTTCATAAAACTTTATAGACTCTAGTAATTACTTTTAGGAAAAATAAGTTAAATTATTTTGAGGTTGTAGGTCTATGCTTAGTTCCATTAAAAATTTTATTTTTATTGGAAAGGCAGATATAACAAAGAGGAGTAGAGACAAAGAGAAAGATCTTTCATCTGCTTGTTCACTCACCAAGTGGCCGCAAGGGCCAGAGCCGAGATGATCTGAAGCCAGGGGCCAGGAGCCTCTTCTGGGTCTCCCAAGCAAGAGCAAGGACCCACGGCTTTGGGCCGTCCTCCACTGCTTTTCCTGGCAACAAGCAGGGAGCTGGATGGGAAGTGGAGCCCCTGGGATTAAAACTGGTGCCCGTATGGGATCCCAGCATGTGCAAGGTGAGAACTTTAGCCACTAGGCTAATGTATTAGGCCCAAGTTCCACTTTTAATATATTCTGTTCTCAATTGATAAAAAAATACATTTTAAAAAACTAAACATTTAGCTAAAAATTAAATTACACATCTTTTTCACACATTATCTATGAAATCTTGACAGATGACTCGATAAAAATAATTTTTCTTTGAAATGCATTAGAATAGAGCTAAGCAATATTTTATTAGTGGATATATTACCTTAGTATTTAAAAATTCAACTTGTCTTATACAACAGCTGTCATTTCTTGCAGGTGATGGACTTTCTTGGTGTTTTTCATGGAAAACATTTAAAGAAAAAGCTTCCTTTCTTCTAACCTCTCGGTCATCTATGCTTAGCACAAATAATTAGAGAGAATTTAAAAGCTGTTTGAAATCAGAATCACTTACAAGTATTCTGGCCTGGAGAAAATTTTCAGCAATGAGGATGGTTTTCATACTATGAAGCCTGAGAAATAGCAACAGCTGCTGGGGCCATCAGTGTGGCTTAGTGAGTTGAGCCATTGCTTTCCATGCCAAAGTCCTAGATTGAAATGTCCCTGCTATCCGTATATTAGATGGAGTTCCTAGCTCCTGGCTTTGTCATTGTCCATAACTGGTTGTTGAAGCGACCAGGAGAACGAAGCAGGAAGAGAAAGAACTCACTCTCTGTCATTTAGTCTTCCAAATGAATTAGAGAATAAACATTTTTAAGAAGAAACAAAAGCTTCTGTTGATTTTGAATTGCACAATTATCAGACCTAAACATATGTTTTTAGGGGCAAACTCCGGAACTTGCAAGCTGAAACGAGTCTTGGATGTCCTTTAAACTTATTTGCTTTTTCTACTTCCCACATAAATCCATAATACTCTTACATAGTTATCCACCAAAATCTTAAAATATTCTCTTATGTGACAAATCAAACTTTATTAAAGTCATATATGTGAGAAAATGGGATTGTAATTAAATCTGCTTTATTCACAATGTTTTTCTGTTATGCCAGGTTGCCTTTAACTTGTTAAATTTGCACAGCAGTTGCAGGTGACTTATGTGACTGCGAACAAGCAAAGAGCCAAGCAAGACCTATGAAATACACTTCCCAGTCTCTGATACATACTCTTCAACCCCCCTCTTCCTCTCACTGTGTTTAAGAAAATGGAATAAGCACATTGATCATTTTTATTTCTTGGTGTCTTATAATCCAAGCTTCATGTGAACCAAGTCATCATTAATTAGTCATTCTCCAGTTCCTGTCACATTTTATAGGCTGGAAATAACATAAAATCAGGATAGAAAAATAATAATGGAACAACGTTTTCTCAACATTTCAGGCCTTCTTACGCTTCTCATCAACCACACCCAATTACACTTGCTACCCCAAAATTCTGTGAATAAAATATTAGTACTTAGTTTGGGACAAGCTGCAAATTCTTTCAAAACTGAGAAGGAAACAGTTGAATTTACTTTAAGGCTGCTTTTTACATTTATAATTCATAATCCTTCATAGATAAATTAAAGTACTAGTTGGATGCATATATAACTTTTATCAGCTTACTAGCTCTCAGCAACAAATGTACCTTTCACTGTATCCTTTGGGGTAAAGGAATTTCTTTCTGAGAACAAATGTTCTCAGGAAAGGATGTTATAGAGACATTGCAGGAAAAGATGTTTTACAGTTCCTGGCCAGGAGAAGAAGAGTGGGAAGGAAGATCTGTGATGCAGCCTATCGGAGCTGAAGCCCTAAATCAGGGACCCTATGTAACCATGTGGCATCAGCTTAGAGGTTATCTGTGTGTCTTCCTCTCCAAATGGACACCATAGTCTATTGTACTTTCTGCCCTTCCAATGGCTCATTTTCACTGTATGATTGTTCACTGACTGCTTAGTGTGTCATTATTGTGCACGGGCCATGCTAATCTTCTCTGTATTGTTCCAATTTTACTATATGTGCTGCAGAAGCAAGCACTGTTCGCTGACTGTTAACCCTCAAATTCTCATTGAACTGCAGATGATTGCCTATTGTTGGCACAGTGATTCAGGCCAGATCTAGCACGCCTAAATCAAGGAATTTTTCTATTATACAGTATCAGAACCATACCATTTCTTTTCATTTCCTTGGGAATTCAATTTAATTTCCTTTCTTGGAAGCTCTTCCTTATACCCGAGGAATCATATAAAGTTTACTTATATTCTCAAAAGGGCTCCTCTAATATAGTTAATGGTTTTTATTTTAGACATTTCTTGTTTAACTTACTCTATCATATGTATCACTTCATTGGGCTCAGACGACCATGATATATACTTAAGGATTTGAAGTCGATATTGGAAACACGAAGCCATTAATATATATCTCATATCCACAGTTTTCAGAGAGTACATTGAATGTTAATGAAAACTGTTATTCTGTAGAGACAGCATTCACTGCAGGGAAAGGTGATATAAGAAGGCAACACAAAACTCATAGACTTGTTTATTACCTTAATATAAGCACCTGCTATATGCTAGGTGCACAGAATCTTTAGATTTTCTCTACATATTATTTTATATTTTCTTAATTTGTAGGGGGAGTGCCTTCCACACTAAAGACATAATTGCTGTGTTCATGATGTTTTTGCTTTTTGCCAAACTGTAAATGCACACACATTTACATGTCTATATATATACATATATATTCTAGCTATGCACAAATTATACCTATTTTTACATATATTCATTATATATGTTCATGTAAACATATGTGTACAGAAATGTATGAATACCCATCATTCTAATCATTCTTGAATGAAAATTTAAAATTATATTAGAATATGCTTCTTACATTTGTAATGCATTTCATCATTTTTGAAATTTACTTTTCCTTTAGGTTCTACCATTATTCTCTCAATCAACATAAACTATTGTGCATGGGCATTTGGGAAGCTGTTTTCTTTTGTACTTTTGTTAATGACAATTACTATTTTTTGATTAGAGATGTAGAATTATTCTTTCATTATAACATAAGCAGTGAGTAATTCTAGGCCAGATTCAGAATAAACTAATACAGCTTATCTTTTTTTTTTCTTAAGACTTTTATTTATTTATTTAAAAGGCAGAGTTCCAGAGAGAGAGAGATCTTCAATCTTCTGGTTCAGTCCACAAACTACAACAGACAGGGTTAGGTCTGCTGAAACTCAGGAACCTGAAATTCTACAAGGTCTCTCAAGTCCTTGGGCCATCTTACACTGCTTCTCCAGGTGAATGATTAGGAATCTGGGTCAGACATGGAACATTCAGGGATAGAACTAATAAATATATGGGATGTGGGCACCACAGGCAGGGTTTTGCCCACTGTGTCATAACACTGGGCAGTCTTCAACTGATCTTAAGGTACCTAAAACATTGTTATTTTTAGAAACTCCTATTAGCTACTCACTATTACTAGGAATGTTTAGGTCTTCCATTTTCAAATTGACCTAAAAATAGGCTTCCATTTAATCATTTTTTAAAAAAAGTCTTCATTTATTTATTCAAGAGTTAATAAGACACAGAGGGACAAAGAGACAGAGTATTCCCATCTGCGGGGTCACTCCTTAGATTCTTGCACTGCTGTTAGGTCAGACCAAAGCTAGAAGACCCATTCTGCATCCCCCCAGGGGGTAGGGATCTAAATAACTGAATCTTCACCTGCTGCCTTCAAGAGTGTGCTTAGCAGGAAGCTGAAATGAGGAGCAGAGCCCTGGCATTCCAAGTAACATTCCAAATCCTAACATCTGTGCTAAATTCCCACTCCTCCAATCTTAATTTATGTTACTTTAGCGCGTGGAACCTATAGGTCAAATAGTCTCCTCATGTCGAATAGATATATATTCATATTTTTTCCTTTGCTTTTAGTAGATGGCCTGCCTCCACTTCAGTACATTTTAAGCATTTCAAGTACCTTACCTCCAACATGCTTTCCTCACTCACTTCAATAATACTTTTTCTTCCCAACCATATAATGTTTTCTTGACATATTCAGAACATTTAATACTATGTTAAAGGGCTTACATTTCCCGAGAGGGGCTGTTTATTCGCTCTGCCAGAGACAGTGTGGATCCTCAGGCCCTGGCAAACTGTGAAGATGGAATGTGTGCTGGCAAGTGCAGAGAAGATCAAAAGGAGTCTCCTGGAAACCATTACTGAGTATAGAGTGAGCATTCAATAAATGTTGAGTGAATGAATGATAAGAGCTTTGCTATTTTGCATTCCCTTAAAGGAACTAACAGCTATAGTTTAATTCACTGAAAAATAGAAGCAGATATCATGGGATTTGGAAGAAGAAAATAGGGATTCAAGTTCCTGGTTTACTCTACTAAGACTCACTTATGATAGCTATTATAACGAAATGTGACTATTACAAATAATAAAATATAATTAAAGGTGACTTTGAAAGTTATAAATTTTTCTAGGAGTTAAATTGTGATTGAAGTGCATATTTTGGTGGTTAATGGGGAAACAAACTGAAACAATTTGGTGAACGCAAATATTTTGTCTTAGTATTACTTAAATTAGAAAATTTATCGGCATATTCATTGCATAAATAGTGATTTTTGAATGAGAATGTGACCTTCTTCATGTCTTTATAAACCTTGTAGTAGATTAGTAATCTGAGTATGAGAGGACTACCTTCTCTAAGTTAAGGGAGTGGCAAATCCTACAAAGAAAGGGATAGAAAAATTAGGACATTCACTAAGAAAAGATAATACTGCTTGAGATGACTGAATCCTAAAAGGACAATTATTGTGGTTAGAGTTTACACACATGAGAGGAAGACAATTCTAGTTTTGTGTTGCCTAAAAAAATAAAATCACCTAACAACAACAAACAACAACAAAAATGGATGCTAGTCTTTCTTTAAGTCCTTACAATATGCTAGGCACATATCACATGTTTCACTCATTTCTTTCTAAAACTCTGTAGGTTAAATTATTATTTCCCAATCAATAGGTAATAAACTCATTCCTACCACTTAAATAATTCACCACAAGTCTATACGACTGTGGAACTGGGATTTAAGACCTTACATGATTCCAGAGAATACATCTTAAAATGTTCTAACAACATTGAAACAGAACTATCCAGGAAACTTCAAGGGCTCAAACGAGTTTTATAGTTTTACAAACGACTCTCTATATTTGGCTTTCAAAGTAAAAAGAAATATTTTGGCTTTAATAAGGTGACAAGTTTTAAGAGAGAGATAAAGCTGGAGGAAAAAGGGCTTCAAAATACCAAAGCTATGTAGGTAGTTGGCCCAGGGCCACAGAGGTCTAGTACCCAAGGTTTCTGAAACTTATAAGATGTCTACATAATAAAAGGTTAAGCCAAGTATTTTAGTTAAGCAATTATTAAGAGTAGCTTTCTTATAACTAGAACTAGTTATTCATATGCCTAGATAATTGGGGGTTTCAAATAATTCTTCCTGCACAGCCATGTGCAAGGGACAATTACAAGAAAAAATTATTAAGCATTTT
The DNA here is from genome assembly GCF_030435755.1 of Ochotona princeps. Taxonomy (NCBI): domain Eukaryota; kingdom Metazoa; phylum Chordata; class Mammalia; order Lagomorpha; family Ochotonidae; genus Ochotona; species Ochotona princeps. Next base: position 36,994,025 of record NC_080846.1, on the reverse strand, counting down.
TTCCATATCAGATATTGTTATATTTTTCTCTATATTTGATCCTAACAACAACCCTATATATACTTTCATTCTCTTCTTCAGGATTAAGGCATGAATCAAATCCAGTCTATGCATTATCAGAGCAAACACTTTTTAAAATTATGTTATACTGATGTTACAGCAACTAATTCACCACTGTTTTGTTATAGTAACACTTTCTAAGGTGGTTTGTCATTAAATTTCATTTAGCAAAAACATTTGGAAATAAGTAACATTTGTAATAATGTCAACAACTGACAAGTAACTGGACTTATGCAGTGAAAGTAGTGTTATTTTAGATATTAGAGACTAAGTGAAGAAATGACATCTACGTAATGATGTTATATATTCAAAAACATATAATTAAATGTCATTTAAGGAAAACTGTCCAGTGAGGAAAAAAATGATGGATTATTCATGTTTCAGGATAGTTGTTGGCTTATTAAAATTCACATGGTACATTATGAACAAATCTGTTGTTTCTGTAAAATAAGGCAATTATTTGTTTTCTTATATTTACTTTCAAAGTTCCAAATTGAGATCATGAGTTTATCTAATGAAGTGCATCAGAGGAGAACTTATTATTACAGTAGATTTTTATATTCTGAAGTGGATGGAATTTACATTTTGAAACAGCAATTAACACATTTTGTAAACTGCTCAGAACATCTATATTAGATGAACAGTTTTGCTAAGGAGAATAAGTTTAAAATATTTTTTAATCATAGTGACTAAACAACTTTTTAACGGTCAGATTCTATAACTAAGAAAATGCAAAGACTAAGATGTTCAAAGCATGGAAAATATTACAGATTTAGACATATTAAAATTATTACTTCAGAGGACAAATTAAAATTTACCAAAATGAACTTGCATGCACTAATGTATTTAAATGACAGTAATTTAATAAAGCTCTATTACCTGAATAGAAAGTAAAGAAAATCATTTTGAAGCTTATATTTATTTGAAGAGAGATATCTGGGCCTAATTTTTTTATATTCAATGAAATGTTGATTTTGTGTATGCAGACTATATATATATTTTTCATTTATTTTGTACATATGTATAATTATAATATCAATGATAAACAAAACTTCCTTAAGAATAAACAAATAATAGCAATGATGCATAAGTTAAATGTGAACTTTAGAATTTCACTATAGAGAAATTAAAAATTTTTACACTAGATAAATTATTTTTTATTGTAATGTAGTATAACAATTTAGAAAATATTTTAAAAACCTATAGGGTATAAGGGTGAAGACTGAAGGAATTTGTTTCTATTTCTACAACAAACCACAGGTATTCCTAAAATATTTACATTTTTCACTTAATACACACACAAACACCTCAACACACACACACACACACACACACACACACACACACAAACACACACATTTTCTCCCCAAACTACAGGTATTGTGTACGATAAGTTCATGATTAGAACGGCATCAGTGAATTCATTCACATCATCATCTCTCTGACGGAGAAAGGTTTTAAAGGCATCTTTGACAACAGTGTTATTTAAAATTGCAACATTTTTAAAATTTTCCTTTAACTTGAACCAATCTATAACCTCTATTAAATGAATAGCAAAGGTCAAAATATGACTAATATAAATCCAACTTTTCAAAATTAGCCTAAAAATTGCTTTGAAATGATAAGAGAGTATTATTCACAGGGAAGGTGGAATTACACTGAGTGAATACAACACAATTAAAACAAAAGCAGACAGTCCTACTTCTAGAGATAATTTAATATTGATTCTATCAAAAGAAGATATTTCAAGAAAACAAAAAGGCCCTGCTGCACACTCCTGGGGGCAGCTTGGCTGCAGATGTCCTACCCCCATCTGCAAAACAATGCTCGCTGGCATTAGGTTCCCTCAATTCACTTGTGATTTCTAAATTAATTCTGAAGGAAACCACAACTTACTTGAAGATTCCGCTGAGTGTCTGTGTGCCCGACTTTTTTTTTCTCTGTTCACAGACAAAGCACTTCCACTGGTCATGGAAAAAAGATCTAAATCCGTGTCTTCTCTGCTTACAAGTCTTGCCTGGAAGCAATGGGAGAGAATGTATACAATCATGAAACAAAATATGGCATTTTCTGAACGCAGCTCACATTACCCCAAATAAACAAACAGGCTCTGTCAAACAACCTTCTTCAAAATGATACCACAATCCTTTATTGCTGCCCAGGCAGAACAAATGCACTATGTCAAAGCATTTTTTGCAAATAAGAGCCGATTTTAAAATTGAGGTTTGCTATTTGAGTCTGTACAACAAAAGAAAACATTTTAGTACAGTAATTTTGATGAAAATCAATCTCAAAGGCAGCTGGTGAAACTTTAAACAGCTTAACATCACTTATTTACCAAGTATATTATCTAATTCTTCATTGAATGTTACAAATGTCATACTACATTATTTTAGGCAATATTTCTAGTTTTCCACTTATAACTATTAGTCTGCCTAATAAAATCCCCTAAGAGTCTTTCATCCCATATGTGTACAGCAAGTCACAAATGATCTCCACTTTATTGTTATAATCCCTGCCAACGAAACAATAAAGTGGAGCCATTGCAGTGGCCTAGCAGCTAAAGCCCTCACTTTGCAACCGCTGGGATCGACTGTGGGCTCCGGTTCACATCCTTACTGCTGTACTTCCCATCCAGGTCCCTGCTTGTGGCCTGGGAAAGCAGTGGAGGACAGCCCAAAGCCTTGGGATCCTGTACCCGCTTGGGAGACCCAGAGGAAGCTCCTGGCTCCTGGCTTCAAATTGGCTTGTTCTGGCCTTTGTGGCCACTGGTGGAGTGAACCAGCAGATAGAAGGTCTTTGTCTTAGTCTCTCTTTCTCTTTCTGAACAGCCTTTCCAATAAATAAATAAATAAATAAAAGAACAATATAAATATAAATTGGGAGTAATGATCAATATATTGGAATTTCTATATATATATTTAAATATTTATTTCATTTTTTATTGCAACGTCAGATATACAGAGAAGAAGAGAGATATAGAGGAAGATCTTCTGTCCGATGATTCACTCCCCAGTGACCGCAATGGCCAGAGCTGCATTGATCCGAAGCCAGGAGCCTGGAGCTTCATACAGGTTGCCCATGAGGGTGCAGGGGACGCAAAGCTTTGGATCCTCCTTGACTGTTTTCCCAGACCACAAGCAGGGAGTTGATCAGAAGTGGGATAGCCTGGATACAAACGGGCACCCATATGAGATCCTGGCTCATGCAAGGTGAGGACTTTAGCCACTAGGCTACTGCGCTGGGTCCTCAAGATATATTCTTTTTTTTTTTAAAAATTTATTTATTTTTATTACAAAGTCAGATATACAGAGAAGAGGAGAGACAGAGAGGAAGATCTTCCGTCCGATGATTCACTCCCCAAGTGAGCCGCAATGGCCGGTGCTGCGCTGATCCAAAGCTGGGAACCAGGAACCTCTTCCGGGTCTCCCACGTGGGTGCAGGATCCCCAAGCTTTGTGCAGTCCTCCACTGCTTTCCCAGGCCACAAGCAGGGAGCTGGATGAGTTGTGGAGCAGCCGGAATTAGAACCGGCACCCATATGGGATCCCGGGGCATTCAAGATGAGGACTTTAGCCGCTAGGCCATGCTGCCGGGCCCAAGATATATTCTTATAAGGACATAAGGATTAAATAATTTGTTTTTGTAAAGTGACCTTTTTACTTTTATTTCATCTGGACAGAATCTGCATATTTTAAGGACTGCTTTTTGACTTAAAATATTATTTTATAAAATATCTGACATCATTAATCAAGGACTTAACAGAATGCAGCTCTGAAGTGGTAGAAAATATCATGAGAGGAAAATAAAGCAGACTCAAAGTAGCTGGGATTTAACCCAAACCACAGTACACTTGAAATCCTGTGAAAAGACACTGCCTTTCAAGTTTGATATGAGGAAAATTTAAATACAGCAAAATAAAGGCTTAAACCACCACTGTGACTAAAACGTTGTCTCAATATAGTGAACTACAAAGATGGGCAGATTCCAAGAATAAAACTCAACCTCTTTCAAATCGATTATATCCATTTCCCCACTGTCACATGCGTGAATTCACTGATTATTCTTACTTTTCCTCAACTTATTTATTTTAATTGATAAATAAACTCTTTCATATTTGTTGTATATAACATGATGTTTGTACATACACACATTAGAATGGGTAAATGAGACAAATGATATGCATATTAGTTTATATATATATTGCATTAACATTTTTATTTATTTATTTATTTGAAAGGCAGAGAGAGGCGATGAATGAAGAAGCCTTTCCAGTCACTGGTTCACTTCCCAAACGCCTGCAACAGCTAGTGCTAGGCTAAGCATTAGTGGGGAGCAGGGACTTCATTTGGGTCTTCAACATGGTAGCAGGGACTCAAGTACTGAAGCCATCATGGCTGCTTTGCAGACACCGGGGTAGGAAGCTGAACCAGAAGCACAGAAAAATCAAGACTGAAACTGATACTCTCACATGAGCTGAGGGCATCCCAAACAAGTAGCTTAACTCACTGGGCCCACAACACTAGCCCCAGATACTTATTACTTTTTTAAAGATTTATTTGTTTTTATTGAAAAGGCAGATTTACCAAGAGAAGGAAAGACAGAGAGGAAGATCTTCCATCCTCAGCTTCACTCCTCAAACTGAGGAGTGGCCAGAACTGAGTCAATCTGAAGACAGGAACCAGGAGCTTCTTCCAGGTCTCCTATGAGAGTGCAGGGTCCCAAGACTTTGGGCCATCCTCCACTGCTTTCCCAGGCCACAAGCAGGGAGCTGGATGGGAAGTGGAAGAGCTGGGACACAAACTGGCACCCATGTGGGATCCTGGCACTTTTAAGGTGATGATTTTAGCCATTGATCCATCATGCCAGACCCCTTAATTTATTTTTAATGAGCAAGTATGAATGTCGCTGCTGAGCAATACTCTGTGTCAGGCTCATTCTCTCTCTCACTTTCTCTTTGTTTTTGTTGGTGTTCTTTTTGATACTTAACTAGTCAAGTGACATAATTGGATTTTCAAAAATCTCAGTGGTAAACTTCAAAATGAAATATAACTGGGTTCCATTTACATTTATGATTTGTATGAAAGGTGTTATATATTCTTTCTGAAACTCATTTTAACTGGTGCACATTTTCATGTCTGACCCCATAGAATGGCACTGTCAATGCCAATACTTGGAAAACAATCAGTCAATATTATAATAATATAAGGAAAATCAGTGTGGGTGTGTGGGAACAATAGGGAAGGAGGAGGGAAATCTCTGATCCTATGGAACTGTATCATAAGAAATTAAAAAGAAGAGAATAGAACAGAAGAGAAAAGAGAAGAAGAGAAGAGAAAAGCAAAGAACAGAACCAGTCAGGGGGTCCCTGTTTAAATATAGTAGGTGAGGCTGCCGCTTGTAAAGTTGGTATCCCACATCAGAGTGCAGGTCCAAGATCTGGCTCTCAGCTTCTGAACAAGCTCCTTAGGAATGAGTCTGGGAAAAAGATGGAAGTCGACCGAAGTACTTGGGTCCCTGCAGCCCACAGAAGAGACCTATCTGGAGTTCCTGCCTTTTGACTTCAGTCTGGCCCAGGCCTGGGTGTTGAGGCCATCTGGAGAGTGAACCAGGGGATGGGAGATCTGCCACTCTCCCCATCTCCTACCCTCCCTCCTTTACTTCTTCCCTCTCCCCCTCTTCTGTTTCTTTGCCTTTCAAACAAATAAATTTTTTTTTTTTAAAAAAGCTAGTGAAAAATAAAGGGGAAATACCAAACTAGTATCCCAACACTGGAGAGACCAGCAATACAAAGAGAAAACACTCGTCAATCACATGGGATCCTCTTGTTGACTAAGAGACACGAACTATAAGCTTCAAGATTTTAACATGATTTATTCCAGTTTGGTGACATAATTTCACTATGTGTCTGTTTACAAAGTTGAAAGTCTACTCCACAAAAAAATGGCAATATGTATATATGTCAATTAAACATTTGTGAATAAACACCTTCCAAAAAACCATATGAAGTTCCATGTGATTAACAACCAAAGGACTGTTTCTACCAAAACAGAAAATAATTAATATCAATTAATAATTATGACAGAGTGGGCCTGGCGGCGTGGCCTAGCGGCTAAAGTCCTCGCCTTGAAAGCCCCGGGATCCCACATGGGCGCCGGTTCTAATCCCGGCAGCTCCACTTCCCATCCAGCTCCCTGCTTGTGGCCTGGGAAAGCAGTGAAGGACTGCCCAAAGCTTTGGGACCCTGCACCCGCGTGGGAGACCCGGAAGAGGTTCCTGGTTCCCGGCATCGGATCGGCGCGTACCGGCCCGCTGCAGCTCACTTGGGGAGTGAAACATCGGATGGAAGATCTTCCTCTGTCTCTCCTCCTCTCTGTATATCTGGCTTTCCAATCACAATAAAATCTTTAAAAAAAAAATAATTATGACAGAGTATACCAGGAATCAAATTCAGAGATAAAATTTAACCAGGACACCTGACTTCATAATGTTGCCACCTACCTATCAATTTAAAATGAATGCCTGAAATTTCATAAATGGGCTAGTTATTGTCTGTTAACGCATCTGGCATGACCCTTGTGTCAATAGCACTCCTAGGAATATATCCAGAACACTTGTTTTATGAGAAACCAACATGCACTCCTATGCTCATAGCAGCACAATCAGTAATTGCAAAAACATGGAAGCAACCAAAATGCCCATCAACAGAGGATTGGATAAGAAAGCTATGGTTCATCTACTCCATGGAATACTACTCAGCTATTAAAAAAAACAAAATGCAGTTCTTTGTGGCCAAATGGGCCAAACTGGAAACCATAATGCTAAGGGAAATGAGCCAATCACAAAAGGTTAAATACCACATGTTTGCCTTAATTTAAGATGATATGATGTTATGTATAACATGTTATGTTTTGAATGTTTTATGTTGTGTATAAACTAAAATTGAAGTATAGGTGAGGTGGTCACAGAAGGTGACTGGGAACTCACATTTACTTTTAACATATTGCTTACTCATTACTATGTCAATTAATTCCATAATGATGTAAATTTTTGCTGATGGTATGTTGGAGCTTTCAATTGACTGGGATGATACTCTGCTGGCTCTGTCTTCAGATCAGAGAGGGTATACCTAAGAAGCCATTGAACTTGACTGGACAATAAGATGCTGGACTCTATGTTTGGTATACGCTTGCAATGGGGGAATCTCAACTGAACTTGAGCTGTGGTTATGCAACAAGGTGGAGGAATCCACCATGGTGGGAGGGTTTGGGGAGGGGTGGGGAGAACCCAAGTATCTATGTAATTGTGTCACATAATACAATGTAATTACTGAAGTTAAATAATAAATAAAAAAAAAAAGAATATACACACTAGACAAAAAAAAATAAAATGAATGCCTGAAATTTCATAAATGGGCTAGTTATTGTCTGTTAACGCATCTGGCATGACCCTTGTGTCAATATTTTGAATATATTTCTCGAAACATAGGCCTTCATCACTGAACATCATTCCTTATCTTACTGTAAACAAATAATGCAACTAAAGAAAAAACATCCTTTCTCCTATGTCATGCAAAGGAAATACACAGTTGTCTCTTGGTAACCATGAGGAATTGGTCCATGATTCCTATAGTTAAAAAAAAAAAACAGTGTGTGGCTATTCAAGTTGGTTATATATAAAATGGCCTAATATTTGCATTGATCTATACATCTCTCCTGCAATATGCTTCAAGCCATTTTTAGACCATTTCTAGATCATTTATTCATAACAACTAATACAATGCTAACACTATTTAAGTAGCTGTTATGCTGTATGGTTTAGGGAATAAAGGTAAGAAAAAAGGCTTGTACAAGAACGGTACAGACACCTTTTTTACAAAAATACTTTTAATTCATAGTTGGTCAAATCAGAAAATGCAGAATCCCTGAATTGAAAGGGTTGATCATCCTTAAAAGCTGAAGAACATGTTTAACAGACCAAATATTCATCGCTGCTAAACAGCATATATCAAAACAGATTACCCAAACGATGTTATACATAACCAAAGAAAGATGAACAAAACCAAAAAGCTGACTGCAATGATACTATGACTAAATTACAGCTTTAACTGAGAACTTTACTAGCTTTTACTTGCATTAACTTTTTAAATACTTCCAAGAAATGTATCAAGCATGTAGATGCATATATCGACCAACAAGGACACAGAACTGTTTCATTACCTCCCCAAACGTCCCCTGCTTCCTGACTGCTAGTACGAACACTGGCAGCTACAGATGTGTTCTCTGTCGTAAACCCGTCAGTGAATGAACCTACACAATAAGGTAGCCTTTAATTGGCTCTTTTTATGCAAGATGAAGTTTCTGAGATCCGTGTAAGCCTGTTTCATCAATGGTTTGCATGCTTTTTGGCATCTTATTCCTGTCTGCTGTATGTATGCCAGTGGGGCGGATGGGCACCATCTTGTCTGTCCTCTCACTCACTGAATGGCATTTCGGTTATGTTCAGACTTCAGCCAACAGCAAATCTAGCTGTGATGAGCATCTGCATGCTGCCTGCTTTTTGTTTGAATAAAACTTCGGGCTTTTTTTTTTTTTCCCCTAGGAAAAAGATCCAGTAGCAGGATTGTTAGGTCATAAGTTAAGTTCATATTTAACTTTTAGAAAAACTGACAGATTTTTTTTCCCCCCAGAAATGCTGTGCCACTTTTACCTAGAAATGTATGAGGGATCTGGCTGCTCCGCATCTTTGCCAGCATTTGGTAGTTTCATTAGTCTGCATTTTAACTACTATAATAAGCACCCCACATAAGGACTTCAATTATTGTCCAGTTAATTAATATTCGGAAACATCTTCCCATGTGGTTGCATTTTACTTTTTGTTTACTTGTGACTCTTGTATTCTAAGTGCAAATGTATTTAAATATGAGGTATGATTTATGTCTTTTTTTTTGTACATATGGTTTAAGAAATCTCTGGACAATAAGATGCTGGACTCTATGCTTGGTATATGTTTGCAACGGAAGAATCTCGACTTTTTGAACTGTAATACTGCAACAAGGTGGAGGAATCCACTATGGGGGGAGGGCACGGAGAGGGGATGGGGGAATCCCAGAGCCTATGAAACTGTGTCACATAATGCAACGTAATAAATAATTAAAAAAAAAAGAAATCTCTCACCACCATAGTTTTGTGAGTTTGTCTCACTATTATTGTTTGAATAAACTTGGTGATTTCACATCCACTGGGAAAGCAATTGAGGACGGCCCAAAGCCTTGGGATCCTGCACCTGCATGGGAGACCTGGAAGAGGATCCTGGCTCCTGGCTTGGAACTGGCTCAGCTCGGGCCTTTGCAGCTGCTTGGGGAATGAATTATCAGACAGAAGATCTTTCTCTCTGTGTCTCCTCCTTTCTGTATATCTGACTTTACAATAAAAACAAACAAATCTTAAAAAAAAAACCCTGATAACACATAGCCTTAGGTTTCAATATTCTTAGAGTAATCTACATAACAATATCTATATAAAATGCAAATTAATTGGCTGATTAATTATAGCCTTTAGAGATCTTCCAGAAATATTTTTATAAACTTGTGAATATAAGCCAAGTTCTGCACCAAAGTTTTGCCCTTTTCTCAGGAAAGCTTTTTGAATTAACTATTTATGTAAATAATAACTCCACTGCATCAGAAACCACAAAACTAAGTTTCAACAGAAAAGACACTATCTTTTAATATGACTTTCTTCTTCAAAAGCTAAATAATGATTAGTTTTAATGATGAATGAATAAGAGGTATTAGTTGGTTGATATAAATTCATAATGTTACATAGCTGGGGTCATCTTCTGTATACATTTTTACCTGCCAAGGAGGCCATATACATCTGTTAGTGGTCAGTGTAACCTATTCTTCGGATTTTTATTCTGGAAGCACACTGGAAATTTCTTTTTTGTTGGGTCCATTTAAAAAAAAAAACTCCATTTTTGTCATCCTCATGATAACAAAGTATTTGTTCTAATAACATATAATACAGTTGACCTTAGAAACCCACATGCATATGTACTGAGATTTCACACTCCCATCACTGGGTTTACAACTTCATCATCGCTAAAGCTTTAGCAATCTATTTATTTACTTAAGTGTGTTCATTAATTTTTATACATTTTTGATTTTCTGAGTTCAGAGAGCAGTCTGTTTTTCCCCAGAAACATAGTCTAAAAAAATCTACTTCTAAAATATTCAAGAAAAAATTCTTGTTATTAATTTGCTTTTCAAAATCATCTTTTAAAATGGTAGCATGCTAACATTTTTACATCTATTATATAAAATTAATAATTTAAAGCAATGTCTTATAGCAAAGATATATGACAGATCAAAAACCATTTTTAACACAAGACATTTTGAGATTAGCTCAGGTAGATATAGTTGTGATATTTCTGTAATTGAATTATAAGCATATTTCAAAGTGTTATTTAGTGAGCACTGTTTATAACATTTTTCTTTAACTTTAAACATATTACTTACAATAAGTTGAACTCTTCCACCATTAAGTACATCTGGATCTAACTCAGGTAAGAAGCGATTGCTATATGGGAATAAAAAATCATTTTTTGAATGATTTATTTATTTACTTCAAAATTGGTGTTACAGAGAAAGCAGAAGAAACAGAGAAAGTGAGAAATCTCCCATCTGCTAGTTCATTGCGCAAATGCCTGCACCTGCCAGGCGGAAACGAGGAACTTTTTTCCATGTCTTCCACAAGGATGGCAGGTGCCCAAATGCTTGGATCACCTTCTACTGCTTTGCTAAGACATCTGTATGGAGCTGAGTGAAAGTGGAGCAGCCAGAAGAGAAGCTGGTGCCTAAGTGGGATGTGGGTTCAGGGGCATCCAGGCAGTGGCTTTACCTGCACCGCCACAACACTGCCTCCCCCCAACATTAGTTATCCTTTAAGAAAAATAAGATTTTCTATTTATTAAAATAGTTTAATAATGTTTAATTATGCTGATAATTTTTTTAAATTATTGATTTTATTTATCTGAGAGGCATAGAGCCTGATCAACAGATGGAAAGAGAAAGCAGAGAGAGAAAGAGAAATGGAAAAGAGAGAGAGCATGCTCCTGTGCATTGATTGACTCCCCAGGTGCTTACACACCCAAGCCGGGAACCAGCAATTCAATCACTGTGTACCACATGGGTGGAAGGAGTTCCACTACTTGAGCCATTAACTGCTATCTACCTAGAGAAACTAGGGAAAAGCTCAAATCAGGAGTTGGAGGAAAGCAGCAAAATCATACTCAGCTGCTCTGACATAGAACGTAGGCATTTTCAGCAGCATCTTAATTAGTATGCTAAATGCCTGTTTCTTTAACGAAGTCTTAATATTATCAATACTAGGATTTTGTTATTGTATTTGTTACTCATGTAGAGCAGTTATTGCAAACCATAACATGAAATATTTCTAAAATGTTCTGGTTTTGGATTCAATATTGGCTTACATATTTAATAAATGTCTGCAATAGTACATTTCTGTGTTCTTCTCTGGAAATGTGAAGCTAAAAAATGACAGTCTAGAAAATCTATGTTAAAAATCTCATCTGAACATTTATCCCCTTAAAACTTAAACTGCTTTTATATAAACGTGATTTCTCAGAAGCTGACATTAAACAGTATCGTAGTCCTGTTCCTTATCAGAACTGTTCATTTTAATTAAAGTTGTTAATTCAAATAAAAAACTGATTCATTACACACATATAATTTATATCACATTGTTATGGACTGAACTGTGCCACTCCAAATTCATATGTTAAGCCCTAATTCCTAGAATGTGGTTATCTTTGAAGACTGGGCCTTCAAAGAGGTAACCATATTCTTAGTCAATATGATTATATCCTTATAACACAAAATTAGAACACAGACAACACATATTAAAGCATGACCATGTGAGCACATGGCCAGGAATGGGCCATTTGCAACCCTGGAGAGAGGCCTTGGAAGAAATCAAATTTACTGATTCCTTAGCCATGGACTTCCAGCCTCTAACGCTGTGGTTGAAGCAATAGTGTTATTTGTAGTATTTTATTATGAGCATCCCTAGTAAGTGAATACATTAACAAAATTAACTGACTATCTGTTTGTAGGTAGGGGGAAATCCTGTACCTATAAAACCATATAATGAAAAACAATAATAAAGATGAGAAATAAATCCAAGACAACACATTTTCTATATCTTGAAAACAAAACTACTTAAAAGACCCTAGAAATAATAAAAAAAATTTTTAAAATACAACCTTCTATCTCAACTTTATCTTGTGTGCTTTAAAAATAAGAAACTGGGGCCACTGTTGTGCAGTAGATTGAACTGCTGTTTATAAGGGTGGTATTCCTGTCAGTCTTTGATGCTCAGTTTCTGATCCAGCTTCCAGGTAATGTTCCTGGAAAGACAGTGGATGGTGTTCCCAATGACTGGGAGAACCAGATAGAGTTCCTGGGCATCTGGCTTCTGCCTGGCCCAACCCCAGCTTCTAAGCCACTCTGAAAGTGAACCAGCAAATGAAAGATTTATCTTCAACGCTCTATCAAATGAACAAATTATTAAATGCATTGCTTCCAAATAAGGTAACATTTCATTTTAAAGCAGTGAAAAAGTAGGCTTTGGGACATCAAGGAAGATTAATTATATATCTGTAAAAGACAGTGATGTTCCTGAATTACAATTTCAACTGCCAAATATATAAGCAAAGATAAAATAAAACGCAAGCTATCCTATACCATTCTTTTACTTTAAATAGTAGTATTGTTCATATAGTTGATCTGTTGGTTTTTAAGGATTACAGAACAGAATTAGTTCCAAATATTCTGGAGGGAAAAACAGAGTAATTAAATCTATTCTATGTTAAAAAGGCCTTTTGATAACCTGGCAATGTAGTATTCTGGCCTTGGGCTACGAAGTGTTTGTTTTGATACAATTAATCTAGGTTTTACTTTTCAAAATGTGTTTACAATACAAAAATCTAATTTAAAGGAAATGACCTCACCATTTCATATTTCTGGACCTAGTTTCATGAACCCCAACCTGTGAATGAAGCCATTGGTATGTATATTCTCTCTTCTCTAATTTTTCATTTTCAGTTGCATCTCTGTAGATAGAATTGTCCTCTTTACCTGTGGGAAAAAGATGGTATGTTTATTTGTGCTAAATGGAATCTGATTTTGTCTAAGCAGCTCAGCAGAAGGTAAAAATGTTTATTATAATAAGGGACATAACAGCAAATTCCTTGAAGCTGAGTCATTTGTACGAAAAATAGCCTCAATTATGCACAAATTATTTTTCCAGCTTGAGTTTAAGCTTTTCTATTTAGAAAAAAATTAACAAAATGCTTTAATGCAATTATCATTTTATAGAATTTGTTTTTAATTAGAAACTGTAGAGTTAGTTCTGCCAGACTGTAGAGTTCTTCTGATTGTAAAAAAATTCTGCTGTTACAACTTCGTAGGTTCTTGGTGTGTGTGTGTGTGTGTGTGTGTGTGTGTGTGTGTGTGTGTGTGCTGGCAATAATTTATTTGAAATAGCCTGTATATTTCACAAGCAACAAAAGAAAACAGAAGAGAAACTACAAAAATCAAAACATTTTGGATGTCAAAAGACAATCAGGAGAGGAAAAACGAAACCCATTTAATGGGAATTTTGGCTTATTTTATAAGAATCTTATCCCACGTAGAATTTATGAATTATACTGAAGGTGTTTTAAATTTTATTTGTGTTAGCTAATACAATATTTTAAGCTAGAAATGCTATTAAATCAAGATTTAGAGGGGTGGGGAGAACCCAAGTATCTATGTAACTGTGTCACATAATACAATGTAATTAATGAAGAAAAAAAAAAAAGAAAGTGGAGAAATGGCTTTCAAATAAAAAAAAAAAAGGATTTAGGGAATTTTAGTCTCAGTTTGTGACTTGTCTTGGCTGACCAGACCAGTTGCTAAGCCCAAAGTAAAGCAATGGAAACTGTTGTTCTCATGATCATTCGAGCCCAAGACTACAATATTATTTACTCTTGATATGTGCAGAACTCCTCGTAACAACCGTACTTCAAACTGAAGATAAGTAATCTCTGCCTGCTTTTAAAAATGGTTGGAGCACGCATTCAGACTAGCAGCTAAGCTGTCCACATGTTTGTTACATCAGTTAGTCTGTGTTCAGCTCCCAGCTCCGGATCTGTCTTCTTTCTAGAGTAGACCTGGGAGACAACCGTGATGGCTCAGGTTTTGGATTCCTGCCTCATATATGTATGAAAGGCATTGTATTTGCAACTCCTGTCTAGAGACGCTGGCCCCTGAAGGCATCTGAAGAGTGAAACGTGGGCTGGGAACCCCTTCCTCCTTTCTTCCCTCGCCCACAGTCTTTTTTTTTTCCTTTTCCATTCTGTTTTTATTACAACCTCCTTTAGGGGGTCTTCTGTTCACAGTCCCTGAGACCACTGAAGGTTGAGGCAACAGTGTCCTGCAGCAAAAACACGAGACAAACTGATGGTGAGGGATGTCCATTTATTTGAGAGACATGACAAGTTAATATAGCGTAGGTAAAAGGAGCAGGCAGAAGGGCAGCACCGACAGTACTTCCATCCAACAATGATATTGTGACAGGCTAATAGGTATGTCTACCTCTCGGGACCCTCCAATGAAGTTGAAGGTCATGGAGCACAGGACGTACAGGAAGCTGTGTCTCAGGGCAAACTCATTACCTGCTGAAAAGCAGGATGGATATAACATTTGACTTCCTAGAGTTGTTTACCAAGGAAGTCCTAGCACAGCTTGATGAAGAGAGAGAAAAGAGAGACAGGGCTACAGCCCATTGCTCTTGCTGCATGTTCACTGAACATGCCATGCTGGGGTCTCAGTTAGCCAAGACTCCAGTCATGGGTTCTCCCAGGGATATACTGTACCGTGTGCCTATGGCTTCCCACATGGGCTAGGCAGTCAGAGACCCAGGGACGATCTCCCACATCTCCCTCTTCCCCTCCCTTTAGTCTGTTTCCAGCTCTGTCTCTCCCTGCCAAATATATATGTAACTTGTTTTTTTAAGGGTGACATTTCCTTATAATAGTCATTTCTTAAAGTACTACTTTTTGAAAGTTTTCTACAATCCTGCAATAATACTTCATAAGTGCTCGGTGACTTCATATTATTACTCAGCAAAGTTTTTAACAATAATTTCAGAGTAAACAGGATAGGGTACACTTCATGTTGACCCTATTATCCTTACGGCATAGATTGGTAGACTGGTAAGAATTTAGTCTAAGAAATAAAGTAAGTACACTGGTGAAGTTGCCTGGAAATACCTAGAGAGCAAGTAATTCTCTCAGCTAAACCATTTCAAGATTATATTCATCACTGAAAAGGAGAAACTAAGAGATTCTCTGAAATAGTAGAAGCCCTGTAGGAAGAATAACAGCAATTTTGATCATTTTAAATGCTTATCTGTTTGTAGTTTGTGCTGTTCATTATATGTTTCCTTTTGATATTAAAGGACACATCATTTGGCTTGTAGAACATTCAATGTTCTGTCCACTGCCCCCTTCTCACTCGCTCGGTCTTCTTTCACCAATTCCTTGTATACTAAAACTAACAAAAAGCTTCCTTTGCCTTTTACTGTGCACTAGTTATTATTCTCTACTTAGGATTCTTCCTTTCGAATTATAATTTTGAATGATGATATTTAAATCAATCATCTGGCTTTTTTGTAATATAAATAATGGAACCTCAATGTTGACAATTTACAGTTAAAAGCCAAAGAACCAGTCTACCAATCTATGCCTTAAGGATCATGGAACTATGTAAAATAATTTTAAAACATTATAAATTTGCCAATACTGTACCAAGCTGTTGATTTTAATGGGTCCCTGGTTGACATTTGGATAGTAAATATTTTAAATCTGCGGTTAATCAGACAATATTGTTTAGTCATGGCCTTAATTTTTTACTTCCTTTTTCTTAATATTTCTCTTCAGCTCTTCTGGAGTTTCTTCTGGGTCTCCCACACAGGTGCAGGGTCCCAAGGCTTCGGGACATGCTGGACTGCCTTCCAAGGCCACAACAGCTGGATGGGAAGCAGGGCCATCTGTATTAGAACTTGCAGCCATATGGGATCCTGGCAGGTGCAAGGCAAGGACGTTAGCCACTAGGCTACCGCGCAGGGCTCCAAGCACTCCCTCTTTAAGGATTCTTTAGTGATTCCTTTAAGATGATGGTGTTCCCTGGTCTACGGATATCTACAGAACCTCCATCCAATGACTGGTAGTGTGTTGACTTTTCCTGAGAATCTAATGCATAGATTTCCTACCTGTTGGTGCTGACTGCTTATGGACCACGTATCATTACCCTCTATTTTCTGGTCTCCCATTTCATTTTCACAACTTCTCACCAACTATGTCACCTGCAGCGGACTTTGTATAATTAACTTCAGATATCATTATTTAAATACCAATAGCATATTAGTGACTAAATCTATTTAGTCTACCTTCTCGGTATCCCAATAATGTTTCTTTATTTTCGTTCGTACTGTGTTTTGTTTCTGACACCATTTGAACAGTCAAAAGAAGGTTTATATGTCATTCATGCTTAGCTTTCATTTCTTTTTTTAAAAGATTTATTTGTTATTATTACTATTTATTTTTATTGAATGTCAAATCTACAGAGGGATCTTTCAGTAGTTGTGGCAAACACAGAGCTGAGTTGATCTGAAGCCAGGAGCCAGGAGTTTCTTCCAGGTCTCCCATATGGGTGCAGGGTCTCTAGTGGCCATCTTCCACTGTCTCCCAGGCCTCAAGCAGGGAGCTGGAAGGAAAGTGGAGCATCTGGGAAATGAACTCATTTGGGATTCTACTGAATGCAAGGTGAGAACTTCAGCCACTAGGCTAATATGCTTGGCCCATGCTTCAGCTTTCTGCAACATGGCTTTCTCCTGATGCCTTTTCTTCGGAATTCAGAGTTTGAAGATGATCAGGCTGATGAATTTTGAGGATTTTAAAAGCTATTTTACTGACTCCTCTACATTATTATATAGTGTCGTCAACCTCTTCCTTTTTAGAGATTTATTTTCTCTGGAGTTGGTTACATTATACTCTCCTGTGTTTCTCCAGTCTTTTGGCTAAATCCCAGTCTCACGGGTTCCTCTTCCTTTGCCAATTCTTTCACTTTCAGGATTTTTCTCTGGGGTTCTACCTTTGCCTCATTTTCTTTAAGGGTATATTTCCCCTGTGTGGTGATTTTTATTTAAGTTCTTTAATCACCATCACATCAAAGATTCTTCATGTAAACATTCCAGTGACAACTCTAAACTGAGCTGGTAAACAGGTGGATCTCATGCATTATTTAAGCTCAGATTTTCTATACTATTATCCTCATAATCGATGTGAAACTCATAAACAAAAATGTCATACTAAATCAACATTCTTTTATACCTCCCAATTGCAGATTTTACTCTCTAAAAGTCCTTGAATTCATCCCTATGTTAGTTCAGGCTACTGCTACCTTTTCTGAAATTATGGTAGCACCCTTTCTACTGGTCTGTTTGCTTTAAGTTTTCCCCCGACAAATGTATCTCCATTCTACAAATAAGGGTGGCGAATGTCAAATCTAATCCTTCTATTTTGTATTTTCTAGGGTAAACTACTGCTTCCTTACACTGACCCCAGATAATATTCAGCTTTTTTTTTTTTACAATGCATAGAACCGTGGGTTACACTTCCAGATAAATCTTTTATCTCTTTCAAACCCAGTGACATATTTTAGTTATATATAAATATAAAAATATTCACTTTTGTCCACAGACATTTGTCAATAGTATTTTTTATGTTTGGGGGTTATTCACTTCATGAAATGATATGCCTGCTTCAGATATAAAAGTTTCAATTTAGAAATTATAGTATTTTGGATAAGCTCCTAATCTTCACACATTGTATTCCATTTTCAAATTAGACTAAGGAAACTAATTTAAATGTATTCTTTTCAGATTCTACAGTAATATTCATTACAGTATAATAGATTACATTATATAGAGTATATTATGTAAATGTATAAAGTACATTAGATTCTAATTCCTATTTATCAAATGTATCTACTGCAAGATAAGCTATTTAAATGAAACATAATAGGATGTGTTCCACAAATTCTGGTCAAATAAAGAAATAACTATCTTATAGTTAACTAATGATCTCTTACTGTTCTGAGAGGGACACAACTGGAATGCTAGCTTTCACTATACAGACAAACCTGTGTATTAAAGAGAATAGCACAGGACTCAAAATTATCATCTTAATGATGAAAATCTCCTACAACTTTGAAAGTCAGAACTACACTGATACAAAAATAGACAAACAAAAGTGGCAAACTATAATATAACCGCTCCATAAATAACATAGAATACCCACCCCATACAGAGCTACTTTATAACAATGTCCAACACACATACAGTCCTAAAAGAAGGGAGTTTAGCTTTGAGAAGGTCTATACTATAAACAAAGCACTTCTAAAATTAATGCAAATATTATTCCTGTCTTCATGAAAAGCAAAATAAAAGTGTTCATTAAACCCATATGCTTCCTAAGTCAGTTTTCTAAGTTTTTATATAGCATGTTATACATAAAGAGATTAAGATTCAATTATAATTTAGGTCACACAAAAATAAGCTTATACATTTTTTGTATTCATGGCAACTTTCCCATGACAATTTTTTTTCCCTAATGGCTTTTCTCAGTAATAGAATTTCAAAATACACTTGGTTTCATGTGTGGAGATGAGCTCACTTCTTTATCAAAAGCTTTGGTGGACACGGTTTTGGCTGAGCAAAATACTTCTTAATGTGATGGAAACGTTTCTGGTAACTTTGATAAATGGCTGATTCCATGTATATTAGACTGGGAGATCAAAAAGTATGATTTACATTATAAAGTGCAAGTGGTCTTCACTTGTTTATTAAAAGAAGTTATTGCATCACACATCACAAATAAAGCACAAATAAAGTTGGAGTTTGGCATAAAATACTATACTAACATAATTTTAATTGCATTAACATCTGTATAACTACTTATTGATAGGCTGTTTATGACTTTCTCCATAATGAACTTAATCTGTTTTTGGAAATTTTAAGGCACTAGCATGGAACTGCTAATGTCATTTGTGTGTGACAAGCCACATTTGTATTCTTAAAAAAATACACTTAAATAAATGTATAACTGATCAACAAGGAAAAATGACTTCATAAAAAAAGATTTCTGGTATGAAACTTTAAAAGTAGTTATTTGGGGAGTACAAGCAATACATAAGGGCAGTAGCTAACTGCAGTAATAATCACCCCTGCACATTATTTGACTATACTTCATGCAAAGAAGGTTTGAAAGAAAGAATTAGAATAAAAGACATGCTATGCTGGGCCCAGTACAATGGCTCAGTGGCTAAATCCTTGCCTTGCATGTGCTAGAGTCCCATATAGGTGCTGGTTCATGTCCTGGCTGATCTTCTTCCCATTCAGCTCCCTGCTTATGACCTGGGAAGGCAGTGGAAGATGGCCCAAAGCCTTGGGACTCTGCAACTGCATTAGAGTTCTAAAGTGGCTCCCTACTTTTGGCTTTAAATGAAGTCAGCTCCAGCCATTGTGGCCACTTGGGGAGTGAACCAGTGAATGGAGGATCTTTCTCACTGTATAACCTTTCCTTTTGGATCTACCTTTCCAGTAGAAATCAACAAATCTTTATGCTGTGACTTGAAAATTAATTTTTAAAATAGTCTCTTTTTGGGTAGAGTGGGTAGTATACAAAGTACATGAATGGATGACTTTTATGAAAGCTTAAAGTAAAAATTAAAGTAAGATAATAAATTTTATATGTGAAACATTTTTATTTTGTAAGATACATTTTTGATATGAAATTTCCAAATTTAAATGAATTTCGCTAGAATAAACAATATGCCTTCATAAAAGTTGATGTAAATAAACTTATTAGTCTGCTGTAATAAAGACTGTATACTAAGCTTATGCCTAAGCCTGAGAGGAAATCACTGCACTATTAGTATTATTCAACTGAGCGTTATTTCTATGTTAATATCTTGCAGTGTCCGACCAATTACAATATAAAGGTAGTTCTTTGGTTCCTTCTCGAGAGCCGTATTTCCAAAGAGAATGCTGCACTGATTAAGTCACACACACATGAATAGGTAATGTCTTCACATTTACTACTACCAGAGCTGGGACTAAAATAAAGTGAAGGAAAGAAGTTAGGTACTTGCCTTATGCACAAAATTTAAGTGATGCCAATTTAATACTGATATTTATTGTGGTACCTTAAGATCAAAATTAATGCAAAAAATATATGTTGAATATTAAAATTTTAAATGTCAGAATTAGTGACAATACTGTGCCAAGCCATATTGGAGCTTAAGGGAAAAAAAGAAAAATCAGGATCAATAAACCTGATCCTCTTTCTCTGCATCAGCATTTATTCTTTTGCAAGTAATACCAAGAAAAATGTCAAGAGTTATTGTTTGGCCTTGAGGCAACATGGTGATATAGGGTATGGGCAGGCTTAAACTAATATTGAATCATTAGCTAGGATGAAGCACAGAGGGCAGATTCCAGGAAATAACAGAGGACAGGCCAAAGGCAGAGGGGTACATAGAGACCCTTATATACAGGAAGTAGGGGAGACCACGGAACTGTGCTGCAATGACCAGATAATCCAGCAGCAGTTGGCTAGCAGCAACCAAAGCCAAATTATTGAAAATGAAGGATACAATACAGCAAATTAAAAATTCCTTGGAAATTCTCAATAACAGAATGAATGAGGCAGAAGAAACAATCTGATTCAAAAGATATTTCTTGTCACAATTAGGAAACAATCAAAAAGCTGGAAGTGGAGCTGGATAAAGCCAAAATAAAAAGTATTGAATAATTAAGACACGTAAAAGCCAAATCTAAGAGTTACAGGAATTCCAGAAGAAGAAAGAGAAGGAGGGTTTAAACCTGTATGCAATGAAATAATAAAGGAACACTTCCATAATATGGAGAAAGAACTAGGAAACAACATGCAGGAGGGGCACAGAACTCCCAACAGAGTTGACCAAAAGAAATCTCTCTTCAGTTGAACATAAGGAAAAGATCCTTAAATGTGCACGTGAAAAAAATCAACTGACCTATAGAGGAATACCAATCGTTCACACCGACTTCTCAGAGGAAACTCTACAGACCAGAAGAGAATGCAGTGCCATATTCCAGACTCTAAAAGAAAAAAAGTTGTTGACCCAGAACAATGTGCCCAGAAACACTCTCCTTTGTGAAAATGAACGTTCTTCCACAGTAAAGATTGAAGAATTCACCTCCTCCAAACGTGTCCTACAAATTGTACTTAAAGATGTTCTCCTGACAGAGCAAAGGAGTAGCACCTACCAAAACCAAAGACAAATGTGAAAAACATCCTGGTAAAAAGACAACAGAAGACTAAATGAAAGAACAACCCATTGCTAAAATGGCAGGACCAAACTAGCACCTAACCATATTAACCCTGAATGTAAATAGCTTAAGCTCATCAATCCAATGTCAAAGATCAGTGGACTGATCAAAAAACAAACCCATCTATCCACTGCCTACAGGAGACACACCTCACTAACAAAGATCAGCAGAAACTGAAAATGAAAGAATGGAAACAGGTCTTCCATGCTAATGGAAAGGAAAAATGAGCTGGCGTAGCCATTCTTTTATCAGTCCATAAAGAATGTGACATGAAAAACACCAAAAGAGATGAAGGAGGACACATAATGATCAAAGGATCCATTCAGCAGGAAGAAATCACCATAATAACTACATACACACTAAGTGCCAGGGCAGAAAACTATGTTAGACAAATATTAATGAATTTAAAAGGGAGAAATAAACTCTAATACAGTAAGAGTCAAGGGCATTAATACCTTATCATCATCAATGGACAGACTGAAGTGACTGACACTCAGCAAGGAGACAACAGAACTCACCCAGACACTAGATCAAATGGACTTAGTTGATTTCTTTTTTTTTTCTTATTATATTTTTGACAATCTTTACATAGTTAACTAGGGTAAACAGGTTCAAGGGATAGAGGAAATGGGTAAGACTATTATTTCCATATTGTTTCCTTCATGTATCTGAGGTTAAGGGGGATATTAAGAGAGAAGCCCCACCCAGTCTCCCACCCACCATTGGTCCCTGATGTGGGACAGGCTCCGAGGGTCTTGCTCAAGTGGTTTTGATAGTTCACCAGTTCTGAATTGCTGCCAATCTCGCCACTCCAAGCACGATGAGGTCATTGACGAATCTACTGATTGACATAGTCCATCTAAGAGTCTCTGCCCAGTTTTTCACTGCCAATATATAGCTGAGGTGGTTGACTGACTTGTTCTGTCCTCTGTCTTTTCATGGTTAGGGATCTGAGTCTGGCAGTTCGATTGGGGAGATCCCCTAAGAAACTTTGTTTTAGGTTTTCCCAGACCAGATTCTTCTATGTACTAGCAAGTACAGGGCCTGGCACACTCCATCGCCCCAATCAGCTGGTGGTTGCAATTGCTGGGTTGGTTTTGTTTCCAGCCCTGTCTTCCACTGGAACCAATGGGTGTTGCAGTGCAGCCTGGTTCTGCCCAGCATACACTCGGCCCTCACATAAACCAGTGGGAGTTGCAGCCTAGCTGGAGCGACCCACAATAACCCCCACCAGGCCCACCCCCTATCCTGGTTCCCGTGCTTGCCATTATGTGCAGCAGACTAGTACAGTCTGTCCCACATCCTATACAGCTCTCATACATATCAATGGTCATTGAAGCCTAGTTTCATCTAACCAGCTCAACTATCCAGCCCACACAGATGCTGTTGGGTGCCTGGCTAGCCACCCCAGCCCCTGTCCTGATTTTCGTGCCCTCCAGTGGGAGTGGCAGCCCAAGAGGGAGGAGCACACTATTTCCGTTCTAGGCCACTCCCATTCCTGGATTATGCACTCTCCAGGTGCTTCGGTGGTTTGACTTGATAGAATTAGCCCCCAGTGCCAGCTTCTGCTAGCTGATGCTGCGGCTAAGCCCCAACAACCCTCACCAACTCTAATTTTGTTTGCACCAGTAGGAATAATCAGCCCAGCCTGGCTTTTCCCTGATCTAGTCCACATGAGGTGCACAGGTATTGAAGCCCTGCCTAGTCTGGTCTGCACCCATGCCAGCTCACGCTCTCCAGTGGGAGTAGCTGTCCAGCTGGGGATCACCCCTATATTCCCCCTGCCAGCTCCGCCCCCTCCCTTCCTGATTCTCATGCTGGGCTAGTTAGGCACTGCGGTCTGTTCTGGTGCTCGGATTTGCCAGTGGATGATGTGAACTGATTCAGCCTGGTCTGCCCCCGACCCATGCCAAATGTATACCAGTGGGAAACTTTCCATGGCCTGTTCTGAGCTGTTCCCTATCATGCTTCTTGCCCTTACCTGCAGGGTCTGTGTCCTGCCAGAGGAGCTGCCCAGGCTCTTCCATCAGAACCTCTCCCAATGCCAGATTTTGTGCAAACAATTGGGTCTATGAGCCAGCCCTACTCAGTTCACCTCCTGTCCTAGCAGGGTCAGTGGCTTTTCCTGACTGGCCTTCAACCCAATCTGGTTCTTGCTGTTTGATGTTTCACCCCAGCCATGGCTCGTCCATACCCACACACAAGCTCACACATGGCTCAGTAATGGCTGAGACCTAGCCTAACCTGTCCCACATCTACCCTGGTTCTCCAGAGCACTAGCCTGGCTTGATGTGTCCAGTCCCAGTCCACACTTGTGCCAAGGGAGACTACAACCATGTCCTGATCAGAACAGCCACCATTCCAGCCCTGTGCTCACCAGTGGGAACCCCAACCCAGCTAGGGTGTCCCCTTAGCTCCCCACCCAGGCCTGTTTCCAGCCATAGATCGTGTGTGTGCCAGTGGTTGCTCTGACTGAGCTTGGCATAGCCCATCACCTGTCCTGGCCCATGCCTGAGACACTGTGGCTTAGTGTCCCTGGCTCACACAGACTAGTAGGTGCATCAGCCTAGCTCAGATTGACCCGTATTCCATCCTGATTTCTAATTTTGCTTGTGGGCTATGGATTGCTCAGTCCTGCCTGGTCTACCCCGTTCCATTATCAGCCCACACATTAGCCAGCCATTGAGCTACTTTGCCAGCTTGTCCAACCCCCTGGTCTGGACCATGTGTTCACCAGTGGGAGCTATGACCCACCAGGAGAGTTTCCCAAGTTCCTCCACTTAACCTGCTCCTAGACCCAGTTCTCATACATGCCATTGAGTTTTAGGCAAGTGTATGGCATAGTCTGGCCTTCTATTTAGCCTTGTAAAAGCTGGTCAATGTTGCAGCCCGGCCCACCCCACACCCTATTCAGGATGCACATTCGGGTGCTGCTGCCTTGACAAGTCCAGACTGTTGTCGGTTCCTTTACCTGTGAGTGATGCCAGGCTCCTTGGTCACACCTAGCTTAATCCATCACCACCTCAACTCTTAAGCTAACCAGTGGGGCTAATATTTCCACAGGGTTTGCCCCCTCCACACAGTCTACCCCCGGATATGGTTCTCTTATGTGCTGGTTCATGTCATGGCCCTGCCTAATGGAACCTGTCTTCTGATCCATCATCATGTCAAGTAATAGGATATGATCCTGGTAGACAAGCCCCGAGCCTTAGCTTTTGCATGGACTGCTGTTCAGTGGTCAGCATTGTTCAGTGATTACAAGTAGCACACAGGATTTAAAGGCATTTAGTATATCAGTCTTATCCATAAAGATCATCTGGTCCTTCTCTTCCAACCTACCAGGTTATCTTCAAAGGAAAGTTACTCGGTCATTGGGAGTCTTTAGGACTGTTTGACATCCCAGAAGTACAGTGGGCTTAACATGGAGCTACCTAGGCAGCAATTCAAAGCCCCACAACCCCAGAGCTGGCCGACAGGCGGACAGCAGGTGGAGCACTGGCCGAATGGCACACTGGCTGTTCAGAGACAGGTCACCACGTGTACGCAGTGGCTGGAATCGGGGCTCTGAGCATGGAGACGATCCCAGCCTGGCATCCACCAGCAGCCAGAAGGCTGCTGGAAGTTTTAATCCCCAGATCCCAAGTTCGCCCCCTCCCCAATCCCATTCACCAAGCAATGATGACGGTGGGTGGGGCCCCTAAGCCCGCCCAGCTCTCCGGACTTCCCCCTTCAGTGTAGAGAGCAGGAACAACTGTACAGCATCCTGCATAGGTAAGAAACAAAACTCCCATCCATCACCTTATTAAAAAATCAGTTCTAAATGAACAAAAGACCTAAATCTGCACCCAGAAACCATCAAAGTATTACAGGAAAACATAGAAAGCACTCTCCAAGATATAGGGATGGGGCAAAAGACACAAAAAACACAGGTAGTCAAAGATAAACAAATGGGACTACATCAAACGAAAAAACTATGTACAGCAAAGGAAATGATCCTCAAAGTGGAGAAGCAATCAACGGAATAGGGGAAAATTTTGCACACTACACAAGAGATAGGGTACAATATCCAGGATTTACAAAGAGCTCAGAAACCTAGGCACAGTTTAAAAAAATGTGAAAAAATGGGGAAAGCAAATTTTTCAAAATAACAGATTCAAATGGCTAACAGACATATTAAAAGATGTTCAGGCTCCCTAGCTCTCAGGGGAATTACAAATGAAAACTACACTGAGGTTCCACCTAACTCCAATGAGGTTGGCCTACATTCAAAACTCTTCTAACAACACCTGCTGGCATGGATGTGGGGAGAAAGGTACTCTCCTTCACTGTTGGTGGGAGTGTAGGCTAGTACAATCACTATGGAAATCAGTATGGAGAGTGCTTAGAGAATTGAAAATAAACCTGCTATATGAACCAGATATCAGATACCTGGGAATATATCCAAAACAAATGAAATCTGCATATAACAAAGGGATATGTAAGCCTATATTTATAGCAGCACAATCTACAATAGTAGACTTGGAAATAACCCATATGTCCATCCAAAGAGGAGTGGATCAAGAAACTGTGGTACATCTACTCCATGGAATATTACTCAGCCATTAAATAGAATGAAATTCTACCATTTGCAAATAAGTGGTCCCAATTAGAGACTATTATGCTCAGTGAAATAACTCAATCCAAAAAGGACAAATACCATATATTCTCTCTGATATAAGACAACCTTAATGCAAATTATAAGATCATATCCAGATGTGAAGACACAATACAGTATGCATCTCTAGTTCCAATCAATGGTGGATTCCCAATGAAATTGTTGGATATATCTTGACAATAGGATGCTGGACTGTCTGAAATTGCTTGTACCTGCAATGTCAGGATACACATAAATAACAGAATGATGGACTTACAACTTTACGAAAGACTATATTATTGTAATAATATGGGGGAAATTAGTGTGAATGGGGAGTTTGTGCATGGGGTGAGGGGATTCCCAGAGCCTATGAAATTGTATCATAACATTAAAAATAAAATAGAAGAAAAAAGTAAATGGTTTTAAAACTATTCAGTGAGGCCAATAATGATAGGTAGCTCAACAGGCCAATCTTCTGCCTGTGGTGCCAGCATCCCAGATGAGTGCCATTTCTACTCATAGCTGCTCCACTTCTGATCTAACTCCCTCCCTATGGACTGTGAAAGTGGAATGGCTCATGTCCTTGGGACTCTGCACCCATGAGGAAGACTGATAGGAGGCTCCTGACTCCTGGTTCCTGGATTCTCATTAGGCCAGCTGCAGCCATTGTGGCTATTTTGGGGAGTGAATCAACAGATGGATAACTTATTTCTGTCTGTTCTCTATAAATCTGCCTTTCAAATAAAATAAATAAATCTTTAAAAAATTACTGAGCAGGGCCCAGCGGCGTGGCCTAGCTGCTAAAGTCCTTGCCTTGAAAGCCCCGGGATCCCATATGGGCGCCAGTTCTAATCCTGGCAGCTCCACTTCCCATCCAGCTCCCTGCTTGTGGTGTGGCGTGGGAAAGCAGTCGAGGACGGCCCAAGGCTTTGGGACCCTGCACCTGCATGAGAGACCCAGAAGAGGTTCCTGGTTCCCGGCTTCGGATAGGCGCAGCACCGGCCATTGCGGCTCACTTGGGGAGTGAATCATCGGACGGAAGATCTTCCTCTCTGTCTCTCCTCCTCTCTGTATATCTGACTTTGTAATAAACTAAATAAATCTTTAAAAAAAATAAATAAAAAATTACTGAGCAATTATGGTGTTTGGGCTATACATTATATTATCTTTGAATCTGCCTTGTGACTAACATGCATATAGTAAATCTAGTAAATGTTTTTGTTTCAATGTGTAATATTAGTTGGAAAAAGTATTTACCTTGTTTTTGCCTCAATTTCCTTCCTTAAAATGAATGTAATTATAGTATAATATCAACACATATAGCACTTAACATATATTAAGAATGTAAAAACTGCAGTCATATTTTTCTTCTACTCTTAGAAAATGAAATAAATTCATTATGTTTGGCTTTCATGCCATCTCAATTGCCACAGGCTAGGACTTTCTTATCCTGAATACGTCATTACCTACATATGAATCTTTAAACTCAGGTTAGCTTAAAGGTTCTCTGGGTCATTATTAGGAGGGTAAAATTACAGGATTACCCACAAAACTAGACAGAATAATCTTAACCATCTTCTGGTGGTGAGTGCAGAGCATCCTCTTTACCAGTACTATAAATGTGTAATAGGTCTTTTAAATATTGTTTGCATTTCAGAATATAAAAGGCCAGTACTGTGTCTTTTGTAAAGAAAAGCCAGTTTCAAATGATAAGAAGGTTAGATGGTTCTAATTGATTTTAAGTTATTTCAAATAATTCATAGCAATTGCTCCATAATAACCATGAAGTAGGTTCCATTGACACAATTCTCTCTTGTTTCACCATCTCAATTTAATTATCATTGGAAAATATTCCTCTATCTAACCCAAACTCCCTGAGGGAGTGTTAATATGGTAGGTCATCCAAACTAGGGCCCACCCAATATACTAATGGAGAGCTGGGTGATGTGAGCAGGCTTGGCCTTCAGAATTATATGTCTTGGTTGCTACATAAATATTATTTCCATCTTATTGTGCATGTGTGTAGTTTTAGAATTCAGGTTCCTAACATTCCTAAATGTTTCTACTCATAAATAAAATGGCTTCTATGATTTTAATCTTTTATTTATAAATATTGAGGGTCAATTAGGTGGTTTTATTTTAAGAAGTTTTATTTCAAAGAAAGTCAATAAGGGATATAATTTTGATATATTAAAGCTAGAGTTTTGAAAGAGCAAATGAATATTTCTATATCATTTAATCACTTTTAAAATCAGTTGTAAAACAGCAGTTTTATAAGGTGTTTTTTAATGTCTGTTTATATTACTTATCTCTATAAAATTATTTTAATATTTTTAAAAGTTGAAATATGGTTAAGCCTCTGTTACAGACAGGGATAACATTTCTGAAACAATAAGTAATATAAAAATATTACTTGCACTATAAAAATAACAAATAAATATAATTTTTACAATTTGAGTCATAACATTTTAGAGAAAATATGGCCCCCAATTTGTTATTTTCCATAGATAATATCTCTACAGTATGCTGAAGGTTTGGGAGTTGTCTAAGTGCAACTTCATGAATATAAAATTTATATATTTTATTATTTTACTTTAGATAAAAGTTTTAATTTCTATAGCAAATTTTATTTTATATTTACAAATTAATCAGGTTCTTCTTTTAATATGGTTTTCACTTTAATTTGAAGCCACACAAAAAGTTCCTAATCTACTCACATTAAGAATAAATATAGGCGATATAATTACATAAGTAAAATGTCATAAAAATATTCCATGAGACACCTGATACTTTCAAAATTTGGAACACTGCCTGTGCACCAGAAGTTCAGCTCAAGTGCACTATGTTTGAGAAAAATGTGCATTCTCTTCTTGATATATATTTTATATATGTCCCTTAGATAAATTTTGTTAAAAATTAGTCTTGAAAAGTATGTGCTTACTGATTTTTTTTCAAAATTCTTTAAAACTTGTTTTTCTTTGTATATTTTTTAAACTCACACATGATTGTTATTTGCCAGCTAGATTTTTAAACTATGTGCATATCATATCAATTTTGATATATGTGAATTTGTAGATATCACAATATTTTGCGCATAGCCTGTACTTTGGTCTTTTTCTTGGTTTCACAATGGATTCTTTCTTTTCTTTCTATTGATTTTTCCCATTGATGTGTTAATATTACTTGCTACTATTATTTAGGTTTTACCCTAAAAAATAACAGTAATATTTATTGATCTTCAAACAATATAAAATTAATCATTTTCCCTACTCCTAGGGAACATAAGAATCACAGAATATTTTGGCTCAATTTACTTCAATCTTGACTTATATATTATTAATTCACAGTGCCTTACCGGTAACATTAAACAAAATACTGTTATTCACATAATTTAAAATTTTACAAACATTTTCTTCTACATGAATTTTTAAAATCTTTCTTCAATTATGAGTCTATAATTAGGAACTATTTTTTTTTTTGCCAAGAATCTGTTAAAATTTTTCCTAGAAGAAAAAAGACAGAAGAAAGAATTGAAATAATCCATTATGCCATTTGGATGCAGGCATCCCAAACACTGCTGTGCCAAACATTGCCCTTATTTGGTCAATTTTGATTATGAATCCAATAATCTACTTTTACTTTCCCTTTACCAAAAATCAGACTGTAATAACACCATATGAGGATCAATGCAACCAAAGTGTTATTATTTGTATTTGTTGTCTATGATTTTGAGTATTTAATTTCCAAATATTTCCTATTGATAAATTGATATCCCAATTTGAAAAACAAAAATAAGTTGAACCAATGCAGTCTCTTTTAATCTTAAAAGAAAGTCTAAAAACCCCAATCTTATGCTTAGATCAAAAGCATTTCATCTTGAAATTCTATTTACAAGATTTTCATGGCGGTGGAACAGCAGGGTAGAGAGCTCAGCCTTTGCCTGCAAGCTCAGCTACCATATGATTGCTGCTTCATGGCCTGGCTGCTCAATTTCTGATCCAGCTTCTAGCTTACGGCCTGACAATGGAGCAATGAATGGCTCAAATCCTTGAATCCCTGAACTCTCATGGGAGAAAAGAAAGAAGCTTCTGGCTTCTGACTTTGGATTGACTCATCTCTGGCTATTATAGTCATTTGGGGATTGAACAAGCAAATGGAATGTTCTTTCTCATCAATCCTTTCTCTGTTAAATCTGCCTTTCCAATAAAAATAAACACATATTTTCCCCACAAATTGACATAAATATGTTTGAAAAACAGTGTGATAAGGAGGGATGAATGAAGAGAGAGGAAAAGAGGGAGAGATGAGTAAGCATTCCCAAGAAATATATATAATTTGTCATAACTTTACCCTAAAAAATGTGGGAGGAAGCCATTTAGAAAGTATTTAGAAAGTATTTATCATACAAAAACTACAGTTATGCAATATTGTGCTTTTTGACCAATTCATTATATAACTTCGTGGTTAGAACAATAGAATGCTGGACTCTACCATTTTCTGAATGTACGTCAGGATACACTGACTAGCAGAATGATGGACTTGTGACTGTTGTTGAGGGACCAAACTGTTGTTACAATATAGGGAAAACAGTGCGAGCGAAAAGATGGAGGGGTTGGAAGGGGAAATTTCTGTATCATTAAAAATAAGGAATTTACTTTTAAAAAAGAATGCTTACAACTATGCAACATTGTGTTTTTTGACCAATTCATACATAATTTTATGGTTGGAATGTCTATTATGATTTATAATTGTTATACTTCAACATTTGAATAGGGTAAGCAGAAATTTATAAATTCCTGAGACCAAAGATGGAATATTATTTTCCAAAAGAGAAAAAATATCCACAAGAGAAAAAAATTTTGATGACATTTATTAATCCTGTTATAGTAAGAACATTTTAAAATGTCATTCATTTCCATACTCAGAAATCAGCATTCAGGGCAATTTCATTGGAAAATATGACTTCTTGGTAAAGTGGCAACACAAATGGCTTTGGAGTCAAAAAAATCAAGTTCAGTCAAGTTCAACGGCTTCTTAGGTATACCCTCTCTGGTCTGAAGACAGAGCCAGCAGAGTATCATCCCAGTCAATTGAAAGCTCCAACATACCATCAGCAAAAATTTACATCATTATGGAATTAATTGACATAGTAATGAGTAACCAATATGTTAAAAGATGCTGGACTCTATGTTTGGTATACGCTTGCAATGGGGGAATCTCAACTGAAATTGAGCTGTGGTTATGCAACAAGGTGGAGGAATCCACCATGGTGGGAGGGTTTGGGGAGGGGTGGGGAGAACCCAAGTACCTATGAAACTGTGTCACATAATACAATGTAATTAATGAATTAAAAATAATAAATAATAAAAAAAGCAAAAAAAAAATCAAGTTCAAATTCTGGTTAATCTTTACATAAGCTAAAAACCTAAGCTTCATTCCTCCCCAGATGAAGACAATTATATTTTTCTCTCAAGATGTTCCGTAGCTTTAATGAGATCTATAAGATCCCTTGATAGGTTCTGCTGATCAACAAATAGCATCCGATGTTCTTTTTCTCTTGTGGCAGCTGCCTCAAAACTTTAAGAATAATGCTAACACATCAATTACTAAAAGAGTTACATATTTACCAGAATATTGTATCATACTGTCAAACTATTAGCTTGAGGGTAGCTAAGTTAATTTCATATTTCATCATAGTTATACCCAAGGTTAAAATTAAAAATGAAAATCTGACTATTCATAATAAAGACAGAACATAAAACCATTCTTTTTTCCCAGTGAGAAAAATGAAATTCAGAACATTTATCTGATTTACTCAATATACAACAATTAGCTAGAAGAAAATCTGGAACCTTTTCTAAATCATGCCCTTAGTGCCCTTTTCATGATACAGCCAAGATTAAGTCAACTGCTGAGTTCAGGGTTGGTTTTACTCAGGGCTGAGAACTTTGTTCAAATGAGTCAAGAATGCTTGCTAGCGTCTAGTTTTGAGTTGTAAACATAGAAGGAAAGATTTCTCCAGAACAATAATGCTTTTTTTTTTTTGTCATGTGTGAATTCTAAGAAAATTTAAAGTTTTCAATGTTAGGTTAAAAATAAAATGAGAGTGCAGTACTTTTATATTTATAAATTATATTTGCCTAGATGATATAAGTAATTGCATATTTGGGTATATATATATATAACATATATACACACACACATATATATTTGGCTATATATTTTCTTTAACTCATTTACTAAGCTTTCAATCGATCATAATCTTCATTTCTAGAATCACTCTTTAGTTACCCTCAAAGTTTTTTAATTCAGGTTTTATTTTACCAATGCATTTTAAAATATATTCCCATATATTTAATTAAACAAAAAACACTTATGTTAAAATCTTTGTCTCATACATCCAATATCTTCAGGAGACGGAGACAATGAGCTGATGTTACAGTTTGGTATTCCGTAAACATTCACTGAATTGCAGGCCACGGTCTCCCAAGGATTAACTCCACAGCTTAGCTTGTTTCTCAGAGCATAACAGGATTGGTAATTTTGGCCTGATACATATAGCCACTGGCTTAACCGCAAGTTCCTGCTTCCTATTTGTCAAGTTATCTGCCAGGGGATTGGATAAAACTCAAGGGATTTAGGGTGGCCACGAGAGGATTGGATAAACACTGGGAGGAACTGAAGGGATTTAGGGTTGCCACTACTGGGAGGAACTGAAGGGATTTAGGGTGGCCACTACTGGGAGGAGCTAAGCAGAGTATAAAAGAAAGTCTGGAGTTGCAATAAAAAGCAATCTGTCATCGATCGGCATTCGGTGTACTGCGTGTTGCCTTGTCTTGTCTCTCTGCGTTGTCTGCGTTGCAACCCTAGTCCCTCCGCTCGGCTCGGGGTACGTGGCGACGAGGGCGTTGCCAACATCTGGAGGTCCCACCGAGATTGAGAAAGAGGGGATACGAGCAAGGGTTGTCCCAGGAGGCTGCTGATTCAGGTAAGTGGGACGTATTGTAAGTCTCTCCTAAACTGGTAGGAGAGGGAGTTTCATTTTGAAATAGAGTCAGGATTTAGTTTTATTTTGAAATACAGTTAGGTTTTAGACTTATTTTGAAGTATAACTAGGTTTTGGATTTATTTTGTAAGTTTTCGATTTATTTTGAAGTATAGTCAGGTTTTAGATTTATTTTGAAGTATAGTTAGGTCTTGGTGTTTAATTTATCCGGTGGAAAGGACGATAAAATGGGTTCTGCCTTCTCCCGGGATAAACTGGCCACCGAGCTTGAAGAACTTCTACATCAGCTGGGGATGCCAGTTAAATTTAAAATGATTAGAAATTTTGTTAAAGCCATTCAATCTAGCAGTCCTTGGTTTATTGTTTCAGGCAACTTGAGTATTCCCGATTGGGAACAGGTTAAGGCCAATTTTCAATCCTGTTTACAAAAAGACCCAGATAATTTCCCCATTGTTAACTTTTCTTTGTGGCGCTTAGTCCGTGATTCATTATTTACTGATAAAGTGAAAGTTGAGAGACAGTTAAGAGAAGTACAGACTACTTTTGAAGGAATCCAGAGGTGGGAAGTTCTACGGTCCTTGGAAGCCTGGAATGAGGTGGCCTCGAGTGAAACCACCCCGAGTGAGACCTCTTCTTTAGATGAGAGTGAGGTCTCTTCTTTAGAGGAGAGTGAAGCCTCTTCTTCAGATGAGAACGAGGCCTCTTCCTCGGAAGAGAGTGAGGAAAAACGAGATGAGGAGGTTTTCTTAAAGCGGAAAATTAAGGATAAAGAGAAGATTTTCTTAAAGCGGGAAATTAGGGACATTAAAAGAAAGTTAAAGAAAGCAGGAATAGGTGCACGTTCCTCTGGCAAATTGTCCAGTTCAAGACCACCACCATATGCCCCTAATTTTGTGACCCCTACCGCTCCTCCTGAGGAGGATGCCGCGGGCCATTCACCCAATAATTACCCCACACGGCCATGGAATGACGGCCTCACTGATCAGCCGGTGGGTGGGGTTCGATGCTTCCCTGTAATAGAGGTCCCAGTTCGAGGGGGTCCCCCTCGCCGGGAGCATCAGCCCCTTCAATTTAAAGACCTCAAAAATGTAAAGCAGGCTGTTAAAGATTATGGTGCCCAGGCACCCTTTACTCTTGCACTCATAGAATCGTTTTCGAGTTTGAATCTTACTCCTAGTGATTGGATGCAATTGTGCCGCTCTGCTCTCGATGGTGGTGACTTTCTCCTATGGAAAGGGGATTTTCAAGATAGGTGCAGATTTTTTGCTGAGCAGAACGCGGCTGGGGGACACGCAGATCGAAGCCTTGAAATGCTTACTGGCACTGGACCTTTTGAGGGCATCCAACAACAAGTTAATTATGACCTAGGAGTTTATGCACAGATAGCAAATGCAGCCCTTGGAGCCTGGAAGGCCTTACCTAACGCTAATACAGGAGACCAGCTTTCCAAGGTCTTGCAAGGCCCTACGGAACCTTTTCAAGAATTTGTGGACCGTGTTATGCAGGTTGCTACTAAGATCTTTGGTAACGTGGAACCAGCAATGCCAGTAATTAAGCATATAGCCTTTGAGAATGCTAATAAATATTGTCAGGATGCTCTCAGGTTCCACAGAGATAAGTCCCTGCATGATTATCTTAAAATTTGCAGACATATTGACTCCACCCATGCCCTTGGGCAAGTGATAGCAGCCGCTGTTCAACACCCTCAGCCCCACCCTAGGGCGCCTCCCAAAACCTGTTTCAGATGTGGACAGCCTGGACATTTTAAAAAACAGTGCCCCAAAATTCTGCGACAAGGAAGATCACCCCCACAATCCTTGCAGGCCCCAGATCTTTGTCCAAGATGCCATAAAGGCTATCATTGGAGCAGTGACTGTAGGTCCAGATATGATGCCCAAGGCAATCCCCTATATGGAAACGGGGTCAGGGGCCCGCTCCGGGCCCCCCAACCTCAGGTGTACGGAGCCCAGCAGACACCTGTAACTTCCGGAACAGCGCAGACTCCTTCCAGAGTCCCTCTCCCAAGGCGAGGAACACCGACATTTCAACCCTCCTCAGAGCAACACCAGGTAGCGCAGGACTGGACCTCTGTGCCACCTCTGGAGAGGTATTGACCCCGCTCCTGGGACCCCAACGGATAAAAACAGGAGTCAGGGGCCCCTTGCCTAAGAATACCTTGGGGCTGATCCTAGGAAGAAGTAGTGCTACTATGCATGGAATCAGAGTACTACCAGGAGTGATAGATGAGGATACTCCAGCAGAAATAGAGGTTATGGCAGAATCAGCCAAAGGCACTATAATCATTCCACCTGGAGCTAGATTTGCCCAGCTGATCTTGATCCCCAAGGTTCCAACTGACAACCCCATTCTTAAGAGAGATAGACAAGGAGGATTTGGACATTCTGGCCCCTTGGCATGTTGGGTCTCCGACATGCAAACCCGACCCACCTTACAGTTAGAGATAGAAGGGAGAAAACTCACAGGTTTACTTGATACCGGAGCTGACAGTACAGTTATATCCCAGGCACAGTGGCCAAGTTCCTGGCCATTAGAGGCTACCCCAACCGTTCTCCAAGGGATAGGAACTTCTCAGCCACAGAAAAGTGCCAGGTTGTTAAGGTGGAAGGATCAAGAAGGGCATTCAGGAGTTTTCCAGCCGTATGTCTTACCACA
The DNA here is from genome assembly GCF_030435755.1 of Ochotona princeps. Classification (NCBI taxonomy): domain Eukaryota; kingdom Metazoa; phylum Chordata; class Mammalia; order Lagomorpha; family Ochotonidae; genus Ochotona; species Ochotona princeps. The sequence goes on along the minus strand of NC_080846.1, from coordinate 36,958,157 downwards.
TATTCCTATCAACCTGTGGGGACGAGATTTGTTGAGTGCCATGAATGTTGTATTGACCTCTCAGCCTGTGCCAAATATGCTTAATAGACAGGGATACTTTCCTGGAAAAGGTTTGGGCAGACATCTTCAAGGTGACCCCCAACCAGTCTGTGACAGGGTTAAAAATTAGAGGCTGCAATTGAATTGGTAAAGGAACAGCTTGAGAGAAATTAAAAGAAGCCCATTGTTTACAGGCCTTTGCCTATATTTTAATATAACTCACAAAACAGGCATTCCTTATAATCCTCAGGGTCAAGCCATTGTTGAACGTGCCAACCGCACCCTTAAAGTTGATTTAGAAAAAATAAAGAAGGGGGATGTGGCTGAGCATTGCAGCTCACCCCATTCCTTACTGGCATCTGCCATCTATGTGTTAAATTTTTTAACTGTCACTAATGATGTAGCTCCTGCAGAGCGCCATTGGCTTCGCCCTTCTAATGAGAATAAAGGCCAAGTAAAATGGAAAGATCTGGCCACAAATAAATGGCGAGGACCAGATCCAGTACTAACGTGGGGGCGAGGCTCTGTTTGTGTTTTTCCCCAGGATGAAGAAACACCTAGATGGGTTCCCGAGAGACTTACACGACAAATCTCCTTGGCTCCAACTCAGCATGATCCCACTCCTAATGATGTTCTTGCAGGATAGGAGACCCTGACAGCAGTGGTGCAACTTCCTGATATCCTGCCCATGGGAAACGCAGATCTCCAGCTGCTCCCCGATTTACCATCATATATGTGTTACCCCTGTGAAATGGCATTTAACTGGCAGCATGGATGTTTTAGGAACAAAGCGGAATCTTGGCCATAGGGCTGATGGTCGTAGCCATGATTGCAGTACTGTTTAGTCTTCTTTGCCGCCTATGCAGGCAACAAGCCTGGGAGCAGGTCATTATTTGACAAACCATGATGGTTTTAGCTGTGGAAAATCCTAGCGCTCAAGTTTGGCTGAACATGGTGTGATGGGCAGCCAGAGACGGGTAAGATCTGGCAGCGCTGATGACCAACCTAAGACAGGGATTCCCCAGGTGGGGCTCCCCATGACGGGTAAGGCGTCAACTGACTGCTGGACAACCTAAGACAGGCGTCCATTAAAAAAAAAAAAAAAAAAAACAAAAAAAGGGGGACATGCAGGCCACGGTCTCCCAAGGATTAACTCCACAGCTTAGCTTGTTTCTCAGAGCATAACAGGATTGGTAATTTTGGCCTGATACATATAGCCACTGGCTTAACCGCAAGTTCCTGCTTCCTATTTGTCAAGTTATCTGCCAGGGGATTGGATAAAACTCAAGGGATTTAGGGTGGCCACGAGAGGATTGGATAAACACTGGGAGGAACTGAAGGGATTTAGGGTTGCCACTACTGGGAGGAACTGAAGGGATTTAGGGTGGCCACTACTGGGAGGAGCTAAGCAGAGTATAAAAGAAAGTCTGGAGTTGCAATAAAAAGCAATCTGTCATCGATCGGCATTCGGTGTACTGCGTGTTGCCTTGTCTTGTCTCTCTGCGTTGTCTGCGTTGCAACCCTAGTCCCTCCGCTCGGCTCGGGGTACGTGGCGACGCGGGCGTTCCCAACACTGAATGGCTTGTTTCCTGACAGTGTTGAGTGATTTTATCATTATTTCAATCAAGGTATGTTCTTTAACTTTGTACATGAACTTTTAAAAAATTCATTTATAAAATACTTCAAAACTTATCCATAGTTTTTTTTTAGTTGCCCAAATTTTCCATAAATATTTTAAAGATTCCATATTTCTGAGATTTTTTCAGAGGGGTGAAAATCTTTTTAACTGCTTCTGCCAGGAATCTGGAGAAATTCCTTGTTATCTTGAGTAAATAACTATTAGGAAATCATTGATTATCTCTCAGACTAGTTCCCCTCTTCTCTATCATTTCATATTCTACAGATTCAGATTCTGTAGTTCAAAAATTTTAAGTGGGAAATTTCAGCAATTAAAATTTTGTTGAGTTTTAATTTTTTGTGATTCCACCAATAAATATTTTTGCTCAGTTTTAGTTTTTGTGCTGCTCTGAGTAGCATGATGAAATCTGCCATTGTTGCACTCCAAGCTGCCAAGCATCCCAATGAAGCCATTGTCCATGCTACATACCTATTAATCACTTATGGACCATGTAAGCTTCTGCAGAAATGTGTTATCACAATGATTATGTTCAAGTGTTCCTCATTTTATTCAGCAATGGCCTCAAAGTGCAAGACTAGTGATGCTGAAAATTGAAATATTCCAAAAAGTATTAGTAAAAAGTGATTACTTTGTGATGTCGTAAGTGAAATGGTGAAAAGCTCCTGACTTCACAACATAAATTAGACGCTGATCTTGGTGTGAGGCGAACGTGACAACCACTACACTATGGAAACCATTAATATAAGCTGATCTTGGTAACATCTATAGGAAATTTATATTATTAGTTAAATTTATAAATGCATAAATTAAAGTTTATATAGAAAAGAAATTTGTATCTGGTTTGGCACTATTCACAACTAAAGCCATCTACTGAGGGGTTTGGAATGTACCCATAAGGTTAAGGATACATTTGTGCATTCTTGTCACTTCTGAGTTCTAAGGAATTATTAACTTTATTTTTCCATTTTCATTTTTTCCTGTTTTGAGAATGATGTTCCCTATCTTCAAGACCTACTATAAAGCTACAGCAATTAGAACACTATGCTAAATAGTTGGATTTAGTCATTTCATATATACTTTAAAATTTATGTTGTACATGTGTTAATATGATTACATATAATATTTTCAAATTTTTAAAAATTAAGCGAGAAAAACAAGGGTAATGGACCACGCTACACAAAGATACATGTTTTTCACATGCAAATGAGGACTCTCTTCATGTACAAAGTCTCTAAAAAGTCAAGCCATGATACACTTAAACAGCAGAATGCTTAAGTTGTATGTGTTATAAAGGATTACACTACTGTGGTGGGAAATGGTGAGTCGGGGAGGACTCCTATACCTACAAAAGTGCATTATGGAAAGTAACAATAACATAGTAATGAAGAAAATAAATGAGAAAAACAGTCAAGATGGTACCATTAAAGGAGAAGATAGATTACCGAGGCAGAACAGACATATAAGAAGACAATTTACAGAAACACAGTCAACTGGTCTTTACCAAAATAGCCAAGGCAATGAAGCAGGGAAATGGAAGGTTTTCAACAAATAGTGCCAGAACACAATATCTAGACACAAAATTCACATCTTTCCCCCCAAAATAATTCAAAATGAACCATAGACCTAAATGTCATACACAAAGTTACACATAGGAGGAATTTTAAGTGAATTACATTTTTAAGATCCAAGAAAAAAATAATTAATAGTCCAAACTTCACATAACATAGTAAACTTACACATAGCATAGTAAAGCCTTATGCTATGTGAAACACAAGGTTAAGAATCACAAAAATAAGCCACAGAATGGGAGATAATACTTGTAATAGACATATATAATAAAGCAGTGCTACTCAAAATGAAGATTTCTTGAATCTCAACAATAAGAAAACAAACAACCTGATCCAAAAATGGGCAAGATCTGAATAGACAATGCAACCAAGAAGACAACACCGGTAAGCAAAAGCACATGCAAATAGGCACAATATCAAATGTCAGGATTGCAAAAATACGAAGCAGGGAACACCAAATACTGATGAAAATGTGAAGTTAACAGGTGCCTCATGCATTGCCTATGGCAATGCAAAAGAGTACAGCCAACTTAGAAGACAGTTTGACAGTTTCTTACAAAGCTAAATATATCATTACTATACAGTTCAACCACCACATTCTTTTCACGTTTATCCAAATGAGTTGAACACATACATAAACACAAACATGAACATGAATGTTTGCAGCAACTTTATTCTTAATTGCCATAATGTGGAAACAACCAAGATGCCAATCATTAGGTAGGTGGATAATAGGTTGTGGACAAACAGTACCCACAATGATATACAGCTTTGTACTGAAAAATGTGCTATCAAGGCAAAGGCAAAAAAAAAAAAAAAAAGGTGTGTTAAAGTAAAATAAGTCAATCTGAAAATGAAACATCTTGTATAATTCCAACTATAAGGCATTCCTTAAAGGAAAGATCAAGGACATAGTAAGAAAAAAATGACTGGTTGGTCAGGACTGGGGAAAGGAAATAGCGGATGGGCAAGATCACTGAAAATTAGGAAGACAGTTAAACTATTATGCATCATATTATAAGAGTGGGATATATATCACTGAACAGTTGTCAAAACTCATGATGAATAGTGAACCCAAATGTTTGGCTTGGACCCTGAGTGACAAAAATATGTCAAAGTTGGTTCAGCATCTGCAGTAAGAAATACTTATAGCTAGGGAGACCTTGCCTGTGTGAGGTCTATGCCTGTGTGAGGCACCATTAGATCAGTTTGGGTGCGAACCTAAACTGCTTTGAAGAATTCAGTCCCAGTATCTTAGCGGATAAAGCTTAACAAGCTTTAATGAGAGGCTATGTGTGTGATGAGGGGATATCTGGAGGTAGAGCTCAGATGATTCAGGAATTAGTAGTAGTAGTAGTTACAGTTATCCACCTATGACATAACAGATGCATAGCAATGGTCTATGCACTCACAATGCACTATCTCACAAGGATTCTGAGAGGTATGTTTTTCTCTTTCCATTGTAACGATTAACAAGAATACTTCAGTCCAGAGAAGTTGCTCTTAGTATCACATACATTGTAAGTGATAGGGCTATGGATCTGTACTTAGTCTGAAGTTCCTACCAGGAATACCTAATAAATAAATAAATAAATAAATAAATAAATATTCACAATGATAAACATACAGATATAAAATGTAATAATTAAAATATATACATGACATATAAATAACATATATTCACAATTATAATTTTTATATTTCAATCACAGAAAGAAAGTCTAAATTTGTTTGGGTGCTAAAAGGACTACTTGTAAACTTTACATTCAAAGTTTGTTTTTGATTTTGTACTTTTCATAGTAACCTCCAGGGAGTATCTGTTTTTAGGTTTCTTAATTCCTTGATGTCATAACTCTTCTAAGTTTCTTAATTTGCTTGTAAAAATTTCTCCACACTTCCCCGTTCATTACCTTGTTTCTTTATTCACCTTTACCCTGACCCCTAACTTTATTTCTATTCTTTTCTTATTTTATATCTTACCCAATGTTCATATTATGAACATCTCTGAGAATGGTGAGAAAGTTTACAGACTGTAGAGGTGCTCTGTGGAGAGCCTATTCCATCAATAGGGCGATGTTAGAGCTGTTTGGAAAATGTAGATATTTAAAGTGTCCCTAGAAATTTAATCTAGCCCTTCCCTCCCCTCCCCTCCCCTCTCCTCCCCTTTCCTTCCCTTCCCTTTCCTTCCCTTTCCTTTTTTTTCCCCTTAGCTTCATACTGAGGCCTGAGCAATTTATGCTTGGACAAAGCTACTTTACTAACAGGAAGCATTCTTTAACATTCTGTGATGCAGATAAATCTTTTAATTGACTATCAATTTATCTTTTTCTGGATTTATGCTTATTTTAACTTCATTTTTCAAAATCACAAGTTCTATGCCTATGTTTACTTAGGACTGAGTTTCTCCATGTTGTTCAGTGTCTATTAAGGAAACAGCAGCTCAGAATGAGCGTCATGGCACTGAATAGGCAAAGTTGCTTTGCTGAACTAAATTTCTTCATCATATAGCACTTGTAAATCAACGTGATTCATTTGAACTAGTTTATCTTTTTAAACTGCCATTTTAATTATGTTTTATCATGAACTTAATTTTTTTTCATAATCTTATTTAGTTGACTAAGATAGAAAGGTTCAAGGGCTACAGGAAAGTGGGTAATACCATTGTTTCCACACTAATATCATCATTTTTCCCCTGTATCTGGATGAGAATTTAAACATATTAAAGTTCTTGTGTTTAATTGAGTTTACAGTTAAAAAAATAAACTTTATTACATAGGCACTACTAGCACTGAACAGCAGTAGAGTTATGAAGGTCCCTTATGTGCAGGGTATTAATCCTCTAGTTACTCAGTATCTCAAACCTGGGAGAGATTTCCAGGAAAGCAACCATAGCAGTTTGAACTGTAGGGTTCTCTAGTGGGTCACAAAAGTGTGCAGTTCAGGATTTGAAAACACTCCAACCATACTGAAACGTGCCAGTGTCAAGTCTGTCTATGAAATTACTCTGCAAATTTTACAGCACCATATTATATGATAGGATCCATAATGTTTTTTATCTTGGTGGAAATTGATGAGCAAATGTTTTCATGTTTTGTCAACTACCACCTAGATGACAGTAATTCTAAGAGGCTATTATGCTTTCTGATTTCAGATATTAATATTTAAGATAAATCAATATCTTATAATCAATAAAACACAAAATAATCAACACTTTTACTGACTCACTGAACTCTTTAATATTAAATGTCATTATCCATAACAATCAACCTTGGGTCTTTAAGTTAACCTAACCAAAAAAAGAAATAGGCTCCACAATCTGACTGTTAACTTCAATTCTGGTGCACTTCACCTGAATTGCAGAACTTTAATTAAATTTTAGCTTTTTACCTGAGTAGCTATTGTATATCAGGCATTAATCTAATAGTGAGACAAGAGAGGGCTGAACTTGAGGCAGCAAAGAAAATAAAGACATTTTAGTTACAGCTATTACCCATATGCTTGTGCATGTGCTAATCATCAAGCACAGGTAGGTTGGTCCTGGACAGAAGAAGAGAATATAGGAAGGGAATTAATCTTCGGTAAGGCCTAATCAGATACACTGGGTTTAAACTGTGCCCTGTGAAGCCCTAGGAGGCTTTGCAAATGCATCGCAGTGGCTGCTATGGGAAGTAGCCAAGAGATCAGACCCACTTCCTAAACCAGAGCAGATGTACTCTCCTTAGCTGTTTTACACACTATATTGAATTTTGGGTAATATTTCATTCGAAGAAAGAGGTTTTGTGTTAAAATATAAAGTTTGAAAACCATTGATCTGCAGGACAAAGCACTAAATTTCAGCATGAAAATGTTTAAATTAAATTTCCAACTCTACTGCCCATTTATAATTTGACTTCAAATAACCAAACCATGTCTAAACACATGACTGACAAACAAATGATTCCAAATGATCCTGATCCTAGTTTTCAGTTAAACTGTAAAGAAAGCTATGTAAATTGTTCTGTTCAGGCTGCTGTGTGCATGGAAAAGACCTCATCCCATGCTGTGATTACAAGAATTCAGGATTATCCCGTACCATTGATGTAAAGGTTACCCATGTTTTCTCCTTCTTTGAGAGGCATATAAAAATATCATCATAACAATTACAATATGTGCTGGCAGTTGTGATATCTTATTTACATTGCATTAATTTTCATTTAATTCTTATAACAACTGAGTTATGTTCCACAAATTTATAGTGAGAAAATAGAGGTAGAAGGAGCTCAGTAGTTTTCCCACACTGATAGCATTGAAACAACAATTTAAAAAGCTGTTTTTTTTTTCTATTCACTATCTTCACTAAATCTTTCTACAACATACCATACTAGCTTTCTACATCAACTCTCTGTATCCTAGATACAACAGGATTAAGTAGCTGCATGTTGGGAAGCAGCTGTGTTCTGCTTCTTTGAGGTAGGCAAAAGTATATAGTCGAGGAATCACTGCATAAAAATTTTACACATGCAATAAAATAATTTAAAAACTGCTTGAAAATGAGAATTTGTTCAAATAAACATTAAATTACACTTACTTCTTATGACATTTTTGCATTTTTCGCAAGTTCTGAAATGCTATTAAAGTACACAGGGACATGTACATATACAAAACGATACGCTATTGTACCATGGCCAGATAGATAGCACATGTAACTCAGACTGATGGGTCAGATAAGACTACGCAGGCAGACCAATCTTCCTGGCTAAGAACCAGGAGTTACGCTTGTTACATAGAGCTCTCGAGGGTACCAGGCAATCAGAGGTCACAATCGAGGCAACAGAAGCACTGTCACCCTATCAGAGAATGGGCCAATTCAGATCTGGTCCCTGACAGTTACTGAGGTCAAGGCTTGCAGCAAATAATTGCATTAAACAGGAATAGTCCCTGTACACTTTTAGAATTGTCATCTGAACAAACAAGCCCAGGTCATCTGCAGGTTAAATTTGAGTTTTTTTCTTCGTATTTAGAGTTTGCTTTCTAGTCTTAATTCTTGTAGCTGTAACCCTCTTTTGATCAAATCACAATAGTAATCACCAAAGGAATATCATTTAAATATATGTATTTATCTCTTATTTCTATTGCCAGATTTGATGTTAAATATGATTTAAAAATTGTGACTCTAATGATAATATTCATAATTTAAACTCACAATTTCATTGTATAATGCGTGTTCCACTTAAAATAACAAGAAACAACTGATGATTATACTTCAGATTTTATCTACTACAATTTATGTATTATTGCATGGACCTTATAAATACAAAATTAAATTTGAAAAAAGTGGTTTTTTGAATAAACTTAATTTATGAACATTTATAAACATATATCTATGAAAAAGTAACTGAAATTTTCATGCAAGTCAAATAGAAATAAAATATGTGTAGAACAGTTATATTCATGTATATGCATAAAATAAAAGCAGCACACAAAATTAGTTTAATTTTTCTCCCAAAATTGTGATTTATGATAAATTACTTCTAGTTTTTCAATAACCTCAGATGGCATTTGAAAATCAGTTTGTTCCTAATTTTAGCCAGTATTGCTAATTTAATGATAAATGCTGACAACATCTCAATTTACATTAAAATTTTGATAGCTGTTGCAATTTAATATACAAGCACTGAGATAATTATTTCAAGTGTATTTTACTTCCATACATATTTTTCACAAATCATTATTTAAAAAGTATTCTTTCTGGGGATATTCTTTGCATAGACAGACTACAAGCAATAAAAAATCAAGAAGTTAGTAACTGGCATTAGTTCATATTGATTCATATTTCACATTTGAAAGCATTCCAGTTTTATATTTAAATTACACACATTTACATACACACGCAATTCCATGACACAGTTCCAAATGAAACACACAACAAGCCAAATTATAAAATCATAAGATTGCAAGTGGCAATAGTACAACTTTTTACTTATGAAGAGTGAAATTCTGTATTTTCATGTCTGTATAATTACTACATTATAAATAAATGCACGGTAGGTATGAGTAATATGGCACAATACATTCTAAAACAAAACTGAAAATAATATTTTCTCACTGCCTAGTCAGTTCTATAGTTTTTAAATAGTTGTTGTGTCTTTGCAACATGTAATAGTAAAAGTGAGAACAAATTTTGTTTGATAAATTACATGCCTCTTATGGAAAGTGTAAATCTCAGTTTAACTTAAACAGCTTAGGACAAGCTCGGAGACTTTCTTCATGTTTTCTTTTAACAATCATATTTTAAGTTTAATTGTAATATATATCTAATTTATAACTTTATTAACTGTACAAGGAGGAAAACTATCAAATGTGTGTTAAACACTAGAATTGTTATTTTAAGGAAACACTTCTTGACCTCATTAAAATAATTAACATTTCATAACATTATATTTCACATCCAAATTATGGAAAAGCAAAAAAAATTATCAAAACAAACTACAGTCAATTACATTTTCAGATCAGCAAAATGCACATGTAAGAGTCTTCCCTGTCCTAATCCAATTGCCAAAGGCATTTTAACAGCTCAAATTGGTAGCTGAAAACATTCCTGTCACACTGCCTGAGATGTAAAAGCAGTTTTGTTGTTGCTGTTGCTTCTGTCTTATGACTTTCAGCTTTCTGTCGTTTTATTAATAAAGGCAAAAAATTGCAGTTGCACGCACACACACACACCCACATCCCAAACAGATAATGGGGTAAAATCTTAACATCACTTTCTTGCAAATTATTCTGATGAATTATTCAAGTAAAAATGATTACTTGTGATTTATTGTTATTTGTTTTGTAATTTGGAATATCTTAAAGGGTTGGATATACTGAATTGTGTTGTGAGCCAATCTTTTAGAGATGCCTCATAATTTATCACCCTAGTGGGCAAGAAAATCAATGACTTCATCATTTTCAACATGAATGTTTTTATTCTTAATTTTTACTACTGTATTATTTTTATTGTTATATTTAACATATATGATTCCAGTAGAAATAATTTTAGTCAATCGTCTTCTATTTCTTAAATTCTATGGCATTTGACTTGTTTCTAAAATTATCTGAGTTTCACACTCTAAGACCTGGGTCACAACCTTATTTAGGGACAGGAAATAGTTATCAGGTCACTAAGTGGTCAAATGAAAAAGGATTTGAAATGCTTCAGCACTTAGGTTTCTATTCATTGAAATGATTGACTTCTGTGTTGTTTAAAGGCTGAAATTTCTTTACAAGCACCAGTCAGCTTATGTCTACATGATTACAGCAATTTTAAGAAAAATCAACATGAAGAGTATAAAATGATAGATTATAAGATTAAAAGAAAATAGATTAAATGTATAATAAAAGATGATCTTAAGTAGGCATAAATATTTTACTTTTCAATTTACATAAGTTCAATAAATTTTGGCAGTTGGGAACAATAAAGTTAAATATACAAGTAAAATAAATGAAAAACTACTTCTTCATGCTATTTTTCATATGAAGTAGATTCCACTTAAGTAGATTGCCATGGTAATTTTATTCTCATGCAGGATGAAATCATATAATTATTTCTATTCTATAACTAATCCAAGCCTGAGATAGATTTTTCCCATTTTTATGTCCACCTGATATCAAATGAATACAATTTGTCTCAGAAGATACAACTAGGAAAACTAGAAGGAAGTAGAGGCAAAAAGAGAAATTATTTGAGTTTAGTTACTTAGCAGTAGATTACCTTCTCTATAGTTCATAAGTAATAGCTACTGGCAAATTAAAGTGAACATTTTACCCAGTCTCCAAAGTTTGTAACATCAGGAAATTTTAGGACATGATTATTAGTTCAAGCCTGAACAAAAATATACTTCAAAAATGTATCATAGTGACAGAAGATAACCCAAATTATTGCTTGCATAATTACCTTTCCCATACTTAGAATAGGCAATGCTAAGAACAGGATATTATGAAAACTGCACAAAGCTGTGGCATTTTGAAGCAAATCTCTGTATAACACTATGCATAAGAAATTGGTGCTCTGTTCCACAAACTGTGATAGGAATCAAACCTGTCGCAGATGGACAGACGGCTAGCAAATCAGGCACAGCTTTTATTAAGCTTTATTTTATAAGAAACTGGGCCATTAGAACTATGTAAGCAAAGCTGGAGAGCGTGCACTGGATGGCCCCTGCAGTTTTTTACAACTTTCAGAGGCCGCGGTTGTGAACTGGGTTTGCACTCTGCCAGCAGAGCAGCTCTGACCCATGGAGAGCACTCTTTGAGATCAACACTGCCTCAGGCCTTTCTGCTTTCTCCAAGAAGTCTTACATTTCAGGCATCAAGTTGAATTTCTTCTGGAGATGATTAACCCAAACCCATGACAGATTTTTTCCAAGATATCCAACCCCTTATGTTTATTTTATCCTGGCTCTTTTTTGGATGTACTGGACACAAGTAACTTACTCATTTTACATGTTAAAGGGCTGGTGGAGAGCCATTAATTCCCTTAAAAATGAGAAAATATTTCAATGTGCAGGGCCCTATTGTGTGACTTCCATTAGCTACATGATTTAAAATTTAAAGAAAGATGTTTCTCTACTGTAGAATTTTTTAGGGCATTTCATCACATCTCAGGATAGGAATCTTGCACTTTTGGGAAAATGCATTCTCATGGTGTATTAAAAAACAATGTCAGAAGGATCAGTTACTGTTTCCATAAGCCGAGTTTGTAGGGAGTTTTAACTAACCTAAACCTTGGCACACACAATTTTGGTTAACAGTGTAATAAAAATATATAAAAGGTCTATTTTTCCTCTAATATACCAATCCTTGCCATTGTTTCTATTTCTTCAGCATTTACTTTCCCCTTAGCATGGGAAAACTGAGTTGTGGGGAAATAGGTGTTTTTATGCCCTTTTCAAAGTAAAATATTCTAGATTCATAGATGATTAGATGACTACTACTTTATGTCAAGATATTTCTTTGAATAAACTTAATACAAAAGGGTAGGTTTTTTATAGAGTTTCTGAGAACATATTTTAACTTCTTGGGACCCAGTTTCCAATTGTAATGTGATTTTTATTTTAAACATTGGGTTTATTTTAAAATATTTCAAATGTTAACATTCTTCAAATACATCAGTTACTAGTACTGAGATAAACTAAACAAAACTTAAATAATATAGTTCCACATTGAGTTTTCTAATATTAACAGACATGCATCAAACAAAACACATGAGAATCAATGTAAAGGAGATTTTTAACTCAGAATGTTAATTTCAGCATAGAATCTGATCAACAAGTCAAACTACTTATGAAAAAAGTTACGAATTCTAGTTTAACACTGTCTGCCAAGGATAAGAACTCGTTTCACCAGATGGAAGTACGTATATATGTAGATAGGAAGATACATGAGACTAGCAATGAGTATAACTGAGGCTGGAGAACAGCTTAAGGTTATGTATACATCACGATAAGTACAAATGCATCTATTTGAACATAATTGTGCCAATTGTTCCTAAATGGAAATTCTGAATAACTTGCAATTTTTACTTTACTTTCAATATTAATAAATTATTTCCTCTATAGTGTTTTTTGTAATTTCTTAAAATATGGCTGCCATTGATAACAGTAACTTACTTAACTAATTATCAATCAATATGCACAAAATATTTTTTTCTTTAATAGAAAATTTCATGCACAGCGTAAGGTTACTGACACTAATCACCAAAGGGTACATTTTAGAAAACACCAGGCAATAATTCTGCTTTCTCATAAGAATGGTAAACACTTCAAAATTTCTAAAAAAATCATGCCACAGAATAGAATCACAAGAATGACACAAAATCAGATCATTGCTATATTCCCGCAATGGTCAAAGTGCTAGATTTCTCTGTTCTTTATCAAATTGCAATATGAAATATATGTTTATAAAACATCTGTAAATATCTAAGTCAGAGCATTTTACTTCTATGGTGTAGAGAAAAGCTAAGTTAATTTTTATAATTAGATTTATTACTGAAATGTTTAAAGATATCAGTTTCTTTTCTAAATTCATGCTTCATGGGGCTACCTAAGTTCAAGACCTCGTAACGGGTGAACAAAAGAAATGAGAGAGGATATCCTCTCTACTGAGGGTAGTAGGTTAATGCCACAAGTGTGACTGATTGATTGACAGCACCTTGAGAAAACTGGATTTAATTTTTTTTTACCCAATCTGTCCAGCTGAAATTTGGAATATAATGGATCACTAGTCAGAATCTGCATCTTGTCTATTGACTTAGTTATATATATTTACCATCACCTGGGAATCCCTTTCTACTGAACAATGACTGACTGCTAATAAACTTCACCCAATACATGACTACTCCTCAGCCATCCTCCCACACAAACATGCCATATCTTAAAATGCAGTATTTCTAAATGTATCCATTTGCCATTAGCAATTTTTTTTTGTTTGGCAAATTTCATTGAAAATAGATTCAGCTCCTGAAGATAGCAACAGTTAAAATTACTGAATTTAGCCTGCAATAGATACTATTTCCAGCATTATGCAAGTCCGGACCCATTTATCCAACTCTGTGAGTCACGCATTATTTTACCTCACTACAGTGATTTTTAAAATGAGAAGAAAGACACGGAAATTTTAAGAATGTGATTAAAGCTGTATCCCTAAAAAACGACAGGATTGGGATTTAAGTATCTATAATCTGGCTCCAAGATCACTTTCTCAGGCATTATGCTGAAGTTTCATTTTTAAATTATAATACGACATTACAATATCTTTCCAAAAAGTGGCAAAATTTTGGGAAAAATGAGATCACATAGTTTCATTAAATTACAATAAAACGTACTTTGAAAAAATATAAATCATTTAGTTTTCTGAGAAACGTAGATGCCTTATGATGCATTATGATAAACATAAGGACATATTGTCAACTCTACATCCCTAAGTCCTATACTTTCAGAAAATATGTCCTAGGCTTTGGAACCTTAAAAGTAAGAGACAGTGATTGCAATGATTAAGTTTTTCAAGAGCTACACCCTCACATCTGGTTGAGCTTCAATAGGAAACAATTAAGTGATCTCCAAGGTTTGCTAAAGAGATTGCAAGGGTGACTGAAGCAATGGGACTTATAGCTTGAATGTGAACACTGAATGAGTTTTAAGTTTAACTTGGTAATAAGCCAGTATCTGACTATGAGTAATAGCAATTGGCAGGAAGAGTGTTTCTGAGAATTTGAGAGTTCTTTTTTAAGTTAGAAATGTTTATTAATTCAACAAACACTGAGTACCTATTACAGATGAATCTAATAGTGTTGCATGATTGTAGGTTGGGGAGAATCAAAATAGGGCTAGGACTTGATCTCTGACCTTGAAGAGATCAAGAGTCAGAAAAACAATAAAAGCATACAGTAAAAGAGGAATGTAATAGGAACATGGGCAAAGGCACATATGTGACATTTGGTGGTATTAAGAATGACTTACAGGTGAAGTGACATTATTTGGATCATAAAGGATATGTGGAAGTTTGAAACTAGAAAGATGAGGAAGGGCATTGCAGACACAGGAAATGGTATAAATGTATCAACAGCAGGATATGTTTTGGAAAGAACAGACAGTTCATTATATTTGGAGATAAAGTGAGTAAGTTCAGAGGTTGGGAAGAATGTTAGAAGGTGATGCTGAAAAGGTAAGATACGAGTAATGATTGAGGAAAAGTGTATATTAAAGAATTCGGAATTTTACTACACAGAAAGCCATTATGTGATTTTCAACAATGTGTTATTTGCAGAACCAGTTTAGAAAGACACTGTCATAGAGATATAGATGATGACAGTGAAAACACAGTGAGATACATGGATACTAGAAAGGGGGTGATTATGGAATTTTAAGGCAAAAAAATTGAGGGCAATAGGATATAAAAAGTGGTTTCTTATATCTAGGCAATGAGAGAGCAAAATTAAGAATGGCTCTGATTTTTCAAGGTTAAGTGAAGGATCAGCTAATCATACTATTAACATGGAATAAAAGTAAACAACTTGATAAAGTGAAACAAATATGATGCACATCAAAGCAGACACAGTATGCATGGAATATCTAGACAAAAAAGGAAGTGTGGATATAGAGACTTGTTTAGTTTTACTGGTAATGATAGGCTTTGTGAGAGAAGCAGGTGTTGTATCTTGACCCATCCCTCATCCCAATGGTACAGTATTTTGCTGTGCCTGTATATGTAAGTTTCCTCAGCAGTACTCAAAAGCAGTATTTTAAAGACAAAGACTACATCTCACTCACCTTTGAATCCCTAGAATCTAATACAATGCATGAGAAGTAAATATTTGCTATACAAACAAATAAATACACATTACAAGAAAAATCAGAGACAAAATACAATAGATACAGTTAAGAAGCAGTAATAGAGTAAATAACAAAAATAATTCTCAGATTTAGAAAAAATTAGAATAATCAGGAAACAAAGATAGGAGAAATTCTGAGGAGAACAATGAAATATTGAGAAAAGGGAAAGCAGAATGATAGAAAACAGCCTCCCAGATTTGGCACTTAAAGACTAGTATTGATTACTATGATTAACATAATGGGTACAACAATGGCAATGTGACCAGAGTGTAAGCTTGTAAAGAGAGTGTCCATCATTCTAAGCATTTCAGTTTGCTTGTCTGTCATTCTCACTAAGCTGAAGCTTCTAAAGCTTCTGGTTGCTTCCTGTATATTCTGTCTCAAGCAAAAGAAAAAAAAATCATAAAAGTGTTATTTGAAGGGATGAAAATGCAGAATAATCAAAAACAAAGAACAACGACATTGATAATATCCAAAACCAAAACAAAAATAAAAACAAAGAACAAGGATGGTATAAGAAAGCTAGCAATGAAGAGAGATGAGTGAGTAAACAGGAGCAGAATCACATTTTAACTGGCACAGGTGCAACGTGTCCATGTTGATTTTAAGAAGTTCGAAGGCAGGCCAATGCTGGGTTGTAGCAAGTTAACCTGTCACCTGCAGTGTTGGCATCCTATTTGTGCACCAGTCTGAGTCAGGGCTGCTTCACTTTTAATCCACTCAGAAACATGGAAGAAGGCCCTGGCTCCTGGTTTCCTGGCATCATTGGACATTGAGAAGAGAGCCAATGAATGGAAGAACCTCTTCCCTCCCCCATCTGTCTCTCTCTCTCTCTCTCTCTCTGTGAGTATGTAACTCTGCTCTCAAATAAATCAATCTTACTTAAAAAATTAGGTAAGACAGTACAGCAAATATTTTAGGAACAAAAGGCAGGACATAACTGAACATAGGATCATCAGGAAAGAATATTATGTGAAAACAGGTAGGTTAATATTTGTTGCAGTTTGGAAGTGGTTTGGCCTACAAGGCTTTGTGGACTGGGAGTTCTCCACTGCGTCAAGGTAAGAGGTGGTAGAACCTTTAGGAAGTGAAAAGTCTAGAGGTGGATGCTTAGGTAATTGGAGTTATGACTCATGGATAAGATGAATAACTTAATTATGCTTGAGAGTGTGGGTTGCTATAAAAGAACAAAACCATTGTGTGATCTCTTCTGCACCTGCTCCAACCCTTTTGATACCTTCGTCAAAGAGGTCTAAATCAGAAGATGAACCCATGGTGCTGCACAATCTTGGACTTTCAGTCTCTATTTACCTCTAAATTTTGAGGTAAATAAGCATCTTTAGAAGTATCCAGCTTTGGGGACTGCTGAAAATTTCAATCCCTTCCTCTGTTCCATCCTTGCTCTCTTTCTCTCCCTCCCACTCCTTTCTTCCTTCCTTCCTCTCTTACACAACTCCTAATTTACTAACCATGAATCACTCATATTTATTCAATAAATTTAAAAAATCTGACTTGTAATTCCAGTGGATGAAAGCTTACACATTCACAGTAGAAAATCATTTTTGGGGAATAGTTTCCAACCACTCTGCTGGTTGAATCTACAGATACAGTACCCCAAAATACAGAGAGGATCTGTACGAATCTATTGCAAACATTTCAACCTGTAAACATCTCAAGTCCATCAGAAAGTATTATTGCTAGGCCTCCTAAGCAAAGCTAAAGTTAGATTAGATTTATCCATGTATCCATTATACTTTGTTCTTCATTACTCTAATATATCCAGTATTTCTTCCGTTACACTTTTTCTTTTGTCTGAATATTCCCTGGTATTTATGTGAAAATTGGCCTTCTGGGGACCACTTTGTTTTTCTTGATTAAAATGTCATTTTAATCTTAATTGTTTTCATTTACTAAGTTTATGTTTCCAGGCACACCTTTTAACATGTGATTTCAAACACACTGTCATTTAGTTATTTAAAGCAATACATCTTATCAAAGCTACATATATGGTTTTAATGTAAAGCATCCTAGCTCTTCCAGTTGAATCTCTAAATGGACTGGGTAACTACATGGTCACATACCTGAGAAGATGCATGACTAATTATAAAAGTCACTGGGATCTCCTAAACTGATGCCTACCCTGTACATAGACACTTCGCATACTGATGCCCTCGCCGCTCTAAGCATATTGTGTGGTATTCTCTTCTTTCTTTTCTTCAGGCAGATTTAGTGTTCTGTGAAACATTTTTTTATTTCATGATTTTGATACATTCTTTCCATATGCACTTTTTGCTTTCTCAATTAGTTATAATATCTTTACATTCCTTCAATTTTGGGGTACCATAATTAAGCTCCAGAGTCACAGGTGAGAGTACACATCTACAAGTTCATGCATTAGTATTCAAAACTGATTTGCATAATACACTCCAAACTCTCTCAAAAGAGTATACCTCTTATACATGTGTTTAAGCACACCAGACAAGCAGGTTTTCTTTTTCCTGGACTCCTGACAATTCTTTTTTGTGGAGGAATACCCCTCAAAACAAGTTTTTTATTTATGTGTGTGTGATGTATTTTCCCAGCATTCAACTGGCCTTACCCTGATCTAGAAACATGGTCTTCTGATTTTTTAGAATAATGTATTTTATAATTTTCTATTTTATTACGGTTATTGTTATTATTATTCTTTTTTCTTGATCTTGAATTAGTATTTAAATTACTCAACTAAGTTAAATTAAATTAAATTACTCAATTAGTCTTTAAAATGTATTTGCTTTTACTTATTTGAGAGGCTAAGAGAGACAGGAAGTGAGACTGCGAGAAAAGATAGAAAGAGCACTCTCCACTCATTTATTCACACCCCAAACACTCACAATGGTTTGATTTGAACTCAGATGAAGCTCCAATCAAAGCATGAAGCCAGGAGCCAGGAATTCATTTTTAGTCTCCCAAACAGCAAGAGGGGCTTGCACAACTGCATCATCACTTGCCCTCCTAGGTCCAGAAAGAAACTGGAAGAGGGAGCAAAACTAGGATTCCATCTCAGGCCCCACAGATCCATGCCAGCAGTAAGCCAAATAACCACGCCCAGATCTCTGAAAATCAAAAGCTGTATTTCTATTATTATGTCTCTTTGTTTATATTTTCTTTAATTGTTACCACTTGGCATTTTTTCCAGTATCTAGAACATTTCTTTAAGCTTCTAAATTTGTTTTAATTCTCTAATCTCTTGGGTGTTATTATCTCTCTATTACTATAGCATCTCATTATCTTGCCATAGGTACAAGCCTTATGAAAGACTTACTAAATATCTATGGCATTTTCATCCTTCTTTATAGACTTCTTTATCTATGTGAAAGACTGATGAGCCCTAAGGAGAACAGAGATCCAAATTCTCTCGTCTTTCAGTCCACACTTTTTGTGCCCCAAATGACAAGGTCTAGACCAAGGCAAAGGAAGAGCCTGGAACTCCATCTGGGCCTCCTACTTGGGCAGCAGGATCTTGGGTTGCCATCTGCTGCCTATCATGTGCCTTATCAGGAAGCTGGATGCCAAGACTTCAAACAAGGGCTTGGGTAGGAAATGAGGCATCTTGAGCATCGAATTAAACTTCTGTACCAGAATGCTCACACCTCCTTGGTATTTTTGAAGAATGTTTTTATCCTAGTATATTGTGTATTCGTTTTGAATTTACTAGGTTTGTCACTTTTCTTCTCATTTTTAAAACCTAACATGTGTTTGTATGTAACATAGCTTTTTGCACTTCAGGATGTCAGTCAGTTAATATGAAATGTTTTTCCCTTTAATCTCTTCTTCATTTTGAAGTCAACATAAAGGGTTTTTTTCCCCCATTGAACCTTTTCTCCTTTTCCACATTAGATTTATTGAATGTACTTTTTTCAATCTTCTTTTCACCAGAAATAAGTCCCAATATTTAGTTATTTGAAAGACCTAATGAAGATGTACAGAAAAGACTTCTTAACTATCAGGAGGAAAAAATTACAGTGAGCAAGTCAATTTCCTAAAATTCTAAGCAAGAGCTTTCTTCTTTCTATCACATATGCTTTGAGAATTTTGGAACTATGAAACACTATTTAGGCAGGCCTTAATTTTTAACTCTTTTGCAGCTGGACGATACAAGCTATATCCTTTCCAGGCCATTAATTGCTGAAAAGAAAACTTTTTGTGTGAGTGGACTCTATTTAGTATGTCTTGGGAACTTGAGAACAACCCAGTCTTAACTACAAATGCAGAAACATTTTTAGGGTGAGGTTTGATTCATCAAGGACCTTCCAGCTTCACGTTCATGTGTATACCCCAACCACGAACAGCTTATGGTGCTGAGAACCAGTCCTAAAGAACACTATGGCTGCACTCCAGCTTTAGTAGGCAGTAAAAAGCAGTGAAATGCTGACTCAAAGCAATTGAAACTGAGGCCATGATGCTGGGATCCTGAAGGCTGAAAGGTTCAAGAAAGAGTAGACACCCGCACACACACACACAAATACACACATAAACCTTATATATAAATCTTGCATATCTATATAATAGTTAATCTCGTTAAAATCAAATATATAATCTATATAAATATATAATGTATTGTGGGCAATCATCCCCAGGCCCCTGCCCTGCTACCTGGCGGGCGTGGCCTGGAGTTTACTTCCCCATGGCCCAAGGCACAGCTTCCAGGCCAACATGTGGAGTGTGACCTTCAACATGGCTAGAAGGTCAAGGGGAATATATGTGGAACATATCCGGAAGGCCAAGGGAAATAGATGTGTCATATAGCCAATTACAGTGTCTTTAGTGTGTGTAGGGGAGGTGGGCTGCCGGAAGACACCTCCTGCCCTCACCTTTCTTTTTTTTTTTATTAATTATTTTGCATTATGTGATAGTTTCATAGGCTCTGGGAATCCCCCTACCCCTCCCCACACCCCTCCCCCCTGGTGGATTCCTCCACCTTGATGCAGTATTACAGTTAAATTCAATCAAGATACTTTCCTTGCAAACGTATACCAAGCATAGAGTCCAGCTACTTATTGTCCAGATGGGTTGAACAGTTTCTTGGGGAGACCATTTCTGGTCCGAAGTTAGAGCTGGTAGAATATCGTCCCAGTCAATTAAGAGTCCCAATATAACATCAACAGCAATTTGCAACATTATGGAATTGACATAGTTTTGAGAAACCAGTATGTTAAAAAAAAAAAAAGGCAAGTTCTTAACCACAGCCTATAATTAGCTCATTGACATTTCAATTTTAGTTTATATACAGGACCACTGCCCTCCCCTTTCTTACCCTTTAAAAGCTGTAACCTGAGCATAATAGAACAGACATTCCTCACCAGACAGGCCTAGACCCCAAGAATATATAAATATATAAATATAAAATAAATATATATAAATATATATAATATAATAAATAATAAATATATATAAATATATAAAAATCTCTCTCTCTCTCTCTATATATATATATAGTCCTCTGTTACTACGTGTAGAAATCCTCTTGTGCTTTTTTGTTTTTGAATAACAATGTCTCAGAAGCCATGTATTAAAGAATTCTACAGAGTCACCATTGCAGTGCGGTTTGTAAAGCCTCTGGCTGTGGCTCTGGTACTTCACGTGGGTGCCCATTCATGTCTCTGTTACTCCACTTCCTATTAAACTCCCTGGTAACGGCCTGGGCGAAACAACAGAAGATGGCCCAGGTGTTCCGTCCCCTGCCACCCATGTGAGAGACCTGGAACAAACTTTTTGCTCCTGGCTTCAGCCTGGCCCAGCACTGGTTGTTGCAACCATCTGGGGAGTGAACCAGAGGATGAATGGAAAATAAACAAATTAACCCCCCCAAAAAAAGATTCCACAGCTATGAATATCTTCCATTATTTTATAAATTTATCACGTGTTTCTCACATTTATAAAAAATAAACATTTGGTAAATGTATTTCAAGTATACATGATACATTTAACTAATATGCACAAAGTATTTATATATATACATATATATAGAGAGAGAAGTAAAATACATATATTGTTTAATGACTGAGTTAAGGAAAATGCAGAAACAATTATAACTAATGTGGATAAGGAAGAGTTCAATAGGTTGTTGTCAAGCTCTAACATACCCTACTCCAAGTCTGTCTTATCTATGAATAATATCTTTAAAGTACAGTTTTATGTTTCACTGGCTCAAACTGCCACTCAGTATTTTCTACAGAAAATTGAAATGAGTCCCAATCCTGCCTTGTGAAATAATGTGATATTTCCCATAATATACATAGTGGCTAAATGATAAGCATGTTTATTTTCTTTCTTATGCAAACATTTATTTATTAAGTACCAAATGTGTACCTAAAACAATGGTAGGTGCTCAGAATGTGACAATCCACAAGACTGACATAGTTCTCTTTCATGGAACTTATAATCTATTGGTGAACACAATGTATAAGTATATGGTTTGCATTAATAAGTTAGATAATGCTATGAGTGCAGCAGGTGCTATGAAAGAGAATCTGATAAAAAGCAAGAATTACTTTAGATAGTATTACTCAGGAAAGATGTCACTCTCCCTAGATGTGAGAGCTCAACATCGAGAGACCCATTTGTTAGAGTGACAAGGGCAGTATTTAGGCAAAAAAAAAAAAAAAAAAAGAGAAATTACACAGC
This sequence comes from Ochotona princeps, assembly GCF_030435755.1. Lineage (NCBI taxonomy): Eukaryota > Metazoa > Chordata > Mammalia > Lagomorpha > Ochotonidae > Ochotona > Ochotona princeps. The sequence goes on along the minus strand of NC_080846.1, from coordinate 36,935,895 downwards.
TGTAGGAAGTCAAAGTACTTATCATATTTGTATAACAGAATAGGGATTTGACATTTCCAATCAAGTAGGCAACCAATGGAGTCTAGTTTTGGGCAGGAAAATGGGAATTTATGGAAATGTTTTAAATACTCAGTTATATAAAAAAACTACTGTATTAAATTTAGAGTAAAAGGAAGTAAGCAGCCTCTGACTGACTCTTTTAATTTTTCAATTTTACTTATTTTTGCATCTGACTCTCTCCCCAGATCATTTTCTCCCTCCTAGTCTATTGAAGAAATAAAAAGTCACATAAAAATTGGTTTATAAGATTTATGCTTGCTATGGAATTTTTTGCAAATACAGATTTTAGACTTGCTGTTGAATTTCTTGCAAATACAGATTTTTACTTATATTTTTTTCAAGAATAATATTTTCTCTATTATTCAAAAGAATTAGGATTGTTGTGAGCATTTCACTCATGACTTAGATAAAAATATTTGCAAGAACGCCTTGTGTCAATGGTAATGGATTGCATTATATCATATCATAGCTAAGAGCACATTCAGGATGTTGTGAGAACACAGTGAATAGAGTTCCAATTTAATGTCCAAAAAGTCTTCCAATAGGAATCATATACGAAATGACCAGAATTAACAAGGTGAAAAGACTTCTTAGAATACATAAGACAGTAAGTGCAATCTGGCAAAGAAAACAGCGTGTACAGAGACTTTATGGAAGGATCTTGCTACTCCATCTCCATCTGAAGCTATTTAATGGAAAGGTTTTGTGTGTTTCCATTTACTCATTAAAGAAGCATCTAGTGGGGCCTGCATTATGGTATTGCAGATTGAGCCATGTGGGCTCCAGTTTGGATCCTGGTTGTTTCACTTCCAGTTCAGCTCTCTGCTAATGTACCTGTGAAAACAGTGGAAGATGGCCCGAGTGTTCATGCTCACGAGGGAGAACCTGACAGATGTCCCAGCCTCCTGGCTTCAGCTTGGCTCAAACTCTGGCAGCTGTGGCCATTTGGGGAGTGAACCAGCAGATGGAAGATTCCCCCTCTAACTTTCTTTCAAATAAACATACATCTTAAAAAGAGAAGCTTTTGTTAAGCACAGATTATGCATATGACACGAAGTTAAAAGCTGGGAGTACTACAGAGGGATCCACAAAGCTCAAATTTTAGTAGGAAAATTATAATCTGATTAATAGTGGCTTACAGCTGACACGCTGATAAATAAGCAACATTCTATAAATCGTATCTACAACTATTTTGGCAAATATTGAATCTTGCTCAAGGTAAGTTAGATTGTGTGTATCTCTTCTCATTAGAACGCCTCCAGACATTTTTTGTTAGCCTGCGCATATCCTGGTGGTGTTCAACTTGTTAGCTCTTAATACATAGTTGTTGGCACCATTAGCAAGTACTATATTCAGCTATGGAAATACAAGACCTGCTTTAAAACAATTTACATAATGTAACTCTGTACTTGAAATTGGCATTAAAAGGGATAAAGTAGAAGAAAATGCTTGTAATCATAAAGTAAAAAATACCACAAAGAAGATGGTTTGATTAGAGTGCTCTGAAGTGAAATTACAGAAATTAAAGTTTTCTTAATGCTGTCAATCATCAAAAATTTAATGCAAAAATATCTGAACATCTATGATGTATGAAAACATATGGTATCTGTAACTCTTCTATTTTATAAAAGGACAAATAGGAATCATGTTAGTGATGACAACATCAGACTAGGAATTGAGAAAACCTGACTTTAAGATCAAATAAAATTGTCCTAGGAAAAGGCAGAGCTAAGATTAAAACTGTCATGCTGAAAAACTTGTCTGGCCAGGCTCAGTTGTTTCTGGCTTGCCCGCCTTCCCTCCCAGACCAAAGCCAAAAAACCGGAATGTGGCATTGACTTTAGAAATAGAAAATATAGATGTTTCAGTGAGTAAAAGCAGGAAAATCATTTATGCATATAAAAAAATTTATTTGAATCTCCCAGGGAATGTTTTTTCTGCCTAATTTAATAATGATTTTTTTTCATCTATTTTTAATTCCAGGTTTTTATACATTACAAAAGGTTACCTGATAACCTTTGCTTGCCAAAATATACAAACTGTTTTAACTTTGCTAGCTTTTTTTTCCCCATGAATTACCATTATTTCCCTTCAGCTATTTACCCTGTATGACCATGGGCAAGTACTTACCAAACTGTAAATGTCATACTTTCCTCATCTGCAAAATACTGACAGTTAAAATACCTTCCTCAGCTTTTGGAAAGGTTGACTAAGAGAAAGCATGGGAAACTCTAACCATACTGTCCATTGTAAATGATAAAAAAATGTTAAGTTTAAAATAATGGTTACCAGTGATTACAAGTTTTGAGCACTAGTACTTGTACTGTGTTATAAGTACATCAGAAGTAAGTTCTTAGGTAATTCTTGAAACAATCCCAACTTGGTAGTGTTAGTATCCAATCTGACAGCCAAGAAACAGTAACAGGGAAGTTAAAGAAATTCTTCAAGTTCACAGAGCTAGTAAGCAGCAGAGTCAAGATTCAAACTGCTATGATCAAGTTGGGAGAGTCCATTGGATACAAAAGTGTCTCAACAGGAAAAGCAAAAAATGTGATATGACACATCAAAATTAGAGTTGTGTGAGCACGTATGTGTGTGTGTATTTATATACAAAAAGCATTTGCCTTCATCAGCTACTAATAATAGGATTACTCAGTGGACAAGGAATGGAGGAAAAGTACTGCCAACTCATCCAAGATCACACACACAACAAATTCACAGTAACACCATTTTCCACAATGAAAACATGAAACTCTTCCTCTAAGATCAGGGAAAAGACAAGCACGTCTGTCTTTTTGTTTTCAGCACCGTAGCCATGGTCTCAAACAGATCAATAAGTAAGAGAAACAAATGGCAGGAATTGAAAGATGACAGAATCAAAATTCCTTGCATTTTTTAGCAAATATGATCTTATTTTTGTAGAAAACCCTAAAGACTCCAACAAAAATTTAGTAGAATTGGTCAGCTTCGTAGAGTTGAAGGACACAAAATCAGATATTTCTATAAATTAATAATAAGCATCTGAGAGGGAAATTAACCATTGCATTTAGAGCAGCAACATGTGGCCAGTGTTGTACTGCAGCAGTTTGAGCTGCCTGTTAATGTTAAATTCTAAGGTAAGATTTGATATTAAAGCCTATGTAGCAAGTGCAGTTTATAAAAGCAAACTAAGACAAGTATCTGGCTCTAAAATAATATAAATAAATAAAGTAAGCCAACGTTAAACCTCCAGAGCCCTCCGGTCTCAGTCTTGTCTTAATATAAAGGAATGACTGATACCTGACACATGGCACATATTATGAGGTTAACATGGCAACAGTCATTGTATCCTTGATGACTTAGGCTGCAGGTCTCAATCCTGTAGCCTCACAAAAATTGCCAATACTTCAAAATACAAACAGATCTGGCAAGCACGTGGGCTGTTGGATTACATTTTAGCTTGTACTAATCAATGTAAGTTCATATTTCCAACCACATAGCCCTCAAATGTAAGCATATTTCTTCTGGATGAACACAAACAGAGCATCTCCATGATTCTTTGTGTCCTGCTAGTACATTTAGCAAAGGGTCAGCATAATAACATCAACCACTTTGGCACAATTTATCATGGAAACCTAACATAGTTAGCATCACATAGTGGAGAAAGCTTGTTAAATTTGATTTCTTAAAAAAAATCACACAATGTTCTGTTGAAGTATGCACTAGTCAAATATGATCCAGCTTTAACAAAGTAGAAGAAATGATAAGACAATGCTGGCATACCATTGTGCTGAGATATAGCTCCACATGAATTAATTTAATCTGGATCTCTAGGAAAGTTTAATTTTGATTTCCTTCATTTGTGGGAGGCCAGATGCCCAACTATTAATTTCATTTGAATTTTTTTTTCTTAAAGCAAGAGAAAATTTCTAATGTTCTAGAAATTAAACTGTGATGGTAGTTATAAGATTATGTATATATTGAAAAATCATTGAATCGTGCTTTAAAAATAGCTTATTTTATAATGTGTGAATTATATGTATGTATATATATATTCATTTATTTATTACTTGAAAGTCAGAAGGAGAGAGAGAATCGTTCATCAATGAGATCACTTCCTAAAAGGTAGCAAATGGTTGAAGCTGAGTTGATCTGAAACCAGGTGCCTTTCCAGCTTTTCCACGTGGGTGCAAAGGCTCTAGGATTTGAACTATCCTTCACTGCCTTCCCAGATCCTAAGCAGGGAGCTGGATTGGAAGTGAAGCCCTGAGGTGGAGGATCAGCTTGCTAAACCACCCCAAATGGCTGCAATTTCATATGTGAATTTTATTTCAAAAGAGCTGTTTTCAAATGCACTCTCTACCGAGCAGCAGGGTTAGTCAGGCTCCAACTTGGAAGCTGTCTTTTGGGGCATCAGAGGAGAATAAATAAGTTGATCCTCCAAAAGACAATTATCATGATTATCTGGTTTGTGGTGCATGGTACCTACAGTAAATAACAATATAATGAGTGAAGTTGACATTTTGAGAATTATTCAGTGTTTATATCTCTTCTCTATACTCCTGAGGAACAGTGAGTTTTCTACTTACTACTTGTTGAAGTATTTATTCATTGGAGGATTAACCTTATGATTTTAAGTAACCTGAAAGAATCTTATTGCAAAAACTAAAAGAAAAATAAGGGAGGAGGAATGAAGATAAGAGCAAGGGTAGGGAGCAAATATTGTGTTCTTAAAACTGTATGTTTAAAATAATGAACTTTGTTCCCATTACATAAATAATGTTTCCCTCTCTCTGACACAAATAGAACGGTAACAAATTAATTTGCCTCTTTCCCTTTACAAGAAAAAAAAAACATTAATTGAAGTAAAAATGTCTTCTATGTAGAACTGTTTTAGCCATGTCTATTAATTAAAGGAAAAAATGTCTTAAAATAATTATAACTCACTTGAGTATCTGGCATCCACATAAATCCCTCTCAGTGAAGTTTATGAAATGCCAAAGCACTTGTGCAGCAATGGCATGTACACATACACATGCACACACCCATTCAGAAAAGTGGGAGAAAGAGGGAGAGACAGAAATACATCATAAGGCATATGTGGAAATGTTTCAAGTCCTACAGACAAATTTCTCCTGATTATTAGTTTTAATTATTCATAGAAAATATCTGTGCACAATTCAATAAATATACCATATGTAAATACACTATTCTAATTGGGAGTCTACCTTTACCTTTCACAGAAAGAGAGAACTTTTGAAACATTTTTTTCTTTGAAAGGCAGAGCAACAGACTGAGAGAGAGAGAGAGAGAGAGAGAGAGAAAGAGAGAGAGAGAGAGAAAGAGAGAGAGAGAGAGATTGTTTCAATCCATTGTGCTATTCCCCAAACAGCTGCAATGAACCAGGCCAAAGCCAGGAGCCAGGAACAACATCCCAGTTGTTCACATGTTTGGCAGTGGCCCAAATACTTGTTCCTCATACTTGCTTTAACAGTTGCAGCAACGGTGGGGACCTGGATCAAAAAGTGGTACAGTCTGGTCTCATCTAGGACTGTGACATGAGCTGCTGGCTGTGCAAGCGATGGCCTAACCTGATGTGCCACAACACTGGACCCTACACCTTCCTGCATTTCCTCATGATACAAATAATGCTCTTATTGAATACAAAACACCTCTAGTGTCATTTCTGATTTTAGCAGAATTTCTATTCTTGAAGACAGTGAAATGCTGAAGTTAATAATGCTGTAACAAGAGAAATGAATCTTGAATAAAACCCATGTCTCATTTTAGAAACATATTTTTATTCTATTAAAATACTAACCCATAATAAGCATTGAAATATTGCATTCTGACACCTTTTGTGATCACTGAATGTATTAATATTTTACTATGAATATTTTTTAAATATCCAAAAAAATATGCATCAGGCATGTGGTGTAGCAATGAAGTCGCCACATGGGATGCACAAGTTCTCTACTGGGAACGCCCTACTTCTGCTTCAGTTTCCTGGGCAGTAGCTGACAATGGTTCAACTACTTGGGTTCCTTTCACTCATGCAGCCAATCCAGATTGAGTTATAAGCTCTTGACTGGTTCTAGTTACGTGCATCTGGGGAATCAGCCAGTGAGTGGAAGATATCTTTCTTCCTCTCCTTTTTCGCTTTCTCCTTTCCAAATAAGATGAAAATACAGCAACACAGATTAAAAAAAAAAAAGAGCAGACATTGGGTGCAGTTGTTAAGACACTGCTTGGAATGATCACACCCTATGTGAGAGTGGGTAACTTTGAGTCACTTTAATTCCTCATGGGACACTAGGATTGAGTTCTAGAGCCCTATCTTTGGCCTGGCCCATTCTGAGCTGTTGTGGGCATTTGTGGAGTGTGCTCATAGAAGAAAGGTCTCTCCGACTCTTCCTGCTTCTCAAATAAATAAAAAATATGTTAAAAATACAGAATGGAAAAGCAAACCATGACATACCAATCAACCTCTACTGATCCTATAATGTGAATGATTTGTTACACTTGTTTTATCTCTATTCTGTGTCTCTGTTTATTGTTTTGTACTTTAAAGAATATTCTTTATAGGTTCCATTCTTTCACACTTTAGCAGGCATCTCTAAAAAAATATAAACTTCAAGCCATCAAATTTTTCTCTAGCTTGAAACATTACTAAACAGAAATGTAAATCAAAATGTATTTCTTTTTCAATCAGGCTATGAACATGCGTACATTTTAAGAATCATTTAAAACTAATAAACAAGATACTGAAATTCTTATTAAATTTTTAAAGCTTCAAATTTTATTTATAATTAAAAGAGTGGCACACAGATAGAGCTGCAGAGAGAAATATAGGGCAGAGAACTGTGATTCACTACTTCATCCCCCAAGATGCCGGTAATATCTGGTGGAAACTAGGAACCTATAACTAAATTACAACTTCCCACGAGTTGGCAAGAACCCAGGTATGTAATACATTACCTGCTGCTTTCAGGTACACATTAACAGCATGGACTGGAAGCAGAGGCCGGTACAAAATGTGCCATCACAGGCAGGTGCTTAGCCATATCACCTAACTCTGAAAAGGCTCAACAGTTCCTCTCCATTCAAATATTCACATCACTTTGCTAACACAAATTGTCATTTTAGATCAGCAACAGGTAAAATTATTTTAAAAGTGATTAAGAAAAAAGTTAATGGTTAATCTTTTAAAGTCACATTTGCTCCTATATAATGTTTAAATATTTCTAGTAAGTCCATAGTTCATTAAAAGCTGAAATTGAAAATATAATCTTCCACCCAGATATGAAAATTCTTCACCCAAAACTAGGATGAGCAGGCTTCATATTTTCTAAAATATATATTATTACAGCAAATTAAGATTTACATCATTTAGTTGAAATGATCATTTTGTGATTGTTTACAACACTTGCCTACATTCCTATCAAACTAATTTCCATTAAACCTTTTTATTTTTCCTTGTTGAACTCTTTATTTAATGAAGATTAAGCCCTTGACTACAATGTAAATTAAGATATGTTATCTCAACTGTGGAGGAAAGAAGGGAAATGGAGATAAAACGAAATTGGGGGAGAATTCTGTTTTTGAATTATACTGAAATGTTAGAAACTAAAAAAATAATAATAACGTTCAATGTAATTTACATAGTTTGGAACTGAGTATATTAAAAACATGATCAGTTTGATACAGGCTGATATTATCAGTCATTTGTAATCTAAATGATATCAATAACCAATCATACTACTTTCACACATAATTCAAGAAAGTGTGCAAAATAGATTAAGCACTAAGTTATTGATGTTAATGTATCAATATACTTAGTATTTTAACTCTAGGAGCTGTATTTTGGCTTTTACTCCAGCAAGATTATGCTCAGTCTTTCACATACTTTAAGATTCATTGAGGATTTCAAATTATTTTAAATACAATTTTCTGTTTCTATTATATTTTAAGCTTTATAGACATATGTTGCTAAATCATACCTTCAAAGTATCCATCTCTTCTGGGCTGAGCCTTTTTTGGTGATTTTGTGGCAAAAACTTTATTCTCATTGTTTCTGAATAAGGTTAGATGTAAAGCAGGATCTAGACAAAGACAGAATAGCAGCATCTTTAGCTTTGGTCATTCTTTTTCTAAAATGACAATGTATTTATTCTTTCATGGTTACATTGAAAATAATATTTACCCTATAAGGCTCTATAAAATTGATGTTATTTTGAAGTTTAGGATAAGGAAAGATGGCCAGCTCTTCATAATACATGCTCAGCTATTTGATTAAACACATATCCAATACTTAACTTCCATAAGTGTATAACCAAGTAAAGCTATTGATACAGCAAAAACTATATACCACATAGTTTTTCTCTCTGAAGCACAGAAAACTATGATATACTTCAAGTAAAGAGCTGTGGGATGAAGAACAATCAGAAAAGCTCTTCTTCACTAATGTAACACATAGTTTATTCTTTCACAAATACATTTTTATATCCAAAAGATAATATATATATATTAAGTTCAAACATTCTAAATCTATTTCAGCAGATTTTTTAAATTAATGCTTTATATAAAGGGAACTTAGTTCATATTTACAGTTTTACAGTTTTACAAAATAAATAGGATGGGCCCAGCGTGATGACTCAACTCACTAATTCTCCACCTCTAAGCACCAGGACACCATGGGTACCAGTTTTTATCCTGACCGCTTCACTTTCCATTCAGCTCCCTGCTTAGGGCCTAGGAAAGCAGCAGAGGACGGCCCAAAACAATGGGACTCTGCACCCGTGTGGGAGACTTGAAACAAGCTCCTGGCTTCCTGGTTTCAGTTTGACTCAGCTTTAGCCCTTGTTGTCACTCGGAAAGAGAATCAGTAGATAGAAGACTTTTCTCTGTGTCTCCTCCTCTCTGTAAATATGCCTTTCCAGTAAAAATAAGTAAATCTTTTTTAGAAAACATAAAACAAGTAGAATTAGTACCAGTGTAGGGTTTTATAAATTTTATTGGTAATGAGTTGTTGTGCAAACTATGAAAATGAGTATTTGGTACTGGTGTATTAAGACAAAGAGGTTTAACTTACAAAAAGCCAATGAGCAAAGAAGATAGGTATGTAAATACCAAGAAGTAAAATAAAGAGTAATAAGTTATAAATACAGAGCAGAGGAACCGTATACCACAGTTCAGGGACGCATAAGTTCTCTTGCTATCTTACATCATATTTTATAAGAAAATTCGATGTCTCATGTAACAGAAATGAACATTCTAAAAGAAAAACATTAAATAGCTATGAACACTAGATTATATATTTTAGTTAAAATTCCACAGTTGTATTTTAGAACGTGAGTTAGAGAAGCAAAATAAGCTACATTCAATTATTCTCTAATATGAATGTGATGATTTCCATAGACTTTTAATAATTTTTTATGATTTTAATGTTTCACAGAGATACTTCTCAAGATTTTGGAAAAAATTTCTCATATTTCTATATAAACCATAAGAATATGTGGCATAAGTATAACAATTATTGGGTGTCTCTTTATTGTTCAATATGAATTATCAATAATAATCATACAAAATTTGCATATATTGACTTAACAGAAAAAGTTTTATCTTTGGAGTCATTTTCAAAACAAGATTAACATGTCAGAAAAAATGATGGCTAATTAGTGAAGGCAGGTTACGATGGGCTTACAATTATTGGAAAACCTTTATCCTGATGCAGTGCTTAATAATCCCATTTCTATTCTTATCTACTTTTGTATGAATTGTTTGAGTAAAGACATTGCTATCTGACAGATCTAGGAAAAAAGCTCAGTTCTAGTTTTTGATAGCTGTATGATTCTGGACAAACTGGTTGCACCCTTTTCTTTCACTTCTGACCAACAGGAATAATATTGACTTTGAAATATTACTCTGGCAACTAAAGAGGTCATGGATACAGTATTAAGGTCATACTCCATTAGAAATATGTGTTCAATAAATGGCAGCTCTTAGCAATACAATTACAACTTGATCAATGATAGTTTCTAACCTATTCTATTCATATAGAAAACATCACACATAATACATCCTACATAATAGAAGTTGAGATACATAAAGAACAGATAGATTCACAATTGGCTCCATTTCATGCAATTAAGCACACTAAATGAAAACTTCGGCTGTTTCCTAAGAACTTTGGCACTTTTCTTTGACAAAGAGCAATCTCGCAAGGAATTGGTTTCTCATCATGCAAAGCTTGTATAACAATAGCACTTTCCTCATACTCAAGGCTAAATAATCTAATATACATAAACTGTTTAAAAGAGTTGTCCAGTTCAATTTACTTAAAATAGTTTTATTTCCCAAGTGCCAGAATGAATATAACATTTTAACATCCATTTATTTTAAAATATTGATTACATCATTTTAAGCTTATTAAGGGATTAATTTAAATTGCCAAGGGGTATTAACAAGAAACAGTAATTTTAGATGAGAAAAAATTCACTTGATTTTGATAGTTTCGGGAAGCACCGCTGTGATAAGACACTGTTCTTACCCCCTCAAAATACACAATCCATAAAAAAGCCACGATATAAGGATTTTTGAGTACAGCTTTCTTTTTTTTTTTTTAAGATATTAGGTTTACTTTGTGGTCATCAACAACAGATCTAAATTGCTCTGAAAAATGCTAACGTCTACCATGACTTTCCCAATATCAGACTTATGGACACTAAGCACACCTTTGAAATATACTTCAAGTAATTCTTAGATAAGTAAATCAAATTCCTAGTATACATGTGACTCTATTAGACTTTGGGTTTTATATACAATATTTTATATTTGTAACATATTTTCAGCTAGGCATTAGAGCATGCATGAAATCACTTCATCTCCTTAGCAATCCTGTTCAGGACCTATGATTTTAATTTAAGCATACTGGTACATTTTATCATTCTTGATAAATTAAAAAAATGATTGTTATTGTTCATTTTCTGTAGTTGACAAGCACACTAGTGCTGTAGAGATTTCATTTTAGTGTTAAAACTCATCATTTTATATGGAGTATCATTCACTACTTTACATATTCTTTTTCAAGATGTTTATTTTTATTTGTGTCCCACCCAGTGAGTTATAAGTGCATCCACGCTGACCGTTTCCTGTCTGTTTCTAAGCTTTCCTTGTTGTTCTCCATCTAGTCTAGATTTTTTGTTTGTTTGTTTGTTTTGAGGGGTTTCTGGAGCGCTCCTGATGGTTATTACGAGAGGCGGTGGGGACCCAAAGTTGGAAGCAGGCAAGGACCAGAGAAAGCTCCTCTCCCTAGTCCCGAAGGAAGTTTACTGTTCTTCTGTTTCTGCGGACCACTCAGGGTTCCTGGCTGTTGTTCCGATGTCCTTGGATCCTGCAAGGCAGGACTTGAGCTTCTTCCATCCCATGTGGTAGATCCAAATGGGGATGGTTGACCTCAGAGTTCTTGGTCTCCGAAGGCACTCCATTTCCCGTGGTCTCCTTGGCAGTAGGGATGTAGTCCTTGGTGCTCCTTGGTACTGACAGTCCTTGGTGAGTATCTGGGAGTCTTCAGGGTTGGGATAAAAGCCTCCTCCTGTCTGCCTGCTCCACTCTGGGGTCCCCCCTGCTCTTTGCATATGACCTCCTGTTAAGAGGTTGTTAGGATTACTCCTGATTCCCCCATATGCCTTTGTAGTTTTACTATTGTCTAATGCTAATTCGAATCTGTTGTCTATGAGTTACCAGTTATGATCCTGATAGGTTATATTTCCCGTCTGCCTCACACCTTCTAGGGTGATGTAAGATTTACAGAGAGAAGGACAGAGATCTTCCATCCACTGGTTCACTCCCCAAAAGGCTACAGTGGCTAGGGCTGAGTGTATCAGAGCCAGGAGCTTCTTCCTAGTTTCCCACATGCAGTAGGGCCATTCTCGACTGGTTTCCCAGGCCACAGCAGAGAGCTGGATCATAAGTGGTGCAGCTCAGGCATGAACTAGCACCCACATGGGATGCCTGAGCTATCAACAGAGGATTTGCCTCCTACATCACAGCGCCAACACTACTGTTTTATATTTTGTCTTCCCAAAAACAAGCACACATTTAATATCACTAAAATAAATACATTGTCACAACATATAGATAATCAAAGAGACACTAGTGACTTTCACATAATATATTGTGGAATTGGTTATTTACTAAATATCTATCAGGTGCTAAGTCTGATAGTAAGTTAGGGAAATTTAATGGGGGGACAAGTAGACTCACTTCAGATTAAATACTATGGATTTTGTTATTTGTTTGCAGAGAGTACAAAAAGGCACATTTTATAAATTTTCCTGTAAAATCTTTTTGGAAACAAGTGAGATAAACAAAATAAATTTTGAATAAATTTCATCTTGTTGAAATTTTGTCCATACAGCTCCCACTCATTCTTCCTTTTTAATATCTTACCCTTATTGTCATTTTGCAACCTGCTTGTTTATGGTGTAATATACGAATTGCTTAATTTACTCACACAGTTAACCTATATTATTTCCTCCCTGGATTAATTATTGGTTATGATTAAATTTGACAAGTTATACAGCTATTTTCTTCCTGAAAATAAAATCAACAAACATATCGGGTACTTTGAATGTATCTGACATTGTGTTAAGTGTCAAAAGAGGTGCAGGTTAATTCTTATTTCCTTTCGTGGCTCAACCTTCACAATTATATAACTTGCTTGCTTCATCCTCTTCCTTTCTTTATGAATTCCAACTTTTAGTTGCATAAAATATGGTACATGTGGAAAATATGTTATGCTTTCTTCATATGACTTTCACTTTTTTTGTGATTGCTCTCCATCAAAATATCCACTCTTACCTCACCCTGTCTGGGGTATGCCTCACATCAAAACCACTCACCCCACTCCCTTTCTCTACCCAGCTAGACTCAGTCTTGCTACCAATTATCCTCACTACCCTTGGGTTATTGACCCTACATGTTTTCAATAATCCTGTAATGCTCACCTAAAATACGATGTTCTTCACCGCATTGTTTATTGAATTCTATACTTCCTTGGGTATCTGCTAAACTCCCAAGTCACCAAATTCTGAAATTGCTTCTTCATGAGGTAACAGAGAAAACAAACAATCCACGAAACAAGACCAGTCATTACTCTTTCAAGCTTACGTCAATCATGAGGAGAATAGCAATTACTGACTAGGAAAACCAACAACAATAACCCCAACATAAACTGAGGAAACCCATGACAACTCCTCACAATCTTAGTTTTCATCCTGTGGCTTCCAATCAATTTCTTTCTCCACTGGTCTTTCTCCTCCTCCTTCTTCTCTTTAAAGCAGATGGATTCACTTACATCAACAAAAGTCATGAATCTTGAGCTTTCCTGATAACTTCTCTTACCACATACTTCCTCAAGTTCCTTTGCTTCATTAATCAGTTGCTTCGACACTATTTTCCTTCAATCTGCTACTATTATGCGCCAATTTCCCAAATTAATTGACTCCCTGTCTTTTGCACTATTTTCACTCTCACTTTAAATAAAACACTGTTGACTCATATCTGTTGGATGAAGAAACAAATTTTGCAAGATGCAAACAGGAATATTAAGTGCTTCCTCCAAAGAAATTTGGTCCGATGATTTTTATGGCAGGAATTTGAATTGAAGATTCAAATCACAATGTGTTTCTGCCAGACCATTTTGAAGATTACTGTTAGATTGAAAGACATAGCGTATTCCAGTAATAAGTAATTCTTGTTCTCTGACACCTCCCTCTTCCTACATCCAGGAGACTGCTAAGCTCTCAGCAGTTTTATGGACAACATTACCCTCTAGTGGCTTGAAATGTTCAATTTTGTCAAGTTGGAAGAGATACATAGGAGAGCTCTATAAACAATTCAAGCAAAACACATATTATGAAAACACTATGCATTCATTTTAACATTGTTGCATGCAAATGAACATATCTTCGATTTTAATTTTCCAGAATGTATGTGAAACACTGCTTTCATTACTGAACAAAAATTTTAAATCTCGGCCATTACTTTGGATACAGTCAGGTACACTGATGGCATAACACAAACAAATGAAATTTTTAAACTGGAAGGGAGGCAAAGAACCTAAGTCTTAAATGAGTTACTCATTGTAAAAAAAATACACTAATGTAGGAGTGTTACATAATCAACCAAATGGAAGATAAATAAAGCACAATCTTTGGAGAGGACCTCTCTACTTTCTTCTTTTCATATTTTCTAACTTTAACAGAATAGATTAGAAACTTTCAAGGAACAATTAGGCTACTGTGAAAAGTAACCAAGAAAAAGAGTGAAAAGAATACAAAGTTCATCATTTAGGGCCAGTAGAGAGGCACAGAGGCTAAATCTGCCTGGGACGTCCCATCTGGGTTCTGGGTCTGAGCTGCTCACATCAGTCCAGTAGTGTTGGATGTGTGATGGCCCAAGTATTTGGACTCCTGCCACTCGCACAGCACGCCCAAAGGAAGCTGACTTGTGGCTTCTGGCTTTGGTCTGTCCCAGTCCTGGGCATTGCATCATCTGGAGAGTGAGACAGCATGTGGAAGATCTTTCTTTACTTCTCTCCCTCCTTCTCTCTCTCTCACTAAGTTTGAAATTTAAAATAAACAAGTCTTTAAAAAGCTTCACCAACAAACTGCATTTCAGGGTCACATGTAAAAGAATTTTTAAAGAAAATCTGACGGTATTTTGATGAAAAACAATGTAACCAAGACACGAAAATTTTTTTTGATTAATTTTCACATCAAAATCACAGTTACAGAGAGAAAGGAGAGACAGAGGAATCTTTTGTGTCCTGGTTCACTTCCCAAGCAATAAAAGTGAGCTGGTCCAGTCTAAGTCTGGAAACCAGGAGCTTCTTCTGCGTTTTCCATATAAGTGTAGGGGCCCAAGGCCTTGGGCCATCCTCCATTGCTTCCCCAGGCCATGGTGGCTGGATTCGAAACAGAGCATCTGGGACTAAAATTGGTGTCTACATGGGATGCCAGCATCATAGGGCAGAAGATTAACCAGTTACACCACTGCTCCAGAACAGACACAAAGTCTTACTCCATACTAAAATGTAACTGGGACCACAGTCTCATAATTAGAGTAATAATTCCCATAAAATTATGCAATTACAATCACAGATCTTTACCTAAAAGTTTCTTTACCACCTTAACTCAAATGTTGAGGTAAAATATGGTTAAGCTGCACATTGGTTATCGTTTTTCATTTGTTACCCTACTATGCCCCCTTGTGACAGATTAAAAAACTAATTTTTATCTACTTGTGTTTAATCAGTATCACTAAAACAGTAATTTTTATCTCTATGTACATATTCCTTATTTATTCCTTTGACAAAGTTACTAACACTGACTTGCTAAAAATGAGCTCAACCTAAACACAAAAAAACAAAAACAAAAACTCACTCTCGATTCAAATTAAAAGCAAAAATCTGTGATTCCAGAATCATACAGAAATTATCACAAGGTAAACTTTTTCATTGCTGGAGGATACAGCAGACATATAAATACCTTTAAAAATAAATGTTGCATAACTTTGAGCTCACACAGGAAAAAATTGATTTGCTAAATATTAGTTGAATGAGTTCTTACACCATTTCTGATATTGGAACCTGCCCAGCAGTTTCAAGAAACTTGCTATTCTCAAAGCAGCAAAGAGTGTCTTCTGATACTCTTGAAGTGGAAACACACATCAAAGAAACAGAGCAGTTTACCAAACCAACTGGATTTGTTGAACTCAAAGCAAGTCTCACTATTGTTAAGGTATGCTTTCACTGGATAAATACCACATAATGTTCAGCTATAGGGTTCCGATGAATTTAATACAAATTTACAAAATGAAAGGCAGAAGGCAAAGGAAATTTTTTTAAATGCAGCATTTCTTTTGTTTTCCTTTAAAATGATTAAAATTTCAATATTTTATACCTTCCAACTTTTAAATGCACAACAAAAAATCAGTTATTGAAAAAGAGGATAAAACAAAGTTACTATTAATAAATCACCAAGAAAGGAAAGCTAGACATTTCTAAATCTAAAAGCGAATCACCAGTCATTTATCAAACAGTTAGTATGAGATGTTCCAGCAATATGGGTTTTTCCTTGGAAATCAACAATATTGCAGCTAATTTAATTTCTGATTATTAAAATTACTTCTATGATTTTTAGAATTTATCTGAATTACTAATTTAGATTGTATTGAACAATGAACAGACAAGATAATATATATTTTTTGAATACCTCATATATTTACAACAACTAGAATAACAGGATAAGAATACATTTCTTACTCTTCTCAGCAGTAAAACTATGATTGTGGTCATAGTTCACTGACAATGAAATCTTTACGAAAAAATATGATCATCAAAGGAACCAAAACAGTTGTTGTAATAAAGTTATGCTGCTTACACTTAATTTGTGAGTCACTATTAAGCATAGTCATAAGTGAGAAGTTATATATAACATACAGTTGCATTCAAATAATTCTATTTAGAGATATAAAATCAGGCATTCTGCTATGTTCATTCTGATATCTGTAAACATCAATGTAGTGTGGCAAGTGGAATAGAAGAAAAGATGACCTTGAACATCACTTGAGTGCTACAAGAATCATAAAAAATACAAATTACATTTCTTTTCCATGTTGTCAGATTGTGAGTTCTGTACAGCTAAAATCTGTGGAACTAGTTAACTAATATAGTTTATTAAATAATTGAGCAACTTAAGGTCACATATAGCAATACGGGCATGATAAAGATGTCCTCTAGAATCAATATTCTGCAAAATATACAAGAAAATTACAATTCTCAGTAAACAACAGCCAATAACAAACTTGATAAGAAACAGAAAGATCAAAAAGACAACATTTTGAGGAATCTAACAAAGCACTGAACGCAGCTGCACAGTTTTCTTTAAATTTCAGTACGTTTATTTTTTGAGTCATTACTGTAAGGCATATTCATCTGTGAACTCATTTCTGTTCTTACTGAACATAACTTGAAAAATTCACTTTAAATGGATTCATCTTCAGTATTACATACACAATTATAATTCAAAGAGCATTACTCACCTAACTTTTTCTTTAATTTCTTTGATTTCATTTTCTGTGCCCTCTTCAACATTTGTTGAGCAGTAGCAATATTCTTAAACCCCCTGTTAAAAGATAAGGCAAACAGCAATACAGACCATATTTACATATGCATATTCAAATAAACACACACATATATACGTACTAATATATGTATATTTTTCAAACTAAAATTTTTATTTCCAACTAGGAAACTGCAAGTTACTTTAACGTATAGGGTTTTTTCAAAAATTAATGCAAATATTTTTGAAATCTGTAAATACTTATGCTTGAACATTTACAAATCTCATTTTCTCAGTTTTTAGTATAAAATAGACCACATACCATTCTTCTGAAATTTTTTCTTCTCTTTCAGATTTTAGTAAACTCTTTTGGCTAGTCTTTGATTCAGGTGTCCAAGTTAAAGTTCTATTTTCTGATCTGATGATAGAAAAAATCCACTTTTAACTGAATTAACATAACAACACAAGCCCTTTTTAAGACTACAAGCTGCTTATGCTGTCTGAAACTTGGGAATAAAATGCATTTAGGTTACACAAAAACTTTATCTTGAAAAGTAATAAAAGTCTGCCATCAATTTAAAATGTTTACATTTCAATTACTTGAAGCATATTTCAATCCTTCCATGCAAAGCAGCGCAGCACTGGGATTTTGATTCTAATCCTTATCTCTACCTATATAGCAGTATTTAAAGATTCATTTGTTTTCAACAATTACTCAATTTTGCTGACTCTGACATAACTTCTGCAGTTGCTTTAATTCACCCAATGTGCACATTATTTTACACTGAAGACTCCATTGAATCTCGATATTTTTATACTACATGTTTCATATTATTAACAGGATATTTCATATAAATGTTTGCAATACTGTTTTGAGGAATATAATATCCTTGCCACTTATAGACTGAACCTCATAAAGGGAGATGAAAGTTTACCTGGTGCCTAATAGTGTATGTTCTGAAGAAAGCACATTTTCTTTCTCATTATACAGCCATGCTTGAGCTGGATGACTTTGCAAATGAAGTGAAGTATCATCATATTTTAAGTTCTCAGAGATCTTATCAGAAAAAATGTAAATATAAGATAAATGGAAAATTCCAGCATTTATTATATTACTTTACATGCATATTTTACCCAATAGGTTCTAAAGGAAGCTCATTATAAAATTAATAATTGTGACAAAATAAAATTTATGGAATACACGTAAATATTACTTGTTGTGGTGGAATAAAATTTGCTTTTTGGTATAGCTCCCACATATGAAATGATTAATTGTGAAGATCTTAAAAAAAATCTCAGAAAACAAAACTTCAAAGATTATCAAATAAATAACAGATATTGCAGTTCATTGACCTCTGACTGAGAATCTTCAGCTGTTGCCCTCTTAATGCATATTTTTGTATTTTTAAAGTGCTGTTAACTAGTGATTTTAGTCGACTGCCAAATATGCAGCTGAAGCATATCAAATTTTTTTTTTTTGCTACTGTGAAATAAAGTGCTGAAAGAAATCCAAAATAAAGAAAAAAAATAAGAGCAAATGAAAGAAATCCTACTTGAAAAATCACATCTGGGGGATGAAGAGGAAGTCAGAGGCTTCTAAAAGTAATTGTTTTTCAAGTCAATAAAATGTATTATTAATCACTGCGGTGTAGCGTAACCTTAAGAAACAAGCAAAGATGGAATACTCAGAAGTCTCCGTGACATGTTACCTTTGGCCAGGGCAGCTGGTTTGAGAGCAGCAGTGTTTGTGAAGGGAAGGGGGTGGAATCTAAAACTAGCCATTCTTTCTCCAAGGAAGCCTGAACAAACAACAACATTAAAAAGTTATTAAAAAATTCATTTGCATAACTTTCACAAAGTGTCTTTTAAATTGTCTCATGTACTATAAATGCTGACAAAGTAGAATGCACTTTTTTTGTTTCCACAGGATATTTGCTATTGTAAGGTGGTATTTATCCATTTAATGAAAATATGCTGTATTCCTAAGCTTTGAGATAAAACCTGATATTCCAGTGTGCTAAAAAACAAGGTGCAGATTGTTCAGGGCATTTATCAGAAACTATGATTCTGAGCCAAATTTAGATAACACTTAGGAAAATCAACTTTTTGCTTGTTACAATTTAAATAATGTTTTCTAACAAACATCACTATTAAAAAGGTATTTTAACTCATCTTAAAAAGGTCTTAATTTTCCTATAAATAATGTCTGAAACCCTGTCTTAAACTTTTCTTCATTTTAATCAATTTATGAATAGAAACAGAGACGGATTAAGTAGCATGATTACAATGAGAAATACAATTTCTGGTGTTACATTCCCTAATTCAGAAGCCTTAATGATGAAAATATGAACTTTAAAATTCCTAAACATCCTCTTGTCACCTTTGAAATTTTCTTTCTTTAATATAATTTCAAAATTTGTCCTTCCTACAACAAAACTGTTGTAAATATTTTCATATAGTATAATCAAGGATATAAATATCAGAACCTTATTTGACTGGATTATCTAATGTAGCTTATGGTGAGATTCAACATTTCAATGAGATGCTTAGAATCTTTATAAAAAATGATTCTAATGACAGTTAAACTGTTGTTGTTGTTGTTGTTAATGACTGATTTATTTGAATGGCATATGTCACATAATACAATGTAATTAATGAAGTTAAATAATTAAAAAAAAATTCTAAATAAAAAAAAAAAAAAAAAGAGAGAGAAACAGCTCTTTCTCTGCTGGTTCATTTCCCAAAATCGCTGCAAAGGTGGGAAGAAGTTTGGGCCAAGCCAAAGCCCAACGCTTCACCTGGGCCTCCAACATGGATGGTCAGGAAGCAAGTAACTAAACCCTCTTCTGCTGCCTTCCCAGTCATGTTTGCATAGAGTTGGTCAGAAACTGAACTTGGGCCTTGAACCAATGCCCATACGAGATGCTGGCATCATAACCTGTAGCTTAACTCACTGGGCCACAACACCAGTCCTGGATAAACTGTTTTCATGATGGTTCTAAAATTTTCAAATATATTTATGATTTTGTAGCCTGAATTAGTGCTGAGAGACATGCATGCAAGTTTCCATTTATACAACATCAGTGTCTTTTTGACTGCTTTCTAAAAGATCATTGGAAGGGCAGGACTAACACACTGAGGGCAGGCAAGCAGAGCAATGATAACTTTTTCCACAGGACATTTAGTTTTAAGAAATGTGGGCAAACTCATGTGACATGGTCGTGTAAATACAGCATCTCCACTCAGTAGTTAAGCCATGACTACTAAAAAAGACTTGCTTTTGTCAGTTAAACAGGAAGAAAGAAATAAAGAGATCTCTTGAATAACATTACTGCAGTTATGACAACACACTGCATTCCTGAAAGTCACTGGGATAATCAAATTTAAGTACTCTTAAAAAAAGGCGACAAGGATATTAGGTTATGGTTACGTTAATATGTTCATTTTAGTCACTCTGCAACACATAACTGCAAACTTTATGTATGTTATACACAAGACAATTTTCAATTGTCAATTAAAAATATGCATTTCAGTATTCCTACACAAAGTATGGTTACAAAAAAGAGAGTGAGGAAGCTGTTTCTAATGAGAACCCTTAGTGTTCCTCTTCATTCTCATAAACAAAGGACTGGAAATTCTGATCTAACAGTAATGCCATGATTTAGGACCACACGACTGAAAAGCAAGAGGCTGTGGTTCCGATTTGCTTTGGTACCTCTGGGGAAGCATGAGAAAATAAAACATTTTAATTTATGAGCAATACACTGAGGTTCCTCATGTTGATTGTAATGAAAAATAAGGCTAAGAATTCAATAAACTCCCACTGACTTTTACAAGAAAAATTCTCTAATTAGTTTATGATGAGTGATAAGTTAATCTGATGACTGATCTGTTAAAAAAAATTGCCATTTGATGAAACGATGCAAGAACAGGATTCTGGGCTTGGGTTTTTTAACTCTTTGAGTGACAAAGAAAATGTCTATTCCAAGAAAGATCAAGGGTCATGGTACATCAGCTATAATCAAATCAGTATTCTTATTCTCAGGAAAACTGCAAAAATCAAGACAAGATGTGAAGATGTGAAGGAGATAATACTATAAAAGTCAATGTGCTTCCTGATAAGTAGTTGTGGAAAAGGACTAGAATAATAAATCTTTAACAATAATTTTCAAGTAAACCTTTTTTCCATTAAATGGTTGACATATCACCTCCTTTTAAAATTTTCTGTGTGGCCAATTGTTTCCTCACTGTAGCAGGACAAGGTCTCACAGTGACTTCTGTGTCTCACTGTAGACAATAAATGGTACTTTTAATTTTGACAGGCTCCATAAAATCTGGGGAAATTTTTCATTAAAAAAATACTTATTTATTTTCCTTGAAAAGTCAGAATGACAGAGAGCAAGAGAGAGAGAGAGAGAGAGAGAGAGAGATCTTTCACAGATGGGTTCACTCCCTAAATGCCCACGATGGTCAGAGCTTACCAAACTGAAGCTGGGAATCAAAAGTTATCCCTGGGTCTCCCATTTGGGTGCAGGGGACAGACTTGTATTGTTCTATGCTGCTTTCCAAGTCATAAGCAGAGAGCTGGATAAGAAGTGTAGCAGGTGGGACATGAACCAGTGCCTATGTGGGATGCCAGCACTATAGGGCAGAGGATTAGCCCATTGTGCTACCATACCACTCCCAAAGTTTTCGTTTTTACAACAGCTTTACAAAACTGCAGAGAAGAGTATTTTCCTTGTTTTAAATCTATGGTAAAAATTTTATAGAATTCTAACAAATCTTTAACTACCAGCTTCCAGGAATATTTTTCTAAAGATTTATTATTTATTTATTTGAAAGTCAGACTTTAACAGAGAAGGAGATAGAGAAATCTTCCATCTGTTGGTTCACTCCCAAATGACCACAATGCCCAGGGGTGGGCCAGGATAAAGCGAGGCACTAGGAACTTCATCCAGGTCTCCCATGTTAGTGCAGGAGCACAAGCCATCCGCCACTACTTTCCAGGCACATTAGCATGGAGGAGTACCAGAAGTGGATATAGTGTAGGTAGTGGTGTAACCAGTGGCTCCAAGGGATGCTGGCACAGAATCTGATGATTTAATTTGCTGCACCACAGTATTAGCCCCCTCTCAGTAATGTTTAAAACATAATGAAGAGGTTTAATATAAGACACTAATGAAAATAAAGAAATTATATAATCACAACTAAAAAATATTAGCCAGACTAATTCTTTATGAGTTAAAGTTATCATTTTTAATTTTTTAAAAGATTTATATATTTGAAAGGCAAATGAACAGAGAGAGATGAGACACAGAACAACAGATCTTTCATCTACTGGTTCTGGGGCTGGGAGACATTCAGCCAGGAACATGGACTCCATCTGGCTCTGGGTGGTATGGGCCCAAGCACTTACATCATCATCTTCTGTCATTCTAAGTACATTAGCAGGAAGCAGGATCAGAAGTACAGCAGGGGGGACCCAAACTGGCTCTCAGTGGGATACTGGCGTCACGTGCTGCAGCTTATCCCACCACACCACAACACAGGCTCTAAGTTCAAGCTTTAAAGCCAAGTTTATTTGGCACTAGCCTAGTACTTTTAGAGAAATAAAATCTTAAAATTTCAGGAGGAATTGCCAAAGATAAATTCTTGTTTATATGTTAGTATATCACATTATATTCATTCTGCATTCACACAGATATTTCTGTTCAGATTCAGTTGAGCATCAATCAAGCTTTATGGCTACTAAAATACTATTGTCAAATAAGCTTAACTTTGATACATTTGCAACTATGCATTCAGACTTGAACAAATGTGTGATATACACATATTCGGTTTTGATCAGAGAAGAAATTATTTTGTTATAAGTCAACTTTGATATGCTAAAATGTAAGGCTATCAGAAACAGAAGAGGCAATAATGGATATGATAATGTTTGTATGTCTATAAAGACTTCCATACCATTTAAAGTAAGCCTCTGACAGGTGACACTAAGACCAGACTTGTCTAGGACGCAAGTTAGTTCATGCTGAATAGGTCCTAGAAATTTGGAAAATAGTAACTTGATTGTTCTCCTTCATCACTTCCCCACTAAATTTTCTTCTGCCCCAATTTATCATTTGCTGCATCAAAAACAAGTCTTTCTAATATTTTTTATTCCCTTTGTAGTATTTCATGATACTTAACAGTTCAGAAATGTGTCCAAGTATAAATTCAAATTTCACTTTCCTCAATGTACAAGCACACAAGTTCCTATTGTTGGAGATTACTGTTATCCATCCTGCATGTCACTTTTCACCAAACAAAATAATTTTTCCTTCAGTATTCCCTCTGCCTTTTTTTAACTTTAATTTTTCTATCTTCCAAGTAAACAGTACACTATACAGCACCTGTGACTTTGAATCAACTGAACTCCAGAGTAGACAGCAGCTTGACACATTTTACATATTTGCAAAATATCCCTGTATACTTGCTGAATCTGACATTGTCCAAGGCAAAAAACAATTCCAAATTTGATATAATATCTGCTTCCCCCACCTTGTTTGGGTTTAGGAACTCATAAAATATTGGTTAAGATCAGACAATTACATTAGTTCTTTACGTGTTGGCTTCTAACTTGCTTAATGAAAGAGAAAATAATGCCCGATGAAGTTAGTGCTCACACATTAATTTTCATGTACTGATTTTTCTGTCATCAATTAGTTGCTAATTACGCTGGGTGCTATTACAACTCTGTTAAGAATGGTAAATCTGGGAAAAATTATGGAACTGTTCATTATGCAGAGATTCTTGGGACTATGTGGGAGAAGATACAATGTTCAGATCTCACAGTATAAAGAAAAACCTTCTAGGTTTCATTACTAAAAAAAGAAATCTAATATTATGCCTTACTGTACCAGTTTGGTATCTCACAGGAAACCCATGTAATGGCAGCAGTCTTCACTTGGAGGCACCCTTTCTGGTCTTGGACTAAGAGACCATTAGCTTCTTATTGGGCCTCTTTTAGAAGCCAAATGACAAGCTGTAGGAGGCTGGGTAAGGCAACTTTGGTTCCTACAAAGTGGGACAGTCTCTAAAGGCGTCATCTGTCAGGAGGAAATGGAAATGCAGCTAGCCTGACCTGTGTAGCAAAAACAGCTCAATGGGAAAAAGTAGCAGCAATTCTTTTTGCAAAATCTTTAATTCTAATGTCTGAACAAAGGCTGCTGCACTGAAAGGACCTCTAGTTACACAAGCTTCCCTAAATCATTTGGAAATGTTCAGGCTTGGACAAAACCCAAAGGGCCTCTGCCATCGTCAAGTTGGACATCTAATTTTGAACTGAAAACAATCCCGTAGCTTTGAACAAAACACCTAGGATCTTGTGAGGTATGAAAAGACGTGGAGCATAATTGAACGCCCTAAAGACTGGCCCTGAAGCCTTCCTTCATACTGAAAATGCCTAGCGTGTCTCTTTTAAACTGTTGCAAAGATGTTAAATTTAACTTACTAAAGTCTTAGCCATCCCTTTCAGAAGGTCTGACCACAATTTGATAGTCATTTTACTTAACCTTACTAAGAAGTCCCTCAGTACAGTAGAGGTTGGCCCAAATCCCAAAACTCCCACATAAAACATCTCCTCACACCCATTCTTTGTCATCCCAGAGGGTATATAAATACCACTAAAAGATGCATGACCCTAACACACACCTTCAAATTCTAAGAAAACACAAAGCATTCAGGTCATTGCAAACTCACTGACTAGGAATTTCTTGGATGGAGGAATTGTGTTATGCTTCCATAAGAGAGAAGAAAGGATCTGCTATATGTGAATTAAAGTCCTCGGCATAAAGGGAAGGTCAATAGAGACATTCAAAGAAATGCATTATGCAGCAAATTTAATGGATTTTTGTTCCAGTTCACATTAGTCCTATTATTCAAGTTATTGGAGTGATGTATTATGAGCACACTTGTCACACATAAACAAGGGTGAATAATTTCAAGAGGATAAATCACCACTTTCTAACATAACTGCATGGCTTACAAAGACTTTGTTACAGACTATCATTTCAAAGATGTGCAAATAGCCAATAGACTTAAAGGACTAATACTGTTTGCCTATTGGAAAGAGGGAAAAATCGATTTGCTGTGCAATAAAATAATGTAGAGCAGGGTTGCGAATAGTCCTTTTTAAGATAAAGAAATTGGCTAGACGTGGTATTACTAGGAACAACTTGGAAGTATGTTTTTGTTTCTAAACTGAAAGTTTCCTTTCTTCTACCATTACCCATGAAAACACAGTAGCCTAACCAATGCAACTGCAGACACCTACTAGACACCTAACAGAATGCAGTACATGATACTTAATAAAATGTAAGCAAAATGATTTTTGTGTATCAGTGCCCCTTTAATCACTATTTGTTAAAAGAAATCACAATTCTGAAGTTATAAATCAATAAGATGAAAATTTTATGGCAGACTGATCTAAGTCTTTTGATCCTGGCTACTTTACTAAGAAAATTTTATGTTCATCTTTCTTTTTTAACATTTTATTTATTTTTTTATTGGAAAATCAGATGTACAGAGAGAAGGGGAAACAGGGAGGAAGATCCTCCGTCCGATGATTGACTCCTGGAGAGGCTGTAATGGCCCGAGCTGAGCCAATCTGAAGCAAGGAGCCAGGAACCTCTTCAGGATCTCCCATGCATGTTCAGGATCCCAAGGTTTTGGGCCGTCCTTGAATACTTTCCCGTGCCACAAGCAGGGAGCTGGATAGGAAATTGGGCTGCTGAGATTAGAACCAGTGCCCATATGAGATCCTGCTGAATGCAAGATGAGGACTTTAGCTACAAGGCCACTGTACCAGGAACTATGCTCATTTTCCTTAAAGCAATTTTTACTCACTGCATATATACAAATGTATTTCTGATACTCTTTAAACCTGGGAATATGTTATTTCTATTAATAAATTTTCATAGCGATCTTTCCTTTGATTTAGAATTATGCCTGGCATATTTTAACCAATCAGTTTTTGCAGATTGGAGGAGAATAATACATTTGAAAATTTTTTCTATGATAGTAGTTTAATGTACTTTACAAATACTTTTACTTACATTTATTACCCAATAATTAATAAAAGGAAAAGTTATACTTCGCTAAGTCTGGTTCTTTCATACAAAAAATTGGAGAGATAAATACAAAGTGCAAAGTACAGGGAAACCCTATGTGAAGCTGAAGGATAACCTTAAAGTAATAGAAATTGAAACAAGGCTAGGAAGAGCTCAATGCCTTTTAATGTGTGACTTGGTTTTACCTAGTAGTTTCCCTTAACCATAATCTCCATAATCTCTCTTTTACAAAGGCATCCATGTAAAACATAATTTAACCCCATTACTCAAAAGTCAGTATAGTTCTATATCCTTTAAACTCCAAAGTGTCTGACATCATCTCCCAAGTCCAATGGGGATTGATAACAGGGGGCCAATTCTTCTCTTCTGATTTTTCTCCTACACAAGTCAATCGAACATACTGTAAAATTTCTGTTTCTCCTACTTGAGGGTTTACATAGCTGCCTTAAATTTATGTTGCAACTACTCTGTCACTTTATTTTCACATCTTTCCTGATTATCCAATTAAATACACTGTTATGTCCCTGAACTTTCCTTATTTTTATATCAATGTGTAATATCTTACAGCAATAATGCATGTTTACAGAAGTATTTATGATTGCCTAAAGTAACTGGTAAACACTGTGAGGTCAGGTATCCTATCTTTTCAGTGTATTTTGATGAGAACACAACCTAGAAAATTTTCAGATGACCACTGGCTACTAAAAAATTATCAAAAAAGGGCCCGTCAGTGTGGCCTAGCGGCTAAAGTCCTTGCCTTGAACGCCCCGGGATCCCATATGGGCGCCGGTTCTAATCCCAGCAGCTCCACTTCCCATCCAGCTCCCTGCTTGTGGCCTGGGAAAGCAGTCAAGGACGGCACAAAGTCTTGGGACCCTGCAAACCCGTGGGAGACCTGGAAGAGGTCCCTGGTTCCCGGCTTCGGATAGGCGCAGCACCGGCCATTGCGGCTCACTTGGGGAGTGAATCATCGGACGGAAGATCTTCCTCTCTGTCTCTCCTCCTCTCTGTATATCTGACTTTGTAATAAAATAAAACAATTATCAGAATGTAAGTTCTGGCCATGGCAGTAAACTCTGAGTTAGAATTAATTCAGGGCCAGTGTGGTGACTGAACAGGCTAATCCTCTGGAGCACTGGCATCCTATAAGGGTGCAATTCCAGTCCCAGATGCTCTACTTCCAATCCAGATCCCTATTCATGGATTGGAAGAGCAGCAAATGGTGGTTCAGTGGCCTTGGGCCTGTGTATCCATGTGGGAGACCCACAAGAAGTTCCTGCTCAGCTGTGGCTGGCTGTTGCAGCCATGTCGGGAGAGAACCAGCCTATGGAAGGCCTTTTTCTCTCTCGCTGTCCTCTCTGTGAATCTGCCTTTACAATAAAAATAAACAAATATTATTTTAAAAATTAGAATTAAGATCCTCCTGAGTACAATCTATATTCTAAAAATTACTTCCTAAGAAAAGTAAAAGCAATCAAAGAGGAATTAATAAACCACAATTCCAGGGAATAACAGTTCATGCTGATATCAGCCCTCTATTTTTCTTCACATTTTCCTTCAGGGAGAATTTGTAGTCTTATTAATAATAAAGAGACGCAAAGCATAAATCTCAGGCTTACTAATGACAGTTTTATAAGGAAGAAAAGACAGAAGTTGAAGTTTGGGGACACTAATACAAGAATGCCAAGGACTAAAGGTCCAAGATCCAAGAGAAATTTGAGTTCAAAGTCATGCAAACAATTTCCCTTCATGTGCTTGCCAAGTCCAAGTATATATGTGTGGATGAAATGTCAAGCATCTCAGTGCAATAAAAAAAAAAAAACCTTGATGGTAGAATGCTGAGAAGGAATTTCTTCAGCCACTTTGTGCTGTAGAGAAAGCAACCAGAATTCAGGAACAAGTAGAATGAGAAACCTGGAAACGCTCCAGATTTTCAGTAAAGATGCCAAATTATTTCAGCTTTCACAGATTCAGAAATAGAACACCCACAATGACAGAGCTTAAAACTGCAACAGAAATCTCTCCTTATATAACACTTATTTACCAGAGTAAAGTTGGTCTTCTTTAGAGAAAAGAAACAATGGAGCAGAATAGAAACACCAGACTGGAACCCACACAGATACAGCCAAATAATCTTTGACAAAAGGACAAACGATAATCCTGGCAAATGGGAAGGTCTGTTCAATAAATGCTGTTGGGACAACTGGTTCACAGCCTGCAGAAACAAAAAGACCCACATCTCTCACCATACACCAAGATCAAATCTAAATGGATAAAAGATCTAAACCTACATCCAGAAACCTTTGAACTTTTGGAAGAAAATGTTGGAAATACTCTGCAAGATCTAGGGGTAGGTCCCTACTTCCTAAAAAGGACTCCAAAAGCAATAGAAATCGAGACCAGAATAAACAAATGGGACCTCATCAAACTAAGAAGCTTCTGTACAGCAAAGGAAACAATCAATAAAGTAAAAAAGCAGCCCACAGAATGGGAGAAGATCTTTGCGTACTACGTAGGTGATAGAGGGCTAATCTCCAGAATATGCAAAGAACTACAAAACAGCCAAAACACCAAAACAAACAAGTCACTAAAGAAATGGGCACGGGAAATGGGCAGACACTTCACAAAGGAACAAACCCAAATGGCAAATAAACATATGAAAAAATGCTCAAGTTCCCTGGCAATAAGGGAAATTCAAATTAAAACATCAACGAGGTACCACCTAACGCCAGTAAGACTGGCCCACATGAACAAAAGCACCAACAACACTTGTTGGCGAGGTTGCGGGGAAAAGGGAACCCTACTCCACGGCTGGTGGGGCTGCAGGCTGGTAGAGCCTCTATGGAAATCAGTATGGAGAACATTCAAACAACTCAAAATCAACATACCGTATGATCCGGCAATAGCACTCCTAGGAACATATCCAGAACACTTGTTTTATGAGAAACCAACATGCACTCCTATGTTCATAGCAGCACAATCAGTAATTGCAAAAACATGGAAGCAACCAAAATGCCCATCAACAGAGGATTGGATAAGAAAGTTATGGTTCATCTACTCCATGGAATACTACTCAGCTATTAAAAAAAACAAAATGCAGTTCTTTGTGGCCAAATGGGCCAAACTGGAAACCATAATGCTAAGGGAAATGAGCCAGTCCGAAAAGGTTAAATACCACATGTTTGCCTTAATTTAAGATGATATGATGTTATGTATAACATGTTATGTTATGAATGTTATATGTTGTGTATAAACTAAAATTGAAATGTCAATGAGGTGGTCACAGAAGGTGGTTAAGAACTCGCATTTACTTTTAACACATTGGTTACTCATTACTATGTCAATTAATTCCATAATGATGTAAATTTTTGCTGATGGTATGTTGGAGCTTTTAATTGATCAGGATGATACTCTGCTGGCTCTGTCTTCAGACCAGAGAGGGTATACCTAAGAAGCCGTTGAACTTGACTGGACAATAAGATGCTGGACTCTATGTTTGGTATATGCTTGCAATGGGGGAAATCTCAACTGAACTTGAACTGTGGTTATGCAACAAGGTGGAGGAATCCACCATGGTGGGAGGATTTGGGGAGGGGTGGGGAGAATCCAAGTACCTATGAAACTGTGTCACGTAATACAATGTAATTAATGAATTAAAAATAATAAATAAATAAAAAATACAATGAATATACTTGAACACAAATTCCTTTGAGATTCACATGGAGTATTTTTCCAAAAATATATGTGGTAGAAGAAATATATTATGTGCTTCAAGCAACAAATTACAAAAACCTTCTATCGAACACTTCTGGACAACAAAAAAGAAAACACTTTCCAACCAAATGTCTAACGCCAACAACCTTGACACCAAGCCTGAAGAAAAAGCTGTACAAGAGAAATATATACATGGCAATCTTCTTTTTGAGTAAAAGAAAACAAAATTTAAACTACCACAATTCAATCATATGTAAAAAGTTTACATTATAAATCACAATTATAATTATTACATTTTATTTACATTCTATTTTATCTTATAGCCAAGTTGTTTTTTTCCAGGCATATGAGTTAATGTTTGAAAATCAATCAATTTTACAGGCACAAAAAGTAGATAAAATTCAAGATACATTTGAAATCATCATCATCATAATCATCCTCACCTTATCGTCTAAGACGCTAAGGAATATAAATTTAATAATGCATAAAGAACTTCTAGAAGAAATCCAAGGAAACATTTTAATGTCATATTGAAAACTTTCAGCCTGGAATTTGGAACCAGAAAGGGACGTTTGCTAATGTCAACACTACAACACTGTACTGGCAGAAACAAGGATAATAAGTATACATATATATAAAGTTAACAAAATTGGAAGAAAAGTTATCATTCTTACATGACACAATTATATACATGGAATGTTGAAAGTTTTACAACTATTAAAATCAACAAGTGATTTAAACAAATAGAAAAATTCCTAAGATTAAATAACTGATATTATAAAGAAATGTCAAAAAGTTTAACTCTGAGTTTTTGAAGTTTGAGAGAAACAGTTTGCAAAATATTTGTAAATTTCATACTTATTTTATACATATATCTGCTAAAACAAATAGCATGATGTTTTCAGAAACTTGCTAATCAGCAGCATGTTTAATGGCAGCTTCCTATTCTAACACAACAATAGTGTTGAATTTTAATATATAAATATAATAAGGGAAAGAATTCATATAAGCGATGTTTTGTCTTCAGAATATCTTCATCTCAATGGCCTCATTACAATTTTCATGATTTCATAATTCAATGCTTCAATAAAATTTGGAGATATCCAATTATACTTGATAAAAATGGAGAAAATATAAAAATGTAGCTTGAATATCCTAATTGAAGCTTGAGACATAGCGTACTACTGAACATGAAAATGGGTCATAGAGGCATCATTTGACTACACGTAGAGTTGAACCAGTCATATTTAAATCTTCCTGTCACACATCCTGATTATTAGAGCTACATTTTACCAGTGATTGTGAAAACATATGTAAACAGAGATCCTTAAAGCTGATATAGTCATGATACATGCAATACAACATACACTTCTGAGTAATTTTTAAACCAAAGGTCTACAGCTGTTGCTAGTCTGTTACCACAGCATGGACTGGCTGCAGAGACTGATGTTGTTTCAGATCCTTGTCAAAGCAGAAAAGTATCCTCAAGTATGGAGGAGACATCTCCAGAACTGTGAGAGGTCATCCTCTTGAGTGGTCCAAGTGCAACAAGCATCAATTAACCCTTAACTTTATGACACACCTAAAAGTTCAACTCTGATGAAAAGGCACTGCTCACCCATAGGGTTTGTGTCTCACAGTCCTACCCTTGTTTCCCTCTTAGGGGTCTATGCTAAATATTATTTTAAAAATCTACCTAACGCTCTACTAGCAAAATCAATATGTAAGACCAAAAAGAAAATATATACATGAAGTTGAGTATATACTGAATGATTAGCTTTTCAAAGGGGTAAGTATAAGTATAACTTCTGAGAAAAATGACACTCAGTGCAGACATACACATACAAAAATTGGGAGAAAATGTGTGTATTTCATATTTTGACATATGGTTTTTGGACCATTACACTTAACTATTTCTAAACCTGTATTATAGATTTTTAACAAGTGTTTATAACATGTCTTTTATAGTTAACATCTGTATTAATATACCATTTATAATAAATTGATAGATTACTTTATGTTTTACACTCTTAACAAAAGGTTTTCAAGCAGTATATTTAAAATTGGGCAGCTTTTAAAAATGCAGTTGAGGATAATTTTTAAAAGGGCCAAGAAAAATTTCACAATTTGCTATCCTGATACTCTGAAAGCATGTAATACCAATTTCCCTTTTTTTAAGAAAAAAATAAGTAAGTTTTGAGAGACAGAATTGGAGAGAGTTTCCATTTTGCAGCTCACTTCTCAAATACCATGACATGATATCAACCAGAGGCCACAGCTGAGAGACAGAATTCTATATACGTACCCCACATGAGTGGTTGGAACCCAATTACTAACGCAGCAAGTTGCATCTGGGAGCAGAGGTGGGTGTGTAACACAGACATTCCTCTAAGAAGTGACCATCCTGACTTTCAGACCAAACTCTAAGTATATGGTTTTTTTTCCTATATATAGCTACCTACTTTCAAATTTAATCTATAAAATGGATATAATAAGAGAATAACATAATAAAGCATAATGAAAATAACAATATGCAAGTCTTTAAACAATTTATGAAAAAATGTGCATTATGAAAATATTCAGGGCAGGCATTATGGTGTAATTGATAAAGCTAATTTTTTTTGCACCAAAATAAAATTTGAATCAATTTTTCATGTTTTTGAAGCACTCTTCCACTGTTGTAGGGAATTGTCAGCATCACTATTATTTCACTTTGGGAACTCTAGTAAGTAGAATTCTGACTACACAAACTAAAACACCATGATGACAAAACCATTTTTCTGACAGGTGACATGACGACTGAATGACTAATTGGAGGACAGAGTATGCAGGAGGGCTATGCTGGACAACGGGATGGTTCACAACCCTAGTGCAACAGAACAGAACAGTTACAAGATTCTGTCACACTTCTTAGAATTTAAAACTCAGATTTTGCATTGCTGGGATTTTTCATGTAATATTTTTGTGCTGCAATTAAGAGAGAATTAGTATAATTATAAAAATTGTAAACTCTCGGAAATAAGAAAAAAACCCTGAGTAATTGTTTAATTTGGAGATTAAGGGAAAATGACAATTAAATGGAACCTCTGAACCTGGACTGAATCTCAGACCAAAAGGAGGACATTATTACAACAACAAGCAGATTGAGTAATGTTGATTAGATCATAGTCTTATATAATTTTGGTGATGGCGTTGTGATTAAATAGGGTATTGGCCTCTAGAAAATCTGTTCAAAGAAAGTACTGTTGACTACCTTTACACACTATACAAGCTTTTAGGTTAATTAAAAAATATGTACTACTTCCTCAAATGTCATTTGAAAGAAACCACAGCATAGTGCTATCATTATGGTGAATAATTTACAAAGCAGTTTAACTCCAATATTCTACATTAAAATATTTAGTATTCATATTTTTGCATTGTAGTTATTACTTACTTCATCAAATGCAAAATCTTGTAAATCTATTTCTTCATATTCTTCTTCAGAGTCTTCATTTCTAATAACTTCTAGAGCTGCTGTCAGTTTCTTTCGAAAAATAAAGCCCTTCCAAACAGCCTAAACAAAAATTTAAAGTATGTTATATAAGGTTATAGATCAAACCTAAAACCAGATTCTCTGTGTTATCCCATTAGGAAGATAAAACATCTTAGACTTCAGTTTAATGGCTCAATAATCTGTTTTTTGAACTTTATGTGACACTTAAGACTGCAAGATAAATTAAATGACTGCATGTGTCTAAAGTTCTGAATCTCAGGGGACTTTCTTTGTGGTAAGCAGAAAAGAATCTTTAAAACTCCCTCAGCTACACATGTAGGTCAACCAATCAATTATCTGACAATTCCTCCAGGACTCATTATAAAACATGAAGTAAAGAGATACAGGGGAAAACCAAATTTGCTAACTTCCCAATGACTGTATGTATGAAAGAGATCAAAGCACATTTAGAAAAAAATCTAATATACATTAATTTCTATATCAGAGAAAGTTTATTACTGTCCTTAAAAAATCATCTCATTCAACTTTAAAAGCAATAAAGCATGGAATAATGCTATTAAAATGTTCAGATTTAATATTCCTGAAATGGGAAAAATATAGAAATATACAAATTGTAACAATGACAAGGTAGCTTTTTTAAAAGTGGGAATCCTTATGTGAGCTTCAGAATATGTGAAGTATAATATCCAAGTGAAGTGTAAGTTGGTTTTTAATGTCAATTTTTCCTATAAAACATTTTTATAGAAACACAGACATAGGAAGAGACCCCAGGAAGTTCCTGGAAAACTGTGCACTAGCTTTCAATACATTTTTGTATGTGTGTGTATTCATCTTTATTTGAAAGGCAGAGAGTGAGGGTGAAACCAAGAGGGAGAGACTCATCTACTGGTTTATTCATAAATGTCCACAACCAAGACTGGGTCAGGCTGAAGCCAGGAGCCTGGAATTCAATCTGTTTCCCATGTTAGTGACAGAAATTCAAGTAACTAACTAGAAGCCTAACTCCTTTGTGAGACCAGACTTTGAATAAGCAGTCTGTTTTTCTTTTATGTAGCTTGCATGTGATTTGTGATTTATGTGGTATGTGTATATGTGTCTCCAACCACCTACCCAGTGCACACACACACATACACACAATGTACAGTCAAAAATCAAAATAACTCCATAGCTGAGAAAGAACTAATAACTTCAGTCCCATTTCAATCAGCAGAAATAAATCTAAAATACTTTGGAATAAACCTAATCAAAGACATGGACGACTTCTATGAAGAAAATTGTAAGGCATTAAAAATTAAATATAAAAAGACATTAAAAGATGGAGAGATTTACTATGTTCCTGGATAAGCAGGATCCACATCATCAAAATGTCTATATTACCAAAAGTCATATAAAGATTCAGTGCAATCCTAATCAAAATCCCAACAATATTCTTCTCAGAAACAGAAAAGATACAACAATACATCTGGGAACACAAGAGACCAAGAATAGCTGCAGCTATCCTAAAGACTAAGAATAAAGCTAGAGCATCACAATTATAGACCTCAAGTGATACTACACGGCAGTGGTAATCAAAATCGTCCTGTACTAGTACAGTAACAGAGAAGATCAACAGAACAAATAGAAACCCCAGGAGTGATCCCATACGTGTATATACAGTCAACTAGTCTTCAACAGAGAACTGAAAATAATCCAGTACAAAAGGTCGGCATCCAGAAGGTGTGTGGGCTGGATAGTAGGTTGGTTGGGTTGAGCTGGGCTTCAATGCCCATCGACACGTGCGAGAGCTAAACAGGATGTGGGACAGACTTGACAAGCCTGCAGTGCATACTGGCAAGCATGGGAACCAAGGTAGGGGGCAGAACTGGTGGGGGTTATGGGGAGTCGCCCCAACCAGGCTATAGCTCCAACTGGTTTGAGTGAGGACCGAGTATGAAGTGGGCAGGATCCAACTGGACTACAACACCCGTTGGTTCACGAGGAAGACAGGGCTGGAAACAGAACGAACCCAGCAATCCCAGTGACCAGCATGAGCATAAGCTGATTGGTGTGACGGACAGTGTCGGACTCAGTACTGGCAAACTCGCGCAAGAATCAGGCCTGGGATCATCTCAGATGAAGTTTCTTTGGAGATCCCTCCAACTGAACTGTTGATCTTAGAACCCCAACCATGAAGAGACTGTCTGCCAGTGGATTCTGAATAGGGTTCATTGCGATTGGAACAGAGAGATTGGCAGCAATCCAGAACTGATGAACTATCAAAACTGTATGAGCAGGACCCTCAGAGCGCGCCTCCCATTGGGGATCTGGGATGGGTGGGAGGTTGGGTGGGGCTTTTCCCTTTGTTTTTTTCCCTGACCCCAGATATAGGGTAAAATAATATTGATGTGGAAACAATGGTATTACCCACTTTCACCCTATAGCCTTTGACACTTTGTTCCCTAATCAACTAAGTAAGATTATTAAAAAATAATTTAAAAAAAAAAGGTTGGCATCTTCAGCAAATGGGACAATCGGATAGCAGCTTGCAGGAATAAGAAAGAAGATCCCCACCTGTCACCTTGTAAAAAACATCAGCTCTGACTGGATAAAGGACCTAAATCTGCATGCAGAATCCATCAAGCTAACAGAGGAAAACATAGGAAGCACTCTGCAAAGTATGGGCACTGGTAAAGACTTAGAAAAGTCACTGAAAGCACAGGCAGTCAAAGCCAAAATAAACAAAGGGACTACATCAAACCAAGCTTCTGTACAACAAAACAAATGATCATCCAAATTCCAAGAAAGCAGAGTTTTGCCTGATTTACTTCTGGTTTAACTTTATGAATGTAGAACAGCACCTGAAAAATGATACGATATTAAAAATTTTGACTTGTGAATAAATATTTATGAATGAGTTCAATTTCATTTCAAATCTATTTATCACAGAATTTTGAAATGAATATTTGAATGAATTGAACAATTATTTTCAGCAAATTCTTTAAAAGATTTGTTCATTTTTATTGGAAAGGCAGATTTAGAGAGGGAAGGAGGAAAGAGAGAAAGATCTGCCCACTGGGCCACTCCCCAGGTGGCCGCAATGGCCAGAACTGAGCCATGCTAAAACCAGGAGCCAGAAGCTTCTTATGTGTTTCCCAAACAAGAGCAAGATTTCAAGGTTTTGGGGTATCCTCTACTGCTTTCCTAGGCCACAAGCAGGGAACCAAGTGGGAAGTGGAGTAACTAGGATACGAACCAGTGCCCATATGGGATTCTGTTGCATGGAAGGCGAGGATTTGGTCATTAGGCTATTGTGCTGGGATCCTTGGCAAAATTTTAAAGATCCTTCTAAAGAGAGCTATCAGGCCAAGGAAGACTGGCTATGTTGAATAATATGCTAGTAGATATGATAAATGACGTATTTGAGAAGTTTTAAATATGGCTGTGTGTTTAGCTTCACCATCAGTCATGAAAATATTTCTGATGTAAGGACTATTCCTTTAACCTAGACTCTAAGAGCATCTACTGCCAACAAGCAGCCTACACTTCCTAGGAGTGAGAGATATTCATGTTGGAGGGTGGCACTGTGGTGCAGTGGAAGACACCACCTATCATACCAGCATCCCACAGGAGCAACTGGTCTGAATCCTGGTTGCTCCACTTCTCCTCCAGCTCTCTATTTATATGCCTGGGAAGCTACTTGGGCTCATGTCATCTATTACAGGAGACCTAGATGGAGTTCCAGGCTCCTGGCTTCTGTCTAGTTCAGCTCTGACCACTCTGGTGGTTTGTGGGGGGTGAAACAGTAAATGGAGGATCTCCCTTCTCTTGCAGGCCTGCTCTTCTCCCCTCAACTCTGTCCCTCTACTTCTATCTTTCAAAAAGAGTAAGTAAATCTTTAAAAAGATTCTAGACATTGTATGTCACTTGCATGTGGGCATTTCATTTTATATAAGGATAAATTAGTGCAAAATGACTACTTCATCTTTCACAACTACATTACCAAAAAGAAACAAACAAAAAAACAGGAAAATAACCTGAATAAGGATAGCAGCCTTCTTCCTCTGTTCTTGGGTATCCACAGTATTTTTTCTTTTTTCTTTCTTTAAAACAGTCTGATTCTTGATGTAAGAACTGGGCAGCAGTGCCGTTGTAGCAGTATGAAACTTTGTTGAGAATTTAATCTTTTTGCGCATGATGTAACCACGCCAGTGCGCCTGGATTACTGCAGCTGCCAAACTATTCACAGAAGCAGAGAAAACACAGTTAGGGCACAGGGATGGACAGCTGCCTTTTAAACAAGATCTACATAAAGAACTTTTTACAAATAGGAATAGGTCCTTTTTTTGTTTAGTCTTAAAAAGTAAAAATAGTGTAAGATATTTTTGATTACAAATGAAAGAAATAAAGGGATTTTCCTGTGAGAGATCTTCTGTGAGCTTAATTGGCTTTCCTTTATATGTCAATCAATTTTTTTCACGTGCACATTTAAGGATCTTTTCCTTATGTTCAATTGAAGAGAGCTTGAAGATCATGTGTCTTGGTGAAGAACGCTTTTGGTCAAGCCTGTTGGGAGTTCTGTGCCCCTCCTGGATCTTGTTTTCCAATTCTTCCTCTAGATTAGGGAAATTTTCCTTTATTATTTCATTAAATACATTTGCAAACTCAGCTTCTCTTTCTGCACCTTCTGGGACTCCCATAACTCTTATATTTAGCCTCTTAATAGTGTCTTTCAATTCTTGAATACTTTTTTTGGCCTGATCCAGCTCCGCTTCCAGCTTTTTGTTTGCTTCCCCCTGATGACAGGAAATACCTTCCAATTCTGAGATTCTTTCTTCTGCTTGCTTCATTCTGTTTTGGAGACTCTCCACTGTACTCTTAATTTGCTCCACTGTGTTCTAGATTTCTGATATACCAGCCTTGATTTGCTTTATTGCTTCCTTAAATTCTTTGAACTCTTGCATGAGCTTTTCATTGTTGATCAGAATCTACAGGCAAGAAGAGAATGGAGTGACATATTCCAGATTCTAAAAGAAAAAAATTTTCGGCCCAGGATAACATATCCAGCAAAGCTTTCTTTCGTCTTTGAAAATGAAATAAAATTCTTCCACAGTAAAGAAAAGCTAAAGGAATTTGCCTCTTCCAAACCTGCCCTACAAATGATACTTAAAGATGTTCTCTTGACAGAGAAGAAGAATAGCACCTATCAAAACCAAAGGCAAACAGGAAGAACATCCCACTAAAATGACAACAGAAGACTAAACCAATGAACAACCCAAATGCTAAAATGACAGGACCAAAGTACCACCCATGCATATTAAACCCTGAATGTAAATGGCTTAAACTCAATCAAACATCATAGAGTACTAGACTGGATTAAAAATCAAAACCCATCTGTTTATTGTCTGGAGGAGACACACTTCAACAAAGATCAGTAGAAACAATATCACATGGGTTTTGTTGTTTTCTGTCAGTTTCATCTCTTCAAAACACTTCCTTCTGATTAAATCATTCAATGACTCGTAGATCATGCAGTGGCATCATTTTCTTCAAGAAAGTTCTTGATTTTCATTTCTTCAGCTACGCATTAGTTATTTAATAGCATGTTATTTAACTTTTTGGTGTTGTTAATTTCTTTTTGCTCCCGGATATTGATTATGTTTTGTTGCTTTTCATTTAAGGGGATGTATAGTAGCTGTGTAATGGAGACTGTCATATCTAGTAACATGTCATTTAACTTCAGGCATTGTAAATTTCTATTTTTCTTTTCATTGTTGATTTTGTATCACGACTTTTCATTTAAGGGGATGTACAGTAGTTGCGTAATGGAGACTGTCATATCTAGTAACATGTCATTTAACTTCATGGCATTGTAAATTTCTTCTTTTCTTTCTATGGTTGATTTTGAATCATGACTTTTCATTTAAGGGGATGTACAGTAGCTGTGAAATGGAGACTAACATCCAGATGTGAGGATGTAGTATGGTATGCATTTCTGCTTCCAGACAAAGATGGACTTACGATGAAACTATTAACTATATCTTGACAATAGGATTCTGGACTCTCTGCCATTGTCTAGGCCCGCAATGATGGATATATGACTGAGTATGAAGAACTATATGTTAGAAATGATATAGAGGAACTGGGGGGGGGGGACTGGGGAGGGGATAAGGGAATATGAAACTGTATTATAAAATAATAACAATAATAATAAAATGTATTAAAAAACACACACAAAAAAAGAAATAAAGGGATTGATACGAGTACAGGGGCATTTCATTTGTTAATTTTAAAAAATGCTTATTAATTTATTTTTATTTGGAAGTCAGAGGATGAAAAACAGAGAGTGCCAGTGTATTGATTCACTCCCCAAATGCTATGAGCAGGGGTGGGTCCGGGCAAAGCTAGGAGGCCAGATTCCATCTCTCATGTGTGTGCAGGAACTCAAGACATCACCTGCTGACTTTCTGAACATTCATTAGCGGAAGTTGGAAAACAGGCGCGGGTTAGCCAGCGCTGCAACCAGGCATTCAGGCAGTGGGCTTCGCAAGGGACAGCTGACTGCCACAACACCTACTCCTACTCCTCAACGGGTTCTTTTAAAAAGGGATGTATTACAGATACTTGTGTCACACTAAGAACATACAGGTTCAGAAAGAGGAGAAAATGGCGATGCAGAAGAAAGAGCACCAAAGTAGGAGCCAATGTTGATTTGACAAGAAAGGGTAAGATTCTGCCAATGTGGAGAAATAAGCGTTGAGGAATAAGAGGTAGGAAGAAGAACCCCACTACGCACTAAATAGTTCCACCTTCTTCCTTGCCCATGGGAAAATATTTAAGTAATGCTGTTACAAGTCCTATAATAAATTCTAGCTTTTTTTTTTTGGTCACAGTTCTTTGTCAATTTTAGGAACTGAATCATCAATACTATGTGTTTTCTGTATTCCCTAGACTGTTTTAGTAACATTAGGAAATTTTGAATAAAAGCAGATATTTATTACAAACAGGTGCTCAGTGTTTTTAATCATATCTCTTCCTAGTTGGAAATATTTAGCTTTCTCCACACAGCTTATCATAGAAATATTATTAAGGTACAGACTATAGTCAAAGTGCTAAATATTTTTCTCTTAAATTCTTCAAAATTACTTAAAATATGTATGGAATAGAATGGATTCTTGGATTATGGCTATTTTCAAGGTTCCTTTGAAACAATTAACAGTTCTATAATTTCTAAAATCAACATGTCTTCAATATTTTTGGTTATGTATAGAAAGGTGAAATTAGTGGCTAAAACTTCTGGTATACTATGAACTATTTACACTTCTAACATTTGGAAACATATTTACATTCCAAGAAGTTATCTCCGCCTCCTTTGCTGAACAGAATTTCATAAATTTTGCTATGGATGTAATTTAATTTGATCAGGTAGTCATCCATTCATCACTTACACTTTGAACAAAAATTGAGTAGGGTATTTCTAGACAATGTAATACGTACTATGAGTGACAACAAAAAAAAAATCAGAAAACACACTTGCAATATGTAAGTCATAAACAATGAAAAGTTTCTAAGGAAACATTTAACCGAGGACAGTATTTACATTTTTCTTCAGATACATACAAGTTTTACCAGCTGTAATTGCAAATCTTTTTAACCTTCATTCAATACATGAAGTCCTCATTGCAACATGGTAAAAATTATCCAAAGGAAACAAA
This sequence comes from Ochotona princeps, assembly GCF_030435755.1. Lineage (NCBI taxonomy): Eukaryota > Metazoa > Chordata > Mammalia > Lagomorpha > Ochotonidae > Ochotona > Ochotona princeps. Next base: position 36,894,719 of record NC_080846.1, on the reverse strand, counting down.
AACAAAAGGTAGAAGAGGGATATTTTCTCTCTTTTTAAAAAATACTTATTTATTTTTATTGGAAAGCCAGACATACAGAGAGGAGGAGAGACAGAGAGGAAGATCTTCTGTCCGATGACTTACTCCTCAAGTGGCCACAGCGATTAGAGTTGAGCCAATCAGAAGCCAGGAGCCAGGAGCATCTTCTGGGTCTCCTACACAGGTGCAGGGTCCCAAGGCTTTGGGCTGTACTTGATTGCTTTCCCAGGCCAAAAGCAGGGTGCTGGATGGGAAGCAGGGCTGCTGGGGTCAGAACCAGCACCCATATGGGATCCTGGCACCTTCAAGGTGAGGACTTTAGTCACTAGGCTACCACAGCAGGCCAAGAAGAGGATATTTTCTTTACTGAAACTGACATATGGGCTATTTTTACTTCACTGATAATAGGTAAAGAAGCTACTTTGGGCTTTCCCAGATGTAGGACATGCTCTGGTTTGAAGAAGGAAACAGCTCTTATCATCATAATTCTTATCTTTTCTTTCCTAAGAATCATAAGGAGAAAAGGGTCTAACGCATACCAACATATGTAAATCATGCTTAGGAAATATACACAACTGATAGTGAATCTTCCTGGATTACACAGTTCAGCAAGTATATAATACATTATCATCTCCTTTTTTCTTTTAATCTCTATATTTCAATTATTCATTTTTTATCACTATTTCGCTACTTTGTTTATCATTGATTACGAAGCTCTAAGTACCACTTTTATATAAATCAATAGGCATTGCCAATTTGGAACAAAAGCAATTAGATAAGCTTGTAACATGTATATTGGAAAATACGAATGCCATTTTTATAAACATTGAGAAATTAGCATTGGGAAATATATGTCAATTTCAACATTCAAACTAACAGCTACAAGAAAAGAAATCGTTGCTTACACTAACAGTTACTGAAAGAAGGAACACTGGTAAAAGCAAGGTTAGCTACTGCCATGTTCCGTTCTATTCAGCACCTTCATTACAGGAGAAATTAAATCTAGCCACTTTCTCTTCTGTTGGTTTGATAGAGGTCAGAACGTAAAAAGCAATGGAAGTTCACAGGCCAAATAAACACCAACCTTTCTGGTATAATAAACAATTAAAACCAGCCTGTTGGCTTTCTAGAAGCGTTAATAGTTGCAAGGGGTTTATATGCTAAGTCACAGAGAAAATTGCCCTACCTTACAAAGCTGTAACTAAAATAAAATCGCAGCATATACCTACAAAAACTTTTACATATGCCTATTTAAATGGTCACAATTCAATAAGCACATAAATACCATGTACAATGATATATCTAAGAAAGTTAAATTCTGATTTTTCAGCCTTTTGCTTTCTCTATGTTAAAATGTAAAAATCTGTATTTCTCTTTAACTCCTTTTTTGATTAGAAATTAGAAGACAGAAAAATAATTTCTAATTTGCTCATTTTAAATTGTCATAGAAAATAAGTCAGAGCCTGCCAAAATTTAACTCAGTGAATCTGTACTGTTACTAAAGCTTTGTGCACGTCATGAAAATAAAGTTAAAGGAACTGATATGAAATAGAATTGTGATCTAAATGTCCTTACAATTTATTATCTGATGCCACGGGCTAAAATTTTTCCATCAAAAATAGTAGTATTGGGGCCCAGTGCGGTAACCTAGTGGCTAAAGTCCCTTTCTTGCATGTGCTGGGAACCCATATGGGTGCCGGTTTGTGTCCTAGTTGCCCCCCTTCCCATCCAGCACCCTGCTTGTGGCCTGGGAAAGCAGTGGAGGACGGCCCAAAGCCATGGGACCCTGTACTGGCATGGGAGACCCAAAAGAAGCTCCTGGCTCCTGGATTTAGATTGGCTCAGCTCTGACCATTGCAGCTACCTGGGGAGTGAATCAGTGGATGGAAGATCTTCCTCTTAGTCTCTCCTCTCCTCTGTATATTTGACTTTCGAATAAAACTAAACAAGGGTTCAAAAACTGTTTAAAAAATAGTAACATCTGTATTTTGAAAATAATTTCAATGAACTTAAAAGCTGAATTACCTTTTTCACCCTATTTTTTAAATAAATTTTTCCTGTGTTACTGCATCACCTAAATAGTGGATCAAACCAATAAACTAAATTCTCATGAAAGGTTAAACAAAAAAGCAAACATCACATCTGTAATAACAGAATGATTTACAAGTCTCACTTTTTTTCGCTGTGCATGCGATCTTGGCGATTCGTCAGCAGAGAATGTGCCGTAACTGTTTCTGTGAATGGGCCTCTTTCGGTGGGGATATTGCTTGGTTCACTGTCTTCTCTCTTCCGGCCTACTAATTCCTCCTGATTTCTTCGTGCCATATCTTCACATATAGAGGAGATGCTGATTATGGAGTGGCTAGAGTCGGAGTTCATCCATCTCACAGAAATATCATGTGCGTCAGATTCATGTTTGCCTGCACAAGAGCAGGGGGCTGTATTCTGCAGTGTGCTGTCACTGTGTGAAGGGGCCAAATGGCTTTGCAGGTCTTCTGTGGTCTCCCTCTGGGTGATATTTAAATCCCCGTGTTCATGCGCAAACCGATACTCAGTACTAAGTGTCATCAGCTTCTTAAAATAATGACACAGACTTTCTGCAGCATCCAAGGTAAGTACGTTTCTGAAAATGTAAGTGGAGAGGATATTTTGTTGATATAAAGTATATCAGTGAATATTAAATCTTGTATAGATTTAATTTTTTTCTGTATGGCCTAAAAGGAACATTAAATGTTGGTATAACATTCAGTATAAATGATTTCCACTTAAAAAAAGTATCATTTATAACAAAATTTGAAAGTATTTGCTCAGTTAATTTAGACCTGTCTGTCCAGACAAAACGTCTGGAAGTTTTAGGAGCATTTTTATTCTAGGTATTTTTGGTACAAATGAATGAGAAAAATCCAAGCTTTTATTACCATAAACATGAGAAATCATGACTGCCTAAATTTGGAAAAGTTATTTATGCAATGAAGTAAAAATTGCATTTTATATTGACTTTTGCCACACAAAATATTTGTATTGGACTTTTAAACAAAGAATATATATTATGGGAAAGTTGCTTCACTTTTCTCTGGAAAAATCATGCACTTCAATGAGAATTCAAGCATTTTAAAGCACAAATGTTCAACAACTGCTGCTGGATTTATGTATTTTGGTTGTCATAATTTAATCAAATTTTCACTTTTCATAGATGTGAACCTCTAGCGAACAATGGTAATTCACTTTGAACTTCTAAAATCCTCAGTATGCTACATTTTATGCATCTTCCTTCATTTCTGCTTTATTATTTCTTAACTGTATTAAGAATTCTAATGTTATAATTTTAATTAAAACATCTTAATTTACATTCTCCATGCATTATATAAAATCTAAATGTTTTCCCAACACAATGAAATCAATAAGAAGTATTAAAAATCTAGGCATGGGGGCTGGTGCAGTGGCATAGCACATTCATGCTCCAGCTACGATGAATGTCAGCATCCTAAATGGGCACCGGTTTGCGTCCTGGCTGTTTCACTTCCAATACAGCTGACTAGCTGTTGTCTGGGAAAGCAGCAGAGGATGGCTCAATTCTTTGAGAACCCATAATCATGTGGAAGACACCGAAGGAATTCCTGGCTCCTGGGTCAGATCAGCTCTGCTCCAGCTCTTGTGTCTATTTGGGGGAACAAATCAGTGGATGGAAAAGCTCCCTCCCTGTCTCTCCTCTTCTCTGTATATCTGCCCTTCCAATAAAAACAAATAAATCCTAAGCTATATATTACCACATATATTCAAGGAACTATCAGAAGATATACTCAAAGAAAACATACACACTTTTAGTATTTTAAAGTACATATTTATCTTTAAAAGCTATTCTTAAAGATACAATGTGTGTTATAAAACTTGCTTACATAGTAATCATAGTTATCCATTCTTATGTGAAGTTGCATTCTTTTACAACAAAGTATTGTCCACCAAAGTTTTTGACTAAATTTTGACTGATGGAGTGAATATTTCCTTCTTATCTTGAAGCTACCCTCCTGTTTCTTTTATTTAGTGTGATAGTTTAGCACTTAAACATTTTACAGTGTATTTAAAATACCTAATAACTTATTCAAAAGAATAGAAACATGTTGCCAAATTGTTAAAGTCAAATATCGTCCATAGATTTTATCTCAAAAAGCATAACTGTGCTGATCAGAATGCTTTACAAATACGTGCACACATTGCATTACTAATCTTAGGTAAGGAAGAATATAATAACCATCTTACTTACTTACCCTTTTTCTGTGTTATGGCTTTGATTCAGTAGGTTGAATTGTTCAATTTGAGACTGACAAAGTGCTAGGAAACACCATAATTGTAGTTCACGTTTGTCTTGAGGGTGATTTTCTGTATAACAGCTTAGCAGATCACCATTGAGGATTCTTAGAGAAGGTAATACTTTAAGGACAGAGTGTCTATAAAAAAGGGGGAGGGGGAAAGTAAAAGTCATTCTGATGGAAGGAGGATATATATAAAATAACCATGCACCTATCACTCAAATTTAAAGAGCACAGAGTGAGTATCTGGGAAAACACACTAAAACTGTTGAGAAGGTAACACTGCTGATTCAATTTTGCTAAATATTAATGACATCATAAACAAAGCAAGTTTTAGAATTTTTGACAAACATATAACTTTCTAAAATGGAAATATGTGATTCAAACACAGAAGCTGAAGTTAGAATTGGGAGCATAAAAAGCTACATCATGCAAAAAATAAGAACATTGTGAATATTACTTTAAAAATAATTATATTATTATATTCCTGTTTCTACTGTCAACCATCTTACTGAAAGTTGCTGTTTATTTCTGAGATAGAGGTGAAATCTGTCTTTCCAAGTTAAGCATAGTGAGAAGGATTAAAACAGAAGAGGTAGCAATTTATCCTAGTTTTTAAGATCTGAATCATTTAAAATTATTATTTTCCCCTGGATCCTATTAAGGATCATACTAAAATTCAAGTGTGAGAAAAATGTCTTTATGATAATTAGTATTATAATAAATCATGTCATGCCACAAGATAGTCCCAACAAGGGCAACTCCTTAAAAGTACTCCTTATACCTTTCTAGGCAAGGAAGACTGTAGGTTTTCATTCACAAAACTGCTAATCATGGAGACAGAGTTGATTCACTGAATAACCACAACTGATTATAAGAGTTACCTTGGGGAAAACTACAAAACTATGAAAGACATCAAAGAAAAGCTAAATAAACGAGTGATGTCCCATGTTCACGAAAGGAAGAATATGGTATGGTCAAGATACCAGTTCTTTCCAAACAAGCTACAGATTGAATTCCAGTCAAAATCCAAGAAAATAGGTTACATGTATCAGCAAACTGTGAAGTGTACACACACACACACACAATTTACACACAGACACACACGTGTGAAAGACCAAGAACAGCCAATACGACGCTGAAGAAGAGACAGAAGATTGATACTATCTACATTTAAGACTGAGAGTAAAGCTACCAAAATCAGGACAAGATGCCTTCCAGTAGATAGACAGGTAAGTCACACTGTGGTACAACTGACAGTGGGATATTATTACATAGCAAAAAGACATAACTTATGACCACAAGAAAAGACATGCAGTAAACTTAAGTCCATAATATTAAGTGAAAGAAGCCAATCTAAAAAGGCTACCATGCTATTTGATTTCAACTGTATGATGTCCTGGACAAATCAAACTACGGAAACAGTATAATTACTTGTCATCATGGGCTGTTAGGAGGAGGAAAAAGTGGAAATAGGGAGCACAAAATTTTAAAATTGTAAAATTATTCTGTATCACATAATAGTGATTGATAAATCATATCATCCATTGTAAAACGTCAGAGAATGTACAATATCAAGAATATACCTTGGTCCCCATATGGTAGCCTAGTGGCTAAAGTACACACCTTGCATATGTCAGGATCCTTATATGGGTGCCGGTTCGTATCCTGGCTACTCCACTTTCATTTAGCTCCCTACCTGTGGCCTGGAAAAGCAATAGAGGACAGCCCAGAGCCTTGGGACACTTGCACCCACACTGGAAGACTAGGAAGAAGTTCCTGACTTTGGATCTGTTCATTTCCAGTCCTTCAGGCCATCTGGCGAGTGAACCAATGGATGGAAGATCTCTCTCTCTCTCTATCCTTCTCTCTGTAAATCCAACTTTCCAATAAAAATAAATAAATCTTTAAATAAGAAAAATACACCCTAATGTAGACTAAGGGCTTTGGGTGACAAAGATAAAGTCTTGTAACTTCCTTGATCGTAACAAGTATGTTTCTGCAAAGATGGACTCCCAGTGAAATGTTTAAAGATGTCCTGATAGTAGGATGCTGGACTCTCCAACATTGACAATGCCTACATTGTTGGGAGATGCTTCAATGGCAGGATGATGGACTTATGACTGCTCATGAAAGACACCTATTGTTACACTAGAGGGGAAATCAGTGGGGAGGGGAAGGAACTTGCAGAGAGGGACAGGAAATCCCAATACCTATTAAATTGTGTCATAAAAAAAGAACAAACAAAAAAGAGCAATATAAAACATAAATAAACAGTCTACGTTTGTGTGGTGCAGGATACAGATAGTGCAGCTGATGAAACGCAGTGAGAACTCTGCATTTACTGTTTCATGTCATTACAATGTTATTACTCTAATACTAAACCTTAATAATTAAAAAAAGAAACATTTCCTAAACAATAAATGAGGTGAGTAAAAATGATAGTAAGTCTTAAGAAGGAGAAATCCAGATAGAATCTAGTTATTCTTTGTATGTAGACTACTCAGCCTATCGAACATATCCATTTAAACACAGTTGTTAAATATAAATTTCATGTTTTCTTTTAAAGAAAGAAGTGGCCTATGATGTTAATTCTTAGGGCAAGCAGGGTAATTATGCTTGTGTATGTCTAGGTATAATATTGACAGTTGGGATTCTAAAACATATCAAAAGTTGATAATGCATAAATGTCCAACGAGCATAAGGAAGATGATGCTCTGACTCCATAGCTGGCCTTATTTCTTCATACATACTTTCCTAAATTGTAAGTGAGCTAGCATGAAGTCTTCAAGAAAAAGATATAAACAGTCTTTGAGACAAACTCTTTTAGTCCCTAGTAACTGTCTGATGCCTGGTCTCCAGAATAGAAGATCATACAGGCAGAAGGAACAAGGTATGCAAAAGAGATGTGCTGCTCTTTGAAACAGGAGTTAAGATGGATTTCTTTTCCTATAGCACACTAATTTTCATTTAAACAACAGTTATTGAACCCAAAAAACTTTTCATCAGACATGATCCTGTGTCCTCAGTGGTGGTACAGGTACAATAATAGGAAGATCTTCTTTTTAAAGATTATGCTTATTTGAAAGGCAGAGTTAAAGAAAATGGTGAGACACAGAAAGAGGTCTTCCATTCAAAGGAGACCTTCTTCTACAGCTATCTCAGCTACAGTTTAAAAAACAGAGCACTTCCAGGGGAACAAAGCATCCACATTTTTATCACCAATGTTGAGATAAGCAAGCAATCAGATTTGTCTGTCTGTATGTATATGTGCATGTATGTATGTGTGTGTATGTATGTATATATGTGTGAATGTGCTTATGTATCTATCTAGCTATCTATCTGAAAAGGTAGTGTTAGAGAATGGAAGGGAAAGAGATATACTTATATGATGGTTCACTCAGTCCCAAATGGCCACAATCAACAGGACAAGCCACGTGCCTGGAATTCCATCTGGGTTTCCCATGTAGGTTCAGGGGCCCAAGCACTCAAGGTTATCTTCTGCTGCTTTCCCAGGTGCATTAGCAAGAAGACTGATCAGTAATACAGCAGCCAAAACTAAAACAAGCAACCACATGGAATGCTAGCATTGCAAGCGGCAGCTTCATCCACGGCATCACAATGATGGTCCTTTAGATCTCATTCTGAATACATGAAGAGGTTTCCACAAAAGAGAAACTGTGCTCTGTCTACATCATGACAACCACAACAAAGTCAAACATAACAATTTCTCTTTTGTTTTAAAAAATTTATTCATTTCTTCACATAAAGTGAACAATTTTTATATATTTCACAATACAGATTTAGAAACATGTAATATTTTCCATCCTACCTTCCCTCCTCCTTTCTTATTTCTCTTCTTTCAATTTTTTTTACAATGGAATACTTTCATTTTGCCCCACAATTAGGAGGCAACACTACATTAAGTAAACATATTAGCATATAGCAGGCAGGAAACTAAAAACAAACAAATCCCACTCCTCCAGAGGGTAGACAAAGGTGGTAAAAAAAATAAATAAAATCCCAGAATACAATTTGCACAAATTAAATTTTTGTTTTGTTTTTTTGTTTGTTTTTTGTGCTTGGCCAGGTGTGATGGCTTAGTGGCTAAATCTTCACCTTGTACACACAGGGATCCCATATGGGCGCTGCTTCCTGTCTCGGCTGTTCCATTTCCCATCCAGTTCCCTGCCTGTGGCCTGAAAAGCAGTAGAAGATGGCCCAATACCTTGGGACCTGCACCCACGTGGGAAACTTAGAAGAGGTCCCTGGCTCATGGCTTTAGAACAGCTCAGCTCTGACAGCTGCAGACACTTGAGGAGTGAACCAGGAGATGAAATGTATTTTTCTGTCTTTCCTTCTCCCTGTAAATCTGCCTTTCCAATAAGAAAAAGTAAAAAACAAAATTGTACTCTGTGTATACATAAAAATTAATTTTAAAAAGAATACCTTTTAAATATTAATTTAGTATTTTTTGATACAGTTCCATAGGCTCAGGAACTCCCCTTCCCTCCTCCTGAAATCCTGTCCCCAACACTGATTTCCCCTATTTCGTTACAATAGTATAGTCCTTCAGTCATAAGTCCATAATCCAGCTATTTAAGTGTACCCTGACATTGCAGGCATGAACAATGGCACAGAGTCCAGCATCCTATTGTCAATATATACTTAGCAGTTTCATTGGGAGTCCATCTTTGATCTGAAAGTAGAGATGCATACTGCACTGTATCTTCATATCTGTATGTAACAGTCGATTAGTTACAATACATCCCCTTAAATAAAAAGCCATAAAACAAAATCAACAAGTGGAGGAAAAAATAGGTAATTAACAACATGAACCTAAATAACATGGCATGCTATTGAATGACCAAGGTGTTGCTTTACAAATGAAAATGAAAATATAAAACATTCTTGAAGCAAATAATGCTACTGTGTGACTTATGAATCAGTGGGGAAATTAATAAGACAAAATGTATTAAATGAATGAAAATAAAAACAAAAATATCAAACTCCTTGAGATGTAGCAAAAACAGTGTTAAAAAGGTTATTCATCTTGTATTGTTCATGAAGTTTGCCTTATATCAGAGAGAACATAGGATTTTTGTAATTTGGGGACTGATTTATTTCACTGAGCATAACTGTCTTAAAGATATTCTATGGTAGGAATCTAATCTGGCAGTGGCTAAATTGTCCCTTGGCATGCCCACAGCCCATATTGTAGTCCCACTGTGGGAGTTTAGTTCCATTTGTAACCCAACTTCCTATTAAAGTACACTCTGGAGAAGGCAGAAGATAATGGCTCAAATATTTGGGTCTCTGCCACCCATTAAAGAGTCCTTGATTGAGTTCCAGCTTCTGATTTTGGTGTGGTCCAGGCCTGGCTGTTGTGGGCATTTGGGGAATGAACCACCAGTTGAAAAATCTCTGTCTCTGCTTGTTTTCTCTCCCTTTCTCTCAAATATATACATAAAATGGTGGTCTTCTGTTGTACCAACAACTTCTGGGGAAGACTGTATGTTAAAACTATTTCCCCACCAATATGCACTCGAAAGCAGAAACACTAAAATGGATTAGCATTAAAGCGAAGCCTTTAAAAGCAATATCAAGCTCTAAAAATTGATAGATTATTTAGGAAATCAGTGGGGGGAAGGTTGGGGGGGAGAAATCCAAGAGTCTATGGTACTGTATGATAACAGAATTTTTTTTAAAAAAGAGAGGACAAAGGACAGAATCATAAGGAATAGAAATATATTGTATTTGAGGAAAAGAGCTTGCTCACAACAAGTGGAAAAGGAGTAGCCCTAGGAGATCTGGGAAGCCAGAAGAGCATGTTGGCCATGAACGCTGAAAGTATCTAAAACAGGACTGTAATGTTTTCACTGGTTGTAGGAATAAGGAAGTTCATAAGATAGCTTGAATTCTGTTATTTTCACTAGGAAATGAGATATATATTCTTTCCTTTGTATCTAGGTGAACTGGTTTAGACTGTGTCAATCAATAAAATTTGTCAGAAATGAGATGAAAACAAAATCAAGACAAAAAACGCATTTATGATGCTAGCTTGTAGTATCTCTTGTAGTAACATCAGAATAATATGTCCAAGTAAAATACAATTACCATGAGATAGTGTTATAACAAAACAAAATTATTTGTTTACTGGTTGACACTGAGGTTTTTTTACATAAATGGTCAGAAAGTTTCCTAGATTGTATTCCTGGAACACTGAATTTGGGGATTGTGTATTGACTATATGTCCTATGCAAAAATGATTTATGACAAAATGAAGAAACATATTAGTCAAATATCTAATCTCATATAATTCTAGAAGCAAAAATGTAATTATTTCCTTTATCAGATCAGTGGACTAGCAAATATATTTTACAAGAATATTCTCCACATAATACCAAAAAAGAAATAAATCCAATAGTAAATTCATTTCTCATTGTTACAACTGACAATGTGTGCTAGGTGTTCAGAAGAGAACCAATATTAGTCAGTAAGAAAGAGAATCATGATCTTCTTATTAAATATTATATCTTGGATTTGGTCACAGATATACGCATCATTGAGTACAACAGATGAGTGATGGGAAATAATCCTAAAGACATCATTCAACAGGGCTTGTTTTTTAAATTGAGGAAATTTTTGTTATATTTACATTTTTGGTAAAAATGTAGTTTGCTTAAATCTTCAAGACTATAGTATCATGTTAAACTTGGATTTAGAAAACCATCCTCCATCTTGTATTTAATGTTTTACATTATACATTTTCTTCCATAACTTCTTTTTTTTAAAGACAGTCTTCAGGTCTTCACAATAAGTACATGGATTGGCCTTTAGTTAAAAATACAGTTCTATAGGGGCCTAAGATGAATATAGTAGAAAATGCTCTAGCTAATTGATTAATGTTGGAAACAAAGTATAAGAATACTGTGAGTTCCTAGCATGAGTTTTTCCAGCTGGGCTCCTCCCAGTCCAGAGCTGCATCAATATTTCATTTAGTGAAAACTTCCTGGTGAACATTCTGTCACTTAGGATGTACTATTAATCATTAATGAATGAAACAAATTCCCCAAGGAGATTTCAAACAGAACCTATGGATTAACTTTTAAAAACGTGAATTTTTAGTACATCAGTTTTGTCCACATAATTACTAACTAAACTTGAAAGTAAGAAACCAATTGGGAAAAATCTATAACTAATGCCATCATTGGCATCAAGGTGCTATGTATAATTCATTGGAACACATGGTTTAAAGTTTGAGTTGATCTTTTCATTCACAAGTCCACATTTTATAGAGTTGGGTTTTAAATCCTTTAGTTAAACTAATCACTTCTTCGAATAATTAAAGCAATGCCAGGCCAACTGATCTCAGTAAATTTTGGAGCTAATATTTTCATGTTGGGATTACTCTAGCTCAAAAAAATTTTCATTTAAATATAGAAATGAGACAAAGGAAAGACTTATACATGTTGATATTATAAAATTATTCCTTTTCTTTCATCATTATTTTATTATGCATTTTCTTCAGAAACATAAATTTCACAGATATTTTGTGAGAGCAGTTAGATCTGAATTATCTCCATAAATTCCTAACAGATTTATATTAGTATGTTTTATAAGTTAATTTTATTAAATAAAATTAGGAGTTTTTGCTCCAAACAAAACAGTGAAAGATTAATAAATTCACAGCTTGTTTTTCTCATGAAGGTTGTTTCTAGTTGTTGAACCTGATAATGTGTTATATCTTTGGATGGAAAATTAATGTTCTGTTGTCCATACTTAATAGAGATCCCTAAAGAGCCTACTCTAAATCATGAGGCCAACAATAGATTTTTTTAAAATTTCTACCATGTACTTGGGCATATATAGTTACTACAAAAAACAAAGAATTATCTAGAATAAACCATCTGATGTTTTCATTTTAAATAATACCAGCTGTTCTTCCAGTTTTTCATTACTGTAACAAAAGGCCCAATAGTAACTACTTGTCCTTAGCTGCAGACAGGTTGTCTTGTCCTAGGCAAGCATTACACTGATGGGAAAAAACAGCCAGCAGCTGGCAAGCAGACATTCTGGGTCTGATTAATGCCAAATCTGTGTTAACCATGCCAGTATACCAGCATAGTGGCCCAATCTATTTTATCTATTTATTTTGAAGATATGTGGAAAAGACAGAGAATGCCTTGCTGGGAAAGGTCACCCCAGTCCCCAAGTGGAGGGGTGGGAAGAGGGTTACAGAATGCCTGGAGACATGCTGGAGAGGGAGAGGCTGAGGGCATGTTAACAGGTGAGAAGTGACTTTTGTGGGTGTCCATGGACTGGGCCACTGTGCTCACAGGCAGGTGAGTGAGACAGGGAGAGATTGGTGAGGTGAAATTGTGTGGTTGAGAAGGGAAACCTGGGTCAGTCCAAGGCACCTGCACACATATGGGACCTCGGATAGGCCAGGGCATCTCACGCTGTCTGCCAGCACACATGAAAGCTAAGACTTCGTTGGGCTAGGCAGCAGAATCTTCCCACTTGATTCAGGGCAGAGGGTGGGCCATGTCAGCCTGAGCTGCAGCATTCACCAACATGAGAGCTGGATCTGGGGCAGATTCTATAGCGGACTTTTGGGCTTGCCTCTGTGGGACTGCAGCATCCATCAGTTTGTGCCAAGAGCTAGAGGTGGTGACTGGCAAAACCAGGATGGACTTTGGAACTTATCATAAAGACACCTGACACTCTGTGGAGTTGGAGTTGGGAGGAGGTTGGGCTGGACCAAGCTGTAGCACCCAACAGTACAAGCAAATGCCAGGACTAAGGGCAGACCATGCTATTCAGGGCCACCACACCCACCAGCATGCATGAAATCCTGAGTTGGGAGTGGGTAGGGGGACTTGGGAAACTCTTCTACTAGGCCACAACTCCTGCTAGGGAGTACAGCAACTAGTACTGGGCATGGGCCAGGACAGGCAAGTCTGCAGCACTCACCTGCATTTGTGTAGGTTAGGTCTGGGAATAGGCTGGCATGGGCCAGGACACAGCCCCCTCTAACACACAGGAGAGCCAAACAGGGTGTGTGCCACACCTGGCTGGACTAGGCTCAAACACCAGCAAGAGCTGAGACTGTGTGTGGGCCATGCCAGGAGGTTAAAAGCACCTCTTTGGCTTGGAAGGGGCCTTGGAAAGATGTTTTCAACCCTGGTACAACAAAGACAATGATGTCTCAGAGCTTTAATGAACACTCAAGTAACACCCTCTGGGATCCCTAAGGCATCATCAAATTAGTGTCCCCATCACCTAATGTAGTTTGACAGTACCCTGTTCTCACAGGAGAAAAATAAAAACTGAAACATTGGTCCCAACCACGTTCATACCTTGAACCACCCCATCCTATTCAGAGGTTCACATGGACCTGCATCCCTCTCAACTATGCAAACAATATTGAAAAGAAAATTAAATTTTCAAAAAAAAGGTGCAAGGAGAAATATATATACACACACAATGAATTAAAAAGGAATAAACTATAATACAAACAAAAAAGAGAGAGAGAGGACTACATTTGCATAGTGGACCAATATTTTTTTTCACATTGTGATACTGTGCCATATTGATGTAATATACAACCATGGGGGAAACTGCCTGAATGGCACATGGACCTCTGTGTACTATCTTTCCAATAACCTCTGAATCTGATTTGTAAAATAAGAATGTTGTACACGTGGCCAAACATCTGACACAAGCAATTTCAGAGGATTACAAGCTTTAAGAAGGTTATGGGGCAACCTTTAAGAAGAAAGACCCAACATAGAACATTGAAATGAATGATGTCTACAAAATGCAAAACAAAAAAAAGGGGGGCGTGGTGGCTGGTGCAGTGAGAACTACTTGTGAAGTAGAGAGATTTATTTTCGTTCAGTTTTGCAGATTCACATAAAATTAGGTTGTTCCACTTGTTTTGCTCATGATGAGAGTGATGAAACACATACTAAGGAGAGATCACACGGTGCGCTAGGAATCCTAGACAGGAGTTAGCTCCATATCAGGGTTTACCTTAGCCTTTTTGTGAGCATCATCTTGCTGGGCATGCCCTCAATATCCTAAGTACCTATCTCTTAAATATCATAGTTGAAATCACATGTAACCTCTTGGTATCATTAAATCAGGATGTTGAGGTTTCAATGTTCTTCATGATGTCAGAAGCTAAATCCTGTTCGAAATATTGCATTTTTAAATTTTTAGAATATTTATTCTTTGTTAATTTTATACACAATTATTTTGAAGTTTAGGTTTCCAGAAAAAGCTGGAAAAGGAAGGGCAGAATTTAAACATAACTATATTCTTTTAATATAAGACATAAGAATTGAGTCCTAGAAACGAGGATTAGCATTTGCATTTCAGAACCCAAAACAGTATTTTAAACCCTCAGGCATTCTTCGTAGCACAGTTAGTGCAGTAGTGGCTTGTGAGTCCTGGCTGGTTGGCTTCCCATGCAGCTTCCTGCTAATGTGACTGTGAAAGCAGAGAAAAATGCCCCAGGTACTTGGGACCCTGCTACTCATGTGTATGAGACTGGATGAAATTTCTGCTTTCTGGTTTCAATCTAGCCCCAGCAGTTTCAGGCATTCCAAGAGAGTGAGCCAGTGGATTGAATATTTCTCCCTGACTCTCCTTCTCTGTCACTCTGCCTTTCAAATGAATAGACAATAAAATCTAAAATATACAAAGAGCATTTTCAACCCCAACATAAATGAAGCACAGCTGCCAAAACTGAGCAAGTATACCTGGTGGAGAGTCTCCTACACTGCTTATGTTCCAAAGGGGAACTCTCAGCTAGCTGACGAAAGTTCTAAAACCATATTTACATATATATAATTTCCCAAAACTTGCAAGCAAAGCATCCCAAGTTTCTTTAGATTGAGAACTAACCATATTTAAGAATCAAGTGAAAAGGATGGTTCATATATACTATAAATAAAAAAAATATATGGCTTGTTTTCTCCAAAACTCACATAAGTATTAATCTCCAGCTCACTCATGTCCCACTTTCTCTTCTAATCCTGCTCTTCGCTAATGTGTCTGGAAGAGCAGCAGAAAATGGGCAAGTGTGTGGATGACTACTATCCACGTGTGAGGTGTGGATGAAGGTCCAGGTTCTTGTTTAAGCTTGGCCCAGCTCCCAGCTGTGGTGCCCACTGGGGAAGTGAACCTGCAAATGGAAGATCTCTCTACCCATTCTCTTTCTATAACTCCTTCAAATAATTTTTAAAACAAATTTTTATATTATAAATATAAACAATATAGAAATATTCTATTTTATTTTAATATCAATTAAATATTAAGACATCATTAATAGTGATCAAATAGGTACAAATGAGAATAGTGGGAATACTCTCAAAGGGAAAAATGTAATAAATCAGGAGCTAAAAAGGATTGGCCCAACTACTAATATAAGGAGAAAACAAACTATGTAAATTTAAAGAGTATCTAATCCAACAGTATAGCAGAATAAATAATTTAATATCACCTTATCTTGCTAACCTCATAATTTAATAATTTTGGTGAATAAACTTTGATATTTTGAAAAATCGACCTATGCAGACATATCAAACCTAAAACATGCTAATTAATCTCACCTACTTAATTTTTACACTTCACCAAAATGAGCAAATCAGTGTACATGCATTACTATGTACACTCTTTGTGTGTGTGTGTAAAGAAGAATCTGTGTAAAAATTGTGTAAAACAATTTTTGGTAGAAACTAAAACAATTAACAATTTTGGGCTATTTCAACTATTTTATTCTGGCTCTTTATTATGTCTGAACCTCTAATAACTTGCAATATCATTACTTGCTACCTAAACTCCTGCCTCAGTATGCTACTGAAAATATCACTTTTCCCTTTCACATAGCAATCAAAAATCTACTTATAGCTTATTAAAACAAAAAACATATTAAATGTAGCCAGGAGCCCAGAACTTAATCAGGGTCTCCCACATGGGCGGCAAGGGCCAAGTTCTTCAAGCTTCTGGAACTTGGAATGGAGCCAGGGCTCAAATCTAGACACCTAATCAACAACTTAACTGTTGTATAAAACACCTGTTCATGGCTGACATTTTTAGGCGATTGCATGATAGGTGCCACTACAAAATGCTTCCATGTAGTAACCTAGTCCCCACAGACACACAGACACCATTGGTGTTCCCTGAAATTGTTGTTCTCTACATTCCCTGGGTTCTCACACAGTTAGTTTGGCCATAGGACAGGCTGCAGCCAATGGGAAATATGGGATCACCGCCACTTGCAAAAACAGAAGGGTTAAATATCATTAGTGCTTTTCCTATGATCTCTCTCTCAACACAGTCTACTAACTAAAATATTCCAGATGCCTTAGAAATCATATTGCTGCAGACTATAGATTGGAAGAAGCCTGAGAGAGAACTTAAACAAGAAATAAATGCCCGTTTGGTTAAACTGTATAGATTTCTTGGGTTTCTTTGTTTTTGGGTTTTTTGTTGGTTTGTTTGTTTTGGTATCCAGGATAACTCATATTCCATATTGAGGTCAGTAATACTATTATATGTGTTTTACTGATGAATAAACTGGGACACAATAAAGTTAAATCACTAATACAACATCAAACAGCTAATGAGGAACTAGACAGGCATCTGAATGTTATACACACACCTCTCTCACTCTCCTCCTCCTCCCATCTACCCCCCCTTTTTTTTGCTGTTGTTAACTTTTAAGGCAACATGTTTTAGATTTAAACTTCAGTGAAAGGCTTGATACTTCATGAAATAAAAAGCTTAACCAGTAAAAAGCAAAAATGAGCTTAGTTTATTGAGAATACAGACTTTGGCTCACAATAACTGAATAATAGTAAAAAAACACCCCTTTTTCCAAGTATTTAATTTTTCTAGAATACTGTGTTTTACTGTAACTATAACAAAGGACATTCAGCAATGCTTTACCTCCAGTTTATTTCTTGAAGAAGTGGGTTTCCAGTAAGAGATAATTCACGGAGAGAATAGCATGCCTCAAGCGATTTTATAGCACTTGTAAGATCTACAATATATAAAAAGAATCATTATAGTAGAAGTTATCACAAGCAAAAAAAATCATAACTCAAGTGCTGTTTTATTTTCAGTTAAATTTTAAAGGAAAACACTTTTATATCTCCTATAGAACATCAAATGATTTTTAACTGAGATTCTTTCAAGAACACAAAGCTACTTATACTATGTGTTTCTACCATCTAGTAGTTGTTTGAACTCCTTCTTTGCTTGACAACTGAAGTTTAAGACATTAGAAATTTAAATGTCCATAAAGAACTCAGAAAAGCTTTGCCAGATTGTAAATACAGAATGTGAAAAAGCAATATCTAAAATAATAGTATAGATAGTAAACCCAAATATATAGTTTTTAACACAACTACATGACATTATATCCTCAAACAGCAAACAGGTAAAAGAGGTAAATCTAGAGTACAGTTCAGAACAACTTACATTAAAGTACTTTTCTACAGAAGACAACCATAAAACCATTCAATATATAACAAAATTCCTGTTTTTAAGTCTGATGTTGAAAGAAATGAACACACTCAAAGGTGAACATACAAGCTCTCCGAGGTCACAGGCTTCCAAGTTGCAAAGAGCTCCAGAGTCTACTTTGCTGGCCTGTGGAGGTAAAGCTACCACTGAGGCTAGTATTTGTACAGAAGACGTACTTAGAAGAAGCTGTACGGATATGACAGGAAGGCAGCATGGGAAATTGTTATGAAGAAGGATTGTAAGCCCTTGGAGAAGCACTACACGTCACACAGAGTGCACAAGACTGCGAAAGGAGCAGAGACCATCTGCGGCCGGAACAAGGGCTGCAAGTCCAGGCTTGACTTCACACAGCAGTGAGAAGTCCGGCACCAGAGCCGAATGGGCATCTCAGGGACTCAGGTGCTACCCAAAACCATTACACACCAGGCATAACCCCACCCTCTGCGGCAGAGAAATGCACTAAAACTTGGAAATTAAAATGACATGCTCTAAGAATGCTGACAGAAAACAATTATCCACCAGCAAATTGACTTCTACTAGAATAAAATACGCTTTTTACAGTAAGACAACAGTCTACTGACTCAATAAAGAGTTTTATCTACAACGGTCAACACAATAAGATTTATACTAAACTTAGACTATTATGAAGAGAAAAGCATTTAACAGAAGAACATCCCAACATAACCAAGCATAAAACAACATTTTATAAATATGCAAAGGGAATTCAATGATGGAAAAAGTTTATTTAATAAGTGTTGTTAAAACAACTGGACATTCATATAATGAACTCAACCTATAATTTACATCATATATAAAATCAATTTAACATGAATCAGGATTAATTGGAACAAATAAAAGTACAATGCTTTTAAAAGAAAGCATAGGGAGTTTTCCATCTGTGGGTACAAAATATTTATTACAAAGAACATATAATGTAACTATAAAAATAACTATGTAAGATATACTTCAACAAAATTAAACACAACTGTTCATCAAAATACACAATTAAAAATTAACAGGTAAAAGAGCGTGGGGAGAAAATGTTTACACATATATCTGACAAAGATTTTCATATGCATATATAAAAAATCTATAAAGCAATAAAGTGAATGACCAATATTTTGAATGATGAAACAATCAAAGAACACATCAATAAACATGTGCAAATAAGGTAAATACCTTAATCAAGAAATTTTAAATTAAAGCCACAATGAGGTAATACAGCAAAATATTAACATTGTAGAATGGAGCATTTGGAAATTTCATACTTTCCATTGGGTTTGTAAAATATTACAACTTTGGGAAATAAACTCTTAGTTTCTTTGAAAGTTAAACACACACACACACACAGAGCTGTTTTATTTCCTATCAATTTTACTGTAAAACACTTAGGCACGAGAAGTCTAAAAACATCTGCCTAAGAATTACTAAAGGAATGCTATAGTCAGAGTAGCCAGCCTCAAACCTCATTCTAAAGCCTGAGCAACAGGGTGAGTGGATAAACATATTGTGATACATTAATGTAACTTAACAGCAAAAAAAAAAAAAAAGAATAAATACTGACAAAGACAATATGCTGGGATGTCACATGAATAGGGAACAAGGAAAGCTGAGGGCAAAACACACTGAGCACAGAAATTTAAAGCCAAAATCAATCTATGATGACAAAGTCATACTGCGGTTGTGTCTAGAGGTGAGGAATGGAAATGAGAACATTTAGGAAGAGGGTGGCGATGAAGTCAGTTCAGTTCATGAGACTTACATAGCATTTACAAATGAAGTCCGACAGGCTTGTTTACCTACCTTCATTATGGTATTTGTTGAATAGGCAAAATTGCTATTACTTTTGACTATTTATATAATTGAGACATTTGTCTAGGCCTGATATCAAAGTTTAGAAATAATATGATATTAAAAGTAGGAAGCAAAATTTAACTGAATAATTTCAGCATGTAGTATTTTTGTACATATACATTTACAAATGTCATTAACATATATATTCAAAATAACTTCTGTTCATATTTGGAACAGATACTCATAATCCTGCTTTTTTTTTAAAAAAAAGATTGTACATTGCTGTATACTTACCAGAAAGACAATTGTTGCTGAAATCCAGTTTTGCCAAAGAAACCAAATGAAAAAGTGGTGCAAATTTTGTCAAACTGAAATCAAAAATATAAATAAATAAAACCCAGAATTCATAAAAATTTCAAGTTAGATTGTGTGAATATTATCAATATAACAATATAAATATGTACTTACATAAAACCATATGTAATTATGTATACTATAATGAGATATTAACTATTTGCTAAGATGCAGTAATTATAGAACTCTAAGAATTTATAATGGAAGATTTCTATTTATTTTATTGGAAATTATTATAGAATTGCCAATTTCAATCACAAATACAATAGACTTTATACATTTATCAAATAAGTAGTATTTTGTCCTAATTATTTGGCTTTGTTTCAATTTTATCTAAATATACAGAAAGTATGTATTATCTATTTTTTTCCATAGCTTAACTACATTGCTAAATAATTAGGGTAAAAGCAGAAAAATAATCATATCCACTTTTCAACATCATTACCAAGTAGAATTTTTAGTTTTGTCTTTCCACACTAAAATTTTTTTTTGCTTAACAATTTCATATTACAATAAAACCAATCTAAGTGATATAAGGATTCAAAGTTATACAGAGATTAATTACATTGCCCTTAAATTGGAAATACATTAATAGGCAAAAAATGAAATAAAATAATTCACCAACAGAATGAGCTTAAATTTGGCATAAATAACTGATATTTAAAATCAACAATATAAATTATGCACGTTAAAATTCTAATAATGAACTTTCTTCAATATAGGAACTTTTAAAAACTATTTTTAAGCAGCAAATCATCACAACTTTGTATAATCATTTTTAAGACATATTCAGACAAAACACGTAAATTACTTGTAAACTATATACATTACTGAAACAGAATTATAAAGATGGAAAATGAACTTCATTTTCTGTGCCTATTCACTAAGACAAGGCTATGCTTATTCTGTAACTTAATATTTCATAACTGTAGCTATGTGCAGGTCAAAACTAAGCCAGTTTGTCTGAATCTTTAAATAAGGCAAAACCTGATAAAATATGAGTCAATTTTGCTCCAAAATGTTGGAATTCCACAACTATTCAAAATGCACTTCAGCTAATGCAGTATATTTGATTTTTTTAAAAAAAGGAAAAAATGTACTCACTAAGTTGTATTTTTTTCTTATTTTTACACTGTCCCTCCAGTTGTCACCATCCTTCATCTCTATATTTCTACAACCCCCCTGCTAAGATCAAAACAAAACAAAAATAAAACAAAATAGCTTTTTATTCCAGGGTCAGAAGCTCACAGAGTAACACTACAACTGGAAGTCTCATGTATTTGGCAGGAGACTAACCCTTGAAATTGACCTCGACTTCTCTCCTGTATTATTCTGTTCTGTATTAGTAATGAGAATGAAGATACTCCTGATTTAAAAAAAAAAAAACACAGAATATTAAGGCTTGAAAGTATCTCTGCAAATGTTGCCAATCCCTACAACAACATTACTCATATCAAACCTATATAATACTAATAGGTGCCGTATTAGTACTTAGACATACGATATTACTGTTTGTGTAAAACCTGTATAATACCACTTCCTAAAAACAGATTCTAAGTGGAAAATTCCAAGGTAATAAAAGAAACACTGAGAAGGTATTAGCCATGCATTTGTGTTTACACTTCACTATTTTTATGTACAGATAATCACTATTTTTACATAAATGTTACATTTACTGAAGGAAGGAAGGAAAGGAGGGAGTAAGGACTGAGAAGAAGGAAAGGAGAGGAGAAGCACAGAGGTAAGTCAGAGAGCTGGGCGGGAAGAGAGGGATTCAAAGCAGGACAGACTAAACACCTATCAATATATAAACAGTGGATTTGAATTTATGATATTTTCTACTTCTAGACAATTATTACAAGCAATCAACTATTTTCACTTAAACTTTTAAGTGCAAATGTTTATTTACAAACAAGAGAATTCTTATCTGCATTGTTTCTTTCCTCTATTTATACAAAACCTTTGTCCTTCTACTCAAGGGATTTTAAAATACTAACAACTAACGATCAGTTGAGTCCTTTAGCATTTCTTCCACAACAGTTGATGTTTTAAATCAATCACTGATACAGTGACAGGTTATATAAAGATACAAAATTAAAATAATTGATGTTTTTAGAGTTAAATATCCATTAAAAATCCCCTTTGCAAAAAAATTAATCAAACGCTTTTAACCAAACATTTTTTGTAATACCACAGAATTTTGTCTTTTCAGATAACTATGATTTTTTTAAATGCTCCACTGCTTTATGAAATTTTAATCAAGAAAACAGGCTATTCATTCCCTTTTATGACTATTCATTAGGATGGAAGAAACCTAATAGTAGAATCCTCTTTTTAAGCCTCTAGAACTTTTCCTCTCACTGACATTCTGTGTATATTTTTTTTTTCTAAGAAAATTCAAACCAGAATGACAAAGGACATTCGTGAAAACCTAATACTGTTTGACCTTGTCACATTAGCCCTGGGCATTAAAAAGATATAAATTTCAAAGATGACAAAAAGCAAAAGATTTGTACAATGAACAGCCAATGGGGCTGGTTTCCACTGGAAATAGAAAGTCATATGAAGCCAGAGTCTTCCAGTCACAACTCCACTGAGTCAAACTTAAAACAGCTACATGTCCTAATGAAAATTCAAAACAGAAGTTTGGTTTAAACAAATATTTCAAACAATATGTACTAAGTACCAGTCTTTATATGTATTCCATTTATTGAAAAAAAAAACATACGGGTACATAATTCTTTCCTTGTGATAAAAATATCGAAAATCAAGGGAAAATACATGCCATGTAAAGCCCAGACCAATCACAAAACCAAGCAGCACATTTAACAAATGCTTCTCAGGTTTGCCAAATGAGATTAAATAGCTAACATAGGCAACATTGCTTGTTTCATACATGAAGAAAAAGTGAGGCTTAAATTCTGAGGAGAGAGTAGTTCAGCATCAACTTACTGATAAGTTGTAGATTAAAAATTCAAACCCAAATGGGCTGACTCTGCATATTATCAAAATCTGACAAGATTCGTTAGAAGTCAGTGCATATTTAAAGCACAATGTAAGATGAATTAATTCTGAAATTCAAAGTATTTGGCTTGAGACAAGTAATATCTTAAGATTGGTGATCATTTAAAAACTATTTTATGAAGAAATCATTTTAATATTCTATACATCAACTTCCATCCATCAGTTTCCCTGGTGCCATTAGGATTTCTTCCTCCATCCACTCAGAAATATAAGGTTACCTGTGAAAAGAGCTTTGAGAGATCCTGAAAGAACTGCCAAATTATAAGTGATAGCACTATCAGCAATCTCCAAATGGTATACATTAAATAGTGATTATAGTTTCATGTATGGAAAAAAGACCAAGAAACTTTTATCTTAAGATGTTTTCATCTTAAGTTTTTAAGAATATATAACAGCTATTTTTAATATTCCAAAATATCAAACTTACACCAATTTTGAAATCTTGCAAGGCTGGTCAAATAAAATTATAAGTTGGGATAATATGCACTAATTATGTCATAAATGTTTATCAATTATTAAAAGACTAGACTGGTTTGTATAATCTCCGTTATATCAAGATTGATTATGTCATACTGGCAGCCTAAAAAATCTATCAGACAGCATTGCTTTAAAATTTAGAAACAGAATATTTACTTGCTAATTTAAATTGTCCCAAGAAATAAAAACTATTCTTTTACCAAATATATTCATAATTTAAATGTATGAATCTCTTTAAATATTTTAATACTCATTAATATGTTTTGAATCCAGTTCTACAAAATGTGCCTCATGTTAATTCCTGAGTGATCTATTGCACATGGTTAAAACATAGATACTTCATTTTTAAATTACATTTATTACCTGGACAATATTGTGAGAAGTTCCACTGTGTTTAATGGTTTACTAAATTCTTATACAGGGTTTCTTATACAGGGTTTATTTTTAAAATCTGGCTTTTACATCTTCAAACAATTTGAGGCGGATTTTTTAAAATACAGAGCCAGTTTTCAATCATCAAAGTTTCATACGTGGTTGTCAACTCATCTAAGATATACATGCACAAAGTAGGAGCACTATGGTAGAGATTGGGAGATAATTTTGTATGTTTTGGGAAATACTGGAGATACATGTTAAATTGTCTTTTTGCTTGTTTTTATAAGCACTGTCTAATCAAAAGAAACAATTTCTTATTGAAGGTGGATCCTTTTATACCAGTCCACATGCCTCTGAAGAACAAATTAATCTTATTAAACAGGTCTCGATTAAATATTAAGCAGAGAGGAGATACATGCATTCTGCTCCTGTTTTGACTTTAGACAGTTATTTTTTACAATGATCCAGATGTTTGGTGGTCCCAAATGAATTTTGTGGGCCAGGTACATGTTTCAGTTTAATGTTAAGGCTTTTTTTTTTTAAGTGTTACTTTATATCCTTGGGGAAATCAAATTTAAATCCATCTTAACAGTTACAAAAAGACATGCAAGTTGAGAGCAGGTTGAAATTCGTTTTTTTTTCAAGACTTAATAGGTACCAGTTGAGAGCATGAGCCATCCTTCTGAATTAAATTAGGAACCTCCTGTATTTTCTGAATACTATATTCTTTACAAATATAAACAAAACTAACCCGAGAGACTTCAACAACTACAGCTTTGAGAGGAAACAAAATGAGGAGGATATACTGACAACTAAAACTGCTAAATTCCTAAGTTGTGACATTAGATCAATCTTTTAAATTTTTTAAAGTTATCCATGTGATGTATTTACTAATTTTTTTGGATTCATTACCCTTCAATTGCTGGATAAACCCAGTTTTTTTGGTTGTATATAGTCTTTATACATTGATTTCAAGAAAAAAAAAATTCAACTGAACTGATTGCATAAGCAAAGCATGTATTTACCTGTTTTGAGAGATGGTAAGTTTCTGCAGTAAAGGCAGCCAGTATGAAGAAAATGCCTCCACAGTGGAAATGCTGTTATCATCCAAGTGCAATTCTCTTAGAAGAACATGATTGTCCAAGGGTGGGAGCTATATTTAAATTTGACTCATCAGTTCAAAGCATGCAAAACACATTGTCTTTTTTTTTCTCTGATATATATTTTTTTCTTCTTATTGATTGCATTGCATTATGTGACACAGTTTTATAGGCACTGGGATTCCCCCCGCCCCTCCCCAAACCCTCCCCCCATGGTGGATTCCTCCACCTTGTTGCATTACCACAGTTCAAATTCAGTTGAGATTCTTTCATTGCAAGCATTTACCAAGCATAAAGTCCAGCATCTTATTGTCCAGATAAGTTCAACGAAAACACATCGTCTTTTAAGCCAACTAGAAAATACATAGCCCACTACACCTAGTAACAGACTATGATGAGACTTTTAGTAGGAGTAAAATCCCTCTTAATTAATTTCTTAATTTTTAGTATTCCTTCTGAAAGTTATTTTATGATAAAAACAATTAAAATTTTCTCCAGGATAAATTTTCCCACATATTCTGATATCTAATTGAAAATTTATTTGTATTACATTTTAGCATTACAAAAATTGACATTTTAATTCCTTATAAAATATTGTTAACTACTAAACATTTCCTAAATTGAAAAATTTGTGGAAGATTTAAAAGTAAATTGAAAATCAAATGCAGCTGTTTTGCATAAGAACAAGGCAAAATACTCAAAATTGTATTAAAATTCATAGGTGATACTTACATAAAAAGAAACTGCATTAATCACAAATCAAGCAATCCAAACAAGTTACCTCACTTAGGTAATTTCCCCGTAGGTTCAATATTTGGAGCAGCCCACAATTTTCAAGGCCTTCAACATCAGTCAGATGATTGTAAGAGCAATCCAGGTAAATTATGGTGGGTGTGTCACAAAGACCCTTTGTACTAATGAGCTGATTGTGGTCTACAATTAGTTGCTGAAGATTTTTCAAAGATCCTAAACCACCTAGAAGAAAAATTTTCTACTATCATTTGTACATTCTTACTCCAATGTGTGTATTACTTAAACTGATGCCTCAGGAATATCTTTCAGAATAATAAGAATCAGTTAAAGTTGAATAAAATCATATAAAGCATCCACTGGAAACTGAGTTTTATTTTAAAATAATACAAAAAGGAAGAGACAGGATTTTTTAAAAAATACAGCAATTTGCATGTAGAGGAGTTCATCATTTTCATGCCGTTGGAATAGCTACTTCCGATTTTCAAATGAAGTCAACACAATGGGACCAGAATCAATAAAATATTAGTTACTACATCTAAGTGGTTATACAAATCAAAACTGAAGATTTGTTTTAATGAATTATCAGAGTTAGCACTGAAAAGAAAACAGCTAAGGAAGTCTGTAGACATTTCATGGAAGATATTAAAAATATAAAAGTGTGGCACAACAGGTTAAGCTGTCGCTAGCAATGGCACATATCAGAATGTCTAATCTAGCTTGACTCCATGTAGAGCTTTTCATCCATTCCTACCTCATGGCAGAAGCCCTGAACAGCAATGATTATAATGGCATTGGGGGAGTGAACCAGTAAAAGGAACATTCTCTCTCTTCCTCCGTGTGCGTGCGCGCACACATCTGTGTGTCCCTCCCTCCTTCCCTCTCTTTTTTGGTCTGCATTTCAAATAAACAAATGCATCCTTTTTTTTTTAAAGATTTATTTATTTTATTACAAAGTCAGATATACACAGAAGAGGAGAGACAGAGAGGAAGATCTTCCGTCCAATGATTCACTCCCCAAGTGAGCCGCAGTGGGCCGGTACGCGCCGATCCGAAGCCGGGAACCTGGAACCTCTTCCAGGTCTCCCACGCGGGTGCAGGGTCCCAAAGCTTTGGGCCGTCCTCGACTGCTTTCCCAGGCCACAAGCAGGGAGCTGGATGGGAAGTGGAACTACCGGGATTAGAACCGGCGCCCATATGGGATCCCGGGGCGTTCAAGGCAAAGACTTTAGCCGCTAGGCCACGCCACCGGGCCCAACAAATGCATCCTTTTAAAAAGAAAGCGTTCTTTAGATTGCAGATATATATTTTGTGGAGGTTCTACTCTAGAAGTTGAAATAAGCATTTCTGAAAACTGAAAATAAATTTTAAGATGCTGAGTAAGTAAAACATCTTCTATGAGGACCATGCGTACAGGAGTCAGTAGGCCTAAACCTGACTTGTCTTGATGTCAATCTTCTTTCCAAACTCCCATAAATTACTTTTTAAAACTGAATGTTGCAATTGACTTTTTTTTTTAATTGTGTTCATTTATCCTGCTTCGAAGTAACATTTAAAAAAAAACAATGACCAGTGTCAATCATTCACAATTGTGTCTATCCTTTTCCAGGAAGGATTCCTTTGGCTTTTTAAAAAGATTTATTTTACAAGGAAGTGTGACGCAGAGACAAAAGACTGAGAGTGGGGAAAGGAAAACAAAGCAAAGGAAGCAAGAGGGAGAGAGAAAAAGGGATGGAGGAGAGGGAGGCAAGAGGAGAGGAAGGGAAGGAGGAAGGGAAAGGGAGAGGAGGGCGAGAGGGAGGGAGAGAGAAATACCTCTCATTGTTGTTTCAGTCCCCAAATTGCAGCCAACAACTGGGCCTGGTTAAGATTGAAGCCAGAAGCCAGAAACTTGTGCCATCATCTTTGGTCTTCCCTAACACATTACCCCAAATGCTGGATTAGAGGTGAAGGGGCTAGTATTAAACCAGTACTCCAACATGGGATACCGGTGTTGTAAATAGCAGCTTAACTATTAGTGTCCAAAATGCCATCCCATTCTCATGTAAGTATTTTTAAAATCAAAAACAAATTTATTTAATAATGGATGGAAACAGATACCAAAATTGTATAAAGAATATTTGAAATTGATTAATAAATTATCCCAAAATAATTTAGAAATTTCATCCAATATTTCTTTTCTGATAATTTATTATTTACAAAAAGAAAGGGCAGCCTCATGTATCACTATGAAGCATGTAATATTGCCATCATCTCACAAAAACATTTAATTGTTGATGTATATTTTTAAGATTTATTTATTTATATTGGAAAGGCAGATTTAAAGAGAGGAGGAGAAATAGAAAAATCTTCCATCCACTGTTTCAATTCCCAAATGGCGACAATTGAGCAAATTGGCCAGAGCTAAGCCAATCCAAAGCCAGGTACCAGGAGCTTCTTTGGGGTCCACCACGCAGATAGAGAGTCCCAAGGCTCTGGGCCTTCTCTCCTGCTTTCCCAGGGCACAAGCAGGGAGATGGATGTGAAGTGGAACAGCTGAGAAAAGAACCAGTGCCCATATGGAATCCCAGGGCTTTCAAGGGAACATTAGCTAATTGAGTCATCATGCTGGGTCCTAATTATTTATATTTGTAAAAATCAGACACATTTTTAAAACTATAGATACATTTCAAAAGGACATCTATTTCAAAATTGTGGTAACTAATAGCTTGAGACCAAAAAGCAATGAGGCACTACATATCACATTTCAGAAAGGTAAAAGATTTGGCAAAGGAAAATTTAAAGAACAGATTAAACGAAAGAAAAACTGAGACCAAAAAAGGCAGCTAGAATTCTGTGATGAAGAGAGAGTTTAGTAAGAATAAAAATAAAATAATATACACTTTAAATTTATGAAAGGCATTTCTACTTACAGTGATTATACTCAGTAGTGTCGGAGGGTTGGCAAAGGTAACTTTGGCTCAGGCAGTGATGAAGCAGCTTTTGTACTTTAGACAGAGGAAAAACTAAGCCAGAAGCCACAGAAATCACGATGGGAATTCCAGCGTAGTGGAAGTGGAGATAATACATATGAAACACTCTCTTGGCTTTTTGATAACAGAGAGAAGGTGCTCCAAGATTTTGAAAGCAGCCTGAATGAAATCTTGATCTACCTCTCATTCCAACGATGGTGGCCTTTTTGCTATTCCTAACATATATTAAGTGCTTCCACGTAAAATTTGTATATATTAGAAAAATCCATAAGTTTGTGATATATGAGGCTAGGACCATTCAATAAAGCTTATTAGATAACATTAAAATTTTAAATACATCAATATACAAAGAAAGTATAATCAGTCTATTCAATAGTCTATTAATGACACTGATTTGCTGGAATAACCATCACTTCAGGTCTTATAATAGTGAGAAATATTTCATCTTCACATTTATACTTCCATGAATCCATTACATAGGTATAAAAACAAAGCAATTGTCAATTGTTAAGCAGTATCATCAAAAAAAATAATAAAACTAGTGAAGTCAACCACTATTTAGTATTTTAAGCCTGATCAACCCAAGAGTAACAAAAATGGGTGTTGAACTATTAAGAAACTTGAGGAAACCTGATGCTGTTCTTCATCATAAGGGTGTGTTCTATACTCGAAGTGGATAACACTGCACATATAAAGCCACAGCTTTTTCATTCTAAGATAGAAGGTTTAAAGGAAAATCAGGAAAATGGTTAAAAAAAAATCAAGATCAGTCTGCTCTCTAAAGCCTACAATTGTGAAGACAGTGCATACAAGAACAGTGCACTTAGATGATATAATTTAAAGTCAGTCAGACTATTGAGAAAAAGAAGAGGAAATGGCCTACAAACATGTTACTTGGTCCTGGCAGCTAGGGCTTGGCATTGCCCCAATAAATGAATACAAAAGAAGATCTATCAATTGCATCAAGCCCTGAGATGGCTCTGGTGCTACTTGGTTTGACTATACCTCACAAGAGACCCTGAGACAGTACCACCCAGCAAGAGTGTTTGTTGATTTAAACTGCTCTGTTGGGGGGTTACCAAATCATAACAATTTATGCACATACAGTAAGGATTCTATTTTGAAGTAAATATAACTCAAGAAAGAAGAAATTATGTTCATTGTGCTTTGGGTTATGAAATAACATATTAAAGAAAATGAACAGGATAGGAATTCAAAGATAACAAAACAAGGAAGTAAGTAAACAAACAACCCAATTAACACCATGTTACAACTAAACAAACAACTTAGATAAAGCATTATATAGAGGGTGTTACAAATTGAACTGCCTACAAAGAAAAGATAATCCTCTGAAAATAAAATATAAGGAAGAAAACAGGCACAAACGAATACAGGCACAACTTAATACTAGTTATAGAGGAAAGACAGTCAAACTATTGATCAGTTATGACTGAAAAATATTGTTTCCATAAATTCTATAATTTCAAAAGGATATTAATTTCCAAGAGAAATTATGTAGATGGATGTAATAAAAGGTTTCTTGCTTCAGCTGCTGATTAAGAACAGAGAAAATTTTTCTATTATCCAAGTAAAGTCAGTAATTCCAATTATCCAATTATTAAAGAAGAAAATTATTAAAGAAGAAAATTCCAATTATCCTGAAGATTTACCACAAGAGCTCACAACACCATATGTTCATAGGAGAAATAAACACAAGGTACCAAGTAATGAAGTCACTTAACATAGAACATACAGCTATATTCTTATTCAAAATGAAGGCAACTGATTTTTCCTAAATATAAAAGAATTCAAAAAATGTCACCTCCAATATACCCATTTTGAAAAATGAGATTTAAACAGTTAATGAACTACATAACTTGAACAGCAAACGATACTAGAACCACTTGTCAAAAGATCTTATATGGACTATTTTCATACAGATCTAGAGTTACACTAAGATACACACTGAGAAGTCAATATATACAGCTCTTTATATGGATAATGCAAAAAATGTAAATATTTTAAATTATATTCTTGAAGACTTACTATTGTCTAAAATATTTGAATCTCAGTGAACAATATGGTTGTACTTGTCGATTTTAAAATTTTATGATGGTGTAAAAGTTACAGGAAATCAGTAGAAATTGTACTTCAATTATTTTTTAAAACTTTGATCTTTTTGTAAGTTAGAACCATAGATACAGTCAAATATTTCCTTCCAATGATGGAAGGTGTCATGGCTACAACTCTGAGTCAGTCATGATATCACCATGGGAAAAAAAAAACCAATAGTGTGTTCCTGAGAAACGAAGATTAATACGAGTGTACAGAACACAGTTTTGGTTTATGATGGGTATATTGGGACATATCCAACGGTAAGATAAAGTGCATCTGTGGGTTAATCAAAAAGACTAGGAGGAATAGTTAGAGAAAAGTATGAAGGTGAGCATCTTATCGTCTTTAAAATCAGGAAGCCAAAAAGTACAGTTTAAATTTTTGAAATAATCATTAGCATATTGTTTTCTGCTCTAAAATTGAGAAAGTATAACACCAACAAACTTTCATTACTAGGTTGAACATTAGACACAACTAAAGAACTAAAGAATCAAAATTTGTGTCAGAGGCAAACACAAATTGTGTAGCAGTAAACTGTAAGATTATAAAAAAAAATTAGAGCACTTCTACAGCTGTCCCTTGATTTCTACAGGATAATTAACTCCAGAACCCATGTGAACATATCAAACAAAGTCTGTGTATGCTCAATCCCCTAATATAAAATGACACATTACTCATATAAACCTATGCATACTCCCAATATGCTTTAAATAATCTGTTAATTAAAATCCGTAATAAAATAAGATATATAATTTTATTATGCTCGACTATTAAGAGAATAATGACAAGAAAAATCTGTAGATGCTCACTATTAAAAAACATGCTCAGTAGGTGATTGGAACCCACAGATATGCAGGGCTGTTTCTATGTTTACCATTGGAGCTTACCATTACCAAATAAAGACATTACAGCATAGAGCTAAGAGACAGAATTAATTTAATCAGGGTAAACACTAAGGTAACCTTCAATGGTAGAATCAGAATCTGAAAAGAGGAAACAAAAATGTGTCCTCCAAGACTTAACAATTAGGAGGTGTATACCAATCTAAGGAAGGGAAGCTAGAATAAATGGCACATACTCACAACTCAGAAAATATAAGCTCAATGGTTAACTATATCCTAAATATATTTACATGCACATATAGACACAAGTAGCCATCAAAAATTTCATGGAAAATGTGTATAATGAAAAAAACTAAAAATCAATTTCAAAAGTTTTTGAGAAAATAAACACATCTTTCATGTAGTAGTCTGCATATACTTCATTGGTGTGTGACTATACATATTGAAGAAGACTGGTGCCATGGTGTTACATGCTAAGGCTCCACCAGGGGTGCCAGCATTCCAGATGGGCACCAGTTCATGTCCTGCTTGCTCCACTTTTGATCCAGCTCCCTGCTTATTGCCTGGGAAGACAGCAGGGGATGATGGCTCAAGTCCTTGGGCCTCTGCACCCACATGGAAGACCTGGAAGAAGAAGCTCTTGCTCATGAATTCGCAATAGCTCCATTCCAGCCATTGTGGTCCTTTGGGAAGTGAACCAGTAGACAGAAAGGCTCTCTCCTCCCCTCTCCCTCTCAGTGTAACTCTTCCTTTCAAATAAAAAAATGAAATAAATTGCTATTGGAAATGCAGAATTAGAGAGAGGGAAATGCAGAGAGAAAGATTTTCTATTCTATGGTTCACTACCCAAGTGGCTGCAACAGCTGTAGTTGAGATGATATAAAGTCAGGAGCCAGGAGCTTCTTCTGGGTCTCCCACACATGTGCAGGGTCTCGAGGCTTTAGACCATGCTCTACTGTCTTCCCAGGACACAAGCATAAGATGGGTAGGAAGCAAAGTAGCCGGGACAAGAAACAGCTCTCATTTAGGATCCTGCCATGTGCAAGGAAAAGATTTATCCATTGAGCCATCATGCTTGACCCATGGTAATTCAGCATGGTAGTCTAGTGGCTACAGTCCTCAGAAGCTAGTTCCTGGCTCCTGGCTTTAAATTGGCTCAGTATTGGTTTCTGCAGCCACTTGAGGAATGAACCTGGGGATGAAAGATCTTTGTCTCTCCTCTCTGCAAATCTGACTTTCTAATAAACATAAATAAATCAGTGTGGCACAGTAAATTGGGATGTGAATCCCTGTTACTGTTCTTCAAATACTGTTCCCTATTGGTGCACATATTCAGAGAGAGCAGATGGTAACAGGTCAGACATTTGGGTCTGCCACCCACAGGGAAGAAGGAATTGAGCTCCACATGGCTTTAGCTGGTCCAGTCCTGATTGCTGCAGGCGTTTGGAGAGTCAACCAGCAAGTAGAAACTCTTTCTTTGTCTCCCTTCCTCTGCCTTTCTAATAAAATAAAAATAAATTTTAAAATATTTGAGCAAATGATGTCTGAAAGAATGCATCCCTGGCATTAATGGAAATACTAACATATAATCTTTAGTTAGAGGAACACTGTAGACAACAGATGGAAAGAAAGAGCTCTGGAAGGCTTATAACAAATTACTACACAGAAATAGTACTATTACCAATACTACTAAAATTACTGGGTCTCCGGCTTACAGATGGCAGACTACAGAAATTATCCTCCAGAATCATAAATAACCAACTGCAGATACAGCTGAGGACATCTGACCAAATGATGACTTTTAGGGCCTGACACGATGGCCTACAGACTGGATTCTCATCTTACGTGTGCTGGGTTCCCATGTGGGAGCCAATTGGTGTCCTGGCTGTTCTTCTTCCCGTTCAGCTCTCTGCTTTTAGCCTAGGAAAGCAGTGGAGGATGGCCCAAAGCCTTGGGACTCTGTACCCACATGGAAGACCTAAGGGAGGTTCCTGGATCCTGGCTTCAGGTCGGCTCAGCTCTGACTACTGTGGCCATTTGGGCAGTGAGCCAGTAGACAGAAGTTCTTTCTGTCTTTTCTTCTTTCTGTATATCTGTTTTTAAATAAAAATGACTAAATCTTTTTTAAAAAAATGATGGATTATCAATTGAATATAGATTTGGCACATGCTTCCCTCTTCCTAAAAAGGACTGAATCTGTATGTGTGCATGCATACAGAGAGAGAGAGACAGAGAGAGAGAGAGATGTGAATTGGCTAGAATTTAAAGAGTGCTGGAGTATACATGGACAAAATACAAAAGCTACGGCACAAGACTCTAGATGGTCTTGTACAGAAAGAAGGGGGCCAACTGCATGGCTCTACCACCTTGCTCCATACCACTTTGGATCTGGGAAAGTCTTTCTAAAATGGGGAAAAGTTGTGGCTCCCTGGCATATCTTGAACCCAATCCCACAACTGTCTTGCTTCTGCTGCTGTGAACACCACAACTGCCCAGTTCTGACGGAGACACCTGGACCCCAAATAGACATTTACAATTTTGTCACTCAACAACCACAGAATACAGACTTTCATTATCATAAGAATCTACTCCTATAAACCATATTTAGATTAACAAATAAGAGTTAATAAAGAAAACAACTGAAAATGTATCTTTCTGACCACAATGAAATAAAACTAGAAGTCAATAAGAAGAGCTTTAGAAATTGGACAACTTCACATAAACCATCAACATGTTCTGAATGAAGGGAATAAAAGATTCTTGAATCAAGTTAAAATTGAGAAAATATACTAAAACCTATGTGTTGGAGCAAATGATGTGCTAGGAGAGAAGCTAACTGCAATAAGTCCTTACATTAAACTGTGCAAGTAAAAGAAGAACATGAACAACCAAAATGTATGCTAGAGAAAGGCTGGCCACTCCAATAAATGCTCTGGGGACACTATCAATATATAGAAGATTTAGTTTGTCTCTATCACTTACCCTATAAAAATATCATGACAAAAATTAATGAATAACCTAGACCTAAGACATGGACTTTATAAAGTTCCGAAGGAAATATTATAGGGCATCAGTACAAAAAAAAAAATGAGTAAAATCTTCAAAGCAACAGCAACAAAAGCAAAAATGGATGAACTTATGCCAAACTAAGTAATTTTTTTGCTCAGCAAAATGAACAACCAACAAAATCAGGAGGCAACTTACAGAATGGAAGAAAACATTTGTAAGCTTTTCATCAAAGGCTTCCTATTCAGAATATATCCAAACTCAAAACTCAATAGCAAAAAGTCACATAAGTTACTTATAAAATGAGTAAATGACATATATATATTTGTCAAAGGATGAATACAAATGGCCAACAAACATATGGAGAATGTGCTCAACATTGCTAATTATCATGAGCAAAATTAAAATAAAACCACATTAATATTACTTCACCTAAGTCAATCACTATGATCGCAAAGGAAAATTACTAAATGCAAAGGAATGCAAAAGGAAAAAGAATTCTTATATACAACTCATCAAAATACAAATTCGTACAGCCATTATGAAGAACACATGGAAATTCCATAAAAAATTTAAAAAGTAGAACTATTATATAGCTATCTTATTTCTGGGTATTATGTGAAAGAATTGATACATGCATTCCAATGTTTATTGTAGCACAATTTACAATAGCCAACACATGGAATTTTCAGAGATGTCAGATAAAGATTATACAATTGTTTATATACAATGCCATATTATTGAGTAACAAAAAGAATCCTGTTACTTTTGCCAGCACTGATGAAATATAGGGACATTTTATTAAGCGAAATAATCTAGACATTAAAGGAAAAATTATGCATGATCTCATCATCTATGGAAGCTACAAGTTGATGTTTTAAAGACAGATTAGTGATCATTAGATTGCTAAGAGGGGTAGGGATGAAAAAGGGTAGAAAGATGATGAATAAAGTGGGTACCAAATAGTTATATATGGTAGATAGCATTTGACACCACTATAAAGAGACTACAGCTTATAAAATAAACAACAATGCATTTCAGGAAGAATTAGAATACTCTGAAGATTCCAAACTCAATTGATCTGGTCATTGCACATTCTGTATGTTGTATTTTAATACTATATCCATAAATATGTACAACTATCATACTTTAATTTACTAAAAAGAATTGTGCAAATGCCGGGTACAGAGCACAGAAGTAGGACAATGTATATGATCCAGGCCCACTAAACCAAAGGTTCTCCAAATGGGCTCCAGAGATCCTTAGAGAGACATTAAAAGACCTCGTAAGTCAACAATATGTTCACAAAAACTATACAACAGAATTCACTGCTTTACTTTTTTTTTCTTTTTGCTCAAGAGTGTGTAATGGCACTTTCATCAACTACTTGAATTATGATATTGTAGAGCAAACAGAATTCTAGGAAACATGAGAATGCAGATGTGGTAAGCCAGTCATTAAAAGACTCGCTAGAATATGTAATAATTTCCCTCTTTTCAGCTTTAGCTTTCTATGTGAACAATAATTAAAGTTCTGTGAATGCAAGTCTTTTATTAAGTTCTAGATTCATATTAAAACCTTTGTCACCTCGTCTTCTGACAAATACAGACCACACAAATAAAAGCTGTTTGAAAGGGATCCTCAATGATTTTAGAAGTAAAATGTAGATCAAAAAAAAAAAAAAAAAAGAAAAAAAGAAAAGCCAGTTATATCAGACACAGAAGACAAAGACAGACATATTACCATAGACGAAAAGTGATATCAAGAAGTGTTGAAATTGGTCAATTCCAGAGAAAAATACAGTAGTTGTAAAATTGCAGGCCCCCCAATATCATGGACTAGAAACTATTCAAAGACAAAACATCCTCAGATATGAATAAAAACATAAATTCACAATCCTTATGGGAGTCCCTTAACATTTTCCCCATGATCATACTGCACTCTCAGCACCACGCTTACACCAGAGACAGCACAACATAATGAGGAAATGACTGTCCTCTCGACTCTGGCCGTTCTGAGTTTCAATAAAACAGACACATACCAAACTACTTGTGGTGAAGGTAGGAAAACTGTTTATCTTCTCTGAGTCTTTACTCCTCTATTTGTTGACTTGGTTAACTACATTATTGAGAGAATGAAACAACTGAGTTGGTGTAATTTTAAATTATTGAGAGGATTAAAGCAATTTGTACAGAATTTTCCTGATAGCTCCTAAAATAGTAGTGATCATAATTTCTGAATAATTATTAATAAAATATAGAATTTAAGAAACTAAATCTGCAATGACCAGTCAAGTTTTCAGACAGCTCAAGCTTGAAGGAGCAACAGGATACTCATATATAAAACATGTATGTACTACTAACTTAACAGCATCCTGATCTGGTAAATGCACTTGGATTAAAGGAGAGATGTAGCTGGAGGGAAGTCAGAGTTACTTGCTACCTTCCATCTTTTAATCTAATAAATCTCACATTGCCAAATAAAGGATGCAGAGCGAACAGAAAAGATTTACAGTAAGCTTTATCTTGGTGTGGTAGTAATTCCTAAGTGGCTGTAAAAAAAAGTTTTCTTTCCTCTTCAAAATGACATTTGGCTATACCTATGACAAATATGTGTTTCAAAGAATTCCTCCCATAGAAATGAGCCATTCCTCAAACAAAACGTTCTTGTCAGGAAGGAGAAAATTCTGTACAGAACAGCAAAACAAAGACATTAAGTTATCCTGGACGTTCTCACTCAATAAATGGTTTGGTAAAGATTTACCTCCTTAAATTGATCACTGATTACTATGCCTTACAGTTTTTATTGACATGTACAATTACGCTGAATTGCACTTGAGATGTTTCATATTAGAATGAAATCCTTCAGGGTTATGCAGGTGGCATACAGAAACAAGAAAGAAACAGGAAGCAGGAAACTTGAACTCTTGCCTTACTTTTTCCAAGAGCCAGATAAAAGCTGGCTCGGTTTACTGTCCGTCCATCTGTAAACTAGAGAAACCACAGTGTAAAATCTTTCAGCTTTACACCAGGCAGGTCTACACTGCAAGCCAGCAGGTAAGCTAGCACCATCTAGTGGACTCCAACAAATTCACCAACTACAAAAAAGTGAAAAACAGCTCTACAAGCAAAAATATTATAACAGGTTTATTTATTTCCTATTTAAGAAAACATCCCCCCCACGATCAAAGGACAATATTTGGGAGTATGAATTAATCCATACCAACTTTCACTTTAGGCAATGGTAAACTAATTAGTTGTATGTGAAAACAGTGAATTATTTCAGTATCTTTCATATTTATGTTAGCATTACTTTTCCAAAAAGCAACAGTATCTGGAAAATAAAGTAGCAGGAAGGAAATCTTTTGGTATCTCTATCCAGGTATAGGGATTTTTTTCAAGGACTATAATCAATAAATTGTTGAAATTAAAGAAACACTTATCCCAGTTAAACTTTTCCTAAAATAGCAGATACAGAACAAGTTTCATGATTGAAACGTAACATATATTTACACATTAATATATACTTCTTACATAAACATCATGTTTCTTTTGGTTTTACTGAATACGCAATAGATAAAATATAGCAGTTTATACCACTTCAGTATATGTAAATATGTAAAATATATATATTATGTGTATATTTTCTTTTCCAAAAGCCATTGTTATGCATTTCCAGCAATATTCCAGTGCTTTATCTCAATGTCTGAAAAACTACTGAGACACAGCAGCTCCTCAATACGTTTGCTTAGTTCTGAATGTGTTATTTGTTCCTCACAAAAAGCTGCAATATAGCATAAACAGTAATAATCTTAAGTATTAAATGTATACTTTAATGATCATATGTAAGGCAAAAAATCAGGCACTAGAGGTACACTGCTGAATTTCAAAACCTAGCTCAATCACTGACTGGCTGTGTGACTTCACGGAAATTACTCAACCTCTCTGCACCTAAGTTTTCTTTCAGAGGAAAATTATCAATAGTATCTGAGAGAATGGATGTAAGCAGCAAAAGAGTTAATATGCATAAAATGCTTACACAAATGCCTGCCAGTATAATCACATTATCATATTACAATAATTTTTTCTTAAAAATGTGCAATTAATGTATCAATGGATCAAATAGTAGTCTTCCGAATTAACTTAGTTTTAACATGTTTATGCTAAAAAGCATAAGTCACTCATTTTTGTTTTTTGCTTATTCTTAAAATTAAAAATACTAGCCAAATGGGCCAAACTGGAAACCATAATGCTAAGGGAAATGAGCCAATCCCAAAAGGTTAAATACCACATGTTTGCCTTAATTTAAGATGATATGATGTTATGTATAACATGTTATGTTTTGAATGTTATATGTTGTGTATAAACTAAAATTGAAGTACAGGTGAGGTGGTCACAGAAGGTGGCTGGGAACTCGCATTTACTTTTAACATATTGGTTACTCATTACTATGTCAATTAATTCCATAATGATGTAAATTTTTGCTGATGGTATGTTGGAGCTTTCAATTGTCTGGGATGATACTCTGCTGGCTCTGTCTTCAGACCAGAGAGGGTATACCTAAGAAGCCGTTGAACTTGACGGGACAATAAGATACTGGACTCTATGTTTGGTGTATGCTTGCAATGGGGAAATCTCAACTGAACTTGAGCTGTGGTTATGCAACAAGGTGGAGGAATCCACCATGGTGGGAGGGTTTGGGGAGGGGTGGGGAGAACCCAAGTATCTATGTAACTGTGTCACATAATACAATGTAATTACTGAAGTTAAATAATAAATAATTAAAAAAAATTAAAAATACTAACTCAATGTTTCAAGCTAAGAGTACATCTGATTCTCAGCGTTCTAGACAGATGAGTACGATGTGATTCTGGGCAGGTCCAAAAGTAGAAATTAGTTGGGTAAAAGATGCTATGAATGAGAAAGTATTTTAAACATAAAATGTTTTGCTTTGTGAATATGTAAGTATAGCATAAAGATTTCTTGCATCCCATTTATCCCCTTCCTTTAAAACAAACCATAGTTTACAACTGGTAGATCTGTCTATATATAAATATATATTAAAGAGCAAAGATATATATCTAAAAAAAATCAATAAATAAATAAAATAAAAAAAATACTAACTCAAAACAAAAAAACACAAAATATTCTTATTGGTTAGTATTAAAAACTCTATCAATGTGGTGACATGCAAACACTGCTTCTCACGTTAGATGTAGTCAACATGAGTTGCATGAATTTGGCTCACCCAAATGGGAAATTTCTGGCAAAGAAATTCATTAAATACAATCCAGATACAACAAAATTTAAACAGCAGTTCACCCAAACTAAACAGTGATATGAAATATAAATTTGAGAAAAAGATGTCCAAACTGAATCATGAAGAGTACAATTCAAAAATAAACGTGTCTTTACAACTGTTAGCCTAAAATGATCATAAGCTTAAATTAAAATGATTACTTTATGAATTTAAAATAACTCCTAATCATTACAAATAATCTATAATCAAGACTCACAAAACAGAACAATGATAGAAAACAATGTAAAAAAATGACAGTACTTTAAATTATTTCAAATTTGTAAGAAAATAAATAACCAATGAGATAATTTGGCTATTTATTTCATTGGTGGAGAGTAGTCTCTACTTCAATATGTAAAATAGTTAGGAGCATCTATTTTAAATTACATTTTAAAGCTAAATTTAATTTATGGCTGCTAGTAATAACAAAAATAATTATGTCCATAGATACAGCATACAGCTAGGTTTAAATCTTAAAAAGCAATTATAAAAATGCATTGTTAACTTCAGAAATTTCAATTTATGGAATTCAATTTTTAATTATAAGTCTTATAAAATTAAAAGTGTCTCTTACTTGCAATTGATTAGAAGTGTTTCATATACTTTTGTGTCTAATTACATAGTTTAATTAGAATAAAAACATCTGGCATCATTTCAAATGAATTGAGTTAAATAGGTTGATACTGTCACCATTCTCATTCACTGAAAATTAGTAAATTTAAAATCTGCATTAGCATTGTCGATTTAAAACAATAATTAGAAATATCATTACATGCTAACTATGCAATAATTATAGCTTAAGGAGAATTAAGGACAACTCAAACTTAAAACTACGAATGTGAAATATTATGGTACTGCTTCCAGTTTCATTTCACCTCAAGATATATGATAGCATGGAAAAGTAACTTACCAATTTATAGACATAAATCTACCTTTGTGTTCCTTCGTAAGTTCCTAGCATCCATATATCACAGTGAGACAAAAATCTATGCTTTCCTTAGCTCAACCAGAATCTCTCACAGTTCCAGAAGATGAAAAACAGACTCCAAGCAGTCTGCAGAAAAATCAGCTTTCACATGTATACTCTCCTCACACTCCATAAATACAGTGTCTTCATTGTACCCAACAGACAGCAAAGAACTCTTGTGCTCTGTTTGCACTGCGCTACACAGAGAACCTCATGTACATCAATTAATACTATGGCAGTTTTCTCGTACATTTCATATATATCCTATACCAGGAAATCCACTACTTAGAGTAAAAAAAAAAAAAAATCCCAAACGGTATTGCTGCCAATGAACATGAAGTAACTTGGAATTCAAGAATTTCATTTCACAAACTGCCCTCTTCTTTTCCCTTGCAGTTCATTTCAATATGTGCTACTATATTAACATACACTATCAATGTATGTGTCATCCCACAGCCACAGTTACTTTCGTGTGCATTTTGAACAAAAATAAAAAATGATTCCATATAAATGTAAATGCCTAAAACAGAGGAATTTAAAAGGTTATTTTTTAAAGTGCTTCATTCTACATTTCATGTAGAATATATGTATATACATGCTTACCTATATAAATCATTTTTTGCAGATTTTGCATGAAGATTGCCTTACATTAAAGAGAGCATATGACATTTATCCTTTTGGGATTGACTTATTTCACTGAGCATAATGGTCTCCAGTTAAAACAACTTTGTTGCAAATGGTAGCATTTCATTCTGTTTAATAGATGTACCAGTTTCTTTACCTATTCCTTTTACAATGGGCATCTGGGTTGCTTGAATGTTTTTGCTATTGTGGGTTATGCTGCTATAAACATTGGGTTACAGCTCACTTTCTCATATGCAGATTTCACTTCTTTTTTCTATATTCCCAGGAATGGGCTTGCTAGTTCATACAGTAGATCAATTTTCAGTTGTCTTAATACTCTCCATACTGACCTCCACAGTGGCTGCACTAGCCTATATGAGAAAGTGAAGATATGTTGCAGTACGCATCTCTAATCCTGAACAAAGGCAGGACTCCCAATGAAACTATTAAATATACCTTGACAATGCTGAGATGCAAGAATTTCTACTATTGCCTATACCTACAATGCCATGATACACTTAAATAGTAGAATGTTCAAATTTCGACTATTGGTGAAGGGCTGTAATATTATAATATGGCGAAAATAGTGGGGAGGGGGAGAAAAGGGAGTTAGTGGAGTGGAGGGAAGGATCTCTATAGCTACAAAACTGTATCATGGAAAATAATAATAAAAAACAATTAAATAAAACATTCATGCAATATACAAAAACGGATACATAGGTAAACAAGTATATACATATGTACATGTATTCTAATACTTAAACTATATAAACTAGCATACCAGAAAGTGAAAATACATTTCAGTAGATATTGCTACTTTTGAACAAAAGGAGAATTAGCAAAGATGATGGACCAGGGTAAGGAAAGATTTAAGCAGATGGATA
Organism: Ochotona princeps; assembly: GCF_030435755.1. Lineage (NCBI taxonomy): Eukaryota > Metazoa > Chordata > Mammalia > Lagomorpha > Ochotonidae > Ochotona > Ochotona princeps. Next base: position 36,852,273 of record NC_080846.1, on the reverse strand, counting down.
ATTATTAGACAGGGTGAAGCAGAGAGGGCACAATCCCAGGAAAATGGAGAGGACAGGCTGATAGCAGAGGGACACCTGGAAACTGGGGGACTTTGGGAAGCAGCAGAGACAGTGAAGCACTGTTGCAGTGAACAGATACACCAGTGGCTCTACCTGTGGCCAGGTGGGAAGAGAAGTTCACTAGAAGCTCAGGAGGTAAATCCAGTCATGGAACAGCCCATTTTGCTGATTTGCCTAATCCAACCATGAACAGCAGCACAATGGCAGTGTGGCAGAGCCTAAGCAGGCATGTGCAGGAACAGGGTAGATTTCACAACTCAGGCCCCAACCAGTGTCACACCAGGCACCATGTTGTGTATTGAAGAGAAAGCTGTGGGGTTAAGGGGACGACAGCAAGTAGTACATGTACTAAACCCAGAGTGGACTCATACCTGGAGTAACACATTGTACTGGTCCCACAGGGAAAAGAGTACTGAATTGGAATCCTACAGGTTCCACCCAAAATAGGTCCAGTAGAGGAAAAAGAATTTTAAAAATGTGTTATAAAGTATCTTAAGAACAACAACAAATACATACAGGAGTTCAAGGAATATGTTAAGCAGGAAATAGCTACAAGAACTCAAATGAAAGCTGATATATCAGAAATTAAGAACACAATGGAGCAAAATTAAAAATCAGTGGAGAACTACAATAATAGAATGAATGAGGCAGAAGAAAGAATCTCAGAATTGGAAGACATTTCTTGCAACAATGGGAAAAACAATCAGAAAGGAAGAAGAACTAAGTCAAGCAAATAAAAGTATTCAAGAATTAAAGGACACTATTAAAAGGCTGCATCTAAGAATTATGGGAGTTCCAGAAGGCAAAGAAAAGAAAAGCTGGGTGTAAAGATGTATTCAATGAAATAATGAAAACTTCCCAATACAGAGAAAGAAGTGGGAAGCAAAATGCAGGAGTGGTACAGAACTCCCAATAGGATTGATCAAAAGCGATCCTTGCCACAACACATAATAATCACGTTCTCTACAGTTCAGCACAGGGAAAAGATCCCTAAATATGCACGTGAAAAAAACCAACTGCCATACAGAGAAATCCCACTGAGACTCACAGCTGACCTCTGAGAGGAAACTGTATAATTCAGAAGAGAATGGAATGCCATATTTCAGATTCTAAAAGGAAAAAAACTGTCGGCCCAGAATAACTTAGCCAGGAAAGGTTTCCTTTGTCTTTGAAAATGAAAGAAAAGTACTTCTACAGTAAAGAAAAGCTCGAAGAATTCTCCTCTTCCAGACCCACCCTACAAAAGATACTTTTGTTCTATTGGCAGAGAAAAGGAATAGTGCCTACAAAAACCAATAGCAAATGCGAGGAACATTCCAATAAAATAACAAAAGAAAACTAAAACAATGAACAACTCATCGCTAAAATGACAGGACTAAATTACTACCTATTTCAATGTTAGTATTTAGCATTTTATAGCATTGAAGCGTGATTTTGCTGAACCTGGCTGTTTTTCGGGTAGTCCAACTCTATAACTTTAACAGGACAAATGTCAACAGTTCAGGTGAATATTTTTGGGAGGGGTGTGCAGAGAAATCCTCAACACCCCAGAGAGGAGTATCTGATCTTTGGCTGAATAGCAATCTATAGCCATTTTAAGGTATATAGACCATGGTTGAATGTAAACCAAAGTTGAAATGTCTATGGGGAAGTCACAGGTTGTGGTCGAGAACATGCATTTTCCTAGTAACATATTGGTTAATCAATACCATGTCAATTAATGCCATAATGCTGTAAATGGTTGTAAATATTGGGTTGAGTTTTTTACTTGATTGGGATGATACTCTGCTGGTTCTGCCTTTGGACCAGAGATGGTCTCACCAGGAAGCCGTTGAATTTGCCAGGACAATTAGATGCTGGACTTTACGATTGGTCAAAACCTCCAATGAAAGAATCTCAACTGAGTTTGAACTATGGAAATACAGCGGGGTGGAGCAATCCACTGTGGGAGGGGGAGGGTTTGGGGAGGGGTGGGGGGAATTCCAGTGCAAAAAAAAAAAAAAATGTGTGTCACATAATGCAATGAAATTAATAATAATAATAAAAAAAAAAAAAAAATAAATTACTACCTATTCATTATAACCCTGATTTTAAATGGCTTAAACTCATCAATCAAACATCATAGATTAGCAAACAGGATAACATATATGTATATATGTGTTATATATATATATAGTAGCATATGTGAATATAGTAATATATATATACATATATAAATATCTAATGTCCATAGGAGTCATATCTCGCGAACCAAGAAACACAAAAGCTGAAGATAAAAGAACAGAAAAAGATATCCATGCTAATGGAAAGGAAAAACAAGCCAGTGTAGCCAATCTTATATCAGATAATATAGACTTCGATGTGAAACGAATCAACAGAGATGAAGTAAGACACCACATAGGGATCAAACGATCTACTCAGCAAAAAGAGATCACCATAATAAATATATACACACCAAGTGCCAGGGCACTAGACACATGGAGCAAATATTAATGGATTTAAAGGAAGAAACAGACTCTAGTACAGGAATAGTGGGGGATCTTAACCCTCCATTTACATCAACAGACAGAGTGACAAGATAAAGGAAACAACAGAGCTCACCCAAACGGTAGAGCAAATGGACTTAACTGATAACTGCAGAATTTTTCATCCTACAGAGAACACACTTTTTTCTCCAGGTTTGATCATATTGTAGGCCACAAAAAAAAAAAAAAACTCAACACATTAAAAAAAATCAAAATTATACCATGCATCTTTCCAGGCTATCATGGAGTGAAACTGGAGACCAATAAGTCAAAATATCCTAGAAGACATGCAAATAGACGCAGACTAAATAATATACTGCTAAACGAATAAAAGGAGGATCCCCAGAGAAATAAATATACCTTGCTAATATGATACTAAATGTTCTTTTCCTGTGATTACAATGCCAAGATGAACTTAAACAGCAAGAATGTTTGTTAACAATTTTCGCCATTAACCCAAAGGCCAGACATGGTGAGTCGCATAGGAGGTCTTTATTCCAGCGGGAAAAGTGGCCATGGGGAAGGCAGAGAAAGCAGAACTGACGAAGATGGCTGAGGGGAATGAGAGAAGGCAGGCAGCAGAGAAAGAAAAGGAGAGAGGTCTCCTGCCATAGCGACAGAAGAGTTCTAAGTGAAAACAGAGAGAGAGCAAAGCAAAGAGGGCACCCACACAGGAACAAGCTTTCATGGTCAGGGGCAGGTACTGGGAACACAGGGTTGTGAGGGGTTGCTGGATAAGGCCATGGGGAGGGGGGAACAAGGGACTGGTGGAAAGGATCATCAGTGCCACAGGGGATCTGTAGCTGCGGCAGTAGGTGAGTGTGAGGGGAAGGGACTGTAAGGGATTGGTAAATAGGGCCATTAGCTATGGTGTCAGAAGGTTACAGCACACTTGTGGGAAGAGGATTATGAACTTAGAGCAGATTGGTGAAGAACAGTGTTGCAAAGTTACAGTGGAAAACAACACCTTTTACTAGCAAGAAAGAGACAGTTGCCTCAGCTGTATGCAGCCATCAAGGTTGTCATGCACCTATGCAAATGTTACACCTCTGGGAGAAAAGCAGACAAGAGCTGGTTGGCATTCTGTGGCTGGTTAATGCCAAATCTGTGTTAAATATACCAGTGTGCCAGCATAGGTGCCTATTCTTTTTTTTAAGGCTATGAGGGGAAGGCAAGGAACACCAGGCCAAGACACATTACCTTGGCCCCATATGCGGGTGGGAGGCTAGGAACTGCCCATAGATACACTACCTTGGCCTCATGTGGGGGTGGGAGGCTAGGAACTGCCCATAGAAGGCAGTCTGGGGACATTTTACGAGTGGCTGGGCTGAGGGCACATTTCAACAAAACTGAAATGTTCTGAAGTTTCAAAAAATTTCTGGTATTATCCATGGACTGGGCCACTGCACTTGATCTAGGTAAAAAGCTGAGGGGTGGTTTGGTGGGGGGAAACTGGAGAGAATGTCTGGGTCAGGTCAAGGTACCTAACATTTGCAGGCAGTTATAATGGCCTAGCCCAGCCAGGCATGCCTCCCAGTCCCAGCTTTTGTGTGCACCAGCAGATGGTGGGCCATGCTACTTAGCCCAGCCCAGCTTACCCTCAGCGGAAGAGATGGTCAGTAAGAGATCAAGTTATAAAACTCAATATCCATATTGTATTAATAGATTCAGCTCATATTGATAAATGGATGAAACACTAGGTACCATTTGAGGGAGCATTTTATAATGAAGTGTTAAGCCACTATCGGCGAATCAGGATTCCACAGTAGTACCACTACAAGTACACTGACACTGTATACCTGCTAATACAACACAGTGTAAAGCACAGTGTAAAGACACCTCTCAGGAGTCTGTCATCTAACCAATCTTAGGCATACTCATCATTTATGGGAAGTAGGATCTTGATGAAACTATTTTGATGACAGCAAGAAAATATGTAAATGTACAAAGTTGGTTGTGGGTTAGACTATAAAACAATTAACATAGGCTATGTCAACAAATCAATGTTCTGAAAGGTTAGGTTAAGGATTATCCACTCATACAAGGAATCATTAATGTTGTCATTAATGCACTGTGCTTACGTAAAGAAAGGCCAGTGTTGCCAAAGATGGTCTTCTGAAGAATAAAGGAACAGAATTATACAGTTTTGGGATTTGCTTTAAAAAGAAAATACAAAATCAATATCAAAAAGTAAAAAATAAGTAATGTAGGATATAAAGCTATTATATGGAGTTTCCAATGTATTATTTCTATCTTTTAAAATATTTGAAGTTTTCTACAATGAAAAAAGAAACAAAACCAATTTCAAAAGGACCTACATAGAATTACACCTAAACTAAGTTGGCTTTGTTCTATTCCACAATCTAGTTCCAGTCAATTCCTTGATATTTTAGTCTAAATCAGATTTCCTCATAACTATAGGACAAAAAGGTGAATACGATAGTATCCTTGAAAGGTACAAACACATAATCCATTTGTACTATGCCACAGTACAGTTATTTTTGAATCAAGCTCCTGACTTTTTTTTTTTTAAAGAAAGAGAAGGCAGATTTTTTTTTTTGATTTACTTTATTTTTATTACAAAGTCAGATATACTGAGAGGAGGAGAGATAGAAAGGAAGTGGAACTGCTGGGATTAGAACCAGCGGCCATATGGGATCAAGGCGAAGACCTTAGCCACTAGGCCATGCTGCCGAGCCCAAGCTCCTGACTTTTTTACAATGTCCAATATTTCACTAATAACCATTAAGATCCTATCAAGTCCACCAGCGAAAATAAATAAACTGACATAAAAACATCAAAACATCTGAGACACAGCCAAAAAAGCCAATAGACGCTCAATGGACTATTGGAGTTACCCTTTCCATGTTGGCTCCCTTATATGAGAGAGAATATATGGTATTTATTCTTTTGTGATTGACTCATTTCACTGAGCATAATGGTTTCTAGTTGGGACCACCTGGTTTTAAATAGAATAATATCGTTCTTCTTGACAGCTGAATAATATTCCATTGAGTAGATGTACCACAGTTTTTTTAACCATTCTTCCTTAGACGCACATCTGGTTTGTTTCCATGTCATTGCTATTGTAGATTGTGCTACTGTAAATATAGGATTACAGATTCCCTTCTCATATGCAGATTTTACTTCTGTTGGGTATATTCCTAAGAGCGGGATTGCTGGGTCCTATGGCAGGTTTATTTGCAATTTTCCAAGCACTCTCCATATGGATTTCCACAATGATTGTACTAGCCTACATTCCCACCAGCAGTGAAGGAGGGTACCTTTCTCCCCACATCCACATCAAGTGCCCATGGAGTATGCAATGGCAACATAGTTCCTAAGAGACTTCTATGTTTCCTTTTAGTTAAGCATGTGCTGCCTACTCAGTGGCACATTACTTAATCAAGGTGCTACAATTTGTTGTTGATGTTGTTGCTGTTGTTATTCATGCTGTGATTGATGTGGCTGTTATGAAATGATGTCAATCCGAAAAATAGTTAAAAAAATGTTCTAGATATGAGAAAAAAAAATCTCTTTGGTATTTTGAGATTGCAATAAGCTTGTAAATTGCTTTAAGTATGATGGGTATTTTGATGATATTAATACTTTCAATATATAGGAATTTGACTTTAACAGATAATTTTGTACTATGAATGTTTACTGTTAGTACCAGGTGTGAAATATGGCTTTTTGTTGTTGTTATACTTTTGTTTTCAAAAGATTAATTTTTCTGGCCAAAAGTCTTAATTATTTTAGAGGTAATCTGTGACTACTTTGCCATGTGTGTGTTTTTCCTTTCTTCCTGTGTGTTCCATGAGGAAGATATTCTGACTTTGTACATGAAACATGCTTATGCTTTATTGTACAAGAAGTCTTATGTTTTTAAAGCAAATAAAGGTGTTTAAAAAAAAAAGATCCTATCAAGACTGATGAGAATCTACAACAAAGTGAATGCTAAAAATATAACAGGATCTTAAGCCAGTTATGAATACAATGAGGTTTTGTATTTCAGGATTATTACATTGAAAACAGAATAGAAATATTCCGAAGCTGATTTTCAGCAAGTAGAATAATAAAGCTGGGAGATAAGAAGTGATACCAAGAACAGAGCACTCTCAGAAAAAAAAAAAAGGAGGGGGGAGTGTTAAATAAATGAGGCAACAACTCCAATGTGAGGTAAAAAGGAAACTTGTTTGTTTTTTTTTAAGTCTAAGATTAACGGAGCTTCCGCTGGGGATGGAAGAAGTCCAAACACTACCGTACAGAAACCAACGTCATCGGAAAGACAACCAGAAGCCCTGAGCGGTCCGCAGAAACAGAAGAACAATAAACGTCCTTCGGGACCAGGGAGGAGAGCTTTCTCTGGTCCGAGCCTGGCTCCACCTCTAGACCCCTACCCTCCCTCGCAATGACCATCAGGATCGTTCCGAAAACCCCTCATAGCAAACAAACAATCATACAAACTAAAAAAACCTAAAATAAATAGACAAACAACAAAAAGTAGAGCTTGGAATCTGACAGGAAAGAGCTGGAATGGATTTGTTCATGCCTCGCTGGGTGGGACACGAAGATTAGTCACTCCTCACCATGGTGTTGGGGACTTTCCTGCACACCACTCCCCCACCCCCCCCAAAAAATGTTCTGCACCTTAATTGTTGACAAATGTCTTGTTAGAGTTACAAGCCAGTCTAGATTATCCTAAAATCTGCCAAGATCAGTAAAGTTATACTTCAACACAACAAATGGCTAAATACTAAAATGAAATAGACACGAGACAGCTGAATGGTACCTTATAGCCATTTTAAGGTATATAGCAGCCAGTCCTGTATATGAACTAAAATTGAAATGTCAATGAGCAAATCATAGGTTGTGGTTAAGAACTTGTTTTTTGTTTTTTTTTTTTTTAACATACTGGTTACGCAAAACCATGTCAATTCCATAATGTTACAAATTGCTGTTAATGTTATATTGGGACTCTTAATTGACTGGGATGATATTCTACCAGCTCTAACTTTGGACCAGAAATGGTCTCCCCAAGAAACTGTTCAACCCATTTGGACAATAAGTAGCTGGACTCTATGTTTGGTATATGTTTGCAAGGAAAGAATCTTGACTGAATTTGAACTGTAATACTGCACCAAGGAGGTGGAGGAATCCACCAGGGGGGAGGGGCGTGGGGAGGGGTGGGGGGATTCCCAGAGCCTATGAAACTGTCACATAATGCATAATAATTAATAAAAAAAAAAGTAAAAACAAAACAAAACAAAACAAAAAAGAATAAGGGAACAACAATCAGAAAAATTTGACCTAGGCACGTGATTGAGCCTAATTCTAGAAAAAAACTGATATGATGTCATATGTCGTATATAAACTAAAATTGAACTATGAATGGGGGGTCACAGAAAGTGGTTAAGAAATCGCATTTATTTTTAACATGTTGACTGCTCAATACCATGTCAATTAATTCCATAACGATGTTAATTGTTGCAGATGGTATGTTAGTGCTTTTATTTGACCGGGATGATACTCTGTTGTGTCTGCCCTCAGACCAGAGAGGGTCTACCCAATAAGTAGTTGGACTTGACTGGACTATAAGATGTTGGACTCTATGCTTGGCATATACTTGCAAAGAGGGAATTTCAACTGAACTTGAACTATGGTTATGCAACAAGGTGGAGGAACCCACCATGGGGGGGAGGGTGGGGGGAGAATCCCAGATTCTATGTAATTACAACACAATGTAATTACCGAATAAATTCAATAAAAAATAAAAAGAAAAAAAAGAAAAAACTGATATGAATTTTTAGAGAAATAAAAGGAAATATTTTAATTGTTGAATTATACAGATTCTATAATGTGAACAAGGAAGGTGATCCAGACACACAGATGTGTGTATACAGTGCAAGAGGGACTGAGAAGTTTAGGGGGATGAAAAAAGGAAAGGTGAATATAAAAGGTGTGTATACCATGGATGGAAGGGTTCACCAGAAAACAGCTCTGACAGTTCCTAAGAGTGGAAGCATGGGATACATAAAATAGCCCAAGCAGCGCTCAGTTCTCTACTGGTTACTGGTCAAGAAACAGAAAAACCAATACACTAACTTATGGAGCTACTAAGAGCTATACATTTGCCAGTGGTGGGAATATATTGCTTTTACTTACACTAAGAATATTTCTGTTTGTGATAAAAGCTCAAATGAGCATAGCATACTTACGCACAAGAACGATATTAGCCTATGTTTAAAAAAAGTGAAAGAAAATATAATAATAAAGAACAAAACATCTCAATAAAATTGCACTGCTCTCACCAATTCTAGTGATCTTATTATGTGAAAGTTCAAGATTTTGAATATTAGTGCAGCCATCCAAACCATGAAGAGAAGTCAGTTGATTTCTATTAAGAAGAAGAACACAGAGATTGTCCAGATTTTCACAGTTGATCATCTCAATATGGTTTTCCTAAAGCAAGGAACAAATAAGATTAGTTTAACTTCAATGGCTTATTACTGAAATATTTAAATCTGTAAAAAGACATGATCTCCCACTCAATATGTAAATCCCCCTCTTCTTTAATAACCCTGCAAACCATTATATCATATAAGGAAAATATTACATAATTTATACAGAATTTGTTATTTTTCATATTTAATATTCTTCTACGAAAATAAAACATTTTAAGCAATATAACAAGAAAGAATATTTTTTTCAATCTTGATTCTCCTATTGTTAATGCAAATCACCTGAAGTTAACCAAGCCCTGTCTCATCACTGTATACCACTGTATAAGGAATGGTGGTATATGGAAAAAAATGACTTCTCACTTTTTATCTTGTAGTTCTCTAAGATGACTCCAGCTGAGCAACTGTACTCAAGGAATTGAATCTGAGAGTCCCATTTTCACCGGGAACATGGGAATAGAGTCAATGCTTCAGATCTGAACCTGATGCGGTAAGTTGAGGGGACTTTGGATCATTTTGCATGTGGGAAGGAGATGACTCTAATGAGATTGGGATGGATTGTTAATTTCAGATTACCCAGTAAATTTTACAATCCAGTATTCACATATCCACATAGTGTTTCCCATGGGAAATTAGGGCTTGGTCAATGAAACATCAGCCAACGTGATGCAAAGAGATGCATGGTAAGCATTTGCATACTGGAGCTTGCTGTTGTTGAACACTCACTCTTGTCATCAGCCACATTGTAAGGAAGGGTAAGATAGTCGCAAGAACTTCCAACATCCTAGATATCCCCACAGGCATAACTGATACAAAAGAGATGTAATTTGGGACACTGCAACCTAGCATCCCTCTGATTGAAATATGTGAGATTCGGTCAACACAAATTGCAGCAAAAGAAATGTCTCGTTAAACCTAGCTTCCAGTTATGGGCCACAGATCCAGAAGCAAAGAAGATCGTTGCTGTCTTGAGCTCCTAAGTAAGGGTTGCTTTCTATATAGCAAAAGTAGCAAAAACCAACAGACGTGTCACCTGTAATAAGAGATCTAAGTCGTATCACCTAACTGACTTCCCTCCCTCGTCCTTTATGTACACATACCTGTACATCTATGTACTTCAGCTTTCTGCAGTTACCCAGGCTATGCAAAGAAGTTAATCCACAGCATCGTAGAGATAGAAAACGAAGATTTGTACACTCTGCCAGTGGTGAGAGACTACAACCTGGCAAATCTTGAAATGTAACTGTTGCAACCTAGAGAATTCAGATGGAGAGCATTGATAATAACCAAATATAAACTGCATCTGCCTCACAAAATTTTGCTTGATGCCACAAACTGAAACCCACCATTAGTTTGTTAAAAAAAAATTACTTATTTATCAGTGTTAAAGAGTTTCAAAGAAAGAGGGAGAGTTACAGAAAAAAAGGGAGAGATGGGAAGAGAGAGCCATTTTCCAACCGCTGGTCAACTCCCCAAATGGCCACAATAGCCAGGACTGGGCCAGGTCAAAGCCAGCAGGCAGGAACTCAATCGGGTCACCACCTACATGACAAAAACAAAAGTACTTGAACTATCAACTTCTGTCTTGTAGGACTGGAAGCTGTATTTGGGAGAATCTAGGACTCCCATCTAGGCACTGTAAGAAAGCCTACACCGTACCACAACTTCAGGACATACTTTTAAACTTCTATACTGAATGCTTACATGTGTTTTTCATTTCCGTATTGTACAATTCATGTTTTAATGAAAATTAAAAGCTCCAAGTAGTTGCTATGAGTAATGGTGACATGATTAAAGGGTTCTTTATAGCACTGCTTTAGACCAGCACCGATGCTACCAATGGGAGCTTTGTCAAAAATGTGGAACATTAGTCCCTCAACAGACTTTCAGAATCAGAAAAAAGAATATGGTAACAAAGTTTCTGTGAACTATAAACACATTGTAGTTTGTCATCAGTAGGGAAAAAAAGGGAGAGAGGAGTGACAGTATGATGCAATGGTTAAAGTCGGCACCTATAAAGGTAGCATCCCACATAAGCCCTGGTTCAAGACACCATCCCCACAACACCCTATGCTCCAGTTCTGAAACAGCCCTCTGCTAATGGCCTGACAAAAAGCAGCAGTAGACGACCTAAGTGCTTGTGCCTCTGTCCTTATGTGTGAGACCCAGATAAAGCTCTGGCTTCAGTCTGCACAAACCCTGTCATTTTCAGGCAATTGGAGAGTGAACCAACAGATGCCAAGATTTCTGTCTTTCCCTTTCTCTCTCTATTTTTTCTGAATATAAATAGGAGTGGGCACAGTGGTGTTGCACATTAATCCTCCCTCCATTGTGTGGTCAAACCCCACAAGTGTCAGTTTGAGTTCCTGGCCTAGGAAAGCAGCAGAGGATGGCCTGAGGCTCTGGCCCATAAACTCATGTGGGAGATGCAGAAGAGGCTTCTGGCTCCCCATTTCAAACCGGTTCAGCTCTGGCCATTCTGGCCAATAGAAAAGTGAGCAAGCAGATGAAAGATCTCTCTCTCTCTCTCTCTCTCTCATAACTAGCTCTCCTTCTGTCACTCTAACTTTGAAGTAAAAATAAATATACCTTCAAATAAATAAGCATTTAAAAAGGAGAAAAGGAGTAGGAGGGAGAAAAGTCAAACATAAAAACAGTTCACACTTAACTTCTTCAGTACTCTTACTGGACAGAACTGGGATATAATTTTAAAAAGATTACTACTTTTACAATTTTGAGTTTATTTTTGGAATAATTAAATTTTAGCCATGAAGCTATCTCTTATAGATAACTAACATATACTCATGAGGACAATTAATTTAAATAATGTAATTGCTAATGTTATCATACAGGAAAACTTTCAATATCTTAGTATCTTTGGAAAGTATAAGACGACGACTGCACAGATAACATAACAGGAAAAAATAAGGGAAGACTAAAGGAGAGATTCGATAGCCAGCTCTAAAGATCTAAACAATTTGTCAAATACATGGCCAAGAGATAGAAGACATTATAAAGTACATGCTAGCTTTTTATCCATATATTTCTCTCATGTTTCTTCATTATCTTGTAAAATTTTCTATTTTATTATTGTCATAAAGTATCCTAAAATCTTATAGTATTATCAAGATGTTTAATAATGTATGTATTTGTTAACATACGTGATTGCAAAGATCTGATTTTCTCCCCTCCCCCTATTCCTAGAGTCCACAAATTAGTCATTGAGCACATTGCACAGAAGACACTTACTAGGAAAATTCAAAAACATCATAAACTTATTACTGTAAATGTCCATTTCCCTAACATCTCTCTATACCAAAAAGCTTAATAATCCATAGCAAAAGTATTTGACTTTCAGCCCTTAGCTAACTACAGGTTCACCATAAATCCTTTCTGGTATTGCACTATGAAAACACTCTTTCCAGGTCCAGGCCTAATGGCCTAGTGGTTTAATCCTTGCCTTGCATCTGCTGAGATCCCGTATGGCCACCAGTTCATGTCCTGGTTGTTCCAATTCCTATCCAGCTTCCTGCTTGTAGCCTGGGAAAGCAGTGGAAACTGACCTAAGGCCTTGGCACCATGCACTGTGTTGGGAGACCCTGAAGAAGCTCCTTGCTCCTGGCATTAAATCAGCTCATCCCTGACCATTGTGGCCACTTGCGGGGGTTAACTAGTGGACAGAAGATCTTTCTCTCTGTTTCTCCCTCTCCATATATCTGTCTTTCCAATAAGAAAGTGAAATCAATCTTTAAAAGGAAAAATAGTCTTTTTGCTTTATATGCATTTGTTCATTTACAATTTATTACAACTCTTGATCTCAGGAACACAACAGCACTGATGACACTATTTCAAATTTTTGGAGTACGTGTAGCATATTTACACAGCATACAACTAAATAATTTATATGTCCACCCAGCAATTCTGGAATCTCCCTGTTTCATGGAAATAATCCTTAAAAAATCCATTTTATGCGAAACGAGTCAGTATGGCAGCCCATATTTAAGGAAAATTTCAATCTGAATATCAATTTAGTCATTTCCAACTCTAACTTTAGATTCCTAGACGTTTTCAGTCTTAGAAACCTAAATATTGCCATGGTGTCTGGAACATGTAATTCAGAAGATTAAGCAGTATAAAATAAAATCATCATCATCATCATATACTGCTTAAGAGATATAATGGCCTGAAATTTAAAAAATGCATCCCTACTCTCAAATGGAGCATATGTCAATATTTCATTTTATTAACAGGCAGAATCTTTATACAAAAAGAGTGCATTTACTAAAATTTCAGGTAATATTTTTGAGAACTAAATAAAACTAGATATGAAAAAAAAAGCATTTTACACTTAGACATACCTGCTGGAGGGTACTCCAAGGGCCACCCTGCAGAATTTCTGCTGTATTCAAAGGAGGCATTGTGTTGGCTGGGCATTTCACAGGTCTCCTTCTTGTAACAGTTTTCTTTTGCTGATTCTGATTAAAAATTTCAAACCAAGGTTTAGATGATTTCACCCACGCCAGTCTCTTTTCTTCAATATGAAATAAAAGTGCTGACCCTGGAATAGAGTTGGTGATGACCGTCTCATACTGAGCTGTATTTTCACAACATGCTTCTGGGATTGGTTTGATGTCAGATTTAAGACAGTTTACTTCTGCAGAAACCAAGGAGCTTCTTGTATCATTGCCATGCAAGTCTTCACAAGGAGTATGTCTCTGTGAGATAAAACCCTGCTTGTTTGTTCTGACTTCTGTATGGATCACATCATCAGTGTTGAAAATGACGTCATTATTCAGAGAGGTGTTGTTCGGATTTTCCTCAATTTCTTTGGATTTTAAATCAGTTTCTTTCTCTTGAATGATACATGTCTTTCTTCTATCTCCAGACTTTTCTAATTTTAGTGGCGGCAGTTTTTGTTTCACTGAAATTAGAGAAGTGTTAATCTCCTTGTGAATTGATTCAGTGTCTTTCGGTATCTCTTCATTTTTTACTTCTCTCTCTCTCTTTTGGTCACCTTCAATTGTTGTCTGTGCTTCCTTGTTTTTCACCTCATTAATCTCTACATTATGTCCAACTATTATTGCTTGGATTTTATCTCCCACATTCTTATTTATGTCATAACTGACAATTTTCCCTTTTTGCATTTGAGAATTTAATTCTAGCCGCTGAAACTGGTCTTGCTCGTTTTCCTTAAGATTTGGGTTTTCCAGTTCAGTTCTTTTGTCTGTATGTGTATGTTCCCTTTCTTGCCTGGCCAACTTTTCTGAACACTGTTTTTTTGCTAGGTTTGTGCTTTTTCCTTCTATTGTTAATTCTACCAAAGTTTCTTGGTTTGATACAGGTTGCTTTAATGGCTCTTGAATTAATTCTTTGGATGCGAGCTGTGTGTCTACATTTTTTGCCTTATTTGATTCCTCAACTGGCCAAGGAGGAACATCTTCCAGCTTCAAAGTTCCATCTACTGTCTTTGAGGTTGTTTCACGCTGACTTGATTGACCTTCAGCAGTTAAATATTTAACATTATATTCTTCTTTCTTTAATGTACTACATATTGACTGTTCTTTTGCATCTTCTGCTAATCTTAATTTTTCCTTGGTCCGCAGTTCCTCTCTTTCTCGTCTCAGAATGTTCTTTTTTTCTTCGTATTCTCTCTCTCTCCTTTCCTTTTCTTCTTGTTTCTGCTTTTTAATCTCTTCTTCTAACCTGTCCTTCCCTTCTAATTGTTTCCGTCTTTCGGCCTCCCTCTGTCGTATTTTTGCTTCCACTTCTTTCCACTCCTGTGCTTTCCTCTTCCTAGCTTCTAGTTGGTCTTTTATGATTGGATTGTAATTTTGGTAAGCTACAAACGCTTTATATTTCGCTTGAATTTTTGTAGCTGCATCATGCTGCAGCTTTAACAGACGTGTTTTTTCTTTCTCGTGTAAGTCTTTAAGTCTTGTTCTTTCCTTGTCCATTTGTAAATGCAGGCTTCTAATAAATTCCTAAAGTAACACAGATTTTCAATCAGCATAAACTAAATGTATGACTTTAAGAAAATATCATGTGGAGGCTGAAAACAAATACTAAAATTGAAATTAAAATAATATACATGAAGCCACTTAAATGATAAAAATTAAAAATATCTAGGAAATGTGTGTGGGGGGGATATATTTAGTCATGTAGCTTTGAAATGAAAAATTTTTCTTGAGGATAGAAAGTATATGAAAACGCAAAGTAAACCACAGGTACAAATAGACTCGAACCATTTGGAAATGTAAGTTCCGACAAATGGCACTCAGAGTGAGCACCAGAACCACAGAAGTAAGCAACAGTTAAAGCTTAAAAATGACTAACTCAAGGAAAAAATCAAAATGGAATAACTGATTAGAGGAAAATATCTCCAAAGGAAAAAACTTCAAAAAATAAAATGGTTTCTCTTAACAAATTAGCAAAAATATGAAATATCTTTGTCAAGCTATAAAGAAGTTCATGAATGAAATTTCAATTTATAAGAGTTCCAGAATGAACTGAGAAAAACTGAAACTGAAAAAAAAACAACAACAAAGTTTTCTAAACAAAATGCCATAGAATCAAGAAATGAGTTGGCTTTATAACACACACAAATACACATACACACACACTAACAGCCACTTAGATGTGGTAATATATCAGAACCCTGAAGAATCTATTTCTGTGCAATCAAGTATTATTTTCACATTTTACTTCTGTGTCTTAGGCACTTAAAGAATTTCCTGGCTCAACACATAAAATGAAATATCCTAAAGTTACAAAACAAGGTAAGAAATAAACACAAAATCTGTAATCATTAACACCACAGCAAAAATGAATAAGTAATGTAACCATTTTCAATTGTTAAAAGTAAGTAGTAATAGATTCTATGCACAAATAACTCAGTTTTTATAGCAAAAGAGAAAACATTATCTTTCGTAAAGTTTTGTTCTTTACAGTTATATTTTTGGACTTCAGAATTTTAAACATTTTGCTATATTCAATTCATACAAAGACATAAGTATGCATAATTTATTTTTAAAAACAGGAATATTAATATAACACAGTATAGTCACAATAGTTACTTTTCCAGATTTTTATAAAAATAAGATAAATATTTGAAATACAAAAAAGTTTAATCTTGATTAGATGGGTAGCTGAGCGTTGGAATTTTAATCCACTCTCTATTTATGATAGATTAAAATAATTTTATATAAAATGTGGAGTGAATAAAATTTAAACATATTATATTCCCAGAATCATCTTAAATCCAAAGACTAAACATAGTCAATTAAATATATTCAAAAAAACATAGTAATCTTTTCTAATACCCTTCAGACATAATGAAAGGACCAAAACAGCATCTTTTCTCAAATCTTAAACGATATTTGGAGTTACAATTTTACAAAGAGATATTCACCAATTTTAATTGTTTTAGATATTCTATTCAAAGTTTCTGGTGATTAATTATTTTTATTCAAGTAGTAAAATAAATCCTACAGCAGGACAACATGAGTTTAAACCTGTTTCAAACATAGCAGTTTATTTCCAATGTACAAAAAGTAATGTGATTAAAAACAAATGGATACCTCATGCTGTTGCAACTTCTCTTCCCACACTTTCTCCTCTTTATGGAGTTCATCATGCATCTTGTCTAGTTCTTCCTAAATATATAATAGCGTAAATTATTTTCTAGTATCAAAGGTTACTTAGCTCATTATATTTGATTCTCACAATATATATTTGTAAACAAGATAACAATTTACACTACAGTCCTCAGTTACCAGGGCTGATAAATTCTTCAATCTCATAGTATGATATCACTTAAACAATACCCTGGATTCTCATTCTGAGGATGTAAACACAATTGTGACCTGGAAATGTTGATTTATTTTAGTGTGTTTAGCTACACAATGAAATGCATTGGTTATAAATACTATGGGAATTGTAAGAATTGGAAGTAGTAGTGTTTGTAAAATGGGTTCTGTGGTACAATGATTTCTCTCATTATACCATTTAATTCACATAAAAATCAATTAAGGAAATAGTGATCTTATACTGATAACTTTTTATTATTAGGCATTTAATTAAGGGTCTATAGAAAAACAACTCAACTCCCTGCATTGAATATTAAAACCTTAATTCAGATACATCAGTGGCAGATTCTGGGCACAATAGTTAAAACACTGCCTGGGATAATTGGCATGCTCCTATTAGAGTCGGGTTTCGGTCCTGGTTCCACTGGCAGCCTGGCAGCCTGCTACTGTCATACCAGGAAAGCACCAGAAGACGGTTCGTGTAGCTGGGCTCCAGCCACCCTAGTGGGAGACCCAGCCTAAGTTTCGAAACGCTGTTTTTCACCGTGCTCAGCCCCACAGGTGGTGGCGTTTGGGGATCAGTTACCTGATGGTAGACATCTCTCTGTCTCTCTGCTTAGATTTTTACCTTTTACTTGTTGAGCACTATAGAAGCCTGTGATCATAAAGGAAATTCAACCATATTATTGAAAATTTAAATGGATAAAAATAAAAGTAAGAAAAGCAGGATATATTAAAGGAAGAAAGCATGGTTGTCTTTTTATAATTGGTGTCTATGAAATGCATGAAATCTGTTCTCTTTATATTAATAAAAATGCTTCTTTCCTCCTCTCCAAAAAATGAATGTAGGATAAGAATATGGGAAGGGTATGGTGACACAGATTAGGCCAAGAGCTATAATGCTGACATCCTTATTAGAGTGCCAGTTTAAGTCTTGGTTGCTCTGCTTCTAACTCGGTCCCCTGTTAGTGCACCCAGGAAACAGTGAATGTTTTCCACGTGGAACCCTTAAAGCTGGCAAGTTCTAGGTGCTATATGAAGCAACCTTAGTAATGAAAACCGCAGTGATTATTCCTGTGTGCTGTAAGATATTCTAAGCTCTTGAAGATCTACAAATAGAATCCTGGAAGCCACCAGTTTCTCAAAATGCCCCTAGCATTACCTACTATACTGACCTCCTGGTGTGGGTAGGAAGAGTGAATAAAGCGCGCGCGCACGCTTGCACACACACACACACACACAGCACAGGCACATATTAAAACAAACACAAATTTCACATCAAAAAATGGTCAGTTTAAAGAGTACAATACATCTAGACAGCTTCACAGCTTCAACCAAATATGTTTTACATAATGCTTCTCAAGCCAGACTACATGGTAAGGACAACGCATAACCAACAACACTGGTTTGCCTTTTCCTATGACTGGAAAAATATACAAAACAGCAACATCACATTTGTAAATTTCAGACTGGAATGATCCTTGAAACTTCATACTCTCAGCTATAAAGATTCAGTTGCTGGAATTTTAATGACCAAAACCCAGAATAAATAATCCCTATTTATAGCCAACTGTTTGCAATAACTAAAAGTCATGGGAAGTGGGGTGGGTAGAAGAAGAAAATATCAAAAAAATCTCTATGCACCACATAACCTAACCAAACATGAAAAATCTTCAGAGGTGGTTACTGATTAGAAAATATGAAAAGCAAAATTAAAAAGGCAAACCTTCTGAATATGCTCTAATTTCTTTTTTTCAATTTCAAATTGTTTCATCCAACAATGTCTCTTTTCTTCTTCTTCTTGAAACTGCTTTTCTTCTTTCTCCCTCTGAGTTTTGAGAACTTCTTTTTCTTTATCCTCAAGTTCTTTCTGCTTGTCCTGCCAAGCCTCAAATGACCGTCTGCATCTTTCTTCCACTTCATAGTACCCAAAACTTACATCAGCATCATCTGGATTCACGAGGAGAAATACATTATGATTCTTCAAATATAACCTGACAAAAAATACAACTTAAAGTATAAAAGTAATGCTATGTAATTGTATCCTAAAACAAAGAGAAAAGAAAATGCCATAAAGAGTATAGAAGTAGTTCTAAAGTGAAGTAATAATGTCAGCATATTATCAAAGTAAAAGTGTAATGTACAAAAAGAAACTATGTTATTGAATACAAATTGCAATTCCATTGTGGTAAATACATTTAATGCGTAGCTTGCTTTAAAATATTCCAAAAAGCTTAAAATAAAAATATGCTTGTGTGCATAATTAAGGAATGATTGAGATACATGGGTAAGTCTACTCAGTCAATTCAGGGTTAATTATATCTAATATGCTCTACAATACGGTGGAAAAATGTTGAATATACTGAAATAATACGAAATGCTTAAGAAAAATTAAGAATATGTAAAGAAACAAGTACAGACATGATTTTCAAATATAACTTTGCTAAATTCAAAGAATATTTCAAATTCTTCTTAAAAGCTATGGTCAATAAAATGAAATTGTCAAACACATAACGGAGCAATTTCATTTACCTTGTGCAGTCTGCACATCCATAGGTAAGCCATGAGGATGAGGATGAGCCAAATCACCAACAACAGAATCAGGAGTGGCACTTTGGGTTTTACTTCTCATAAATTCTTCTTTTTCTATTTCAGATAATATCTATGCCGTTAAAGGATGGCCAATCATTAAAAACAACAAGTTACCATTTTAATAGTATTTTGCATGCATATACGGAGAGTTTATTCCAAAGCTCTCTCATCTATAAATCCATAGCACACCGATAATTTCTCTATGAGGAAATGTTCTCCCATCTAAGAAAGCCAGATTTTATCCTCTTCATATTTTCAAATTTTAATTAGCATTTAATATTAACCCATAATATTCAGTTAAACTGCTTGATAATAATTTCAAAATGTTTCCACCAATGTTTGTAGTTAATACATCATCATCTTTCTTATCACTAGCAGCTATTGCATTTACATTTTTAACATATCCAATGAAATGTAAAAAACAAACCCCCCCGTCCTTTAGCCTGAATTACGCACAGCATAATTTAGAGCTGTACCTTTCCATAAGTGTATACACACTCCTCCTAGTCAGAAACAGAGCACACTTACCACAATGAGGTAGCAGTGTAATAGTTCAAAAATACAACTTCAAGCTTGAGTGTTACCAATAAAAAGTGCAAAGAGACACAAGGAATCTTCAAGTTATGTTAAACGTGTTAGGGAATAGGAAGTGGGTTAGGAAAAACAAAGAGAGCTATAACAGAAGTAAAAACTAATCTAAGAAACAAATCCATGGGGGTTTCCTTGTACATTTAATTGTGCAATTTTTAAACAAAATTGTATGAGTCTCCTTTAGTCTTATTTTCTAACCCTATCTTTCCTTCGTTTTAAAAAATTCTTGTAAGATTTCCATGTGATTAAAGTTTCTGCAGTCTCTCCTGGAACACAGCACAGTCCAAAAAAGGTAACCAACACTGGACACTCTGCTGAGCTTTCCTCAAAGCTTTCAGGAAAATACTGAACGCAGTGTTGCCTTTTTCATTGACACGTGCAAACGCTCCATGTGCTGATAGCTCAAGTTAACTCTTTTATAGTCATAAAGATTAAAATTTTACTAGTTGTATACTAGAAGCAAGAAGAAGCTACAAAACTCAAGTGATTTGCTTAAAATACTTCATATTTTAAACTAGTAAATTGAAAGTCAGGGAATCAGGAGAAGGGATGACAAATGTCTGTCACACTAGTGACTTCCACTCAAACACTGAATATTTACCTTCATTAACTGAGCCGCATTGTCTTTATTTTCTGTCGAAAATCCTATCTTTAGATAACTATGATTATTAGAAACTCCTCCATAACTACAGCCTAGAGGTGAAAAAAAATTATAATAGTAAATATATGAGTAGGAAGCCCATGTCAAAATTTCAATTTATTATCATTCTTTAATAACAAATTCTGTTACAGTATATTTTTGATGGATAAGAATAATTCAAGATCCAAAGATAATGAACAGCCAAGAACAGATGAAACATACTGTCTTTATTCTAAAATAAAAGTAGCAAATAAATCAAGTATGCTTTCCTCAACTTGCCCTCCCAGGCCACAAGCAGGGAACTGGATGGGAAGCAGGGCTGCTGGGATTAGAACGAGCAACCACATGGGATCTTGCCATGTGCAAGGAGAGGATCTCAGCCACCAGGCTACCGTGCCGGACCCTCTGGCATTGATTTTTTTAAAACAGAATATGTCATGAATCTTTTTATGTAATTAAGTATTTATCTAAGTTCTCAATTCTTAAAGTTTTATTTATTTGGAGAGTAGTGTTACAAAGAAAGAGGGAGAGTCAGAGGTCTTCCATCTGCTGGTTCAGTCCTTAAAAGGCTGCTACAGCTGAAGCTGGTAGGAGCCAGGAGCCTTCATCCAGGTCTCCCACATGAGTACAGGGTCCCAAGCACCTGAGTTTCCACTATTTTTCCAAGACACATTAGCAGATAGCTGCATGCCAAATGCAGCATAGGGGACTTGAACTAGTGTACACATGGCATGCAGTGTTGCACACAGCAGCTTAAATCGCTATAGCACAGACCCAGCATGGTAGCCTAGTGGCTAATGTCCTCTTCTTATATGCACAGGTATCCCATACAGGTGCTGATTCATGTCCTGGCTGCTCCACGTCCCATCCAACTCCAAGCTTTTGGCCTGGGAAAAGCAGCTGAGGATGGTTCAAAACCCTGGGACCCTGCACATGTTTGGGAGACCTGGAACAAGGTCCTGGCTCCTGGCCTTGGACTAGCTCAGCCAATGGCCATGGCGACCACTTGGGGAGTAAATCAGCGGATGAAGATCTTCCTCTGTATCTCCTTCTCTCTGTATGTCTGCCTTTCCAATAAAAATAAATGAATCTCTAGTATTTTTAAATTCCATTTTAAGCAAGAGATAGGAAATTTAACACATTTAATAATAATAATTTACATTTGCAGAAAACTCATCCGCTAGGTGAACAAAAATTCCACTTACTTAAAACATCAGACTCTTCCAAGTCCTGAAGAATGAGCTGTTCAGCTGTTTTACTCTTGTTCTTTATGACGTTAATACAGTAAGCAACTGACTCTGGTAATTCATCTAAGTCCTGAAAGTGCAAAATACAAAAAAAATGTAGAGCAACTTATTATTAAAATTATGTGTCAAATATTTCATTCATCATTGCACACCAAAACCGTGAATAAATGTAGATATGATTGAAAATGCTTCATATAATGAACCCCTACTTGGATAAAAATCTTTTAATTTTCAGATGTTTATTATTCTTTCCTGGAAAACTAGAAGCAAATAAGTTTAAAAAAAGTTTGTTATCTTTCCATCATTTTAAGTTCATTAGAGCTGATTTTTTTTTTTTTTTTTTTTTTTACTTACTGTTAAATTTATGTGACAGGCAGAAACACTGTACACCTACTCATACAAGGATAGAGACAACAGGGCGAAGGTGAGCTGCCCTCACTGACGACTCGCTACGTGTTCACTGGGCTGGGAGCAGGAACACAGTCCTGGTGTCACACAAGGATGCTGGGAGTCAGTCAGCTGAGCCCTTGCCTCCCAGGGTCTGTATTTGTAAGAAGCATTGTAAGCACATAAACTTCACAGAAATATCACAACTTAAAGAAATAAGACAAATTTAAAGATAACTTGCTACTTCTGAAAGTATGTCTACAGGTCTAAAAACTTCCATGATTAAGTTAAAAACAACAGAATATATATGTGATACATAATGTATGTATAACATAGATAAAAATCCCACTTTTCTAAAAATATCCCTATGTATAATATTATAGGTGATTTTCCACCTTCCATGTGCTTTTTATAGTTAAACCCATCAATACACTTTATGTAGTAACCGTGATCCAAAGTTTACAAAAATAAAGCAAGTTCGCAAATCATCTCCATAAAAGCAGCATTTGTGCTAAAAGGTCTCCTGCTGTTGAAAAGATGAAAAGTGCAACACGTGACACTCACTTGGTCACTCTCACCACTCTCAGCTTCTGATTCTGGCTCACTCTCCACGTCACCTTTTTCTAAGGAGGAAATGCTGATTTTATCCAGCTCGGCTTCTATCTCTTCTTGGAGATTTGCATCCTCATCGTCTTCCATCATCCTTCACAGAAGGAGAACCGTGCAGATGAAAATGAAGAGGTTAACGTATCAACTAAAAAAAAAAGACTACGGGTATTTTAGCTTTTCACAGCAGTCCTTCATGTTCTAATGTTAACATTATTTTAGTCAAAATTTGCCTACAATTTATTATATTGTACCATGTATCAAAGAGCACGATTTTATCCTTCCATTCATTCCTTTTTTAAGAAAAAAAAACAGTTGGCCACAAAAGGACGGAACAAATGTTACTTTGTTATTTCTGTGAGAAAAAAATATGATCTGGCTACCAGAACCAAGAAATTCAAAGTAAAACTGACTCTCATTGGGCATAATCAACATTAAAATACCCTGAAGTAGCATGCAACACCACAGAAATCCCTATCATCCTCCAAGCACCCATGTTCACTAAAACAAACAAAAACCCTGAAGCCCCAAGGTAACACTGCACATGATGGGGAGCGGAGGGGGTTGATGTGGGAGGGAGGGAAACAGCTGAGCTTAGGAAGCCCGATGGGAGGTCTTCCTGTACTGTGAAAACCGCTCCGTGACTGTGGCAGAAGATACATGAACATATTACTGTGACAAAGGATACACAGAACATATTTCACATACAAATAAGTACAAGAAAAACTGAGGACATACGAGGCAGATTAGTACAGTGCACCGTTGTCAATATTTTTATTATACTAGAGTTTGCAAAACACCGCCATTGATTGACTTTGTGTAAGTGTGCAGATGTTTCTGCATTAAAGTGTCCATGAGTCTTAGTGGCGTCCTAAATATTTAATAAAAAAACTATATAAACTATCATGAATCAAAAAAAAAAAAAAAAACCCACAGAAGTCGTTTTAAAAATGGGTGCATTTATTGTACTTTTGTGGCAAGCTAAGAAAGACTAAATCAAAAAAGCCAAGTGAGAGAAAAGCATGAAGAGTAAACCTTTTCAGGTAAACACACACACACAATCTTACTTTTCTGACATAGAAATGTCTTCCTAGAAGAGGAATTTTCAAGTTTCCTTCAAAAAAAACTTTGGATTCGCTTTTATTTTTTACCTTAAGACTAGTTTTACAACGTAAGGCTTATCTAAAAACACACTTTGACTCACCAGCTGCCCTGGTCAGCACGTATGCAAAATGCTGCTTCAGTCTGGAATGAATATGAAAGTTATAGGTTTGCATTCTTGTTTCGCGTACTAATGCTTCGAAAGCCGGTGTGTCCGCGGCGCAGACACAGGACGTGCTGATAACCCGACTAGCTGCAGCTCAGGCCCTCAGCTACCACTTCAGGGAACGACTGTGAAACCAGTCGGACCCCACAGTAAACAACTGCCCCAGAGGAGGAAGCTGGAGACCACATGCAGCAGAGAGAAGGGGTATCCACTACAGGTGTGAGTGTGGAGCTGAGGGGAGCCTGCAACTGTGTCTCCTCAGAGACCTTGTTTCAGTCAGGGAGCGCTACGAAAACCCGAGTCGGGAGTAGCCTGGAGCCGCGCAGACCCTGGTGGGCAGCGCTCCCCTTTCTAGAAACCTCAGCTCCAGCGTGAAGGGGAGGACTGGCCCTGCGCTCCCCAATACCTGCCTCGCCTCCCCCAAAACCAACCGCTGCTTCCAAGGGCCCGGCTCACTCACTGGCAGCCAAACGCCGGGCTGGGTTGGAAGACCGAGCCCACAGTTTCTAAACAAAGCGTAACCACGGCAACAGCCAATCGCAAGAAAGCTAGGCCGAGTTTCCTATACAGGTACCCTAGAAGGACAAACAATCTCTGAATTCAAACGCATTCTGTGTTTTGGGAGCTGAGTGAGTTTACATTTTTGTTTTTTACGTAGATTTTTAATGCTTATCTGATACTGAAACATACAGAATGAAGAGAAGAGGTGTTGTGATAATTCCATAAATAGAAGCATATTGGTCTGTAAGGTGTTTCCGAACTATATTGGTTGTACTACCAGTACATGTTGCTTTTGTGAAAATTGTTGCTTACTAGAAACCTTAATCCTGAATTCGAGAGACTAAAGGTGTGGAAGAACAACAATAAAGTTTATCAAGCCTTTGTTGTTATTTTTCCCCCAATAATAATAGTTGCTTTAAAAATAGAAGGGAAAAGGTCAAATATTTATCTATCCCCAACAAAATCCTTTATTAGAAGTAGATGGGATAAGCGATTTAAAAATTCATCTTATGAAATTCTTTTACTATAAAAATGTTAATACATATCTGTTATTTCAATCTGCAATTTGAAATTATAGGTATAGGCCACACTGGTCATTTTAACCTAAAATATATATCTAAGTTTATTTTGTGAAATAAATAGGCACTACATAAAATGTGAAGCTTCATTTTAGTTAAAAAGATATTTCTAATCTCACATTTTAAAAATTTGTATATATAGCATTAAATTCTAAGAGGAAGTGAGTGGTTAAGCATCATTGTGAAATGTGTTTGCCTTTCAATAAGCCGAAAGCAAGCATTTCATTGAGCCTCTGCAAACAAAGGATCCTTTCTGTTAACAGGAAATATCTAAATTTTACCTAAAAATCATCAAATCAATTTTAAAAACTATATATACTTGATTTTGGTCATCAACAACTTTGGGAACAAGGTCTGAATTGCTCTTTGTCCTTGAGTTGACTTTGTCAAATAGATTGATAATAAGAAAAGAGGAATGAAAGTCGTTCTGAAAATAAATTGTTCCCTGGTGATGCATGTATCTTGTTGGAAAAAAAACTGACACCTTTCAAATTGGCCATAATTTAGCAATAATTACTAATCAAAAAGGAACAAGATACAGCAACAATTTAACAAGTTACATAACTGAATTTAACATGAAACTATGGCTCACCAACTAAAAAGTGTTCAGTAGAGATCCATTTAATCACGACATTTCTAGAAACTGTTGTGTGAGATTCTATTTGAATGCTTTGGATTTTTAAGCTACTTGGTTTCTATTTTCATTAGAATAAATACTTCTATTTCATTTAGATTTGAGACCCATTTAGAGCTGATTGGCTTACTGTGTATTGGACTAGCACCTAGTGCAATCTATTTCCTTTAGAAAGAACATAATATCTGTTGATTATGAATGAAAAGCTATGTGTGAATTCCCTTGTTTCAGTTACCTATCAAGAATATTTATATCATATTAATGGAATGGTGAAAAAATTTTGACTTTGATACAATTTTTCAACAGCTTTTTGGATATTCAAATGGTATTGATATTTCAACTTCATAGAATATCATTGCAGTGCTAAAATAGTTGTGAAGATATTTCTCTTTTTTAATTTAGTTTCATTCTCTCGCATATATTCCTTATACAATCTTTACATGCTTATTAAGAGAGTCATAGATAACATTCAAACAGGCACTGGGTTAAGTGCTTTATAATTTTATTTAATCTTTGCAAAATTTTTTTTGAGATGTTCACTGCTTTTTTTTAAAGCTACATTTAAAGATAAATGATACACGAGTTTGACAAGTGATTTAGAGTTCTAGGTTTGAGTCTCAGCCTTGCCATTTATTAACTCAACAACTGAAAGCAAGGTATTTTACTGTTCTCAGTCTTTTTCTTCATCAGGAATAATGGAGATAACAGGATAACAGTATTTTCTAACGTTCCAAATGTTAATTATCAGAAGAATCAATATACATGGCACATTATCATTTGCACAGTTAATATACATGGCACATTGTTGTTGGATAGTTTATGGGCTTGAGTTCTACAGAGTTGATTCAAGTTCTGTCTTTGACTCTCTCTTTCCTCCCACTGATGACACCTTATCTTGTCCTGTCTTAGTACTGTTCTCCATGCCCACAGCTCTCCTGCAGTTAAGTCACATTCATCTCTTATGAACTAGTGCATTTGCTATGCAGAATGAACTTTACTGTTCATTTACTGTTTTGAACTCCCAGTTCCACGTTGATGTGGAAAATATAGTTTTCTTTTCATCCAAAAACAATATTTAGCAAAGCGCGCACGATCCATAATAAACTTTCTTTGGTCTACTTCCCTGGACTTTTGTATTTTGCTATCCCAAGACACACCTCTTCATCCTTCATGGTAAAGTTTGTGAACTTACTGTTCCACTTATCTTGACTACTCTTTACCTGCATCCAAATTTTGTCTTATTCTTTAGGGATCACCTATAATTTCTCTTCTCAGTGAAACTTCTTTATTTCCTTTATTCCCAATGTACCACCTCACATATAGTTCAGAGTTGATCACAGGCTCTTATGTGCTGACTTATTCGCTTTTGTGCTGCCATCATCTGGCACTTGGCAGAACTACAACGACAGTACTACGTGCAATTCCAGATTATTTAGTGAAAATACAACCTACAATTTAGGTAAGTTATGAGCTACTTAAATTGCTAAAAACTTAAACTATTAATGTGTCTATGGATTTGGACCAGTAATTAACTAGTTGGGAACTGAATAAGAGAATTACCACCCCAAGACCTTATTTCATTAGGTTTAAAACAAATTCTTTGGTTGTAGCAAAAAACGAAACAAAACAAAACAACAAAACCTTCTGATGATTCATACAGATACTCAAATAAGAATTACACTAACTTACTGTGTATGTCTGTGTGAGCCTGTCTTTCTTTTCACTGACGTTATTTCCAACGCCTGGGCCTTGTGACTGTGAAAAGCCCAACATATGATCATCTCTTCTTACCATTCTGTGTAAACACAGTCATGGGGTTTTGTGGCTCTGTCCTTGGACACCAAGTTTGTTGTGTTGTAACTGTTTGAATTTTTGTTGCTATGTTGAAATTACCTCAAAGATCCTCCTGTGCAAGGTGACTGCGTTGTGCAAGACTGAGTTTTCATGCTTATTTCAAACTCTGTCGTGTGCCATCCTCTTCCAGAAATTTCCTCCTCTTCCAGAAATTTCCTCCTCTCTTGGTTTCCAGGAGACCATGCTTTATGTTCTCACTTTGTAAAAATGTGATGGAAAATTCAAAATCTTTTAACATAAAGATTTGCTTATTTGCTTGAAAGACTGAAAGAGGCAAACAACGAGAGAGAGAGAGGGAGAGAGAGAGAGAGAGAGAGAGAGAGAGAATGAGAATGAGAATTTTTCACTTGCTGGTTCACTCCGCAAATGGCTGCAATGGCCAGGAGCTAGACCAGACTGAAGCCAGGAGCTAGGAACTGCATCCAGTTTTCCAAACAGATTGGGGGGCAAAGGCTGGCAAGCACTTGAACTATCACCCACTGCTTTGACCAGGCACATTATGAAGGAGCTACATCAGAAAAAGAGCATCTGGAACTTGAACCAGCACTCCAATATGGGATGTTCGCCTAATGAGCAGCGGCTTAATCCACACCACCACAAGCGATACTCCCCAAATTCTTAATTCTGTCATTCCCCACCATAAAACCTCTGCTCATTTGTGTCTGTAATCAATCCATTCTTGCGCTCTTTCACTCCTTCTGCATTGCATCTCTATGAATGGCATGAGTTTGTGTAGCCTACGATATTCATTTATCTGCCCATCACTTCCATTTATTATAGAATGAAGCTGTACACATAACTCTGCCACGTTTAGTTCAATTATAGTATGCTAAGTTTATGAATTTTCCTTATAAGCTATTTCTTGGCCATTTAAAAAATTTCTAGTACTTATTATTATTTTTTTTAAATTTTATTTTCACACCCTACAAGAGTTTTTCTGATCACCTTTAGGTCTTACTTTCTTACTGGAAGCATTTCAAAATTGTATATAAGCCTCATTTTCCTTCCTATTATCTTTTTGTTTGCCATTTTCTAACTATGGAGCATTTTATCTGACTCTCCTGTCCCTGTTCTCTTGTTCCTTTATTTCAGGATATTTTCAGCTGCAGGTGAGTGCTACTATGTTACCAAGACTGAAAAATGAGCAGAGGGAAATGTTCACTTCACTTGCCTGAAGAGACACGCCTGAGTTTATTTGTCCTTTCCATGGATTATAAAGGATGATACCTAAAGCAAACTCAGCAACTACGTGTTGAACCAATCTGAGCTAGTTCCAAATATTTAAGACATTTTCCTAGAGCCCAGCTTTAACTGACAGAAATATAAATTTCTGTTTGTATATGTGTGTCTTTTGATAAAGCATTTCAGCTTGACACTACCTAATATTAACACTTCACAATCAAGTCTATGTCTCTAAGTTTCATACCAAGGACATTGTAGGGATTTCTGACTTGTTATTCACTTTTCTGTTTCTCATTTTCAGATAGAGATTAATATTCAGGGCCCAAATTTTCATTCAGACTGTAGGTGAGGCTCACAAATTTACAACATACTGTTGTAAGTAGAGTTAACCCAAAAGTATTGGGGCTGGAGCAGTGGTGAAGCAAGCCTCACCTCCTTCTGTGACCTCCAGCATTCCATATCGGTACTGATTCACGCCTTGGTGCTGTTCATTTCTGATTCAGTTTCCTGATTATGGCCTGGGAAAGCAGCTGAGTTTGGCTCAAGTTTTTGGGCTCATGGTCGCACATGGGAGATCTGGAGAGGTTCCTGGCTCCTGATTAAGAATTGGCTCAGATTTGGCATTTGTGGCCATTTGGGGAGTGAACCAGTGGCTGGAAAATCTCTTTGTCTTTCCTTTGCTCTGTAAATGTGCCTTTCAAATAAGAGAGAAGAGAGAGAGAGAGAGAGAGAGAGAGAGAGAGAGAGAGAGAGAGAGAGAGATAGAGAATATCTTGGGAGAAGAAACTGAAATTCAAATATACAAATCATGGAGGCTTTCCAGTTGACTATCTCATCAAAACATTACAGGGCTTGGAAAAAATCCTGAAACAGAGCTATAGGTTAGAAATTGAAGAAGCTAAAAGACTACATGCAGGTTCAAAGCAAAGGTAGAAGTGAAAGTGTGTGCATGCTGCTGACTCTGGGAGGAGGAACGTGGTGGGTTTTCAGAAACAGGGTTGCCTCAAGTCACAGAAAGAGAGAGGTGCCCTGATTCTACTGTGAACACATTTTGTTTTTCTGCTTTTCAGTGCATCCTTCAGTTTAATACGTTGGTTTCTAAGTAGCTTCATATAAGTCTCTTTGTGTTCAGTTTTCTCATGGTAAATACATGAATTAAAACTTCATAAGCTATAATACATTTTTAAAAGTCTGTTGCTAGCTAAAGTTGAACCGATGAAAAGAGAAAAACTTAGAAACATACCAAGGAAAATGTAAGACCTACACATAGAATTGATAAACACTAGTATCAGTGTGGTAAATGTTTTTTTTCACAAATGTTTTAAGAAAATTGAGTATCTGAAAATTCCTGTTTCACTTAAAGCAAGCTTACATTAGTTCCTTTCCTCAACTGTACACAAAAACTAAATTATAGACTAATTTAATCCATCTATCCATGCATTGATTCAACAAATATCTAGGTAATGTGTGCTAAACCTAGGGGTTATAATGAACTAAAATGAGACTCTTTACCTCCACTTAAATACCTCCTCTGATGCTATATGGGGAAAAGTAAAAATGTATGAGAGAGAGAGAGAGAGAGAGAGAGGCAAACATTTCTAGCTTAAAGCAAGGGCCCCAAGCTCAGTAAATGGTTGGCATTATCCCAAGGCAGGAACTTCCAGTCGTGAAGAAAACCATAGGCAGAGATTAAGGGGAATTTTCTAGCTAGAGGAATATGGCATATTAAGATAGGAAACTAACGTATTATACTTTCTGAAGACTGGAATGTTCAGAAAAGTTGATTAGTTGCATGCATCAGATGTCTTCTCCATCCCAACTGCCTAACACAGGAACAACAAGGCTTAGCTACAGAAACACAGGTACAACTTCATGATCTCTGGCATACATCCTCATATTTAGGGATGGATAGGTGTTAATACTGCCAACTGACAGAAAGCAACAAGTATATACATAAAGGACATCATTAGCGTGATTATTGAGAATTACCGTTGTGCTGATGTTTTTACTAAAAGTTGTGGTTCCTTTTTTAGGCTCATCAATATCTAGAGAAAAAGGAATGTTAACACAAAAAAATTCATGTTTTGCAGTATTAGTCTCATTAATGGAGCTTTCTGAGTAAGAATCATATTTACTGCAAGAAAAATTATGGATTTTTTATAGGTAATTACTTAAAAGAAAACACCGTTTTTTATTATTATCATCTTTCTTTTTCTCTCCAGTGAAATAAACAAGGCACTCTTTTAAATAACTACATACATTGTTTATTCAGCAGGTGGCAGTATTTCTCTAAGATTCATTAAGTATTCTATAGCGTTCCCTCTCCAAGTCCTCCTCAACTGGTTTTAGAAATGACTTTTTCCTTGCAAACGTATACCAAGCATAGAGTCCAGCTACTTATTGTCCAGATGGGTTGAACAGTTTCTTGGGGAGACTATTTCTGGTCCGAAGTTAGATTGAATTTGAACTGTAATACTACATCAAGGTGGAGGAATCCACCAGGGGAGAGGGGCGTGAGGAGGGGTGGGGGGATTCCCAGAGCCTATGAAACTGTCACATAATGTAAAATAATTAATAAAAAAAAAAAAGAAAGAAATGACTTTTTACTGGAATGCAACACCAAAAAGAAAATTTAGGGACAGAGATTTATGAACGTATGACTGAGCAAGAAGCATGAAAAAAGGGAAGATTGGACATTTTTACAAACTCTGGACTCTTCCACTTCTGCAAAGTAGAAAAGATAACGGACATCAACATACTTTTTCTGCCTGTATAACATACAGTTACCATATGCTGTCAGCATTTCAGCATCAAAAATGTAACATAATATTACCTAAATAGGAGAAAATAATTTACCACTTTTAACTATGGAAAACATTAAATAATTACAGTAATGCTTTGCTGACATTTTGTTTTGTGCTGAATCACTGTTGACAGAAATTTAGAAACCGTTAGACTAAGGCTTGCTTTCATATAACTAATTTTGGTTGGAGGTAATGAAGTCACACCTAAGTGATCAGAAGTGAAGTGTGGCTGTTGGGTGTTGGATACTGTATTGGACAGGACAGACGCAGAACATATCCACTACCACAGTATAATCTGTTGACGAACACCGTTGTTATTAAATTCATGGCAAAAAATTCAGGTGCACTTCATAAGTTCGTGAAAAATTAATTGGAAGTATTGCAATTTGGTACAAAAATCTCACAATTGAAAAGTAAGCTTTTTCTGCAAAGTCATTGAAATCCATGATTGATGCAATTCATTGTCTGCAGATGTTTTGAAGAGGCCTAGCACATAAGTAAAAAATTCTTGGTGCAAAATAAAGCTCTTTTAATTTGATTTCCACAACTCTTTAAAGTAATTTTTATGTAGCATACAGGCAACAGTTCATAGAGCACATGGATTAACAACTACAAAAAATGCTTGTAGGGAAGCAAAAATTGAAAATAAGTGTTAACAGAGAATGCACTGCTAAAAGTGCTGACTAATTTGGCTGAATTTTAGCTTACTAAATACCCAGTATGGTTAGTCTCTTTTGAGTTTATACTTTGCTTATAGAAAAGTATTTGTGATGTCTCAATACATTTGTGCTTTGATCAGAGTAAATGAAAGTATTATGACGCTATGACAGACTTTCTTCCACTCCTTTCCTTTCTCCTAATAATGCTGTTAATGTTCTCCACTAAAATAGAGTCAACCTTGTTCTAAGCACTGATCGAAAGACTATGCACATATTGTCTGATTTAATCATGTAGTAATTAAAGTCGGATAAAAGTAATTTTCTATTTCCTTTTCCTTTATATGACGCCTAGTTCTCATTAACCCTAATATAATCATTTGAAATAAAATACCCATGTAAACATAGTCAGAAACTTATTCCTTAAGCTAAGTAAATATATAATGGGACCTGGCACGACTGCTAAATTGCTAAATCCTCACCTTGCAAGTGTGGGCATCCAATATGGGCACTGGTTCATTTCCTGGATGCCCCACTTCCCATCCTGCTCATCGCTTATGGCCTGGGAAAGCAATGGAGATGGCCCAGTGTCTTGGGACTCTGTACCCACATGGAAGATCTGGGAGAAGCTCCAGGTTCCTGGCTTCAGAGCAGCTCAGCTCTGGCCATTATGGCTATTTGGGGAGTGGAACAGCAGATGGAAAATCTTTCTTTTGTGTTTCTCCTTTTCTCCATAAATCTGATCTGCCTCTCCATTAAAAAAATAAAAACATACATATATAATGTACTCATAATGATGAGATCTTAGTAAAGATTCTAGGGTCTGCAATTGACCCTGCAGTTGGGGGTGTGCTTTTGGCCCAGCATTCAAGCTGCCAGCTTGGATGCCCACATCTCATATCAGAGTGTCTGGGTTCAAGTGTGGCTCTAAGTGAATTCCATCTTTCTGCAAATGTGCATGCTGCAAGCCTCTCCCAGCTAATTGAGGTACTGCCTCAATTAGCTGGGAGAGGCTTGGATTGAGTTCCTGCTTCCTGGTTTCTGCCTAGCTGAGCTCCAGATATTGCTTTTGTAATAAGCCACACCTTGTGAAACTCCACTGTTCTCTGACTTTGTAATATCCTCTGTAGCAAGAGTGCCTTGCGTCTGTCCCACTCACCATATAAGACTCCTGAATTATTTGGTTTGGCCCTGCCAAAAATTTTTTTTTAATTTTTTTATTAATTATTATGCATTATGTGACAGTTTCATATGCTCTGGGAATCCCCCCACCCCTCCCCCCCACCCCTCCCCCCTGGTGGATTCCTCCACCTTGATGCAGTATTACAGTTCAAATTCCATCAAGATTCTTTCCTTGCAAACATATACCCAGCATAGAGTCCAGCTACTCATTGTCCAGATGGGTTGAACAGTTTGTTGGGGAGACCATTTCTGGTCCAAAGTCAGAGCTGGTAGAATATCATCCCAGTCAATTAAGAGTCTCAATATAACATTAACAGCAATTTGTAACATTATGGAATTGACAAGGTTTTGCGTAACCAGTATGTTAAAAAAAACAAAACAAAAACAAACAAACAAAAAAAAGAAGCAAGTTCTTAACCACAACCTATGATTAGCTCATTGACATTTCAATTTTAGTTCATATACAGGACCAGCTGCTATATACCTTAAAATGGCTATAAGGTACCATTCGGCTGTCTCGTGTCTATTTCATTTTAGTATTTAGCCATTTGTTGTGTTGAAGTATAATTTTGCTGATCTTGGCAGATTTTAGGATAATCTAGACTGGCTTGTAACTCTAACAAGACATTTGTCAGCAGTTAAGGTGCAGAACATTTTTTTGGGGGGGTGGGGGAGTGGTGTGCAGGAAAGTCCACAACACCATGGTAAGGAGTGACTAATCTTTGTGTCCTACCCAGCGAGGCATTAGCCAATCCATGCCAGCTCTTTCCTGTCGGATTTCAAGCTCTACTTTTTGTTGTTTGTCTATTTATTTTAGGTTTTTTTTAGTTTGTATGATTGCTTGTTTGCTGTGAGGGGTTTTCGGAGCGATCCTGATGGTCATTGCAAGGGAGGGTGGGGGTCCAGAGGTGGAGCCAGGCTCGGACCAGAGAAAGTTCTCCTCCCTGGTCCCGAGGGACGTTTATTGTTCTTCTGTTTCTGCGGACCGCTCAGGACTTCTGGTTGTCTTTCCGATGACGTTGGTTTCTGTGCGGTAGTGTTTGGACTTCTTCCATCCCCTGCGGGAGCTCCGGTTAGGGGTGGGTGACCTCAGAGTACTCGGCCTCCGAGGGCATCCAATTCCCTGTGGCCTCCTTGGCAGTTGGGATATAGTCCTTGTTGCTCGTATTAACAGTTTGTGGTGAAGGTCTGGGAGTCTTCATGGTTGGGATCCAGGCTTTCTCCTTGCCATCTGCTCTACCCTGGAGTGCCCCCCTGCTCCACGCACATGACCTCCTGTTAAGAGGTTGTCAGGATCGCACCCGATTCCCCCCTCATGCATTGGTATAGTAGTTTTACTATTGTTTAGTGCTGCTTTGAGTCTGTTGTCTATGAATTACCAGATTTGATCATGATAGGCTATATTATACTTTTTCCTCACTCTTTTTATGGTCCTGAAAGGCTTCCCTGCACTCCCCCCATTACGGATTAACATAACGTATTGAGGGTATAGTAGGTTTTACAGTTTTTCGATGTAGATCTTAAGTATTCTGACATTAATTGTTGGTTTATAGATTATATCGCATTATCTTATTGTATTGGATACAGGTTGTTAGAGATTGCAATAATATTACAATATACAGGTACTATCAGGTTGTCATCTTATCATCTCAGATTAAGGCAAACATGTGGTATTTAACCTTTTGGGATTGGTTCATTTCTCTTAGCATGATGGATTCCAGTCGGGCCCATTTGTCCACAAAGAACTGCATTTCGTTTTTTTTTAATAGCTGAGTAGTATTCCATAGAGTAGATGAACCATAGCTTCCTTATCCAGTCTTCTATTGATGGGCATTTTGGCTGCTTCCAGGTTTTTGCGATTGTAGATTGTGCTGCTATGAACATTGACGTGCATGTTGGTTTCTTGAGTAGGAGATGTTTTGGATATATCCCTAGGAGTGCTATTGCTGGATCATATGGCATGTTGATTTTCAGTTGTTTGAGTATTCGCCAAACTGATTCCCATAGAGGCTGTACCAATCTGCAGTCCCACCAGCAGTGGAGAAGGGTTCCCTTTTCCCCACATCCTCGCCAACAAGTGTTGGTGGTATTACGTATGTGTGCCATCCTCAAAATTTTTAAGTTGATAATTTTGTAAGATCTCTGAATGATGTTGTAAATATACAAATGGTCCTTGGTAGAAGAAAGTTTCCCACCCCTGAATGTTTGAGCCATTTCACAAAAGCCGCTGAAACAATGAAGTAAAAATGCAAATTTAAATATTTAACCATGTAACTCTCTTATTACTCCTCTTTACTGTTATTTTCTCATATGGTAAGTGTCTTTTTCATCTCAGGCACCATCCCTTGTACAGAGGATACAATAGTGTCTACAAAAGATAAAACACCTTCCTCATAGAATTTACTACCAGTTTGAAAAACTGGAAAACAGAACAAAAAGCAACCATAATTTTACCCCTGCAAACCACTCTAGGCTCTTCTACCCCAAACTGTTAAGTGCCAACAAAGCTGAGTTGCCCACAGATTATGCTTTGAAGTGTGTTGGGAATGTGTCCACCTGGGGCCAGCAAGTGGCATAGTGGATAGAGCTACTGCCTGCAATCTCATATGGGTGCCAGGAGGCTCCAATTTTCATCCAGCTCCCTGCTAATGTCCTGGAAAAGCTATTGAAGATGCCCAAAGTGTTTGGTATCCTGTCATGCATATGGGAGATCCAGGAAAAGCTCCTGGCTACAGAAGATAAAAGGGATGATAAATATTTCCTCTGTGTCTTTCGCTCTATCTTTTTTTTCTCTTTCTCTAACTTTCTTAAATAAATAAATCAAAAGAGAAAGAGAGATAAATGCATCCTTTTCCAATCACCCATTAAAGCCTGGCCTACTCTAGTAATCTTGACCAGACTTTCTAATTTGCTCTCCCTAATGAACTGAATTGGTGGCCCTATATCTAGTCGTGTGCTAGTAAGCTTTTAACAACTGGCTCTGGAACAAAGAGTCTGGATTTATGGTATTTACTTATTTTAATGATTTAAATACTCCCACAAATGACTGATTTTCAGGTATCAGTGTGAATTCACTTGACTTGCAAATTTCATGAAACTTCATCACTTGGTGTTTTTAAATTTATTTTTATTTGAGAGATGGAGACAGACAAAGATCTCTTATCTGGTGATTCCCTCCCAACATGCCCACAGCAGCCATGTCTGGGCCAGACCAAATACAGCAGGCTAGAACTTAATCTGGGTTTGCCACATGGTGGGCAGGGAACACCTATTCAAAGAACTGCCCATTGCTTCCCAGAGTACATATCAGCAAGTATCTGGAATTGGGACAAGACTCAGGACTTGAACTCATCCCAGTATATAACATGGAATCTAAAATGTTGGCTTAATCCACAGCACCAAATGTTTGTCCTAGCAGTAGGCATTTCTGAGGCAGTACAAATTGGCTACTGTATACCACTGCCTCCATCATTCTTTCATCAAATCTGAAGCAAATTTTAACTAAAACATGTAATTTTTATTGAATATATTTTTTTGTTATTTGAAGGGGTTTATTAATACATTAGGTTCTCAGAGTCACATCAAATGCATGGTAATTACTAAAATGCGATTCTTATAAATCATCATATTAATGTGAAATATATGTTTTTCTTCTGCAATCTACCACAGCCATAAGCATTCAGTGAGCAATTTGTTGACCATAAGAATATTTATTTAGGGTCATAAGAAAGTTCATGGAAATTTGTATTATTTTAAAAAATGCATGGATTCCAGCATGTACTCAACACACTAAACTTATCTTTTCATTCAATTTTGGACTGACTTTCTGAAGTATACTTGGAAACTCACAGTCTAGATGGAGAAAAAAATAAAGTGTTCATTGCATAAAAGAACAGAGTATATAAAAGAATAATGCAAACACTAGATATTAGGTGAATATATAAATGTTCAAATTGCACATTAGGCACACTGTGTTGAGTAGAAAAATATCATTGAGTAGAAAAAATGTAACTAAGTCATTCTGTGGCTTTCACAGATGAAAGTAATCACTTCATGATATGCATTTCTCAAATTCTGTTTGGAATTTGATCTGCCATTGTTCTTCTTTGTCTAGTGGGTTATATAGGAATTAATAAAGAAGGATTATGGCTTCTAATTATGGTATGCATTTCACTTCAACAGCCTGAATATGTATCTTATATATTAGTGAATCCATGTCATACAAATGAACAGCAGTGATATATGTCATCAGGGTATTGTAAAAGAATATGACCTTGGGGAAAGCCAAGTGAAGGATACCCTCCCAATACACTTTTCAAGGTAGGCTTTTCTTGGTTAGTTTTTCATGGATCACTTCAGTTACTTCACACATGCATTCTAAGTAATGTAACAGAGAGATATTTCCATGCTCAAAGGCACAGAGCCTGACATCTGGCTAGCCCACTGCTTATCTCTTATGATATGAAAAAAATAGAATATAAGCAATAACAAAGACCTGAACATGAGCCACACATCACACATATAGCAAGTGTGAATCATAATCACATACTCAAAACAAAATTAATTTTAAACTTTTTTGAATTGAATTAGTTGTAATTTCCAGTCACTCTCCTGCCAGACAGGCAAGGAATTCAGTTGCAAAACTTTCGTCCATTCCAGAAACAGTGCAGAAATACTGCGCTGTTATGTAATGCTAAAAGTCCGGGTGGTCAGTTGTGTGGACACTGATTATCGGAATACACTAGTCATTCTGAAAGTGCTCGCTTTGGCAAATCACAAGATCCCTAGTTCAAGTCTACTCAGGCTGCTCTGTGACTGGTCTAGCATGGTAAAGATATCTAAGATTGCTGTGTATTATTTAATGGCAAAGGAATGCCAATGAACTCCTTCGATGAAGGAATGGTAGGAAGCCATTACGTCAGCTCTTTTCCTGTAGTATCCCTTGACTGAGTCAGCCAGATCTCCTTAGTAACACACAACCAAAGGAAACATGCCTCACAAAGGATCAGTTGCTGTTACTTTTTAGCATTGCTAGTTATTATTGGAACATCACCGTGGCACAAACATTTTAGTCAAGACTGGAAACCACATCATCTTCTCCCTTTAGAATTTGTCCTCATCAGGACAATGTCAGCAAAGTCAAGGTACTATGGGAAACCACAAACTTCTACAATCAGTCTCAGGATCTTTTGAGCCTAAAGAAAACACTCCACTTTCTCTTTTCCCCCTGCTCCAAAGCTACGTTCCCCGCTTTAAATCACAATGTTCTGCCCCTTCAAGACACTTAGCACATTTTTTAATATAAATGTGCTGCTATGATGAAGACTGAATTGGTCATGAATTCAGAGACAAAACAGTGTAAAATGTGGAAATAATTGTAATTGGCTTTGTATAGCAATATATTCAGTCTTCAGAAATACTTATTGAAAAAGTGCCAGATGTCATGCAGTGTTCTGACTGCTGAAAAAAAGCAAAAACATGAATATTATATTGATTATCACCAAGTCAGGGTGCCAAACATCAAAATAGTTTAATAACTGGTATGGCAGATGATGAGAAAACATTATAAAAATGAAGATATGGAATAAACAGCAGGACTGTGGAGTTCAGAGTACTAAAGTTTTAAAAGTAATTTTATTTTTTATTTACTTGAGAGGAGGAAAGAGAGCAACAAAAAGATATCTTTGAACTGCTGGTTCACTCCCTTAATGCCTGCAACGGTAAGGGT
The DNA here is from genome assembly GCF_030435755.1 of Ochotona princeps. Lineage (NCBI taxonomy): Eukaryota > Metazoa > Chordata > Mammalia > Lagomorpha > Ochotonidae > Ochotona > Ochotona princeps. The sequence goes on along the minus strand of NC_080846.1, from coordinate 36,812,973 downwards.
TGGATGAGACCCAAGTCAGGGGCCAAGACCTTAAACATCCATCTCCATCTGCATGGAGGAACACAAGCGTGTGGACTATCACGTGCTGCCCATCAGGATGTGTGTTAGTAGGAGGCTGGATGCAGTTTGGAGACGAGCATATACATTCTGATATGGATATCCCAAGGAGCATTTTAACCATGGTGCCAGATGTCCACTCTACATTGCAACTTTAAATAGAAGGTACAAAAGGGGACACACTGAGAAAATGACTATTGAGCAAAGAAGTGGAGATGAGAACAAGGAAAAAAGAGGAAGGGACCCTGAAAGCAACAGGAAAGCACAAATAGACAGAAAGATACTGAGGCAGACGAGAACAGGTGGGGTTCAAAGCCAAGACAAAGATGAAGTATAGCCAGAGGAAGATAGCAGGAGTTTGGAGGACTGAAAGAAGGGAGAATGATTAACAGGGGTAAAAGGCCTAGGGAGAGGTTGCTAGCCATACTCGGGAATAGAGTTTTCCTGTGATGGGATGGGAAGCAATTGGCAGATTTTTGCACATTTTGAGCCTTATATTTTAATAGGAACAATGTTGTTGACATACTGAAAACAATTCTAAAAGGTACAATATATCTTTAAATAGATGTACTAGAAAGAACCAATTGAATTTTATTTACGATCCCAGATGAGAGTTCATGGTGATCATGAAAGAGGGTAAAGTCTGAGTTAATTGGAAAATTATCAGATTCCATAGGCAATCTGTGGCCGAGTCATCAATTTGCCACTAGTTTAAATGTGAGACTCTGAAAGAAAAAGGTCCAGGGATGCCTTGAGTTACCTCACTAAAGCCAATTACGGAAAGAGCAGCTGAGGATGATCAATTAGCTGGAAAACTGAATTAACCATTTAGTATAATAGGAGAGTTTGAGAAATAAGTAATTTTAATGTAACACATGACACTTTAAAAACTGTCATGAAATGAATGAGTTGAAAAAAATTCAAGGCTAACATTATCTTGAATAATCTTTACAGTTTTCCTGAAAGTGGCCAGTAATTGTTAATGGACCTTAAAACCACAGGTTATTCAGTATCATAAAAAGCCCCGTTGCCCTCTTGGGTTGTTACTTCTGACTGTACTCATGACTGAGGGGTTAGTAAATTTTCATATGTATAAACTGTACAAACTTGTTGGTGAATAGTAACTGATAGTTCTATTACTTGTGGTCCCTACCATCTGCTTTCTCCAGGAATCTGAATGAGAGATGTTGGTGTTATACAAACAGTCTTGGAAGAATTTCACCAAAACATTATTTTATAAAAATCACTATAAAATACCATTAGACCTACAGTTTGCTTAACGTTTATGACATTTATATAATATTAATGTACTGTATTTCCTTTGTGTGATCTTAAAGAAGTAACTGTTCTAGGACCACAGGAACCAGGAAAACACAAATATAAAATGTTTCCGCGACTATGACAGGAATGCAAAACAATCAACCAACAAATACACTAGGCTTTACGTTACTTGTTATATTTCATCATTTATCCTTCTTTACTATTTAACTCCTTTATTTAAATGTTTACTTATTTTTCATGTACTTGAATGGCTAAGAAATATGTATTTTCTGTCTTTTGGTTCACTCTCAAATACCTCCAAAAGCCAGGGCTGGGTCAGGCCAGAACCAAGGGCCTGGAACTCCATCCGAGTCTCCACAGGGTGGCAGGAGTTCAAACCTTGAAGCATCGCCTTCAGGGTGCATCAACAAGAAGCCTGATCAGAATCATAGGATCCTGGCTTGAAATCAGCCCTGTGCTGTGAGCGGCAGTCATCCCATGCACCAGTTTACCCACTGTGCCACAACACTCATTTCTTACTTTGGGGGTTTCTTAGATTAGACTGAATAATGGAGTATTTCCAGTAATTCTATAAATGATGATTAAATAATAATGAATTTTAGCACTGTATGAATTATAAAATCAGAAACAGCAGGAGCTTTTTCTTAACAAAGTAAATTGTAGAGATTATAAGCCTTTGCTAGCATTGTGAATATCTATAGTAAAACAGGCAAATATTTTTGCATAGCAATTATATTGTGACAATAGGTGCATAATAGCTGTTAAAATGCATTAAAGCTTATCACTAATTGTATTCAGGAAAAGTAGAAATTCTCCCCAATGTTATAATTCTCAGAGTGAAACAAGAAGTGGTACTGTTTTTCTTTGTAAAATGAAGTTACTGTCAACAATTTGTTAAGTAATGAATGCATAGTTTTAGGGTCAGATGGATGAAGTTTGAATCATGCCACTTATTAGCTGTGATCTTGAAAAAGTCATTTTATCTTTAAGTAGTTTATTTTAAAAGTAAATAAAATAAAAATTAATCCTATGAATTAGGTGCTATTACATTAAGGATAAATACCTTGGGAACAAGTGCAGTGGCATAATGGGCCAATCCTCTACCTCACAGCACCAGCACACCAGATGGGCACCGGCTCAAGTCCTGGCTGTTCTACTTCTGATTAGCAGCTCCCTGCTAATGGTCTGGGAAAGCAGCGGAGGATGGCTGAGGTCCTTGGGCCCCTATACCTACATGGAAGACCTGGAGGAAGTTCCTGGCTCCTTGTATTAAATCACTTTAATTGTGGCCATTGAGGACATTTGGAGAGTGAATTAGCAGATGGGAGAGCTCTCTCTCTTTCTCTCTCAGTTTCTCTCTGTAAATCTGCCATTCAAACAAATAAAAATGAACTTAAATAAATAAATAAGCAAAACGTGCAGTTAACTGGAGTTCATGGAGTGAGGGTATCAGAGGAAGCTTTGAGAGAGAGAAATAGAGAGAGAAGTGCTTTTTGTAGCTTGAGCAGTTGGGTTGAACTGGCTTTGTGGTCTCCTTGGGCAATGGTGGCAGGGGATACATTGCTTACTGTGCCCAACTTCGGGAACACCTCAGGGGAGGAGGCAACTATTTAAAAAATATGGAATAATTTTACATGAAAATGTTTCAAATATTATCTTTCAAAAGAGTGAACAAAACAGTGACAGAATTAGAACTTTGCTGTGAAAGCTTACAGCATATTGAAAAAATCCTGAGTTTTACTTTGAACTTTTGTGTCTACAAGTGTTTGACTGTGGGTTATTAATCTTTAATTCCAGCTAAGATGCCTGGGTCCCTCTTGCTTCTGAACTTCAAATGCTTAAAGTGGGATGAAGGTGAGCTGGACATTCCCCCACTACTCCTATTCCTGTCACTATGAACCTAATTGTCCCATAGAAACAGGCCTTCTAGTTTTGTGGTCCTCTGGTATATTAATCCCACATCCTCACTATTTACAGTCACTCCATCTTCACCTCTCTTAAAACTTAATTAGATTTATGATTCATTAGCAATGTCCTTACAATCACTCTTATCACTCCCTTAATCTCAACAGTCAAGTCTATGCTGGTTGCAGTGTAAAGTATGCTGGAGAAAAATATTACACCTGCTAAAAGCACTGTAAAAATCATGATCACCGACATTAAATCAGCACTTAGTCCTTCATGGCAAAGTTAAGGTCCCTTCTCTTAGGGAATAAAACCCTGTGCGGGATTTATGGAGTGAAAGAGAAGTAGATTTTATAAGAACCAAAAAAAAAAAAGATCATAAATTGTAAATATATAAATAGATATTCCCTATTTATCAACTTAGTACAAGTCCATCAAAATCCTTAGATTTGTATGTTGTGGTAGAAACACACACACACACAGAAAGAGAGAGAGCGAGATTGTGAGCTAAGTATCCTGACTTTGAGATATGCTTCCACTCTGGAGTCGATAATCATTTGATCCCACTCTACTTTCCACTCAATTACTTCAAATAATTTTGACAACAGATGAAATCTTTTAAAAAAGAACTCTATATTAACTACAGAGTGAAATAAAGAAGAGAGTTCATGTTTGCTTGCCTTTGTGTGCAATTCTAGTTTTCTTGTTTATCTTTAAGTCTTCAAGTATAAGCTATGAAAATCAGCAGCTTTAGTAAAGAAGCTGTTGAAAAATATTGATGTGCTCATGCATGCATTTTCTGCTGCTAATAAAAATATCAGAGGCTTGGTAATACACAAAGCAACAGTTTCTGTTTTCTGATACTTCTGGAGGGTGGGATATTAAATATCTGGCAGCTGCCATCTGGCGAGGGGCTTTTGGTGGCATAAAATCACAGCATAAAATGAAAGGCAAACAGAAATATGCAGAAGAGAGAAACTGTAAGAGGTGGTCTTCCCTTTTTAGGAAATAGATTGTGCTGTAACTAGTATAGTTCTGAGAGGATGAGAACTCTCCTTTTGCATTGATGTACTAATTAAGGCTTTGCCTCCCATGACCTAAGCATATCCTATTATTGTTGCATGGAGGAATTAAGCCTCGATATGAAATTGGAGGAGATATGATACTGAAAATACAGAAATCCCCCTTCACAATTTTTTCACCAAATTTATCTCCCCAAAGCACTGTGAATTACCTATCAGCCTTCTAGAACCCCAGATATAGCTTATTAGGAAAAAAAATACCAAGGGAGCATTTATTGTTTTTGTTAAAATAAATTGTAATAGACTTGGAATTAGGGTACACTGTTTTTTAGTTTTTCCTCAAGTCCAGATATTTTGTATTAATGTGTGTTATTATTCTGTTTCACCTAAATCAGTCTAAAAGAAATTAGCTAAGCTACAATTCATTTCCGGAACTAACCACCTGAAGTTAGCAGACTCTAGCAGTTAAAGATCATGGTCCACAACAAGACTCCCCTCAATTCACATACTAACCAAAATTAAGAGGTCATCGGGGGCATCCATCATGCTGAGGTTTCCAATACCCTTTCAGGTCCAATAATTTGCTAAAATGATTCACAGAACAAGGGAAAGTGTTATATTTATGATTATAGTTTAATCAGAAAGGATATCAGGGGACCAGCCCAGTGAAGATAGATGCTGGAGGGCATCCATAGGTTCTACGAACAATCTGTAAAATCAGGACATGCCATCCACCTTGTACATCGGGGTATTCACTTACCAAGAGACTCCACCACAGTGTAGTACACTATCAATGCACAGGCATGATTAGACAAATCATTGGTAAATGATTTAATTAGATCTCTAGTCCTCCCTTCCTCTTCACCACTCCCCAAACTTGTAAAATAAGCTATCATGTTGCTTAAAGTTAAAATTCTTGATCATATGGTTGGCTTTCTCAAGTGGTCCAATCCTGTCCTAAACTGACTAAACTAACTCGGTCGGGGTTCATCATGAGTCATCTTATTATAATAAACTATGAAAGTCCAGTGTGAATCAAAAAAATATACTTGTGCTGCCTGGAAAACACCAAGCATTTAAACTTTGTCTCCTAGGAATCATATACAAAAACCAGCAAAATTTTCATCACACAACAGCTACATTCTTTTTATTGCTAACAGATTCACCAATAGGCAAGAATATTCAAATGATGTTACATAAATAGCAACTATGTACCACTATGCTTCAGATGAAGGGCATATAACTAAAAGTTAATCAATCAACACATACCTTTATCACTTTCTAGACAATTAAATGTAATGCCTCAGTTTCCTTGTGTGAGTTTTAGTTTGAAATATTATCCCATTGACAATTATTTGTTTCCTCTCCCAGATCCAAGAAGTCTCATAGATTCTTAACTCAGGTTACACACATTATTACGTACTTTAGCTACTTCATTTACCATCATTTGGACCAAAAGGGTAGGAAGACTTGGGAATTAAGGGGAACTTCACCATTTTTCTTTCCCAAAAACAAGAATTGGAAGATTGAACCCTGGGTTGTTTCGGAACTATGAAGTACCCTTGAAATTTAACAGTACAAGGACAGTTATGTCTTCTACTGTGTATGGTCCATGTCTGAAATGCCATTAAATCAAAGCATTTGATGACTTTTCTCTAAGCATCTTTTATGGTCTCTACACGTTTTTTGTTTCCAAGATGTTGCAGAGAAACAAAACTCTACATTACTGTTCAAAGAGAAATTGGAAAGTTTTTGTTTTTCATAGAGAAAGAGAGAGAGAAAGAAAGAAAGAGAGAGAGAGAGAAAGGAAGGAAGGAAGAAAAGATTTGTCTCAAACTGGGTTATTCGCTATATTGACCTAATCACTTATCCAGGGGACAATGGAATATACTATTAGCTTAAGCCAGTGAAATGCTATCTTTAGAAATGGGCACTGAATTTCTCTAATCCAAATGAAATGCAGTAGAAATGGTGAAATGTGGGTTTCACACTGAGAAAAGGTACAGTTGTTTTATTTTCATGTCAGCCACTGTCTCTGCAATACCAGCTTCTCCTTTTTATTCATGGAGTTTACAGTATTTAATAACGTCCTACCTTCCTTCTGTTCCCCTTCCTCTCACTGCTTCCCCAAGCCTGCTCTTCCTCTCCCCAGTATTATTCTTCCCAACTTTCTCCTTCCAGTCACTTTCTTCATTTCTAGTTCTATTTCTTTCATTATTTTTACCTCTGACTACTGTCCAACCTAACTCCATTCTTCTCTATCTTCTTGCCCTTACTTCCTCTCTCCCTTGAATTATATCTTGTTTCAATCATGTTTACAAAATGTTGTTATTAATCGGAGTGTAGAGCCAACTGAAGATGCTCCTTAAAAAGAACTGATCCTTTTATCCTGGGGTACTTTATTTGGAGGTGAATTTCTTTCTGGAAGAAACTGTGAATATATATCCCTATTTTTATAGAAAGAAAAAAAAAGATTTACTCATTTTTATTGAAAAGACAGAGATCTACAGAAGGGAGGAGAGACAGAGAGAAAGACTTTCCATCCACTGGCTCACTCCCCAAGTGCCTGCAATGACAGGAGTGGGCCAATGTGAGCCATGACTTTGGCCTCAATATATTTTCCTTTTGTAAGGAACAAATGCTGGCAGAAAGTTTTGTCATAGTCACATTTTAATTTAACTACCAGTTAAATAAAAAATGTGGGGAGGAGAGGGTTCTTGACCTAGAATGCCTATAACTCACTGCACAGCTTGTTACATGGTTCTAAATATGAGGAAGTCTGTCTTTCAGAGCTCAAATTAGGATTCACAGTTCTAAAGAATAGGATGTTTACAAAAGCGTTTGATTTTAATATGCAGTTGTTTTGTCAGTATGAACACTTCCTGACCTATATCCTTTCTTCTGTATGGTTTCCTCAGCTGGGGAGAAAACGCTACCATGGCAACATAGCAGCTGTTGTTACCTCCTTGCGACATTACTTGTCTATATAAAAGCAATTAAAATTATCAAGCTATTTTTCAGTAAATTTTAGTGACACTCCTTATGATCCTGTTACTTTATGGAATTATTTGTAAAAACCCTTGCAATTCTGTTAAATTATTATGTAGTCACACATGAAATGTTCATCTTAAATTTCACAAAAGTTACATTTTTTCATAAACATTTTTTTTTTGGAAAGAGGAAAATGATTTCACGAATCTCATAAAAACAGTTATATTTTATCACTTCTTTAAGACTAGGAAGGCTTTTTTGCTGCTGGTATTGTTTGTTTATGCAGCAGTTTATCCCTCAAGCTTTTTTCTTATTCTAATCACGAATCTTAGAAATTGTTTTATTTCATTATCATTCATTTTATTCTAGGACGTGTAGTTTTATAAGTTCACCTCACACAGATGAAAAAAAAAGCATGATCAGAGATTCCTTTAGAAATGTTTGGCTTATTTACATATAAGCTAAATGATTTGCTACACTACACACAATATACCTCTATGTCTGTCCTCTGTCTTTTCAGTTCTTAAGTTGTTATTAATTTTTAAACATTACAATATTTCTGTTACTCTGTGTCTGTGGCTTCTCTGCCTTCAGCAGGCTGAGTAGGTTGATTCCTGCTACTTTATTCTTTGATCATTGAACAAAGCTTGTGCTGTTGGTGCTCAGTTTCTACTTTGTTACTGGTTTCATGCCATTGAGTATAAAAAAAGTCATAATTTTGGGGGGAGTCCTTGCCTACATAAGTGGGACCCCTCAAAGGGTAACAACTGCCCTTTATTTTGTGGATCATCTCATAAGGGCTAACACAGACCAGCAGCTGGCTTTTGTCCCTTTCCCATAGCCGCCTGCAGTGTAGCTCATGCCCTCTATAATAACAGGACCGGAGAGGCAAAGGTAATCAGACACCAAAGAGACAGAATTACTTCCATGGAAAAGAGAAAGTTGAACAATGTATCTGACAAAGTAGTATCTGAATAGACAAATCATGAGTTTAAACTGGAGGCTAGAATAATGGTTCAATTGACTAACCCTCCACTACAAGTGCCAGTATCTCATATGAGCACCAGTTTGTGTCCTGGCTGTTACAGCTCTCAATCAGTTCCCTACTGCTGGCCTAGGAAACCAGTGAAGGAGGGCCCAAAGCCTTGGGATCTTGCATTTGTGTGAGAGACCCAGAAGGGGCTGGGGTGGGAGGCTTAGCTCTTGGCTCTTGGCTTCAGATTGTCTCAGCTCTGGCCATGGCGGACATTTGGGGTGTGAGCCAATGGATGGAAGATCTTTGTCCCTGTGTCTATCCTTCTCTCTATAAAAATTCTGCCTTTGCAACAAAAATATACGCATCTTACAGAAAGGAATTTAAATTAAGTTTGTTAAATATATTTAAGAAGACTTAAAATAGGAGAGATTTGAAAATACAAAATGTCCAAAAATTCCAAATGAAAATACATAATACAAAAAGCACAGTAGTTGGAATGAACACAATAGATACAAAAAAACAGTACCCATGCTACTGATGACTAATACAATGAGTAAGAAAGTTCACGTTGAGGCTGTCTTCTAGGAAACAGCAAGGACAGGAATTATGTGAAACAAAAGCTAAACTTTATGGAAGGTAAAATAGGAAATTATAACCTAGGAAAATGAACTCTAGGTAAACAAAAGGATAGAAAGAAAATATACTTTAGTTATTTCAAATTGGCACTTCATTAGGTAGCAAATAGAGGTGAAGATAGAAAATAGTTTGAATAAAATTTTGTGATTTATAAGATTTGATTATTTAGGGATTGATTGAGCTTTGCCACAAAGTGGTAGAAATGAATTGTGCCTTCACTTTGCATTCTACACTTCGATGTAAGTTTTAGTTGGACTTAAGTCCATATAGCTAGGGCTGAATTGTCTAGCCTCTTTTGGAGCTATGGTGGTAATACAACTGCTTTCTGGTCAATGAATGTGAATGGTGGCAGGGAACCCAAGTACTTGAGTCATCCTTGACTGTCTTCCTGGGACTATTAGCCTGAATGTGAAGTGGAAGCAGTTGAACTAAACTGGTCTTCTGACATCGGTTGCCATCATTGCAAGCAGTGGTTTAACATATGCACCACAATGTTTGCCCCTTCATATTAGCTCTTATGAAAGAAACAGTATATGAATTAAAAGTAATAGAATTAATATATATGGATGTAAGTTACAGAATATTTTCCATTTTGTATACTGAATATTCTTCAAGGATAATTACATAAATTATATTGTTCAACTTTCAGTAAAATCTTTCTTAAATGAGGAAGCTTAGACAAAGAGCCATTGGAGTAACTTGCACAACAACCTGTACTTAGAAAACGAAAAAAAAATAGTGTTGAAACAAGCAGTCTGCCTGCAGAATAAGATGTTTACCTTCCAAGGCCAGAGGGTGTTGTCAGCTAGACACCAATCACGGCACCTGCTGATGACTATGCTATGAGAAATACTGGAGCAGACCACACCACCAAGTGCACAAAATTCTCTCTTCCTATGAGCAGGTTAAGTTACGAATGGTTATATCTGAATTCATTTGATTTTAACTACACAGTAATGCTGTGCTGCTTATGATAGCTTCACTTATTAATGACAAACATTTATTCCAAAAACTATTTTAAATCTATGAAAATGAACAAGTGAAAATGCTTCTAAAAAGAAGGGTTATTGATTATGTAATGGGACCCAGGCTACCACCTCAACTTTCATGTTAGTCTGAAAATACAGGAAAATCAGTCATGGAGAATACAAAGTTTCCATTGATAAGACTTACAGAGATTGCAAAAATCATTTTTATTCGTTTACCACTGGCTACAGTTCAGTCATATGGCTAGATTCTACTGCAAGAGAATTTGAGAAGTGTAATCTCTGACTGAGTGATTATATGCCTAGCTAACTATTTCTGGAAAAAATAACATTTAGAACATAAACAGCAGACAGCAACACATGTAATCAATGCCACAGCCTATTCCAATTTCTTCATTTTAAAATAGCAAGCAAGGTAAAGTTAAATAAAAATAGTAAAGCTCTTGTCTCTGGGTGAATGATGGGCTTAGTGTTCAAGACATCTGCTGCCCTTAAAAGCATGCCTGAGTTTGATGCGTGACTCTGGTTCCTAATTCCAGTTTCCTACTAATGCAGAACCAGACAAATGAGAGTTGATGGTGCAAGAACTTGGATTCCTGTAACCTGCATGGGAGACCTGGGCTGAGTTCCCAACTCATGGCCCTGGATAAAACCTAGTCCTAGCTGCCTGAGCATTTGGGGACTGAACTAGCAATAGGAATTCTCTGGATCTTTCTGTTTCTCAAATAATAAATTAAAACAAACAGCAACAACAACAAAACACTTGCATTTTCTCTACTTTGTTGCTATTATTTTACTTCATTCTTCCATTGGAAGCCTGATGTTTTCAGTGATGTTTCTAATTGCTCTCTAGTTTCATGGATCTCCCTCATTCTTGAAGCTATCTGACATTCTCTCCTGCTTCTTATAAACCACTGTGTCAGTTCTAATGTGGTTGGCTAAGTTTCTGTCTACGGTACCAGCATCCCATGTGGGCACCAAGTTCTGTCCCAGCTACTCCAATTCTAATCCAGCTCACTATTTACGCCCTGGGAGGCAGTGGAAGATGGCTTATATGCTAGGGCCCCTGTATCCACTTGGGAGACACAGAAGAAGCTCCTGGCTGCTAGCTCCAGCTACAAACCAGCAGATGGAAAAATCTCTCTCTGTCTCTCCTTTCTGTAACTCTGCTTTTCAAATAAAATAAATCTTTTTTAAAATCTCTCTTTCCACAGTTTTCAATTTATAATGAATTACTACAATCTTTTTTTGAAACATAGTTGTGGAACCACAGGTAGTTCTGCATGGTGAACAACAGTGATGATAAGATTGCCCTCATCATGCTTCTGTTCTTATTAGAAAAAGGAAATAAACATAATACTTGGTTAATGTGTTAGTTGGCAACTGGATTAGGTCTAGGGGTTTAGAGCATAGTAACTCCCTGAAATCGTGATTAAATGAGACAGTTCAGGAACACATAAGCTAGTAATCATATCTCCCTACCACCATATTGAAACTGACACCAACTGGAGCATGTCCACAATAGCTTAGTATCAATGATGAAAGATCTTCCTGGGGAGCAGGTATCAAGAAACACCATCATCCTGAGCATGTTATATGCAAAAAAAGTCTCTGGGCCGGCTCCAAACATCAAGTTAGGTTAAACCAGAGTGCTGTGTGACAAGGCAGACAAATCAGGAGATGTGTTCTTTTCACCAAAATTCTGCACACAAAAGATGAACAAATGTGTTGAAACTCACAAGCATGTTTGTCTACATGGCATCTATCCAGCATTATTTCTTACAGTAATCACATTGCTTTTGGTTGAAGATACATAGCAAGTTTTTTTAAAAAATAGATTTTGTTTGTAATTGTACACTACAGATTTTTCCCATTCTATATTTGTGATTGAAGTCTACTAAGCTTCTTATATATTTGTGTGTTTTGCTTCAGGCATGACTATACAATGGTAATTCATATACACAATCTTATAACTGTATTTATTTGAAGTGGTTTTTATGGACTATGTAACATGGTTTATTGATGGCAAAATTTTTCTTCTGAGAATTCATGACTTTTTAAATGATCATGATAATAGTTTACAGATTTCTCAATCTTGCTTTTAATGATAGGGATGATATTTGTGACTTTTACTTACCTCCTTTACGTTAAGATGAAGCTGACTTTTAGCTATATTTACTAAATAGAAATTCTAAATGATAGATCAAAGGAATGAAACGGTAATGCCTACTCTAAATGTATTTTTTTTTAAGTCAATTTGTATCATCATAGTTACTATAGTTACTCCAGTTTTCTTGGCTTGTTTTCTTTACTCCTATCTCTTCTTTCTTTAGCAATCTGCACTACTGTTGTAATATACTTGAAAAGTACAGTTGCCTGGATCGATATTTCCTGTCTGCTTCACTTTGCTTAAATCCTCCTACATACTGTGGCAGGCCAGCAGAGTCACACAAGCACTGTCACATGCTCTCTTGTTGCTAAGGGCAACACTACAGATGGCAAGAACTAGCTGTTGTACGTCACATGTTACACACACAAGCACATGATGCTTTGAAATAGCTAAACCATTCAAGGGTGGGTTACCTTTAAAGTGGTTCTTATAAGCCTTGTGATCAAGCGGACTTTAAAATTCTTTATTGAAACCGCTTAAATAAAAGCATCCTCTCTATATCTTATTTCAAAATCAATCAATCACATTTATTACCAGGATTAATAGAGAATTAAAAAAAAGGATTTATATCAAACTGATGCCTATGCCAGAAAAATGGAAATGTACACTATAAACCATCTTTGATTCTTCGGTTGCTGTTTTTCTTCATTTTAGCTAGCCTATTGTCAAAGGCAATGAGAAATACATAAACTATGTAAAGGTCCTGTGTAAAGATGGACATGGTCAAGTCAGTATTACATTTGAATTTCTAATTTCTATACTCAACATACTCCACTATGTGAGCTGTTATCTTGTGATATTTAGCTTAATAAGTGTGTATCAAACTTCAGTATGTCATAGGTCTTTAAAAAATAGCTGTCTTTGAAGATCCACAAATAAGTATATAAAGCATAAGTGACTACAAAAAGATATTTATGATGCAGTTATATATATAAGCAAATAAAATATACTAAATTTTGAATCTATACTTTTATTTAGTACTTTTATTTGTTTTTACATTCAGAGAAAAACTGATTCACAGATCAGTGATTCTTGGTGTGTGACTTTGGATTTTGGTCCTTCTGAACAGTTGTCAATCATTTTTGTGAACAGATTATCTCAGAAAAGAAAAGATTTTTCTTGCATTGAAAGTTGAGTCTCATGTTAAGTCTCTGTGGATAAAGAGAATTGAAATCTGTAGCTTTTGCTCAGCTAAGGAAAGTGAGAGAGCATGGAGCACATTGACTATGGCAACTCGGTGAGGCTCTTTTCATTATTCACATTGCTATTAGAACAATATATTAGTGATATTATTTAAAAATAAAATAATCTAACTATTTGATAGCAACAAAGAGGAATTTTTATCTATACTGCCATCCCATGGATCGGTATTACCTGTGGATTCTGCATTTTTGGCAAAGTTGAAGGAAGACTGATTTAAGTCAGTTAGTGGGATTTGAATTCCTCTTATCTCTCCTTCAGATAAGGTGAAATTGACTTCACATAACCTTTCTGAATGTTAGTTTCTTATGCAATACAGAAAGCTAAATGGGAATGGAATAAATACATGTAAATGCATTTTCAATCAATATATTTTCATGTAAATATGTGTGGTGTTATTATTATGCATTGACAGTCTGTTTCACAGTCCAAACAGATTTTTGTCAATACAGAAAAACAAAACAAAACAAAACATGATTTTGGGCCAAAATGGAAACCTAAAACACAAGGGAAAACGCAAACTAACTACAACATTAACTGAATTTCAAAAATAGCATAATTTTGAAAGTTTTTTAAGCAAATATACACATATATTTCTAAGTATCACCTTTAAAATATAATAAAGAAAGATTTTTAAAATAAAAATAGATTGTTTTTAATTGTCTATTTACAAAAAATGAAAATGTCATTGGGGTCCTCTTAGAAGATATGTTTTTATCTTCATTTATTTAAATATAATTTTCCACAAGAATTCTTCAATAAAAATAAATAAATTGAATTATTTAATAACAACTCTATTTTAGTAATCAGTATATGCTTTTTCAGCACATAAAATTAAAAGTAATAGGAATAAGCCATATATCTAAATATTTGATGTAGTTTCACAGAGAATCATAAATCTAGCAAGAGCTTCCAACACCATGTTGAATAGCAGTGGACATTCCTGTCTGGTTCTAGATCTTAGTGGAAAAGTATCCAGTCTCTCCCTGTTCAGTATGATGCTGGCGTAGTGTTTTTGAGTATTGCATTGTGTTTTAGAATGTTCCTTCTATACCTACTAGGCCTTTGTCTCATAGGCTTTTAAACTCTCATGGAAGACCTCTATGATGAAAATTACAAAATGATAAAAAATAGAAGAAATTAAAAGATGGAGAATTTTTACCATGGAACTCATAAGACTGTTTGGCTTATGGGTACAAAATGAATTAACGTAAATCAACTGTTTCTGTATACTATTGTATACAGAAACAATTCCAAAGATGAAAAAGAACTTGTAAGTACAGTCCCCTTTAAAACAGTGAAGAAGAGTCTTAAACACCTTGTGTTTTTATTTTAAAATGTGAGTTTGAATTTACTTTGACTGTATCACTCACCACCTGGATCCTTCTTACCTGATTGACTCTTTAAGTAATACATGGTGAAACAAAACCAAACAGAAAAAACAGCTAATAATATTTACCACTATGTAAAAGAAACAAATGATTTTTAAATGAATTGGATTTCTTTGAATTTCACTGAAGCAAATTTAATTTCATGCATTGAGAGCTATAAGCAAAACTGAAAACGAAGAACATCTTCAATGTTACCAATTTTACTATTAGTCAACCACCCATAGTGATTTTATCCCGCCTCCTGCTTTTCCTCAGTATAATTTTTTATGTTCTTTCCTTCAATTTTTCAAACGCTCAGTTACCACTTCTGAGTTTATTTTTGCTGTGTGATGTATCTCTTATCTGTTCTATGCTATAAGGATTTTAGAGCAGTGATATGAATGTTCTTTGACTTGAATGGGATGAAACATACATAAAGAAATAGCCTTTCCTTTTATTTTGTTTGGTACCTATCAACCCTTCCCTTTCAATTCTTTATATAATATATAAAAATTAGTGTAACAAGTAGTCTTCTCACTCACTGTGGTACATTAGAATGTGTAATTTCTACTTGATTCTTTTGATAACTCTTCACCAACCTTCATACCCCCTCATGCCATGCTTCCTATCCTATAATAATCATTATTATAATTTCAGGTTAGTTTATTGTTTATTGTTTAACTTTAGCATGTGGGAAGGAACACTTAGACATATATCCAAAAATTGGATAGTTGGATCATCTTGTAGGTCTTCTTGGAGCTTTTTGAGAAATGTCATATTCTTTATAATTGGCATATTAATTTTCATTCCCTCATTGATGTAGAAGAGTTTTCTTCAGATGCCCATAAGCATTTACCATTGACATTTAAAGTTTTTAAAATTTATTTATTTTCATTTTATTTGAGAAGGAGAGAGAGATGCTTTTCAAATTGTAGGTTCGATTCCCAAGATTTGACCAAGCTAAAAGCAAAGGTTCAATACTCCATCTGGGTCTCTATGTAGGCAATAGGGACCCAAATACCCAAGCCTTAATCTCATGATTTCCAGGGTACACATTGGTAGGAAGGTGGATTGCAAGCTGGGTACCTAGGAGAGAAACCCAATTCCTCTGATATGGAAGGTAGAACTCAAACAGCACCCTATCTATTGTACCAAATGCTAACCCTGTTTTTGCCCTTTCGGTAATGACAACTTACTCTCAAACTACCTTTATACTTTCCAAGAGCAGTACCCCCAGTGATAGAGGTTCATACCACCAGGCCCTCTCTCTTGAAGTCCCATCATCACAGTGAGAACCAAACCTCCAACACCAGCATATTCACAGACACAAACCATATCAGACCATAGCAAAATGTAAATTACTGAATCCAAAAAAGTTTTCCTATTTTCACAAGCCATGAAATATTTATTGAGTCCTGTGTTTTTGTCAGACATTCTGCTTGGTGTTTAGGATGCAATGCTAAAAAATGTGCACACAGAAGTTTAGGATACAATGCTGAAAAACGTGCACACGGGCTTTGCCCTTGTGGAAGATCCCAATTACTAAATAAGCAACTGCAAGAATGTGGCAGTGATTAAAATCCTTATAAGAGCCTGCACGACAGCTTAGTAGCTAAAGTCCTCACCTTGAACATGCCAGGATCCCATATGGGTGTCAGTTCTAATCCTGGTAGTTTCACTTCTCATCCAGCCCCCTGCTTGCAGCCTGGGAAAGTAGTCCAGGACAGCCCAAAGCCTTGGAGCCCTGCACCCACGTGGAAGACCCGGAAAAAGCTCCTGGCTCCTGGCTTTTGACTGGCTCAGCTCCAGCTGTTGCAGCTGCTTGGAGGAGTGAACCATCACACAGAAGATCTTCCTTTGCCTCTCTTCCTCTTTGTATACTTGCCTTTCCAGTAAAAATAAATAAATAAAAAATAGAATCACTATAAACACCACAGAGAAATGTCAGACACTATAAGACTCCTTAATGAAGGACCCTACTCTTATTAAGTGTAGCCATTGGAAGTTCATTTATACTGGCAACTGCACAGAGAATAAAACATAGTTGCACAAAAGAGATCAAAAGCCATATTGATTTAGAGGCTAGCAGGGTATTGCAGTGAGATGAGGCAGCAAAAACAGTGTGGGCATCCTGTATTGGAGTGCCACTTGGAATCTCAGCTGCTCCACTTCCAGCTCCCTATTGATGTGCCTGGAAGAGCAGTGGAAGATGGGTCAAGTAGTTGGACCTCTATCAACCATTTGTGAGAGCAGTTGAGGCTCCTGGCTGCTGGTTTCAGCTTGGCCCAGCCCTAGCCATGAGGTAATTTGGAGATCTGTGGAATGAACATGCATTAAGATTTCTCTCTCTCTTTCTTAATCTCTCTCTTTCTCTTTCTCTCTCTCTGTGTCTCTCTGTGTTTCTCTCTCTCTCTCTCTGACTTTACCTTTCTGCTCTTCCTTCTCCCTCTTTCCCCTTTTTCCCTCTCACCTCCTTCTCTCTTCCTTCTTGCTGTTTTCCTCTCGCAGCTCTCTCTCTCTCTCTGTTCCTGTCTCTCTCTCTCTCTCTCTCTCTCTCTCTCTCTCTCTCTCTCACACACACACACACACACACACACACACAACCTGCCTTTCAAATAATAATTGTGTCTGAGTGTTAAATTTAAAATTATTCAAGAAGTAGAATCAATAGCATTTACTTGTAGCTAGAATACCTGTGGTAAGAAATATGTGATAAAAGGCTCCAATATTTTGGCTGGTGTACATTGGTGAAATAATCATGAGAGAATTAACTCTGGAAAATGCAACAGGAAAGATTCAATTATAAAATTCAGTAGCCAAGACTCAATCAGCAACTATGAGAAGTACTAGTACTGTACGTGGAAGCTTAATCTATATGCTATACTCAAACCCCAAAATATTAGATATGAGAAATGAGAAATCAAGTGAAAAAGAGGGTTAGGTGAGTCAAGGAATAAAGTCACAGAATTGAAATAAAGAATAAAAGTGACTGAGGATTGGCCCTAATATGCTATTGATCCAAAGCTTTTTTTTTTTGTATCTTAATGATAGATAAAATAGGATTTGCATTTAAAACCAATAACTAGATGACTAATATTTTGGCAGTTGTATATATACTTATTGGATAGGATTATAAATTAAGCTTCTGAAAGCTATTTGCTTTACTTATGTCTGGACACTGCAGCTTTACTGAGGAGACATGTCAGATGTAATTTACATTATGTAGGTATTAGGGAGAAATCTTGTGATGTTGGTGGCTATGTTCCAAACTTTAATGTTTTAATTAAAAAAATTCCCAGTTTGTACTTTTTTGACTTACTTATTTGACTTGATTTATTTGGGATTAATTTTGTAAATGGCTATCTTATGACTATATATGAAAGACATGATGAGTACTAACTGAAAATTATTTATTAGCTCATGGCAAGAATGTAGAGAAAAGAGAACCCTTACATACTGTTAGAGGTTTGCCATCTTGAAAAACAATGAGAAATTGTCTCAAAGAGCTTAACACAGAAATGTAATTCAAGATAATAATCTCACCTTTGTGCATGTGTACACAGTGGGGCTGAATTTAATATGTCAAAGACCTGTTGGTACAGGCATGCTCGATCTGATATTATTCACATTAGCCAAGATATTGAATCAACTTAAATGTTTGTAAATGAATGAATGACTTTTAAACTGTGGTATATATACTCAATGGAATGTTATTTACTGTTTCAAAAAACTGGTAAATTATTTTATTTTCAAAACCATGGATGCACCTAGGATATATTTATTATGTTTAGTGAAATAAACCAAGCATGCAAAATAAAATCATGATTTCACTTAATTGTGAAATCTAAAAAATTCAAACTTGTAGTAATAGACAGTGGCATAATGGTTACTGAAGGGCTGGTGATGGTGGTGGATTGGAAAAAGGAGACATTGAGCAATATATACAAAGTTAAAGTTAAATATATAAATTTTGATATACTATTATTGTACAGCATGGTGACTATGAATAATCATATGATAAATTTTAAAATAGGTAAAGGAGATTTTTTTTAATGTTTTGACCATAATTGAGTTGGTGAGTTTAGTTTGTGAATTAGCCTAATTTGACCATTGTGCAATTTACTTCATAAATTGTGGACATAAATTCATACAACTTTTATTTTTCAACAAAGAGTAAAATAGGTGTAATGTTATGCAGCAGGTTTAGCCCCTTGGCATCTTGTATTGGAATGCCAGTTCAAGTCCTGTCAGTTCTACTTCCAGCCTACTCCAAACTAATGTTCTTTGGAAGACAGCGGAATCTGACCTAAGATTCATCCATAGGGGAGACCCAGATAAAGTTTTAGTTTCTTGGCTTTCACACGTGCTGGTTCCAGTCATTGTAGCCATTTGGGAAGTGAATCAGTACATGGAATATTACTTTCTCTGTTTTTTCCTCTCTGTATCTCACTCTTCCTTTCTTGTTAATAATTAAAAATGAAAGAGCAAAAAAGAAAATAAAACTTAAAACTCTTGAATAAAAAACTAATGCAGGGCCCCGCAGCGTGGCCTAGTGGCCAAAGTCCTCACCTTGAACGCGCCGGGATCCCATATAGACGCCAGTTCTAGTCCTGGGTGCTCCACTTCCCATCCAGCTCCCTGCTTGTGGCCTGGGAAAGCAGTCAAGGATGGCCCAAAGCTTTGGAATCCTGCACCCGCGTGGGAGACCCGAAAGAGGTTCCTGGTTCCTGGCTTTGGATCAGTGCAGCACCGGCCATGGCGCTCACTTGGGGAGTGAATCATCGGACAGAAGATCTTCCTCTCTGTCGCTCCTCCTCTATGTATACGACTTTGTAATAAAAAAAATAAATAAATCTTTAAAAAAAACTAATGCAAATATCTGGTGATCATATGAGTTTTATTTATAAATGTTAAAATTTGTATTATAGTGTTCTAAAGTCATTTCCATGGAATTCTAAATTTAAAATAGTTTCTTTGTCAATGTTATCAGTTTCTTAGACTTGTCATTGACTACATGTAGTCACAGTTAGAGAAATTTCCAAGTAGGTAAAGAAGAAAATTAAACATAAAAACTAAATTAGAGTATTTTTGACATTCACTCTATTTACCTGCTGTGTTGAACTTACATCTTTAATATGCTTGATAGTTTGTTTGGTTCTTTTCTATAATAATGAAAATTCTGCAAGACGCTAAGGTAAAAGTATGCTTGTCTCAACTTCTCAGCAGTTTTTCCGGTGTCCTATATTATCAACATTTAATCATCACAATGAAGTAGTCATTTAATGCCAGTCAAGTGGGACCATTCCAAGGAAGAGGAAATTTAAATGTAGCAAAATTATAAACTTACATAAAACTTGCATATGAATCTTAGAATAAAACTAACATAAAGCTTGTGAAACTTACATAAAACTTGGGAAACCTACATAAAATTTACATATGAAACTCAGAATTTGAAGCTAAGAATGGATGATCAAGATCCCTGTTTTTATCCACTGCACTATTCTGATTCTCGTGTATGAAAGCAAGACAGAGGATACACCCAAATACCAGTTGCATAAAACTTGAACACCCTCAGTCATAACAGGCACATCTTCAGCCTAGTTATTGAGAGAGAGAGAGATTAAAACACACTTTAACTGTTTCATCTAAAAACTTCGAATGTTTAGGGAGCATGGTGCATTTAACCTAGACTGTTCTCAGTGAGTAGGAGCTAGAGACATAGCCTTCTTCAAAGGCAAGAGTAGAAGTTTTGCCAGTTAGTTAGGATCAGCTTTCCCCCAAACTGTTGGAGCACAGTTTGTGTAACTGTTTCCCTGAAAATCGTGTGTAACTCATACGTAAAAGACCAGTGTGCAGACTATATCTCCAAATTGGCAAGTATGACCCACCTCACAGAGCAAAAGAACTTTAGCATTAAGTGACAGAAATCAGTGCATTTTTAGGAGTTGCAAGATTTTGCAAGCATCCACAAGAGAGAAGCATTCACTCAGCTTGTGAAAATTGCATATTAATGAGGAGGCCTCTAAAGAATGCATAAATACAGCTACTAAAGACTTTGCCAGTTTTAAGTCCTTGGTATGCTTAAAAGAATGAAGCCAGGATACAGAGATGCCAGTCAATAATTAACTTCTCTCACTCCCTGTCTCCCTCTGTTTCAACTTAAAGAACCAGAATTGCAGTTATAAGCTGGAAAGGGAGAGCCAGAAGTGTAAGACACAAGGAGATTGGTTATAACCCTGAATAAATATTGAAATTTGAAAAAAATTGGCAAGTTAGTGTTATTCTGTATAACAAATAAATCAAACATCTCAATCGCCCATGAATAAGACAAAAAATTATAAGACAACCCATAATTTGATTTATAGGCAAGAAAGAACTTCCCCCACACAGGCCAACTCAAATATGCTTTCTAATCACATACCATGGCACCTACTTGCCCACTACACTGATTACTGGAAGAATCTCCCAAATCCAGGGATTACTGAGGTCATAACCCATTCTTTTATCTGGCTCATGTGGTGCAGCCCCATCATGGCAGACAGTTTTTTAGAGAAGGTTAGGGGATTAAAAAATATAATAATTTTAGTATGGAAGCAACAATGTGCTATTCTTTCTGAACAGAGAAGAAGGCTGCATTCATGCATATGTGGACTGACATTATTGAGCACATTTCTGAAGTATATCTTTGTTTACAAATCTGAATTCTTAGTCTTTGCAATTAAAAGAAATCACAAAACATAAGTTTGCAAACTCAAACTGAACTTTTTCCCCCCCTAGATATATTTTCTATGGCTAGAAAATAAAAATAAAATTTCACACAAAAAATTATATGTATTGTAGGATGGCTATGATATGCTTTAAAAGGTTATATCAAAGCAATCTTGTCAATTTATGGTTACCAGATGATAACTCTGATTATTTAAATCTATCTCCATACATAATATTTAAAACAACACAAAATATATTCTATATCTCCAAATTGGTTCCATTAAGAAACAAACTTAACACACACATATCTACTCGCATAAGCATGAGAAAGAAAACTGATTTTTTAGATTAAGTGGGGGAATGTTGAAATGCATAATCCCTCTTTTACAAATTAGGGTTTTTCTGGTTAGTCTTCCATCTATCCAGAATGATGTCTTAAACCCTACCTTAATCCTCTGACTCTGCTAGGATGGAAAAGATCATGACCTGGATAAGCAAACATTCTTTTCCCACTACATCTTTGTCAGGCAAGTCAGTTCACAGAGAAAGTATGTGTGTACTCATAAGAATCTTCCACTGTGGGATCATAAGACTGGCAAGGGTTAGGGAGTTGATGTGTGGGGGGAAAGAAGAGTCCTAGCCAATGAATTCCTTTTTGTAAGAATACACAGATAAAACTAGATAAAATAGTTTAAACATATATGGCTACACAGAGTGCAATAGTCTATTTTATTTATCATATGATTACTTTCAAAAGCACTTGACAATTACCCTCAGAGATCAAAAGCATTAATAACTACATATTAATATTTAATGGAAGAACAATGAATATTGTAGTTTCCAAAGATAACTCCAAACATGCTATTTAGCTTGTTACTCATGTCAGTAAGAATCAGAGGTTATGTCTGCTTCCTGTGAATGGAGGCTGGATTTGTATGGCTTGGATCGATAGAATGTTAAGTAAGGAAGTTTCTGGGATAAATGAATCTACAAATTTAATGTGTGTTGCAACTTTCCCCGCTTTCTTCTTGGACCAGTGATCCCACATGAAGTTTAGGTGGAACTGCTGGAGGAAGAGAGGTTATGGGAAGAGCTGGTGAAAAGTTAGGCATCTGCTTGCAACTAAAATTCGACTGCTACGTTATGAAGATTGCAAGCAAGAAGCAGCATAGACTGGGCATGTCTCCACAACCAACTCCCCACACAACTTCAGAAATAGCAAAACGTGTTATTTAATGTTGTAAGACTTTGTAATTATTTGTTTCACACCATTTGGGTGACTAAAACAATGAGGACTCCCTAAAGATATGAAATCTCATCTACTAAAATCTAATCACATGGAAATTTTCATTTTCTGTGTTTCACAACATAATAAATTACGATATTCCCTTTTTCACAGGGACATATCACTAAGTTCATTAACTATTCATTCTTATTTCACATGTTGCTCTCAAACAAGGCCAAGTAGAAAACCAGTGGAATGACAGAAGATTGCCTTAGCTCAAAATTTCTGTCAAAATTAAAGTGATAGTCAAAACGAAGGGGCCAGCATTTTGGCAGAATGGATTAATCTGCCACTTAAAACAGGAATGTCTCATAACAGGCTCTTCAAGTTCAGGCTACTCTGCTTCAAACCCAGGTTCCTGCTAAAACTGTTGGAAAGTAAAAGCAGATGGCCCACAAACATATGCCCCTGCCACCCACATGAGAGCCCTGGATAGAGTTTTAGGCTGCTGGCTAGCTTGGGCCTGGCCAAACCTGGCTCTTTGGGCCACTTGAAAAAGAAACAAGTGGATGAAAGTTTCCGCTTTTTCACTTTCTCTCCCTGTCTCCCTCTAATTGTGACTCTGCATTTGAAATAAATTCACCAAATATTTTTAATACATTTTTATTTTGAATTTAGGATTATGTGGTACAATTCCGCATAGACTGGGATTCCCCCCCAAACTCCTACCCCCATCAGATTTTTCCCATGTTGTTACAATAGTGTAGTCCTTCATAAGGAATCATAGTTCTATCAGTCTCTTATTTAAATATACCCCTACATTGTTGGTACAGTCAGACAGTCCAGCATCCCATTGTCTACACATGTCCAACAGTTTCATTGTCACCAAATATTTTTAAAAATACATTTAAACTATACAATTTTGAATTGGTAAGATACAAAACTCCAAATCTCATTATCGCTTCATCACTTGATTGTCACTTAGGTGTTTTTTTTTCTTTTCTTAACTATTATTAATAGTATTGCAATAATCATGGGAATATGAGTGTCTCTTAGACTGCTGGATTGCTAAAAATAGGATTGCTAGCTCTGTTTTTAGTTTTCTGAAGAACCTTAAACTGTTTGCCACAATGCACCAATTTTCATTCTAGCCAATACTGTATGAGTCCACTCTCTAAGAAAGATTGATGTATTGTGAAAGCAACTGCTTTTTTTCAATATAAAAAATATTATGAAGCACTAGTAATAACGATTCAGGTAACCAAAATGGCATCTGATGGTATCAAGGGCCATGTGTTTCAAGAGAGGCTTATTTGTTCACAGAATGTAGGAATGGCATTTAGAAAACTCAGGGTTATTCCTTAAGACATTCAGGATGAAAAATGCCCAATTAACTTCCACCTCATGGAACTTACCTACGAAAAAAAATGTATTTTATGGTTAAAAAATGACAGACCAAGACTTTAGGATATGTTGATATCAAAACTACTGATGGTTATTTATCTGTTCTGTGTTGATTTTAACAACAACAAAAAAAAACAATTAGATAAACAAGATACTACATGCTCAGCATCAGCTGGTCTAACAAATTAAGAAAGAGATGTTTGAAATAATGATCTAAAAGTTGGAGGCAAGAGACTTGAAAGAAATTTTAAATAGACTGATTCCAGACAATATTGGAAAAGACATAGAAAAGCCTTAACAATCTATGTATGTGATATTTTTGTTAGAAAAGGAAAAGTGTGGAGAAGAAATGTTGAAACTCAGAACTTCCAGGTGAAGGTAGTAGTTCTGGGAAAATCACTGAGCATGATACAGGTGCTGAAGTCAAATGAACTGACAGATATGAAGCACCAGTTCAACAATATTTTAATATTCATATTTTAATAAAGACAAATAAAAGATTTTATTTTTGAAAAATAAATATAGATATGAGGAAGACAAGGGAAATACTTTAGAGCTATTTTTTTTTCCTCTGCATTTGGACTCATAACAGCTCTATCCTTGCCTTTTCAATCTCTTTGGAAGATTCCTTCCACTGTTTACTGTTCAATGAGAATTACAAATGCTGTTGACCTAAATCTGCTTCAAATTATTTGACAAGTAAGACAAGTTAAGTCATAATTACCCTATTCTCTCAGCATGTTCCTTCTTAGGCTGACTATACAATCAAAACACTGAGAAGGGAGAAATTTATTGTACAAGAAAACAGCTGAATATCTCTTATATCATATGTGTCATTGATAACCTAAGTGACACAGTATATATGTTAAATGATACTGACACCACTAGATCAGTTCATAATTATTCAACATAAATCAGAAATTCCATTTTTGTGGAATTAATCAAATATGTACGTGAATGTACTAGTTCTTAAAACCTTAGTTTATAAATTTGATATCTCCAGCAAATCTGCAAACTTAGTTTAGTTTTGTTTATATTAGCCTTATTTTTGATTAATAAGAAAGTTAAATTCACTTCACACAATAGAAACAACTGACATTTAATATTTCTGGAAGCCATAAAACATTATATGCATAAAGATATTTAGAAGTAGGTACTATATGAAATAAAATATCTTTAATATTGCTGAGATGCTTCTGGTTATTACTATTAATTTATGAAGAATGAAAATATTTTGAAGCTGCTTATGGAAATGTTTTATGATTAAGAACTACTTTCTTTCTAGGAAAATAAAATTTAAAAGGTCTTGTCCTTTGGAAAACAATATCCTCAGGATGGGATGTCAGCTAAACATGACACTTCCCTCAAAATAAATAGAGAAAAGAAAATTTCATTTTAAAAACAGCTTGGGGGCAACTGTGACTTGAATAAAGAACGTAGGTGTTAGTCATGCCATCCTGTCTGGATTATGATTTCACTCAGTGCTGCTGGTAGAAATTACTTATAATTTGATGTCAAATTCTTGATGAAGTTTTAACTTGTCAGGGGTTGTAAGCATGTAAATGTGCGTGTATATGGTGAAATTATATTCAATTAAGTCTCATAATGCTCAAGGCATTTTATTGTTCTGAAAATGAGGTCTTTTGAACATGTTTTATCCTGTACCCACAGGCTAATCCTCAGAGTGTACATTCATAACTGAACATTAGTCCATGATTTGGAATAAATCCTGTGGCATTTATTAGTTAAGCATGTATGATTTCCTGTTCATCACAGTTTTTTACTGACTTATCTTTTTGAAATACAAAATGAGCTTAATGTTTCTCAAAGCTTTTTTCCGCTATTCAAAGGTATAGTCTTAAACAATTACTATTTACAGATATAAAACTAGAATATTATAATTGATGTATACAGTGTCAAATAGCCAGTGTAATGATATAGTTACATTTTCAAGTAAATTTTTACGTAAATGTTTTATATTTATCATAGAAATTAGGTCTTTTATTCATCTCCCATGACATATCAATCCATGATTGCAATTTAATAATAAATCAATGGTAGTTTTCTACGGCATCTACTTAATTATGATGTTTAACAACAGAATATTGAACTGTAAATTTTAATCACAGATTAAAAGAAAACTGGAACAATATTTCAGAAATAAAAATTATGGCACAATCGCTACCAAAAGTATTATTACCATTTATTAAACAGCTGTCCTATTTTAGGCACCATACTAAGGACTTAAACACATCTGTTGTCTCAACAGCAGTCATTGTTAGCCATGAAACATATGAAACAAGTGTAAAAACCGAGGTAAAAATAAGAAATTTTGTGAAAGGTCAATATGAATCACACAAAAGAATTGTAAACCTAAACTGATTCCAGCTGTCATGTCGGCACTGAGGTGTGTACTTAGCCCAGTTATGTTGATACAGATGGTCAAATCCCTCACCTGCCTGAGTTCTTTCCCTAGCTCCCAGTCCTGATTCCAGCCTCCTGATAAAGCAGACCATAAAGGCAACAGTGGCATCAGAGGGTACTGGTTCCTTGCCACACACCTGGGAGTTCTAAAAAGAGTTTCTAATGAAGTTCTAACTACTATTGACAATCAAGAAATGAATCACTCAATGGAAACTTCGTTTATCTCTGATTCAATGTGTGCTTCAGTGTCTCTGCTTTTCTTTCTGTGTGTCTCTGACTCTCACATAAAGGAATAAAGTGTTCAAAGTTACAATTTATTTGAAATACAAGCATAAATATTCTGCATCTGTACCTATTTCTCTTAAGAAAAGCATTTATCATACCTATGATATCTAAGTTGACCAGGAAAGTAAAACATCATTTTTATATGACATGGTAGATGCAGCATAGTATACAATGGCCAGAGTTCTATGGTAAATTACAATTTTTTTGAGTCCAGCAGGCCAAATTAAAATTTCAACATTGAGCCCAGTGCAATAGCGTAGTGGTTAAAGTTTTTACCTTGAACGCGCCTGGATTCCATAGGGGCGCTGGTGTTAGTCCCAGCAGCCCCGCTTCTTATCCAGCTGCCTGCCTGGGAAAGCAGTCGAGGAGGGCCCAAAGCTTTGGGATCCTGCATCCATGTAGAAGACCTGGAAAGAAGCTCCTGGCTCCTGGCTTCAGACTGGTTCAGCTCTGGCCGCTGCGGCCGCTTGGAGACTGAACCATGGAATGGAAGAACTTTGTCTCTGTCTCTCCTCCTCTCTGTATATCTGACATTCCAATTAAAAATAAATAAATCTTTAAAAAAATTTCAACATTACTATTTGTGAGTTATGGGCCCTTGGGCATATTATCAGATTCTATGGGCCACAGTTCTGAAACAGACAGATTGAAAATTCCAACCTCACAGAGAACAGAAAGGAAATTTGGAGTTGAAACATTATATTCAGCTAATTATTGGGATAAAAGTGAAATACATAAGTAAGGTAGAAAACTGATTGTGAAATTAATAATTAATTCAGCATAAATGAATGTATTTAACATATTTGTAGAATAAATTTTCCAGGCCAGTCACCGTGGTAGATGATAGGAACATGAAAGTGAGAAGAGATATGATCTGACTGTAGATTTATATTAATAATTAAATTAAGTTTATCAAAAATTTCTTAATGCTGCTATAAAATACAGACTTATTAGAGTATCCAGAATCTCTGAATAAAGAATTAGCATTTATTGAAGTTACTTATTATTGCCATTTTAGATAAAGAAAAGAATCTTCCTAATAAAACCTGACTCTCAGAAAATATGACATGAATTTACCCAAACTTACATTACTTTTACAAGAGTAAGGAAGAGGAAAATGCCTTCACCTAACAGCGAAGTTATTCAAATAGTAATTGATTATGTAATAAAAACTTAGAGCATCAAAAGGGGAAAGATAAAATGTCTAAACTTTGACTTTATTTTTACTCATTTTTAAGTTATACTCAATTTTCTATAAGTTTTTTACAGGGAAGAATTGGATACATAATTTTGCTCATTCAGCAAATTAAGTAGCAAAATTCAAACTATAGTTAGTAGTTTTTTTTTTTTTTTTAAGTTCTGGTAGTTAATGACTAAGAAGAAAAGACTTGGCCATTCAGTTGTGTTTTGATGTTAACAAACACAGAGATTTCATCAGCAGTATCTGCTTTATGAGAGTAGAACTTTAGCCAACAAAAATTTCCAACTTGCAGCTGCTTTATGCCAACAGTTTCTACGCACTATTTAGTAGGACAGTCACATTAAAACACTAGTTTTAGCAGCTATATTGTGAGTTTAGTTAAAATAGGGGTCTTAAATCATACAACTAATGTACAAAAACCTATATCTTCATGAATATTGTAA
The DNA here is from genome assembly GCF_030435755.1 of Ochotona princeps. Taxonomy (NCBI): domain Eukaryota; kingdom Metazoa; phylum Chordata; class Mammalia; order Lagomorpha; family Ochotonidae; genus Ochotona; species Ochotona princeps. Next base: position 36,784,689 of record NC_080846.1, on the reverse strand, counting down.
ATTTAACAGGGATTTGGTAGCTTTCTTGATTTTTGTTTTTGTTTGTTGACATTACTTGGCAGGCACTGAGTTAGTAAATGTGTTTTTGTGTACATATTGAATACTTTGCGCTTAAAATTCATGATTAATTTTCCAGCACAGTAAGATTTCATTAGTTTCATTGGATTATTATGCATTGTCCTGCAGAGGAAAATGCCATTGACTGGTACCATGTCATTTTAAAGGGTTTATAATAGCCATAGGAAAAAATAAATACAACCAGCTTTCATAATACAGCTTAATATTAAATAATACTTTAAAAATTTTACCATGAAATCATACAATTGAATACTGTACTATATGTCATTCTAAATTATATAAAGATGGTTGGAAGACTTTTTCTGTTCTCAATAAACTTAAAATTTACCTGAGTAGAAAAGACAGGAAAAGATGAAAAGCTAAAAAGCAGAAGAAAACCTAAGTATTGTTAAAACAAGGGAGGGATATAAATAAATATCACTATTGTTTTCAGTATGATATTTTTGAAAAGTCATGGAAATGTATTTCTAATTGTGTTTGGAACAGAATACATGGCAAGTAATTTTGGATGGGTAAAAAGGAATGAATAGAAACATGGGATAGAAATAGTCCATGGATATATCCAGGGCTTTTGGGGTTTGAAGGTATTATTTGAATAAAAAATATAAAATTTAGCTTAATTCACAGATATGAATGGAATTCATATCACATGCTCAGATTGTGCTGGGTCCTGGAGAAGATATATATAAAAGAAGCATTTATTCCTTCGAAAGTATTATCCTTGGGTTGCAACAAGTGCTAATCAAAACAAAAACAAAAGCAAAAATGTGCTTACATGCTAAGCAGGGAACAGAGACGTTGCAACTCCCTTCCCAGTATTCACTTCGCTGTGATTCCCTTCACTGAGTGCTTAGGCAGTAAATACTTATGCACCAATGACTCTTCTTGGAAAGAATAGAACATAGTAAGAATGGTTGGAGATCCCTTGTAGGATTATTACTTCGCGCTCGCTTGCTCTGGCTCCTTCTAGAGGAAGCAAGTGTCATGTATCAGTACAGAGGTAACACCCGAAGAATGAACTGATTCTAGCCATGTGAGTGGGTTTGGAAATAGAGCCTTTCCATTAGCCTTTGGGTGTCAGAGCTCTAGAAGGATACGTCGATCGTAACCTTATGAGACCTTCAGCCAGTGGAACAGTGCTGAATTCCCGATTCACAGAAATAGTACAATAAAACATTTCTTGTTTTAAGCTATTAAGATTTGACAATAACAATATGCAGTGACAGATAATTAATACAGCCTAGAAATGCAACACAGAGAAGATATGGTGGAGGTGGCCACATGCCTAGAGGGGCAGTTTGGAAAGCACAGGTTTTGTAAAAGGTGTCCTAGAGAAGAGAATGCTAGCACTGGACTTTAGGGATGAGTCAAGGTGAGTCAGCTGAAAAAAAGTGTGAGTCACGCTTTATTCACCGGGAAAAGCATGAATAAACGTCCACAGAGTCATGACACCACACAGTCCATTTGCAAAACATTCTTCTTGTTTCAGAATCATTAGAGTCTGAATTAGTAGATACATTACTAGAAAATGAAGCTAATGAGTTAAATACAGTTTCTTTCTTTTTTTTTTTTTTTGCTTTAGGTGATATAGAATTTTAATAAAATGATTTATCAAAAGGAACAATGAATGTCTATGTTTATGTAAATTTATTTTTTAAAATCCAATGAGTGAAAGAAAGAGATTTTAATAGATTATTTTATGTGATTGTTGGGAATGAAAGATCTAAGTCTTCAGGTCAAACTGGAAGGCTGGCAGTTTTGGTGGGAATACATTACAATGTTCAGTATGAAGGCAAATTGGAAGGAGGATTCCTATCCTGAAGGAAACTTTGTTCTCTCATTGGACCTTCAACAGACTGGATAAGGTCTACCCACAGTGTGCATGGAGATTAACATGCTATATTCAAAATCTACAGAACCTGACCTTAATCTCTATTCCATGTGTACTGATTTCAGCGTTACTCATATATAAAATTAACTTTGCAGCAGTATAAAATTGATGCTTTTCTAAATAACTGAGTGCCATAGTCTAGTCACCTCGACACATAAATCTAATCAGCATTGCCACCATAAATATTCTCAAATACTTTTTAGTGTGACTATAGGTTTTCACTTCCTTTAATTCATACCGAGAATTACAGTTCAAGTGATAATGTATCTTTATCTGTAAAGGAAATGCCAACCTACTTTGTAACATTTGTATTTTCAACTAACGTTTTTTCACATTTTTCATAGCTGAACCTAACTTTAACAAGTAATATGCAGTGGGATCTACTTGTTAGAAATAATTAACTGGAAGTTGGAGTAACTGAATTTGAACAATAAAGCAATAGAATGATTAGCTTTGTGGTTAGTTGTTTGATTTGTTAGATCCCAAGGCTTTGGGCTGTCCTCGACTACTTTCCCAGGACACAAGCAGGGAGCTGGTTGAGAAGCGGGGCTGCTGGGACTAGAACCGGCGCCCGTATGTGATCCTAGCTCGTGCAAGGCGAGACTTTAGCCTCTAAGTTATGGCGTAGAGGCTTTGCATAAATTTTTGAATAACTTTCTTATAAACCAATGTATCTATGAAGTAGCTGTTCATTCACACGTATTTTTTGTGGCAGACATATTTTTACTTGATAATTTAGTGATGTCTTGGTTTACCACAGAATATTTGATACATATATTCTCTTTCTAAAGGAATAAAAATTGGCCATGAGACTTGCATTATTCTAAATATTCTGAATAAAGAATAGTGGGCCTGAAACAATTGAGCATGGACTCAAACACATGCCTTCTGATAAGAAACCTTGCATTAGAAATGGCTTTTTCATTACTCTGACAATTCCTCATTTTTTAGATGAGTGAAGGCAATTTCCCCTGTAATTTTGCCTGTAAGTTTCAGATAACATCCTTTCATGTTCATACTACTGAATTCCCTTCTATGGTGTGATTATTCCATAGTGTTACAAGTTGGAATCATGATTAAAAGAAAACTTTAATCAATTGAAATAGAAGTTGTAATTTTTCTTACAAAAATTTTGAAATTATGAAAACAGTGGAACAGATTTTCACAACAAATAAAAACACCTTCTAATTCCATTTTCCATGGACTTCTTGAAGAAGCCACATACAAATATTTTCATCAAAAAGCACTGAGAAATACTGGCTATGGGTATGTAAGAATGATGAGCTTTATTGGTCATGTTGTTGGATATTAATATGCCGTGATTCTTGTGTGTCCTCACAAGTCTTTGGGATTGATTGGTTTGTGAAATTATATGCCCCAAACTCTAATGCACTTAATTTATAGAATTGGCAATATTGGTTCTAATAAACCATGTCATTAGGAAGTAAAAGAGAAAATCAGCTTCTTTTTTCTTAAAAAGCAGTTAGAATTATGTTGTTGTGTCTTGGACACATTACATTGTATTTTATTAGTGCTCACCTATGGGAAGTATGTTATAGCTTTCATCTGCTTATGGTCATATAATCCCTGACCTTTTTAGGACACACCAATGATCACAACCCAGCTGGGATCCACAGATCATCCCCAGATCTGTTCTAATCTTGGTTCATGAGGTACTCACTTAACCTATGTAAAATTGTTATTTGCTTAAATCAATAATTCTCGGCTGCATTGCACAATAGAAATATGAAACAAACAAAAATCATGATTAAAGGCAATAGAAGTGAAGCCCAAACACGAGTAGCTTTAAAAAGCATTCCAACTTCACAGGTGTTTGATTTAGCAACTAAGCCACTGGTTTGAAAACCTGCATTCCAGATCAGAGTGCCTGAGTTTGAGTCTTGGTTTTGTTTCTGGTAATAGCTTCCTGCTACTATGAGACCTGGGAAAGAGCAGGTAATAACTTAGTGGTTGGGTCCCTATTACTCACATGGAAAATTCATATTGATTCTATGTCTAGAGAGAGATCAGTCCAATTTTTGTTATCTACATCTATTTAGAAGCTTCATTGGGAGCCTACCTTCATTCCTTAGTAGAGATGTCTTCTGTTCATTTTCCTTGATTCCTGAAAATCTGATCTCCATTACATCTTTTGTGAGGTTACATGTGTGTTTTTTATTCTTCTGTATTATTGGGTTTTTTTTTTTGTTTGTTTGTATTTTTGATGGAAGTTGTCTTATATTAGAGTTAATATATGATATCTGTCCTTTTGGGGTGGGCTCATTTTACTTAGCATAATGGCCTCCAGTTGGGCCCATTTAGGTGCAACAATAGAATTTCATTCTTTTTAATACCTTTTTAATTTCATAGAGTAGATATACCACAGTTTCTTTATCCAGTCCTCTTTCAATGGGCATCTAGGTTGTTTTCATGTTTTTGTGATTGTTGATTGTGCTACAATGAATATGGAGATGCACATTGCTTTTTATGCATCAGATCCATTGGATATATTACCAGGAGCACGACTGTTGGGTCTTATGCTGGTGAATTTTCTGTTGCCTGAGTGTTCTCCATACCAACTTTCATAGTGGCTGCACCAGCCTGCAATCCCACCAGCAGTGGAGTAGGGCTCTTTTCCCCCCGCACATTCTCATCAGCAGGTATTGTTGGCAGTTTCCTGTATGCTGGTCTTTCTCACTGGAGTTAGGGGGAACCTCAGTTTTTTTTTTTTTAATGTCCCTTATTACTAGAGAACTTGAGCATTTTTTCGTATGTCTATTAGCCATTTGTTCCATAGGTCTGTTCCTTTGTTCCTTTGAAAAGCATCTACTCATTTCTTTCTCCCATTTCTTGACTGGGTTTGTTTGTTGTGTTGTTATGGTTTTTCTGGAGTTCTTTGTATATTCTGGATATTAGCCACTTGTCTTCTGTATAGTGTGCAAAGATTTTACCCACTATATTGGTTGCTGTTTTACTTTGTTGAGTGTTTCTTTTACTGCGCAGAAGCTTCGTAGTTGGATATAATCCCATTTGTTTATTTTGGTTTTGACTGCCTATGCATTTGATTATTTTTCCAGGAAGTCTTTGCTTGCGCCTGTACCTTATACAGTATTTCTAACATTTGCTCCTAAATGCTTGATGGTTTCTGGGTGTAGGTTTGGGTCCTTTGTCCGTTTATATTTGATTATTTTGTATGGTGAAAGATGGGGGTCTTGTTTCTTACTTCTGCAGGCTGCTATCCAATTGTACCAACAGCATTTGTTGAAGAGGCCTTCTTTCTTATCTGTTTTTTTTTTTTAAGATTTATTTATTTTTATTGGAAAGTCAGATATGTAGAGGAAAGATCTTTCATCCAATGATTCACTCCCCAAGCGGCCGCAATGGCCAATAGCCAGTAATTTCTCCCAGGAACTACACTCCACATGAGTGTAGGTTCCCAAGGCTTTGGGCCATCCTCAACTGCTTTCCCAGGCCACAAACAGGGAGTTGGATGGAAAGCAGGGCCACCAGGACACAAACTGGCACCCATATGGGATCTCAGCATGTGCAAGAAGAGGACTTTAGCCACCAGGTTACTGTGCGGGGGCCCCCTTGTTTCTTTCTTTTTTTTTTTTTCCTGTTTCTCTTGTCGAAGATTAAATGGCTGTATGTGTGTGATCTTCCTTCTGCTGTTTCTATATCAACCCATTGATCTTCTTCTCTGTTTCTGTACCAGTACCAGGCTGTTTTGGTTACTGCCACCCTATAATATGTCCTAAGGTCTGGGATTGTGTTCCCTCAGTTAAGTTGTTATTCTTCTGGATAATTTTGGCTATTTGTGGTTTCTTTTGTTTCCAGGTGAACTTTCGCACCATTTTTTTTCCAACTCTGTAAAGAATGTTCTTAGCATTTTCATTGGAATCACATTGAGTTTGTATAGTGCTTTGGTAATATGGACATTTTGATAATATTGACTCTGCACATCCAGGAGCATGGTATATTTCTCTACTTTTAAAAAGTCTTCTATCACTTTTTCAATGTTACTTTTTAAAATTTCCTCATAGAGATTTCCATATCTTTAGTTAGGTTTATTTCATGCTATTTCAGTATCTTCTCTGTTATTTTGAAATGTATCATAGTGATTAGCTCTTTTTCAGCCTTGTAGTTGTTTGCATACACTAGGGTTGTTGATTTCTGTTCATTTATTTTATACCTTGCAACTTTACCAAAATCTTTTATAAATTCTAGCAATCTCTTTATTGAGTGTTTTGATTCTCCTACATACAAAATCATGTTATCTGCAAACAGAGATAGCTTGACTTCCTTTTTTCCAATTTGAGTTCCCTTAATTTCTCTTTCTTACCTAACAGCTCTTGCAGGTACTTTCAGTACTATGTTAAATAGCAGTGTTGATAGTGGACATCCTCATCTAGTTCCAGATATTTGTGGGAAAAATTCCAATCTTTCCCCATTCAGCATGATGCTGGCACTGGATTTTTCATAAATTGCTTTGATTTTATTGTGGAATGTTCCTTCTATACCTACCTTGCTTAGAGTTTTTAACACGAAGGAGTATTGGTTTTTATCAAATGTTTTCTTTACATCTATTGAGTTATCATGATTTTTGATCTTCAGTTTCTTGATATGGTGTATTAAATTTTTAGATTTGCATATGTTAAACCATCCTTTCATGCCATAGGTAAATCTCACCTGGTCTTGGTGTATGATCTGTCTGATGTATTCTGTAGGCTAGTATTTTATTGAAGATTTTACCATTGATATTCAACAATGATATAATTCCATAGTGTTCTTTCTGTTAGTCTATCTGGTTTTGGTATTAAGACGATGTTGACCTCATAGAAAGTGTGTGGGAGGATGAACTCCCTTTCTATTGTTCTGAATAGTTTATGAAGATTTGGGGTCAGTTCAACTTAGAAAGCTTTGTAGAATTCAGCAGTGAAGCCATCTAAGCCCAGGCTTTTCTTTGTTGTGAGGGCTTTAATTACAAATTAAATCTCCACCTCAGTTATAAGTTTATTTAGATTTTCTCTTGCCCCATGACTTAGTTTTAGTAGCTGGTATGAGTCCAGAAATCTATCCATCTTTTTGGAAATCTTCTGACTTGTTGGTGTATAGTTGCTTGTAGTAATTTCTGGTTATTCTCTGTATGGCTGAAGTTTCTGTTATATTTGTTTTTCATTTTTGATAGTACTAATTCTTTTCTTCTCCCACTTTTTTGTCAGCTGGGCTGGGGGCGGGTACCTATTTTGTTTATTTTCTGAAAGAACCAACTCTTTCACAATATATTTGGCTGATGAAAAAAATCTGTATTGAATTATGATTCTAACAATGAATCTATTTAAATATCCTTGGAGATCATGGCTACAATAATGTTGATTAAGAGCTCTAGGTAACAGAGTTAATAAATACATCATTTTCATGGATACTGAATTTGGCAAAAAATTGGTATCATTTTTTCCATACTCATTGGCACTAACTAATGATTAATCATCTACTTTGTCTTCAATAAGAATCATTCATTGAGTTTTCTTTTTAATGAGCAATAAGATTTCATAGATTACTCCAAGTGGAATTTTTGTATACACAGCAATATACATGGAAACTTTGCTGGACAGAAAAAAAATCCATGCACTTTTTAATACCAATTTGAATAGTGATGACAAAGTTGGGTTTTAAACAGTAAACTCTCAGTGGTTTTATTGTATTGCGTTGCTCAGATAAATAATATCTCTATGGTGTTAGCCTCTCTTATCATTATCTACAAAAAGGTGTATATAAAATTATTCTGTGTCCATTGTTAGGTAGTTGCAATGTTGGGGACTAAATAGTAACATTACGCTAGCCTGTACATTGTTAACACTGATTAAGAATAGAAAATGCAGTTTCCTTTTGAAACTGAATGACAGATGATGAGAATTGCAAATACAAATGCCAGAAGCTTTAGAATTTAGGATTTCAATATATTCCAGGAAAGAAAAATTACACAATTCTTATGTTGTTTAGTACTATTATGTTGCTCAATGAAACAGTCATTTCAATGCAATTGTTTTCCTGTCACACTTTCAAAATCATGGAATACTGTGCTCAATTCCAAGAAGCAAAGTGATCATCTTGAAAAGTAAAAAGGTATGGTAATAATTGCATTACTTTCATATTAGACCCATAAATATTCCGTGATTAATTAAAACTAGACTGAAAATCATAACTACTGCCAATGTTACGAAAGATTTCAAGCTAAATATGCCTAGAATAAATAAACTCTTAGAGTTTAGAGAGCTTTCATGTTTGTTTCTGTTTGACATCATTATCCAACTACACATTGTATATCACTTACTTTGTATTCTAAACTAACTTTACATACATTAAGTTTTGCCTAAAATTTAGGAACATTAGATTTCTTACCCAGACTTTAAACTATGAGAGCAACAAAGTATTCCTCATTAGAACTCATCATTCTCTGCAGGCTGAGACAAATCACTGTAATAACTAAGGAAATCTTCCTAGTTAGAAATAAATGTTCTAATTTAATCTGGTAATTTTGCTGAAAGATCTGATGAATATAAAACCATTTATCAATACTAGGCAAATTATCCTAATTTTCCTAAATGATTGAACTTTTGTCAGACATCCAGTATGGTACCATTTCTCAAGATGTCAAGGCACAGGAACCTGGGGTGCAGAGATTAACTCAGAGAAATAACAGAAATGAAATATCGAAGTAAACCACCCGAAAGGGTGCTAGGATTGACTTTTACTATATTATGACTGAGTTCATTATATTTCCTTCCCATCTTAAAATAATAAATATCTAGGCAATTCAGATGGCTATCAATTTGTTATGAATAAGAGATTTTTCTTTCCCAGACTATATAAATCATTTGAAAAATGCACACATCAGGTAATATCAAGAAGATACTTTTCCTGAAAACAAAGATATATAGCTCCCTAATTTGGAGTTTTGAAAGAAAGATTTAAAAAAGTTTATCAATCTTTTAAGAAGTTGGTTCTAGTTGAAGTCAAATTTAAGAATTATAGTTGTTTATAATATATTTCTTGGCTACAGACCCAGGAGTAATCTATGTAAAGATAGCATTCCTTGAGGTGTATTGTTTAAAAGAGTAACTTTAATGGGGTTGGCCCAATGGTGTACTAGGCTGAACTTTTGCTTGTGGCACTAGCTACCCATGTGGGTGCCTATTCCTGTCCTGGCTACTCCACTTTTGATCCAGCTATTTGTTTGTGGTCTGGGAACGCAGCAGAGAATGGCCCAAATCCTTGGGCCCTGCACCCACAAGTGATAAGAGTTGGAGCTCTTGGCTTCTGTCTTCAAATAAGCTCAGATTCAGTCCTTGTGGCCATTTAGCAAGCCTGCCAGAGGTTGGATGGAAGAGCTCCCTCTCTTTTTTTCTTTTTTCAAAGATTTATTTGTTTTACTGAAAGTCAGATTACAGAGAGGAGGAGAGACAGAGAGGAAGATTTTCCATGCAATGATTCACGCCCCAGTGGCCGCAACGGCCAGTGCTGAGCTGATCTGAAGCCACTAACCAGAGCTTCTTCCAATTCTCCAATGCATTTGCAAGGGTCCCAAGGGGCCGTCCTAGACTGCTTTCTCAGGCCACAGGCAGGAAGCTGGATGGAAAGCGGGGTTGCTGGGATATGAACATGTGCCCATATGGGATCCTGGCAAGTTCAAGGCAAGGACTTTTGTGACTAGGCTACCACACCAGGAAGAGCTCTCATTACATCTCTTTACATTTACTCTTTTGAGAAAGAAAAGAGTAACTTTCATGAATTAATTTAACTTTTCTTTGTTTTCAAATACAGCTCTTCATCTATTTTTTAATGTTTCATGATGCAGTTTCTATAATGCAATGTGGCAACTAGTCTAACATAAAATATGATTTAGTTTAGGCTAAAATTTGGAAAAACAGTTGTTTTTTGAGAATTAGATGATAAATGTGAATGCCAGTGTGTAGTAGTTAATTCGAACATCACCTTGTGTTCTTCTGAAAAGCATGCAAACTGGCCAGGTAATTTCTCTTTACTCAGTGTTGAGCTCTTTCCTGCTCAGTCATGTATTATATATGCCACATTGTGTTCACACGTCATGAAGAAACTATGCCTGTAAATTCTTAAGTATTTTTTATGGAAACCAGATCAGCTAGCAAATTGCTTGCTGGTCTTCTGGTCTTCGTTTTTATTTTGGGCAGAAGAGAGTAGAGTCATAGTTACATTTTATACCCTTTATAAAGTACTGGTCTGGAAAAAAACACCAGCACCAAATGAATAGATAATGGGAACAAAACAGGTGTGTGGAAATGTGTTCACATCAAAGAGGAAAAGCAATCCAGTCTGTTGCTTCTACAGACCTACATATGGATACCCTCCCTGAAAGTGGCCCGAAGCCCAGGCTTTGATCTGCCTGTTGGAAGAGCAGACTAATAATTTACCTAATGTAGCTTCCCAGGAGATATTCCCTGTTAAATAGCAAGTGAAAAATAACTAGACTTATATATGTAATGAGAAATAAGGATGATAAGTTCAATGATTATTTTTCTATTATTATTTATTGTTTCATCTATGTACATTGATGTCATCATTTTGGTTAATAGCAAAGCCTACTGATGGGAAATGAAAGAATAATGAAAATAACTATCGAAATACAATGTGGATAATTTCCATGTTAATAGAAACGGATTTTTTTAGGGAAAAAGATCTCTACTATGTCCTATTTGTTCATAAAGTTGTTTGTGCCTTTACTCCATATATTCTTTGTATATGCCCTCTCTAAGTCATGCCACATAGCTGACTTGAATATCAGTATGCAATATTAACTCACTTTCCTGATGATATTAAGTGAGAATTAAAATAATAAACATAAACAATTAAGTAATTATAGTTCATTCCAATGCAGTGCATGCAATGAAAAATCAGTGAAGGAGAAGTGAAAGTTCCAGTGTTACAGAGAGAGGAATGTGATTTTAAGTGGGATGTTCCAGGATATTGATCAAGGTTGATGGCTGAAGTATTTCAGGCAAGAAAAGGCTGTTGTGCAAAAGCTGTAAGAGTCAGTTGGTTCTAGGATGTTGAAGAGCAGTGAGAAAGCCAAAGTGGCAGGAGCCATTGAGCAAAGGAGACAAGAAAGGCACAACTGGATAAAGGCTGTGTGTTGTGTTAAAGAGGGGTGAGGGTCATGGAATTCCTTGCAGTTTATTTTATGAAATTTAAATTTGACTAAAAGAGGGAGCCATTGTAGATTTTAAACATAGGAGTGACAAGACTCCCAGTTTAAGGTATTCTTTGGGCTGCCTTAATAAATGAAGCATAACAGGGTGAGTGATGAGTTATGGCAATTAAGAGTCAACTGGCCTGAAAAAGGTGAAAAAGGTGAAAGATACATGTGTTTCAGCAAAGGTAGTGGCAAGAGGTGTGAGAAGTAGTCAGTTTTTGGGTGAATTTTGAAAGTTTATCTGTATATTAATTGGATATAAATTGCTCAATTTGTTCTGACAGTAACTTAGCTACAGATGATAATCTTAGATTGACCATGTTTGTGGCTGGCATTATTGCCCTAAGGATTAAATTTCCTCCTGCTATGCAACCATCTCATACTGAGCAGTTTTAGGAGCCAATTCTCTGGCTTTTGTGTTTAGTGTGTTGGTTACTGAAGCTTCTGTGATATAAAACATTATGTGATACCCAGGAAAGTGTTTAAGATATTAGATATCCATAACTATTTCTATAAAACATATGATGAAAAGTTAATTTTCCTAAAATTATACTATCAACTTGAGAACATTTAATAATAGTTGTATTCTTGACAAAAACATTCAAACAAGAAAGAGATGGTACAGGCAAAAAGAAAAAAAGGGGAGAGGGAAGAAAGTGAAAGACCAGTTTATATTGAAATCATCCCTAAAAGTGAGATGCGAATGTATGGCAACGGAATATTTCTTGAAAACAACTGACACAGTATGCTTACATATAGTTACTCTCATAAGGACATAAAATGAATTTAACAAATAGAACTACCATTGGACTTAAAATTTTTCAATATCAGTCAATTTTAACACAGATTGACCAGAAATGTCAATAAATCTCCATAACTATGTATACTTTGCACATGTCAGTAATCTAGCTCCAAAATCTAAATTCATTTGCAAGCATGTTGACTGAATTTATCCCGAATAGACACCAATATGCATTTTTAGTCTTGGTTTGAAAGAATATATAATTCCTAGAGTAAAAAAAAATTGGATACACATTATGATTTGAATCTATAAAATGAAAATGTATTTATTTATCTTAGATTATTTTTTATTTTTTCGAATTTTATATAAAGCCCATAAGATGTGCAAAACTAATCCAAGAAATTAATAAGTACATCCAACTAAGAGAAAAACAAAGAATATATGTGCTTTGCTCATCTGTTTCTTTAAATTGACATTTAAATCCAATGAGATGAGAACTCGAGCTTTACTAGCCAAAAAATAATCATAACATTGTAGTTACTATAAATGATAGATTGGAGATATTTGGAAATTGATCAAAATGATTAGTATGTTTATATAGGAATTCATGTAGTATGAAGAATACATTTTAAGAATATCTTTGGAAAATGTGCTCTGTCCAAAATTGGAGGTGATTGAATAATTTTATTTTCCTTATAATTTCAATAAATTACATACAACAGATAACAATACCAGTCAAATTAAATCCCAAAATTACTTCAGAGGCAGCAATGGGGAACTTTTTGAGATTTTGTTTGTTCATTTGCCTGTAAATAATTTGTAGGAAAAAAAAACCCTGAGATATATATTTTGGAGAAAAATAACACAAGGGAAATCATATGATATTTTTAAAGTTCTTAATTCTCTCAGAAATAAAGAATGGAAAGATTGCAATTAAATCTGAAACATCTATTATTTCTAGTTTATTAGGAAAAGTTTTAGGTACGTCTGGCAGTAGCCTACTCATTAAACTTCCATGATATTCCAAGGGTATCAATAAAGTAACCTACAGCACGCAACAGGTTGATTTATTTGTGGGACATTACCATTGTCAGATTACTTTCCCTTGCAACTCTCCATGATCACCAAGAATAAAAACGATCCACAAAAGAAGCCATCAGAAATGCAAAACTTGGGTTTGCATTTTTCTAATTGCATAGACATCTTTCATGCTTGCAGATATTTTTATATCAAAGACAGCCTGCAGCTCTTCTTGCCAACCTGAAACTTGTTTCACAAATTTTTCGGCAACTGCTATGAAAATCAGCCAGTGTTTATGTAAATGCATGATCTTCCCAATAAATCTTTAACTACAAAATTTAACTCTTAAAAATTTTTGAGTCAATTATGCTCTTCAAAAAGATAAACATTTTATTAAATCTGCTTACTTGGCTTGATTCCCATTATATAAGAATACTTTAAAAATTTTGTGGAAAAATGGGTAAAACGGTAAGTCTATTTCATGCAAATATTTTTAAATTCATGAATCTTTTTATAATATGCATTATCATGAGCTGTAACAAAATAATTATCACATATATAGATTTCAAAAATCCTTGTACCAAAGTAACTTATACTTGAATCCCAGTTTCCATAATTTTTTTTTTTTTTTTATAAAATGAAGTGCCTCATTTTAAGAACTATTTCTTTTTTTTTTAAAGACCTATTTCTGTGGGGCAGAATAAAATGTTTTGCTATGATTACAATTTATAAAGGTGTGGTTAATTTTTAAGTGAAAAGTTATTTTTTCCTTTTTAATATGAATCTAATGGAACGATACAAATTTACTAATTCAAACATAATGAAGTTAGTATTTTTTTGCTACCATTCTAGATGCAATATATTGACATTAATAATGTCTACAGAAACACAAACTATTACAAAATACTTTTGACATTGAAGTTAATTATTTTACAGTTATGTGGGAAAACTGTTTTCAAAACATAAAACAATCAACTATTAAGTATATCCAGCTGTTTAAAATTGAAAGTTATTATAATTCAATAAATTATTTTTTGTGAATGCATTGTAATACATATTACTAATGAGTTTTCTGCTATAATTGCATTTATATGCATGTAGATTCATTTCTCCAATTTCATAATCTTACATAATGTTGATTATATTAACACTCAGGATGAACAGAAAAATGTATTCAATATTTCTCACAAAACTGAATAAAATTTATTATTTTTATGTTAATGGTATGATTTTTTCAAGAACACGAATGAGGCTGTCTTTTGATTTAGTTAATTTCATAACAAAAAGGGTCATTTTAAAAAAGATTTATTTATTTTTATCGCAAGTCATATATGCAGAGAGGAAGAGAGACAGAGAGCAAGATCTTCACTCCCCAAGTGACTGCAATGGCCAGATGGCCAGAGCTGAGATGATCTGAAGTCAGGAGCTAGGAGCTTCTTCGGTGTCTCCCATGAGGAAGCAGGGCCATCCTGGACTGCTTTCCCAGGCCACAAGCAGGAAACTGGATGGGGAGCGGGGCTGCTGGGATTAGAACCGGTGCCCAGATGGGATCCCGGCACATTCAAGGAGAGGACTTCAGTCACTAGGCCATGGCACCTGGCCCAAAGGGTCATTTTTGAATTTAACTATTTAAAAATTAAGTAAAATCTCCTTAAAAGTCAATAACATGGGCCTTTCAAATATTTACTGAGTGCTATCTTAAAACACCAATACTTCTAAATTAAAATATGCAGAGACATTTTATTCTCATCAATTTGAACAACTAAATGCATCCTTAACACTAAAAGGTGAGGTTTTTTAAAAAGCTCGTGGACTAGGGAATTGGATGCCCTCAGAGGCCGAGTACTCCGAGGTCATCCACCCCCAACCGGAGCTTCCCCAGGGGATGGAAGAAGTCCAAACACTACTGCGCAAAAACCAACGTCATCGGAAAGACAACCAGAAGCCCTGAGCGGTCCGCAGAAACAGAAGAACAATAAATGTCCTTCAGGGCCAGGGAAGAGAGCTTTCTCTGGTCCGAGCCTGGCTCCACCTCTGGACCCCCACCCTCCTTCGCAGTGACCATCGGGATCGCTTCAAAAACCCCTCACAGCAAACAATCATACAAACTAAAAAAAAACCCTAAAATAAATAGACAAACAACAGAAAGTAGAGCTTGAAATCTGACAGGAAAGAGCTGGCGTGGATTGGCTCATGCCTTGCTGGGTGGGACACAAAGATTAGTCACTCCTCACCATGGTGTTGAGGATTTTCCTGCACACCCCTCCCCCCCCAAAAAAATGTTCTGCACCTTAAATGTCGACAAATATCTTGTTAGAGTTACAAGCCAGTCTAGATTATCCCAAAATCTGCCAAGATCAACAAAATTATACTTCAACACAACAAATGGCTAAATACGAAAATGAAATAGACACAAGACAACTGAATGGTATCCTATAGCCATTTTAAGGTATATAGCAGCCGGTCCGGTCCTGTATATAAACTAAAATTGAGATGTCAATGAGCTAATCATTGGTTGTGGTTTTTTTGTTTTTTGTTTGTTTGTTTGTTTGTTTTTTAACATACTGGTTACTCAAAACCATGTCAATTCCATAATATTGCAAATTGCTGTTGATGCTATATTGGAACTCTTAATTGACTGTGATGATATTATACCAGCTCTGACTTCGGACCAGAAATGGTCTCCCCAAAAAACTGTTCAACCCATCTGGACAATAAGTAGCTGGACTCCATGCTTGGTATATGTTTGCAAGGAAAGAATCTTGATTGAACTTGAACTGTAATACTGCATCAAGGTGGAGGAATCCACCAGGGGGGAGGGGCATGGGGAGGGGTGGGGGGATTCCCAGAGCCTATGAAACTGTCACATAATGCATAACATTAATAAAAAAAAAAAAAGCTCGTGGACTTAGCTGATATTTTTGATGGGTAATGTTTTTAAAGGCCTTTTGAATTTGTAGACTTGAATGTGGTAGTAATACATATTGCTGCAAAACAGATGATTGAAGGCCAAATTCTTTTATTATTGGCACTATCATTTATTTTCCCCTTTGTTCTTAAATTCAAAGTTCATTTCTTGTCCAAATCCTGCTTTCTCAGCCTTCTGAAATTCTGCAAGTATACATTTTCTGGCAAAAGCTGGATCCTCCATGCATATGTACTAAATAAGTGAGAATGGTTTCTTTCCTTGTTATTGTACTAATAATGAGTTCTTCTAGATAAATTACCGAGGCAGGGATTTTTCGCAGTATTTCAACACTGCTTAGACTGCCAAAACTACATACCAAAGTGCCCGGTTCTAGTCCTGCCTAGTTTGCTTCTGATCTAGCTTTTGATTAAGGGATACCCTGGAAGGCAGCAGATGATGACTCAAGTACCTGGCCCCATGCCACCCAAATAGAAATCTTGATGGAATTCCAGGTTCTTGGTTTTCATCCCTCAACTGCTTTCCCAGACCACTCTTTTTTTTTTTAAAGATTTATTTATTTTTATTACAAAGTCAGTTATACAGACAGGAGGAGAGACAGAGAGGAAGATCTTCCGTCCATTGATTCACTCCCCAAGTGAGCGCAACAGCCAGTGCTGCGCTGATCCAGAGCCAGGAGCCAGGAACTTCCTCCAGGTCTCCCACGCGGGTGCAGGATCCCAAAGCATTGGGCTGTCCTCAACTGCTTTCCCAGGCCATCAGCAGGGAGCTGGGTGGGAAGTGGAGCTGCCAGGATTAGAACCAGCACCCATATGGGATGCCAGCATGTTCAAGGTGAGGACTTTAGCTGATAGGCCATGCCACTGGGCCCTTGGTTTTCATCCCAAATCCAATCCTTGCTTTTGTGGGCATTTGCGAAATGAACCAGTAGATGAAAGATCTCACTCCGTTTCTCTGCCTCTCTCCCTTACCCTCTGATTTGACCCTTAAATGTCAAAGCCAGGAACCATGAATTTCATTAGGGTCTCCCACATGAGAGGTGGGGCCAGTAACTTGGACCATTATCTGTTGCCTCCCAAACATTAGCAGAATGAAGGAAAGAAAGCACACTTGGAACAAGATCCCAAGCACTGATTCGAGACTCAGTCATGCCAAGCTGAGGCGGAACAAGATCCCAAGCACTGATTCGAGACTCATGCCAAGCTGAGGCTAAACTCAACACACCACAATTCCTGCTCTGAGAAGCCAACATACACCCCTATGCTCATAGCAGCACAATCAGTAATTGCAAAAACATGGAAGCAACCGAAATGCCCATCAGCAGAAGACTGGATAAGAAAGCTATGGTTCATCTACTCCATGGACTACTACTCAGCTATTAAAAAAAACGAAATGCAGTTCTTTGCGGCCAAATGGGCCAAACTGGAAACCATAATGCTAAGGGAAATGAGCCAATCCCAAAAGGTCAGATACCACATGTTTGCATTAATTTAAGAGGATATGATGTTATGTAAAACATGTTATTTTATGTATATTATGTTATATGTTGTGTATAAACTAAAACTGAATTGACAATGAGGTGATCACAGAAGATGGTTAAGAAATTGCAATTGTTTTTAACATATTGGTTACTCAATACTATAACTATTAGTTACACAGCAAAGTTAGTTGTTGCTGAGGGTATGTTGGAGCCTTTAATTGATCGGGTTGATAATCTGATGGTTCTGCCCTCGAACCGGTCAGGATCTCCCCAGGAAGCTGAGGAACTAGATTGGACTATAAGATGTTGGACTCTATGTTTAGTTTATGCTTGCAAAGAGGGAATCTCAACTGTACTTGATCAGTGGATATGCAACAAGGTGGAATATTTCACATGGGGGGAGGGCGGGGGGAGGGGTGGGGTGATTCCCAGTTCCAACGAAACTGTATCACATAATACAATGTAATCAATGAATAAAAAAAAAAGAAAAAAGAAATAAAAAACATTTATCAAACTTTTATATTTGGATTTCTAACCCTTTATACTTCCTTGAGGATGCAGACATCATATTTTGCAACCTTTGTTTTAGTGATTCCACAGACTCAAATGGCCCAATTTTGAGTTCCCATATATTATTTATTGGAAGATAATGTTATACACATGAAAGTGTATTTAATGTTTCTCTTTTTCTGTAATTACACTTTTATCTAACATTATGACCATAAATAAGCTATATTACCTCCCTTGCATGCAGAATTCTCATCTAACATAATGCAGAATGGCTTCTGAATTATTTCTAAGCTTGCTTTGAACTTTTAGTTCTGTGATCCATGCCTAAATGCCTTTCTTCAATACAATTCTTCCTTGAAAAATGGCGTTTGTTGTTCGATTATTTCACTTGGGTAAAACAGTTAACCTAGGTTCTAAAGAACAAACAACATTTCACCAGCTGCCAAAGGAAAGTAAGTATAGTACGTAACTTATTCTAATGTAAGAGAAAACAAGGTGCATAGTAGATATTTTCTCACACTCATTCATTTGTGTTGGACATTACATTTGATTTTTCGATGTCAGGTAACTCCTTGTGTTTGCAGCCTTCCATTAAGTATTCTTCAGGTATTTCCAAACAGGCATTAGAATTTTAGCAACTGAAACAAGTTCATAAAATACACATCAGACAACTTTTAAAAATTTGCTTGGAAGGCATAATTATAGAGAAGTAACGTTTTCTGTCCTCTACTTCACCCCAAATTGTTGCAATAATCAGGTCTGGGCCAGTTGGAAGCCAGGAGGAGCCAGGAGCATCTTGTGGGTCTCCCGTGTGACTACAGGAGCCCAGGGTCATGGGTCATCTACCAGCAGTTTCCCATGTGCATCATGAGGGAGATGGATCAGAAGTTGACCCACCTGCAATCAAACTGTAGTTTGCACTTATCCCAGTTACAACTCTCTTATGAGGCAGGTGCTATCCTTATTTTACAAAGCATGTGCCTGAAGCACAAACAAGTTAAGCAAACCTGAAATTAATTCAAGTAGCTTCGGGGTCCCAAAGACTTGAGCCACCCTCTGTTGCCTTCCTAGGCCATAAGCAGGGACCTGGATCAAAAGTGGAACAGCTGGGACACCACATATGGGATGCTGGTGTCACAGGTGGAGGCTTAGTTGGCTGTGCACCATGGTGCTGACCCTGACTCTTTGATTTTAATTGCTATTTTACTTCTCAATATTCTGTAGGACAACATTTTGAAAGACACATATTTAGAGAGGGACCAGCAGTCCCAAACAGAGCATAGAGTTCTATGTGGAAGGCCCATTGACAGAGGTTGTTACTGAGAGTATATAGCCGTGTAAATTTTGTTAAGGTTCCCTGTTCAAAAACTGGGAGAGCAATGGAGGACTGCTCAAGTCTTTGGGCCCCTGCATTTATGAGGGAGACCCCGAAAGAGGTTCGAGGCACCTGGCTTCAGATCTGCTCAGCTCTGGTCATTGTGGGGAAGTGAACCAACCAGTGATAAAAGATCTATCTCTCTGCCCCTTCTTCTTTCTGGAAATTGACTTTCAAATAAAAATAAATGGCCTTTATAAAAAAAAGTAAAAAGAAAACAATAGCTGTCCAACAAGCTCATAGGCTTTTTTTTTTTTAACATTTATTTATTTTTATTGGAAAGTCAGATGCACACACAGGAGGAGAGACAAAGAGGAAAATCTCCGTCCATTGATTCACTCCTCAAGTGGCCATAAAGGCCGGGCCAGAGCTGAGCCAATCTAAAGCCAGGAGCCTGGTGCCTTCTCCAGGTCTCCCATGGATGGGAAATGAAGCACATTGGATCCCAGCACTTGGAGGCGGAGAATTAGCCAATTGAGCCATCATGCCAGGCTCTCTTAGTTGTATTTCAAATATGCTGAAGTAAAACTCTCAAGAAAAGAATGTGAAATTAAACAAGATGATGATTAGAATCAGGATAAGGGTTTTTTGGAAACAACAGAAGAATAAAATTGTTATAGAATTTTTACAAGACTGTAGATTCCCCCCTGTCTCTGATGTTCATGTTTTGTATTTATCTTAAAAATCCTTTATAGGCAGAACTGTAAAGTAACATTATGAAATATGATTGCACACTGTTTTTCCTTGAAAGACATGTTGTTTATGTCCCTCTATCTCTCAGTATTGTAAATTAGTTTGTTTTAGGTCCAAAAAAGCATGAATGTTTATGCATGACTAAATTAAAAATCCCTAACATCCATCTTAAAATCACTAAGTATTATTATTTTCAAAGGAAATATATTATTCTTGGCAAAATACCCTACAGCAAAGCTTTTCTAAGAAATTATTTGATAGATTCTTCTGCCTGTAATTGAACTATGGAATACCAATGGAGATGTAAATATTCCTTGTTTTATTACAGAGTAGTTTAAACATTTTTAAAAGGTTTTTTTTATTTACTTGAAATGCAAAGTGTCGGAGAAGTAGATCTTCCATCCACTGATTCACTCCCCACATGCTCACAACAGATCGCTCAGGGTCAGACTAATGCCAAGAGCCAAGAACTTCCTCTGTCTTCCATATTTGTGGCAGAAAACCAAGTATTTAGGCCATGATCTTCTGCCTTGCAGGACCAATAACAAGAAACAGTATCTGGAGTGTGAAATAGCTGGTACTGGAACTAGCCCTGTAATATGGGATGTGGACATGCAAAGATTAGCTCAACCTACTGTACCAACTATGCATCCCCTAAATAAGTTTGTCTATAAAACCTGAAACATCTAAACTGTGACATTCAGACTTTCTTATAGGGTGCTTGGTGTTATATAAGAAATACTGTTTCCTACAAGGGGTGACTTCACCCAGCCTCTGTCTCCAGCTTCCTAGCATTAGCTTGATTATCTTTTAAGTTCTCTGTTCTGTTTAAGGTTAGTATCAACTTCCCAATTGTTCACATTTTGGCTGGTAATAAGCCATTTTATCTTTCAGAAAACTGAATCAATTAATGAAATAATTTTTTCTTAGAATTTCAGTTTTGCAGTGTTTCTCAGAGATGTTTTTTCCCTTCCTAACATTTCACAGACATTTAGCATCTCTTATTAAACCAATGCAAAGTCCACTTGGTTACTTTTGTTAAGGTATCTCATGGACATTATGGAACGCGCAATTAAAAGATAGGCTGACTTTGGTGCAAGCCATTTTGAAATTCATGTATAGTTTTTTCATGATTGGTATTTACATGACCTTTTTGAAGAGCACTCGTGTGTAAGGAAATATTTTCTTGGCTCACAAAACTTTTGGTGCATGAGTTTTCTCGATCAAACACTTCTCTAATTTTCTGTAGACACCAGATGATTTTCTGAGTACAATTTACTTTATTTCTGGCATGAACTATTCAAAGTTCATGCATACCCCACAGGTAAAGAGGTCATTTTCCTGCCAGTTCAAATGCAAGTGCTCACACCCAAATACCCAAATATGGGTATTTCTAATAAACTTGATAGCAACTGAAAGTTCCTACAACCCTCTCCTCTTGTTTGATAATTTAGTTTAAATGGTTCACAGAACTTCAGAATGCATTTTATTTCATTGTATCCATTTATTATACAATTGCAAGGATCCATGTGAACAGACTGAGGAGGAGGTGCACTGGGCATAGCGCAGAAGAGTTCTAAGCACAAGTTCTTCTGTTCTCATGACGTTAGGATCTGCCATCCTCTGGCTTCCTGGGTACATTCTCAACTTCAATCTACTTGAACTGCAGTTAATGATTTCCATAAAGTTTTAGCAGATTGGCATGATTTATTTAATTTAGTGTTCAGACTTTCTTTCTTCCATAAAGAATGGAGAGTGGACCTAAGTGGTCAATTTTCTAACCACACTTCTGATCAGCTCCCATATTAAACTGAGTAGGAGAACACAGCAAAACCATTAGAACAAAAGATGATCCAATAATCCAGGAAATTACAAGGGACTTAGGAGCTCTGAGTCAGAAACTTGGAGTAGAGTACAAACATACAGTTCTTATGTTACAGTGTGTGAGGCAGCACATGCAGTTAAATGTTAACGGCAGAATCTAAGTGGTAGGGTTTGGGGCTGTGGCTTAGTGAACTGACACATGCAATGGTTGTACCCTATTATCAGAGGACCATGTTGGTCTAGGCTGCTCTGCTTCTGATCCAGGTTGAAGAATTTAAGTCCTGTTATCTGTGTGGATGAAGTTCCTGGTTCCTGGCTTTAACTTGGCCCAACCTTCGTTAACCTAGGCATGAGTGCGGGGTCATCTCTTTCTTCTTTACCCTCTACTTCTGTCTTCCTCTATCGCTCATTTAAAAAAAATAAATCTAGAATAAGAATCCAATTCCTCAACTTATTCTGTATGTTAGACATTTTCATAACGAATTTTGCAAAAAAAAAAAAAAGTTCAAACACTAGTTTTAGAAATCAAAGATGTTTCTTGCTCAAATTATTTCTGTTCTAATTGCAAAGTGGTAATTTTTCTGAGTGTCACTTTCTATTCTTTATTATTCGACATGTTACTATAAGAAATAATTATTTTCTTCTAAAATTATTAGTTGACTTAGTCTGAGATTAAAGCTTGTATTGCATATCACTGTTATTAATTTCCAAATTCAAAGATTCCCATATTTCATAAACTGGAAGCTTTTCAAGCAATTTCCTATTTCCTCTTGATATGTCCCTCTCTTTTTAATTACTTCTGGCACATTTTTCCAAGCTCATCTTGTACTTTTTTTGGTGCCAAACCTGCTCGTAGCCTTTCCTTTCAGAAACATTGATTGTTTTGAGTGGAAGATGGTATTTAGCAATCAAGACTCAACTACTAGTATGCCCATTGTTACGTGTATTTTTAAGTCTTTTTTAAGCAGAATTTCATGTTTAAAATTAAATTCTACCAAACACATGTATTAAACCATAACGTGTTTATTCTGAATTTTCACTCTAATGTTAGAGTTTATTTTTCATTTTTGAATTCCTTAACTTCTGTCTTTGCATGTTTTTAAAAGCTTCCTCACTGATAGAAATAATACTTCCCAATGTCAGTGTAGTTATATAATGTTCTTATATGCATAATTCAAGGAAGGAAGGAATTCTGGTTAGGATGATGATATCACAGACAATTTACTTCTTCTTTAATTAAAAAAGAGTTTGGAATAAGAAGTTTGCGAATATGAGCTAACAACTGAAAAAGATTTCCATGAAGAATCTGAAATGGATACAGTGAAGGAAGACACTGGGGAATATGCTGTATCTAGCTGTGATGCAGCAGGTTCATAATGCTACCGCTTCTCATGTAGCCTGGAAGAGCAGCAGAAGATCCAGCCACGGCATGGTTGCCATTTCAGGAGTGAACCAGCATCTAGAAGAAAATTGTACCTATAGAATACATGCAATCTGTTCTCTTTACATTAACAAAAATTGTTAAAGTACTTGGATTTGTAGAATAAGAGGTAAAACCCTGACTGAACTATGTTGGCAAATATGTATCACTTAAATATATACTACTTAAGATCATAAATCAGAAAAAAAATGAAAACAACTAAAGTGAAAGCTTTAAGGAAACA
The DNA here is from genome assembly GCF_030435755.1 of Ochotona princeps. Classification (NCBI taxonomy): domain Eukaryota; kingdom Metazoa; phylum Chordata; class Mammalia; order Lagomorpha; family Ochotonidae; genus Ochotona; species Ochotona princeps. The sequence goes on along the minus strand of NC_080846.1, from coordinate 36,761,257 downwards.
GAAAATAGAATCAACTTTCAGAAGACTAAAAGTATTTGGACAAAGTCCCCGACATTGCAATAGAAACTCTAATAAAAAGCCTGGATATGGCATCCCTTTGTAACTGGTGAGAGAGTTTGCATTGCTTACTGAAACAAAATAAATACAAAGAAAATTAATTGAGCATCAATGTAAGGAAACAATGAAAGGAAAAGAACAAATCAACAAAGGTAAAAGAAATATATGGCAGAATTAAAGCCAAATTTAGCACAGTTGAAAATGAAAAATTGATGACATAAAAATAAGCATAATGGTTCAAAAAGTAAAATTTGTTTGACTTATGTTCTTGCCTTAATAAATGTGCACATTAAAATAGCATCCTTAGCCTAGGTTCTAGAACAAGAACGTACACAATGTGTGTTTGTTATGACACAAAGCTAATAGAGAAATTAACACAACAGGTTGGTACTGACGTAACACAAATTAAGCAAGCAAAAATGCCCTCATATGGCATTGGTTCGAGATAATAACTAGTCATCAGTAATTGGAAAAATGGAAAACAGCATAATACAATGGTGAAATATTTGATAAACCTGCAACCTGCAATAATTTGAAAAACAGACAATAAATCCAGTGTACTTGAGTCTCTGGAGAAAAGAATGTAATTAATATGAGTTTTCTGTTATTAGCTTCATGTGGTAAAGAATATTCAGGTTAAGTTCAAGGAAGGATTAGTTAATTTTCCAGAGGAGATGAAAAAGAAAACCGTATCAGACATCTCTAGTGCTGCACGCTTTAGAGGTAAGTCTTTTTTTTTCATAGGTTAAAAGGAAAAAATAGTCAAAGAAAAGTTTGGAACAACTTTAGTGAACATTTTGAGGCAAACATAATGTAAACAGAAATAAATGTCGGGTTGTAATTCTTGGGTAAAAAGCTTACTAGCACACACTACTATGGGACTGATTGATGAATAGTAAGTATATCACAAGGCAGGAGCCACTTGTGGATGCATTCAGTTTCCTTGAAACAACAGACTGCAGATGTTGTTTCTCTCTGTTCTACTCTTGGCCATATGAAGACAGAGCAAGAATTTGGCTTTCTGCAACTCAGGAAGCAAGTCTTCACCAGAAACTGGATCTGCTTGCAACTAAACTTGGGTTGCCTCCATCAGCATAGAACAAAATAAATATTTATTATTAGAATTGTTCTGCCTTCTTTACTTGCCTGGACTTAAGAAAAACAGACGTGTAGTTGGGAAAGTGGGGAAACTGACTTTAATATACAAAATGGTAATATACAGAAGTCTATGTTAAAATTTTCTCAAAGTAGTTACTGGAAATAAGTTGCAAAATGACTAAAAATAAAGAACAAAACTGAAATAGGCAGATATTTCTAAAAACAAAAGTCTTGGGGGAAAATGTGCAAGAATTAACTCCTAAAGACAACTAGACCCAGATGGTTTTACAAACTGATTTATTTCAATCTTTCAAGAAGAACACTTCCAAGAATAGGCACACATGCTATTCAACAATTTAGTGAAACATGAAATATTCATAATGTATTTTGTAAAATCAACATTAAAAAGCCACTCTAATGAGAGGTGATAGCACAGGGTTAGGCCACCACATCTGATGTCACATTTCTATCTTACAGAGCTGTTTGGGTCACTGTCTAACTCCTGGTTTCCACTTGCCCCAGGCCTGGCAGTTCTGGCCATGTCAGGGAGTGAACAGCAGAGTATCCTTCTACTTCTTTCATTTCTCCCCTCCCAAAACTTCCCTGTTCCCTCTACCTTTCTTCTAGCTATGCCTTTCAAATAAATAAGCAAATAAATCATTTTTTTAAAGCTCCAAAATATGGAAAAACTCATGGAAACATTTTCAGTGATGAATAGAGACACTTTCTGCTGATTTGACACTCCCCCTGTTCTTTCTAGTGCACTGGGCACTACATATCGAAGCAATTCTTTCTCTGGAGGTTCTTACGACTTGTCCCTGGTAGAAGTAAGCATATGATTTGCGAGACAGAAATGGAGAACACAGAGGGAATAAAGAGCCGGGTGCATTGGCTCCTTGCACTTTTATGTGGAAGCATGTGAATCCGGATCTGTGGCACTGCTGAAAGTTGAATTTGTCAGTATCTGATTATCTGGTTGTCTACTTTTAGACCTTTGCTCTCCATCCTAATTTTCCCACATTTATAAAGTAAAATTTCTTGCATTGAATATCTTAAACCTGTAACATTTACAGCTGCTCTCCTTTAAGGATCAAATCAAGCTGATGTATATACTCACATCTGATGCTGGGTGTCTGATTTGGATAACCCATGTCTTTCTAACTCTGCTAATGTATGCGGGGACACAGTAGCTGATGCTTCAGCAGTTTCGTCCCTGTCAACTACAGTAAGATTGGAATTGAGTTCCTGGCTCCTGATTTTGGGCTGCTCTTGCCCAATCCTGGCCATTGCATGGGTCTGTGGTGTGAATCAGAAGACAGATGATTTTTCTGTATCTTCTGTCTCTGCCTCTCAAATAAATAAAAGTAAAAACAAAGCAAAATGTTTAACCAAGAATGGTTCAAGGGGAACAGAACCCAAGGAAGGAAATTAAAGACTCTAAACTCTGAATTTTTATGTACTTATTTTTCCCCGTGGTAAGTCAGATGATCAGAGTCTCTTCAATTTTTTGAAGGAAACGTATAAGTAGCAAAACAGAGTCTAAGAAATGTAGCTGAAATATGAGTTAGGAGACTGGTCTCAGGCAATGGGGCTACAGATTTGAAATATCTAAATTTGAAGCGTATAGTATTAGTCCAGATTTCTGGTTTTTTTTTAGCCTCTTGTAGAGGCACATGAATGACATTGCACTTTCTCACTACAACAAATTTCTCTCCTTTTATCTCTCTTTTCCTTAGAATAACTTGGGCTCTGTTGATTTTAGTGTTCTGTGATTAGAAAATTCTATGTGGAAAAGTAAAAATAATTTATCTTTTCACTAATTTTGTTGGGAAAAATTGAGAGTCTCTCAGGGTTTTAAATTGTCTAAATGTTACTTTTGAGTGTGCTTTACAGTGAAGAAGTTTTGGGGTTGAAAGAGGAAAATCGCATGACTGCATTCAGGATTCTGGGAAGAAGCAAATATGGATACACCTCAATGGCTTCTCAGCATCTTTTAGGCTAAAAAGACATGTAAGTGGGACCACCACAGTGGCATATGGGCTAGTCCTTCCTCTGCTAGAGTCAGTATCCCATCTGGGAATTGGTTTGTGTCCACACTGTTCCATTTCTTATCCAGATTTCTTCTTATGACCTAGAAAAGCAGCAAGGGATGGCTTAATGCCTTGGGGTCCTGCATCCACGTGGGAGACCTGGAGGAACTCCTGCCACTCAGCTTTGGAGCAGCTTAACTCTGGCCATTGCAGCCATTTGGGGAGTGAGCCAGTGGATGCAAGATTTGTCTCTCTGTCTCTGCTACTCTCTCTGTAAAACAAAACAAAAAATGCAGTTTCAAATACAGATAAATAAATCTTTAGTGAAAACTGCATGAGTACTAGGACAAAAAGAACTTATCAGCAATTGCAAAAGCCTCATATGAAAAAAGAAATAAATAAAACTGCGAAATGTCACCAATAATAATAAAATTTCTTTATTGAAAAAGAGGCAAATGTCTAAAATGTATCTGTTTTAAAAAGATGTAGGGAAGGTTGTAAGAAATAATTTATGTACAAGTGCAGATGTCCACAAAGTAAAAAGTAGGAAACCCAGGTGTATCTTCAAAGTGGGTGGCTGGTGCTCAAGCTCTTGGAATTCAGACATGAGATGTACCCATTGTAATTGGTAACCTAGCCCGCTGAATCACAACACTGGTCCCAACTGAAACAGGCATTGTTCAAGACTCATCTTAGAGTGCCTATGTTCCACACCTACTTCCAATTCCTGACGCTGGCTTCTAAGCAAATTCTGTGTTCCAAGTTTCTTGGCCCAGGTTTCTATCTCTGCCCATCCTTGGCATTTGTAGGTATTTGAGGTTTGAACAAATAGATAGGAGCCCCCTCTGTGTCTTTCTCCCTCTCAGACAAATAACTTTAAAAAAATGCTAGGAAGTGAATAAATTAAAAGCAGCACTGGTATGTATTCACCATGGAATATTAATCATGTATACAAAATGAAGTATATCATTTTCATCCAACTGGATGCAACAGGAGGACATTGTGTTGAGTGGAATAGCCTGACTCAGAAAGACAAATATCACATATTCTCTTTCATATATAGGAACTAAGGTTAAAAGAAAAAAATTCAAAACAGGAAGTAGCAAAACACATTAGTGTCACTGCTAACTCAGTTTTATTAAATTTTGTTTTATGTCTTTGCCAAAAGAGCGGTTAAGAATGTTACACTGCTATAGTTTCAATCAGTTGATTACTTTAAAATTTACTGTAAAAAAAGTAATAAATTGGCAAAATTTACTCATTTGAGAAGAATGCTTATTCTAAGTAGACCAATAGGAGAAAAAAACTGCTATCAAATTTGTCTTAAACCAGGTTCCTTCTTTCCTAGATTTCCTTGGTGAGAAGTAAACAACTTCTATCATGGTAAAAGCTATCTGAGAAACTACAGTAGGAGTGCAAACTATGGATCTCATTTTATGATGCTAGAATACACTTGATAAGCAAACATACTGTGTAAGGAAAACATTAAAGCTGTGTTGATTTCATTTACATATATATGTATTACATATATACACACATATATATATATATGAAAATCTCTGGGGGCCTGGTGTGGTCACCTAGTGGCTAAAGTCCTCATTTTGCAAGCTCCAGGATCCCATATGGGTGCTGATTCATTTCCTGGCACCTGCTTCCCATCCAGCTCACTGTTTGTGGCCTGGGAAAGTAGTCCAGGACGGCCCAAAGCCTTGGGACCCTGCACCCGTGGAAGACCCGGAAGAAGCTCCTGGCTCCTGGCTTTGGATCAGCTCAGCTCCAGCCATTGTGGCCACTTGGGGAGTGAATCAATGGACAGAAGATCTTCTTTTCTGTGTCTCCTCCTCTCTGTATTATATGACTTTCCAATAAAAATAAATACATTTTTTGAAAAAAGAAAATCTCTGTAAGTATAGTATGAAAACTTTGATCTGTCAGGTGAGATAAGGACTAGAGATGGCTGTTTGACTTAACAGTTAAGACAGTTGTATCCCACATTGTAGTACCTAGGTTAAATTCCCAGCTCAGTCTTCACTCCAGCTTCCTGCCAAGGCACTCCCTGGGAAGCAGCAGTTACAGTGGAGTGCTTGGTCAGTGGCTCTCTTATATGTGGTCTGGATTGAACTTCGGATTATCAGATGGAATATATAAGCGGTGAGAGAGTGGATGGGAACTCTGTCTTCCTCTTAAATTAATCAATAAAATTTGAAAAGTTTCATAGAAAGAAGGAAAATGTTGTCTGGCAGGTAATTGGGATTTATTTCAGAAATGCAGGCAGGATTCAAGTAAGAGAATATCTGTGAACATAAATCTGGTAGAGCAAGTTAGATTTTCAAACCCGTAGCTTATTTTCACACGTATTTGAGCTTCCTCTCTCTTCCTCAGTCATACCAGGTGAACTGTTGTCTTAGGGTCTTCTCATTGACTCCTACCTGGAGTTCACTACTATCCTTTATTAACTGCAAAGCTAACTCCTGCAATAATTCAAGTCCTTTTTTTCAGTAAAGCCTTAGTGAGACACACCTTGAGAACTATGTAGAATTCAATTCCTTTTTCCTTCTACTGATGTTGCCCCAAAGGCAAGGGAACTGCCTACAAGGAACGTGAACACATAGCTTTTCATCATGTACAAGTCCATAGTTTCAAATTTATACAATGCTCAAGTATCACAAATTGAAAGAATAAGTTTTTTTAATTGAAATTCAAAAAGCCTATAGAACGTGAACCTATCAGTGATGGAATATGATGAAGGAGGCAAGCTCAGTCCACGCACTGTGAGATAAAACACCAGGAGGGCTTTTGGTCTTGGATACCCAAGGAGTTACACAGCTCAATTCTGAGCAAAGTGCCTTACACACATTAAATGTTTTAGAAATGCATTTGACTAGTATTTAAAGAAGTGTATAATTATAGAGTAACTTGAAAGTTTAGTAATCATGATAAACAATACAGAGATGAGGGGTCTTGTTTGTGTCATCAAAATGACACCCAGTGTTGGTATTTATACTTGTCAAAGACAAAGTGCAGAAACATTGGGAAAAATCTGCCATTTGCTGCATTATCTTTAATGCTTTCCAAATTCAACCTCTTCTTTAAAAAATTTGACTTGACTGTTTCAATTTCCTTAATACATCCTCTGCCCATAGAAAGATCATCTCATTACCATTACTTCAGTTGCTTTTCTTGTTTCTATCAGTCCTTAACCCATTAGGAAAGAGGAAGAACAGAATATTTGTAGATATTTGGAGACTGTGAATATTTTTGTTGCACAGAAATTCTGAAATGAGCATAGAGAACACATTATAATAAACATTGTATTAGAATGAAAGATAATCTCTACAATTCATGGTGTATTTTGTAATATGGGAAATAGCACTAGTATCATTTTAAAATGTGCATTGATATCAATGTTTTGCTTTAATATTGTGATATTAAAACGTATAAAACATCATATCAGGTTTTTGGCATATTTCTTTTTACTTTTCCAAATTTTACTGTTATATCTTCAAAAATTTTACAACATAATATTGTTATTCTATGAGATTTGGTCTAACAATGAATAGAATGCCTTGGCACATCAATCTTTCACTTTTGCAATAGAATAGAAATGCTTGCTTTTCTCCTTCATTTTGATATTTAATGAAAGTTTTAAAAATGAGGTATGTAATACAAATCGCATGAAAGTAAGACTCAAATTCATATGTGTATGGGCAGGTATTTATTTCAAGTATCTAACATACTCCTTTTAAATTGGTGGCTTTAGACAACCCCATTCTCAGTGTTTTTGTTTGCAGTGTTTAATGTCTATGTTAACATGATAAGATTGTTGTTAGTGTAAGAAAAATAATACATAATGATTGTTCTTTATATCTTAAATGGGCATAATTAATATGGCATCATTGCTTCTTGGTATTATCAAATGCGGTACGACCAGAAAGACAAGCCATTCTTGCAGGTTAATATATTCTTCCAAGTTTTGCTATTCTTCTTCTGCTCACTGTCTCCTTCTCCCAAACCAACCACTTGTGGTCATTTTTCCACAGTCTGACATGGAAAGCATTCAATAATCACTAATGTAAAAGACACTGGTAATAAATTTTAAACTATTGAAGAGTCTATTTTATTGCAATTTAAAAATGGATATAGTTTATGCAACACTGAAGTTTCCATATTCTTTTTTTTAAGGTCTATGCCTACTCCACTTTGCATTTTCAGACAGCTCTTTTGTCTATTCTTTACATTGTTTTTTTGTTTAGAAAAATCTACATATGTGTTAAAGGCTTACAAGGTATCATGTAGAGACATAAACTCTGAAGCCAGTAGATCTTGTGTATCACATTTTGTAAATTGTTTCCTGAGCATCGCCTCTCCCTAATCTCTAAATTAGGAGAAATCACGTCCTTATCCAGTTGAGAAGATTAAATAAGATAACATAAAGTCTCAGCTACTTAGTGGAAAGCTCGATACAATCTGCGGTTTTTCCTTCCTCTTTGCATTGGCATCAGGACGTACATTAGTATCATGAACTCCCCTCCACAGATAGGGACTTGCTTTCCATACGCATTTGAAACAGGTTAAACGTCAGTGGAAAACATTAGGGGGTGGGATACTTTTGACATATTTCTCCTTAGAAGTGTATGAAATGATTTTAGCAAGTATGCACAACTTTACTGCTTACAGATATGCCTAAATTTGGTGTTGGAGATCATACCTTTACCTATTTCCCTAAACCCCTCTCGGTTGTTATTTCCCTAAACCCCTCTCGGTTGGTATTTTGTGCTGTATTTTGTTCTGAAGACACATTAAATCGTGTGTATCCATGGACATAATATTTGCCTGTCCCAAATCTGTGAAGTAAAAAGCAAATTATGTAAGATGTTCTGTAAGAGGTTTATTACAACCTTTATTATTATTATTTTAAACTTTTCCTGTTTATGTTCATGTTAACAACATTTCCTATGGCTTTCAGGCAGGGGTTGGCCAACCCACTAACCAAGTACGGGATAAACTCTTATTCTTAACTTTTCAAAGGTGGAACTGGAAAAGAGGCCGAGTAAAAGCTTTCTTGGCTGCTTTCAAAACTAAGGATTAGTAGCAATGTTCTGACCTGAAACTCAGGTCTTGTGATTTCTTTCCAGGAAAGAGATTTCTCATTGCATGAAAAACCTGTCTGCAAAAGTCTTATTATTTAATTCAAATTTAATTGGATACAGACTGTCAAAATCTAAGGAATTGGTAGTTCTTAATGGTTATGTCGATTATCTGGAGTTGAAAAGTCACTGAGTTTTCTTGCTCTATGTTCCAGGTCCATGGCATTTTATTTTATTTTATTTTTTCAAATTTTGAAAGTTTCAAACGCTTCAATCCCCACAACACATAACCCTTCTTAGGGGCAGTTCAGCCATTTGCAGACGCTAAGCTTTGGGTCCACAGAGGTACATTTCAGGAGTTCTCCAGGTGGCTTAATTGTGAACAGTCTTGCCTTTAGTCTTCTTCCAAAGGCACCAAGCCAGGGGTGGGCAGTAGCTCTGTAAACAGCCTCTCCTAGGCTGGCCCGAATCAATGCGAGCCACCAGGCCACCTCTTCCGCAAGAGTTGTACTAGGGAAAGAGCCAGTGAGACTCTTTTGGGTAACCCCCTTCTTCCAGCCCCGCCACTCACTCAGTGAGGACGTGAGGCTGATCCTTTCTATTGTTAGCCTCCCCGAGACAAAAGCTGGGGACAGGCAGCTGGTGCCTATCCTTTCGCTGGTGAGCACTGCAGAAAGGCAGCCAGGCAGGGCGACTTTGTTTTGCTTTGCATAGTGTTTCTCCAGGTCTGCCCCGCAGCCAGCCTGCCCAGCCCCAGGCGCAGAAAGGACGCAGAGGGCACAGCCGCAGTGCCTTCTGCGTCAAGAGGCGGCTGGTAGGTGCGGCGCGCAGCGGGCGCTCTGCTGTGCCTGTGCCCCCTGCAGCCGCCCGCAGCACGGGCGGGCCGGGCACGTGGGCGCCTCCGTCACACCCTCACTCACACACACTGGAGCGCGCACGGCTCCGCGCCTGCCTCCCGCGCTGATTCCCTGGCAGACGCACCGCGACTCACGAGTCTCTCCTCCGCAGCTCGCAAGGCAGCCACCCCCTAATCCCAGCTTCTCCTGCCGCGCGCCCTCGCCCAGCGGCCACTTCTCTCCAGGCAGCTTCTTTGCGGTCTCCTGGGGGAATACCTGGACACGACCCCTTTAGCCGTCGCCGCTGCTGCGGTTGCCGCGGGGACGTAGAAACAGCGAGAGGCGCTGGGTCACGGCACCCTCACGGTAAGGACAACTGTCCTATGCGAAGGGCTCGGTTAGGCTTAGGGTGGGGCTCGCCGTTAGCCGCCCAGGGACCAGGGGACCAGGCCCGGGAGCAGAATTGATCAGCAGCATCCCGGGAAGGACCTCAGGCTGGGTCCTGGAGGGGTGGAGAGAGACGGCTTCAGTGCCTTGGGAGGACGAGGCTGGGCTGGGAGGGCGACCCCCTGGGCCACATGTCCAGCACCTGTACACAATGGGGAGGAGAGCGACGGCGGGTGGCACTTGTACATGGGAAAGCACATGGGTCAAAACGTGCCGCCATCCTTGCTTCGCTCCCGTTGTGAAAATTACCCTCGGCGTCTCCGGAGACCCCCAGGTTTCCGAGAGAAGTCGAGATGGAAGGGTGGGGTCCGACTCCGGGAAGTCCTGGAGAAAAGTTGGGAGGGTCGGGGCGAGAGAGACGCGCCGGAGGTGAATTGGAAGCAGATGCTCGCGCGGGTGGGGCGGCGGGGCGGGGAGAGCAAGCCGGCTTCATTTCCCATTCGCTTCTGGTTGCTTTTGCAACTGCGGAAGGCGACCACCTAAGGCTGAGGGTTTTGCACGTGACTTTGGCTCCTGTCTCCCAGAGCCTTCCTGCGAGACGAGGTCCGAACGTGGGCCTCCAGCCGCGCACCAGGCACGTGGGGGAACGCACAGCCTGGGGCAGTGAGGGTGGTGCTACCGCGATTTTTTGTTTGTTTTTAAGAGGACGGGAAGGAATTGGAACCCAGATCGCTGTTCTGCCTTTCATTCTCTTGTCTGGTGCGCGCAGTTCCGACTTACAGTAGGACGCCCCAGGGAAAGCCTTTTTTTTTTTTTCCGGTCTTAACTTGCGCACTGGCTTTATCAATGTGAATGCGTCACGACGCCCAGACATCCCGGAGGCGGGCGTGACCCACCCTGCGGGGAATTCTTTCTGCGGAGCGGAGCGCCGAGGCTGCAGCGCGCCCTCCCGGGTCTGGCCCTCCGTGCGCTCGGTCCTCCGTGCGCCCGGCCCTCCCCGGCGTCTGGCCCCCCGTAAGCCCGGTCCTCCGTGCGCCAGGTCCTCCCCTGCGTCTGGTCCTCCGCGCGCCCAGCCCGGAGCGGCCCGAGTAGGACGGGGCGGGACCGGACTCGGCGCAGTGACGTCAGCAGTGTTTGGGTGCTTATGCAAATGAGGCTGCGACCGTTGCCTTGGGTTCTGCGGCGTTTTAAAGGGAGGCCAGTTGGATTCGTTTGGACGCTTCGCTAGCCCAGCGTTTGGGGAAGAATAAAAGGTTTGCTCTCTGTGCCGTGTTGGTTCTGCCCATCACCCATCCTTGTCCGAGCTGTTTTCAGTGCCGGGTTGCTCTTCTAGGGTACCCAGGAAACAAAGTGTTTTAGAGGGATTGTTTTATTTTCACTCCATCCCTTTCCATTTCTGGAAGATGGATGCTGAGCGACAGCGCTTGATTGGTTGTAACTGCTTAATACATAGTACTGGGTTGAATTTTGTTTAGAGATTATGCACATTGCTTTCATTGAAATTCAAGAGATTTGACGATCGGGCAATTTTGTTTTTGTTTGGTACTGCTATTCTGTTTACAAGATCCTAGCATATTTGTTGCAATATTTTATTTCACTAAACTTCAGGTTGAATTTACTAATCAGTTTTGCTACAATTGAAATTGTCAATGTGTTCTCAGTATGCAGTCTAATAGAATTTTTAAGGAAGATAATCTCTCAAACGATTGTGCATAGCTTTTCTAATTGTACAATGACTTGAGAATTAATAACACACTGAACTCAAAATGTATTTTAGTGGAACTAAGAGAAATACCTGTACACTTTCTAAGAGATTAATACTGTCAACTAATTAATAAAAAGTAATAAGGGGTTCTAAAATTGAATACTTCAGGTATTTGAAATACCAGAAATCATAAGAAAGGTCTTTTTTGTTATTGAAATACTTAGTCAAAATAATTACTGAAACCTGAAAATCTATACTTATAATCATTAATTTACTCAATTATCATGGTTCAATATTAGAATATATTAGAAAATATGCTTCTTCTACCCTAGAATGAAATTGTGTATTAATACAGAAGAAACTTGCATTCCTTTAAACTCTTCAGTTAGATCCATGCAATTAAAAAAAAAAAAACATTGAGTTAGAATTATGGACCTAACAAGGGCTTGGGTGATTAACAGAGTTTAACAAAACTTTTCTATTGCTTCTGTTTCTCCTTTGTAGAGTACGTTAACTCTTGATTACTAAACATATATGCATACTTATATATATATTGGTATATTCACATTCAGAACAGATTTTGAAGTCATTTCTGAGCGGAAGGCATTACTAACAAAAATCAAAGACATTGCCTGATGCATGAGAAACACTGAAAGTTCCATGATTGGACTCTTCCTTTATTGCCAATTTGTTTGTTGTTTTAGTTTTATTTAGACTTTGCTTATAGAACTACTCTTATGCCATGACTGACAAAGTTTTGACAAATGTATTTGGTAAAATATTGCCTCAGGCATATTTACCATCTCTTCTCTCTGTGACACTTCCTAAGGATAGACTGGCGTGCAGAGTGGCTGTCAGTGTGCATACCTGCCTGATCAAGGACACAGGTGATCTTAGCCTGAAAGGGTCACTGCTTGTGGTTAGTACACTATCATATCCTTTTCACACAGGGTTAATTTGATTGTTAACTTTGAATAGAATGCTTGCCCTGGAAGCCTTTACACCTATTAAGTTGTTAAAGATACAAGCAAACAAACAAAAAAGTCAACTCATTGTATTGGAAAGTGCAGACGGATATAGGCACTGTATGATATTGCGTGGGCTCATGTATATTGAGACATTTTATAAATGATCAATTGATAATATTTATCAAAACTAAAACATCATATAGCTTTGATCAAGCAGTTTCACTTTAGGGATTTATTCTGATGAGATGGAAATGTAAGATAGATACGTAGTTACATGTTAGAACACTTAGGAGCAAATTATCAGATTCCATCTAAATATATGATACAGTCATACCAAGGGCTTTCACTTAGTTATTTTTTTTAAAAGCAATAATTCTCCTTTATAAGGAGAAGCACAGAAATAGAGCTTTTGTAGTTCTAGGTTTTTAAGTTTGGTCTATAACACATCAATTGGAGATTTGAGAATAACGTGTCTAGATTAATTGGGAAAATGAAATTATTATATTGAGATGAAAAGTTTTTGGTTACATTATTCTGGGCTGATAATTTTCCCCTTTAAAATCTGCAATATGTCACTGCATTCTCTTCAGGCCTGTAGAGTTCACTGTGAGTAGGTCAGCTGACCTACAGTAGTTTCCTACAGGTCAGTTGTGAGTCTAGTTGGGGTTCCTCTATATGTCAGTTTTGAATTCTTTAGCCCCTATTTTTTCGATGTATTCTTCAGGTAACTCTGGGATTGGCAAAGGCTTTTGCTTCTATGCAGGGGAGTCTTCAGAAATATTCATTGTGCCACTGTCTCTTCTTTTGCTCTTGATCATTGCACAGCAGATTCTTTTCCTTAGGACAAGTTTCTACGCCATGTCACCCACAGATCTACAGACCTGTGCCATTCCCTCCAGGGAGTTTAGGGCTGAGCTCTTATGTTAGACTTCTTCCAGGGTCTCTGCCATAGCCCCAGATCCTGGCTCACCAGTCTCCACATCTTGTGATCCTGTGCTGTAGGTGCCCCATTGCCCATGCAACCTTTTTCTCACTTCTGGCTCGAGTAGTTCCCAGGATTAGGTAGACACCAGGAATCCTAAATAACTGGGTTGTTGGTGGTGCTGATCTTGCCATTGTCTTTGAAAAATGAAATCAAATACTTCTATAGTAAAGGAAAGCTCAAAGAATATGCCTCTTCCAGATCTGTCCTACAAATGATGGTTAAAGATGTTCTCTTGACAGAGAAAATGAATAGCACCCACCAAAACCACAGGCAAATGTGGAGAATGTCCCAGTAAATTAACAACAGAAGACTAAATTTAAAAAATGAACCACCCATTGCTAAAATGACAGGATCAAATTACCACCTATCCATATTAATTCTGAATGTAAATGGCTTAAACTCATTAATCAAATGTTGTGGATTAGTGGGCTATTCATTGCCTACAGAAGTCACATTTCACCAACAAAGATGAGCAGAAAATATATCTCATGGATTTTGGTGTTTTTGTTTTATTTTCAGTTCTTCAAAAACAGTTTTTATATTAAATTCTTCACTGACTCATAGCTCATACAGCAGCATCATTTTCTTCAAGAAAGTTCTTATAGATTCTCATAGATCATACAGTAGCATAATTTTCAAGAAGTTTCTTGATTTCCTTTTTCATATCTTCTGTGACACATTAGTCATTCAGTAGCATAATATTTAACTTCATGGAATTACAAGTTTCTATCTTTTCTTCCTGTTGTTGATTTTATTTTGTGGCTTTTCATTTAAGGGGATGTATAGTAGCTGTGTAATGGTGACTATCATATCCAGTAGCATCTTGTTTAATATCATGGCATTGTAAATTTCTGTTTTTCTTCCTGTGGTTGGTTTTGTTTTGTCACTTTTCAGTGGGGTGGGGGGCACTTTATAGTGGCTGTGTAGTGGAGACTGACATGTCCAGATGTGAGATTACAGTATAGTGTGCATTTATACTTCCAGATCGAGGATGGACTTCCAATCAAACTGTTGGATATGTCTTGACAATGGGATGCTGGACAGTCTGCCATTGTCCATGCCCACAATGATGGACTTATTACTGTTTATGAGGAACTATGCTGTTGTAATTAAATGGGAGAAATCATTGGTGGGAGGGGGTTAGGGGAGTGGATAGGAGACATCTCAGGGCCTATGGAACTGTATTATAAAATGATTATAATATAACAATAATAATAAAAAAAATTGTAAAAAAATTTTGAAAAGGTTCTTGATTTTCATTTTCCCAGCAACATATTAGTCATTCAGTAGTATGTTGTTTAGCTTCATAGAATTGTAAATTTCTATTTTTTCTTCCTGTTGTTGATTTTGTTTTGTGGCTTTTCATGTACAGGGATGTGTGGTAGCTGTGTATTGAAGATGATCATATCCGGATGTGAGGATGCAATGCAGTATGCATCTCTACTTCCAGAACAGAGATGAACTCCCAATGAAACTTAAATATATCTTGACAGTAGGATGCTGCACTACCTGCCATTGTCAGGATATACTTAAATAGCAGAATGATGAACTTATGACTGTTAATGAAGAGCTATACTATTGTAATGATATAGGGGAAATCAGTGAGGTGGGGGGGTTGTCGGATGGACAAGGGAAGTCCCAGAGCCAAGGAACTATCATGAAATAATAATAAAGTTTTTGAAGACATTTTAAAGTAAGAAATTTAAATACAGAATTAAGCATATAGTAATTGTGTAAAAAGGAGTAATTTGAGGACTGGTGCTCTGGCATAGCATATTAAGCCTCTACATGTGGTGCAGCATTCCATATGGGCACCTGCTTGAGTCCTGGCTGCTCCTCTTCCAATCCAGCTCCCTACTAATGACTTGAGAGAACAACAGAGGATGACCCAAATGTTGAGCTGCTGCACTCACCTGGGGAACCTGGATGAAGTTCGTAGCTCCTGGCTTTGGACTGACCCAGTTCTGGTTCTTGAGGTCATTTAGGGAGTGAACCAATGGATGAAAGAGCCCTCTGTTCTCTGTATGATTGTGAATGAGAATACTGAGGCCCCTCTAATAAAGGGTTCTTTGGAACCTAAATTTTTCATTTATCTGGGATAAAAGTGCAGAACTGTAATTGCTGTGTTACATTGTTGTCTCATGCTTAGTTTTTGAGGAAACTTTTTTTCCCAGCGTGGTTGAACCATTTTGCAATCTTATTAGCAATAATCGAATAATAATATTTTATCCATAACTTTTCCAGAGTAGGCTTGTCACTGAATTTTAGACATTGTGACAACCATTGTGTCAGGCACATAGATGCTGCTTGATTGATAGTGAGGTTATATTCCAGTAAATTCACTGTATTTTGAAATGTTCTCATGTCAGAAAATGCATGTAATTAATCTGATGTACTAACCATAGCTTAGAAACAGTATGCTGCAGTGAACAGTCATTTACTCTAGTGATCTTGTGCCTGATTAAGAGCTGCCCTGCATTGCCACTATCCATTGCATATACATCGCATATATATATATATAAAGGTCAAAATTCAGTATCCAAGGGAATTTTCTACTGGTGGCAGATCACATTCCCACCATTTGTACAGCCTAAAATATCTTAAATTAGACCATTGTAAAGTTTGGGATCATCTGAATAGTGACTCTTCACGTGGTTTTAATTTTCATTTACCCAATGGCTAATAATCCTGGATCTCATTTCCATCCATGATGTATTTAGTGAAATTTTTTTTGTACTTTACCAAATTAATTTTTAGTGATTAGCTTTTAAAAGTTCTTTTTTGTAATACTAATGTTTTGTTTAATATGTGGTTTTCAAAAATTTCCTCGTTTTTAGCTTGTGTTTTAATCCTCTTAATAGGATCTTTTACCGAGTAAGAGTTTTGAGACCTAGTTCAGCAATTGCTGCTTTATTGGATCCTATCAAATAACTCTTTGCCTAACTCTATCATCTGATTTTGCTTCATAAGTTTTACTTGCAAGATTTTGAAGTCTTCTGCTTCACATTCATGTCTAAAATTTTGGAGGCTTATATTTTTCCAGGGAGATTTGTTTCTTCAGTTGTGACAAGAGATAATCCTTCCTCCATTGTCATTACTTTTGTGTGTCTACCAAGAATCAGTGGGCATATCAGTGTTTTATACCATTCTGTGCACTGTCTTCTGTTCCATTGTGTGTGTGTGTGTGTGTGTGTGTGTATGTTTGTGTGTGTGTCTTTTTTGGCAAAGACTTGTTTGCTGTTATAGGAAAGGTATATTTACTGACAAATATCTTTCATCTACTTTTCACTCCCCCAAATGGCCACAATGGCCAGAGCTGAGCCAATACAAAGCCAAGATTTCTTCTAGGTCTTCCATGTGGTTCAGGGTTCCCAAGGATTTGGCCATCCTGCCCTACTTTCTCAGGACACAAGCTGGGAGCTGGATAGGAAGGGGAGCAGCTGGGACACAAACTGGCACTCATATGGCATGCCAGTGCTTGCAGGTGGAGGATTACCCTGTTGAACTGCTGTGGTGGCCCTGTTTGTGTGTCTCTTCTACATAATTTCCATAAATGTACAAATGTAAATTTTGCAATCAGGGTTATTGTTTTGTTTTCATTTTTGTGAAATTCTGAAAGTATTTATAGCTGTCCAGTGTCTGCATTTTTTATAAATCTTAGAATAACCTTGTCTATATTTATTTCTGATATTTTCATAATAGTATTAAACCATGTATTACTTTAGAGACAATTGGCAGATTTACTAAATTGATTTTTCCAATTCATGAATACTTAGAGAGCTAGTAAATGGACTATTTAATATTGGGTATGATGTGTTTAAGAAAGTGGTATATTAGCTGTAAATTACCAGTTTTATATATGTAGGTTTTGTGCTAATAATCCTTTATGAGTATTTCTGTAAATGTTTACTTCCTAATCATAATCCTTGTTTCATTCCTGAGATTGTCTACATGACATTTTACATAAAACCAAATGTGGCTTTGAACATTGATACTAACTTTGAGGATATAAAGAAAATTACTGTATGGATTTAAAATTTTAAGTCTATTGCCTATTTTGAATGTTCAGTAGTTTACATTTTTGCAAAAATATTTATGCTTTCAATTAACTCCAATAATATTTAATTTACCTTCCCCCAGGGTCAAATGTTTCAACTCTTTATGACACACTATACCCCATCCTAAAACCATGACTTATTTCTCATCATGTGTTGGAGTAACTGGGTTCAGTTGTGTGGTTCCTCCATTCCATTTGGTGTTAACTGGCTAGGCTATCAAGGCCTTTGTCCTCAGCCCTGGGGCTTCAGCCCAAGGAACTGGAACATCCGTTTGATTTTCTTTCTCCCTCTCTTCCTATCATTTTCTGCATGCTTTCCAGCAGACACATGCACTTTATTTTTCAAAAGATTTAGTTAGTAGGTTGAAAGACAGACAGGCAGGCAGATAGGCAAAAACATCAGAGTCTCCTCCATCTTCTAGTTTACTCCCTGGGTGGTTCAACAGCAGAGGCTAGACCCAGCCAAAGTCAGGAGTAAGGAACTGCATCTGGCTTCCCACAGAGATGACAGGGGCACTAGTCCATGGGCCGTCCTCCACAGCCTTCTAGGTTCATTAGCAGGACGCTTGATAAGAAGCTGAGATTTTAGAATTCAAACTCAGCTCATTCATGAGATGCAGGCCTTTTGTGTCACAACCCTGCCCTAAAGGTGACATTTTTCTTCATTTTTTTAAATATGGTATTGCTGTTCCATAAGCGAGACATTCAAAATGTTCCACCAAAATTTATGTGTTTTTGACTTTCAGTTACTTTTTAATGTTTTTCATTCAACATCTTTGAAGTTCATCTACAGTTTTGTCCATAGTTATTTCCCTTCTAATGCTGAATTATATTTTATGACATGGATGTAGTGAAATTTGTTCAGTCATTCACTCAGTGAATCACGTTTGGGTAAGTTTTAATTTTTTCATTATTATGGATGAAGTTACAAAGAACATTTGTGTGTAAATTTCGCAAGTTTTTTTATTTCTGTGAGCTATGTTCCTGAATGCAGTTGATGGTCACTGAGAAGCCCATTATTAGTGTTAAAAACCATTGTGAAATTTTTTTCATGTATTTAATAGATACAGTTGTAAGACCACAGGTTCCCTCACTCTCCATCCCTCCTTCAATCCTCCATTTGTTACCCTATGTTTTTTCCTATTATTTTTACATTAACATAGTTTCGGTTTGCATTCCCACCAGTAAAGTATGACTGGCCTAGTTTCTTCACATTTTCCCTCATGTGTGGGGTTACTTTTTACAAACAAGTTGGCTATTTCGATCAGTGTATTATAATGCTTCCTTTCTGGGCAAAACAAATATTTAATAAAATATGCAACTGCGACAATATATTCTCATTTTAAATTTTCCCTCCCTTTTTATTGGGTTTGTGATGTTATTTTTTTTTCTCAATACAAAATTTTTATGGAAAAGAAGTTAAAAATTTTTAAAAAAAAGTTAGTTGAATTTTCTGTTAAATAATTTTGATTATTTTTCAAAATATTTGCTGTATTTCATCTCTTGTCTTTTTCCTTTTGTGGTTTGTTCATAGCAATACACTAATCAACAAACTGTGCTAGTCATAGTTACAATGAGTCAATATTTTGATTTTATTCAGATAATTTTTACTTTCTAAAATTTTATTTTTATATATTAAAATTTGAAATGTATTTTATTTGAACTCATGAGTTTCATATTTCTTCATATGCAAAAAGGTTTAACACAATTTTAACTTTTCAGGGATATATTATGATGTTTCAGTGCATTATAAATTTCAACTTGTGACCAATGTCCAAATATTTGTCAACATAGGGAGTTCTGCTTGAGTTGTACCTCATTCTGATATGCAAGCAGTCATCCTCAAGTTCAAATTTTTGCATATTTTATTGGAAATATTAAAATTTAATGAAAGTGTTTTCCAAGCTTGAGAGCGAAAATGTCTTACGAAATGGACTGAGAATTTCAGAGAGCGCTGACTTAATTTTCTAACAAATAATACTAGTAAGACTATTCAAGGCAAAAGCAGAGAAAAAGGTACTACTAGCAGGAATAAATAAAATGATATCTTACTACAAATACTTTGTGAAATACTTTGAAATATTATGAAAATCATTTGACATCTTAGATGGGATGTATGAATTTTTCAAGAAAGATAGTTTATCATGAGTATTAGTATGAAAATGAAAATCTATGTGGGTATAAATCAATGAAAGGAATAGGAATTTTAATTTAAAATATTTTCAGAAAGAAAACCAAAGGCACAGATGGCTGTTTTGGTGAGTACTGCCAAACACCGAAGGACATAATGAAACTAATCCTACAAGTATTCTCTCAAAAAATAAAAGAGAAATTAGTTCAAAGCTCACTTTGTAAGTCCAACAAAACCAGAGAAGCAAAATATGAAACAAAATGTACTCACATTTCTATTAATACATTTGAAGAAAATTCAAACAATGTTTTAGAAGACTTATTGCATTGAAATATGAGAAAAGGTAACTCCTGAACAAGTGAGTGTCATTGTATGAATGAAGGATGATGTTGAAGATGTGAAAGTACCAAGTGTAATAAACTAAGAGGCATCTTCAAAAAGCTGTTGGAAATGTGTGTAACGCATGGCTTTAACATTTTTGCATCACAACAGAGATCCTTTAATTTTATTTTCCATATTTTGGAAGCACCATTATATTAACTGATTATGATTATTTTAATAAATGAAAAACATATTCCAACTTTAATATTTATTCATAATTTTTAAAAATCTGTACTAAACAAAGCATGAAAATAACCAACAACTAACCTCTTCAAAATGAACAGGAATATCTGTGAAAAAAATGTATAATGGAAATCCCCCCCCCCAAAAGGTGAAATATGAAGTACTTTATCAGTAGCATTTGGAATTAGGAGAGAACATTTGCTCTTGGCATTTCTTGTCAGCATTTTTTTGTAAGTAAATGTGATAGCTAGAAAAATAAGCCAAGACAAAGAAATTAAAGATAAATGATTAGAGAAGTACTTGTTGGTGACATGACTGTGTAAATGGAAATCTTAAGAAATCTTTTAAAAAGATAAAAACTAATTTAGCAGTATTGCAAGATGGAAAACTTGCATTTATAAAAGAAATTTTATTAACAATAATACTAACAAAAATAATTGCAACTTGAAATTAAAAAAAACAATACTGTGATATAAAACACCATATACTAATTCAGGATAAATGTAATAAAGTCTGCAAAATTGGACCATTGGCATCTTTGAAGCAACTGAAGGAAATTAGAGAAAAATAAAGAGATATCATGTTTCTAGATTGGATTTTTTTAAGATGTAAGTATTTCCAAATTGAATTCATTTACTTAATGTACTTTGATCTAAAATCTGAGATGGCTGATTTTACTAATTTTTTTTATTAATATAAATGCACAAAATATTCTGAACATTATATGTAGAGACAAAATAATCTTAAAAACAAATGATTTGAGAGAAACTGAATCTGAAATTTATTATGTTGATATTAAGATGTGTTGTGTCTAGTTTTAAGTCCTTGAAGGTAGATTTGTTCTGAAAAATATACATGGAGGTAATTAAAGCAATATAATAATTAGAGAATGAGGAAAATGTAAATGTAATGCCGAAGTTAAGTGATGTAAAATCAGTGCTCAGATCCAGATATATTACTAGAAAGATAACTATAGTGTTGCATTTGTAATGTATGTTATTTAGGATCTATGCAAGCTGTAGAAACTTACGTTGGCCAAGAGACAGGGTTACCAAGCTCTGGCAGGGTCACAGGGCCTCAAAGAAACAATGCAGTGCTTGGCAATGAGATGGAAAAGGGAAAGAATGAAAAGTGTTGTGAAAACTAGAAACCGGGTCCATGATTACAGTTAGTAATTATAGACGGGGCATAATGCCTTTCATGGAATGGAATGGAATGAGATTTTTTGATCTCTGTTTCTGCTCTCAGGATTCTAGCTACCTGGAAGGGATATCAGACTGGCCAAATGTAGAAGGTTTTTTTCCAAACATGGTCTTGCTAGTTTTCTGTCCTCAGTGCTCATGCCTTTTGCGTTTCAACTTTGTTTCATCAACAACTGGGTTGTATCTCTTGCTTCCTGACTGTAGATGGACATAGATGTGAGGCTTTCTTTGGCTAGTGAGACTGCTGCAATGTGACACAAACAGAAGCTTCTAGTAACCCTTGAGATTAAGTTGAACTTAAAGCTGTCATTGGAAATATGAGTTGTTACTGTAAACAAATCAGGGCTTGCATATTGGAGAGACTGCATGTTGGAAAATTAGGGTGTGGGGCAGGTAAGTTAGACAGTCTTAGGCTTGAGCTGACTGATAGCTGAAGTGCTTCAAGTAAAAATCAGAACAACCAGTCATCTAAGCCTCGCTCATATTCCGATTCACATGAATTATGACATGGTTTGTTCAGTACTGAGTTTTGAAGGGATATGTTGTGTAGCAAAAAATTACTGATTTTTCTCAAAAGGTGGTTAAAGAGAGTAACACAGTATCGGTTGTGTACATTACATCTTAATGGAGTAACGCACAACCAAGCCATTGGAATGCAGTACAACCATACCAGTGGTGCTCTCAGAGTCTGGCATTCATCCATCCCCTTTATTATTAGATAAACCTATTATTGCCCTTCTTTTGTTAATGAGGAAATTGAGAAAATTAACTTAGCCAAGGTCATAGAACTGGAAGTACAATTAACATCCAGTCCATTTCTGACACTGTAGCATGTCTGGCACCATTGTGTGCTTTTTCACGCGAGGCTATTGATTCCTGTGAAATGTCTTGATTGTTAATTAAGAAAGGGCAGATGAAAACACAAAGGTTGCAGACATTAGTCTCTTTTAGAATTCAGGTTTCATTTTAATTCAGTATCTATTACTTCCTAGGTAGAAGATAAGAACAATTACATTTTATTTCTATCATTTTCATTTCCTCCTATATCAAATTCCATGTTTTGTTAGTTTTTACTTTTAACTTATACCTTTGTCCCATAAACATAGTTGCTATTCATTGTTTAAGTTGGTGCTCACTTCTTTACCATGGCTTCTGTTATTTTGTTCATCATTTGATTTTCTCTCTTGGTTTGCTAAATGTCATGATCATATAGGCTCTCACTTCCCATGTCTCAGTCCCTAACCTCCAGCCTCATAAGGCTCAACTGGAACTGGTATACAAGTTAATTAGAAAACCCACTTTTTGTTGTTGTTGTTAGAAAGGGACTAATACCATTTTTTTCTTCTTCCTACCGCTTTGAATTCCTAGGCATTCTTTTCCTCCTTTTTTGTTTTAATGGTATTGATGTTTTAAATTTAAAAAAATTTAAATTTCTAGGCAAAACCTTTGTCATTTGATCTTTTAATGTTTTACATTTTATTAATTCTGTCCTGTCTGGAATTATAAATTTGTTGGTAAATATTATATGATGAGGCCCCAGTATGTATTTCTCCCTAAATTACATGAAATATTATTTTCGTGTGTGTGTGTGTGTGTGTGTGTGTGTGTGTGTGACAGAGAGAGAGGTTCATCCACTGGTTTACTCCCCAAATGTTCACAGTGACCAGGGTTGAGCCAGGCCAAAGCCAAGAGCCAGGAGCTTTATGTGAGTCATGGACACAGAGCCTTAGCACTTTGGTGGAATGGGAACCCAAACCAGCTCCAGCTCCCATATCGGTGTTGGCATTGCAGGCAGTGGCTTAACCCGCACATCACAACGTCAGTCCCAAATCCACCCATTGAATTAATATTTTTTATCTTGTTAATAATTTTTCCTTTTTTAGATTTAAAATGATACAATTTTTAAAATTTATAACAATATATTTTAACATTTTCCATATTCATATGTGGATATTATATCCATATATGTATCTGCTATTTTTTTCTTGAAAACAGCTATAATTTCACAAAATTTGGGATTCATGATAATGGTCATAAAGTCAATAGAGAAGGGTAGAAAGTAAATTGTTCTGTATATGGTACAAATCGATCAGATAATGTATCTGAAATTTATGCCAAAAAATGTGGCATCCATACAATTTCATGCTTTCAATACTATTTGCTTCCATACATAAGAGGAAACAGATGATACTTATCTTTCCATGCCTAACTTAGTTCACTTAATATAGTGCTCTCCAGTTCTATTTTTTGCTATGTGTCCAGGATTATATCCTTTTGATGGTGCAGTGATATTCTCTTTTGTAAATATATTACATTATTTATCCAGTCATGAACTGATGCACATTTTGGTTGAGTCCATATCTTTGTTATTGTGGATTTTGATTATATAAACATGTGAGTGAATTTTACTTCCTTTGGATATATTTTTCCTAAGTAGGAAAGCTGGACAATTTTGAGCTTTTTTTTCCCCCACAAATTCCCATATTGTTTTCTATGAGTGTACTAGCTTGCGTTCCTGCCACCCTTTCTCCACACTGATTATTATTTAAATGATCTCTGACTCCTGGGATACTTCCATTCCTTGATGTGTGCTTATATTCCTCCTTGTCTGTCACTTAGGTTTATTCCTCTCTCAGCCAGTGCAACTCGACTCTGGTTTCTGCACAAAACTTTTTCAACTTTTTCATTCTTAGCAACTAATCATGTGTTTCAGTGAGGAGAGTTCTATCTTGCCATTTTTCTTTTTGATAAGTAATGTCACTTAAATGAAGCACGTATAGAATGTACTAGGGGATTCCACACTGACAGTTTGGATTTATTCTCTGGAGAAAAGATTGTCAATATCTTTGGTAAGGAATCAGTATATAATTTAGGTTTTACTAGGTAATAGTACAATAGAAGAAAACCAGCCAGAGACATAAACATGACACAGTAAATTTCCTTTACAATATACAGATGTTGGGCTGTATTTTGACCTTTTCTCTATTACACTCATACACAGGAGGCTCTTGAATAATGGGGAGAACAACTACTGCAAGTCTAAGGTGCAAGTGAAGTTACACCTTAAGGATGATGGCATGGGCTCGGCAGCGTGGCCTAGTGGCTAAGGCCCTCGCCTTGATCCCATATGGCCGCTGGTTCTAATCCCTGCGGCTCCACTTCCTCTCTATCTCTCCTCCTCTCAGTATATCTGACTTTGTAATAAAAATAAAATAAATCTTAAAAAAAAAAAAAAAAAAAAAAGGATGATGGCTGTCCTCCAGTTGCCTTTCTGTCACAAGAGTGGATTGCGCTAATTTGGCAGAGGCTATGCGGATACTTGATATTTATTCTACTACTGTGCAAGTGAACTCTTGATACCAAACTTTTATCATCTTCCACTTCCTGAACATGGCCATTTCTGATTAATTTTTGGTGATACTTCCAAATATAAAAATTGTACTACATTCCTGACAATAACCAATCTCTTTTTAGTCTACACTTAATGGCCCACCTTTTTGGATTTAGTATTGCAGGCAGGCTTTTGGAATTCATAAGGCTTTTTATCTTTCAAAAAAGTTGTGTTTCTCTTCTAAATTGTTATCCCTAGATTTCATTTTTACAAATCTGTTCAGAAACTCTCGAGTCATAGCTTTACATATGTCAATAGGAGGCCTGTGCACAGAGCAATTGTCTCTTGTAAGTGGGTGTAGGGTCCTTTAGCAATAACACTAGCACGTACAGCAACATCTGGCAGACAAGCTTAAATGAAGATATGAATGTGAGATAAACAAAGCCATACTCTAAAAAAGCACACCCCCAAACCTGTCCCAGGCTTACATGTAATTGTAACATTTTCATTGTTAATTGAGATTTCTTTCCATTTGTTTTTACAACCAACCCAAAGAGCAGGAGGTAGGAGACGGAGCAAGAAATAGAGTTAACAAGGGATCCTAAGTTATTCTACCCGTAATATCATTATTCTACCATTTTTTGTTTACAATAGGAAAAAAGCTTTAAAGGGATGTAAATATATGTTTATGATCACTTTGATATGTCCACTTCAGCTTTAATAGTTAGTATAAAGTTGTATTATATAAGTATACATATTAATGTTTTGTTAGTTTTTATATTGTATACTTTTGCATTTAAAATTTGTTTACATTGAATCTTATTTTTAAAATAGAAAATATGACCATCAAAAACTTTGACCAAATAGAAACTGTTGATGATAACTATTCACTTGATAAAGATGTAAGAGTATCCAAAAGTATATTTTTATTCTTATTTTTTAATACATTTGCCATTCAAAGATAAGAAATAAATAGAATAAATATAACAATTTCTATGATAACTAGTTTGTGACGTGATCTTCCAAAAATTTTCTTTTTAAAATGATGGGTGTTTCTGCTATATTCATGTCTGTAAGCTTGGAAACATCCCTATCTTTTTTGTGTGTATGAAAATAAACAAATTGAGACCCAGCATTTACTGAAAAAGCCGAGGTTGGTAGACACGTACCAGAAGTTGGACAAATAATGATCAGTAGCATTATAACACAACTCTACATTTATCAGACCAAATCAATATTTGTGCGTCTGTTGTTACTATGCCAACACCTTTTATCTGAAGACGATAGAAATGTAGGCATTCGGGCCCGGCGGCATGGCCTAGTGGCTAAAGTCCTCTCCTTGAACGCCCTGGGATCCCATATGGGCGCCGGTTCTAATCCCGGCAGCTCCACTTCCCATCCAGCTCCCTGCTTGTGGCCTGGGAAAGCAGTTGAGGACGGCCCAATGCATTGGGACCCTGCACCCGCGTGGGAGACCCAGAGGAGGTTCCAGGTTCCCGGCTTCGGATCGGCGCGTACCGGCCCGTTGCGGCTCACTTGGGGAGTTAATCATCAGACGGAAAATCTTCCTCTCTGTCTTTCCTCCTCTCTGTATATCTGGCTGTAATAAAATGAATAAATCTTTAAAAAAAAATGTAGGCATTTAATCTGCATTATTTATATCTCATGAATAATTATTTCATGTGCTTGCATCCTTTCAGCAAAAAATTTAAAATTTCACTTGTTCAATCTTTATTATTCAACTCAGATTTTTTGATTTATAGGGAAAATAATTCACATTGAATGGTTGACAATCCCAAACTTCATTACCTGTTTCTGTGTTCAAACCGCAATTGCCTTTTAAAAATAGTCACTGTGGTAAGCCATTCTAGAAAATAGGTCTATCGCTCAAAATATTTTGGGAATGCTTTTTTCTTTCCAGAATTTTCTTCATCGTTTCCTCTTAGCCTTCATCAAGGTGTAAATGAGTTATTTGATATCAGTGTGTGTCTTAACTTTGGAAGCAAGAAAGGATGAGCAAAATCTAAATAGCAAAGTTGAAGAATTTGCTTTCATTGAGGTACCTGACATTCTATGCTGCTCTTTCATATGATTTTTAAAATAACGTTTAATGTCAGTATAATTAGCAATTCTATCAAGGATATCCATTTTTCTAGCAGTGAATAGCAGAATTATTAGACTGTTACTTCTGAAGCTCCCCAATAACTTTATAGAGAAGCCCTCATTTCTTTAGTCAGGTTTTAAAACTGGACAATTCTGTTGAACTGTACTGTAGGTAAGCCTTGTATGCTTACTTGATCTGTATCTGAATATAGATAAGGATATGAGATGTGTCCTAAAAATATGAGAGAAAAAGTAATGGCTGTTTTTCTTGCACTGGTTTAGAGAATATTTACTTATTTTTCATTATGAAATTTTGCCACTTCATACTTCTGTTTGTACCATTCTTTATCTTAGGTGTGACTTCATTTCTGCCCAACTTTAGCTCCAGTTTATTATTATTGCTATTATCATCATTTTACAATGTGGTTCCATGAGCTCTGGAGTTTCTCTCCATTTTCTCCAAATCCCCTCCCCGCACTGATTTCCACCATATTTACAGCAGTATAGTCCTTCATAAACAGTCACATGTCCATCATTCTGTTATTTAGGTGTAACCTTACATTGTAGGTATGGACGATGGCACAGAGTCCAGTGTCCTATTGTCAAGAGGTATTCAACAGTTTCTTCATGAGTTCATCTTTGGTTTGGAAGTAGAGATGATGGCATTGTATCTTTACAACTTGTCATGATAGTTTCTAACACAGTTACTATACTTCCCATTAAATGAAAAGCCATGAACCCAAATTAACAACAGGAACAGTAATAAAAAAACATTTACAGCAACATGAAGTTAAATAACATGCTATTGAATGATCAATATGTCACTGAAGAATACATAACATTCCTGATCTTTCCTATTGTAATGATGTCAGATCATTTCATTTTGCAGTGTATTGTAGTGCTTTGGGATGTACCTTTCTCTTTATGCGATATAAGCTCCTTAAAAATGGAGCTGATATCATTCACTGATGATTTTTCTCATAAAGTCTAATCACAATTAATCTAAAATGTGTGAATGGATGAATAGATTAATGGAAATCACACATACACATATGACAAATTTATAAGGTTGACATGCCTTTATGTATGTAATATTAAAATAAGAGATATATAAGAAAGGTCTATGAAGGAAGAGAATTAAGAAAGTCACTAAATTTTAATAAGCGAACAGAGTATGTGTTATGCACTAGCATATATCTGAGTGCAAAATAAAATTTTATAAAAAAGATGAAATTAGCCAAAAGAAAATATATTTGACACTAATGTGTTTGATGATTTTCTGCAATTCTTGAAATACATTCAAAATGGCTAAGGACAGTCATGCTTTATAATCTGTATAAATAGTTGCTGTTGTAAAAACAACAATAAAAGGTGTTAATGTTTTTAATATTTTTGTCATTAAGTACTGTCACATTTCAACTTATAATTTTCCAGGTTCCAACACACTATTGGACATAGAGGCCAAGGATTCATAAGACTTTATCACCTTGAATCAAGGATTTATTTGAAATCCTCCCCATTCTGTACTTCATATCAAGTAACATTTTGTGAAAGGAAAAATTAACACATTTTCTGCAAGGAGTTTGTATTAATAATACTTCCTATACTTTCCAATGCCTAAGAATAGCAAGGTGGTAAAAAGAGAATTTGATGATGAGGTTATTGAGTCTGTCAAAGACCTTCTTTCCAATGAAGACTCAGCTGATGATGCTTTTAAGAAGAGTGAACTGATTGTTGATGTCCAGGAAGAGAAAGACATAGATATTGAAGAAGCTTCTGAAATCGAAGATGAAAGACCAGCCTGGAACAGTAAACTACAGTACATCTTGGCACAAGTTGGGTTTTCTGTAGGCTTAGGGAATGTGTGGCGATTCCCGTATTTATGTCAGAAGAATGGAGGTGGTAAGTCGCTTGTTTTTTCCATGTGTCTGTGTGTCTGTGTGATTGGTGGTTGTAGTGAATTGCAGTTGCTTGCTTTAAGACGCTCTGGTAGCTACTGCATGCTCATTAATTTTGAGACTATGAATTCCATTGAGAAGCTAGAGAAAACTCCTTTGTGGGAAGTGTGTCCAGCTCTGTTTTCAGATCAGGTTTCCATAGGAGCAGATTGGCTTGCTACAAATACTCAGTGATTGCTTAAGGGTAACACATTTTCACATTCTTTCTGTGGATGCTATGAACATCTTTGATTTATTGATTTGAACTTCTCTAACAAATGTTGCATCCTTTGTGCTTGTCAGTTATTCCCTTTGGAGAATGACCTAAAGCTCTCATATAAGACAAACTGGTGAAGGAAGACAGAATTTTCTCTCCATGACTTGTTAAGTCTGAGTTTTACGTTGCCTCAGCCTTCATTTAAGCAAAAATGGCATGTAATTTAGAATGATTACCTTCAAATGCTGACCAGAACTGTTAGATCCCAGTAGAAGGAATGTACTCAGGTAATTAACACAATGCCAGTCATTCTTCATCCTTACCTCACATATTCAACTTCTAGTTGTATGGTACTGGGGGATAATGTTCAGTTTCAAAGAAACCCTTAAAAGGATTCTTACTTTTGAGCAAATATATCTATACCATCTTTGATATTCTTACTTTTGTATTTGTGCATATAATTATAAGGGGTTATTTAGCAAAAAAATAATTGTCCGTATAGTCTAGGAAAATTCTTTAAAAAGGAAGAAAGTGTTCACACATGATTCTGCCTCATAGTACATTAAAATTAAACAAAATGTTCAATTAACTAATTTTGGGTTGCGATTTTACTATCTATGACCATGAAAACTATTAAAATAAAAGTGGATAAATATTCGATATTTCCATAATTCATGCGTTTCAGCACACAAAGGCTAGAAAGGGGGCTTTGATATTTGAATTTAGATCATGGCAGTTTTATTGACTGGACCAATTGATTTTCTTTTTAATGGAATCATAAACTATGAGCCTTGTGTCTAATCAACTACAGTCATTATTATGAAAATTATTAAAGTGTGTATTTGCTTACTTATTTAACTTATTTGAAAGACAGGATAACGTGATAGGAAGGAGAAAGAGGGATATTTTCCATCCATTGTTTCACTTCAAAAATATCCACAACAATCAGGGTAGGGCCAGGCCGAGTCTTGCAACCAGAGATTCCATCTATATCTGGTGCATGATGGCAGAAACCCAAGTACTTGGACCATCACATGCTGCCTCCCCTGAAGGCTGTGTTAGAAGCATTAGAGCCAGGACTTGAAGAAACACTTTGATATGGGATTCATGTGTCCCAAGTGCAGCACCACACTACCCTGAAAATTCTTTTTATCTACTAAGAGATTAAAAAAAATAATAAAATAGAACCAAGGTGTTATGGTGACAAGACAAAAATATGCTTTTTTTAAATTTAATCCAAACTGGTACACACCAAGAGACATATTAATAGTAATGCCTGAGAAGTAAGAATCAGCACATGAACTTGGTGTTTCCCTCTGGATTGAAATTGTAAACTTCTCATCTAATCTGCATCATGACATATAAATTATTTAACAGATCTGCTAGCAACTGTTTCTGAGAAATCATGTCATTTGCCAAGAGTAACTCAAAAGGAATTCTGATTTTGACATTTCCCCCTTTGCAAATATTCCTAGCCAGACAGTTAAGGAAGAAGGCTGTTTGGGCTGAAAAGGTTGCTTTCTGCCACCCTATCTGTTTTGGTAGAAAGCTCTGGAATAATTCTTTATTTACTACCACTTTACTAGAAAAAAGGCTCTTTCACCATATTTCCACATATAGAGATCAACTTACTCTTTGTATTATTGGTCCCTGTCTTCTGTTTGGCAATACAGCATTCTTTGCATATGTTTTAAAATATCAGTG
The DNA here is from genome assembly GCF_030435755.1 of Ochotona princeps. Classification (NCBI taxonomy): domain Eukaryota; kingdom Metazoa; phylum Chordata; class Mammalia; order Lagomorpha; family Ochotonidae; genus Ochotona; species Ochotona princeps. The sequence goes on along the minus strand of NC_080846.1, from coordinate 36,730,858 downwards.
GCTTTTATCATTTGAGAAAATGATCACTTAAAAAAAGCAAGGATTTTTGCTCCTGGACTTGAAATTTAGCACTTATTTCCTATGTATTTGAGAATTATTTTCCAGCTGTTCAGCAGAACTGTGTTAGGCTACCAAAATCTTATCATTTGAAACACTTTTTGCATAACATATAAATATACTGACTTGTCTAGCTTTCTACTAAGTGACGTACTTCTTCAGGCTTCATTCCCACCCCTGAGAAATGGGGTTACTGATTGTGTTTGCCTTGATGGATTTTTAATAATGTGTAAGTCAACAAAGACGTACAATGCATTTAGAAAACATGTCTGATAAAGATTAAATACTACCACTGTACATATTGTACTTTGTCTAGGTTTTTAAAATATGAGGACCAATCCTAGAATTAATTGAAGTTAGGGGAAAAAAAGCTGTTTCTAATAGTATGTCATCCATGAATAACCTTGGAAAGAATCCCAATAAACCCAGTTTTAACTCGTTCTCTTTCTCTTTCCCCATCCATTATGTTATTCCTGGTCACTCACATGCATATGGAACTCTCAATATCTAAAATCTGATGAAGTGTTAACATTTCTTTCTCTCATTCCCTTGGGAGCACTTTCATGTCAGCGATCTCTGACTACTACCAATCATTTTGGAGGTAGAATCTTCATAATTTTGTTTTGTAAGCTCATATGTTCATGTTCTAAATGCATGGTGCTGTATGGGATCAACGTCTCATCCTTTATAACACAATCAATGTTACACAGAAACAACTATTTTAAAGGAAATGCTTTGATAATTATAATTATTTTTGCACAGGAATATGGGTAAGTGAGAGAAATAATTTGAAAAAATACATGATCATTTACTAGTCACTTCTCTCATGCCTTTTTGTGTGATTTAGATGAAAGGGAGTTAGGATTTTAGCTGTAGAAACTTCACTACATAGCTAATAACATAAACATTTTAACATTAGACACTAGTTTTTGTGGCTTCTCCATCACTCTCGCTGCTCCTTCCTAGAATTTTGAAAAATGTAACAAAAATTTCCCTCCTGAGGTGTACTTTGGTAATAAATATGAGAAAAACATGTTTTGTTTTGGTAGATGTTTTACACTTTTTTTTTGTCAGTTTAGGTATATTCTGTTATTTCAGTTTCAGAAAAAAAGGCCAGTTTTAATGTCAACATTTCACTCATTCTCATTTATCAAACATGGAATGAATTATTTAAGTGGGTTGTACAGTATAATAAAGGTCTTCATAAGCCAAATATGAATGAGATTTGTAAGAGTTTGTGAAACCTAATCCAGAACACTAATTTTTTTAAATAATTAACTTCACAGAAAACATAGCTGTCTTTTCAATAAAATAAAACTAACCTTTATTGACATCATTGCTTTTATGAAAATAATTATCTAAAAATCAGTAGATTCAAGTTTTAAAATCTTATATGTGTAAAGTAGTTAAATGGCATTTTTATGCAAGTTCCTTTATATTTTTTTTTAAGATTTATTTATTTTATTACAGTCAGATATACAGAGAGGAGGAGAGACAGAGAGGAAGATCTTCCGTCTGATGATTCACTCCCCAAGTGAGCCACAACAGGCCGGTGTGTGCTGATCCGAAGTTGGGAACCAGCGACCTCTTCCAGGTCTCCCACGTGGGTGCAGGGTCCCAAAGCTTTGGGCCGTCCTCGACTGCTTTCCCAGGCCACAAGCAGGGAGCAGGATGGGAAGTGGAGCTGCCGGGATTAGAACCGGCGCCCATATGGGATCCCGGGGTGTTGAAGGCGAGGACTTTAGCCGCTAGGCCACGCCGCCGGGCCCAAGTTCCTTTATATTTTATGGAGTTTCGAATAGGGTCTTTCATGAGATGTTTTGAGTTACTGCATTCTTGACTATGGCAACTGAATGTGTAATACATTTTATGTGTTTTTCTCTGTGCAGGTGCCTATCTTTTACCATACTTAATACTACTCCTGGTAATAGGCATTCCCCTTTTTTTCCTGGAACTTTCTGTTGGTCAGAGAATACGACGAGGAAGCATCGGCGTATGGAATTACATAAGCCCCAAACTTGGTGGGATTGGATTTGCAAGCTGTGTAGTAAGTTTCCTAGGGTGGTATATAAAATCGGCTTTTACAAGGTTTGCAACTGTGTAATTGACATTCAAGTAAATTTTCTCTGAGCATGTGTCTTTACACGATTTCTTAGTCATGTTTTTGAAAATGGTAATGCAATGGTCACTAAGACTGTAAATGCTGCTCTAACTTGGTATTGTTGAGACATGTAAAGTTGTTTTCAGAGAAGGCAGTATATTTCCCATAAATAATGAAGTAGGCGGATTTTCAAAATGTTACATGGGATTTTTCACATTTTGTCTCAGCATTTTAAAGAAAGGGACATGGAGGATTCATGTCACTCTGGTATTTTATTTTGCAGGTGTGTTATTTTGTGGCTCTCTACTACAACGTCATCATTGGCTGGAGTCTGTTTTATTTTTCTCAGTCTTTCCAGCAGCCTCTTCCTTGGGATCAGTGTCCTTTGGTGAAAAATGTTTCTCACACCTGTAAGACATGTGCTATGTAATGTTTGTGTGTGTGTGTGTGTGTGTGTGTTTAGGGATTATAAGATTACTAACAGCACAGGCGTAAGTAAGAATTATTTAATGTGGAAGAAAGCTATCAAAAACATCATAACAGAATTTCCCTCAGTTTTAGGACTGGCACGTTTCGAGCAAATTTTCATCATCTAAATTCACCAACCCTTTCCCAGTTATTTTACATTTGACATTAGGGCCAGCTTTATACGTCTTCAATTGTTAATGTAGACATCCTTGTTGATGTTTTCCATTTTCATTAATTTTTGTGAAAATGGACAGAAGGAAAGAACTCAAAATAAAATAACTGCTTTTATATCTTTAACTCTTGTTATTTTTTTTTCCTCGTTTTTTAAGTACTGAAAAGTAAAGGAAAAATGCACCCCCATGTTAACCATGGCCAATAAGCAAAGAATATAACTGATTTATGTAGTTTAAAATGCCTTAGTAATCACGTTTAAGAAAAGTAAAATGATACAAAAAATATACTGGAACTAATATATTCGAACATTTTAATTTCAACCTATGATTAAGCATTATAAATTAAATAATTTACATTATTTTTCTTTTGGTCAACCCAGTATCGATTTTACTTTTAGGGCAATGATTTTGATTTGTAATTGCTTTGATAAGCTGACACATCCTTTCTTTACAGATAATAAGATATATCAAAGAATATATATGTCTATTGGTTTTGAAAATTTTTGAACAATTGCATCTTTACTTCTTCTTTGTGAACTTAAGTGCTGCTGTGTAATACTATCCCTTTGTGGAGAACATTTATAAGTTCATTTACAAGTCCTCTGAGAAAGCAGTTTCATCACCCTTCATGGTCTGGCATGATTGTGTCATGTTTCTTTCTACAGTTGTACAGCCGGAATGTGAAAGAAGTTCTGCCACCACCTATTACTGGTACAGAGAAGCACTGGACATTTCTGGTTCCATTTCCGAAAGTGGAGGCTTGAACTGGAAGATGACTGTCTGTCTGTTGGCTGCTTGGGTCATGGTTTGCTTAGCTATGATCAAAGGCATTCAATCTTCTGGAAAAGTTAGTATATCAGATCCTGATTCTGATCATCATTCCCATGCCAATGACACTTCTTCAAACTCTTTTCCAAATCTCCATGTTCAAATGGCATGTAACACCCTATTCTGTACAGTTCATCAGATATTGGTAGGACAGGGCCCAGCACAGTAGCCTGGCGGCTAAGTTCTTCACCTTATACATGCTGAGATCCCATATGAGCACTGGTTCTAATCCCAGCAGCCCTGATTCCCATCCAGCTCCCTGCTTTTGACCTGGGAAAGCAGTCAAGGATGGCCCAAAGCCTTGGGACCCTGCGCCAGCATAGGAGACCCAAAGGAGGCTCCGGGCTCCTGGCTTCAGATCGGCTAAGCTCCAGCTATTGTGGCTGCTTGGGGAGTGAATCACTGGGCAGATGCTCTTCCTCCCTGTCTCTCCTTCTCTTTGTATATCTGATTTTATGATAAACAAATAAATAAATACATCTTTTTTTAAAAAAAAGATTAGTAAGATAATGACTAAAAAAAAGATGTATTTATTTATTTGAAAGTCAAAGTTACACTTAGAGATGAAGAAACAGAGAAAGATCTTTCATCCATTAGCTCACTCCCCAGATGGCGCAACGGTCAGGTCTGGGCCAGTTAGAAGCCAGGAGCCGGGAGCTTCTTCCAAGCCGTACATTGAGTGCAGGAGCCTAAGCACTTGGGCCATCTTCCGCTGCTCTCCTAGGCACATTAGCAAGGAACTGCATCAGAAGTACAGCAGACTGATCTCAAACTGGCACCCATAGACGGGATGCCAGTATTACAGGTGGCAGCTTCGTTCACTAAATCACAATGACCTCCCCCGAAAGCGATGGCTTTTAAAACAATTTTAATTAAGGACTTTCAAGTATAGTATAGTGACAGCTAACATCGTTTATAATCTTTCCAGTGATTTATAAATTATTTTGTTATAAATTATTTTACTTTCCTTATTTTAATAAATCTTTTAATTTGTTCTTAATACTTTAACATCCTTTCTTTTTCTATTCAGTGGACCCTAATGTTTGTATTCTGTGATCACCACTTTCTTATCATGGAAATTCATGAGAGCAGCAAAATGAAAAATTCATTTATCTTGTACTATTAATTTCTTTCATAATTAATGTTTTAAAGGAATAGTCACATTAAACATTTTTAAATTGTGTAGTGTAGAGGTGGCTGCCGCAATAGTGCTACGGGCTAATCTTTTGCTCTGTGACAATAGCATGCCATGTGGGCACTGATTTGTGTCCCAGCTGCTCCACGTCTCATCCAGCTCTCTGCTTATGGACTAGGAAGGCAGCAGAAGATAACCTGAATCCTTGGGCCCTTGCACCTAAACGGGAGATCTGAGGAGGCTGCTGGCACCCAGCCCCAGGTCAGCTCAGTTCTGGCTGGAGCAGCCATTTGAGCAGTGAATCCATGGATGGAAGACCTTCTCCATGTCTCTCTCTTTTTCTATAAAATCTACCTACCATATAAAAATCAATAAATCATTTTTTTTTATTGGAAAGTCAGATGTACAGAGAGGAGGGGAGACAGAGAGGAAGATCTCCTGTCTGCTGATTCATTCCCCAAGTGGCCACATAGCTGGAACTGAACCGACCCAAAGCTAGGAGCCAGGAGCTTCTCCCCGGTCTCCCATGTGGGTGTAGGGTCCCAGGACATTGGGCCATTCTTAACTGCTTTCTCTGGCCACAATCAGGGAGATGGATGGGAAGCAGGACCACTGGGATTAGAACTGGTGCCCATATGGGATCCTGGCATGTACAAGGCAAGAACTTTAGCCACTCAGCTACTACGCTAGGCCCAATATTTTAAATTTTAAAAATTAATAAACTTGAATATTTCTCTTTTTTTAAATTGTTTTTTGATACAATTTAGTTGGCAGTGTGCTCTCCCCTTCTCCTCCGCCAAATTCCCTTCCCTCCGCTCTATTCTCCCCTCTGGGTTCATAATGTGTATCCATTGTGAATTTTCCCAAGTCCATCATGCTTCCTCCAGAGTGTCTCCCAGCCTTGTAGGAGAATAACTTTTCATTGTAGATTAATTTTTGTATCGTGAGGCCCTAATGTAGGTACAGTGAGGATTAAGTCTTTGTTGTTTATGGTCAGTACCAATATACCAATAACAGAGATAGAGGGGACGCTGACTCTCTCAGGTGGTTATAATGTTTCTTAAAGCTCTGAACATCAATAGGTATTTAATGATAATCCAGACCAAGAATGTGGAGGAACATGAAAGACTTAAGAGCATGACTGCTTAGGGCAATTGAAGATATAAAAGGGCTGTGACTGAAAGGATATTAGGTGAATTCTGCATACATTGACTTCTTTTTGTTGGGTTTGAAGAATACATTAGGGAAGTGCTTGCTAGTCATTATTTTTCTTTCAGATTGTCTTTTTTTTTTTTTTCATCCTCACTGCCGTTGCATTACATCTGTTATGTTAGCTGAACCATAACACGTTATTGTTGGCCTTTCTGTTTGGAGAGGGAGACACATGCTCGCATGCACGCGCATGCGCACACACGCACACACACACAAAATGAATGAGAAAAAGCAAGAGACAGCATCTTTTCATCCACTGGATCACTCCCCGATTTGCTGCAGTGGCAAGGACCAAAGCCAAGAGCCTGGAGTCCCACTCAGGTTCTGTAGAGGATGGCAGCAGCTAAAGTTATTGGGCCATCTTCCACTGCTTTCCCAAGCACAGGAAGAGGGGTGGGTTGGAACTGAAACAGACTCTAAAACAACACTAAGAAGTCATTATTGCTTTCAGATCCTCTTTCATATTGAACAACAGCAACAACAAAACATGTTTGAGGAATCAGGTAACTTCACAAAAAAGGCTAGTTAATTCTAACACTTGGGGTTAAGTATGGTCTATTTAAGTCTGGAGCCCATGCTCATCAATTTGTAATATAATGTCTCTGTTATATGTGTTGCCACCCACTGATGAATGCTTTCATGAAAGATGTCTCCGTTTTCTTTAATTCCTGTTTCTTTCTAGTTTTATTAGCATATTTGATTTTTTTAGTGGTAAATCATAGCCCACTATGTTTACCTTTCTGGTGGAAATTCTGAATTTTTTTCTTCTTTGATGAAGTAAATGTAATAGTATTATATTTGAATATCTTTAAGTATTTTACATTTATCACCATTTTGTGTGATTAAAAAGGTCTAACTGAGCATGTCTTCTGTTGTGCTAGAAACGCCTCACAGTTAGCTAATAAATGAAGAGGTCAATTCTTAAGCCAAGTATAGTGCTTGTGTATGGTTCCTAACATGAGTACATTTGATAAAGATGAACAGGCTCTTTTTAGTCGGGGAAAGTTTTAAAAATCCTTATTCAGATTCTCTTCCTATCAAGTCTTTTTTTCTTCTCAACCTGTTTTTACTTGTCATCTAAAGAATCACTCATCTCTGTCTTCTCCTGGCACTTTGAGGTCATCTTGTGTCATACAGTACAATTTGTCTAGCAAAGTGTAACACAAGTTATGTAGAGCATGTGATGATTATTTCAGCGAGACAGTGACTTTGGGGCAGAGTTTGAAGAAGGAATTGGCTAGATATTGATACGGAGGAAAAGAGCTGTAAGTGACATTAACGAAAGTGTGGACAACTAAATTGTCACATTTGCAGTGTCATCTAGGGATGAATATGAGATAAATATATGAGGAATAATACTCTGTGTTTGCCCACACAGCAAATTAATATTCCCAGATAAACATAAACATAAAGACAGTCTAGAGAACTATGGTGAAAGGCTGGGATACAAAAAACAAATCAGAGCATGCACCTGCTAAAATTGAGTGAATTTGTAATGCGTTTTGTCAAAACCTAAGTGCAACACACCCTCTATCCAAAGTGTTATTTGGGAACTACATGAAGTAAAATAGATACGAAAAGGTCATTTTGGGGAGGGGGCGAATGGGGGGACAAGTAGCTTCTGCGCCTTTTGATTTGTCTATAATTCTGAGTCATACTAAAATCTGTTATTTTCTTCTTTATTAAGGAGAAGAAACATTTCAGACTGGTGATCACAATCTTCAAATAGTCAAATCAAAAGAAAAATGGGAACGTTCTTTATAGTCACAATAAATAAGTGAAAGTTGTCGCTTATGAGGTTAGCGGGGTGGCGGAAAATACTCAAAGACAAGAAGACCTTTGTGGGATCCATACTGGCAACACTGACGTTGCTGATAGAGATACGCTGGAGGTGACTGAGCAGAGTGCATGTCCCCTCGTTACAAGCACCTGTTAAGGCAATTCTCATTTCAAAGACAAAGGGTGGAAATGAGAAGCTCTATGCACTTTTGTTATTTTAAGATAATGTTTTCTATCAGTTCAAGTTGAAAAACCCTTCTCTGAATGTCTAAAATCTCAAATTCTCTAAATTTATACTTGCCAACATGATATTTACAAGTATGAATTTCAAAAGCTGATCTCGTGAAAGATTACAATCAAAACATAAGCATCCCAAAAAGTATTGTAGTGGGCCAGCATGTGGCTAAGCAGGAACTCACCCTTGGAACAACATCCCATTTCAACATGCAGCTCTGCCTCCAATCCAGTTTCATGCTAAAGTGTCCAAATACTTAAGACTTTGTGATCCACATGGGAGATCCAGCTGGAGCTCCTGACTCCTGGCTTTGGATAGGCTCAGCTCTGGTCGTTGTGGCCACTGGGTGAGTGAACCAGTAGATGGAAGATCTCCCTCTCTTTGTCTTTTTCTCTCTGTTATTCTGGCGTTCAAATAAGTTAGGAAGTGTAAGAAAATATTTAGCCTGTGGTGTCAAGTATATTAAGAAACACACATGAATTTTCTACGTACACTTGGGTTTACCTCCCAAGATACTTTGTGATATTTCTGTCAATATTCTAAATCCAACAGAATCTGAGACCCAAAGCACTTTGCATTCCAGGCATTATATTTAAGGGATGCTCAACTTGTACTACTTTGCTATTATTATTACCGCTGTGCTAAGTACATCAAATACATCTCTACTGGCCAGATGGTTTTCATGTTTTATTCTCATTTTCCAGCAAAGCTAGCAAGCTTAGGAAGGCCAGAATGAAACAACTGTTATATGGCAGAGCAGAATGTAGGTAATAAAGTTTCTGAAAGAATGAGTCTTTTTGCAGACATTTTTTATATTTTAAAATGTGGGAAAACTTGCAATGGAAGGATTTATCATATTTTCTATTTTATAGTTCAACAAAATGGAAACATGTAGCATTTGATACTTTTTCCTTAAATATTTTTCAGTTGTTATATCTTATATTATTAGAGAGAGAGTCAAAGAGACCTTCCATTTTCCAATTCACTCCACAGATCGCTGGGCCTGGTCCACGGTCTTTATCCTGGTTCTCAGTTGGTATAGTCCTGCATTGTTTTCCCAGGCAAGCAGGGAGAGGGATTCGAAGTGGAGCAGCTGAACATGAATGGCACTCATATGGGATGCCATGTCACAGGCAGATGCTTTGCTTGCTATGCCACAATGTTAGACCCAATATGTTTTCCAAAGCTGTTTTATTTATCAAAGATCCAGGGGCTTTAAAATCAGCCAAGGGAATATGCTTCATATTTTATTCCCATTCTAAAAATGTACACTTCCTGAACAATGTAAAGGCCATTCACTCATTAGTTAGTTATTTAACAGATGATGATTAAACATTTATTATGTATCAGTCACTGATCCAGTTTTGTTCAATGAAGGAGGTAGATGCTGAGTGTGTCCTCATGAATTTTTCATTCTACCGGCAGAGAAAGGCAAGCAATAAGCAAATTCATTAAAGAATTTTAGACAGCAAACTATAAGACTAGGGTATGCAAACAATATATATATAAGGGATGCATATTCCCAGGTTGGATTTAAGCTACATTTAAAGTGTACCTTCTAATATACTAAAATGAGGGTCATATGATTAACTGCAAACAATTTGCGTTGAACAACAGCACGGAAGTGGACATTTAACGTAGCAGTTCATGTGCTCATGTGCCCCTGTTCCATACCCAGCTCCTGACTGCAGCTTCCTGCTACTGCAAGCACTGTGAGGCACCGTCATAACCCGCAGGGCAGGGCGGGATTGCATTCCTGGTGCCTGGCTCTGACGTGGCTACGGCAGGCATTTAGGGGATGAATCAGAGGATAGCACTTTTTTTTGCATGTCCATCTCTCTGCCTGTCACATAAATTAAGAATTTGAAAAGTGGATGCCTTCATTAAGAGCTGACTCAAGACAACCATCAAACTCTAGTTCAAATGTTACTTCTTATATGAAGTCTTCTTTCAAATCCAGAGTCTGGAAATAAGTCAGATTACCGATATTTTTGGACATTCGTCAGGCAGTAAATTTAATTTCTGCTGAAAAACCAAGCAGACAAGGTGTTGTGCAGATAGTAAGTCCAGGTTTAACATTTGTGAAGGGATGCCTTAAGTGCGAGCACTATAGTTCACGTGAGATGAAAGTAGCCGGCAAGGTTAAAGAATGCTAAATGTGGGGCTTGGGTTGGAAGACGGTTGGACCTTTCGTAGGACAGCAGCATCCTTTATTGGAGTACTGACTCGAGTCCGGGCACTTTCCTTTCATTCCAGTTCCTGCTGATAAGTCCTGTGGAGCAGCACGTGCTGGCTCAGCGCCGGGCCATGCAGGAGACCCAGATGGACTTGCAGGCTCCTGATTGCACCTGAGCTAGTCCAGGCTTTTGTGGGCAGCTAGGGAGGGAACCAGAAGATGGAAAGTTTCTCTCTCTCTCTGTTTCTATTTGAATGTCTCCTATCTCAATTTCTCTCCCTTTCAAGTAAATGAAAATGCAAGATATATATATATATACATACATATATATATATATATATATATAAAAGATTTATTGTTTATTTTGAAATGCAAAGTAACAGAGGGAAGGAGAGGGAGAGAAAGAGAGATCTTCCATCAACTGATTCACTCCCCAGATGGCTGCAACAGCTAAAGCTGAGCTGATTTGAAGTCAGGAGCCAGAAGCCTCTTCCTGGTGTCCCAAATGGGACTTTGGCCATCGTCCACTGCTTTCCCAGGCCATAAACAGGCACGTGGATCACAGGTGGAGCTGTCAGGACTAGAAATGGTGCCCAAACGGGATACTGGCACCACAGGCAGAGGACTATCCTACTATGTCACAGATGTGGCCCCCAAAATAAGATATATATATATAAAAATTCTATATGTAATTTGGATGAAAAGTGATCCATCTGAAAACATTGACAGAAAGGAAATCAAGAAATGTAGGTGATGGGATATAATAAAAAAGTTAGAGATGAATTAAACACTATTTTTCCTTACAAATAGTTGAATTAAAAAAACAAATAGTTGAATTAGAATTTAATTATCCTTATTAGAATATTGATTATAGTGTACTAAAACTTTATCCATAACTGTGTGTTTTCACATATATTCAAATATGTTTCTTAAATGAATAAAACTTTGCAAAAAGGGCCAATTATCATAGTGCTCCCTATTCTGCATTGTTTGTGGTGACGGGTGGATTCAGGCACTTCCTGCCCTGACCCATCCCTGTCATGGTGCCCTTGCCTCCATTTTTCCTGCTGCTCCCTCCAGCGCCCCTGGCTCTGCAGCTGCTGTGTGTCAGCCAGAGATATGGAAACATACAGGCTGTGCAGTGAAGGACACTGCCAATAACCAGAACAAAATAACCTCAACAGTGCTAAGTGATGCCAAAACAACTAAAATCAAAATCATCATAGAGGGTTCCTGGTGTGTGTGTGCGTGCGTGTGTTTTGGGGAGTGGAGTGGTTTGGGGAGTGGAGAGTGCAGGTTGGAAACGGGCAGCCCTGGTGCTGGATGGTCAGTGAGAACTTCCAGGAGATGATGAAGATGAGAAGTGAAAGATGACTAGGGGGAAGTCGTGTGCAGAAGAAGAGGCTCCTTCAGGAAGGCCTCATTCCTGCTCTGCCCTGCAAGACTGTCAGAGCTCGGCATGCGCCCACGATACCAAGAGCCTCAAGTGGCAGAGAGAGCAGAGAGGCAGGGGCTCTGGGGAGTCTCCTCTCTCTCCCTGTAACACTTTCATGTAAATAAAAATAAATCCTTAATTTAAAAGATTTTCATTTTATATCAAATAGTATCTTACACAAAATAGTCAAGACAAAGCATCCATAAGGTTATTAACAATGATAATGTTTTTAAAAACTGTGACCATCCAAGTATAGAACAGAGCACATACAGTCTTAACTATAGCAAAGAATTGTTAGTGTGCTCACCCATTTCTGTTTTCTTTTCCTTGCAGATTATGTATTTTAGTTCTTTGTTCCCATATGTAGTACTTATATGCTTCCTAATCAGAGCACTCCTTTTAAGTGGTTCAATTGATGGCATCCGTCATATGTTCACACCCAAGGTATGTACCATATTTCTATTTAACTTTTAAAAGCATGGGAGCATTTTGGGTATTGTTAAACTATTATCACAATTACATTCAAGTGCTAACTGTTTAAATGTGCAGCTTAGGCTTTTAACCCACAGCTGCTATATTTTTTAGAGATTTATTTATTTTTATTGGAAGGACAGATTTACAGAGAGAAGGATACAGAATGAGCTAACATTCACTAGTTTACTCCCCTGATGGTCACTACAGCCAGAGATGAGCTGATCCAAACCCAGGAGCCAGGAGTCTCCTTGGTGTCTCCCTCGCAGGTGCAAGGTCCCAAGACTTTGGATCATCCTCTGTTGTTTTCCCAGACCACAAACAGGGAGCTAGACAGGAAGTGGAGCAGCTGGGACACAAACTGGTGCCCATATGTGATGCCAACACTTGCAGACAGAATTTGCCACATGAGCCATGGTGCTGGCCCCTGTAGTTGCTGTATTAATCAGCCTATCCAAACCAGAAGTTTAATGCAGTACCTGTAATTACATCCATTTTATCTTCTAGTTTAAGTGTTCCATTTTGGTTTTGGAGTAAGCCCATCAGTATCTAAACTTCAAGAATCCACCGTTGATTATAAAAATTAACCTCCAGTTACTACATTGGCACAGTTTAGAACACTCCAGTCTTCATTTGCCCTGCCATTTGTTCCAGTGTTTCTAAACTTTTTTGTGGACCGTTTTACTACAGTGAAAATAGGAATCCTTTTACCAGAAAAAGAATGAAGGTGTTAATATGTGAGATGGCTAGATTACCGGAAATCCACCGAACCGGCTTCAGAACTTTACTACTTCAGAGAAAACTTAGCATTTTCTTTCTGGTTTGTTTTGAGATTTTGGAATAAAATGCTAATGGTCAGTTTTGGGATGCTTTGTCACTTGATAGATGCATGAACATCTCAGGGAATTCTCTTTATTCTTCATAGAATTCACCCCAATAGAGCCAGCCTCGATGCTGGGCACGCTGAACCTGGTCAGTCATAGCTGGTCAACCATGATGATCTCTGTCACACCCCATTTGTTTTGATTTAACAGGAAACTATAGTGAATTTGTACTTCTGTGTTAGCTTGCTACTAATACTGTCATAGGCTGACATAAAGAGACTGGCATATAAAGGTACAATTTCAAATTTAGCTCCAAAATTGGAAGTCATCAGAAGAATGAGTGGCAGCCAGCATAATGCTGTAGTTTTGACAGCGGGGGTTCGTGCCTCTGGAATTCTCTGTCAGTCAGCGCAGCTGCCTTGATAAGTTGTAGAAGAAGCTGTGTTCTTTGCACGCCTGGTTCTGAGTTGGCATTCATTCTGTAGTAGCAGAAGCGCTGACAGCGGGTCTGCTTTGCTCAGCTGGTTCAAAGAACCCATTTCACAGAGTTGCTGCTACTTCTTAGTGAACACGAGTTAAGATTCATGAATCCCAGTCATGTTGTAAATGAAATATGCTTCAAATAGGCAGCTAGTTATCAAAAATATTGATATTTCTAGTGACAAGTAAAAATTGCTGGGGTTAAAAACAACCAAATTCTTTGGTAAATCCCTGTATCTCCCACCATTGGCAATTACTTGTGACTCAGTTGTAGGCATGTGTTGGGTAAGTCTGCCATCTAGTGGGTAAAGTTGAGAAAGACAGTTAAGGCACTTTAAATGGTAACATAACCTTAGGTAATAAATGATAGTCACACCTTAGTTGAGTAATAATAAATTATAAAGATAAACTGTGTTTCACAATAACATTAATAAATTTTAACACTGATATGAAAAATTAATTGAAGCAATACTTCTCAGTATTTGAGCACAGATTTTGCAATCTGTTTCATAGCTCAAGGCTATTCCCAAAATACCGTGTAACCTGAGGTAGATTAGTTACTGGGTTGTTTGATGATTCAGATGATAGCTGCAACAATTACATGGATTTTTGTGAATATTAAGGACGATTAGCTGTTCACAGTACTTCTCAGCATGCCGGCCGCTAGTTTACATGTGCTATCAAGTCAGTTACCACACCGTGCGTTATTTTGAACTCATTTACTGTCAGGATCTTAAACTGTGGAGCTCATGTTCTTAACAATGTCTGATGTTGCTTCCAAAAAAATGATTTCACTCGGTGGCAAAAACAGATAATATCCCAGTGTCACGAGTACCACTTGTTACCGCGGCTTAACTTACTTGTTTATTGAGGTCTACCTTAGATATGGCTATTGTTAATTGTTGCAGCAGAAGTTTATGGAGAATATACAGTAATAATTTTAAAAGTCATGAAGCAGTTTCTTGAACTATAATTTTAGCAAAGATTCAGAACATTCGAACTTTAGATCTGAAAGGGCATATTTAAATGCCGTAGCCTAATCTCAAATGATTGTTGAGCACAGGTTTTCAGGGATACACTGAATGAATGAATAACACATGTGTAAGCAGAAACCCACAGCTCTGCCCGACAGTTTATAATTAGTATCTATCGCTGCAAACATAAGATTTCCACACCATTGAAAAAGAAAAGAAAAATTGGAAAATACTAACAAATGATTTCAGAGTGATTAACAATTTTGATTTCCTTTGCTGTGGAAAGAAAAAGAAGGCATGATAGAAAATAGCCCTGTGTGTATGTGTCTGCCTTTACCAAAAGAAAAAAAAAAAGAATCCTGTATAAAGTGTTCATGTAGGTAAAATCCTCAAGTATCAGTTTAATTTTCTTCTTTTTTTTTATTTTTCTAAAAAAAAATCTTTAAAAAATGACTTATGTCTTCTTAAGAACAGGTTGTCACCCAGGTTTAACTAACCTGTGGGAACAACAAAATATCCTTTTAATATACTGACATAATACTCCCTCATGAGCCACTGGTTCTGATGTCGCTCATGTTTACTTTTAAACAGCTCGAGATAATGCTGGAGCCCAAGGTCTGGAGAGAGGCTGCCGCTCAGGTGTTCTTCGCCTTGGGTCTGGGATTCGGTGGCGTCATTGCCTTTTCGAGCTACAACAAGAGAGACAACAACTGCCACTTCGATGCCGTCCTGGTGTCTTTCATCAACTTCTTCACCTCTGTCCTGGCAACGCTGGTGGTGTTTGCAGTGCTGGGCTTCAAAGCCAATGTCGTCAATGAGAAATGCGTTGCACAGTATGCATCCTAACTTCCTTTAGCTTCTGGATGGCACCCTTAGATAGGAAATGGATGTGGAGGCACCCTCGGCGCTCATTCACGGGTTTTCTGTTTTTCAGAAATTCGGAAATGATCGTAAGGTTTTTGAAACTGGGGAACATCAGTCAGGATATAATTCCCCACCACGTGAACCTTTCAGCGGTTACTGCAGGGGATTACCACTTGGTGTATGACATCATTCAAAAAGTGAAAGAAGAAGAGTTTTCTGCGCTGGGTCTCAGTTCCTGCCAGGTTGAAGATGAGTTAAATCAAGTTAGTAGTTCACATTGGAGCAATCAAATGATTACTGTTCTGTTCCGATGCCCATTATACAGCAGATTAATTTTGTGAAAATGGTCCTTCAAATGCCTAGCAATGATTATGCTGTTTCAAAATCCGCCTTGCATTTCAGTGAACATGTCGTCCTAAATAAAAAAAAAAAAAAATCCAGATATGTCTTACTTTAAAAGCAATTTCGGGGCAGGACTTTGTGGTGCAGTGGGTAGAGACGCCATTTGGAATGGTTTCATCCTTACTGGAGTGCCTTGGTTGAAGTCATTCCTCTCCTTCTGGCCTGGCTTCTTGCCAACACACACACTGTGGCAGCAGCGGGTAATGGCTTTGGTGCTCATGTTTCTGCCGCCCAGTGGGAAATCCACATGGAGTTTCCTGTTCCGGGATTGAGCTGGGCCCAGCACTGGCTATTACAGGTATTTGGGAGGTGAGACACAAAACGCCTGATCTCTCTGTCTCTCTTGCTCAAGTAAATGGAGATAAATAAAAATAGAATAGTTAACTAGTCATGTGCCAAGCATTATGAGTGAAGCCATTACTAATATAAAAATCTTTATTACTGGTGCTGATACGGAATTCACTGTGTCCCTTCCATTGTGAATACCAGCTTGTCAACCTGAAGTTTTAGGCACTAGGAAAAATAGCAGTGATGAAGATGTAGTTTTGCTTAAAGATCTGGAGAAGTGCCTTTTTCTAACCTAGTTATTCCATTGATACTTTTTGGCTTTGCATTCACGTTTTTATTTTAAAAACAATTACCCAGTCTATTTTTTAAAGACTTAATTATTTTTATTTGAAAGGCAGATTTACAGAGAGAAAGAGATAAAGGGGGTGGGGGGTTTCTCATCCACTGATTCTCTCCCCAGATGGGTAAAATGACCAGAGCTGAGCTGATGTGTAATTGGGAGTCAGGGGATTCTTCTGGATCTCCCAGTTGGGTGCAGAGTTCTAAGTACTTGAGCCGTCATGTTCTGCTTTCCCAGGCCCTGAGCAGAGGGCTGGATTGGCAGTGCAGCAGCCGGGACACGAATTGGCGTCCATATGAGATGACTACTGAATTATGGCGTCGGTCCCTCATAGTGTATTTTTATACCAATTGATGAATCTACTTTGAGGAGTCATAAAAATAAATATTTTTTCTTAATATATGGATCAGAAATAATTGTATATGTATATGGACTTTTCTAATATAAATGTGTATATATATATATTTGCAGTTACGTAGCTACAATAATACATAACTGCTTGTATTCATAAATGTTCACCCAAAAATGATAGGGCTGTAACACTGACCTTTAATTACATCCCCCATGGACTTTTTCATGTTACGCTTTGTCTATTCATGTAATGTATTTTGTATTTATAGGAAGACGTTCATTGTTTGGATCCATCTAAGTCTGGGTTCTGAGAAAGAAATCCTGTTATATCACAGGCTACAGCCTGATTTCAGAATGTGTATTTCCAGTAGCCTCTGGCCCTGACTTGAGAGTCCCCTTCCCATTGTCACCTCTGCCTGTTATTGCCGTGTGCTCACACTGCTGCTTGTGTGCCTTCCAGGCTGTGCAGGGGACCGGCCTCACTTTTATCGCCTTCACTGAAGCAATGACGCACTTCCCTGCCTCTCCCTTCTGGTCCGTGATGTTTTTTCTCATGCTGGTAAACCTCGGGCTTGGGAGCATGTTTGGAACCATCGAAGGGATCATCACCCCCATTGTGGACACTTTCAAAGTGAGGAAGGAAATTCTTACCAGTAAGTTTATGATGTGTTTGACTTTTTATTAACTGACAGAGCTTATTCGGTTCTTAGTCAGAATTTAGAGATGGAAATAGGAAAGTATTATGTTTTGGACTTTATTCATGTGTACGATGTTTCTCACTATAATATATACAGGATATATTTAATAGATATTACTTTAGCTACCAATTTATTATTATTTATCACTTAAATATAGTGTTACTAGTACTGGAAATAGAAATGTTATTATCATGGATCAATAACCCAGAAGTACATATAATATGCATGTAGCATTTCTCATAAGAAGCCAAGTCATTGGAACAGTTCAGAGAAGCAGCTCTTGGACGTGTATTTTGGAGTACTGGTTCGAGCCCTGCCTGCTCTGTTCCTGTCAGGCTTAATGCTAATGTGTCCAGAAATGCATCAGAAGATCATCAAAATCCTTGGGTCTTAACCTTTTTGAAAGACCAGAGTGGAATTCCTGGCTCTTGGCTTCAGCCTGGTGCAGACCTGGCTGTGGCATTCATTTGTGGAATGATCCAGTGGATGCAAGCCTTCTCTCGCTCACCCCTCCTCCCTCTTTTATCATCATTCTGCCTTTCAAATAAATAAATCTTAAAAAAATGGATCACTTTATGGCCAGATGCAGTAGCCTAGTGGTTAAAGTCTTTGCCTTGCATGCGCCAGGATCCCATTTGGGGTGCTGGTTCTAATCCCGGCAGCCCTACTTCCCATCCAGCTCCCTGCTTGTGGCCTGGGAAGGCAGTCGAGGATGGCCCAAAGCCTTGGGACTCTGTACCTAAAAGGGAGACCCAGAGGAGTCTCCAGGCTCCTAGCTTTGGATTGGAACAGCTCTGGCCATTTCAGTCATTTGGGAAGTGAGTGAATCAGTGGACGAAAGATCGTCCTTTTTGTCTTTCCTCCTCTCTGTATATCTGACTTTCCAATAAAAATAAATATTTTTTAAAAGGAGATCATTTTAGATTCAATTCTCATTATCCAAAATATTTGTAGTCTAAGTGAAAATGCAGAATCTTGTGACATATATGTCAGCAATTATGGTTTACTACTAGTTATGTCTCCAAAAAGGGAAGAAAGTAGGGTCTGACACTGTGGTGTGGTAGGCTGGGCCTCTATCTGCATCATTGGCATCCCATATGGTTGCCAGTTCGTATCCTGGCTGATCCACTTAATATCCAGCTTCCTGCTTGTGGCCTGGAAAAACCGCAGAAGATGGCAGCAGTCCTTGGTCCACTGCACATATGTGGGTGATCCAGAGCAGCTCCTGGCTTCAGATTGGCTCAACTGTGGCCATTGTGGCCACTTGGGAAGTGAACCAGCAGATAGAAGATGCCTCTTGGTCTTTCTTTCTTTCCTCGTAATTTGCTTTTCAAATAAAAATAAATTAAAGCTTAAAAAAAGACTGAAGAAGATAAACTCATCAGTTTGTGTGGTTTTTGAATTTCTCAAGTCTGTACGTGTTCAGATACCAGTGCTCAACTATATGCTTGCATTTGGTGGAAATAATAGAAACAATGAGAGACGTAAAGAGATTTGAGAAGGTCACTTTTCCAAAAGAGCAGTGTTAAAATTAAGATCAGGTTGAGAACATAAGAATTGTGTCATGTAATATAAGTAGATTGATGGAGAGCATAATGGAGATTTCACATGTGGCAAGAATTCATAAAAGGTTGAAATATCTACGTATGTGAGGGAACTGTCAGAGGACTGAATTGGGAAGTAGAAGGGCTTTCTCTAAGGTCAGAGGATAAAAAGAACAGTAGGATACTTCGCCAGTTCAGAGAACAGAAACAAGACTGTTGAGTGATGGAAATTAAGATTGGAAAGAAAGATTTACAGGTGGACTTGAGCCGTAGGCAATGGTTTACGAGCTTCCTCAAGGCTTTAAATTTTACCCGTTGATAAATGTAGCAATAATGTATGTGCAAAGACTTCTCACACATTACAGATGTGTCACTCTTTCAGGCATATGTGTGTTTTAAAATGGAATGTCAGCATTCGTGTGTGTGTAGATCTTCAACTCAGATAAACAAAAACAAAGCAGTGTCTGCTTTGGAATACCAATGTCAATATCCTGCCTTACATGCCAGCTACAAAAATGATCTCTGCATAATTTTCATTGCCTCCATCCTCGTGTATTTAATCCATTCCTCTCCGATGGCAAACGGTGTGCAAAACGGAGGGAAAAGGAGCAGTGTATAGAGAGAGTCCCACATGGTAACATTTGCTAACTCCCTCTGGAAGACATTGGAAAAGGCACGTAAAAAAAGCAAATGAAAAGATGCTTATTCAGAAAAAAATAGATAAGTAAATCACTCATCTTTTACATATCCAGCCAAGTTCTTACTGTTTATATTGCCTAGAATGCACTTCCTTTGTATTTACCTGCAATTAGTACGTAATTAGGAAAGATCGTGACATGGCCTATTGAGTCAGACAGGCTTGGTCATATATCCAAAACCTGCTAGTTCTAGCTTTATGCTTTTGAGTACAATAGTCAAATTCTTCAGGGTCAGTCTTATCAGTTATAGAAAAATGAAAGTATACCATTAAATTCAGATATTACAAAAATTGAGATTAATTGAAATATTGTGTGCACTGTGAAAAACAGTTGCATTTCATATGCAGAGAGTCCAAGTTAGCTATTATTCCTTCCTAAATTGAATGTTTATAGATGAAAATCATTTTTGTATGATGTAACTCATGGCTACAATGCACTGCTTACGAGGTAAAAGCAATGGGCTTACTTAATGCAAATTTACAGGCATTATTCAATGATATAAATGTGACTGAATCACAGATACCTGGTTTTTTCCTCTCCTGAATTGCTGTCACTTGCCCTACTTCTTTCAGGTTATTCACTTCTGTTAAATACTGATTGAGAAAAAGAATACTGTTGTGGGTCTCCATGCTAGTGAGCAAAATAGCAGAAAGTATTTGGTGAAAATATAGGAAGAGAATACAGATTCTGAAAACCTCTCTGAATTATGATGTTAATGGTAGCTTGTCAGAAGTGTATAGATTTTGTTTCCTAAAGAAACTCCTTTTAGATTAATTTTTTTTGTTATTGTGTGGTAATTAGATTTCTCAGTGCTGTTGTAATTAGTTTCCAGACTATCTGTTTAAGTAAGATAAAGAGATTTGTTTGGGTTAAATGAAGATACAGATGTGGGCTTCACAAAGTTACAAGCTACATGATGTCATTGAACTTAGACATGTATAGATTTCAACACTACAGCATAACATTTCAAGACAGAGAAGGAACAGAGACTCTTGGTTTGCTGGAAGAGTCAACTTCCTACTAATCCTAGGAGTTGGGCATGGAAATTTATATTTTCAGATTTTTTCCTCAGTTTTGCCAGTTTATTATTATGCTTGGTAAATATGTGTCCTCAGATTCAGCAAGATGAATTATTATAGTGATTGTATTAAAGCTAGGGCCCACTTCAGGTAATTTAACTCCACATATGTTGCAATCTGTATTATTTTTATACTATGTATTGCCTATTTGTGTAATTGGTATAGTATTAAAGGTTTGATAAGTGTATAACTATAATAATTTTGTACTGCCTACAGTTTTTAATATCTCAAAAACGACTCAGAAAGAGAAGTTATTTTTCAAACATGTTCTCTTCATAATGAAGTTCAAAGTACTTGACTGCACAGGAGCTAATTTTTTCATTGATTCCTCTTGTCCAGTTATCTGCTGTCTTCTGGCATTTTGCATTGGCCTCATATTTGTGCAGCGCTCTGGAAATTACTTTGTTACAATGTTTGATGATTATTCTGCTACACTGCCTCTGCTAATTGTAGTCATTTTGGAGAATATTGCTGTAAGCTTTGTTTATGGCATTGATAAGTAAGTATATTTGCTTTTATACTTTCATTTTAAACTCTTTTGAAAATGTCACTAGTCAATATCTGTTTCATTTAGGAGAGGAGGGAAATGAGTCAAGAGAATTGCTTGCAAAATCAAATCTCTTTCAGGCCCTTGCTCTTCAACGATTTTAGTAAAATATATTTGCCTATTCAAAGATTATACCGAATCACATAGGCTATAGTATTGTGCAGAAATCTGGTGGTTTTATTTAATTCATTATCAAAAAGTAACTTCCAGGTTCTAGTAATACTGGATATGCTGCAAAAATCTTAGGTCCATTTGGTTATCATTGTTATCTCCATTTCACAAATGAAGAGAATACGGCTTAGAGAGACACCGAGAGCCTTGCCTATCACACGCCTAAATAGAAGCAGCTGAGTTGTTTAGTCATTTCTGTTTAACACTAACACCTGGATCCCAATCAGGATGAGTGTGTGCCAGCGCATGTGTGTGTATGATTTAGCCCAACTCCCAATTTGTATGGAGATTTTACTTGAATTCATTATATTCATAAATATAAGCATTTTCCATTTGATATTAAAGGAAGTATCATAGCATTCTAGAAAGCAAAGACTTTTGAAGGATGGCTAATACTTTTAAAAGTAGTTACTTAGTGTACAGATATGTGGAGTTAAAGGCAATAGCACCATCAATTGTAATGTAGCACTGTGTAGAGTCTAAATAAACACAGCACGACTGAAGACAAAGTTCAACTCAGCAGCACAAAGGATGAGCTTTGTAACATGCTTAGTGAATATTTTTTTTGTTCTCTAAAAGTTTTAGGTCAGGAAGCACTAGATCATTGAGGAATCATGTATTTAGCGATACTATCAATGGGTGCCTGGGATATAAGTCTTAAGTCTTAGACACCAGTTGAGATACCTGCATCCTGTATTGATGTGCCAGGACTCAATTCCTTTTCCACTTCCTGCTTTTGTTCAACCAGGTTTAAAGCAGGTAATGGTTCAAGTATTTAGGTCCCCACTACTCATATTAGAGGCCTGTGTGGAGTTCCAGCTTTCAGCTTCCAGTTCCTAGCTTCCAGCTGGGTCAGCTCTGGCTGCTGAGGGTATTTGAGAAATGATTCAACAGATGTGAAATAAGTCTCTTTCTGTCTACCGTTCAAATACATAAAATTGTAGGAAAAAACCGAATTGACCATTTACTTAAGCGCCAATTCATAAAGTAAAAGTAAACAGATCAAAAAATTCTCTGAGTTTGTCAAATAAGCATGTGAAAAGACTTCCCATATCATTAGGGAAATGGAAATTGAGGTAAAAAGGAGATGCAGCCGCATGCATGTTAGAATGTCCAACACTGAGGACTTGGACAGCACAAAGGGCTGGTGAGGGTGTGGATGTAGAACTCTGACGCACTGCTGATGGAAACAAAATGGTTATGATCGTCTTAGAAGAAAGTTTGGACCCAAATTAAACACATGCCTACTGAATGGTCTATAGTCACATTTCTTGTTAGCCCAAATGATTTGAAAACATGTCTACATGTTTGCAGTTTTATTTATAATTATCCAAACTTGGAAGCACCCAAGATGTCCTTTGATAAACAAACTAGTATGAGGAGATTTCAAAATATCCATGGAAATGTAAAATAGGTTTATTTTAGTGCAAATTTTTTTTTTGAAATCCATGCACATTTTCATAATATACAAATTCTCATAAACTTCTGGGAAGCTCTCCTACATCCAGGCAATGGAACATTATTCTGTGCTTCAAAAGAAATGAACCATCAAAAGCAGATAAATATGAGGAGAGCAGAGTTGGTATACTATGAGGTCAGTTTTGGAAATAAAAATGTTTAGGCGTGTTCATTTATCTCTCCTAAATGAATAAGATAATTTATTTTTACTTAAGTGTGATTAAGTCTTATGGGATATTATTTTAAGAAAAAAGATAGAGACAGATTAACACCCAAAAGAAAAAAAATGCACACAGCAAAATAATGGATTGACACTTCAAAATAGTAAATATAGCACATATCAGAATTCTTTAAAATTCTATAGGAAGTTAAATAGAACAAAGAAATGTTTGAAAAAAGAGATGGTAGAACTGAGGACGTGAATGTGTTGATATATGCTTTGAAAATGTTAAGATTGCATAACATAAAAGGTAAATTTTATTTTGTGTAAATTATACCTCACTATCCTGACTTTGAAAAACCCAATGAAAGTTCAATCATGATTCCAGGTCTAAATACAGATTTGCAAAATACAGGGAACTCATATGTACTTGGGGTTGCAATCGGAACAACTCACACTGAGAAACTCTAGCGCAAAGGATCAGATGATGCAACAAACATTGGTAGACAGGAACATAGCAGGGCAACTTGGAGGTTAATGATGGCTTTAAAGAAGCATCGGTTAGCTTCAATTCAAACAGACTAAGACAAAGCTAATTAAGAAGCTATAAACCCTGATTACAGATATCCGAAAGTAACCACTACTACGAAAATTACAAATGATTTTAAAGGACTTCAGATTGTGTGCTCATCAGACAGAGAGTTTTCAGTAGGAAGAGATTTTGGAATAATTGGATAAGCTGGACTTTCACTAAATAAAAATCATACCTAACTGGTTTCACATTATTTTATGTATTTTCTTAATTATATCAGCTCCTAACAAGTTTTTTTATTCAGTGTAAGGTGTTATAGCACTGATTTAATGCACCTTTAAAAATGGAGCAAAATCAACTGCAAGAATAATCACATTCTTTATTCTTATTTAGGTTTATGGAGGATTTAAAAGATATGCTGGGTTTCGCTCCAAGCAGATACTACTACTATATGTGGAAATATATCTCTCCTCTAGTGCTGTTGTCATTGCTAATAGCCAGCATTGTGAATATGGGCTTAAGTCCTCCTGGATATAATGCATGGATTGAAGATAAGGTAAAGTATAATGTTAGATTTTAAAAGATGTATGAAAATGCTAGCTTAAGGTGTTTTGCCTTTTGTTTTCTACATAGCATTTTTACTGTGCATTCTGTGTATTAACAGATGTTGCTTTTCTGCAGCAATCTTGATATTTAGATTTTGTGCTCTAAAATCTGTGTTTTTAATACAGTATTCATTCATCACATGATTAAGATTGATTCTATCCTACTTAAAACAGTTTCATTCATGTTAACATTACAAACCAGCATCTATTGGGTTTTTGGAGAACATGTTAATCAAATCCACCTCCATAAATATTTTTTGTTAAATGTTATTAGCATAAATATATGCATGAACATGTAAACATAATTTAAAATATGTAATAATTGAAAATATTGAAGTGGATTTCTGCTCTATGCAAAAAGTGTTAGTAATAATTATTTTTTGGCTCTTGCAGGCATCTGAGGAGTTCGTGAGCTACCCAATGTGGGGAATGGCTGTCTGTATCTCTCTGATAATCCTTGCAGTACTCCCTGTTCCCGTGGTCTTCATTGTCGGTCACTCCAACCTCATAGACGATAGTTCTGGTAACTTAGCAGCTGTGACCTATAAGCGAGGAAGGGTCCTAAAGGAGCCCGTAAACTTAGAGGGAGATGACACAAGCCTCATTCATGGCAAGATACCAAGTGAGATGTCATCCCCAAATTTTGGTAAAAATATTTATAGAAAGCAGAGTGGATCACCAACTCTGGATACTGCTCCCAATGGACGGTACGGAATAGGGTACTTGATGGCAGATATGCCAGATATGCCAGAATCCGATCTGTAGCTGGGGAGAAGAATCAGCAGGTCCTATCTGGTTCATTTACAACAATGACCACTGGCTCAACTAGGGGAAGCATCGGGCTCCTCTCATCAGAGGACGATCTCAGGTGTTCCATGGCTGTGATCTCTACTCCTAACACTGTATGTCAGTTCAGCTAGAGCATTCCTTTGGATTCTTTGGTTTACATGTGTGCCGACAGGATTACCAACAAAGCTCACAATGACTGAGGTCCACATTTGGCTGGATTTTTTAAAAGGTACTTTTGCGGTTTTTTCAAGTATTTCTATCTTTCAACAAAATAGGTGTTACCTCAGTTTCTAATTGTTTCTGGACTTAGTAATATTGGCGATTCAAAAACGGCATACCTTCAAATCTCTAAGTTTACCTTCAGGATAACTCCCAGTATTACAATGAGCAATTCTGTCAGTTGGTGCCTCTCAGCACATTTCCATGAATATATCGTGTAGATAGGCCGTACTTATTTTGGTAGCAATGACACCTTCCTAGGTAATTAGTTGAAGAAAGCTGCAAAATATTTTCTTATGTAATAGCTGCACAGAGCAATCAATAGTAGCAAAGAATAAGACGGCGTTCATGCTGGGATGGACAGTCAGAGGTGTCTGAGGATCCCGTGAGTGAGGAGTGTACATTTTGTGTAAAATATATGTATGAAAGTGACCCAGGAGTGAATGACCTTAAGAGCACTCTCAAGAATTATGCAGACTGCATTTTTCTTATGCCGTGTGCCTAAAAACTTACTTGATATTTATTGTGGTCTCAAGATTACTCAGAGTATATTTATACAATATACTTGCAATGTACATAGATGTATATTAGTACTCTAAGTACTGATTTGAAAACTTGAAGCAAGATGGCATTTTACTTCATATGCTTCTGTTTTGCTTCTGTTTTATGCAAATATAAATCCTTTTTTAAGTGATTGTTAAAAATTGTATGGCATTACATTTTAATCAACAAATAAACAAAGTTTAAAAAATTATGTTTGATTTCCTGTTTATCCCATGAACTGGACAGTCTTTCCTTTCAGTGGGCATGTATGAGTTTTATAATAGCCATCACATTCCATATAGGATTAATATATGATTGATAGAACTATCACCAGTTTAGAGACAAAGGAAAGGCAGTGTTAACTTGTATTCACTATGGTTTCAGAATGCTGGAATAAACATCTTGAAGTCCCCAAAGGAACTGTGTGTGCAGTTGACTGATGGGTCTCTAATTATCTCTGATGCATAAGGAATTATAGTTTTATGAAATTATTGCATAGATGACATTACGAAAAGCAGAGGAGTCTCAGCAAATGCCATTTGGTTAAAATGTTTCTATTCATAACTGTTTATAAAAGGTAGCTACTTAATACTGTTCTACCATCATTAGCATCTGCATTTATCAAAAATGATTAAATCAACACAAGGCAAGGTGGCACATGCACAATACCCATGGCTAATCTGACCAGACAGTCCTGAGGTGCGCACATACGATAGAATAAATTACAGCACTTAATACATTCATTCAGTAGATGATGATGTTTTAGGTTTTAAATATACATGTAAGTATTAGATTTTATATGTTTTAAACATTTTACATATTCCATAAATGGTATCATCCCATGATTAGATCAGAACTAAAAAATTATAACACTTCATGCAAAGACAATTGCTCACCCAACATTTCTCAAAGTGTCCATCTTGGTTTGAAGGTAACTACATTTACCACTTTCTATTGTGTCCTTACAGAGATGCTCTGTGTGTGTTTATTGCAAACATAATTAATATCCTTCTGTATTCTCCCTAATGCTTCCTATTTATTATATGGATAATTAATTGTGGAGAGGTTTCTTTTTTAAATGAAGACCATAGATGTGTCTTATTATTACAGAAGTTGAAGGAATATAAATTTTGTCTATTTTTGTGATAAATTCTTCTATAAGCTACCCCAGAAGTAAGCATATATATATATGTGTGTGTATACATGTGTGTGTGCATGTATGTGTGTAGCAAATACAGACACACCTCTACTTGCTGTAGTATTACACCAGCTAAATTCATGCTAAGTTAAAAACAGTGTAAGATGAGAATGCAGTGGGCCTCCCTAATCTACTAGACACTGTAACTTGGCAACACATAACATTATAGAGTACAGGTTGCTGCTCCTCGTGGTTATGAGGCTGACTGGGAACCACTCAGCCTCACCAGAGGATAAGATTTTATATTAGTAGCTTTAGGAAAGATCCAAATTAAAAAAATAGATGAATGGTTTCTAATAAATGTGTATCATTTTCACACTATCATAAAATTGGGAACCATGTACATCCTTGCCAGCATTTGAATAATGTCCTCTTTTGCCATCATGGCTGATTAAAATACATATACACACAATCACATTTGCAGTATATGCCATGTTTTGATCTACTGACTGTATTTAGATATTGATAACATGGTTCAGCAAACTGAACTATTCACCTTCCATAGTTATTGGTAACTAGATATAAAAATGTACTCTTTGGGGACCAGTGGCCACACAGCAGGCTGATCATAGGCTCTGTGGCATTGACATCCTATATGGGTGCTGCTTCATGCTCTGGCTATTCCACTTCTGATCCAACTCTGTTCTTATGGCCTGGGAGGAGCAGAGGATGGTTCATGTTCTTAAATTTCTGCACCCCTGTGGGAGATCTGGAGGAAGCTCCTGGTTCCTGGTTTCACATCAGCTCAGTTCTGGCAGTTGCATCCATTTGGGGAGTGAACCAGTGGATGAAAAAATTTCTCTCCTTTTCTCTATGAAATGTGCCTTTCTAAATAAACAAATATTTTAAGAACTATCCCTTTATCAAAATTACAGTGTAAGATAGTATTTAATAAACCTAAGGTAATATTATAGAGTAGTTTGAAGTCTACCTCTGCATTCTAGAACTTCAGGAGTTGATGTTGTGACATGGTGGTTAAAATGCTTTGTCTCATATGGCGGTGCCTGATTTGGATCTCCGTTCTCCAGTCAAGCTACCTGATAATGCTTACACTGAGACAGCAGGTGGTGGCTCAAATACTTGACTTTGTGTCAGCCAGATGGGAGACCTGGGTTGAGTTCCTGCCTAGCCTTGGCTGTTGTGGGCATTTGGGGTCTCAATCAGCGGATACGAGGTCTCTGTCTCTCTCTCTCTCTAATTGCTTTTCAAATAAATTGAAAATTTTAAAACATACTGAGTTCCTCATCTTTGCATCATTTTCTTCATTTTTTAAAAACTAGCCTAAACTTGCACCAGAATGGACATAATTAGGAATTACCTGTTTTTACAGTGTGACACGGAGGATTTACACAGTGTTTGGGTTTGAGTAAAAAGATGAAGAAGAATTTGTGCTCACTATTAGAGTCTAATACTATTAGTGTTAAATAATGTAGAAGTCTAATAAATAGATTCAATGGAATCTTAAGATGCAATTTCATGAAAGTATGCATTTGTCTTCCTATGTGTTTGTGTACATATGCACTTTTAATACAGAAGTTATTTTTAGCAGAAAAACCTCAAATCAATGAGTGGTCCTAAATGTTCAAGATCAAGATACACTGCTTCTAGGGGGGCACTCCAGAGAGGAGTATGGTAAGGAGGAAGCTTGGATCCCAACCATGAAGACTCCCAGACCTTCACCACAAACTATTAATACGAGCAACAAGGACTATATCCCAACTGCCAAGGAGGCCACAGAAAATTGGATGCCCTCGGAGGCCGAGTACTCTGAGGTCACCCACCCCCAACCGGAGCTTCCGCAGGGGATGGAAGAAGTCCAAACACTACCGTGCAGAAACCAACGTCATCAGAAAGACAACCAGAAGCCCTGAGCGGTCCACAGAAACAGAAGAACAATAAACATCCTTCGGGACCAGGGAGGAGAGCTTTCTCTGGTCCGAGCCTGGCTCCACCTCTGGACCCCCACCCTCCCTCGCAGTGACCATCAGGATCGCTCTGAAAACCCCTCATAGCAAACAATCATACAAACTAAAAAAACCTAAAATAAATAGACAAACAACAAAAAGAGCTTGAAATCTGACAGGAAAGAGCTGGTGTGGATTGGCTCATGCCTCGCTGGGTGGGACACAAAGATTAGTCACTCCTCACCATGGTGTTGAGGATTTTCCTGCACACCACTCCCCCACCCCCCAAAAAAATGTTCTGCACCTTAACTGCTGACAAATGTCTTGTTAGAGTTACAAGCCAGTCTAGATTATCCTAAAATCTGCCAAGATCAGCAAAATTATACTTCAACACAACAAATGGCTAAATACGAAAATGAAATAGACACAAGACAGCTGAATGGTACCTTAGAGCCATTTTAAGGTATATAGCAGCCGGTCCTGTATATAAACTAAAATTGAAATGTCAATGAGCTAATCAGAGGTTGTGGTTAAGAACTTGTTTTTTTTTTTTTTTTTAACATACTGGTTACTCAAAACCATGTCAATTCCATAATGTTGCAAATTGCTGTTGATGTTATATTGGGACTCTTAATTGACTGGGATGATATTCTACCAGCTCTAACTTCGGACCAGAAATGGTCTCCCCAAGAAACTGTTCAACCCATCTGGACAATAAGTAGCTGGACTCTATGCTTGGTATACGTTTGCAAGGAAAGAATCTTGATTGAATTTGAACTGTAATACTGCATCAAGGTGGAGGAATCCACCAGGGAGGAGGGGCGTGGGGAGGGGTGGGGGGATTCCCAGAGCCTATGAAACTGTCACATAATGCAAAATAATTAATAAAACAAGATACACTGCTTCTGAGCCACAATTATGCTTTCGAGTCACTGATATTATTTTTAAAGCCATATAAAGGGTCTACAGAAGTGTTCATGGACAATGCTTATTATTTAAAAGCCATGTAGTAACTTTAAAAATAAATATCTTTGAATTCAATTTTCCCCAAACTTTGTACTTCTAACCTAGAGAACTAAAAATCCCTTTTTTCTTTTCAAATTTTCACTTTTCATGATATAGTTTCATAGGCCCAGGGATGTTCTCTGTCACTGTCCCCATTCCCTCTGCCCCAATGTTTCCCCCTATTATTACAACAGTATAGTCCTTCAACAGTCTCAAGTCCATCATTCCGCTATTTAAATGTATCATGGCATTGTAGGTTCAGGTAATCCATTTGAGAATATGTTTCTAATGTTCAGTCTTGGTTAGGAATTTGAATATGGTGAAAATGAAGAGTATTGAGTAAAATACTGATCCTTATTGATTTCTCTTCAAACTAATGAAAATGAAGAATGGAGGTGCTACAATAAGGATAATTGAATGAGAAATTATTTTGGTGGATACATGCTAGAATTATTAATGAAAACCATTTGAAAACTATTTGAAAAACAGTTTACCCCTTTGAACTTATTTTGTGGTCACAGGTTTTTTTTTTTTTCTTTAACACAATATCTATGTTGAGTGACTGATTAAAATCAACATCAACAGGGCCCGGCGCCGTGGCCTAGCGGCTAAAGTCCTCGCCTTGAAAGCCCCGGGATCCCATATGGGCGCCGGTTCTAATCCCGGCAGCTCCACTTCCCATCCAGCTCCCTGCTTGTGGCCTGGGAAAGCAGTCGAGGACGGCCCAATGCATTGGGACACTGCACCCGCGTAGGAGACCCGGAAGAGGTTCCTGGTCCCAGCATCGGATTGGCGCGTACCGGCCCGTTGCGGCTCACTTGGGGAGTGAAACATCGGATGGAAGATCTTCCACTCTGTCTCTCCTCCTCTCTGTATATCCGGCTTTCCAATAAAAAAAAAAAATCTTTAAAAAAGATTATCAACAATGAAAATAACATGGAGATTTCCCTAAATTTATTTGAAATCTTTTGACCATGAAGCTATAGAAAATGACAAAGATATTAAAATGACACTTTCCATTTCCTAAAGTGTGCTGTTATTTTTGTCCAAAGTTGACTGATCTTCAATTATTATACATCCAGTTTTAACTAAATACTGTGTGAGAGTACCTGTTATGTAGAGAGCAAAATAAAAACGGGACTTGTACATTATCTTCCCCTGAGTTCTATGTCCTTTGGATTCCAATATTGCTTTAATCACAAACATTCCTAGCACCACCCTCAAAACACAGACACCACCATTAGCACCACCACCACCATTAGCACTTGTCATAAAAGCAAAAAAAAAAAAATCACCTGATTGATTTGATCAGCAAGCAACTTTTACATGGGATCTATGCAACAAGGTGGAATATTCCACATTGGGGGAGGTCGGGGGGAGGGGTGGGGTGATTCCCAGTTCCAACGAAACTGTATCACATAATACAATGGAATCAATGAATAAAAAAAAGAAAATTAATAGAGAAAAAAATAAAATGTGAAAGCCCAGTGTTATCTAACCTTTGTAATAGCAGTAGCAGTAGCAGTATTCATCTGATCTGCTCATTGCTAACATTTACCCACATCATTAATCAGGTCAACAGAATCCATAGATATAGTTCATATGCCCCATACTCATAGACCACAATCCCTTGGTAAAAATGTGTCTTTTTC
The DNA here is from genome assembly GCF_030435755.1 of Ochotona princeps. Lineage (NCBI taxonomy): Eukaryota > Metazoa > Chordata > Mammalia > Lagomorpha > Ochotonidae > Ochotona > Ochotona princeps. The sequence continues at coordinate 36,699,463 of NC_080846.1, read as the reverse complement.
CCTTCCTCCTTCATAAAGTTTTGTTTTAAATTGAGTAAATAATAAAAAGATCAGGGTGAAACAATTTGAAGTCAGTCAAACGAATATGGGATAACAATGTGACAACAGCCTTTCTGAGTCACGTGAGACCCAAATGGCCTGAAGTCTGTTTTAAAAATCATATAGAACTTTAATAATTGCCTGGATATTTTCTCACTTCATTTTTAGATAGTCACTTTAATTCAATCTTTTTAGTAACATTCTCAACAAATTTAATAGTAAGAATTTTTTTTTTTTAGTTTCTGTGTGAATTAATACATTATCAATATAGATAACCTATCAACAAACCAACCAATTGGCCAGGAACCAGGAGCTTCTTGCGGGTCCCCCACATGGGTGCAGGGTCCCAAGGATTTGAGTCATCCCTCACTGCTTTCCCAGGCTACAGGCAGAGAGCTGGATGGGAAGACCAACACCTGGGACATAAAGCAGTGTCCATACAGGATCCTGGTACTTGGAGATAGTTGATTTAGCCACTTAGCCATTGCACTGTCCCCCCGATTCGTGATATATGTTGAAGCCTGCCTTCCATTTCTTTTGCTAAATAGGCCACTAGTAAACTAAAACTGACTTAATTTCAGGAGACTAAATAATAAATAAATGTTCAAAAGAAATTATTTGAAAGGCAGAGTGACACCAAAGAGACAGATATCATCCATTTCCTGATTAACTCCCTGAGGGGCTATAAACAGGGCTGGGAGGCTGGACTCAAGAATCAGAAACTCCATCCTTGTCTCTCACTTGGATGGCAAGGGCCTAAGCACAAGGTCATTTTCTGCCACCTTGCCAAATTCTGTTGCCAGAAAGCTGATCAGAAGTCAGGTAGCCAGCAAGTACTCCAAAATGAGAGAGGAGTCTCAGAGAGTGGCTTGACATGCTGTGCTACAATGCCAGCTCATGACTTTAGAATCTAATACCCAGACATCCATAAAGCATTAAAACCAAGTTTCTCATTTGCTATTGTTTTACTTTTTCCTACCTCTTAACAAAATATTAAAAACTTGCAAACCAAAAGGGATAAATATATCTTGTTTTAAATTTTTTTTATTTCTTAATTCTTTACTTTTATTCTTAAAGGAACTTATTACTATATTAAACTCTTAGGGTTACAGCTAACAAATGATACTATTGCAACACAATTCTCCTGTTACTATGATACTAAATACTAAGAGAACAGACTCCTTGATGTGCACAGATACAGTCTTAAGACTGAAATGTGCAGATTAATTCCAATAGCAAAACTGCACACTCATTTTGTCATCACGTAGTTGTTTTTGGTATTCTTACTTTAAAAGTGCATTTTATAATGCATCCAGTAATAAAATGTAGTAAATTTAAGATCCTGCTTTGTGTGTGATTACCTACATTTTTAGTACTTTCTCTCATCCAAATATAATACCTATGTTCACTCAAGGCATACAGACTTCTTTATTCTGCTCACATAATCCTAGCTAATGTCAAAACTACAAAAGATATTTTTAGTAAACTATGTCTTTTTTGAATGGACAGCATGCTAAGGATTATCATCCAACAATACAGTGAACAACCATGAATGAATTTTTGTCATTTAATAGAAAATAATGATACTGTGCACCCTAAAACAAAGAGAAGTTCTAGCTAGACGCATGACCTGTGAGCTCCTGCAGTGAAGTCCCACTGAGCAGCCAGGCACAGCAACTAGACTGACATGGATTTTTAAAGGAGTGAGCAGAACAAAATTGCACTTTTCAATATGCCAATTTCCCTTAGGAATATGAAGGAATTCCACAAAACCTGTATTATCATTCTCAGTAGTGTTTGTGTACTGCATAATTTTGGACACAGTCAAAATAGTACAGTGACAGTTATTTTGTCAGTCTAATGCAAGAAGATTTTATTTTCATTATACACACACTAGCGCATACACAGTGAACGACGGAAAATTAATTCATTTTTTCCTACTCACAACTTTTGTATTATTCTACTAATGCCTAGAATTGCTACCTGCATTTCAAACATTATGTAAGTTTTATACATTTGTGAGAACAACTTTTAATAATACATATTAATTTTAATTTTTTAAGAAGACTCAATTCTCAGGGTTTAAACCTAGCAAGCCCTAAGGGCACCAAGGGTGAGGTGATGGTGTTTTTTGGCCAAAGAACCATGGGAGGCAAGCTGGTTAAGAATGCCCATTTATTCTGCACAAATGCCAAGGTTTTAAAGGTTAGGGAATGGGTGGGCAGGAGGGCGTCTTCCAGCAGTTCCCCCACCCACCAATGACACTGTATTTGGCTACAGACATGTCTATTTCCCTTGATCTTGTGGTCATGTTGGAGGTCACATTCCACATGCTGGCCTGGAAGCTGTGCCTCAGGTAGTAGGCAGGTAAATTCTAAGCCATGCCCACCAGGTAGCAGGCAGGGGCCCGAGGATGATTGTTCACACTCAAAATAGTAATATGTGCCTTTTGGACACAAGATTATACATAAGCATACCAACATCCTTCTAGGGTTCTACATTCCCATCAGTTTAAAACACTTTGAATGGGAAACCTGATTCCTGATGCTAAGATCCTGCCTTGCATATTTGATGCTTTGGTGTGTTTCCAATTCTTGGGATATTTTCAATTGTTCTATTATTTTTGCATATTGTTTCCCATAAGTTTATATTTGTCTCCATTCTCCCTTTCAAGTTTCACTAAGATGACTCCATCTTTCACTTCTGAATTTAGGTAGTGTTTGCCTCTGTGAGCCCATCTGTCCTGTTTAGGACCAGTACTCATCGCACTGGGTTCTCTCTTCATGCGTTCACCTGAGTGTCCCCACGTGGGAACCTGTTACTGTGAATGGAGGCTTAACTCACTGTGCCACACCAGATGCCCAGGAAGATTTCAGAGGCTTTTAAGTTAACATATTAATTGTACACATGTACAGTATCTAGTGTGACATGTCAAAGCATCTGCTCAGGAGGGAAGCCTGGTTTCAACTCCACCTCCCAGCCTTGTCCACTGGCCAGGTGGGCCCTGCCCCAACTTCTTTACTGCTCCCCTCGCCCCACAAAACCCCAATCCTCCAATGCTACCCTTCTAAAAATAAAGTCTTCTCCATGTTATTTAGTCACTTCCTCTCCTTTGAATCCTAAAACCCCAAAACCTAAGTTAAAAACTTAATATCATGATGGCAAAACCAGGGATGAAGGAAGACCCAAGGCAACAGTCCAAGATAACTTTCCTCCTACCGTCATTTCTAAGCACCTCTCCCCTGGCGCACCCTCCTTGGAGTGGCTTACATGGACTTGCAAGACATCCTTATAGAAGCCGCTGGCTCCTTATTTCCACTTTCTCATCTCTCTGCAGGCTCACACCAGAAACCCTCTGTAGAGTTGCCCCTCTACATGAGACACAGGACTGGATTCTCAGCTGATAGGATTGGTTCGAGCGGTCTTTGTCACTCCAAGCCTGAGACGCAAATGCTTGCAGCAGGTTCACCTCCCCCCATATGGCACAGGGAATCTGATTGGTTGCCCCTCCTTCATCACCAAAAGAGGGGGGAACTGCTCATCTGCCACCACTTAGAGCAGGGACTCCAGACTAAATACGTGGGTTCTCACTCTCTTTACCACGAGGACTCAGAATTTAGATTCTTGGTTGAGGGGACTCCTGCTCTAGGGTTGCCTGGTGAGGCGAGTCCCCTTCTCTCAGGACATATTTTTGCATGAGTTCTGACACTTCACATTTCACCAGAAATACGTTTGATCTGTCTCTCAAAAAAACCAGTGCAGCTTGGGACTAAGAGGGCCTATCTTACTCCATAATTGCCCTTTGATCTGTCACCTCTCAAATTCTCCTTAGGAACTTCTCTCTCCACCCACAGGGGTGCCCATCTGCTCAGATGGATACTCCGCTCCATGAGAACTTGCTATCTTGCACTGTAACTGTCTCACACCTAAATTCTCTGTTGCGGGGAGGCACAAACCTCTGTTGCAGCCATTTCCGGTAACATACATGGAAGAGCTAGTCAAGGAAAAAACACAGGAACCAAGGCAAGTCTTGAACACTTTTCTCTGAAGAATGCTCCATGCCTAGTCTTCTATGTTTTCTCTGGCCTTGTCTCATGGCAGCCAAAATCTCTTTGCTGGTATTTCATGAAGGCAGAGGTTTGTCTACTCTTTAACACAGACCCCTCGGCACCTCCCTGTCCTGCGTTTGCTTTCAGCCTAAGTGTGTTTGCCACACTCACATCAGACCTTGGCCAACTGACTTTCTCAAGCTCTCTACCTGGGCATTGCAGACCCAGGTATTCAAATGTTGGGGAGTCAGTGGAGACTGTGGGAGAACATTGTGCCTGTTCAGCGGCCATGACCCAAGACCTGGTCTATTAGCCCTCCCTAACAAAGGATGCCAAGGTCACGTTTGCCTACCTCTTTAGTCAACGTTTTAAAAACACAGACAAGAACTGATTACAACAAGGTGCATTTCAAACTTGTTTTTACTAACTGACCAGACTCCCCGCGGAGTCTCTGTCAAATTTTCCCCACCACCGCTGCCTCCACTGAATGGCTGCTCTGACCTAGGGAGTCCCCATTTTCTTACTTGCTAAGTTGTGGAAGTTTCTCTGTGTGTTAATTTTTTTTTAAGGTTTATATGGTTGCTGTTGGAAAGGCAGATATATAGAGAGAAGGTGATATAGAGAGAAAGATCTTCCATCCACTGCTTTACTCCTCAAATGGCCATGGCAACTGGAGCCGTGCCAATCCAAAGCCAGGGACCAGGAGCTTCTTCCAGGTCTCCCACACGGCTGCCGTGTCTCAAAGTCATGGGCCATCCTCGATTGCTTTCCCAGGCCACAAGCAGCGAGATAGAAAGGGAAGTGGAGTAGCCAGGACAAGAACTGGTACCCATATGGAATCCAAGCAAACACAGAGCGAGGATTTAGCTGAAAGGCTATCGCACTGGGCCCCTCTGTGCATCAAGTTAAGATTTCTCTGTTCTCTGTTCATGAACGTATGTCTATAAAGTGTAAAGATCTGTGAAACACTGCTATACTTCCAAAAATGCTATAATCTGTTGTATCATAATCATGATTAATATAAAATTTGTCATCCACATTGTGATCCTTAAAATATCTGTTATTTTGCCATTAAAGCATAGTGCCACTAACAAAGCATCATTGGCACTACGTTCTCAGTGCCTTGTTTTCTATTTTCCTTAGAATCCTAGGGTCCGTAACATCTCAGTAAAGTAACTCAATTGCAAGAAACTGCTTCAACATTTTCAAAATTCCAAACTACTTTAAAGTAACTGTAACTTCAATTCTGTACCTTTTTAAAAAAAAGATTTATTTATTTTTTATTGGAAAGTCAAATATACAGAGAAGAGGAGAGGCAGGGAAGAAAGATCCTCCATCTGCTGATTCACTCCCCAAGTGGCCGCAACGACCCCAGCTAAGCTGATCTAAAGTCAGGAGCCAGGAGCCTCTTTTGGTTCTCCCATGTGAGTGCAGGATCCCAAGGCTTTGGGCCGTCCTCAACTGCTTTTCCAGGCCACCAGCAGGGAGCTGGATGGGAAGTGGGGCTGCTAGGACATGAACCAGTGCCCATATGGGATCCTGGCACATGCAAGGTGAGGACATTAGCTACTAGGCTATCTTAAATGACAGACAACATGATTACCAAAAGTTGTCTTACATGTTATATTGGCTGTGTGATAATCACTTTGTTGTGGGGGAATTTCACACAAGAGGATGAAATCAACCTTCATCCTTTTCTTATATGGAAGAAGGACTTTCATGAGGATAATTCCAGTGGGCAAAGTGAGATTTATTACATATATTTACTGTTTAATGACTTTTGCTATTTAGTTGAGCTTTCACATGTGACAGGGGAAAAACAATGTTTGTCTTTCTAATCCTGTCCTAGCTCACATAATGTAAGGTCCTCTGGTTTCTGTTCATTTACTGCAAATGACAGGATTTTACAGTTCCTTATGGATGATCATGCTGTGTGATGTATAGCTTATTTTTTAATCTATTCATCTTCTAATGGTAAATTAGGTCAATTCCATACCTCAGCTACCAGAAATGGCACAATGAGGGCGTGAAATTAACTCCCCTCATACGCAGACCTGATTTTCTTTGGGTTAATTTGTGGAATAGGTATACCTGGGTCTTTGATCATTCTGCTCCTGGCTTTCCCAGGACATCCGTACTGTGCTGCATAATGGCAACATTCCCTTCCTGCCAACAGTATTTAAGAGAATCTCTACAATTTCACTAGCACTTGTTTTATTTGGTCGTTGCAGTAATAGACATTCTGACATCTGACCTTGGCTGCAATTTGTATTAAACTGAATCAGTTTGTCCATCTTGTGTGTTAGAATACTTTGACATAAAAAGACCGAGGATAAGCTGGCAATTCCTAATTTCTCTTCCGAGATCGTAAATAAATATGTAAAACTTTCTGTAACTATCCTGACCTTGGAGAAGCAATAGAATTTTGAAGCCATGTATCCTGGGTTCAAATACAAGTCCGCCACTTAATATCCGGCTGACTGAGCACTTACCATGACTTTCCCATGCTTTTATTTTGTCAGCTGAAATCTGTGATACAGTACATAATCCATAAGGCTGATAGAAGAATACAGCGGGTGAATATTGTAAAGTGTTTGACATGGAACAAAGCATGTCAAAACTTGTTATAAAGTGCAAACTACTATTATTATCAATATTTTCTTATTTATCTAATTTTTACTGGTATCAAAAGCTATAATTTTAAAATGATTAATAGTTTATGAATGATCAAATTTAAATTCTATCTCCATACTGTATTTCAATTTTCTATTGTAAGTATGACAGTAATTCTGATATAGTTTGAAAGGGCCTAATACAAGAAAGAAATTGGTGGAAATTCTATATTGATTTTTTTGCAAGGGAAAAGAGTTACACGGATACCAAATCGTGGTTGAGAAATTGCCTGGTAGAATAAATAGAACAACACGCAAACCAAATAAAGAAATGTGAACTGAATTAGGCTATTAAAATCTTTTTGATCTTTTTTCACCTTAAATGACTACTGTGTGTTATTCCAATAGTGTCCACAGGAGGGCAGTGTAACATTTCTAAATCAAAAGGAGGTTTTACGTCTACTTTTTACTTTATAGCCAAGTAAACTTACAGTAATAATTCCTGTTTTGGAAGGCATACATTTTTGTAAAATTTGGGGTTTTGCTGTGGCTTAAAACTTTATTTTATATGCTTCTACCATGACATAGTTTTCAAAAATATTTTACGTCCATGTAAGTGAAACTTGAAAAGTATTAAAAGATAAACATTACACATTATTTTAAAGAAAAATTTATTTTTATTGGAAAAGCAGATTTATAGACAAAAAAAGAGACAGAATCATCTTCCATCTGTTAGTACACTGCTCAAATGGCCTCAAATGTGGGAGCTGAGCAGATCTGAGGCCAGGAGCCAGTAGTTTCTTTCTGGTCTCCCATTTGAGTGCAAGGTCCCAAGGCTTTGGGCCCTCCTCAGCTGCTTTCCCAGGCTATAGGAAAGGAGATAGATGTGACATGGAGCAGATGAGACACAAAGCAGTGTCCCTGTGGAATCCCAGAGCCTTAAGGGTTTGTCAATCGAGCCACTGCGCTGGACTCAACATTATACATTCTAAAAAAAAAAGAAAAAATAGGTACAATATACCTCTCAACTTCTAAATCAAAGATGGACTCCCAATGAAGCTGTTGGATATGTCTTGACAATAGGATGCTGGATTCTGTTCCATTGCCCATAGCAACTTTGTCAGGATACACTTAAATAGCAGAATAATGAACTTATGACTGTTTATGAAGGACTAAACAATTGTAATAATATAGAGAAATCCGTTGGGAGCAGGGCTTAAGGGATGGGGAGGGGAATCTCAGAGCCTATGGAAAGGTGTCATAAAATATTAAAATAATTAAAAAATAGATACTAAGATTTTATTTTCTAACATGAGGTAAACATCAAGAAAATTGACTTAGCATGTTGATATCCCAATAGCACCTCTAATCATTACTAAAATATTTTGAAAATAACTTCATTAAGACATATAAATAAATAGCTAAAATGTGAATTGATGACTTTCTTCAACACTGCTTGGGCATTTGTTGAATGAAGGGTATGTGTTAGTGTGTGAAGTGCCATACATCGTCTTAGAAAAAAGGTAAAACCTCATTGTATTAGGTAGGCTAGCAAAGTAAATACATTCACATTATTTCGAATTACATGATTATAGAACCAAATAATTTTTATTGTTGTAAATTTATCATGTGTCTATTCAAACAAATGAATATGATACAATATATGGTTATGGTTTGGGGATATCGAATCACTGCAGAAAATGAGTGTGTAGAGGGCTAAGATGTGCTTTAAAAAGGTTGGCTACGAGTGAGCTAAGAACTTAGGAAAGTGAGCTAGTTGGAGGTTCTCTTCTCTCCTTCACTCTCTTCCCCACTCATTTCTGTTTTCTTCTCTTTCTCATCCATAAGTTTGAAGCCCCCCTTTTTTTTGGCCAATACTGCTGACAGAATGATACATATAATGTAGGAGACAGATAAAATAAGCAAGTACACAGAGAATAAGGGATTCTAGTTTCTGTAGGCATTGAGGCATAAAGTGGGCCAGGGACACTTTGTATCTAAGCATCAGTTCTAGTTTTGGTTATTGTGCTTTTGACCCAGCTTCTTCCAGAGGCAGCAGGAAGTGTCCCAAGGCTCTTTCATCTAATATGGGAGCCCTGAATTGAGTTACAGGCTCCTAGCTTTTGCCTTGTCCAGCACTGGCTGTTGAGGGCAGCTGGGCTTCTCTCTCCCACTCTCTCCTCTGCTCTCCTTTCAAGCAGGTGAATAGAAACACATATGTGGGAGGTCCGCCTGGCCCTCTGCCTACTTGGCCTACGTGGGAGTTCATAAGGACATAGCACAAGGAGAACCTCCTGACGATGGTCTTGGCACACCCAGACCTCAACCTGACCTGATCACTGGCCATACAGGTGAGAGCTGTGGGCTGCACCTCAGAGAACTGGATGAGCTGTGCTGGAACTTTCTTCATAAGCAACTCTGAGAAGTGTGTGGCCCCATGTTACCTGCCAGCCATACAAGGTATGCATGACCTGCAGCACGGTCGGAGTGTCTGTCCAGAGAGACAGAGCTGCCTTCTAGCCAATTACGGTGCCATTGTTGGGTGGGAGGATTGTCGTCCCCTTTCTTAGTCTGTATAAGCTTGTGCTTGATTTGCATTAAACAGACATGCCCGACCAGACTGTCTCCAGTGGTTCTTGCTGAGAAACACTGTCGCCTCATCCCTTTGGGGTTAGAATCCCTAAGATATATACACTTTAAAAACTGGATACAGGAGTGGGCATGAAAGCTCTACATGTGATCACAAGGTATAGAACATGCAATTGGGCAAAATTCAGGAAGAGTCCAATGACTGTCAGAACTGTATTGCATCTTTGCTTGTCTACCCATAGCTGTGATAGTATGTTCCTGCTTTCTGCGCACCTCACAATCCAACTGAGATGGTTCCCATGTCTTGCTGGCTAGGGACTCTAGGAATTGCACGTGTTAGCTTTCATCGCACTAGCTGTGGAAGAGCTCTGAAGGGTGGAGAGGATGGTGAGAATCAGAAAACAGTGTGTGTCGGTGTGAATTTGTGCTATTCTTTCTCTGAGTTCAATATAGACACCAATGATTCGTTATTAGTTTCCACCTGTTATTAGTCATTATATAGAGTTCTCCAGAATTTCTTTCTCCAATGTAATTAAAATAGAAGCAATCTCTGATCAGAAAGAGCAATGTTCAGAAAATTCACCCCAGGCCAACAAAAATAATTTAATCACTTCGAGGGCTATTTCTTGACACACATTGTAAAAAACAATGGGAAATTTCAAACTCAAAGTCATTGATGTATTTGATAAAATTTAATTTGGTTGGCTAGTTAATCTTCCAGATAATTTTATTCAGGTCTCAAATATTCATTGAGTCCTAAATGTCCAAAAGTATTAGGTATGGGACATAAAAATTAGTAGTTAGTGATCCTTATCCATTCTGTGTTCCACGTACCATTTGCTTTCTGTTAGTATCTTGATTTTGCAGGTGGTGAACTCAGTCTCCACCTCTGGAAGCTTTGTTTTGAGAGTGGACTTGTTCCGTTTGCTATTTTGCATGCTTGTTCTTTTATTTGTGCTTTGCTTTATTTTCACTGACTATATGAACTACAATGTATGTAACAAAGAACTCCAATCTTTCCCCTCCTCCCAGCAAATTCCATGGATTTCAGTTTTTCTTGTCGCATTATGTATCAGCAACTGTGGTGGATCCTCAGTAATTATGATTTATCCCCACCACACCAATCAATGTACCATTGTCTCTTTATTTAATGGTAATGAGGATGGTAAGCTGAACAGTTGAAAAATGAGTAGGTGCGGTTTCAGCTTCCAACACAATGAAAGTAATGACTGCTGGAGCCCTCTCCTGTGAATTCCCCAGATCCAATGGTGCACCAGATTCTCAGGTCTGTATTCAGTATCACCTCATCGGCGTGAAATCAATCATCGGGGGAATAGTTACAGCACTGAAACCAGCAAGTGTTGTGAATTGGGCCTGATATCACCATGGCTTGGTGACAGATCACAGCAACAAGTACTCCAACAGCTAAGCATATGTATTCCATTATGACATAATGTGTGCAAATACCAATTACTTTGTCTCACTCTTACCCCTACCATTAAATTTATGTTGTAATGGTAAAATTGTAATTTAGTTATCAGATAACAGAATGTTCAGGTGTGATGATGACTGAATCTGGGGAGTAATGAAAGTATCCAGAGATGAATTCTGCTGATGAGATTTTGTGTCTGCTTTTTTATTTTTTGAGGAGGTAGGTGAGAATATTTTCAAAAGTCTAAAAGAGAATGGAATATTGTTAGTTGAAAATGTAAAGTTGTTGTATGACTGTTACCAACATTTGGAGAAGTATGCTTACGGGCTGTAAGCAGAAGAGATTAATTATTCTGGTGATTTATTTATTATCTTTCCTCTCCAAAACCACACTTTCAATTTCTGCTCTGTGATATTGGTGTCATTCCTAATGGTGCAATCTCAACAACAGCTCCTAAGGCAGAATATTTACCCTAAGATCTAGATCCTAGTTACTGAGTACTTCCTGCTAAGGTGGAGAGGTTAGAACACATTGTTTATTTCCATCCGAGAAGTTTGACATTTAGCCTACCAGAGCTCTTCTTCCAAACATCTAAGCTCTAATATCCTCAATCATCCTTACGATCAGTGGCTGTTTCTTGCCTTTATTCTCCTTGTAATACCTTTGTGAAAATATGCTGCTTCTCCAATTACCTTTTTAATCTATTATTTATATTAAGCTGTTTAAAAAACTGGATTAGTTCACCTTTTCTGAACTACAACTTTTTAAGTATATACACCAGAAACTAAAGGAGATATTTTTATGATTTCTTCCCAGTCGTCTTTTCTAAACTGGATTACCACACACTTCACATTCATTGCTGAGCACGGAAAAGTTTTCCAACCACTGTCCTTCTCAGAATATTACAATGTTTTTAACAGAGATATTGAAGTACAAACGGCCAGACTTTACTGTGGGGTGGGGGGAGAAACCGAGAAAGACCTGGCTGAAGTAAGAGTTGAACTTATTTTCTGGGATAAAAATCAATGAACATTTTTATTATGTATTTATTTTATCTTACTTTTATGATACAGCTCCACAGGTTCAGGGATTTCCCTCTTCTCCTCCCTATTTTACTACAATACTATAGCCTTTCAGAAACAGTCATAAGATCATCAATCTGCTATATAAGTGTATCCTGACATTGTAGGTAGAGACAATAGTAAAATCCAATGCTGGACTTTATTATTGTCAAGATATAGTTAACAGTTTAGGATAAAAACACTCACTTATTTGAATAGTTATAAGGATTGAGCAATCTTATTAAATATATTACACATTTTTGTGGAATTAAAAAAAGATTTATTTATTTATTTATTCATTGGAAAGTCAGATTTACAGAGAGAAGTAGAGATAGAAAGATCTTCCATCTGCTGGTTTACTCCCCAAAAGGCTGAAACGGCTGCAGCGAAGCCAATGTGAAGTCAAGAGCCAGGAACCTCTTCCAGGTCTCCCATATGGGCGCAGGGTCCCAAGGTTTTGGGCTGTCCTCCACCGCTTTCCCAGGCCATAAGCAGGGAGCTAGAAGGGAAGTGGAGCAACTAGGTCATGAACCAGTGCCCTTATGGGATTCTGGGTGAATGTAAGGCGAGGACTTTAAGCCACTAGGCTACCATGTTAGATCCTTTGTGGAATATTTTAAAGCAGTTCGGAGATACCAGGTAATTTAAATTTGATTTTAAAAGAGATAAAACGTATTGGGGTAGGCATCTTGGGTCAACAGTCAAATCCTCCACCTTCAAGTGTCAGCATCCCATATGGGCAATAGTTAATGTCTTGGTTGTTCTTTACTTCCCATCCTGCTCCCTGGAAGTCCTTGGAACCCTGCACCTGCGTGGGAGACCCTGAAGAAGTTCTTGGCCCCTTCTCTGGCATTTGTGACCATTTGGGGAAGGAGCCTATGATGTCCTTCTCTCTGTAAATCTGCCTTTCCAATAAAAATAAGCAAACCCTTTAAAAAAGAAATAAAAGTTATATACCAAGACAGAGAACAATCCAGAGTGCCTCTTTTATTTTTTATTTGAAATCAATATTAATGCTCTTCAGGTTCAACACACACAGTTCTGCCTATCGTCAATCCGAATGGCTGCCCTCCTCCTACATTTTCTAGAACTTGGAGCACATGTGGATTTACCATGAGAAGGAAGTTGTGGTTTAGCCTAAATCCCAAGGACTACTGCAGTGTAGAGAAGGATCTGACCACTTTGATTACTAGGTCGAGGTAACAATCATAACTTTGTCACCTTATTGGAGTTAGACTCAGTGAACAGGTTGTTCTCTTCTCCCTGTAAGCAACGTTAAAGTAGCAAGAAACTAATAAATATTAAAAATACTAATAAATAAAATTCTGAGACTATGTTCCTGAAGCCATTAAGGTCAATTTTCAACAGTCAGAAGTCCCTAAACTCATCTACATCCATGAGAATTAGGAAAAACAAGCAAGCAAACAAACTTTTAATATGTGCTTGGGAAAGTTCTCTGCTGCTATGAACATTTAACCAAGGAAGTTTTAGCAAGATCTAGGCAACTATGATACGACTCTGGGAACCTCATCATGCTCCCCTCTTTTCACACCTACTCCCTCTCTTTAAGCCACCACAATTTCATTTCATTCTCTAGAAAACTGTCCCATGATAGAATCAGTTCTTTCATCAGTATAAACTCAAAGTATAATAAATGCATGTGGGCCAGTATTGCAGCTCTAGGTCAATCTATTTATAATAAAATGTTAATAGGGAAAACAGTGGTTTTGATGAAATTGTTCTGGATGAGGCCTGGAATTTCAGGTGTAGCTTTCCAATCTGCATCCGGTTTGGACCCAGTACCTACAAAGCCCTCTCCAATAGGCTGTACTAAGGCATGTGGTCATTGAAGGGCAATTAGCAGGGGAAAAAAAAAAACCACTATGTATGTCCCTGTACCCACAGTACACAAATCATAAATTCTCAGTATGGCCCATGTTTACAGTAAATATAATTCATTGCTTCAGGTCATTGGGAAATGGTTCTAATTGCTATTCATTCCTAAACCATCTATTCCTTATCGATACTTTCTTCTATACATTTTCCTTAAAAAACCAAAATGCAAACCACATTCACTTATTCTAGGCTAGTCAGAAGTAAATGTACATGCAGGTGCCAAGAGGGATGATGTGCTATTCCAAAAATTCAGGAATGAGAAAGGAAGGGAGTGGTTTCCTAGTTACATACTCACTGCATTTTCCTAAGAAGTCTTTCTTTATGGTTAAAGGAAGGATGACAGATTTTTTTCCTATAATTAATATTAAAAGTGATAATGGGATAAACAGTGATTTCTGAATATAAGGATTTTCAATAAATTTCACTTATTCTTTCACAGCAATAGATATTATCATAAAAATGACCTAGAAATCTCTTTAAATTATAGCTTCCTGGCTTTCTGAAGTTAGAAGATAATGCATCTGAAAGGGGTTACTGATAAGTATTATTTTTAAACAAATATTTTTGGGAATCTGATGGGACATATTCTTTGATAGACTAAAAACACATAAACTACATTTTAATTAATAACTGAGAAGATGAATAGAGTAACATGCATACACGTATTCCATCAGCCCAGATGCACATGACTTCCCTTTACCAACAACTTTTTCCCTAAAGATTTATTATTTTAATTGGAAAGGTAGTTTTTGCTTTGCTTCTTCTGTCTCCAGGAGATCCAAAAAGAAAATGAAAAATATAAATACCAATAAAAACAAAAAGTGGCTGTCACAATGGTTCAATTGGCCAATCCTATGCCTGCAAATGCTGGCCTCCCATTTAGGCGCAGAATCCTGTCTCATCTGTCCCACTTCCCGCCCAGCTCCCTGCTTGTGGCCTGGGAAAACAACAGAGGAAGGCCCAAAGCCTTGGGACCTTGCACTGATGTGGGAGACCCAGAAGAGGCTCCTGGCTTCAGAGTGGATCAGTTCTGCCCATTGTGATCATTTGGGGAGCGAACCAGTAGATGGAGGATCTTTCTTTGTCTCTCCTTCTCTCTGTAAATCTGCCTTTGCAACAACAACAGCAAAAGGAAATTTCAAAAAGAAACCCACACAATTTTTTTTTTAAAAATGTAAGTACTTGAAATCTATAAAGAGAGCAAGAGAGAAAGAGAAAGAGGGAGAGAGGGAGAGACTCCTCACTCCTTCCAGTAGTTCACTTCCCAAATACCCCCATCACCCAGGCTGACACCATGAGCTGAGATCTTCCCTTGGGTTTGCCATGTGGATGGTCAGATTCAAGCACAGGATCATTACCAATTGCTTTCAGGATGTATCAGAGAAAGTTCGATGGCAAACAGAGGACTGAGGACCTGAGCTGTACTATGAAAACATGCACATGTCCCACAACAGCGGTCCCACATACTATTACCTCAATATACTACCTTGTCATCTTAGTGCACCAAGTGGTACTGATACTGGCCTTTATAATAAAATTCACATAAGTTACTTTTTTCTGCTTCCTGAAATTAACTTGCAAGTATTATATAAACTTGGAGAAATCATCAAATAAAATCACACATAATTTTATCATGCAGAATGTAATCTAAAACATTCTTTAAAAGAGCTTTTCTAAACAGTCTTAAAATTTCTACACCAAATCCTTTATTCCTTAATTTCACAGACAGGCCCTGGAATAGTCACAGTTGGGAAATCCCACAGGAATGACTGGCAAAAATAAACACAACATCAAGCAGAATGGAAAATATTAATTGCAGAGATTTTACTTGGGATTTTATTTCTGCCTGAAATGGTTTTGTTTATCACAGCATGCTGGAAAGAGTGATCTTTTACACATTCTTGCTAGTATGATGGTTTTCTGCGATATTATCTGCTCTATAGCAAGTTAGGTTTTATAGTATATATTTGACAACAAATGTCATGGGTTGGCATCATGGCAGGGTTATGTTAAGTTCCTTCTGCAGTGATGGTATCCCATGTGGGTGTTGGTTCTAGTCCCAGCTGATCCACTTTCAATTCAACTCCCTGTAACATGCCTGGGAAAGTAGGGGCAGACCTTGGTCCGCTGCATCTGTGTGGGACAACTGGAAGAAGCTCCGTGCTCCTGGCTGCAGACTGGCCCAGCTCTGGCTGCTACAGCTATTTGGGAAGTGAACCAGGGGATGGAAGATGTACCTGTTTATGCCTCTCCTTTTTCTGTAAGTCTACCTTTCACATAAAAATAAATGGATATTGAAAGGAAAGAGATAATCAAATTTATCTAAGTCTTGCACTTTGTCCATATTTAAGTACATTATCTGTAGACATGTTATGTGTTACCAGTTCTTTTTCTTTTCTTCTTTTTAGTTTATTCTCTCTCTCATTCTCTAAACATTTATTTATTTTCATTTGAAAGATAGAGTTACAGAGAGAGAAGCAGAGACATAGACACACTCTTCCATTGTCTGGTTCACCCCTCAGATGGTCAAAATGTTCAGAGCTGGGCTGTTCCTAGGGCAGGAGCCAGGAGCTTTCCTTAGGATCCCACAAGGGCACAGGGCCCAAGAGACAAGGGCCTTCTGTCAGGGCCCTCACAGACCACTAGTAGGCATCTGGTTGGAAGTGGAGTTGCCAGGACTTACACTGGTGCCCACATGGAATGCTGTGCAGCAAGTGGAGGTCTACCTGCTACACCATGGCATCACACATATTCTCTCTCTCTTTTTAAAGATTGATTGATTGATTGATTAGAAAGGCAGATTTACAGAGAGAAGGACCTCACTGGTGTAAAGGACCATAAGCACTGGAAAAGGAGCCTAGGGCTTCTTCTGGGTCTTCCACTTGGGTGTAGGACCCCAAGGACTTTGGCCACAAGTAGGGAGCTGTATGGGAAGTGGAGCAGCTGGGATACGAACCAGTGCACATGTGGGATCCTGGTGCAAGTGAAGGATTTAGCCACTGAACTATCACGCCAGGCCCTGCGCCTATTGCTTCTTTATCATGTCCCTAAAGACTCGCATCTTTATTGTAGGTTTCAAAATTTTATATCTAAATAGGCCCCACATGTGTTTTTTGGGGAGCTTTGAAAAATTTTGCTACCTCTACAGCTCTATTGAATCAGAATTTTTAGGGATTAACTTCTGAATGAGTAATTCTCACATGTGGCTATATTTGGGAAGTAGTGAAATAAAACAAAATTTTAGAGCACTATTAAAAAGTTATTTGTCTTTAAAAAGTCTTCAAAACAGTGGACATTTCTGCATGAATTATTTTTCCCCTAGACAAGAGCCTCTCGTCACTGACATAAATTATTTCATTCTAGTACTTCAATCCATTTTCAGAAAAGATTTGAAACCAATGTCTATAATTGCTAAAAATAAGAGCATTAATTAGTTTCTGACCCTCTGATTTTCACACTACTCATGTAAAGAAGATAACCCATAGTTTTACTAGTGTAAAAGTTTTTTTTTGTCTGAATTTTTCAAACTAATTTAATGCACTGCTGAAACTTTAAATTTATTTTAAATTCTGCTTTAAAGACTACATACTATATTCTTGACAGCCTTTGTTCAAATGAGGGCATTTTAAATATAAATAATAATTTCTTTGATTTTAAAAAAATAAGGGCACAGCAGCATTTCTGTTTGAGTCCTAAATCAGATTACAGATATTATATCTTCTCTTTTCTCTTCCAGGCCTCTTATATCATTGGAACTATACAAAGTGTGGAAGGGACGAGAGAAAGCACTACAGGAGTGTGTATGCCCACATGCAAGACTGGCTGACAGTTTGTGTTTTCTGTGGAGCAATTTAAAATTCTTCTGAACTCACAGAATTACAATGAGGTTAAAATGAAATATTGTATATAAAAGTTCTTTTGGGGAAGGGTTGTGGCCTGGTGAATTAAGCAACAACCTGGAAGAGCTATGTCCTCTATCAGAAGACTTGTGCCAGGGATCGAAACCTGTCTTCATAACCTTGAATCTGATTTGTTGGCAACATTACCTATATGTGATAGCTGATGGCCCAGTTGCTTGGGTTGCTGTCACACACGTATGAAAGGTCTGGATGGAATTCTTGGTTCCTAGTATCAGCCTGGCCTAGGTTTGGCTGGTATGAATGCTTGGGAAGAGAAACATGGAATGCTGCTTCTCTGTCACTTTTTCTGTCTCTGTTCCTCTGACTTGGAGTCAATACATACATCATCCAAAAATGTTCTCCAAGAAGTAGAAAAATAGTTATCCCATAATACTTTTATATACAGCATACTTTATCTCTGAAATCTAACTCAACTTTGGATTTAGAAGCTGCACCCCATTTTTGTAAAATATGTGACAGTATGTTTATGCTTTCCTTGAAGCATTCTACCTCCTTTGTTCTACTGAGTCAATTCCTATTTTGATGATTTTTGACTCACTAATAACCTTTCATTATCCTCTTTGCTGGACCATGTTGAATTGAGCTCAGTGTCATTTTATAAGTCTTAGATTGTTCCCTATAATTATTCTCACGTCAAAGAGCATGGATTTTAAAAGGATTCATTAAATTGAGTGATAGATCATTTAGATGCTAGATTCGAACCACTGGTTCATTCCCTGAGTGACTACAACAGCTGGGAAGGAATGGGAACCAGCAACTTTGCACATGGAAGATCACAGAAATCTAATCAGATTACAAGAATTTAATCATCTGAGCCATAGCTACTGTTTTCTAATGTCAGTGTTAGGAGAAAGCTGGAGTTAGGAACTGGAATCCGTTAATTCATTTACTAAGACATAGGATACGGGTATTTCAACGGGCAGACCAAATGCCAGCCCCAATGCACAGATTTCAACTTCCAAGTTAGATATTCAATATACCTACCAGTTTTTGAACTCTTTGCCAGTTCGTAAACAAATGTGAGTCACTGGGAATGACTTCAATCATTGCCAACCACAGGCAATATGGCAGGTTATTTCTGCAACATATTCACTTTCAAACACAATGTTTGAATGAGAAAAATAAACTGTTATTTGCTATGAATTTGAAGAGAAAAATGTTCTGTGCTGTATTTATTTTTTCCCTTGGTGGTGGTGGTGGGGTTTTGGGATATTACCCTGGCAGCTGTGGAAATTATGTGGGCATAATTATATATGGTTTTGAGGTTTATTATTTCTGCTGGATATGTCATTGAATTTAATATTATACACACATGGCTTATTTATATATATGAAACCATGAATATTTTTCATTTATTTTTAATTATGAACATTTTACTTAAATAATAGGTTATTATTTATTTCTAAAAAAATGCTTATGTGGAGGAAGAAATTCTAGCCCATAAGTATATTCCTCATATCTACTCATTAAAGTATTGAGCAAAAGAACAAAGCTGAAAAGGAAAATAAACTATATTGTTTGCCAAACCCTGTGCAACACAACCATCTCAATTTTTTTTCTGCATGAATTTGAACATTCTGTAATTCCAAACATGCAGAAGAGCCCACTCCAATTTCTAGGCTAAGAGAAATGAAGTTTTCAATTCTCCAGAGTAACTTTTAAAAAGTTGCAACAATGAATTAATAAATAATTGCATAATTAATATATCAAATTACAGGGAATTAGTAATGATGGACTTCTGGCCACACAAACTCTTTTACAAATTGTTTCCAGGTTATAAAAATATGGATACAAAAGTTGAATAGGTTTACACAAGAGATTGCATGAAATTTTTATCAAGAAGAACATGATTTTACTTCTTTGGTTTCCATGTACGTCCATATAAAAAATAAATTTGAAGTACTTGGACATAAATACACAGACTGAGGTCATAATTAGAGAAATACATCTTAAATCTGAATGTGCACATAACCCACCTGAAGAAATGATTAAAATGTATGTTCTGGTTTAACAGTTCTCTGTTGAGATTCCAATTTGCTAGAAATGCATGTTCATTGAGGTTGCCACGGCTGGTTTATAGTGCACACACTGAACAGGTACTGCCTACAGCATGCCTCTGCAGAGATATTTTGCCAAAAGTCCTGGGTCTTCACACGTTCCTGTACCTCAAACACTCATGCGGACAACTGCCAACTGTGGTATCACTGATCTGCATTAGCGATCCCGAGTCTCCCATCAGAGTGAGCCGCTGAGCCAGACAAATGGTTTCCTCTGTTGAGAGTGCATATTAAGTTTAGATGCAGTACACTTCCTGCTCTCAAGATTCTTTTTTTCTCACAAATAAGATAGAATTGATTTCCAGGGAAAAAGTAATTTGATGCATAGCCATGGACTTGGCATTCAGAAGAAAATCTGCAGAACTTACAGGATGCTGTGCAGTCCTGGACGCACAGTGCCTCTCTGAAATCTCCCACTGCTTCTCACCAACTCAGCTGCAGACATGTTGGCCTCTGTTATTTCTGATAATCATCAAGCAAATCACCCTGGAATTTGCATTAGATCTTGCTGCTGCCTGGGATACCCTTACCTCAAATTAAACACGAGTGGATCCCTTTCCCCTTTCAAGTCTTTGCTCCGTACTATCTCCTTTAAATGGAAAACACACTACCTCCTCTGATCCCTCTTTTCTGTGTGACTTTTTTATGCTGAATATAACATTGTCTAATAATATTTATCTAATTGTCTAAAATTGCCTAAAAATATTTATCACTATTTTTGTTCTTATCTCCTTTCGCTCCCTCCTTAATTGTTTCTGTACTAAGGGTTTTTGCCTGTTTGTTCATGAATTTGCCAAATGGCTTAGAAAATTCCTATTTTGTTATACGTTTCATAAATGAATTAATGCATATGAACTTAGTTATAATTTTGGAGAGGTCTTCTGTGATGCTTCTAGTGAACCAAGTGCTTACCTTTCAACTTGTTCCCTAGCTTCATCAATATCTATTATTTTTAGCCTATTAATGTGCAGTCCACAGTACAGTCCTTTATGGCTCATTATTTATTTTCCTCCCTCTGCCTTTGTCTCTTCCTTTGAATATACACCTATACATTTTTAATTTGCTTCACGGTTTATGATTAGAATATAAAATCTTTAAGAACAGTGGGAGCTTTCAAAAATATTTATTAAGCAACAACAAATGGGCCTGGGTTGGTAGCCTCGCAGCTAAAGTCTTAGCCTTGCACACACCAAGATCCCATATGAGCACCAGTTCATGTCCCGGTGGCCCTGCTTCTCATCCAGTTCCCTACCTGTGGCCTGGGAAAGCAGTAGAGAATGGCCCTAAGTTTGAGGACCCTGCACCCGCATGGGAGTCCCAGAGAAGGCTTCTGGCTCTTGGTTTCGGATTGGCGCAGCTCCAGCCATTGTGGCCAAGGCGGGAGTGAATCAAAGGATGAAAGAGCTTCCTCTCTGTCTCTCCTCTCTGCATGTCTGACTTTCCAATCAAAACAAATAAATCCCTAAAAAAAAGCAAAAACAAGTCCTGGCTAACTAATAAGAAGACAGACATCTCTAAATGACATTTAAAAAAAAAGCAACAATAAATAACTTCTAATGCAAAGAGATAAGTAATACATATTTTCTGACTTAAAAGTAAAACCTAGATTTATAAAGATATGCTAGCTTTTCTGCACTGCTCTAATGGAATGAATAATTTCATTGTTTTATATTTCTCTGGATGGAAAAACATTGTCTGGTGTTGATGGCTGATTTACTGCTCTTTTATTCAAGTGAGCAAGGGCAAACAAATCAGTTAGACATTTATTCCCAACATTAATGCTACAATCCTTTCACAGGGCAGAGTTTAGATTGCAATTGTGTTCAGTTGCTGAGCTTGCCAAAAACCACTCAGGTATTCAGAGTCTCTCTCCCCCGCCACCTCACTCCATTTTCTTGGCTCCAAAAGATGCATACCCAGAATTCTACTAATGACAAATTGGCACTGTTGAGAGTCTGGCTCAGCCCAAGGCAAATTCACACAGCTGGCTAAAGTAATCGCATAGTGGGATGCTGTTTTTCTACTTGAATATACTTGTGGTCTATTGAGAGCTCACTATTTCACAGTTGTTTACTTTCGATCCAACAGGGTGCATTTTTTCCATCACACAGCGTTTTAGCAACCCTGTGGCTGCAGAAGCTGACCACATGGACACGCATGTGTGAGACACAGATACCCAGATTTACTAGTCATGCCTGAAGGTGGTGTTTCTGTGTGTTCTTTTCTGACCTGGGTCACGCAGTTGGGCTGATTTGTTTATGTAGTTCATGGCACAGGAGAAAATCCTCAACGTTTGAAGATAGCTGTGCTTTAGTTGCTCCTCTCAAGCTAGCGAAAAACACAAGTAAGTGTTGAAAGAAAAATAATCTCCAATTACAAGTACAAAATCTTGCAGTATTGTTTTCTGAAATCATAATTATTTGTCACTTCAGAGTTGAATCATATCAGGTGCCTTGCTAAGCCTTTTGCCTAACAATGAGTAGCTGCTTCATTTATAAATGTATTCAAGAAATGGTCACTGAAACCTATCCATAATTAGTACAAGGCACTGAAGGGTAAAAGTGTCAATAATCCTAATTATCCAAAATGTGAAAAAAATCCAGAAACTGGTATCAGGATTATGTGCCTTTTAGTTAAGTAAACAAATGTTTATTAAAGCTTGTATGTTTTGCTCAAAACATAACACCTGTTCATGCACATAGATGGACAATTAGTGATTGTTTTGAATGACAGTCAGCTGAATAATATCCGAGCATGACTGTGATGCTAGGAAAGGAATCTCTACATCAAGAGGAAGAGCAAATGCCAAAAAGCACATTCCTTATAATTATTTCTTTCAAAAGGAATGTTTGTGGGCCCGGTGGCGTGGCCTAGCGGCTAACATCTTTACCTTGAAGGCCCCGGGATCCCATATGGGCGCCGGTTCTAATCCCGGCAGCTCCACTTCTCATTCAGCTCCCTACTTGTGGCCTGGGAAAGCAGTCGAGGACGGCCTAATGCATTGGGACCCTGCACCCGCGTGGGAGACCTGGAAGAGGTTCCTGGTTCCCGGCATTGGATCGGCGCACACCGGCCTGTTGCGGCTCACTTGGGGAGTGAAACATCGGATGGAAGATCTTCCTCTCTTTCTCTCCTCCTCTCTGTATATCCGGCTTTCCAATAATAATAAAATCTTAAAAAAAAAAAAAAAAAGGAATGCTTGTGAAAGAGCTCTTACTAAAGCTTGCGGAAGATGGAATTAAAAGACAAATCTTAGTTGGCAAAAAACATTTTTAAAATTTATGCGTACCAGGGTCTTCAAAAAGTTCATGGAAAACGTATTAGTAAAAACATGCATGTATTTCAGAATGTTTCAGAAAGTGAGAGGGGAACCAATTCACATTTGCACCCTAATGTATATTAAACATTATTGATAGTAAGATTTGAAACAAACTCAATATACATTAGTTGATGAATGGATTGATGGTATTGAAGGATTGTACTATTGTTAAACTTTAGGGGAAAACAGTGGGGCAGAGAGAGGAACGGGGAGGGTTAAAGGAGAATCCTTAGCTTAAGGAACTCTATCATGAAAAACTAAAGAAAAGAAAAGAAAATGTGATATATTGAGGTCAGCATGGTGGTTTCGGGTTAATTCTCCACCTTCTAATGCCAGCATCCCCTGTGGGTGCTGGTTCTTGTTCTGGCTGCTCTGCTTTTGCCACTGCACCCACATTGGGAACCTGGAGGAAGCTCCTGGCTCCCAGCTTCAGATCAATTCTACTCTGGCTGTAACAGCCATTTGCGGGGTGAATGATTGGATAGAAGACTTCTCTCTCTGTTTCCCCATCTCTCTCATCTCTAAAATTTGCCTTTAAAATAAAATAAGTTAATATTCAAAAAGAAAATATGATCTATACAAAGCAATGGAAAATCATTCTGCTTTAAACAAGAAGGAAATTCGGTAATAGGCAATAACATGTATGAACCTGGAGAATATTATGCTAACTGAAATAAAACAAGCGAAGTGTTTGGTGAAGGTCTGCCCATGTGGACTGAAGAGCATCTGAACTCTATTTACAAAATTTGTTAAGCTCTGTTTTGGAATTTATCAGAAATATTTCATATTGCAGAAATAAGGTCAAAATAACTCTATACGTAGGTAGACAACATAATGATATGCATGCTATATGCCAGCTTCAGTAGAACTGGATCCACTGTGATTCTCCACACAGAGACAATCTAAATACAAGTACTACATTGTTTAGTGTAGATTTCCATGAACACTGACAAGCAAAATAAAGTCCTTTATTATATTTTTTAATATCTCCAATAAACAACTTCAGATATTAGATAATTTTAATTATGCATAGGAAGGTAGTTTTCATCTATTAATTTAATACCAGGAAAAAAAGTAAGAGGGCATTAGAAAATTCAAAGAAGGAAAAACACTGTACTTATTTAACAAAAGATATTTAAAAGTTACATTTCTCTATTAAAATCACTTGGAAAGTCATATTCTACAGCACATAAAATCTTGAAAAGAATTTATAAGCTGGAGTAACTAACAAATCATGAAAAAATGCAAAATATGTGATCATGCAGAAGGAACAAAATACTATTAAAAGCATATGGGAAAAAAGAATCATGTTAATCATTTGATTTTAGCAGCAGGGCTGGAAGAGAATGAGGGAACAGGCAACAAAAATCATAAAGGTAACACAATCTATAATGTGTTTAGGAAAAGGCTAATTTTCTCTCAATGTTGGCACAAGTTGTCCTGTCAAACACAATCTCCAATCCTTTACTGTGAAATGTCTTGATAAACACAAGTCACAGAGAAAAATAATTTTTGAAACTTTTTTGAGGAATAGAAATGAATGCATGGACAAGGAAAGTTGTTAGAGACACACAAGTGATGTCAATAGAACCTGAATAACAGGAGTATTATTCTCTTATAGTAAGAGAAGTTTAATGTTTTTACAACATAGACATGGTGAAATTGTGTTTTAAACGAATTTACATGTTCAAATCCCACGGCAATTGAGTGAGTAGCACTTTGCACCTTACATTTCACATCAGTGCGTGCTGAGTTTATGACTAGACTCGGGACATATTTCAGAAATCTAAATTTGTCTGGCTTTAATCATTTGGGTGCTCTGGAATATGTAGAGCATATGAGAGTTAGTCTGAGTGACCTCAACAGAAACCACCTGTGTTTGGACCATGTTTGTTAAGGTTTGACTAATGTAGGGCTTGAGAACACAGATTTGCAGGCATTGATAGACAGTTGGCCTTCTCTCCCCCAAAAAGATGTGTAAAATTGCAGAACTTGTGAATGTGGTATGTTACACAGAAAAGGAGAAATAAAATTGCAGATAGAATTATGGATATTCACTAGATCACCTTAAAAAAAAAGGGACCATATCCTGCATTATCCATCTGGACAAAATAAACTTAAAAATCTTAAAATTAGAAGAGGCAGGTATAAAAGACAAGGCCAGAGGAAGATGGAGCTACAACAGAGTTCGGATAACATGTGAAGTGAGGAGGACATAAGACTATACAGAGCCAGAATCCCTAAGTTCAAACTTCCACAAGCCTGAAAGTAACTGTGTGACTTCCATATTCCTCCATGTTTTGTATAATGCCTTGTAGTATTATTGGAACATGGTATATTTGCAGAGATAGAGTGAGATCTCCGCATTTCTGTAAAGCACAAAAACTGTTCCTAGTGCTGAGTGTGCCACCTCAACCATTTTATCAATTCTTTCTCATCAGTTTTATCAGCATAGGTGTTCATCCTTCTGCTGCCCCTTCCTCTCCCAATTTTCCCCTCTCACTCTTTGTCCCCATGTTATAACGAAAGCACAGCCACTCAATTCACCACTACAAACTTCAACTTCTGATATTTAAACACATCAAGATATGGTAAATTTAGGAAAAGAGACCATTTGCCAGTGTTGTCCATCTACATTATTTTTGGATACAAAAGGAAAGCTCTGGGGCCTGGTGCGGTGGCCTAGAGTCTAAAGTCCTCACCTTGAACACACTCCAAGATCCCATATGGGCGCCGGTTCTAATCCCGGCAGCTCCACTTCCCATCCAGCTCCCTGCTTGTGGCCTGGGAAAGCAGTCGAGGACGGCCCAAAGCTTTGTGACCCTGCACCCCTGTGGGAGACCTGGAAGAGGTTCCTGGTTCCCGGCTTCAGATTGGCGCAGCACCAGCCATTGAGGTCACTTGAGGAGTGAATCATCGGACGGATTCTGTCTCTTCCCCCTCTCTGTATATCTGACTTTGTAACAAAAATAAATAAATGTTAAAACAAACAAACAAAAAAACAAACAAAAACAAAAGGAAAGCTCTGGAGTCAGGCTCTTAGCTTTGTCTTCAAATCTGCCTGGAGAAAAAACTAATGCTATCCTAGTCAAAATAAATCAAAGGCAATGATGTATTTGTTGTATATTGGGAAATAATAAATTGCAACTAAATATTGAAGATTTCTTTTTAATGATAATGATCAGTATTTAGAGTAGATATTAAATAGAATTTCTGGATCCCTGATGAAGATTAAAAACCTCTTTTAGTAAGAATTAAAGATGTGTAGAAAAATTAACATGCTATATAATACAACATGCATCTACAGTTAAATAGGTTATCTATAGGCACACAAATTCTTTGCTGCAAAGTTCAATAATGTAAGTTCACTATGAATTATTTTTAAACAGGAAAATAATACTTGAATCTTTTTAGTACCACTGAGAGGAAATCATACATTTTAAAGATTTATATTTATTTCTACTGGAAAGTCAGATTCACAGAGAGGAGAGACAGAGAGAAATCTCTGTCCACTGATTTACTCCCCAAGTGACCTCAAAGGCTGGAGTTGAGCCAATTCGAAGCCAGGAGCCAGGAGCTTCTGGGTTTCCCACATAGGTGCAGGGTCCCAAGGCTTTGGGCTGTCCCTTACTGCCTTCTCAGGCCACAAGCAGAGAGCTGTAAGGGAATTGGAGCAGCTGAGACAGAAACTGGCATCCGTATGGGATCCTGAACATTCAAAGTAAGGACTTTAACCTTTAAGCTACTGTGTTGGGCCCCTGTATATGCACTTTAAATACATTTTTTAGCATTAAGTTTTAACTATTTTTTAAAAATTCTGTCTTTTCTTGCAACAAGAAAAACATTATATCAATAATAAATATCACATTATCTAAAACTATCAGCTAAAACGTCTAACTTTACCATTTATATGATCTTCTGAAGTAATTATGAGGCATAAGACAGAGGCAAGGTCATGAGCTTCTAATGTCTTCTCTCTACTTCTCTAGAGAAGGGAAAACCTGAAGAGTTGCCATATTTTGTTTTTGTGAATTAGTTGAGAAACAGGAGATATTGATTAAATAATGTTTAAATAATGATTAAACAGGGTAAATCCTCTATTGCTTCTGATAGCAAGACCAAAATGATTGATAAGTAAAAACGAAATGTTTGTAATATTTGTAGTTTAAATTTCAAAGTTTTTGTTCCTTGAGTGATAAATGCAAATAACTACAAAGGAAAGTACAAGACATTAACTCACATATATTGACTTTAAAAAATTGAGAGATAATATGTCTACATAATGCAGATAATAGAGACATAGGAAGTCAGATAAGTTGAAGAAGTAGTTGAGGATTGAATTTGACCTACAGGATCTGCAAAATTTAGACTCTTAGCAGCCTTGGACATTATATTAAGGATAATATAATAATAATGTATATTAGCCCATTTACTACTTTTAATACACAGGCTTTAAAACATTTTGGTGATAATAAGTTGTCAATAAATTAGTATTTTAGTCCTTCCTTAAAAAATTAAAAACACATTTAGAGCAAATTTTTATTTTTGATTTTGAAATTTTGCCACTCATATCTTCCACATCCAAGTTCAAGTATTACTGAAGGAGCATATTAACCAAATATTACTGGATTCAGACTCTGAACCTTTAGATCACTTTTGTCTTCAGTCAACACTTTTTCCTTACAGTGACATTTTCTGTGTCATCAACACATAAATAAGTCACATTTTTAAATTCTAATGTTAGTATTTAGTTGATAGTAGAGGGTTTCAGTTGAATATTTTAAGCAACCATTGAGAGCCATATTCTCTCCTCAACTAATTCTTAATGTGTAGAGTGAAGCCACCCTGTCCTACTACCTTCGCTAACGCGTAAGTAGGCACATAGTGTATTCCTGTCACTACCACCCTCTGGCAGAGTGACTGTAAGATATCATCAACTGTATGGTATTCTAATTGTAGAGATAGGAAATTTTGAAAAATATGCCTTCACATGTGTAGACAGATGGCAGTTTAGTTGAAGTTTATTCTCATTATACTCAGTGGAGAAAGGACCTGATCTTTCAACAAAATATGAAGCTATATTAAGAAAAGTAGTTTTTATCCAATGTTTCTCCTCAACATTTTTTTCCTATCACAGCATCAGCTTGAAAAATGTAATCAAATATTTATGACGTAGTAAATCTCCTCTGGATAGTGGAACGTCAGGCAGGTCCATAGATCAAGCCCAGACAGTATAACTTGCAAGTTTAGGTGTACATATTAGTGCTGAATTTACTTTATGTGTGTGGGAATTAAATCTCACCAAAGGTCTTTCAAAATGGAACACTTCTTGTTTTATCATTTTTATTATTTTACTAAGTTTATTCACTTTTACAAGACTAAGATAGAAAATTGTATTCAATTCCCTTAAGTTAAGAAATGAAGACTTCTTTAAGGTCACAGGATTAAAACAATATAATAATTTAGCATAACTCCATTCCAAATATATCTAGACCACAATTTCTCAGCGAATATAATAAGAAAGTATATATTTTAACTTAAACCTTATATGTACACAAGATTAAAGAATGCAAATGCTTAAAGACGAAGCTTAAAAAGCAACAAATGTCAAATGTTACTCTCATTTTTCCTTGTAAAGTTCTAGTGTATATTTTTTGAATCTAATTTGTATCTTTTGAATTTTTTAATTTAATTCATCATTTATTCCAATTTGTCTTAAATCCCTTTTCATTTATTTTACTTCACAGATATTTTTCAAGCTTAAATTCTAATGTACTTTATCTTAATTATTTCTCACTTTTAACTACAGGACACTGTTTACCAAGTACCTATGTCACATGGACTACACATTGAAGTGCCCTGTAATGGAGGCTTTAGTTTGTTAAAAGCATGCTCTCAAGATGTTCTTTCCTCCTTGTAAATTGCATTCTATGACATGTTGGCAAAGCTGGTTCTGATTTGGATTTCATTACTTTTACCTTTTAAACTTTTTAATCTCATAATTTCCTTTTTGCTAATTCCTTCCAAATGCCAGTTTCTTTTAAAACAATAATAGAATTTACATTTCCCTTTATTTTAGCCATGCTCTCTCTCTCTTTTTTTAGATTTATTTATTTTTATTACAAAGTAAGATATCCAGAGAGGAGGAGAGACAGAGGGGAAGATCTTCCGTCCGATGATTCACTCCCCAAGTGAGTGAAACGGCCAGTGCTTTGCCAATCAGAAGCCAGGAGCCAGGAGCTTCTTCTGGGTCTCCCACACAGGTGCAGGGTCCCAAGGCTTTGGGCCATCCCCGACTGCTTCCCCAGGCCACAAGCAGGGAGCTGGATGGGAAG
Source organism: Ochotona princeps (assembly GCF_030435755.1). Taxonomy (NCBI): domain Eukaryota; kingdom Metazoa; phylum Chordata; class Mammalia; order Lagomorpha; family Ochotonidae; genus Ochotona; species Ochotona princeps. The sequence continues at coordinate 36,670,154 of NC_080846.1, read as the reverse complement.
TGGAGCTGCTGGGATTAGAACCAGTGCCCATATGGGATCCCAGCACATCCAAGGCGAGGACTTTAGCCTCTAGGCCATGCCGCCGGGCCCCAGCCATGCTTTCTTTCAAAGTTTTTTCCCTATGATTCTGCACGGTGCCACCTATAGAGATGGGTACTCCATAGTTCATGACTGCCTGATGGAATTGCCCCAACACTAACTGAAAGAAACTTTATTGTAACAAAATAAAAGCATTCAGACACTTACTTAGCAAGATTTGAAAATTATTGATAAATTGATATATAAAAGATCGACAGATTCATTTTTGTCCTAATACTTGGAAAATTAGGATATAAGGTCAGTAATGGCTTCTGTTTTTATTTTACTATAATAATACTCCTTCTTGTGTTTTTCCATTCCATTTGTAAAAAAGTCAGACACTGATAAACACTGGAAGTTTCACTACATAATTTAAAAATTTTACTTAGGACTTTCTGATAAGCTTGGTATCTTGTTTCGGGGCATTGACTTTGAAAAGGTTTTTGTGTCTCAATAACAAAATAAAACTTTACCATAGGGTTAAAACTACTTATTGGAAATACAAGACAATGATACAAAGAGTTCTAACATATGCTTCATCTTTTAAAATTTCCATTTATTCCTTGGCTAAAATTCACCAAGCAAAGCAGAGAACAATTTCGTATTTGGTTTTTCCTTTCTTAGTAAATGTTATCTTTATACTATTGATTCATATTGTATTAACCAAGTATTTTCCTTTGGTTTTTACAAAATGTAACAAAATTTTTATTTTCAGCAATAGCTCTCTCAACATTTTGATAATTTATATCTGATATATTGGCCTATATCACATATCACTTCCTTTTACATAAAAGTAGTGATTATCACTCTTCATCATTTAACAGTATTTTTAAAGAGGAACATGTAACAAAACCCAAGGCAATTAAAATAATTCCCCAGAAATGTTTCCCCTGTGTTTAAGAACTTTGCCGACCAGAAGCAAACAGTGATCCTTTTTGGTCCTGTAAGAATTGCAGCTGTATTAAAACACAGTTATTCTAACAGCAAGAATAGTAGGAGAACATAGTAGGATGCAGTTCTAGTGCCTTTGTGTCACTGGTTACAATGATGTCTGAACCTACAGGATTGTATTAATTGACTTTTATCATATATATGCATATGGGCTCAGATTATTAGAGTTACAGAGCTTTTCACTAAACATCAGATGCCAGGTAACCTGACTGGAAGAAACTGTTGCACAAATGCATTGGTCCCCACGAATAAATTTCTTGGTTTATCCCTAAGTGTTTTTAAAGTGTATTCAATGTATTGGTTTCTAGTAATAAAAACTGAAACAGGATTCAAAGTAGTTATGCATTCTAGAAATGGTTACAGATGATCTGTATTTTAGTACTTATCCGGTAGCAGTGTTCTTTCAGGAAAGTTAGGGTGGAAAAGCAGTGTGAACTGCATATAAAATTGCACCCTACTGACTTAATTTAAGACTAAAATGAAAAGACCTCTATATGACTGTAATAACTTAGAGTAAAAAGAAAATTTGATGTCTTGCCATGAAACAAATACATAAGTGCTTGGCAGTTACACTCTCTCAGTATACTGAGTGGTAATAAAAACTATATGTAGGGCCCGGTGCGGTGGCCTAGCGGCTCAAGTCTTTACCTTGAGCGCGCCAGGATTCCATATGGGTGCCGGTTCTAATCCCGGCAGCTCCACTTCCCATCCAGCTCCTTGCTTGTGGCCTGGGAAAGCAGTCAAGGACGGTCCAAAGCTTTGGGACCCTGCACTGGTGTGGGAGACCTCTGGAGGAAGTTCCTGACCATTGTGCTCACATTGGGAGTGAATCAATGGAGGGAAGATCTTCCTCTCTGTCTCTCCTCCTCTCTGTATACCTTACTTTGTAATAAAACTTAATAAATGTAAAAAAAAACTATATGTAAACTCTTCTTATTTCTCTTTCACTATTTGTTAACACAATTATTATGAATGACAAAAATATATACCTCTTAAGTAAGTATATTAGGTTTCAAGGAAAAACTAAGGCTATATAACATAACATGAATATAATCAGTTTTCTATAGGGAGTAATTGATTCTAAACTATGGATGCAGAGGTAACCAAATGAAGACAATTTCTTAGAAACATCAAGGTGTTAGCATCTGGCACAGGGGAGCTCTCTTAAGGAAAAATAACATGTAGGGTGTTAGGATTGGAAATATCCCATATATATGTATAGCTGGGATTGTATTTGTAATTTTTCTTTTTTTTATAATTAAAACAACCATTGCTCTTCTAACAAAAGGACTTCCTTCTCCAGATACTGTGATGTATAGCTGTAATATTTTTAAGTGAAGATAGTTAAATCGTAGATGGTGCAAAATGATCTATTAAACATGACCTGGGATTTTATTTACTTTTTTTTCATTTAAAGACATGTAAACTTTAAATAAAACACTCTTCTCAACTCATCTCTACTAATTTTCTTAAGCATCATGTGAGCATTCTTAGAATTAAAGCTATAGATTTTAAGAGCTTTTGGTTTTGGTTGAATGATTAGCTTAACGGATGTCTATAATTTTGCCTATTTATTAATTAATTCACTAATGTAATTAAAGAATTAATGACTGTCATTGTGAGCAGAATTCCAAGCCATATGTGGTATTCCCTGGATAATGCTGCATGACTGTATTTAACCTTGAAAACAAAGCAACTTTGCAGCATCAGCATTACTTAACAACTTTGAGATACTTATGAAAGGATATCAATGTTACTCTACATGTCCAAAAGTAAAATAAATATTGATTTAGTTGTGGAATAAAATGAATTTATTTTGTTTCACAGTGGCATGCCCCTATTCTTAAATATGTTTAGAAATATTTTTAACTTATGCTTGAATCAGAGACTTAATAGCTCCTGCTAAAGAGTCACCAAATATTAATTTAAAAAGACTGTAGTTCAGCTGGAATACAGAAAAGGGCTATAAACAGTAATCAAGTGAAAATATGTTCAGTTTGTTGCATGTCTCTTATGCTGAATGGGAATTTTTCTCATTTATTATTGAAATATCCCTTCTGGTATTTTTTTTTAACTAGGCTGACAATGTGTTGCTTTGAGGCCTACTACTTTCTTTTCATTTGTTTTAATCTCATGTAGTTTGAATAAAGTTGATGTTATCCTCAAGACCCAGAAATAGATTTATTGTCAATATTTGGCCAATCAGTGCATTGCAATCACAGTGAATGATCCATAAGTGATCACACAGCATAATAATGGCCTCACAGAATATTATGGGGATCATTCTTTTTAAAATGTAAAAGGTATCACATATATGATTTAGAACTGCTGGAACTGTTTTAAACCAATGGGAAAGAGCACACTAGAGAAGAGCTGTTACTAAGGCTATTGGAGATGAAACACAGAATAAAATACTACATCCTGGAACAGTATTTTAACTAATGATAATTTCTGAACTTGCTATTTAATTAAGACAAGCCGTTATCTTCCTATTCAAGATTTTGGATCATGCCTCTCTTCTGCCATCTTGTTTAATGATACAAATATCATCAAAGTATGCACTCAAAGATTGCATTATCTATCCCACATTCATTATGGTAAAGAACTTCCATAAAATCACATATATGATTTAGAAATTTAACTTCCATTTTTGAAGCCCATCGTTTCTCCCTCTTTTCTTCTTAAAAATAACGTTTTTCTAAATTCCATTAACGCCATCTAACACTTTTTTCTTTTGGCATAGAACCCCTAGATAACACAGGCCCTCCCCTTCCGGAATCAGGTGGAATATAATGGGAGTGGGTGAGGCTTGCTGTGAGCATCATATTTTAAACTATTGACAATACTGTTGGCCTGCTTCAGCCTCTTTTTTTTTTTGCAACTCTTTTTTAAAAAAAAATTGTTTTTATTGGAAAGGCAGATATACAGAGAGGAGGAGAAACAGAGAGGAAGATCTTCCAGTCAATGATTCACACCCTAAGTGACTGCAATGGCCAGAGCCATTGTAACTAGACCATTGTAACTCTAGATACGTAGGTGGGAATCTAAGATCTCAATGGCCTCCAATATCTTCATTTTCACATAAGATAGAAAATGTTATATTCAATTAACAATTTTCATTAATGTTATGCTTGAATATTTATTGTCTTTTCTTATATAACCTACTACTGCATTTTTATAACACAAGCATGAAGAAAATCCATTATATTGATGGCAGGATGAGGTAAAAGGTGAACTAAGAAGTTTTATCCAGATGGTATAGAAAGCATGACGGATTGTTTTTTTTCCAGGGGATGGTAGAAAATGTTTCATCCTGCATGCTGTCCTCCATTTTGTAGAACCTTGGGCAAGACTCTGACTCCTGCGTAGCATTGAGTTGGAACATTATTTTACATATCTACCTACTTCTTCAGGTAAAGCTATTACAAGAGACTGAACAATGAGCACCTCTGGTTTGCATCTAAAATACATACTTGTCACAATTCGGTGGCACTCAAGATGCCTGGAAGACAGCCCTTCATTCTGTGGTCTCATAATCACACTTGCATGCTGAGTGGTCAGGAAAAACACACAAAGAAATGTATTGGGCTGTTGGGATGCAGTCCTCAGGAGTACATGATTTCTATTTCTCTTGTAATGGTGTATTCTGCTTTTAACAAAACTGTAATATCACTTCTTCAAATACAAAAAGATGATTACATAAAGATATAGAGTATTTGTAATTTGCTAATAAAAATGCTCCTAGAATAATTTACACATTTACTACTCTTCTTGTTCCATTTAAAAATCTTTAAGGCTTAAATTGTGCTTGAGATGTAATTAATTTAATTTAATTTTTTAAAATATATGCAATTTATTTTAATTAAATCCCCCTAGGAGTCTTTTTACAATCTGCATCTACTTAGCATATGCAGAAACATAGTTTGCGCCCAACGATTTTATATATTTTATTTCATTTTAGGCTTTTTATAAAGTTAAATTAATCTTAAGGTTCAATATAATTTGTGCATAGAATTCTAAGAATATAATGATGTTCTCTTTATTCCTGCCTGCCCCAGTCATCTGTGTAAGTTTGCCTTGCGGGTTCCTGGGGAGGAGATGCGACCTGAAGAAATGGGGGGACAGTGCTCTCTCGTGGCAACTGACAAAGTTTATTTCCAGGGTTTCAGCTTTTATGCATTTCATGAAACAATAGTTCAAACACAACTCAGAATTAGATCATATCTAGGAACCAAGAGTACAAAGAAGCTAGCAAGATGGTTTAGTCAATGTTACTGAAACAGGGAACAGATACAGCGTACTGTCCGTCCTTGATTGACTAAACAGAACACAGATATCTGCCTAGCTTCAAGGAGAGCACGAAAGCACATCCAAGGACTCACTGGGGGCAAGAGCGCACTGTGGGGGAGAGGCCTTCCGCCTCCTTTCCTGGAGCCTCTTCAACAGGGTCCCTCAGGCCTCCACTGTCCCAGCTACCCTATGGGCTGTGTTCCGATAATCTGAACTTCTGAAATTTTTTCTTGTTTGTTTTATTTTCACTTCCCTCCTTCCTTCCTTCCTCCCCTCCTTCCTTCCTTCCCTTTGCTTCACTCCTCTTTTTTCCTTTTCCTTTTCTTAGCAAAGACAAGGATGTTGCAAAAATAGACTGCTGGGAGCAGTAATTTTAGCAATTTGGAGAAAAATGGAAATAATTTATAGTCCAGAGCAGTTTAGAGTTGACATCATAATATAGTAAGTGTGACTATAATACCTGACTTGTTTCTTTACTGTGATATTTACAAAGAATTTACAATCAGTGAATTATTTAAGACATTTTGAAGCCCCAATTTTACATCCTAAATCTAAGGATAATAATAGTTTCTGCCTCATAGAAATGGAAATTATTAAATCAATCAATGTATAATTTTAGAATGTGATGGTTTTTGCAAGATTGCATGGCAGTCAATAAATGGTAGTTTTCTCTTTCATTTTAAAAGAGTAATTAACAATTACAAAAGAATTGCAGTGGACTGGATAGATAATTTTCTGTATTAAAGAGGCATTTAGAGCTAAACTGCTGAAAATAAGAGCTTCAACTTACATTGTGCAGATTACAGTGTTTTGCTTGCTGCTTTATTTAGCTCTTATACCAATGCCCTAGATAAGTTACTACTGATGTCTGCATTGTAATATTATAAAATAAGAGGCAAGATGTCTTGCAATAAAGAAGTGACAATAAAGTTATGAATCTTAGCAGTTTGAGAACTGGTATCCTTGTTCCTAAATACTAAACACAGCAGATATTTAAAAGAAAAGGGTTTATCCTCTTCAAATATATAAATCATGGAACTATATCACCTTTGAATGAATTATTATTTGATTATATAATAATTTCACATTTCTATTCAGTGGAAAATATTTTTAGAATTTTCCTCTCTTTGTTTATAAGTATACACTGTTAATAAGAGTATGTTTTCCCCTTTTAAAATAATCATTTTTCAGGATACATTTTCATAATTATAGGTATTCCTCTATAATCCCCAATTCCCTCCCCCAGTGCTTTGTTCCATATTATTACCATTGCATTGTCCTTCAGCAACAGTCACAAGTCCAACAAGTTGCTGTTTAAGTGTATCATGGCATTGTAGGCATACACAGTGGTAGAAAGTCTAGTATTCTGTTGTCAAGGTATATTTAACAGTTTCCTTGGTCACTTTGTTTCAAATGGTATAATCTCATTCTTTTTAATGGCTGAGTAGTATTCCACAGGAGTAGTTTATACCAGTTTCTTTTTCTTTTCATCATTAATATATATATTTTTTAGTTCCGTACTGTTTCTTTAATATATCTGGTGTAAAAGGGGATTTTAAGGGAGAAGTCCCATCCAGTCTCCCACCCACCCCAAATCCCGGATGTGGGACATGCTCCAACGGTCTTGCTCAAGTGCTTTTGATAGTTCAACAGTTCTGAATTGCTGCCACTCTCACCACTCCAAGCACGATGAGGTCATTGGAGAATCCACTGATTGACATAGTCCATCATAGAGTCTCCGTTTGCCCAGTTTTTCGCTGCCAACATATAGCTGAGGTGGTTGACTGACTTGTTCTGTCCTGTCTTTTGATGGTTAGGGTTCTGAGTCCAGAAGCTCGATTGGGGGGATCTCCAAAGAAACTTTTTTCTGAGATGTTCCCAGACCAGTTTCTTGTATGTACTAGCAAGAACCGGGCCCGGCACAGTCCATTGCCTGGATCAGCTGGTGGTTGCAATTGCTGGGTTGGTTCTGTCTCCATCCCTGTCTTCCACTGGAACCAATGGGTGTTGCAGTCCAGCCTGGTTCTGCCCAGCACATACTCGGCCCTCACATAAACCAGTGGGAGCTGCAGCCTAGTTGAAGTGACCCACAATAACCCCCACCAGGCCTGCCCCCTACCCTGGTTTGCCAGTATGTGTGGCAGACTAGTCCAGTCTGTCCCACTTCCCCTTCTGCTCTCATACATGTCAATGGGTATTAAAACCTTGTCCCATCTAACCAGCTCAACTATCCAGCCTTCATGGATGTTGTTGGGTGTCTCTCAAGCCACCCCAGCCCCTGTCCTAGTTTTCGTGCCGTTCCTTGCGGGGTGGTAACCCAAGAGGGAGAAGCCCACTATTTCCCTCCCAAGACACTCCCACTCCCACTCTGATTATGCACTCTCCAGGTGGTTCTGTGGTTTAACTTGACAGAATTAGCCCCCAGTGCCAGCTTCTGCCAGCTGATGCTGCGGCTAAGCCCAAACAACCCTCACCCACTCCAATGGTAGATTGCACCAGTAGGAATAATCAGCCCAGCCTGATTTTTCCCTGATCTGGTCCACGTGAGGCGCACAGGTGCTGTAGCCCTGCCTAGTCTGGTCTGTCCCCATCCCAGCTCACGCTCTCCAGTGGGAGTAGCTGTCCAGACAGGAAACCACCCCTTATTCCCCTGTCAGCTCTGCCCCTCCCTTCCAGATTCTCACGTGTGCTGGTTGGGTGCTGTGGTCTCATCTGGCACAGGCAGCCTCACCTTGGCATTCTGTGTTGTGTACTGCTTTTGTCACGACCGAACCTGGCTCGACCCACACTCTGCTCCGGCGTTCAGATTTGCCAGTGGATGACGTGAACTGATTCAGCCTGGTCTGCCCCGACCCATGCCAAATGTATGCCAGTGGGACACTTTTCATGACCTCTTCTGGGCTGTTTCCTTCCATGCTTCTTGCGCTTACTTGCAGGGTCTGTGTCCTGTCAGAGGAGTTGCCCAGGCTCCTCCATCAGAACCCCTCCGAGTGCCAGGTTTCGCGCATACCAGTGGGTCCATGTATACCAGTTTCTTTATCCACTCCTGTTTTGACAACATCTGGGTTGTTTCCATGTCCAGTATTGTGGGTTGAAGAGGAAATTTTATATAAATAATGTAACATTATTTATTAAATTAATATTATATTAATTATTCATATTAACTTTTATCTAAAATAATTTAATATTTAATTATTTTCTCAAGAAAGAAAGCTTCTTAAAACTCATTTGAAAGTTATCTAAGTCTCAACTTATTGTGTAATTTTTTTAGATTAAAATATTTTTAGAAGAAATAATGACTTTTTTCTCATTTAGTCTCCTTTAACATCTTCTTTGGAATAAGAGTGTCCTTTTATTTGTTAGATTTTCATTAAATTAAGTTGATAAACCTAGCTAAAGTTAGTCAAACAACATAACTGGCATAAAATATGTCTGTTTAGATTCAAATGTAAAGGTAATGTTTAACATGTCAGAATGTAAATGAATTTTAAATATAATGTGAAAGGAATTGGTGAGTTCACAGTTCAAAATCTAAAATCATGGAGCTGGAGCTGGTATTGTGGCACAGTAAGTTAAGCAGCTGCCTACAAAGGTGACGTCCCACATGGATTTGAGTTTGAGTCCTAGCAGCTCTGCTTCCCATCCAGTTCCTTTCGAATGGCCTGGGAAAGGGCAGAAAATGGCTCAAATTCTTTGGCCTCTGCACAAACACTGATCTGCAAAAATTTTCTATCTCTTAAAAATTTTCTATCTCTTATCATCCCAGCCATTTTAGGAAGAACCGGAATATGGTAAATGTCTCTCATAATTGATCTTCTTTCTCTTTCTCTCCTGTATGGTAGCCCTTCAAATATAAATAAATATTCCTTAAAATTTTTTTTTTTAAATTTGAAGCTATGTATTAATTGCCCAATTATCTCCAAACAAGGAATAAGCCAGTGATTCCCTTTCTGTGGTGTAATTGGAGGTATTCGTGTTGTAACTGTTGATACCTGCTGATTCCTGAGCTGCCCACTATTGTCTGCCCTTATACCCATTGTTTCAGTTCTTTACTGCTCTGTAATAACAACAACAACAAATCCCCAAATGAATTAATGACATATTACTAATGAACTTTTTTGTCCTCAATTGATTAAGCAGGAGGCAGAAGTGGCAAGGACCTAAGCACTTGGACCTATCTTCCATCATTTTCTCAGGTGCAATAACAGGGAGCTGGGATGAAAGCAGGGAAACCAGGTCCAGATGCTGCCCTTGTAGCAGTGGCTTTACCTGCAATGACACTGGGCCTGTACCACATTTGTTTTTAAATTGATTTTGCACTTGACTATACATTTTGGTTTGTATTTCATGAAAATTAATCAGTTTAAATCTCAAACATCCTACTTCTACCCATGTTTCCCCCTTTTATCATTTCTGTTATAGCTATCCTTGCTGGGGATGCATTTGTCTTTATTTTCTCATTACAACATTCATTTAATTGAAGTAAATGCATATATTATCTGCTAAAATTTTTCTACTATATGAAACTAGCCATGTGGTCAGAAAATCTCACTTGTACTCCCCTGAAGGATAGAGTTAGTAAACACTGTGAAGAGTATCTCAACTATTGTTAAAGACCAGAAATTCTGGAACTTGGGGCATGAAATATATCCACACATCATAAAAAGTATATTTGAGTCCAATATGCATACTCAATATATACTTTTAGAATGAGATAACCAAATCAGACTGGCATTGGATCACAACGAATGTATCAGCTGCTTTTCTAAAGATGATTAGGAAAGTTCCTAAACTCTAAGTAAAGCAATGTATAGTTTCTTGCAAAACTAAAATGAGATCTCTCTTGAGGAGGTCCTTCTGGCAGTGCTGTAATTTTCCACTAAACTGGATGCCAACTTTTCAACCATTATGGAGGCTTCAATGGTATATTTATCCCCACATGAATAGAGACATTTATACTAAAACTTGCTTTGCAACTCTTGCATGAAACAACAAAAACCTGCAGGAAATATCTACATTAATGTTTTTGATGGACTTATATCTTGCAAGACTCTCTTTCAAAATTTAGCTTTTAAAATTTTGGAAACATTTGCCAGGAGTATTTATTGAAACGCTGCCAAAACTGGCTCCAGTAACAGTTCCCTTAATCCAGCTTCATGGTAGGCATATTTAGCAGGTAAGCTGAGCCAGCTCCCAAGAGAACTTGTCAACCGAGTTCTTTCAGAAATTGTTATTTGAGTTGATTTCCACTCAAATCAAACAATTTTGACTTTGGTTTGTTCATCAGGAAATTAACTGCTGGGTGGTGAGCAAACCTTTGCCAATACAAGTCAATGCTTTTTTAAAACTTTTAACAATTAGAAATGATAAAATAAAAATTTGTGGAGGAGGTATTTGGTGATAAGATGCCAATATTGGAGTGCCTGGTTCTAACCTCAGCTACTCCACTTCCTCAATCCATCTTCTGGCTAATGCACATCTTGGGAAGTCACAGATGATGGCTTAATTGCTTGAGTTCCTGCCACTAACCTGAGAGACTCAGATGGAGTTCTAGGTTCCTGGCTTTGACCTACATCAGTTGAGTTTGGGAGTAAACCAGTGATGATAGAACTGTTTCTGTCTGTATTTCTGTCTGCCTTTCCTTCAAATAAAATGGAAATAAGTTGCAAGATGGATAAAAACTATAGTAGTTAGGGCCCGGCGTGGTGGCCTAGCGGCTAAAGTCCTCACCCTGGATGCGCCGGGATTCCATATGGGCGCCGGTTCTAATCCCGGCAGCTCCACTTCCCATCTAGCTCCCTGCTTGTGGCCTGGGAAAGCAGCTGGGGATGGCCCAAAGCCTTGGGTTCCTGCACCCTTCTGGGAGACCTGGAGGAGGTTCCAGGTTCCTGGCTTCGGATCGGCGCAGCACCGGCCATTGCGGCTCACTTGGGGAGTGAATCATCGGATGGAAGATATTCCTCTCTGTCTCTCCTCCTCTATATATATCCACCTTTCCAATAAAAATAATTAAAAAAAACTTAAAAAAACCCATAGTAGTTGGAAGGGAGAGCATAGATCATAGAATCATGAAGCATTAATTATGAAACAGTAATTAAGCCCCAATTCTTAGTGTTACATATGTATACATTTATATATGTGTTTTTTTCTTCTCTCATGTCAAACTGATTTTCATTGGGACCATATTATAGTGCGACTACCTTGTCTAGTACCAAAGAAACAAAGCAACTTTTATTCTGGTTTTAACAATGGGATTTATTCATTATATTAACATGTTACAATCAGTAAAAATTGTATTGTCATCTTTTGGAAAAAGTAGTTATGATAAATTACTTATCCAAAATGTGACTGTAGAATTGTTTTTCTTGCCTTTGTCAAATTATTCTATTGCTTAGATAACTCTTTTAAAAAAGTTTGATACACTGAAGTATCCAGACAGTTCTTAAGAAAGAAGCTGGTTAATTTTCAAGTATTATTCAGAAACAATTTTTTGATTAAATGTTATTATTTCAAAAGGAATAAAAATAAGCACTGATAAATTTTGTCTTTGAACAGGACTATAAATTATACTTCCCATGACTTAAAAGATTCAGCAACTTGAAAGAATCTTATTCTTGATTATAAAATGATAGAATTATGATGTTACTTTTCACCTTTCATTTATTTCTGAAAGCTTTATTCTCTGAATGACCACTAGACATAATTTCTTTTTAATTATAAAGGGACCTCCTCAGTATGATTAGCAACAAATGTAAATGAAGTCTTGTAGAAGGTACTTACAAAAGCAATTTATTTATATACTAAATATAAGTAGTTAATAATTTACATTTGTATTATAATGCTGTCTTTTTATTTTGTGCTTCAGAATGGTAAGCACTTATTGGTAAGCATTTATTGTTTAGCCTTTATAGCGCAAAAAATAAAACAAAAAGTATGTTAAAAGTGATTTTCTTATCAAAATACATCTGTTTAACATTCCTTATATTTGCTGTAAGTAGTGGCATTTGTTTTGAACAAAGTAAGTTATCTGTCAGGCACTTAGTAAATAAGGAGTGTGGAATATTCCATGTCTATTTTCATAAGGGTAATATGACAAGTATATTGCAATAATGTTGCTTTTACTACTAAGATGCTCCAAAGAACCAATCCATCAAAACTTTCTATTGTGTGATTTTGGTATATTTAATGGATCATTATTAAAAACTTCTAAAGAAAATCAGTATCACAATTTAGCTGCAATAAATTCTTCTAACAAATTCATTTCTTGATATGATTCATCGACTCCTTAATGTTTTACTTGACTAAGTTTTCATTGACTTTGCTTACTTTTATAGAATTTGTCTTACAGGTGTTCACATTAACAATAACTTACTCTCCCCTGAATTCTTATTTTTTAAATCAAAATATTTAAAAAAAAGCATTCAAGCACTTCCTCCTCAGAACCAAATAAATAAAATTCAGGATTAATAGATGAATGTTAACAGTGTCTGTGGTACAGATGTGAACTTTGGATTTTCTAATGTTTTATCATTGATGTCTTGCAAGAATAGGGAGAATGTATGTTATTTTCTGATTTCTAGTCTAGTGAATCTCAATTGATAAATTCCAGGGTATTTTGTTTTAAAAATTTGTTTGAAAGGCAAATTGAGAAAGAGACAGACAGAGAGAGAGAGAGAGAAAGAGAGAGAGATCAAAACATTGGTGCATTTCCCAAATGGTAAATGACTAGGGAGGAAACGGGCTGAAACCAGAAACTGGGAGCTCCATCCTGGCTTCCCATATAGGCAGCAGGGACCCAACTACTTGGGCTATCATGTGTGATTTCCCAGGCATAGTAGCAGGCAGCTGGATTGTAAGTCAAGAAATTAGGACTGAAAACCGTGACTCCACTATGGAGGTTGGCATCACATGTAATAATTTAACTTGTTTTTAATCTGCTGTACAGCAACAGCAGTCCAAACTTTATTTACAATAGTCAATTTCAGTAGATCAATCATAGTCCACTGAAGAATTGTAACATGAGAATTTCTTCAGTTGTTCCATAGCTAATGCAATATCCTTAGCATGTTTATAAAAGGGTATGATTTATGTCAATGCCACCTGAAGTTGTAGAGGACTAGGAAGGACACGATTTGTGTGATAACTGATTTTCTTTTTTTTTTTTAATTCATTAATTACATTGTATTATGTGACACAGTTTCATAGGTATTTGGATTCTTCCCACCCCTCCCCAAATCCTCCCACCATGGTGGATTCCTCCACCTTGTTGCATAACCACAGTTCAAGTTCAGTTGAGATTCCCCCATTGCAAGCATATACCAAACATAAGAGTCCAGCATCTTATTGTCTGTGATAACTGGTTTTCACGTAACCTCCAACAACCTCTGTCTCCAGGTTTCCATTTCTTTCTTTAGATCACTCTCAGACAGTAACAAGATTGATATTTTTGCCTAATATAGTATAAATAACTTTATGTGACTTGATAGACTTTAGTTTCACATCTTATATTTGGTCTTTGATCCATTTTTAGTTGATTTTTGTATGGGGTAGAGGCTGTAGGGGAAATCTATATATAGATTGCTATAATTTATCATTTATTGAAGAGACTGTCCTTTCTCTATTGTGTTTCTGTTGTCTTTGCCAAGAACCAGTTGATTGCAGATGCATGGATCCATTTCTGCACTTGATCTTAGCCAAAAGACCAAGAAACGCAATGACATTTGTGTTTAAGAGTACAACTTGAAATTAAGCATTATGAAACCTGTAGCTTTGATTTTACTGATCAAGACTAGTTTAGTTATTTAGGGGCTTTTTGGACTCCATGTGGCTTTTAGGACTGATTTTTTTGTGTTTCTGAAAAAAAAGGGTCAGTGTGTTTTTGTGAAATCTTCCTGAGTCTGTGAATTGCTTTATAATTTAGGAAAATTTTTAAAAAATTAATTATTGCAATATATGAATATTGGAAATGCTTCTAGTTTTTGAGTCTTCCTCAACTGCTTTCACTAGTGTTTTGTAATTTTTATCATAGAAATCTTTTGTATCCTTGCTTACATTTATTCAGTATTTTAAAAATATATATTAATATTGGCAGGTATTCCTCCAAAAACTGAAATACAGCAGTATACTTCTTGCAAACAAATTTATAGTACAAAATATAATATCCTCCTTCATCCTAAAACCCATGCATATCATAAATACAGCAATTGATGGGTCATCATACATGATTTCTACTTCTGGGACATAAGGTTAAGGTTCTTACTATACATAGAAATTTATCATCTATGTCTAACACTTGCAGTTACCTTTGGAATGTATAGTGTTTGCAGGCTCTATCATAATTAGAGGTGAAAAAGATGCTGAAACTGGTGGCATGGGGTTTAATAGGGACAACTTGGGGTAATTAAGGAAAAAGAAAAGAACGCACCACATATTTTATTTCAACCATAGGAATTAGGTTATGACAAAATTGTGCTGTTTTCTCTAAACTATTTTTCTATAAACTAACCCTCTTCTTTTTGGCCCTAAATTTTGTTTTGGATCCTACCCTTAAGGAAATTTGAATGGTCTGCCTTGAGTAAAGCAGAGACTGCTTTTGTGTCAGGGCTAGCTAAGTGGATGATAGATGAGCTTTAGTCAGGAATGAGATTAGAATATGCAAATATAATTTAGAGAAATTTCCATTAATGAGTTAAAGGGACATTTTTAAAGAATGATACACCTACCTCCCCTTCTAAATTAAGATGTAAAATACCTGATTAAAATGGAAAATTGTCTCCCTGGAAAAGTCACTGAAATATTCAAAACATTCACTTTATATGGTACTTGTCTGAATTTAAATTCAAGAGAGAATTCTCTTGCTTCACATTCTACGATCAGAATGTTATGTCCTTCAAGCAATATAATTATCTCATATCAAAGGCAATGTCACAGAAGTACCAAAACATTATTTCTTATAAAATTGAACCTGATCTTGATCATTTCTACCTTTTAAAGAGATGAAAGAGGCAGTGGTTGCCTTATTCAGTTAGCAGTAGAAAGAACAACAGTTTTAATACTCTCTTTATCTCACAGAACCTGGATGTAAGAGGATAGCTCAGAATCTGACAATTTAATGTCCCTGCTAATGTGGGATGCTTAGGATTGACAATGATGTGGGCAGTTCATTGTTTAGAAAACATATCAGTGAGTCTGTGGATCTGCGAAGAAAATCACAGGATATTACTCAGTTGTAGTAGAATGAGAGCTAAAGTTGTCCATTAAATGAGTGTGAGACGTAGCCAGTAAGACGGAGCCAGCAATGCGGAGTGCTGAGCGACAGGGAACTGGAGCCCAGGCACAGAGCAAGCTGGCAAGAAATCTCTACTGGAAAGAACTTGGACATTCTAATTCCAAGAGTTTAAAACATTGTGATTTTGCTGTGTGAAATATCAAACATACAAAACAGAGAGAACTGTTGAAGAACCCTCTTCTTCCCATCTCTGAAGATGTTTGTTCATATCCTTGCTCACACTTTTCCTTTACAAACTTCTCCTGGATCATTCTGAATGAAAATCCAATCATGATATAATTCGATTCATACATATTTTAGTTCTAAAATACAGCAGCTATTAAAAATCCCCTTAATGACATTATTATGCCTCGTATATGAATGGTAAATCCTCAAAATCATTACATGACTGGTGATCAAATTCTTCAACCATCTCATACTTGCACTTCAAGAGTTCAAAATTGCTTCTGCATCACAAGTGTACTTGGACGTTTTCCTAACTCTCTTTCCCTTTTTTCTTAGTATTTGTTGACAATAGGGATCATTTTTTTAAGCTAAAATTCACTATATTCCACTTTTTGCAGATTGTATAACTGTAGTGTTGTCTAACACGTTTCTATTTTCTATAAACTATTGTAAAAGGTAAAAGTTTTAAACGCTGTAGCTTTGATACTTTTGCCAAGAACAGTTTGTGATATATTTTTGCACCACAAAACCGAAATTCTATTATTATCTTTTGCTTATGTTTTCAGGCATTAACATATGAGTGGTCTTCGGAAGTTTAAGGAACATATGAAAAATCTATGCATAGACTTATTTTTGGATCAAAATAAAATTATATTTTTAAAAGAAAAAAAAATTGAAAACCTGAGAGACTGAGGGAGGAGGACAGAGAGAAGAGAGAGCTGGGGAGATAAAGATGGAGATAGAAATAGCAATAAATGGAAAGGGAGAGGGAGAGACCCATCTTCCATAATCACCCTTCTCCTGCTGCCTTGGAGGAACACAGCAGCAGAAAGAGAGATGAGTAACAGAGTTGGGACTCAAAACTCCAAAACGGGATGTGGGCATCCTGATGGATATGTATACTGATGTCCAAACACCCATTCCCCCATATTAATCTTATACTTGAATTTTAATGAATGTTTTGGCTTTAATATATCAACTTCCATCTCTAATATTTCAGTAAATGGTAAAATTATATTGCTACTTATTAATTTATTACCAGAAATATTACTACAAAAAGATTGATTGCATCTCTCTAAATGTAAAGAGTAGCCATTATAAAAAAATAAGAATTTGTATATTGACATTTTATTAAGGTTTGTTTAAAAATGAGGGAGAGTTACAGAGAGAGAGAGAGTTCTACCATCTGCTAATTCACTCCACAATTGGTTGTAACAGCCAAGACTGGTCCAGACTGAAGTCATTGCAACTCCATCCAGGTTTTCCTAATGTGAAAATGGCACACAGACATGAACCACCTTCTTTGCTTTCCCAGGCCAATGATCAGGCAGCTGAATTGGAAGTGGAGCAACCAGGATTCAAACCAGTAATCATGTGACTAGGGCTCAAGTAGGAAATACAGAGAGAGTAAGTTTCTTTATTTAATTCAGTTAAACATTATGATAAAAGATCCTGAAAAGTGAAATTTTGCGTGAGTGTATTTGTTTTCTATTTATCTTTTATTTATTAAAGATTTCCTTTAAAAGACATTTGCTCATAAAAAAAAAAGGATGGCTAAGACTTTCAGGCCTATAGGAAAAAAATTTTTTGTTATAATTCTCTCTACCACTCTCTAGCTCTATCCTTCTTTATCTCCTCTCTCTACTCCCCCTCACTCTGTCTCCCAGGCTTTCAAATAAATAATTTTCTTCGAAAAAAAGATAACTTAATTTTAGTCCAAAAATAAATTCATGCAAAATTGTTTTTTTAAATATACATTTTCTTTGAATATTCTGAAGACCACTCACATATTAATGCCTTGAAACATAAGCACAAAAATAGCACAATTTCTCCTACATACATGGTAAGAGCCTAAGGACTTGGGCAATCATCCACTGACTTCTCAGGTACAGTGGCAGGAAGATGGATAAAAGTGAACGATCGCGATTTGAATGTCACTCTTACATGGGATACAGGTATCAGAAGCAGTAGCTTAATCTTCTGTGCTGCAACAACAGTGGAACATAGAGATTACTGCCAATCAAGACTATATCCTTACTAGATATAAGCATCGTAGTCAACTAAGCAAACTTAAAAACAGGAAAGTACACAACACATAGTCTGTCAAATTTTAATGCTTTGTGCTCTAAATATAGAGTCTGTATGTCAACTGAAATTTTGGTGTAGCACACTTATCCTCTGCCTGTGGCAACCATATAGGCTCTGGTTCATGTCCTGGATACTCCATTTCCAAATCACCTCCCTGGTAACGCAGATGATGACCCAAGTCCTTGGGTCCCTGCCTCCCAGAGCATGCTTCTAGGTTTGAGATGGAGGTGGGGGAAAGGGAACTTGAGGTTCCTGGTGTTAGATTGGTTCAGCTATGGTCAGCACCCATTTGAGGAGGGAACTAGCAGATGGAAGATCCCATCCCTTTCTTTTCTGTGTATACCTGCCTTACAAATAAATCTTCCCAAAAATTTAAAAATGATTAGAGACCTAAAGAATTATGTGAAGGTAGACTAAGATATAAAAATTACATAGACAATTTTTGGTCTTTCTTTTGCATGGTAGGATCCAAAGGAATCACTCTTCTGCATCCTCTCCCTTGTTGTTCAAAGCTAAAAACTTCAATGAAATGTACGAGGTAGCCAAATTTTCCTTACATGTTAAATAAATCTGTCTACATTTCTCTCAAGGTAACCATCACTCCTCACCCAGTCTATGGTTATTATCCCCTGTCCTCTCCCTGAGAATATTCTTTCAGTCACTTCTCAGTTAGTTGGGTATCTTATGGACATGTAATTCAGCTATGTTTTATACCACTTAATTTTTAAAAAATTATTATTATTATTGGAAAGTCAGATAAACAGAGAGGAGGAGAGACAAAGAGGAAGATCTTCATGCCCCAAGTGGCCGCAACGGCCAGAACTGAGCTGATCCAAAGCCAGGAGCCAAGGGTTTCCTCGGGGTCTCCCAGGTGGGTGCAGAGCCCCAAATTTTTGGGCCATCCTCAACTGCTTTCCCAGGCCACAAGCATGGAGCTGGATGGGAAGCAGGGCTGCCAGGATTAGAAATGGCACACATATGGGATCCAGGAATGTGCAAGGTGAGGACTTTGGCCACTAGGCTACAGCACTGGGCTCACTACTTAAATTCTTTTAAGGTCTTCCTACTGCACGTACACCAAAAGGCAAGATGTAGGTGTTTCTAACCTTTTGATTTCTTGTGATTCTGTCACTAAATTCAGTCCTACTGTAAAACTTACAAGCGTGTTGCTCCCTTGACCCACAGTGCTCATTTTATTTCTTTTCCTCATTTAGCTGTTTTACTTCCCCTGACAAATTACCCTTAAACAACATTTCTCAAGTTGTCCACAATTTATTCTCTTTCCTAGGAAAATATGCTTGGTTTTAATTTGTTTCAATAGTTTTCATGTTTCTTTCTTGTCTATATCCACCATCTCCTTTTCTGTAACTATAGGTTTCTTGAGTGCTGGATGAATGCCTATTTGCCCATAACAGTAACCTTTTATCACGAACAGTTCTTCTCTCCCAATAGGCAGGCACCAAGTACTTCTGTTATTGTGGATGAAGTTGAAATTCTACATTTGTGGCTGTCTTACAAGAAGAGTAAAATGGCTACAAATAAGGCTCATTGGAATTAGAGTTGTAAGAAATCATGGATCATAAGAAAGTTTGAATATGCAGTCGCTAAAATATTTGGATAAGGGCAATGATGCTTTTTCAATTTGCATTTTAGAGTGAGATAGAAATAGATACGCCCACAAGAATCAGGGCTGGGCTAGGTCAAAGCCAGGATCTCAGAACACCATTCCACATATTATGAGTGGGAGGAAGAGATGCAAGGAAATGGGCTATTTTCCTTTGCCTCTCACAGCGCACATTGATGGGGAGTTGGATTGGAATTAAGACTATCTGGGCTTGAATTAGACACTCCAAAATGTGATGCAGATGTTGCAAATGGCAGCTTAATTATTATACCAAGTTCCTGTCCCAGTAATGGCTCCTCAGTGCACAGTGCTGTACACCAATCACTGATACATGCACTGTGATATAACTGGTTTTGTGTCTATATATGTGATATATATACACATACTCATACATTGCAATAATTTATCTTCAGTTTTTCAAGGAATTTTCAAACTGTTTTCCCGAAACTAAAAATATCATTAGAAAATAAAACAGAAAGAAAGAAATCTAGGTTGTGCCTGAAATAGAATTTCTTTATAAGGTGTTCTAAATTGTCCCTTATTTTCGTGAATTTTGTTCTGCAGGTTTAGTATAGGAGTACACACTAGAAACGGAGAGAATGTAATTGCTCATTCACCAAAGGATGGGTAAAGCACATGTGGTACATAAACATCACAGCATACTCCTGAGTTATAAAAGATAACATCATCTACAACAACACCGATAGAACTAGAGATCACTATGTTAAAAAGAATTTGTGAAGCACAGAATTATAAATATCACGTGGTTCCACTCAGATGTACAGTCTAAGGGTCTGGGGCATCATATTATGGTAGTTAACTAGAGTCTGGGGAGGCATTTCAGTGGGGCAGGTTGGGGTAAGGAATATTGTCAGATGGTAGGCGACAATGAGATTGGATTTGGAAGTTCTGGGGTTTATTATACATATGGTGATTCTAGATGATGTTAATGCACTGTATATTTATCTATTAATGTGACCCAGAAGATGGAATTTTTGTGTTATCACTATAAGTGCTTAATGAGATAAATATATTTACCCTGATTGGAAGTTACTTAATGTGTAATACTCCTGGTGTATATTCAATTAACATCTTATAGCACAAAATATGTATAATTCTACATGTCTCTTACACGATTTCTTATTTTTAATTAGTATTTATCAGATTCTTTGTCATTTGTAGACAAAATTCTACGAATACAATAACATTTTCCTCTGCCCTCTGTCCACTTATCTTATTCCCATTCTGTTTGCTCCCCAAAGGTGCACAATGCACAGAACTGGGGGCTGAATCCAGGTCTATGTGGGTAGCAGCGATACAATTACTGAAACCATTACTTGTTAATAGAGTCAAACCCTGGCACTCTGATACGGTACATACGTGATCAAAGCAGCTGAGTAACTACTAGACCAAGTAACTGTTCTCCACAAACAAGATAACTGCCAAACACTATAGATTAGTGTACTTTTCAGATGAATGTGCTCATTTGGGATCATTTTGCTCTTCTTTGGCTTTAAATTTTAGGAAGTGAAACTCACTTGCCTCTTGCAGTTAAGATTAATTGCCTGCTTAATATCTGAGCAAAAAAAAAATCCCTGCTGCCATTTTATGATTTTTTTCCACATCATACCTTCACAGGAGTGGTGGGGTGGATAATTCAAGCCTTTAACAACTGATCTTACTGTAATTTATTTCAACTGATGTCTTATTTTTATCCCTCCTTAACTCAAATTTGTTCTCACTGAAACTTTCTTTTTCTATATGCATGTAACAGAATAGAAAGGATCATTTTCTTTCCATTTTGGATAAAATAGTTGTAGTTCACTACCATCTCATAGTACATTGTTTTGTCAGTGCTGCCATTTCAGACAAAATTTTCTCTGAGCCTAAGGTTTTGTGGGGCATCCTCGTTCTGTGATCCAATTTAAAATGCCATTCACTGAACCTCACCTCTCCCTGTGTTTCCATTTCACATTTCAATAAAAACGTGTAGACAGAACTGACAGAAACAGCATATGTTGAGCTGCTCTTGTATACCAAGCCACATGGCAGGGACTGGGTGTACAAAGATAAAGAAGCTATGGTTTCTGAACTTGAAAGCAGTTCCTGGTAGTTGTCAGGAGAGATCAGCAAGCGATGATTGTGTTGTACACAATTCCTGAGTAACTTGTGCACTGTAACTTTCCAATTAGGAACTAACATATACTATCTTGTTTTGTTTGTGGATCTAAGACATAAGAAAAGAGGTAGGTATCAAGGCCAGAAATTCACTTAATCATCATAGAAATGAACAATCAATCTTATGCGTTTAAAATGTTAACTGCTCATGATTTAGTACATATGATCATGGTGAGTGGAGATTTGGAATTTGGGCGAAAGCAGTTTTTAATCAACTTTTTAATGCAGAGTTTATAGGCTGGAGGAGTAAATGTGATGGGAGATTCTGAGTTTGGAGATGCAGCTCTTGACAGTGCCTGGGGCTAGCTGAGATAACAGAAGTCGGTTGGGGAGCAGAAAATAGAGGGGTTAGCAGTACCCTAGCAAGCAGGATGATTTGGTAGATACTAGATTGAGAAATGAAGGCAGAGAGAAAGTAAGCAAGAGAAAGCATAATAGTCAGGATTTTCCTATATATCAGTGTAGCATCGTATATCAACTCAATTATATTAACAATATTAGTGATTGTGTGCTAAGTGTACTAATATCCCATTTTCTGCTCCTATAATAAAACACTACAGACTGAAAATTTTATACATGAAAGAACCATATATCTTACAGCTCTCCATCTGGGAAGTTCCCAACTGAAAGGGTACATCTGGTAGGTGTCTTGTAGCTATGTCATTTTGGAATAGGACAACACGTAAAATAGAGAGGAAGGAGGACAAAACTCCTCCTTTTATAATAAGCTCCTTTCTGTAATAACTAACCCATCTCCACAGTGAAGATCATGATCCACTCATAAGGGTGGTGTTTCTATAAGCCAATACCTCAAAAACACCCTGTTAATATTGTCACAGTGGAAATTCACATGAACTTAGGAAGACAATACTTCCATAACAATATTGTCTATAATTCTTTCTCCTTTTTTTATTATGTATACTTCTATTCACTGCATATCTTTGTAGTTGGTAAGATCTAAATATTCAATAGAAGCATAGTTTAAATGAACTTGCCAAAATGGAGTAAGACGAAAGCTCTGACTTTGAGTATTTAACTACTATTCACTTAGCTATTTATTCTGCTTTCTTTTGCAGCACTTTATAGGTGAAAGTTTTTTTTTTAATCAGTTGAGGCGTTTCTGAAA
The DNA here is from genome assembly GCF_030435755.1 of Ochotona princeps. Classification (NCBI taxonomy): domain Eukaryota; kingdom Metazoa; phylum Chordata; class Mammalia; order Lagomorpha; family Ochotonidae; genus Ochotona; species Ochotona princeps. Next base: position 36,647,366 of record NC_080846.1, on the reverse strand, counting down.
GTATAAAATGTTCAGTTTGTTAATAATATCTTTCTGAACGTATGTTCTAATTTTGGCACCGTCTTAAAGCCATCCCCGAGACAAGGATGTCAAAGCACTCCTGCTTTGTTCAGTCATTGGTTGAGATTTCTTCCAGGGTTAATTCTCTAGTTTGTTGTGTCTACTTTGGTAAAACTGACAAGAAAGTTGGTAGAGGAGGTAATGGGACGTGATTAAGCCCAGAGGAAATAAATGTTACAAAGCTATTAAATGTAGAATAAAGTAACTTAGTCATGTGGAAAAATTAATATTTTATTTTATGCTAGCTATATATAACATATAATAACCTATAAATAATAATCTATTTACTGTTTTTGCAACTGGATTGTTTAGTTGATAAGGATGATGACTGTAAAATCAGAGGTTATCCAATGAGTTCTTCCAGTATGCCAAGCTCATTTATAAGAACATTAAAGGTATTAACAGATTCAATCCTCATTACCATATTATTAAACAGGTACAATTAGCATTTTATTTGAAAAAAAAAAGGCCTAAGTTTTCAGAGTAACAGTTATGCTTGGGAACTCAGAAGCTGGGCTTCAGATTCTTACTCTCAATCATCCATTGCATCATTTGTTCTTTTTCCTTGCTGGTCATTTACTAGATTTATTTCCTCTACTTGCACTATGGATACAAAAGGAGATGCACACATTCATATAAGATGTATTACTCTGGCTCCCAGCGGCTTCACATAGATCTTGAAACTGACACAGTCAGATAATTGCTTGATCAGGATATTGCTTTTCTGAAGTAGCATCCATGATAACACAGTGTAACCTCCTGGACTTTGAGCGAGATAAGGTATTGCTCAGTCTTCAGCTTATTAATTTGAGAACCAACAGTGCAAAGGCTTTGTAAGAAATGGAAGAAGATTCAATTAATAATGGTATTCTTCCATCACAATCTGTCAAAGAATTAAGTAGCTAAAGAAAGGCTTAAGTGTTCCAAGGTTTCGCTTAAATTCTTGAAGCACTGAAGTTTGACTTATTAAAATAGTTGATTATAATATAATTTATGAGGTTTTAAAGTGTAAAATAAAATTTTGTAAAAATAAAATCTCATAAAATAAAACTAAATCTTTTATGATAAAATTCTGCAAAAATAAATTTTTATATAATAAAATTTTATAAAAATAAAATTACAAAATAATTTTAGAGCTCATTAAAATACCTAAATATTTGGGCAAACATTGATTCCCTTATTTTTAAATGAATAATTAAATTCTTCTTTATTTTTCTCTATCATCTGTATCAATCCACACATAGTCTTTATTTTCATTAAAATCTTATGTAAATTATGTAGTCTTTGTTCAGTATCTATAGGGCTTGGTTCCATGACCCTTATATAAATCAAAATCTGTAAGTTCCTAATTTAAATATTCTATATTTAAATAATCTACACACATCTTCCCTTAAACTTCAAATAATGCCTAGATCATCTGCAATACCTAATACAAAGTGAAAGCTACATAAGAAGGTGCTCCACTGTATTGAGTAGGAAAGAATAACAAGGGAAACACTAACTACACATGAATGATCAGTACTGACAAGCTTTTTTTTCTGAATATTTTAAATTTCTGATTGGGCTAACTCATGGATGCAGAACACAGGATACAGAGTAATGAATGTGACTTTTTTTTTTCTATTTTATTTTGGATGATTTTTACATAGTTGATTAGGTTGCAAAGGGTTAAGGGCTAGAAGAAAGTGGGTGAGACCATTGTTTCTACATTATTTTTTTCTTTCCTGTATATGAGGAAAGCAAGAAATAAGGGAAGAAGCCACACTCAGCCTCCCAACCATCCTTGGGTCCCTGCTGTGGAACAAATTCTGAGGGTCCTGCTCAAGTGTTTTTGATATTCAACAGTTCTGAATTGCTGTCAATACCACCACTCCAATCACGATGAAATGTCTCCAGTATCCACTAGCTGACACAGCTCACCTTAGAGGCTCCTTTTGCCCAGATATTCACTGGCAACTCTTGGCTGGGGTGGTTGATCAATTTGTTCTGTCCTCCATCCTCTGTTATGGTAACAGGTGTCCTCTGCAGGTTCCAATGGACTGCCATATCCTCCATGTGCATCTGGATATGCTGTCCACTGCTCATCTAAGCCACTGAAAAGTTTCATCTCTGACACATGCACTCCACAGTCAGACCATGGCACCTGCAATTCTCCCCATGGCTTGAGTTCTCAGTCCAGTGGTTCAGTTGGTGTCGGGGGGGGGGGGGTGGCAGAATCGCCAAATAAACCTCATCTGAGGTGATCCCAGGCATGTTTCTTATGGGTGTTTGCCAATACAAGGCCCAGCATAGTTTGTCAACCAAATCAGCCATGAACACACTGGTAGTTGCAATTACTGGGTCAGTACTGTCTCCAGCCCTGTCTTCTACACAAACCAATGGGTATTGGAGTCCAGCCCAATTCTGCTCACCACATAATTTTACCTTCACATAAACCAATGGGAGCTGCAGCCTAGTTGGAATGACCCGCAATAACCCCTACCAGGCCTGCCACCTGCCCTGGTTCCCGTGCTTGCCAGTATTTATAGCAGACCGGTATGGTCCAGTCTGTGCCACATCCCAATCAGCTTCCGTACATGTCAATGGGCATTGAAACCTAGTTCAGCCCAACCAACCCCACTATCCAGTCTACACTTAGTGTTGGCGTGTGTCACCATCTCTCTAGCCAAGCCGTCCCCTAGTCCTGGTTCTCATGCTCACCAGTGGATTGGCAACCCAACAGGGAGAAGCCCAGGCTATTTCCCTAATGGGCCCACTCCCATGCCCAGATTTTGTACTCTCCTGGTGGTTGTACAGTTTGTCCTGACAGAATGTGCCCCCTCTACCACCCTCTGCCAGCTGGTGCTGAGGTAAAGCCCAACCCACCCACACCCACTTTGGCTTATGCATGCACCAGAAGGAAAGTCAGCCCAGTCTGGCTTTTCCCTGATCCAGCTCACACGAAGTCCACCAGGTGTTGTAGCCTACCTGGCCTGGTCTGCCACTGATCCAAGCTCTCACATTCACCACTGTGAGTAGTGGTCCAATGGAGGGGGGTGCCCACAACTCCTCCTACTGGACTTGTTCTCACCCTTCCCCCAGGTCTCACATGTGCTGGTTGGGCACTGAGGCCCAGTTTAACATCGCCTGACTCACTTTAGCATTTGCCAGTGAGGACTGTAGCCTGGTCGCACCTGGCCAACCCCCAGTTCCAGCTCATGCTGATAGGGGCTACAGCCTAGCCCAGCCCTGCCAGCACCCAGTTCTAGTCCTATGGTGGACTGGCTGGTATTGTGGCCCAATCTGGCCTGGCCCACACTCCATTCTGGCTCTCAGATTTGCCAGTGGATGATATGAACTGGCTTACCATGTCTCACTCCAGACCTGAGCCAAACATGTACTGGTGGGTATTGTATCCTGGCCTAGTCTGGGCTGCTCCCTGTCTTGATTCTTGTGCTCACCTGCAGGGACTGTGTCCCAACAGAGGAGTTTCCCAAACTCCTCCATCACAATTTCTCCCAATGCTAGATGTCACACACACTGGTGGATCCATGGACTAACCCTTCTTAGTCCATCTCCCCTCCTAGCCAGAACAGTGGCCTCTTCTGACTGGTCCTCATTCATTACAGTTCTTGTTTTGGGGTACTGCAGCCCAGCCAAGCCTGGTATATACTCAGACACAGCTCATGTGTGACTCCGTGTGACCTAGCCCAGCCCGTCCTACACCTACTCTGCTTCTCAAGAGCACCAATTGGTACTGGAGTCCAGCTCAGTCTGGTGCATCCCAGACCCAGTCCATACACATGCTGAGGGACACTGCAGCCATATCCAGGCCAGACTGCAATCCCCCACTCTGGCCCTTGTACTCACTAATGGGAATCAGGACCCAGCCATGGTGTCCCCTTAGCTCCCCAACCAGGCCTGATCCCAGCCACAAATCTTGCACGTGCCAGTAGTTGCTCTGATCCAGCTTGGCATGGCCTCTCACCTGTTTTGGCCTTTGCCTTTGGATGATGCAGCCTGGCCTGACCTAGTTGGCTACCAGTCCCAACTCTCGTTGGCAGGTGCTGTGCACCTGGCTCTGCTCAGTCTGCTCCCATCCATAGCACATGTAAACCAGTAGGTGTGATAGCCTAGCCCAGCATGAAATACATTCCAGCCTGGTTTCTGCACTTGCCAGCAGACTAAGGTTTGCTCAGCCCTGCAAGATCCACCCTTTTCCAAAACCAACACAAACACTTGCTAAAAGTTGGAACTACCTTGCTCAGTCTGCCCAACACCCAGGCCTTGACACATCCAGGAGCTGTGGCCCACCAGGGGGGGCTTCACAAGTTCCTCCATTACACTTACTCCTAGACCCAGAGCTCATGCATGCCATTGGGTGCTAGGCCCTTACCTGGCACAGGCTGCTCTTTCTGTCACAGCCTTTGTATGGGACAGTGGATATTGCAGCCTGGCAAGACCCACACTCTGTTTGAAGGTGTCCTTGCAAGTGCTGCAGCATGGACCTGCTTAGCCTGCTCTCAGCCCCAGCACATGTGAGTGTCAGCAGGTTCAATAGTCTTGCCTAGCTCAACCCATCACCACCTCAACTCCCAAGCCAACAAGTGGGACTTGTAATTCCACAGGGTTAGACCCACATATCTCACACAGAATCTATCCCCGGACATGGTTCTCTCACGTTCTGGTTAGTGTTATGGCCCAGCCTATTGTGACCTGTCCCTTGTTCCAACACTCACTGTCAGGTGCTAGGATCTGGCCTATGATCCATGCTAACAAACCCAGCTCAGAACTCCCATGTGGGATGGTCTATTGGTTTGACCAAAAAAGGTCTTCTGGTTTATCCGTTCCAAAACACCAGGCATCAGTCCCCTCGCTTATCGGCAAGTACTGTGACCCTGTCATCAGGAATCCTGCAGGATTCCTTCCTTATCTGCAAGATTCTCACACGGTGGTCCTCCCTACCCCCATATTCCCTTGCTCTTTTCCCTATTCAATCCACAATTCTTGTGCCCAGGAGTGCATGGGTTCTTTAGTCCAACCTTTCAGAAGGCAAGTGGGCGGTGTGCTAATCCAAAGCTCTCCTCACCCACCAGAGTCCTAAGCGCCTGGCACATAAGCTGGCCTGGTGCCTTATCCCTCCACACACCCGAGGTGTGAGATTTTCCAGGCCTGATCCACCAGCACACAAGGGCAGCATGCTGACTTGGGGCTCTCCTCTCCCTTCTCTCCTTTCCCCGCCCAGGAAGAGCATATGGGGAAGTCCACAGGTTCACTCCACCTGTCTAGAGGTGAGCTCCCAGGTCCCCACATGCCCACTGGTGCTATACCCTCATTCCTCCCCACAGTCCAAGCCCGCATCCACCAGCTCCCATGGACTTCCCACTGGACCCTTGGGTCTGGTGAGTCACTGGGGTGGAAATTGAATGTGATTTCTATGATTATGAATATATACACAATTTGCTTAAAAACATACTTATGTTTGGGACTTGGGGTTTTTGTGTTTCATATAAAATAATATTATTTATATCATGTAACTCAACTTGTAGAGCTCTATTTTTTAAAGTTTAATTTCTGTACCAGCCATGGTAGCCTAGTAGTTAAAGTCCTCGCCTTGCATGTACTGACATCCCATATGGGCACTGGTTCTAATCCTGGCGGCCCTGCTTCCCATTCAGCTCCATGATTGTGGTCTGGGAAAGCAGAAGATGGCCCAAAAGCTTGGAACCCTGCACCCACGTGGGAGACCAGGAAGAAGTTCCTGCTCCTGGGTTTGAATCAGCTCAGCTCTGGCCATTGCAGGCACTTGGGGAGTGAATCAGTGGATGGAAGATATTCCTCTCTCTTTCTCCTACTCTCTGTATATTTGACTTTCCAATAAAATTAAATAAATTTTCAAATAATAAGGTGTAATTTCCTTATTATTGATATATTAATCTATTCCACTATTCTTTATCAATGAGTATTAAAATTGTCTCAACTCTTTTCATTCTTTTCTTGCCTTTTGCTGTGTGTGTTGTATTCGCCGGGGAACATATTGCAGTTAACAATCACCAGCAGTGTTTAAATGCACTGCAAGGTGAGAGCTTTTATTTTTACTATCTCTCATGTGAGGTAAGTTCCTCAGTGTGGGTTAACAACCACAGTCAACACGTCAGGTCATTCTCTATAAAATATTACAAAAGCACTCAAAACAGATTTTAAATAGGAATTCAGCAAGAAGCAAAAGTGCAGATCTGTCATCCTCGTTATCTCTCACACTGATTCCTGCCAAAGTTGGAACAGTTTATTCACCCCAAATGAATCCATGTTCCAACTTTTTCAGAGGAGACATGACTATTCCAAATTATGCTAGGAAAAAAGTAGATTGTAAAGGTCAGATGTTTACACTAGTTTTAACAAAGTTAATCACCCAGCATCTAGATCTTAAAGTTTATTATCCTGCTGGTCCTAGATACCTGCTAACCTCATGGAAAACAAAATTCTACCTACCTAAGATCATGGCAAAGAGAGTACATGCAACATTTGAACAAGAGGTAAGTAATACTGCCCATGCTTTTTAAGGCTTTCCCGTCTGTTTGATAACCCTATCCTAAGGCTCAGATTCACACTGCTTTCAAAACTAGAGCCCAATCCTTTTGTAAGGAATTTCCAAGGTGGGAAATTAACATTTTCAAGTTTGTTAGGCAACATTCTATACTTCTTCCCCGATATGGTCAGTTCTCTCATTATAGCAAATTATGGTGTTTTCCAGTTTTGCTGTGAAAGTCTATGACTCCCATGGTTCTGTCTGAAATATTAGATATGGTGTATTATCACCTCTACTGTTATTTTTTATTTTCACAATATTATACTCCTGACCCAGTGTTACATAATTGTGTGACATAACTGTTACACTATTTATACTTCTCAAAGGCTAGAAATAACACAACAGATATCAAATGTCATATAGTTCTTGCAACTTTATCTTAGCCTAAGATGAAAGTCTTACGGTTGGAGTTTCACAACATACCAACGACTATCAAATTTCTCTCCATCATCAGAAAGAGGCCCCTCAATCCAGCTGGTCACCAGATGTCCACATCTAAACCCTTAGAGTCTGCTTCTTGCAACTTCCTGTCTCTGTAGGTAGACCCTTAGAAGCAAAGCTTGAGACTGAGATTCAGGTGTATGTTATCTGCTGGGTGAGTCCTCAAGACAGTCATGTTAAGAAAATGATGGGAGTTTTCGGAAGGGGGTCCTCTGTGGGGAGGACAGAAGTTTATGCCTTTTCATTGGTCATTAATGGAGGGAAGATATTAACTGCATGTGTGTTTCTGAGCAAGACAATTTTTTCAACCTACAGCGGTTATTTTGACAAAGTCACAGTTATAACCTGTTAGCTACAATGCTCACAGAAGTTAGAAGTTGGGCATAGGACAAGCTGGTAAAGATGTGACTGGGATATCAAGAACTGTCACGTACATACAGTATAATTAAGACAAAAAAGTGTCATAGACAACTTGAGTTGCATAAATTCCATCATGAAAAATGCTTTATAGTATCATTTTGAAAATTTGATTGTAGAACTTAAGTATATTTTTGCTTATGATAGCTTCTGAATAAATTATTTTTGGAGAATCACCTCAAATTATGAAATTACACAGATGCAAAAAAGAGAAACCAAAACCACATTGCTGGTCTCATTAATTATATAGGACATTGCCAAATGTCAAGTAAATTCCAAGAGAAGTCTTAGTACAATTACTATTACTTACAAAACAGTATAAAAATAAAATTAACTTCAGTTTTTAAGTCAAAACACTTCAAGCATTCAGAAGTAATGTCTTGAAAGATTTCTATATCATTTTAATGAGTTACGTGTTTTCTGTTTTTATTATATTCCTTTTCTGTTTTTAATGAGTAATTGAGTTCTCTAATCTTTCCACCTCACAAATATTAAAAGAGAAAAGGGAATCTGGATTGTTTTCCCTTTGTTCTGATCAGTTTCTGACTTAGTCTAAACAAAGAATGATCACATCACTGTTATACTTTGTCACTTTTCTTTATTGGAGTAGTTAGTCCTGATCCTTTCTCAGCTAGGCTCACTCAGCAGTGGTTAGGCACAGATACTGAATGTTGGATAGCAACTTTTCTCTTTACGTTTTCTTAGGATGATGTAGAGCCTAACCAGACTTCAGTGAGCAATGTACTCTCGTTCAAGGGCAAGCCTTTTAACAAATACAGGGCGACGTCACAACTGTCACATATTGTGAAACATAGAAGCAGATAATATGAATTAAGTTCTCCTTTTTCCCTAGCCAGCCATTATTTAAAGACATTTGTAAAAAATATTTCTGCCTGAATTTAATGTGAATACTAATGTAGTTACATAAAAGTGTGGAATTATTACTATAGCCAAATTTTATGGCATTTGTACAATAACAGCCTAAGAAACAGCATATTGCCATGATAATTCATTTTCTATGCTTTTCAAAAGAGTTTTCTATACTTTGTCACTGAAAGTCATCTACAGTAATAATATCTTTAAGAAGACATTTTCCAAAATTGTTTTTTCCAATACAGTGTTCACAAGTGGCAATACTTGTTTTTGTTTTATATTGAACCTTCAAGGTCCAGGAAGGACTGGATTCAACAAAGTTAAACAAGTCATATTAATTGCTAAACTTTAAAAATGTAATATTCTCATGAGCACTATGAATCTCTAATAGAAAGGGACTGTTCTGTACTTTAAATTGTTGGACTATGGAAATAATTTTTCTTAGAGCCCATCAGTGTGGCAAATATTTTGAGAAAAAAATTCGAGAAAATCTGATTTGTGAAATAGTACACTAAATTCTTTTAAAAGCACTAATTTAAAAATATTATTAGAGCTAGAGGTGGTATCCAACCACTGATTTACTCTCCAAAAGCACAGGGGCCAGAAAATCAATCTGCATCCTACATAGTTATCAGGGACCCGACTACTTCGGCCAGCTACTTGGTGTAAGTACCATTCTATATCTGCTCCACACTCATATTATTTTGTTATTCTTTTCTGTTTATCTTAATGATTTTCTCTAGAAACTAAAGCTTGGTTCAAAAAATATGGTTTTCTAGTGAATAATAGGATCAATCAGAACTAAAAATGTAGTTTAAAAAAATAAGAAAAGGTCTTGTTACATGGCTTCAGATTCAAGGTAAATTTGAATGACTACTAATCAAAGAAAGCTCAGCTTGATTATTGGTAACAATCACACAAACATACTGATGCTCATTTTTCCCATGAACAAAATATTGAGGAGACATTTTTCACAGTGGTTTCGTGGGTTTTATACTGAACAGCAGTCATACAGTAATTCTGTTGGACTTTTCTTTATAGATGCCACATTACACCCTCTAGATGGCTTGCCCATCTCCCACAGTCATATCTGCAGTCAAGGCAAAAATAATGTCTGCTAGCAGCTACACTTGACCATTTTAAAAGAAAGGAAAAAGCTGGCATTGTGGTCCACGGGCTCAGCTGATGCTTGTGACAGCAGGACTCCACATGAGCACCAGTCCGAATCCTGGCTCCTCATTCCACTTCCAATTCAATTTCCTGATAAGGCATCTAAGACAGCAGTAGGAGATGGCCCACATGCCTGGGCACCTGCCACTAACATGGGAGTCCTTCATGAAGTTCCTGGCTCCAGGCTCCTGTCCTTGGCTTTGCCCAATCACAGCTATTGTTGCCATTGGGGAGTAAACCAGTGGATAGAAAATTTCCTTCATGCATACTCTCTCTTTTTTCCTGCATAACTCTGCCTTTCAAATAAATACATAAGCTATCAGAAAGAAGAAAGAAAGGGGAAATACGCTTTGGATGCCCACAGCAAACCTATGAATCTTTCTATTAGTAAGAATGATGTCACATAGCCATGTCTAGCCAGGATTCTGGCTGGTTAAAACTTTGCCACTGGCTCTTCAAGAGAGGCTGCATGGGAAACAGAGATTTAGGATCTTAGTTTAGTGAACCAATGAATGTTATCTTCCTAAAAACTTCTGGGCATGTAAATATGTTGAAAAATGACTTAGTCAATACTGTACAGAATATATAGGAAAAATAATATAAAATTTTCGTTTCTTCCTCTCTGTTCCATGTCGTAAGCCCTTTACCAGGCATGATGAACCTTTTGAAGATTTTTAAAAAAGATTTATTTATTTTTATTGAAAAGGTAGATATACAGAGAGGAGAAGAGACAGAGAGGAAAATCTTCAGTCTGATGATTCACTCCTCAAGTGGCTGCAACGGCTGGAGCTGAGCCAATCCGAAGCCAAGAGCCAGGAGCTTCTTCTGGGTCTCCCATGCAGGTGCAGGGTCCCAAAGCTTTGGGCTGTCCCTGACTGCTTTCCCAAGCCACAGGTAGGGAGCTGGATGGGAAGTGGGGCTGCCGGGATTAGAACCAGTGCCCATATGGGATCCCGGCATGTTCAAGGAGAGGACTATAACCACTGCGCTATCGCACTGGGCCCTGAAGATTTCTAACATTATTTGTAGGTCATGCAATATTATCTCGCTAAAATTTTGGCTGTTGTGGATTTAATGTGATTATTTTTGCCAAACCAAATGATTTTATGCTGAATCTGAAGATGAAAGAAGAGTACTCTACTCATGGAATGTGGATACCCTGCAGATATCAAAAAGCACAAGGAAATAGATCCTCCCTTTGCTACTCTAGGTGTGATGTTGTTCAGCTGACATCTTGGTTTGATCACAATGAAACCTATACTCAACTCTGTGCCTAGAGAACTACAGGATAAACAGGCTTTTTAAAAAATTTTAAATCACATTTTATTACAGTACTCTAAAATACTGAAACATCTTTTCAGTTAACTGCTAATTACATGGTTAAGCTCAAATGATTAAGAAAAAAAAACTGTCGTTAAAACTGACTCATCTCTCACTACTTATTTCTATCTATAAAGAGGGATTTTCCTTAAATACTCATGTTCTTGCTTTAATTTTAATTTATGGGAAAAAAATTAGTAAGTTGGATCTTCGTTTATATTGTTTCATTGTAAGTAGTCAATCTTCTCTTAAATAAATTCTATCTTGGCCCTGACCAGTAGGAGTCTGTGAGTCAGAATGTCTGCTAACTACAAGTCTTTCAGAGAAGGACAATGTTTTAGTGTCAAAATTAATAATTATGGAGATGGATGAGTCTACTTTGCTCTAATATTCTGTATTCAAAACTACTCTTTGTTAGTGAAATGATGATATCCTTCAATCTGATATGATATTTTCTCATTAATGCATTTATAATGTAGACAGAAAACAGGTTGTGATTTACAGGCTTCTCTTTAGACCTTAGCATTATACATATACATATAGATACAGATTTAGATATGGATACAGACCACAGTCCCATATATACCCTATTACTTCAATGTGAATTTTCACCATTAAGCTCAAAGGCTATGATATAGTGTGTTGGTAACATATGTCTGTGATGCCATTAAAGCTATCCACATTGGATTATTTAATATGTGTCCCAAATCCTTATTTCTGAGTACAGTGGTGACTTATCCTCCATCATTCCAGTACTGATGGCTTCAAAAGCAACATATCTTAGTGGGTCAATCAGAATAACTTATGTAATGGTACAGTAGAACCACACTGCAAATTTCTCTTATTGAAAACAGTTGTCTGTTCTAATGCTAGCTATCGTTTGCAAGCAAGGAAGCTATTATGCTCATCATTGGGAATGATACATACATGCTCTCAGAATTGCAGACTTGGTGAAAAGAAAATGTGGTAATTGAGTTGTTGTGTTTTCAGACCATTGGCTGGGTGTCCTTTATGTTCCCGACATGTTTCCTTAAAAGTACAGTTCAGAGGATTCTGCTTGAGTCCTCCAGATTCTGGAGGATAATCACTCAGCAGTATTTCTTCAAGTTTGATTTATCTATTTTTATTTTAAAATATTTTATTTTAAAAAGTATTTATAGAATTGTATTTTTGCAGTAGCACAAGTTTCAATTTACTTTGTAAACACATGTTTAATATTCTTTTAATTGAAGACTTCAACATAGGAAATAGACAACTGTTCACTCAATATTTTTTTTATTAATTATTTTGCATTATGTGACAGTTTCATAGGCTCTGGGAATCCCCCCACCCCTCCCCACGCCCCTCCCCCCTGGTGGATTCCTCCACCTTGGTGCAGTATTACAGTTCAAATTTAATCAAGATTCTTTCCTTGCAAACGTATACCAAGCATAGAGTCCAGCTACTTATTGTCCAGATGGGTTGAACAGTTTCTTGGGTAGACCATTTCTGGTCCGAAGTTAGAGCTGGTAGAATATCATCCCAGTCAATTAAGAGTCCCAATATAACATCAACAGCAATTTGCAATATTATGCAATTGACACGGGTTTGAGTAACTAGTATGTTAAAAAAAAAAAAAAGCAAGTTCTTAACCACAACCTCTGATTAGCTCATTGACATTTCAATTTTAGTTTATATACAGGACCGGCTGCTATATACCTTAAAATGGCTCTAAGGTACCATTCAGCTGTCTTGTGTCTATTTCATTTTAGTATTTAGCCATTTGTTGTGTTGAAGTATAATTTTACTGATCTTGGCAGATTTTAGGATAATCTAGACTGGCTTGTAACTCTAACAAGACATTTGTCGACAATTAAGGTGCAGAACATTTTTTTGGGGGGGGGAGTGGTGTGCAGGAAAATCCTCAACACCATGGTGAGGAGTGACCAATCTTTGTGTCCCACCCAGCGAGGCATGAGCCAATCCACGCCAGCTCTTTCCTGTCAGATTCCAAGCTCTACTTTTTGTTGTTTGTCTATTTATTTCAGGTTTTTTTTAGTTTGTATGATTGTTTGTTTGCTATGAGGGGTTTTCAGAGCGATCCTGATGGTCACTGCGAAGGAGGGTGGGGGTCCAGAGGTGGAGCCAGGCTCGGACCAGAGAAAGCTCTCCTCCCTGGTCCCGAAGGAAGTTTATTGTTCTTCTGTGTCTGCGGACCGCTCAGGGCTTCTGGTTGTCTTTCCGATGACGTTGGTTTCTGCACGGCAGTGTTTGGATTTCTTCCATCCCCAGCGGAAGCTCCGGTTGGGGGTGGGTGACCTCAGAGTACTCGGCCTCCGAGGGCATCCAATTCCCTGTGACCTCCTTGGCAGTTGGGATATAGTCCTTGTTGCTCGTATTAATAGTTTGTGGTGAAGGTCTGGGAGTCTTCATGGTTGGGATCCAAGCTTCCTCCTTACCACCTGCTCCACTCTGGAGTGTCCCCCTGCTCCACGCACAAGACCTCGTGTTAAGAGGTTGTCAGGATCACACCCGATTCCCCCCTCATGCATTGGTATAGTAGTTTTACTGTTGTTTAGTGCCGCTTTGAGTCTGTTGTCTATGAATTACCAGATTTGATCTTGATAGGCTATATTGTACTTTTTCCTCACTCTTTTTATGATCCTGAAAGACTTCCCTGCACCTCCCCCCCATTACGGATTAACATAGCGTATTGAGGGTATAGTAGGTTTTACAGTTTTTCGATGTAGATCTTAAGTATTCTGACATTAATTGTTGGTTTATAAATTATATCGCGTTATCTTATTGCATTGGATACAGGTTGTTAGAGATTGCACTAATATTACAATATACAGGTACTATCTTCCAAGTAGTCATCTTTTCATCTCAGATTAAGGCAAACATGTGGTATTTAACCTTTTGGGATTGGTTCATTTCTCTTAGCATGATGGATTCCAGTTGGGCCCATTTGACCACAAAGAACTGCATTTCGTTTTGTTCACTCAATATTTTGAAGTTACTTTTCTAGGGTCTTCTTATACTTTGTTATTGAGCTCTGCTATTTTCTGACACATAAACAACACATTATTGTTTTTCTCCATCATACTTGTAACATATAGTGAGGATGGTATTTTGTATCTCCTTATGTGGCATTATTTTTTTAAATAAAATGATTCTAATATGCTGTGATATTTGAAAAAAGGTTCTTTTAATTTTGTCATTCTCCTTTTCAGAATTTTTGCAAGTACTTGAAATAGAACACTAGAAGTTCTTCCTTTGTCATGCAATTTATATAGTATTTATCATCTAATTGTGACATACTATATTCATAGCAGAAGGGCTTTATAATTAGAGTAAGAAGTTCTGCCCTTCATCTCAAGTCAAAATTATTGATTAAAGAAATATACTATACTTTCATTTGTTATTCAGTGTATAATGGCATCTATGACACTATTTTGCACTACTTTCCATGTCACACATTGAAGTGGATAGAACTTGTAGCTTGGTACTCAATTTGAAATAATCAGAAAATGTTACGTTGGTATAACTAATACAGAAAAGTGTCAGAAGCTCTTTAATGAGAGAAATCCCTTTGACTCAAGACAAAAATTTACCTAGAAAACAATAATACATTATTATATTTTAATAATATTATTTAAAATGTGGACAATTAGAATCCTTCACATCATCCCAATAAAGATTGGCTAACACAGGAGCATCTTTAGAAAAACTTCAGAATTCTGATACAAATGACAGTACAGCAGCATTTGAAGCACCCACAAAAGATTTTTCTGAAATATGTTTGTATTTTGCAGATGCTTTAAGTGGATTATTAGCCTAACACAGACTGCCAATTTTCTACTGTTTTACTGAAATGGATAAATGACTGCTATCAGTTTGAAATTTGTACCTTTGGGCCTGGCGCCGTGGCCTAGCAGCTAAAGTCCTCGCCTTGAACATGCTGGGATCTCATATGGTTGCCGGTTCTAATCTCGGCAGCTCCACTTCCCATCCAGCTCCCTGCTTGTGGCCTGGGAGAGCAGTCAAGGAGAACCCAAGGCCTTGGGACCCTGCACCCGCATGGGAGACCTGGAGAAGTTCCTCGCTCCTGGCTCCGGATCAGCACAGCACCAGACATTGCGCTCATGTGGGGAGTGAATCATTGGATGGAGGATCTTCCTCTCTGTCTCTTCTCCTCTGTATATATCTGACTTTGTAATAAAAATAATAAATAAATATTAAAAAAAAATTGTACCTTCAGTCTCGCATTGAAAGACTAGCACATTAACCTGCCAGAATTTTCTTTTAGCACACTTGTAGGGGTACAACACAAAGGTAAAGTACTAACATTCCCCAAAGACTATTTTTTAGAGGAAGGAGATATGAAACACCACATAAAGGTCAGCTAAATAGAAAGAATTTTGAGATGTAAATCTAACAAAAGTATGGCATTTGAAGCATTTTTTAAATGTAGTCTGACGGTTACAATTAAGCAGTAAGAACTTTAAACTTCTCTTATTTTTCCTGAATTTTGTCACCTTTAAGATCCTTTGCAAATAAGTTTCCATTAAACAAGCTTGAAAGAATATTATGTGTAACATTTGTTACATACATTTCTCTATCTATCCATGAGTATTCATAACTGGATATTTGCACTACTGAGCAAAATAAAGATAACAAAAAAACGACCTTTAAGTCAGAAGAAAGTGTATGGCACATCAGAGTATAATAAAAATGAATGATAATCCTTGTTATCAATTATTGAAGGAAACATTCATAATGAGAGCTTAAGTAAAGTCCTGTAAATAAAGTTTGGGATAAGTGGAAAACTACTCATTCAGTTAAAGTTCTTTTCTCCGTGTCAGAACTTGGGTATTTGACCCTATTCCTTTGTTTTATGCACTTTAAATGAAAAGAAAAGAAATATCCTCATTCATGGCATTGTTTCAAACAAAGGAAGACTTCCAATTTGGGAGAATTACAGAGGACAAATCTTGCATGAAACTGAAGTTCATAGATTTTTTTTTTAAAGATTTATTCATTTTATTACAGCCAGATATACACAGAGGAGGAGAGACAGAGAGGAAGATCTTCCATCCGATGATTCACTCCCCAAGTGAGCCGCAACGGGCCGGTACGCGCCAATCCGAAGCCGGGAACCTGGAACCTCTTCCAGGTCTCCCACGCGGGTGCAGGGTCCCAAAGCTTTGGGCCGTCCTCAACTGCTTTCCCAGGTCACAAGCAGGGAGCTGGATGGGAAGTGGAGCTGCCGGGATTAGAACCAGCGCCCATATGGGATCCTGGGGCTTTCAAGGCGAGGACTTTAGCCGCTAGGCCACGCTGCTGGGCCCAAAGTTCATAGATTTTTGCTTCACTCCTAAGCACTTTTAATTCCTTTAAAGGTTGTGTGTGTGTGTGTATGTTGAGCTGAAGTTTTCTAGTGTTGTGTTTTCTCTTTTCACTTTAATTTCATCTTCAGGGATGGCACAGAATTATTCTATTTACAATTAAACAACAACAACAACAATAATAACATATTACTATGCATGGTTCACAATTGGGCAGATAATCTTATTAGACCTGTGTTTTCAGTCATCATTCTGTTACATCTTTGCTTATTCTTGATGTGTTTAAAATACTTTTTATTGTTATGAATATAGCTTAAATTAGACAAAGCCTTCTGATGCCTGCAAAATGCAATTGGTTAATAATTTTAATTCTATCACATACTGATGTCCAAATGGTCTAAAAGGGATTCATATACATTTTGTTTAAATTATTGTATCTCAATCGTGCTAACTATGCAACTGGTTTTGAAGGCTGTTAATGTAATGCTTCACATTTTCCTAAATTTCTTTGGCTTTGATTGCAACCAAGTAATCTGCGTGGATTCTTCAATTCATGAATTGTACTGTATATTTTTTATCTTTGCCTTTTTCAACTGAAAAGTTAAGATATTACTTCCTAACTACCAAAACTAGGAGTGTGGATGATACAATGGAGTACTTTTTACTAGTAGAAATATTAGCTTAAACATAGCATATTAAATTGTGCTTTTGTATGGTGTATTGTTCAAAAGATATAGGTCATCCCTTGTCTTAGACTGGGTGAAATACAAAATTGCTAAGTGCTAACAGCTGTTAGAAGAGGAAGTTCCCATTCCGAGGATGAGACATGAAGCAGACAGTGTTTGCTTACTGAACGGTACAGAGTATAGAAACGTTAAGCCTCAAGGACAAGTTGAGCCTAGGTGGACTTGATACTCTTATCCAAAGTGACAGCCCACCATGTTGAGTTACTCCTTTGATGATTCAGCGGGAAATGATGGGGAGGAAGCCAATCAGTCGTTTTCCTGCTTTGCCTAGAACCCTGCTCTTCATATTTAAGAGATACGTTGGCTCTGATGAAGTGACAAGCTTGGATACAGAACAACAGACTCTAAGGTTGTAAACGGCTGGCCTAGGACCTGCAGGGCAAGGCTTCTGCTCCTTTTAAAGTTAAAGATTTTCTGAGGAAGTGTAAGAGAAGCCAAGTTTTTGTCAAGCAGTTATTAAAACTACATGTGGTAAAAGTTGAGCTAGTTCTTTCAGATCTTAATTCAAACTATCTTCTTATATTCCTGTGCTGCTAAGCAACAATTGGCATAAAACATATTATTAATTCAAAACGCTAGGACTAATCAAGAAATTTGGAGCTTGATAAATTATCAAGTACCACCTCTTTTTAAAGTTGATTGGATTACAGTGAAGAGTGTGTTTTTTTTCCAAGGATGTACGTAATTAAACAATGGGTGCTTATAAAAAGCCTCAACATGACATGAGGTTAGAAAATTGGCCTGGGAACTAGCTTAAATCCTACAAATAACTTTAATACAGTTTTATGATAACATGGTAAAACCTACTTTTCCTTGTATCTTTCAGCTTTCTCAGGGATAAAGAATGCGTATTTTCACCACCTCCAAAAGGCGAAAGCAGAAGTATGACATCAAGCACTAGTTTTTGGAATCGGCTCTTGAGTTGAAAGAGGTGATAGAAATCATCTGGCCCATTTTATATGTCAGTGAAAGTGAAGCAGAGAGAAATAAACTGGTCCCAGATCTCATAAAACAGATAATTACAGAGGGAGTATCTAGGATTTCATTCCGGTAATAGGCCCAATGAAGAGTATGGAACTTGTTCCAAAATATTTAACAGCCATACAAAAAGGCTTGCTGAGACTTCTAAAGGATTTGATATGTGAGACATTTAACTATCTGATAAAATACATTAGTAAGGTCCTCTGAGACTCAGAGGTCATTATAGACTTGAGCTGTCTGCAAATTGAAGACACCATTTGACCACATCCTATAGTGAAGCAGGATTCACTACCAGGTTTGGTTAATTCCAAGTCACGTTAATTCCAGAGTTACAGATAGAGTAAAATTTCAGCAACAATAGGATTTGACCATTTTTTTTTCTTTTTTTCCAGTGGTGTTATAAAATTATTGGGTAATTAAAATGGGCTAACCATCCGAATAAGGCCGGTGTGAAAGATTAGAGCTGGAGTGAAACGAGTTGACCCTCCTCAAGTTAATGCTTCGGGAACCAGCAATATAATATAGAGGGTAAAACCGCAGCCTTTAACACCAGCATCCCATATGGGTGTCAGTCTGTTTCCTGGCTGCTCTCTGTTTCCATTGCACCTTGCTGCCTCTGGCCTGGGCAAAGTAGTGAAAGATGGTCCAAGTTTCTGGGCCTCTGTGACTCATGCGAGAGACCTGGGTAAAATTCCTTTCTTTGATCTGGCCTAGCCCCAGCTATTATGATTAACTGGGAAGTGATTTCTTTGTCTCTCCATGCCACTCCCCCCCACTACCTTTCTGCAATTTTCTTTTCTTTATCTATTTAATTATTTTTATTTGTATAATTTTCCATTATATTGTTTTGTAGGTATAGGAGTTCCCCTCTTCACCTCACCATTCTCCCTCCCTTTTCTCTCTCACCCAACATTTGCCCCCATAGTATTACATAGTGTGATCATTCAGCAACAGTCACAAGTCCAACATTCTGCTAATTATGTGTATCATGGCATTGTAGATATGCTGCACTGTGCACCTCCACTCCATAATAAAAGAAGGACTCCCGATGAAACCTGAATACCCATGGCAGTAGAATTTTAGACTTTCTACCATTATGCATATATACAATGTAATTTTATTTTCAAATATATTAAATAAATAAGCTAATTACTTTAATAATTTTGTATAATTTACCAGACATAATATTCTTAGAACATGATGACAGCTGGGTATTTCCCACAATTTATGTATTTTCTATGAGATTAGTATTCTAACTTCTTAGATAATCCTTTTTAATTTCAAAATATTTTTTCACATTAAAGATTTATTTTTTTGTTGGGAAAAAAGATTTACAGAGAGAAGCAGATACAGAGAGAAAGATCTTCCATCTGTTGGTTCACTCCCCCAGGGGGCCTCAATTGCTGGAGCTGAGCTGATCAGAAGCCAGGAGACAGGAGCTTTTTCCAAGTCCCCCATGGGGGTACATGGTCCCAAGGCCTCGGCCCTAATTTCAAAATATTTTTAAAAATATGATTTCCAAATTCAAAGTACATAATAACAATGCTATAAAATGTTGTGTTCTGTGTTTCATATTTACAGAAATGAACTAAGGGGTCTGACCTGATGTTTTAGTGAACTAAACCTCCCCTTGCAAGTGCTAGTTTGTGTCTTGGCTGCTCCACTTCCCATTCAGCACGCTGCTTGTGGCCTGGGAAAACAGCAGAGGATGGCCCAAAACCTTGGGACCCTGTACCTGTGTGTAAGACCCCAAGGGGCTCCTGGCTCCTACCTTTGCAGTGGCTGAACAGCAGATGGAAGAACTTACTCTCTGTTTCTCCTTCTCTTCTCTGTAAATCTGCCTTTCCAAAAAAAAAAAAAATCACATTTTTTTTTAAAAAGAGAGAAATTAAAGGAGGATATGTAATCAGATGTTTGCTTCCAAGTTATTCTTTTCCTATGAATAAAGGGATGGCTTCTTATATAGAGGATGCTACTGAGAATGTAGTCCTTGTGGGAAAATCCTTGCAAATTCTCTGGCACCAACGCAGACATAGTGAATCAAAATACATAGGGGTGGGATCTAGGAACCTGTGTGGCACTTTAAAACACTTTTTAATTTTTTTTTATTCTATTTGAAAGTGGGAGAACGAGAAGGGGGTGGGGAAGGAAAGATATAAAAGGAAAGGGAGAAGAGATGGAGAGTGAGAGACAGAATCTTTTATCTGCTATTACCTTTCTTAATGCTCAGTGTATCCTTTGCACCAAGTTGCAGTCACGGAGTCTGAAAGTCATTTTGAATCTCCCATATAGGTGGATAATCATGTGTTTGAAACATCATTTGTTGCCTTCCAAGGTATGCATTAGCAAGAAGCTAGCTAGGAAGCACAGGAGCTGAGATGTGAATCCAAGTATTCTGATAGGGAATGCTGGCACACCCTATCTGCTGCCAGTTTTGGTCCTGGAATCTGTATTGAGGCTGCCCACGTGACTTTTACACTAGTTCCAGTTTGAGACGGGTTGATACAGAACACTTGGCATTCCCTTTCCCCCCTGAGTAACCATATTGAAACAGAACCAGGAGATGAAAACAGACATAAAATCAAGAAAATTTTCATAGTTTAAAATGGTAATATTATGACATGAAAAGATGAAATGGCCCTTTTGAGTGTGTTTCTGGTGATAATCTAAACTAATGTAATTTGAAAAATATTTTTTATAACTAGACAAACATTGCAATACGAATCTTCTGGTAGAGAATCTAGGAATGTTAGTATGTATTACATTTTTAAGAAATAAGGGGTTTTCTTTTTCTTTTTTTAATAGTTATTTATTTTATTGGAAAGGCAGGTATATAGAAAGAAGCAGATACAGAGAGAAAGATCTTCAGTTCACTGGTTCACTCCCCAAGTGGCAGCAACAGCTGGTGCTGAGCCCATCTGCAGCCAGAAGCCAGGAGTTTCTTCTACGTCTCCCATGTGTATGCAGAGTGCCAAGGCCTTAGGCCATCCTCAGTTGCCTTCTCAGATCTCAGGCAGGGAGCTGGATGGGATGTGGAAGAGCTGGGACACAAACTGCCATTGATAAGGGAACTTGGCGGTCGCAAGGCAAGGACTTTAGCCACTAGGCTACCATGCTAGGACCAACACAGCTTTATTTTAAAAAAATTAAAAAGATTATTTATTTATTTATTCACCCATTTATTTAAAAGAACAAGAAAGAAAGACAAGGACAGACAGATCTTCCATTCACTGGTTTGCTTTCCAGATGGCCACATCAGCAGGGGCTGGGCCAGGCAGAATCCAGGAGCTAGGAGCTCCATTTGGTTCTCCCATGAAGGTGGAAGAGCTCCGGGTACTGGGACCAGCTCCAACTGCCTTCCCATGCACATTAGCAGGAAATCGTAAAGGAAAATATTTATACAAATTTGGGTAATGAATACTTTACAGCTAGAAGGAGTGCTTATGAAAGTATGGAATCCTAAAATTTTTCAAAAATGATCTAATAAATGCTATATAAAATTTGAAACACCTGTGCAAACCAAGATTATGAAAGAATAATGATTAAGTTTGCAGAATGAAAGATAGCCAGAAAAGTAAAACTACTGTGAACCAGCTTTCTCTTTGGCAATTACAAGTAAACATGGTAACTTCAAATATTCTTAGTTTAAATAAGACATCACACACAAAATGTTTACACCCACATATTTTCCTCCCTAATTCCCTCAAAAAGTTAATCTACGAGTATCAATTTAAACTACCTGAGAAGTTTGTAAGAATTCTGTCTAATGGAAAATTCAGAATGCATGAAATTCAAATTTTTGTACTAAAATGAGGTTATCACTTAATTCCCTGTTCCACAAACTATTGGATAGCATTTCATATTTCAGAATAGCTATCATATTGAATATAAACATATGATTATACATTTTATATATAAATCACATACACATAATAGTTACATATGATATTAATATCCATATAGATATACTTGCATATTATTGATTCACATTAATATGCTGCTTATGATTTATATAAAATTGAGTTATTAACTTACATGAATATACATATACATACATTAATGTTTAGCAAATGTCATGTAACTTCTTTTCAGTGTTAGGTATATTTTGTAACGTAACATGCATTTATTTCTTTTACCAATTGTTAGGTTCAATATATAGAAAACAGAATTCTAGGGGGCAGCATGGTGGCTACAGAGACTTATCCCCAGCCATGAGGTGCCAGAATTTCTTATGGAACTGTTTCTAATCCTGGCTGCTCCACTTCCAATCCAGCTCCCTGTGTATGGCTCAAGAAAGCAGTAAAAGATGGCTCAGGTCATCCAGCCACGATACTCACTTGGGAAACCTTAGAGGCAGTTCTTAGATCCCGCCATCTGGCTTTAGATTGGCTCAGCTCTGCTACTGTGGCCATTTGAGAAGTGAACCATTTGAGAAGTGAATCCCAATATGGGATTCTGGTGCATGCAAGGCAAGGACTTTAGCTACTAGGCTACTGTGCTAGGCCTGTAAATTTGCCTTTCAAATAAATTATTTTAGGGCCCAGTGCGATAGCATAATGGTTAAGGTCCTCACCTTGAACACTCCAGGATCCCATATGGGCAACAGTTCTAATCCTGGCAGCTCCAATTCCCATCCAGCTCCCTGCTTGTGGCCCGGAAGAGCAGTTGAGGACAGCCAAAATCTTTGGGACCCTGCACCTGCGTGGGAGACCTGGAAAGAAGTTCCTGGCTCCTGGCTTCAGATCAGAGCAGCACCAGCCATTGTGGCCACTTGGGGAGTGAAACTTGGACAGAAGATCTTTCTTCTCTGTCTCTCCTCTTCTCTGTATATCTGCCTTTCCAATAAAATAAATAAATCTTTAAAAAATATTTTTAAATTAAAAAATTGTGGAAAATAATTATATTGTACAGTATTATTAATTTGTAGATTTTAACTTGAGATGCAGGGAAATAAGAGACTGTTCCACATCAAAAAACAGACAGAATCAGACTAAAACACTAATGCTGTAATATTCCAATATACAGTTATGATATATATTGAAATTGGGCCTGCTTGTTGATCTATTTTTCATATGGCTAAAATTTTATAAAGTAAAAATTTGTGCTTCAGTTTTCAACATTGTAACTAAAGGCCCAACTTTTCCATTGTATTACTCCTCAGGGAACCCCACTGATATTTTAATGAAAATCATGGTATACTTTTGTTACAAATAGAAACTAAAAGACATACAATAAAAAGGTTAGTTTTTTTTTAATATAACCTGGTGATACTGTCATATGAGCATATATAATCTGACCCTTTTTTTAAAGTTTTTGCATTTTTATTCAATTGAATGTGTAGACCCAATTTTCCTGACTCTGTCATAATTAGGTAAAAACCACAAACAAGTGTGC
Source organism: Ochotona princeps (assembly GCF_030435755.1). Classification (NCBI taxonomy): domain Eukaryota; kingdom Metazoa; phylum Chordata; class Mammalia; order Lagomorpha; family Ochotonidae; genus Ochotona; species Ochotona princeps. Next base: position 36,624,069 of record NC_080846.1, on the reverse strand, counting down.
TATCAGCATGGTTATGACAGACTTCTCATTTTTGATATAATGGAGTTTTCTTTAAGTTAATACAGGAAACACTACTTGATAAGGCAGCAGTAGAGCTGAGGTGACTAATAGCAGAAAAGAAGCAATGGAACAGAAAAGGTGATCAGAGGAGTTTCTTTGCCCCTTGCCCTTTGCTCTTTACGGACAAAAACAGAGCACTGAGAGTTAGTGTTTGCCACAGAGGAACAGAGCTTAGGGAACAGAAAGATCAACAGATTTGGTTCTAATCTGGGACCTGCTTCTTCTTCAAGACCCTTGGCACTAACATCTGTAACTGAGCAGAGCTTAAAGCAATACTGTGGTATTAAAGTGACAGAGTGTACAGAGAGTACCCATTGTAAAATTGGTTTAAAACATCCACTAAAAATATGAGGAATGCATCAAAATCAGGGTAATCTTCCCCAAATGCAATCCAATCATTGAGTAACAATCTGTGCTTATGTTAGTCACCCTGATTCAATTCACAAGTTGAATTAACTGAGGAAAACTGCTACACATTTTCTCTTATTTTTCCACCTACTTGTGAGTAAGCCATCAATGCTAGCATTTGTGAAAAACAGAAGGAAGGTGTCAATGTTGGAATGTGTCTCAATGTAGCATTACATTTTAGCTATACAAATATATATGAAACCAGACAGGGTCTCCCCAAGAAGCCGAGGAACTTGACTGGACTATAAGATGTTGGACTCTATGTTTAGTTTATGCTTTCAAAGAGGGAATCTCAACTGAACTTGAACTGCGGTTATGCAACAAGGTAGAGTAATCCACCATGGGGGGGAGGGTGCTGGGAGGGGTGGGGAGAATCCCAGTACCTATGAAACTGTATCACATAATACAATGTAATCAATGAATAAAAAAAATTTATGAAACAACTGATTAAGAAACAGCTTCTAACATTACCTTAAGACAAATTATAAATGGTCTTACAAAATAATTGCAAAATACAACTGTATTTATAGTATATCAGTCAATAAACTATCAGTAACATTTGAGATATTTTGAACATTTTAGGATCACAGAAGACAAAATATCCATTTATATCTTTGCTTCAAGATACAACAGGTGACCAATTAGATATTTTCTGGTATCCAAGCATACTTTAGAAAAACATGTGTTGCAATTGAAAAAAGGATAGAAATTTGAGCTCAAGTGAAAATAGTAATTCAGAAGTTAGAAATATTATAAAGAACTTTTCACTTAGTTTAAAAAGTATCATGGTAACATGAATGCTTAAGTGTTTAGGCAATTCACATTATTTTTAATTAATTTTCTAAATTTTTGCAATCAGCTTATTTTCAAAAAGTAAATATTTGACAAATGTGTAACTGATTCTCTTTGGTAGTATTTAAATTCATGAAACATTTTAAGCCAAATATGGGAAAAGAAGTACACTGTTTTGGAAATTCTTTCAGGAAATACTTGGTTTCAAAAGATGAAAACTCATGCATGCTCTAATAAATTTGGAATTATTCAACTAAATATGATAGACTAAATTCCTAATGATTTCTCAGAATTTGGTATTTATTTGATTTAGTAATAAGTGCATAATATGAAGCTTTGCAAATCCCATTTAAATTAGTCTTGAGTTCGTTGTTTTAATGAAGGTTTTTTTTTTTTTTGAGGTAAAACTTTTTGCTCCTTCGAGTAAAAGTTGAATCTAATGCAATAATTAAGCTAAGATTTCCAGGGATTATGGTGTGTTCACAAACACATGATTGTTCTAGCTGTTTCCCTTCTTCCAAGCAACCTGATCCTACTGAGATTAAATACACAGGCAAGTTGATGCTGCTTCTTTATTGCTTATCTCGTTCAAATCTATTACCTTTATCTGTTGGTGCAGATAAAATATATTTAATGCATGCCACTACTGCTTTAGAGTTTCTAGCCTGAAATCTTTTCAAGCTCTATGATCAGAAGCAGTGGGTACTGGGGTAATCAATTTTGGATTACTACAGGACTTAGGAGTCAGTACCTTCTTTATCTACCACACCAGGGCAGGTTGTTTCTTCCACAATATCTGTATTGAAAATCATACAATCTTACATTGCTCTTTCTTTTCCAACGCCTAGCTAAGAGGTCAGCTGTATTTTGGAAACTTCCTACTGGAACATGTATTTTTGGATCTGCTTGGTTGTTGTGCTTGAAGACCTGAGCACCTGCTATTTCTAATGTGTCTGGGCATTCTCTGTAAATGCTTTCCAGATGAAATGTATTCTCTAACAAATACTGTTCAGGTATACGCTACTCCAGTGTGTATGTGACCCTTGACCATATGTTATGTTCACTCAATATTTAGCTAATTACTAGTCCAGTAAATGTCAACAATAATGTATTAACGGGCTAAGTGGTGATTAAGTGTAGGAATTGATGGAGAAAACCTTCACTTGTTTAGATACCATAAAATTCTAAAAAACTACAATATAAACCCTAGAGTGATGCCCTTGATGTAGGATATTTTTTCCTGAATAGATTCTGTCACATCACACTAATCAGGTATTTTATCTGCTTAAAACAAGTGCTGTCGGGCCCGGCAGCATGGTCTAGTGGCTAAAGTCCTCACCTTGAATGCCCCGGGATCCCATGCGGGCGCCAGTGGTTCTAATCCCGGCAGCTCCACTTCCCATCCAGCTCCCTGCTTGTGGCCTGGGAAAGCAGTCGAGGACAGCCCAAAGCCTTGGGATCCTGCACCCGCGTGGGAAACCCGGAAGAGGTTCCAGGTTCCCGGCTTCGGATCGGCGCAGCACTGGCCGTTGCGCTCACTTGGGGAGTGAATCATCAGATGGAAGATCTTCCTCTCTGTCTCTCCTCTGTGTATATCTGACTTTGTAATAAAATAAATAAAAATTTAAAAAAAAAAAACAACTGCTGTCACAGGAGTGTTACTGCATTCATCCTGTTTTATTGGGAGATTAAACTTCACCGCATTTACACATTGGGCATTTTTTAAAAGATTTATTTATTTTTATACCAAAGTCAGATATACAGAGAGGAGGACAGAGAGAGGAAGATCTTCCATCCAGTGATTCATTCCCCAAGTGACCGCAATGGCTGGAGCTATGCCAATCCGAAGCCAGGAGCCCAGAGCCTCCTCCGGGTCTCCCACGCAGGTGCAGGGTGCAAAGGTTTTGGATCATCCTGGACTGATTTTCCAGGACACAAGCAGGAAGCTGAATGGGAAATAGGGTTGCCAGGATTAGAACCAGTGCCTATATGGGATTCCAGTGCAGTCAAAGCAAGGCCCTCATTAAGCGTTTCTTTGTATATGTGTAGTTGGGGTGGACTTCAGTCCAAGGATATGCTATCACTATAATACACTACCCACTATTTTCTATTTCTCTCTATTATAGATTCAGTTAACAAATGAAAGGTAAGAGTTTAGAAGATCAAATTACATGATAGGGCCTAGCGGCTAAAGTCCTTGCCTTGAACGTGATAAATCGCCTTTACGTGATAAATCTATCATGTGAGTTATTGCATAAATAAAAATAAAATGTAGTTCTCACATAGCACTACACATATTGAAAGATGCTTCCAGGCTTGATCCCATATGGCCGCTGGTTCTAATCCCGGCAGCTCCACTTCCTCTCTATCTCTCCTCCTATCAGTATATCTGACTTTGTAATAGAAAGATGCTTCCAAAATTCTTAAAGGAAAGTGGAGCAAGTTTGGTCTATATTATATGGTATAATATGACATTTTCTACTTGTTCTTCATAGCAAAAAAGATCAATCCCAAGTTCAATATTCTGATACCATAAAAACATTAACTTTGCATAAAACTTTCTTTAAAATGCACATGAACATATATAATTACCTTGAGTATATTTTCTGAATTTAAAAACAATACATGATTACTTAAAAACTTGAAGTGAATGGGAGTTCTTTAAAAGGTTATGGGAATGGGCCCGGCAGCGTGGCCTAGCGGCTAAAGTCCTCGCCTTGAAAGCCCCGGGATCCCATGCGGGTGCCGGTGGTTCTAATCCCGGCAGCTCCACTTCCCATCCAGCTCCCTGCTTGTGGCCTGGGAAAGCAGTCGAGGACGGCCCAAAGCTTTGGGACCCTGCACCCGCGTGGGAGACCCGGAAGAGGTTTTAGGTTCCCGGCTTCGGATTGGTGCGCACCGACCGTTGCGGCTCACTTGGGGAGTGAATCATCGGACGGAAGATCTTCCTCTCTGTCTCTCCTCCTCTCTGTATATCTGGCTGTAATAAAATGAATCAATCTTAAAAAAGAAAAAGGTTATCGGAAAATGGGATTTTTAAAATATGCTGATTTAGTACAGAAATACTCTAAACTTACACTTAGTTTTCTTATGATGCTAATTTTCCAAGACTTTTTGAAGACCTGTTATGCACAGAAACATAAGGAAACACCCGAAATTATCCTCAGTGTTAAACATGATATTCAAATTCATTAATTTTTACTAATGTTATTCCCTGGTTATAGCAGTTGTCTTTTCTTTGTATATGGCTTACTCTGCAATGTGCAAAGAAGACCACATTAATTTTACTTTTTATATCTTTGACTGAAGAAAGTTACTGCAGCAAACTCCAAACTTGATTTTGTGTCAAATTAATTCACTTTAGCATACATATCCAAATATACATATAAAATATACAACATGTTTGTTATATAAAATTACATGATAATTAATTTTCAAATTATTTAAAGTGATAAAATCTGGAAAGACACCAAAGCAATTTGTATAGATATTGTGGGTTAAATATGCATTCTTTTTTTATGTAATATTTTGAAAAAATGAAAAAAATTATAATTTATGTGTAATGATTATGGAAAGATTTTAAATAATATTATTATATTAAGCAAGGTATTAGAATATATTGTTGGAATTGTAGTTATGAAATTCATCAAGTCAGATCACTCTATCAATGAAAATAAACACAATTTCATAATAAAAACATTCAAATTCTAAAACAAATAATTCTACCTTACCAATAAGTAAATCTTTTTATGCACTTTTGACATTTTTGAATTTTATTTTTTTAAAGAGTTATTTACTTTCAATGCAAAGGCTAAAAAGGCAGATACACAAAGAGAAGAGACAGAGGCAAAAAACTTCCACCTGTAGGTTCACTCCCCAGGTGGCCACAATAGTTAGAGCTGAACTGATCCAATGACAGGAGCTTCTTCTGAATCTTCAATGTGAGTGAAGGGTCTCAAGGCATGGGACCATCCCCTCCTGCTTTCCCAGGGCACAAACAGGGATTTGGATGGCAAATGGAGCAGCCTGGACAATAACTGTTATCCATATGGGATCCCGGGGCTTGAAGAGAGAGGATTGACTAGCGATTGCACTAGGCCCTTATGCACTTGCTTTATAATAAACATTTAGCCTATATAGTTTTGTGTGTGTCAAATTCTTTTTGTTCTGAATATTAAATACAGTATTTAAAAGTGTATATAAACTTTGGAATCTGGACAAAATCAACCTATTTGCTCTACTATTCATTTACACCTTCTAACAGCTGATTTTGGGTAGGTGACTAGATCACAAAGCATCTGAGCAGCTGTTCTTGTACTTCACACATACGTCCTTGTCATTAGCTGACTGTCGCTCGGAGCATGATTTTTAGAATTTTGTGTTAATGCAGTTTCCAGAGTTGTCTTGATCATGACTATTTTCAAATCAGATTGATATTTTGACTATCTAAAACATAATTCCAAAAATAATGTTAAGTTCACTTTGATTTAGACTCAAATAAATGAACTTAAATATCTGAGGAAGAATTTATGGTTAGATATTAAGGAATATGTAAAACTACAAGAAGTATAAAGCATTGTTTGAAAAAGAGTAAGCAAAGTTACCTTTCTTGGAAAGACCTTACTTTCAAGCCAAACACTAAAAATCCACTCAGTCAGGAGTATATATTTTAATACCTTTAAAATTGCCATTGTGTTCTCAAAGCTTTGAATAGAAAATGAAGTTAGCCAAGAACCACTCTCCCGTTATGGGAATGCTAAAGCCATTGTTGAATTACTCAATTATCTGTAACAGTTCCACACAGATCATCATGGGTGACTGTAATGAATGAAATAGATCTAATCTTGCAATATGAGAAGAATTTCTTGGAGTGGAACAATTGTTTCATAGAGAGTTCTTCAGGGAAATAACTGGCAACATCATCCTCCTTTCATGAAAAGAAACTTATTAACATGACGTACGAGTGAAAGCCTTGGTGTTTAAATAGCAAAGCAAAACTTTATCTGCTGAGTCTCAAAATAACACTAGGTTCAAGGGAGTTGCAAGTGTTCTAAGACATGAAAATGCCCCAGCCTTTGGCTCAGTTTCATCTGTACAATTCTGGCCAGGTCCTTTTAGCTCTTTTCATATAGTTATATGAAAAGTACATGCTTCAAGATTTTGATCTACTTTGAATGCTGGCACTGTGACTTTCATTCAGAAGCACAGTTTTTGTGAGTATGTGGAACCTTATGTTATTGGACTCAGTGATGAAATACACCTTTCTGATGGTTTACAACTTTTAAACTATAAAGTATGCAAGTATGTATGGAGTGTCTCTCTCTCTCTCTCTCTCTCTCTCTATATATATATACACCATATATATTTATATAGTATTATATTTATAATATATGTATCTGTCTATAACACATCCCTCATGAGTACTATATGCATACTATACACACAACACACATGTATAATATATGTAGTTATTAAATACTATACAAATCTCAATAACTTTCACCAAGCATGGTACTTTTTAAAATTCATATTGACTAGTTCTGTATTCCTTCATGGTCCCAGCTGATTGTGGCTACAAAAAGATAAACTATGCTGCAGGATCTCACTTTAACTGTATGATTAAGCATATCTAACTGGAATCTTAACACAGTGAGACGATTTTACTGTATTTCCCCAGTCAATGTGTTCTTCTCATTCTCACCTGATAACCATGTTTTTCATTCATTGCAAAAAGGAGATGCAATTGTAAGAGAAGTTCTACAATTTCTACCCCAAAGTCTAAATTTCTACTCAAATCTGTCTTTCTGTCCTTCAATTCATTTGTACTCTCTGGCTAACTCTTCAACTTGCTCATGTATAGCAGCCACCTCTTTAAAATAACGCCTCGGATATTTTTCTCCCGACTTTTCGTTCTGTCTCATATAGTTTCTCTTACTGCAATCTTCTTACCATTATCATATAGATCTCATATGCATATGGACGTAATATCAAATCCTGCTAAAACTTTGTGCTTTAAACTCATACTCCCTGAATTCAAGATTCTCTAACCTTTTCTACAGAGTTTCATTTCTTCTCATTCTTGTGTTACTCTTTTAGTTCCTTTATGTCATGTTGATTCCATTAAAACAGTCTCTTAATGATGACCAGGAATCATACACTGTAAAGTTTAAGGGTCAAGTCTCACCTCCTGACTTGTTTGTCTATTTAGCAAAACTTAATGTTACAACTCGAAATGTTCTGTAAGACACTTAAATGATTTGAATACAAGATATCAATGTCACTTGGTTCTCTTAATAGTTACTTTTTCTTTGTAGATTTAACCTTACTTTTTTATTTCTAAATGCTTTAGTTCAGCAATGATTCATCCCAAATATTAAACGCTACTCTCTCCATCTAAAGAAAGCATTAAAAAATGTGACTAAGCTATCTCTATACCCTTCATGCATATCCAACTACATATATATGTAGTTATGCATATATGCAAATATATGTAGTTTATTTCAACAAAATAGGATAACATAAAGTAATACATTACATTAAGCCAATTCCGTGATCAAACTTCTTCCAATTGATTGACTTATGAGAAACCCATGGGCTATGCTCCATATAATTTTTCCACTTTTGTTCCTGGTATTACTGCCCTCCTTGAACCTCACAGTTGATTCACACTAGCCACAATATCATCCAATTTTTTGTTCATCACAAGAAAAAACTTAATTTTATATTTCTTCTATAGGTTCTTTCATCTCCATTCATCACATTTCGGAGGTCTTTATACAGATGTTTTAGAGATCTTTCTTGATGTCTCTATTAAAAATAGCGAAGTCTTCAAAACTGGATTTAGTGACCCTTTAGCTTCATATTTTGACTTTATTTTTGTGTTAATGTTTACTATCACTAGCAAATGTCTACAATGTAATGAATTTTGTGTTAAAAATAACTGCAACACAGAAGTGATCAATTCATATTTTCCAAATGAGTCAATACTATAGATATTTGGTACATTTACTGCTTTTTTTCCCCCAGCCATCAATCATCCCCACTACACTATATTTTCCATACAGAAAAGGACTTGTTTCTGTCTTATTTGTGATTGTGCCTCATACTTAGAACTATGTCTACCAAATAGTAAGATTTTGATTGTTTTACGTGAAATGAAAAACACATTTTAAGGAAAAAACAAAGCAGACATTTACATCTAGAAATTTAAATAACTTGCATGGATTTACATTACCATGTAAACGAAAAGTAACAGAATACAGATCACTTATTACAATCTGGTTTCAATTTACACTTCACACCATCTTCTACTTCAAACCTCTTAACATCTATAAAGCTTGAAGCTTTGCCAAACTAGATCAAATATCTCCTGACTGTAACAGCAAACTTTTTCACCTATTTCGCAAATTGTTGCTTCTGGCTTGGATGGTCCATTATTTCTGAGTGCTTGTTAATATTTGATCTCTTTGAAAACCCAATTCAAATGTCAGCTTCTTTTTGAAAGCTTTCCAAACTTGCCATTCAGAATTAATTATTCCCTCTTCTGTGATTTCTCAACTCACTTATGTATTCATTAAACAATACTTTATTGGATTTTCCAGCAACATTCTAGGTCCGGTAGAGAAAACAAATGATCCCCCCATGAATATTTTATTGTATATGTCCTGGTTTAGGTTTTCTGGAGTAGGAAGTAGAACTGCATAGTTACTATTGTAATATGTATGTACTACCACAATTTTTCTGTGAACAGATTTCATGAATTATCCCATTTGTGGTTGTTGTGGTTCTGAATACTGTTTTGGTAAGAAGCAGACCAGAAAATGTTTGTGGAAATGAAATTAAAATAACCATTCATTTCAGGGCTATATCTATAGTTATATGCTAAAAGTTCCAAATTTTGCTATTATTCATGTTATTCTTGGTTAGAAAGAATAGCTAATCTCTCCACATTCGAATCACTTGGAGCACCATTTCAGTAAAACTTACCTGAAAGCCAATTTCTACTTCTTATCCTCATTTTCCATTAATTGTTTTTCCAGCTGAATGCTTCCACTGTAATTTTTTTTAAATTAAATGCCTATTAGCTAGAAGTGACACATACAACATATTTTTGACATGGAGATTTGAGAATGTTGCATCTTTGACTCTTTGTTTTTCACAAGGTACTCCTTCCCCCTCAGATGGAAGAACTGTAGTCAGATTGTTTGGAATAGATTCTAAAGGTCTATTCCCCTTAGTGTTCCCTGGGAAGCGACTTACATCTGTTGTTTGACCAATTACATATAATGAGTTACAGAGCTCTCCAGAGGGAGTGTCAAGATTTTCACCCTTGCCATAGAGTACTGTTGGGAAATTTTCAATTGTGGAAACACCACCTTCTTCATCTACTTCAGTCAATAGAACAATGTAAGTTTATATTTTCTACTCTCTGCGGGATTTCTTGTTCCTAGACTGACAACCAAGACTTGAAAATGGAAGGGGGTGTCTTGATCTTATTGGTGGTTCTTGGGGTTTAAAACCTCCAGCAGGCCCCAATGTCACCAAGGGTGAGGTGAAGGTGTCCTTCAGTTGTAGGAACCACCCACTGGAGACAAGCTGGTGAGGAATGTATGCTTTATTATGCACAAATTACAAGTTTTAAAGGCTAAGAAAGGGGAGGGCAGGAAGGCATTTTCCAGCAATCCCCAACCTGCCTCCCAGCCACACCAATAATGACAGTGTGATTGGCTAAAGGGCATGTCTATTCCCTTGATCTTTTAGTCACACCATAAGGTCACTTTCTACCTGCAGTGCTGGAAGCTGTGTCTGAGATCATAGGCAGGTAAACTCCAAGCCAAGCCCACCAGATGGCAGGCAGAGACTTGGGGGCAAGTACCCACAAATGGTTGCTTAATCAATCTTGCTGGTGTTCTTCCACATAATTCCCATCTCTGATGTATAGACAGTTATTTGTGACTTTATAACTTAAGGAATAAAGGTAGCTGTCAATGCCTAATAGTCGCAGTTAAGATAATTTGAAGACCCTTAAGATTCATCTTATTTTACTTTTACAGCATATTTTAAAACATTTTTCTAAGATTTATTTATTTTTTGTTGGAAAGATTTACAGAGAGAAGGAGAAACAGAGAGAGAAAGATCTTCCATCTGCTAGTTCACTTCCAAAGTGGTTGCAATGTCTGGAACTGAGCCAACCCAAAGCCAGGAGCCTGGAGCTTCTTTCAGGTCTCCCATGTGGGTGCAAGGTGCCAAGGATGGGAAGTAGAGCAGCTGGGACACAAACCAATGCTCATATGGGATCCTGACAAATGCAGGGCAAGGACTTTCGCCACTAAGCTAGCACATTTGGTCCTACAACATGTTTTAAACGCTACTCTTTTTGAATATTGCATTAGCAATTCTTTCTTGGTTATAACTGCAGTGAAATGAGTTTTTAAAATTGGATTAACAACTTTAAAATTATATTCTATAGGAGCATTGCAGCTTAACTGACCTCTTAAGGAAGATACATGCAAACATTCACTATTACAGTTTCTTACTAAGCTGGGACATTTAAAATTTGAAAAATGTTAGATATTAACACAAATTTTGCTCATTTAAAGAAGCAAACATGTTAGTAATGATTTATACTTGAGAACATGAGTTTCTTTACTATGGAAAATCTTATAAACATGGAATTATTATCTACTTAGCTGCATGCTTTTGAAAAACACACATTTGAAAATATGATTTCCATTATAAATTAGTTCTTTACTATTTTTAACTAGATTTAATATGCTATTAAGAAATTTATTATAGCCAATAAAATGAAAAGTGACTGTGTTGTTGGTAGTGAAAATTGAAAAGACAGGAAATTTAGTAATTTTTCCTATAGTAACTGTAAAACTAGTCTGTGTTTTACCACAAGTGACAGTTTAAAGAAGTGACAGTGGAGGATAAGGCATAGCTTGCCCTTGTAAGGTACAATCGATGTAGGAATATAAATGCTAAATTTGTAGAAAAGTTACAGGAGCTCAACTTGATTCACCCAAAAATAAAAATTCAAAATCACTACTGAGCAAAGAAAAAGTTCATTGGGAAAGTACTTAGGAAATCATCAAAATTGATGGATCTGATGCATACATAATTCAGTAGCTCATCAAAAAACAAAACAAAATCACCCGCAACACACATAGTAGACAACATTTCTACTTGAATGAATGCCCCATGAGGACTGGATATTTTCCCCTTTATTCTTTACCCCCCTGTCTCAGCATCTACAGGGCAGCCTAGTACATAATAAAACTAAATCAGTGTTGTAGGAATGAAGAAATCTGCTGAATCTCCTTATAATATCCCATATATAAAAGTTCTCGACTTTGGAAGGAAATTCAATACCAAATTCTGAGAAGGGAAAGAAGAAAATGTCAGAGAAAGAGAGAGAGAAATCTTCCATCTTCTGGTTCACTCTCCAGATTGCTGCAATGGCCAGGACTATGCCCGGCTGAAGCCTGAATGCAGGGTTTTTGTCAATGTCTCCAACATGGGTGCAGGAGCCCAAGCAAATGGGCATTTTTCCACTGCATTTGTCTATTCACAGATAATTAGCTGGGAGTTGAGGGAAGTGGAGCATCTGGTACACAAACTGGCACCTAAATAGCATGAGGATATCACAGGTGTCAGCTTTACCCACTATACCATAATGTTGACCTGAAACATACTATTAGAAGCCTCTGATCCCTTAGAATTTCTGATAGGAGTGTCTGTTGTTTATGGTAGTTTTAATCATTTTTGGTGATTTTTATTGTAGCACCCCCTAGATTAGCTTGCAGGAATTACAAAGTCAGGATGGCTTGGCCATTCCAGAAAGAGTGTTAATGTAATTGTGCTTTGAGCCACACATGCTTTTCCATACTAACTCCTGGAAATCAGTGCAGGGATTTAATCCAATTGACTTCCCTTCCTTTTCCTTCCCTTATTTTCCCTTCCGTTCTCCACCGAAGATCTGATTAAATCATGATACAATTCAATAAAATGAGACATCAAATTTTGAGTAAATTTGGTTGCTGATTTCCATTGATGTGCAGGGATCAATCATTCTAACTCCATCTGGAAAGTTAATCACTAACTTTGTTTTGGGACCCTCTGAGTTCTTGTTTTATGCAACTATTCTCTTGGTTGTTTCTTGTATCCATTTTGCTATATCCACTATCCTTACAAATGAAGCACTTTTCTGAGTTCTGTGATATGCTTCAATGATTTATCAAACTAACGTTCATATTGGGAACCTATGCATTGGTAGCCAGTTTGGAAGTATGTGTGGTCAGAAATCCTCAAGCTTGAAACTCTTGTTGAAAACGAAGGTCTTATGAAAGACCATTGATTTACAAAGGTGACGTAAAAGAGGGAGCTAGGGAGTTAGTATTTAGAGGCTTCCAAAGGTAACAACTGAGCAGTGATCTGAAGGATCAGGAAGGTTCTGGAATAAATAAGCTGGATGTGGAACATGAGCAGGAGAAGGCAGCCACCTCAGTACTAGAAAATGTTGATTGCAAGGCAAAGAAGCTTATTGAGGCTATAGTAGAAAAAAAGCTAACAGATCACAGAGACAGGGATGCCCTCTTCATCTTCCCTTCCTGCCATACTATCCTCAACACCACTATTTCTCCCCACATATTAGAATAGTACAGACCTTCAACAACAGACCCAAGTCCAACATTTTGTTATTTAAGTGTATCTTGGCATTGCAGTATACACAATGGTAGAAAATCCAGTCATACTATCAAGGTATATATACGTTTCATTTCTAGCACCTTAGAAAACCTTTTCAAAAGCCCTGTTTACTGGGATGGGAACAAACAAATGTTCTCTGACAGTAGGCATAACACTCCCATTGCCATAATTATGCAGCTCACAAAATTCCAAGGTTAGCTCAGTGAAATTTAGAGCTGGCCTATGACATCAGACCTCCCAAGGAAGAGGATGTTTAGAAAGAATGATAGCTTGTTTTTTATTTTTACATGTTATGTTTTCCCAAAGGCATAATTCCTTAGATACTTCAGTGGTGCAAATATTAAAGGAGATCCCATAAAACAGTATTCTTTTTCTACTAAGAATTTACTATTACTTTATAAAATTTAAAGAAAATAAATACAAATTTATTTGAACACATAGTTTTTTTTTAGACATTACTTCAGATATCTCATTTTCTAGGAAAAAATATGAATTCAGAGGAGTTATTTGAAGTTAATTCTGTGGTAGAAGTTAAAAATATAGTTAATTAATATTCATATAAAACGTGTAGTTCTTTAAAATCTGAATTTAGCAGTAAGTTTCCATTCATGTTAGAGCTTGGCACTTAAAATATTATGTTATGAAGGTAACCTGTACTTAGCATTTGAATTGACTGCATTTGCTTACTTGCTTAGTTACTCAGCAAATGCTTTTTGTGTGCAAATACACACTAGGCTTGTATTTTGTTGCACACAGAGATGAGAACAATAAAAATAAAATTCTGGAATCTCCCGAGGTTTACATTTTAGGTAGAGGAGCAAACAGTAAAGTAAATTTTAAAAAGGCATGTTACATGATGTGATCACCTACAGTTCTGTTAAAATGGACTTTTTAAGTCTTCCTCACATGAGCAACAAGTTTTGTAATTATGATTACAGGTTGCTTAATTAGTCCTTTATAGCATTCACTTTAGAATGACTAACTCTTGCAACTGTATGATATATAATGTAAGACATTATAATGACAAGGAAAACAAATGGTGTAGCAATGTTCTGGAAAATGCTTAAAGTTTCCAGTAAAGCTGTTTTGATTACTGGGGAATTTCTGTGACTGCACAAAATCTCACAAATAGTAACAGCTACTTTTTAATCTATGCTGCAGATACCCTTCTCCATGTATAATTACAGTGGCCTTCCCCAAGAAGAAAAAGAGCATTGGAAATCTAAATTGACTCACTGGGGATGATCTAAAGCTGTTTGGACATCTGTTTAAAATGGCCATTGGGGATTCGGTTCTTGTCAGAGTAAATGAAGTCACTTAAGTTTGGAAATTATAGCTACTAAAGAACAGCACATACCAACACCCTCATTTTTAACCTGTGCTTGTTTCCCTGAGTCCAAACCAGATGCAAACCATTTAATGGCATTTAGGGGGATTCCTGTTTGGAAACACAGTGGAATAGTGCCCAGTGGCCATTATATAGGATTGCCTGGAATTCCATTTATTTTACATTTGCTCCTAAATATAGAAAATATACTAATCCATATGTCATAATCACAGCCGCTCAACACACTGTCATTTCTTTCTTACTTTGATTCATAGACTAAGTTTTTTTTTTTAATTTACATGAAATAAATGGCTTTCAATGACCCTTTAGCTCTATTTTCTCCATTGTGCAAGACATAATTGCACAAGGGAAATTACTCTGCCCAGGAGATTGTTATTTGAAAGCTTTTTAAAATCGCTGTGAGAAAACAATCAAGGAAACACACAAATGCAACTGAAAAAAAATCCAAATTGTTGCAGTTGAAGCTACATTTGTGAGATAAGTATGTCTCCACGTTTCTTCTTTCTGTGATGAGGTTTTTGTTGTTTCTTTTAAAGGTAGTGGAAATGGTTTTGAAATAATTCTGTTCCTTTGGAAACGGTTCCTTAGGAAAGCAACAGAAAAATTTTTGAAAGATCAAAAATACCTGGATTATAGTCGATAATGTATAACATACTGTGCTTTTATCAATTTTGTTTTCTAAGACACCTTTTAACTCCTATCACTGTGACAGGCGAAACATCAATGTATTGTACTTTTAAGAATAATCACATTAAAGTTTTTTGGCAGCATGGAGGTCATCATGACTTGGGAAAAAAAATTAAAAAGTTTCCTCCTAACGTATCTTTTTTTTTAATGTTCACAACATATTCATTCTTCTATTTTTCATGTGATAATTAGATGAATTAAAACAGAAATAAGATTTTGCATTAAGTCTTCCTCAACTATATCCAGGAAATAGCTGCTTTTTAAACTTTATTCCAAAGATGAAGGCAAAGTAAAGTTTATCTTCACTGGAAGTAAGAGGGGAAGATTGCATATTCCTAAATTTATAATAGTCATGCTACTCAGATAAAATAACTTATTTAAAACACATTTTCAGATGCTTAGGAAAATTTTTGAAAGAGTCCTTATTATTATTCTTTTTTTCAGTAGCATCAGATTTGGGATAATTCAACATCACTCAGTTCATTGTTTCTAAAACCCAAACATTTCCATTATCTCCTGTTGTGTCAATGGGACTTTAATCCAGACTGATGGTTTTTGCACATCCACATCTAGAAGTGTTAGTGACATTTACTGGATAGAGGATCCATAATCTATACATAGAATGCACAGCACAGTCCCTCTAACAATGACAAAATGGAGGCAAGGCTAAAAACACTTGATAAAGGTAAATATAGCATTACTATTGGCATCATGAAGACCAGAATTCCAGCTTCGGCATAAACACCTGCCAGCTGAATTCCATATGATTAATACCTTATATCAACTGTCACAGAAAAATCATTATACAGAAATGAAAACCATTTGATTAAGCACAATTTGAATCTCACATTTTTGGTGCTATGCAGGGAAGAAGAATGACGGGCCTATGGGTTCAAGGCCAATAAAATCATGTTTTGATTCTAAATAGGCGGGATTCAAAATTCACTATTTCAGCCAAAGCTGAATGATTATTAAGTTCATAATAATTATTCATATAATCATGGAATATATGAACATATGGAATAATTATAATTATTGATTGTATGAATGCAAAATTATGGAGATAATAATTATTGTTATTTATAAAGTTCTTAATTTTGTATGGTTGGTCAATGATGTTATAAATCTTCAAATAGTCCTTGGCAGAATGAGATTCCCCAGCCCTTGCTAAGTCACCATTCAAATCTTTTATTTATATATATAGATAAAATATATATATAAATATAGTGTTTTTTTGAAAGGCTGATCAGATTTAAGGAGAGAAGGAAAGACAAAGAGAAAGATACTCCATCTGGTTCACTCTTTAAATGGCCACAACAGCCACAGCTAAGCCGATCCAAAACCAGGAGCCAGGAGCTTCTTCTGGATTTCCCACATGCATACAGGGTCCCAAAACCTTGTGCTGTCCTCTACTTCTTTCCCAGGCCACAAGCAGGAATCTGGAAGGCAAGTGGAGCCGCCAGGACAAGAATTGGCCACGCTATGGAATTCTGGTGCTTTCAAGGTGAGAATTTAGCCATTAAGCCATTGTGCTGGAACCACTACGCACATTTTTAATACAGCAAAATTTATCATTCTAAATCATCACAGAAACTCTAGCAAAGATAAAATTTTTACATTTCTTATTTTAAAATAGCTATCTCCTTGATGTTCTTTTGTATTTGACAACAGACTGTCCCATGCTTTCAGAGCAAGTAAAAACAATCACATGAAGTCACCCAGGTTTTCAATGAAATTCATTTTGTGAAAAACTATCATGTATTTTTAAAACATGTGAACAAATGAATGATCTGCTTATTTCTCAAATATTTTACATAAATATTATCCATCTGCTATGTTTTTAGTCATTTCAATTAAATTGTCACAAATATTAGGAAAAAAAACCCATAAAGGTACACTATACATAAAATGTGGTGAGGTTGCTATCCTGGAAAACTGTAAACCTTGTCTCCAGGATATATAACATGATGCTTTTACCTGCCTTCATACAGGGTGTGTCAACATTTATGAAGGTCCTAATATTTTATCTATGCATTAGTTAATTCAAAGATCTCTAAAAGAAAGCCCTGTCATAAAGCCTTCGCTAGGACACCACAACTGAGAGGAAACAGACCATGAGAGCAGGGAATTGTACTTATTCAATTATTCTAGGTTGATTCTTCAATTATTCTTAATTGCTATAACACAGCTTCAATACTTAAGACAATAAATATTTGCTGAATTAACAACAACCTAATCAATGATTATCATTTTACATTTACTAAGTAGTCTGGCACTTCAGAAAAGGACATACATAGTGCGGCACATCAAAGGGTCTTTTTTTTCCAACACCCCCCAAAAGGGTCTTTATAGATAAAGAGGTATTGGGGACCAGCATTGTGGCCCAGTGGCTAAAGTCCTCACCTTGAACATGTCATAATCCCCCTATAGCTGCTGGTTCTAATCCCAACAGCCCCACTTCCCTTCCAGTTGCCTGCTTGTGGCCTGGGAAAGCAGCTGAAGATGGCCCAAAACCCTGGGACCCTGCACCCGAGTGGGAGACCCGGAAGAGGATCTGGGTTCCTGGCTTAGGATCAGAGCAGCAATCACTTGGTGAGTGAATCATCAGAGATATTTCTCTCTGTCTCTCCTCCTTTTTCTATATATATCTGGCTTTGCAATAAAAATAAGTAAATCTTTTTTTTTTTAAAAAATGAGGTATTGCACTGGATATATGATACTAAAACAATTACTGAAAAATAATGGTAACAGGTTAGTATATCAGAGCAGCAAATTAAGTTACCATCTGTGAAGTTGCATCCCAAATGATTATCAGCTCCAGCCCCAGATGCTTCATTTCATGAAGTTACCTATTACCTACAAATAAGCCTTAAAGCAGTGAGGATGGCTGTGTTGGCCTCTGCCACTTGAGAAAGAGGCCTAGATAGAATTCCAGGCTCCTGACTTCAGCCAGCGCACGCACTCTCTCTCTCTCTCTCTCTCTCTCTCTCTCTCTCTCTCTCATTCTCTCTGTCATTCAAATATACACAAACATAGAAAGATAACTGCAAAATTGAGAAGGACTGAGTAATTATAGGGAAAATCTGGTTTTGTACACTTGTATTATAAAAGATAAGATACTGCATACAGATACTCAGTGAACTAAAAAATGTGTCACAGCTGAAGAGAAAGGCTGGAGTTCTGCTGATTTCACTGAGGAAGGCAACTGCTTAGAAGTAAAGACTCACTGTATGAGTAGAAACACATTAGAAACAAGATGGGGGACAGAGGTAGAGACTGATTTAAATACTATTTGAAGAAACTAAGCAAGTAGAAGATATGGATCAATATGTCTCTGGTGTAGAATAGTGCCATGACAATCAAGAGCAAAATGCTTTCAAAAGTAGTTATTGATTCACAGTGACAGACAGTGATAAAAAAAGAGAACAAATATTATGCGGCTTAAGGAAGACTATTACGTTGTTCATTAGGAAGCCTAATGCTACATACAGGTATACTAGGTAACACAAAAAAGCAGAGGCTGAGCTAAGAAGTTGCATGAGAAGATGTGCGAACTCCAACGCCTTTCTGCCACTGAATTTCCATTTCAAAATCTCATACAAGCCACCCACCCCTAAATGACCCTTCCCTGGTACAATGCCTTTGTATAGCAGCAATAAGAATCTTGTCAAGGCACAAATCTGAACATTTTGTTCCCTTGCTCAATAGCCATCACTAACTCTCCATTATTTATGTCAATTTCTTTATCTTGGCATTCATTGCCTGCTTCCAACTCATTTTCTTATCTAATTATTTTTTTGTTTCATCATCGTTTGACTAATTATATAATAGGTAGTATGCTCTGTGCTTACTCCATTATTTCCCGTCTCAATCTATTTTCCTCAAGCTTTAATTTCAATTATCTTGAAATATCAATATTTATATTCCTAAATGTTAATATCCTAGGCATTTTGTATGTCAAAGACTAAATTTTACTTATTCAGTGAAGTTCACTGTGAGTCCACCTGCAGATTATTTTCATTTTCATTTCTGATGCTCTTGTAATGCCTTTGGACCTTTTTGTTGACACGTACATACTTCTTTCTTTAAGCTGATAAATGGTGCCCCTTCTTGTGTCCACCCCATATGCTCAAATAGTAGGCTAGCTTAAATTGGGTAACTATCCATTCTAAGGATGTTACATAGGATTGAATCCATTTCAACTGCCGTAACAAATTTTCTTGTGATTAGGGCAGAGCTTATCATGCACAGCAGACTAATTGAGCATTAATTCCTTGACTTTTAGAAGCTGTAAATAGGACATTCCCTTTCTCCTGAGATCCCACCAGATAGAATTTAAATCTGAAGCTGTTGCATACAAGAGGATCTACCTGATAATCAAGTCAATACAGATAAAAATAGAATTAAATGAGAGATGAAAAAAGCCAACTTCTTGTGAGTATAGTCAATAACATGAGACTAAATAAAATAAAAAAGAGAAACAAATTTAAGAAATACAAACCATAAAGAAAATTTTATTTAGTGATTGTAAGCTTAGCATTTTATAAAAAATACTAAAACTTCATTACAGGAAAAGACTTTTGCTCTAGAAAACTAAATTAGAAGCTTAAACGCAGGTAAAACAAATTGCACTTACTGTTTGGAACTATCAATTACTGTCATAGTTCATTGTTAATACTGTTAAATGCAGAATTTTTATTTCCTTTACTGATAACTATGATGAAAATGCAACAATTTTTATACATTCATGCCAACAGATATATCTGTGTATCTGTTATATATCTAAATAGAAATGCCGAGATCTTAAAAGCAAGCTGAACTCATTCCCAGTACTCTACAAAATAAGCTCAGTTTCTTAACTCAGACATCTAAAATCTAGCAGAGTCACTGTAATAAAAATATTGTTGCTGCTAGCAAAACAAACAAATAAATAACATTACCTATATGTTCTTCCTTCCCTCCTTGACTAGCTTGCCAATTTTAAATGCTTTCCATCCCACAGCTCCACTTTACTCAGCCCAGACATGTTTTAAAAATATTCATAAGTATCTCTAAGTTTACTGACAGTAACAAAGAGAGATCCTGAAGAGATTTTAGTTTGTTTTATTTTTTAAAAAGCAGTGAAACAAGCAGAAGGACGTGAGGAAGGAGAGCACATTCAGAAACTATTTTGCTAATTTTACAGTTGAAAAGAGAGACCTTGACAGCAGAATCCCCAAATTAATGAGTTTCTAAAATGACAAAAGTACTTAAGGCAACATGGGCACAAATGTATTCTTTGTGTTTAGGTGAGGGATCATTTTCTCTGATGTTACTAATGAAAAGTAAACTCATTCCTTTTCTGGGCTCTCTCCAAGGCAATTATGCCTGGAGATGTGAGGATGGACCAGATGACTTCTTGAAATGCTGCCTTTGATTTATAACTATCAAGATGAGTATATGAAGACAAAAATGCACATGTACTTAATTTGAGAAAGAGCAGTGCTCCAGATATGTGTGGGCATAACAGATGTGTATTCCCTGAAGAAACCAATGGACAAAAATGTGTATCAGAAATACAAAAAAGACTTTCAAGATTGTATCTCCCCTTCACACTGATATGATATGTAAGGGATTTTTATGCAAGGTCTATAATCCAAACATCAAAGTTTGCATTTACTCTTCCTACGTAGAAAAAAGACGTTAATACATTAAATAATGGAATGTGAATTAGTAGCATTGCAAACAAGGGAAAAATAATCTAGGTTAACAGAAAGAGACAATACTTTAATGACATTTCAATTTCTGTGCAGTACTGACTCTGGAACATAAAACATGCATTGTGTTGAGCAGTTGTAATAGCTTCTTTAAAATTACAAAATACATGAAATTGTATTTTAAAAATCAAATCCTGGATTCAGAATTGGAGCATCCTAATTTTATCCTTGAATATTTATATACAGTGAGTTTTAAACTTATTTTATATTATGTATTTTACAGCAGGAAACCAAAGTGAGATAAGACAACATTATTTCTACAAGCAATTTAAGTTTAGAATATCCTGAACATTCATATGATAGGAGAATGAAATATATGCCATATTCTTTATGTAAATATAGAAAACAGGACTTTCCTGTGATTTTCAGCAGAGTTTAATTTAAGGTTAAAAAACACGACTGAAGTATTTCATAAAGCACAACTTTTAAAAACAAAGCATTAAAAAGTCACAAACAGTTTGTTTTATGAACCAGCACAATGGCTCCACTGGCTAATCCTCCACCTCCAAGCACTGGGATTCCATATGGATGCCAGCTAGTATCCTGACTACTATACTTGCCATCCAGCTCCCTGCTTGTGTCCTGGGAAAGCAGTCTAGGATGTCCCAAATCCTTGGGACCCTGCACCCTTGTGGGAGACCTGGAAGAAGCTCTTGGCTGTGGATTGACTCAGCTCCAGCTGTTGTGGCCACCTGGGGAGCGAACAAGCAAATGAAAGATCTCTCTGTCTGGCCTTCTCTCTGTAAATCTGTTATTCTGATTAAAATAGATTTTTTAAAAAATACATTGTTCTCTATAAACTCATGTATTTTTAAACCTCATTTCTAACATTTAAACAAACCTTTTATTCAAATATTTGATGTAATAATTACTGAGATCAAGTAAAATATGATTGAGAGTATATTAGAGCAAGTTATATGGCACTCTGTTTTACAGTGTTGTAGCTTATTTTCTATTTCATAAATTAATATTCTCTCACATGTTACTTCTGTTTAATTGTTTTCCCTCATTTTCAAACAACATATTTTATTTTATGACTTTTACTTTGAGTTCAATTTCCATAGGAAATTGAATTACCTATGGTTCGATTTTGAGCTCTGGACTAAATATTATTTTTTCCAGGGAAAAATAATTCTGCCAGGCGTCTGGGACACCACCAATCTGAAATTACTTTAAATTCAATTCTGGTTTATGATCAGAAATTGTTTAGGGAAGAAGATTTCCTTCTCACCTATCCAGAACCAAGGATAAGACTATCCATCTCCAATCTTTTGGCTCCTGGCATTATGTGAAGCCATTAATCCGATTTTCCATTCTGCACAGTTTCTAAGTTTTCCTTTAAATGAAGTCAACTTTTTAAGTAAAAAAACTATAGGTAAGGATGGTTGATATTATAAGGACATCTATTATCTTTCGTTTGTGATAACCTTGTCAATAATATATTTTTAAAGATTTACTTATTTTTATTGCAAAGTCAGATATACAGAGAGAAGGAGAGATCAAGAGGAAGATCTGAAGGTTCACTCCCCAAGTGGCTGGGCTGCAATGGCTGGAGCTGAGCCAATCCGAAGCCAGAGGCACAAAGTCACTTCTGTGTCTCCCACGCGGATGCAGGCCCAAGGCTTTGGACCATACTCAACAGCTTTCCCAGGCCACAAGCAGGGAGCTGGATGGGAAGCAGGGCTGCCAGGATTAGAACTGGTGCCCATATGAGATTCCAGTGCATTCAAGGTGAGGACATTAGTTGCTAGGCTATCGTGTCGGGCCCAATAATATTTCATTATAATCTTGTTTTCCTGAAATTTTCTTCCATCTATCACTGAGCTCTAAATTTTAGTAAGAATTAATATAGTAGTATTCACCATTTTTAAGATTTATTTTTGTTGGAAAGGCAGACACACAGAAAGAAGGAAAGAAAGAGAGGAAGATCTTCCATCTGCTGATTCACTCCCCAAGTGGCCGCAATATCCAGAGATGAGCATATGTGAAGCCAGGAGCCATGAGCTTCTTCCAGGTCTCCCACACAGGTGCAGGATCCCAAGGCTTTGGGCCATCCTTGATTGCTTTCTCAGGCCTCAAACAGGGAGCTGGATGGGAAGCCGGGCCGCTGGGTTATGAACTGGCACCCATACGGGATCCCAGATTGTGAAAGGGGAGGACATTAGCCACTAGGCTACTCCACCGGGGTCTCTATCTATTTTTAAAAATAAAAATTCCAATATTAATTCCATATGTTAAATATGGATGGACAGGTGGATCTAATTGTACAGTGGATTCATGGGAACCACACATATCAGAAACTAAATTGTGTTGTTCAAAGTTGGATAGTGTCCCTTCAAATTCATATTCACCTGGAATTTATGGAGTTTTACCTTATTAGGGACAAAGTCTTTGCAGTTGAATTAAACTAATGATGTTCTACAGATTGGGCAACCTTTATGTATTATGATTACTTTTATAAAAGGAGAAAACAAATTGTGACAGAGCAGAAATTTGGGTAAAACCAATCTAAAAGCCAAAGAGACCAAGGGGCTTCTGGTAACCAACACAAGAGATAATATAAGCGTATAATAATTTATTCTTCAGAACCCCTAGAAGTGACCCATCTTAATTTTAGACATGTAGATTCTGGCACTGTGAGAGAATGTATTTTTGTTGTTTTAGCTAGTAATTTTCACATAGTGTATTACAGTAGGCCTAGAAAATTAATGTATATTTGCCACAAAACCCTCTGATTTTTTCTAATGACTTCATTGTAACTCTGTTGTTTCTGTGTTGACACACGATTGCTGTTAATCTGCACAGAAAGTATTTCCTATGCCTACAATCCATTGTGTAGAAACTGTACTTTCATGATTTAGTAAGGTAATATATCCATATTAAGTTCATAATTTCAGGTCTAAAAGAGATAATCAAATCACTTATTTACTGATCACCAGATATTTATAGAAATAAACTCTAAGCAACTAAAAATCAGAATTTTCTGATGGCCTTTTAAAAAATAAAGCAAACTGAAATTCTGTACTATATGTATAATGGAAGAATTTCTAGATGGGAACACATGATTATATCCATAATCTTTAATGGTTCGCTAACCTCTGACATGCACAAGCTGATATATGAGATCATGGATAAATGCTTTATTGGTTTCTTGCCAGGAGAAGTATTAACATAGATTGTTGCTCTAGGTAAATATTGACTTTGGATTCTGAACACTCAATATTTACCTCATTTATCAATGCATTTTGAAAGCCCCTTCAGCCTTTAATATTTCTTTAGTGCTAAATGAAGTGGCAGGAATAAAAGTTGTTTATCTTTGTGCTCCCTCCAGCAGATTTTATGGAAGATTTATTTAGAACCAAAAAATGAACTATTTCAAAGGGATAAATGTTTACAATCTAATGGTCAGTGTGTGTGTGTGTGTGTGTGTGTGTGTATGTATGTTAAGCAGACATGTATGGTAAAACAATACAAAATCCTAACATAGACATCTAGCTTAAACTCCTGGCTTAAGGCAACTGTATTTCTGCTATGGATTTCCATGCTTGCAAATACGCTTGCTGATTTTGAAGGCTTTTTAATACTAATTATACTTTTAAGTTTAAAAGTTCATCCTGTTGAAGACTGGTTTCACTTCTTCCACTACACCTTGCAAATAAACTCTGTAATTGCCTACTAAGTGAACAATCACCATATCACAGGACAATTTGACATCAGCACGGTAGTCTCATAATGGTATTATACCCTGTGATGTCATCAACTTGTTTGACTGATGTTCTTTCCACCATAGTCTCTGATAATTTCTCTTCTGGCTTTAGCTAATATTAACCAACTGTGTATCTGTCCCCAAGCTGAAAAGTGTTAGAGACATCCCATACCTGAGCTGACTCATCACTGTGAACCAGTTACCACAAAAGTCCAGCGGAGTACACAACATCTGCTGGTGTGGATGTGGGGAGAAACGTTGCATACTGAATTTTGTTATCAATAATTGAAACATACTTCTGAGATCACATTCT
Source organism: Ochotona princeps (assembly GCF_030435755.1). Lineage (NCBI taxonomy): Eukaryota > Metazoa > Chordata > Mammalia > Lagomorpha > Ochotonidae > Ochotona > Ochotona princeps. Next base: position 36,599,290 of record NC_080846.1, on the reverse strand, counting down.
GATCCCTGTTCCATTTTCTCCCTTTTGTTGCTTCCTCTCATACTTTGACGCTCCTTTTTTTAAAATTTCATTAGCATTCTGCTTTAGATGATTCTATCTAATTGTATGATTTTAAATTATAATCATTTTGGTAATCTCAGAATGTATATTTAAATCTAAATCTTATACTTTCATTTCCATATTCACAAACCCAACTGGCCACTTGACATTCATTCGTATGAGAGATTTATTACACTGTAAAATTTTAGATAACTCTTTTTGGTGTTTGAAATACCTCACAAAAATTGGTCTCTATCTATCTATCTATCCATCTGATTAGATCAGTAAGCATTTTCATTAAAGGATAGATTTTGTTCCTCATTGTAATTCTGTTCTACAAATAGCCAGAGAAAATATATATATATATATATATATATATATATATATACATACATATATATATATATACATACACACAGATAAGTGCCAATATTGAATTGTGTTCTTTTATTTCAAAAAATTAACTTATTTTTACTTGAGTGACTTTTCCAAAGATAGATGATATTACAAAGATAGAAGAGATAGAAACAGAGGTCTTGCACCTGTGTTTCACTCCCCAAATGGCTCCAATGGCTAGAGCTATCTGGAGCTTCTGCCAAGTCTCCCACATATGTACTGGAGTCAATGACTTGAATTAGCCTCTGCTGCTTTCCCAGGCCATAAGCAAGGAACTTGATTGGATGTGGAACATCCAGGACTGACAGTAGTGCCCATATGAGATGCTGGTGCTGCAGGTGGAGGATTAGCATGCTATACCATCATACTGGCCCCAGTAGTGTTTGTGTTCTAAAGAGATTTGATTTGCAAAAAGAAATACTGTATCCTATTTAGCCCATAGCTCATAAGCAACTGATTCTGGGCTAAATTCAATCAATGACATAATCAAAAATTAATTTGCTCTATTAATAAAAATATGAAGATATGCTTTTGGTACCTTCCTTTTTCTGTCCATTAACAGCCCAATTTCTCAGCAACTCATCTATTTTATATATAAAATGCATTTAATTAGCATCTATTGATTTTAAACTCCCAAATGTTATCATTTAATGGCCTGTTGCAAGTACTTTCTTATTTCACACATTGACTTTTATCTTCCCTTTTCCAGGCACTTTCTACCAACAGCTAGAATGATATTTTAAAAATGTAAGTCAGGTCATGTTATTTTTATTCTGGAATCCACTCAACAAATTTCCATTGCTCTATGAATAAAACACAAAGGTGTGATCCAAACCTACTGGAATCTTTTCAATTTTCTGACTATGCCAAGATCTTTCCTGTCTAGTGGAGTTTGCTTCCATGATGCGTACACCTGGAAAGTTCCTCCTCCAGTTCTTGGCATAGCTGTCTCTTTCCATCATTGTGAAAGTGCTGCCAACTTCTATCTCCTCCAACACTTTCTCTTGTTTCGCTAGCACTCATCACAGTGTAATTATTTGTTTATTGCCCTCCTCATTTTCTGATACAAAGATCCTTGAGTACAGGACCTTGATTAACTACAGAATCTCCAACACCCTGAGCAGAATGCCTATGAGCCAACTCCTATTTAACACATGAAGGGAAAGATTAAACACATCCTTAAAAAAAATAGTTGTGAAGGGAAACAATTTCCTGATACCGCTGAAAGTGTTTTATGTTATTACTTCTCACCTTTTCATAATAAAATTCATTTATTCACTCATTATCTAATTTAGTCTTACATTAGTACATCAAAGCATAGTTTCCCCAGGTCAGCATTGTTGGCATTTAGGAATGGATACTTCTTGTTCAGTTAGCTCTACAGATAATACTGATGAATAGTGTCAACCTTTCCCACTAGATTTCAGGGTATCCTGTTCTGCCCCTTCCAAGTTTTCTGAGTCAGGAATGGTGCCATGAAAAAGTAAAGTGTAAATTTAAGGGATATAAATAGAAATTTTAGCTAAGCTAGAGCTGAGAAAAGGTTTCTTTCTTGAAATGATTATAACTTTCTAGTATTCTAAAAGAATAGGCTGTAGGAATTTGAGTATGGGAGACTGATATGGATGAACAGAGCACTCCAGTCAGAGGAGTAGTATGTAGAGGAACAAAGTATGACCCAGGTGAGGAAATGAAGACAAAATGCTAGTCTATCCAACATATACAAAATAATATTAAGTCCAGAGTCTGCAGGTGCAAGAGTATGCATATTTACACAGGTGTGTTCTATTTAAGATTCAGAACTTTATACTATGACAGCCATAATAGGGAGGAAAATGATGGTCACACACAAATTTTAAAAGTACAATCTGGATTATCTGAATAAGATGAATTGTAGAGGGAAAATGGGCCTACAATATAATTACAAAGGACTTGAAGTAATGTTTCAAATGTCAGGTGATAAATAATTCCAGAGAGAAGGAGAGAAAGGAGTGGATGTGAGAAATTCTTATGTTTCAACAGGCTTACTGATCACATGGATGTCAGATATTAAGGATAAAGGAATCATGGCATAAGTTAACTAAGCAGACAGCATGATTTTGTTTTCTGCTGGATTCAAATGAACAAATGAAAAGTGAGTAAGTATGAGAATGTAAATATGCTTTCAAAAAAAGAAATTCTCAATATTAATAATTTACTGAACTAAAATTTTTCTTTTTCAATTTATTTTCATCACTACATTATCTTACAGATTCATTATTTGTCACTGCTACATGGAAGCATAGTGAATTACACTCCAGCCTCTGCATGTTGATATTTTTTTCTCTGTTGTTGATGAGTTAGTTGGGGGCCTATTATTTAGGATTACTCAGAAGGCTGAAAACAAAATATCAGCCAGAGCTGAGTTTTCATCTGAAGGCACAACTTCAGGAGGATCTACTTCCAACATACTAAGTGGTGTTGACAGAATTTAGTTTCCTATGAGCTGTTGAACTCAGACCTTCATTTTCCTGTTGGATGTTGGCTAGTGTTTCTACTCGGTCTCTTCTCTTGTGGATTTTTTTCAGTGGATACTTTGCTTCATCAAACAAGAAAGAGAAAACCGGCTAGCAGCACACAAGATTCAATTTGATTATCTAATCATGGAAGTGACTGTCACTGTTGCAAATATCTTGGTTAGAAGGCATTACTGATTGGAAGAGATGCACAAAGCAAGACTTTAAGAATGTCGAACTTTTTAACATCATCTTAGAAATTCATTCTACTACACCCTACATATGTAATCAAACACGTAGTTCAAAATAAGCACAATGTAAATGTTTTGGCATTTAGAAAAATTAAGGCTTTAAAATAAATGTTTTAGTTAGAATTAGTTCTTCAAGATGCATTTATATAGATTTGGAAAATGTAGCACCAACAAGAAGATAAATGTTCTTTTCAAAACATACAACTTGAATGGAGTCAACATGTTTTTAAGAATGTTTCCTTTAATTATAGACATTCACTGTAAAAAGAATGCTTGGTGATAACTATGAGGGACTGTAAACCTAAACACAGAAACTGTCTACTTCTTTCAGAATCATATTATTGATGCTTTGAAACATCTGATTTTTGACTAAGGTTTAGATCATTCAGTTTTTTAAAAGTTAAGACACTCAGTGTAACATCTTTTTCTCATGTGCTTTATTTTCCACAATAGCCTACATATTGGTTGCTGTCAATTTCAACTGGCTTAATAAGGCTCAAGAAACTCTGGAAGCTGTCAAGCATAATACAATATTTGGTATGCAGAGTGTTCCTAAAATGGTCACAAATCATCTGTCACATCACACAGAATATCAGAATGAATTTACTATTTTCATATTGTTGCTGGCAGTTGGGTTCCTTCGAAAAGATGAAAACTAAATATTTTACCTACAATAATATATCTCTTAATGGTGATCCTTACAGTTTGTTAAGGTGGTAAGCATAAAAGATTGAATTTTTTTCTGCTAATATTTTACTATCTTATTTCATGCTGATATATGAGTACTCTAAACATCAGTTCTATCATTTCCAACACATAGTTCTAAACCTTAAAAATAACTTTGTTCTATTTCACAATTCATTGTACTTAAAACTTTCCTTGTAAGTACTTCAGGAATGGGCTATTATTTTAAAATATCAGTTTTCTATTTTATGTGTTATTTCTGGATGTCAGGTCTACATTGCTAATTTTATGATTTAATTATTTGATCTATGATGTCAGATACTTATTACAAATAATGAACAGTGCTTCCTTTCCTCTAGAAAAAATGTTATTTATTCATGTGGAAATTGTCCAATTTGGAATTTAACAAGGAGGGAAGTAAGATAATTTATTTCATTTCTTTTAGCTTTGCTCACATTCAATAAAATACAATGGATACTATGAATACTATCTTACACAAGACAGTAAGATTGAAGTCTCATGTTAACTGTGTTGGAAGTCAGTGAGGTCAAGGGCTATCAGGTTGTTTTTAATTTTTGAAGTTCTAAGTTCCCTTACTACCTCTGTTTATTAACATTTCCATGAACTAAAATATTTACAAGTCAAGTACCTACTTAAAATTGTTTTGTTATGGTTGACCTGTGAACCTTATATTGATGAAACAAAGCACTCTATTAAGAAAAAAACATATTTTAGCATTCATAACTTGCTGTACTAAGCAAGAGAAAAAGAGGCCAACACCGAATTTCAATGCAAAATTTGAGGGAAAAATTCTGGGGAAGCAGAGCTATACTGCAGTAAACAAAAGGTATGTATTAAATGATTTTTTGGCTAGAAATGAGAGGAATCCTGGTGGAAGGATATAGCAACATTTTCAATGTTCCTTATAGCGGGGATCATAGTGTGACAAAAGAAAGCTAGGATTTAGGCAGGCTCATGTTGTGCAAAGGGAGGCTGGTGAGGTTGTATGGCATATGCTTCTGGTCAAGTGAGAATTTCAAATGGTTACTGAGGCAGTGGAGATATCCACCATCTGGGCACCACCTGAATCTGAATGATAAGTTGATGTGAATAGTAGATGTAGATTAGAATATGTTCCTTTGAGAATGAGTTCCAGAATATTCTCAAGTACTTGGTAAAGAGAGGGTAGAGTAAAGGACAGAGTTGTTTACCATGATTATCATCACCATCATTATTTTTTACTATCTAGTAAAAAGGTATAGGGAATAGGCAGTGTCAAATTTAATATAACTTAGAAAATCAGCTACTACATATTTTTCTGTCAAAATCCTTACTATTAGTTTGAATGAACATTGCGTATTTTTGAGGAATAAGAGAAGTGTAAGATGATTTCAGCTAGAACTAATCCATATGTTAGTAGAGAATATGATAGCAACAGATAGAAATAGGGTATCTATATAAGTGATGAGAAACAATGATATTAAAAGTTAATGATAAAGTAGATGGAAAGAAAGAATACTTCCAAATGATGAGCAGTGTCCAGCATCTTATTGTCCAGATAAATTCAACAGTTTCATTGGGAGACCATCCTTGGTCTGAAAGTAAAGCTGGCAGAATATCATCCCGTCCAATGAAAAGCCCCTACACAGTTTCAACAACAATTTACAACATTATGAAGTTAATTAACATGGTATTGAGTGACCAGTATGTTAGAAAATGCAAGTTCTTCGCCACATTCTGTGACTACTTTATTAACATCTCAATTTTAGTTTATACACAACCGGTTTCTATACACCTTAAAATGGTTATAGGGTACTATTCAGCTGTCTCATGTCTATTTTCACTTATATGTTTAGCAGCTTATAGTATTCAAGCGTGATTTTTATTGAACTTCGCAAATTTTAGGATAGTCCAAATAGACGTATAACTCAAACTGCCATATGTTAACAATTGAGGAGCAGAACAGTTTTAGCAAGGGTGTGCCGAGAAATCTTCAATACCCTAGTGTGGAGCAACTAATCTTTGTGTCCTACCTAGTAAGGTATACGGGAGCCCAAGCTGGTTGTTTCCTGTCCTAAGCTTTCCTTATTGGTCTATGTCTATTTGATCTAATTTTGGGGGGGGGGTTCCAGAGTGACCCTGATTTTTGTAAGAGAGGATGAGGAGCCAAAGTTGGAACTAAGTAAGGACCAGAGAAAGCTCCCCTCCCGAGTCCCGAAGGAAGTTTACTGTTCTGTTTCTGAGGACCACTAAGGGCTCCTGATTGTTGTTCCGATATTAGATTCTGTGAGGAAGGATCTGGGCTTCTTCCATAACATTCTTAAAATAAATATTTAGGGCTAAGATAAGAGAACCCAAGAAAAAAGATTACACAGGTTTTCACTTTTAATCCTATGAATCACATATCATTTCTTTCATTTGAAACATTAAAGTGCTGAAGTATTTTTCCTAGGGTTATCCACCTAATCTAGAGCAGTGCCAGAAATCAGTGACCCTGGGTTTTTCCTTGTTGGTTCACATTTTTAGTTATCGTAGATTACTGACTTTACTACAGTCTAACATGTGAAACTCACTTTGACAACAGTGGACAGCAAATGCTCCTCACATAGTGTGCTTCTACATTTTCACTTCATTTCATTTTTTTTAGATATATTTATTTTTATTGGAAAGATAGCTTTACAGAAAGAACAAGAGACCTAGATCTTCCATCTGCTGGTTCTTTCCCCAATTTGTTGTAATGGCTGGACTTAAATAATTTGAAGCCAGGAGCTTCTTCCAGGTCCTCCCACATGGGTGTAGGGTTCCAAGCTTTTGGGCTATTCTCCATTGTTCTCCCAGGCTACAAGTAGGGGGCTGGATGGAAAGTGGAGCAACCAGGACATGACCCATATGGATATGGTACCCATATGGGATCCTGGTGCTTGCAAGGGGAGGATTAGCCAATTCAGCCATCATGCCATTTTCTACAGTGTGCCTTTGATAGGTTATCAGCAAGAACTATTGAATTTTAGATGCTGTAATCTGAGGATGTACCTCTGGTCCTCTCCAAAACAGACAGTATCTTGCCTATCTCAAGAAGAAGTTAAGGGTAAACTTCAGGTTAAATTTCAGGTGTGAAGTTGAAAGGAGAACTTAAATTAACACATGACATACGGATTTATTCATAAAGAAAGAGACTTTTTAACAGATGACAGCTTTTGCTAGCATATGATATTTAGCTCTTTTGAACAGAAACAGTTGATGCCTGATATTAATTACTTTTATCCCTGCCTTCATGTGGCTTGCATTTATTAAAGAAGGGTACATAAATAGGAAAAACAGTACACATGGTAAAATCTCAGAGAAATTAATGTATATGGAATCTGTTTAAGAATCTCTTTGAAAGCCAAAAGCTAAAGTGTAGATAGACATTTCAGTGGAAGTTTTCTCACATTTCAAGCAGGAATATCCTGAAAGAATATGTGTGTGTGTGTGTGTGTGTGTGTGTGTGTGTGTGTGTGTTTAAGGAATAAAGCATGATTGACTTAACTAAAAGAACTGAACCTTCATCTTCCAAATTTGAAATCTTGGCTAACAACAACAACAACAACAACAACAACAACAACAAAACAGTAGCAAACAGTCAGTGCTGCGGTGCACCAGCTTAAGCTGCTTCCTGCCAAACCAGCATTCTATATGTTTACCAGTTGAGTCCTACCATCACCACTTCTGATCCAACTCCTTGATCATGTGCCTGAGAAAACAATGGAAGGGGGCTCAAGTGCTTGGACCCTTATACCTTCATGGGAGACCAGTTAGAAGTTTCTTCACATAAATATCAAAAATAGCAACAAATGGATGATTAAATAACTTTCCATTAACTTAGCATTGTCCTTGTCAACAATGTAAATTGATTTCATATTAACCAATTTGAAATAGAAATCAATTTTTTTCTTCTCCAACATCTATGTCAAACAAGGCTGCTGAAATACAATTTTTTTTGTAGTTTTTGTTATAACTCCTAACTGCATATAAATGTGGAACTCAACTTATGATGCATTTATTGCAAAACTTTTTTCTTAGAATTTTATATGTGTGCATCATATAATTGAGTCTGCTAATCTGGATGCAAACCAATGCAACACAAGAATATTGGCCTCATAAAAAGAATAATACCTACATTTATAATCTACAAGTGAATCACAGGAAGATTTATAATTTTCTGCCATTTTCTTTGGCTGTCTTTCAAATATTCTTTCTTCTTACTTTATTTCAACATTTTAAAAGTTAATTTGTGTTACCATTTGCATAAACCCACAGTCTGGTAAAGTCTTTTTTTATTCCTCTTCTAGAGTTCAAAGAGTTCATGTGTCAATTTTCATTTCCACTGTCATTAGGGAAGCAATATTAGATATCAGTGAATATGCTTTGCTAAACTTCTATCAATCTTTAGCTGCAGGAAATAAACTCAGTCACCCTTAAACTCAGGCTGCCAATCAGAAAATCAGAAAGCAGGATACAAATAACATATGCCTGTAGCATTTTATAATCCACATGTGGTTGATACGCTGAATGATTCATAAATATATATCTTTAACCTCAGAGAAAAAGCAGAATTTAAATGAATAATAAGAGTCCAAAGTGAATCCTAAACTTTAAAGTCATTATAAGAAATCAGAGAAGGGAAAATGAATTTTCCAGTAAGGCAGAGTGAAAAAATACAGTATGGGCAATGCTTTTACAAATGGCTTTAGGATACAGTAGGTAATTTTTACATGAAACATAGAATATAATACTCTCTATAAAGCATTCATGTGGATATTATCTATAAATGGATATAATTTATAAATCAATGATGTGCTTAATAAAGCATATTTGAAAAATAAGAAATCCATTTTAGCCTATTCATAGTTATAAGAAAAACTATTTTAAGACTAGTTATAAATATGCTATATTCCTCTTCTTTAAAATAATGCATGCTTTAACTCTTCAGTTTGTTTATCCTTGATATGGGCATTCATAGGTTGAATGGCTGTATTATAGATTTATGACACATTCTTACTCAAAAGTGAAGTGTTATCAGAAAGATATAAATAAAGTGTCAAACATTCTGGAAAATATTCTGATTCATAGTGGGTTGGAGAATTCTTATAAATACCTGTTTTGAGGTCTACAACCCTTTGTTAGAATACAATTTTTTAAATTTATTAATGGATTGATGTATATAGTCTAGGTGTTTATTATGCTAATTCTAGGAATTTATATCTGCAACAATGTACCATAAAGTTTATCATGTGCATTCTCTTTTTTGAGAATATAAAAAACATTACCCCTAAAAATGGGGATAAATTTGGATTTTTTTTCATTTTTCTACAGCCAGGTAATACACATTTAAAAACTTTTACTTATGTATTTGAGAGGAATGGGTGAGAGAAGGAGAGACAGAGAGAGAGAGAAGGAGAGAGAGAAAGAGAGAATATCTTCTATGCACTACTTCACTCCCTAAGTTTCAGCAACAGCTATAAAATGACCAAGGGCCAAGAATTCTACTAATTTCTCCTATTTGGTGACCAGAACACAAATAATTGTGCCATTATCTGCTACCTCTTAGACTCTTGGCGGGCAGTTGGGTTAAAACAGTTGAACCTGAACTCCACCTGGTCATCCAACATTGAAATAAGATACCCCAAGCAGCAGCTCAACTCAGTGCACCACAAATCTATACCAGGTAAAACTATGTGTGGATTTCATGCTTGGTCTTAGTCAAAAAGCTGAGAAGCAATTGTGTGTGTAGATTCTGAAATGTTGCTGTCTTAATGAAACAGTATTTCATAGGACAATTCATGAAATTTGGGGGATAAACTAACATTAGTACTGGTGAGTGGGGTCGAGAGCTTACAGAGAAGTTCATTGTGAAGTCCCTATTTGTCATATCCTGATAGTGCCTATTGCAAATTTGTCACCTGTCAAAAGACATTTAATCTCATGATTCCTTTTTTTTGCCTTTAGAATAAACAAAAAATAATAAATCCTAACTCAGGCAGTTGTGTTGAGAAGTAAACAAATTACTACATAGGAACCATTTAAAAAATACTCAACTGCAAATGTATGCTGAACACATCTTACACATTTTTTTTTATTTAACAACAATGTTTAGTTCATGTGAAGCTGTTGCATTAACACAAATCATTTTCAAATGCATAACACATTCCAGATGTCAATAAGTACACATTAATTCACACTGGAAAACCTATAGAAAAATCATTTGCTTAATTGCTTATTTTCTTCCATGAAGTCGGAATAGGAAGTGTTGAGAGACTGAGATTTTCAGAAAGTCTTAGTGTATAAATACAAAAGCAATTTGCAAACATAATGCAATCCCAATCAAAATAACAAATAATTTATTAATAGATCTAGAAAAAGCGATGCAAAATTAATACTGAATCACAAGACAGCCCATATTTCTAAAGCAATTGAAAAATAAGAAACAATCTATAGGCTACACAATACCAGATCTCAGTACATACTGCAGGGCAATATTGTCAAAACAGCATGATACTGACACAAACAGACTTGATTATCAGTTCAACAGAACTGAAACTCCAGAAATTAATCCATGCACCCACAACCAATTAATATTTATCAAATGAGCCAAAATCAATTTAGATAAATGATATTCTCTTGGATGAATGGTACTGAAAAAGCTAGATCTCCATGAGAGGTGTAAATAATGTCTTTAACACTTCATATAATAGTCAAGTCAAGGGGATTGACACTGGTTCAATTGGTTAATCCTCTGCCTGCAAGTGCCAGCATCCCACATGGGCACTAGTTCATGTCCAGGCTACTTCATTCCCCATCCCGCTTTCAATTTATGGCCTGGGAAAGCCTTTGGACCCTCCACCCAATTAGGAGACCCGGAAGAAGCTCCTGGTTCCTGACATCAGTTCAGCTTTGGAAATCACAGCCATTTGGAGAGTGAACCAGTGTTTGAAAGACCTCTCTCTTGTGTTTCCATCTCTGTAAATTTGTCTTTCCAATGAAATGAAACAAACAATAACAAAAAACAAACAAAAAATCTGATCTAAAACCAAAATCAACTAAAAATGGATCAGGGATATAAATTTATGAGTTGGTATCATCAGATTGTTAGAAGAAAGTATTGAGAAAACTGTTAAGACATTGGCATAGAGAATGACTTCTTGGAAAAGACCTTGAAAGTTACAATAATAATAGTAACAGTAAAAACCCAGACAAATGTAATTGCACCAAGCTAAGAAACTTCTGCACAGAGAAAGGAAATGCAGTGAAGTTGCAAATGTCAGGATACAAGAAAATATTTGCAAGAGATGCACTTGATCAAGGATTAATATCCAGATTCTATAAAGAGCTCAATAAATTCAGCAACAAGCTAATAATCCAATTGAGAAATGGACAAAGGACATGAACAGGCATTTTTGCAAAAGATCAAGTTCAAATGGCTAATAGATATGAAAAATGTGCTCAGTTTCACTAGCCATGGAAAATGCAAATATAAACCACAATGAAGTTTCAACTCTCCAAGTTAATGTACCACCAACTGAAAACAACATAATTAATTCCTGTGAGTTTATAGAGAAACAGATACCTAAATCCACTGTTGGTGGGAATATAAACTGGTCTAACCATTATAAAAAACAGTATGGAGATTCCTCAGACATTTGAAATCAGACATACCATATAACCTATCCATCCCACTCCTGGGATTTGCACAAGAGATGAAATAAGCATATGAATGAACTATCTGTACCTTGATGTATACTGCAGCTCAATTTGAAACACTTCAAAAATGGAACCAATCAAAATGCCCATTGGCTAATGATAAATTAAAAAAAAAGTCACACACACACACACACACACACACACAATGGAATACTGCTCAGCCATAAAAAGAATAAAATCCCGTCTTTTGCAACAAAATGAATGCAACTGGAATAATTTTGCTTAGTGAACTGAGCCAGTCTCCAAAAGACAAATATAACTTTTTCATGATTTGTGGTAATTAATATGCAAAGTACAAAATTGGTAAGTAAGAGTGAAATTAACATTTTGATAATTAATATTTAGAGCCCTTGTCTATACTCCTGAGAAACATTTTTTTCCTGCTTACAATCTGTTGAATGATTTACCTATTGAGTTAGCCTGTGATTATGAAACTGAAAATATATCACCATAAAAATAAGAAGAAAAAGAGAAAAGATGGAAAGTATCATTATACTCATAAATCTGTATATGAAATACACAAAATTTGTTCACCTTAAAAGCAATCTATTCCTTACAATACATGAATAAGCCAAAAAACTCAATAATTCTCAGTTTTTGAAATGCTATTTTTTGTCTATTTTAAGTACTATGGTTTGCTACTGGGAGATGAAATAACTGAAATTACTTCTTAAATTTGAAACACTGGAAATTTATGAGTGACCGTTCATAAATTACTGTATTTGAAGGCAGGGTGTTTGGTATAGGATTTAATACACACTTGGGATTCCCTCCCCTTGCTTATCAGAGTGCCTGGCTTTGAGTTTCAGGTCTGATTTCCATTTCACCTTTCTGCTAAGGTGAATCTTGAAAGGTTACATATGATGTCTCAACTACTTGAGTCTCTACCACCCACACAGGAAACCTGCATTGAATTCCCAGCTGCATGTTTTGCCTGGTACAGGCCAGCTGTTGCAAGTATTCAAAGAATTTTACACAATATGACAACTTTTCAATTTTCTGTTTCGTATATGTTGAGCTGAGTGTTAAGCACATGGCTCTCAGTGAAAGTACTGAATAAAAATAAAAGAAATGGTCTCATGTAATGACTTTTGAGCCATTAATAAAGATTGTTTAAGAGAAACAAAGAACACCTCCAGAAGATAGATAGAATTGTTTTATAAAATATAAGAAACCTTACTTTTTACTTAGATGTCTAAATTAAAATATCTATTATTTTTAGTAAGTATATTCATTGATCAAGATGACCTCAAATGTACCATGAAATCTATGTACGATCCTGTAGCACGGCAACCTCAGAATCCATAGAACAGTATCATAAAATAAAATAAAATATGCCTAAAAAGCAAAATAAAATATAAAAAAGTACAATAAAATCTATGTAAGATTTTACATCATAAAGTCACCCAAGTTACATTTCCATTTCTCAAATTAAGTAACATTTAAACTTTTCTTATATTTAAAAGTGAATACTTTTTTCCTTATAAGAAACTTCCCATGTTTTAACACATTTTCACTATATACCCTGTCAAATATTACACGAAGTGTTTGTTCCTTTTTAAATTTCACTTTTAACACAGACATGTTGTACAGATTTATGATATCACATATATATGAATAAAGGTATTTGATGTGTAGTGTCCACCAAAGGTAGTATAGTTATATTTTCAAACATTTAACATTGTTTAAATTTTATAAACATATTTCATTAAATTTTATAAACATTTTCTTCTCATTTTTTCAAAGATATGTGTACTATGAATTACGATTATCTGCAATAAATGGTTTTTCAATATTGAAAATACTGGCGATTTATATCACTAGATCATTGCAAATATAAAGTCATTTAAATATAAACATTTTGAATTTTGACTATTATTATTTTATTTTAATGGGTTATTAAAAATCACATGTATATGGTAGAGGTGATATACAATAAAGTATAAGAAATTATTTTTTAATGTATGTGCTTTTATAAAATACAATTTAAAGGTATGTCTTCCTATTTTTATCTTGAAATTATTTATTTGTTTATTTATTTATTTAATTTCGTTTCATGACACAGTTTCATAGACTCTGGGATTCCCCCAATCCCTCCCCATTCCCTCCTCCCATGTTGGATTCCTCCACATTGTTGCAGTAGTACAGATCATAACCAGTCATGATTCCTTCATTGCAAGTATGTACCATGCATAGAGTCCAGCATCTTACTGTCCAGATAAATTCAATGGTTTCTTGGGGAGGCCATCCCTGGTCTGAAAGTAGAGCTGGCAGAATATCATCCCCTCCAATGAAAAGCCACAACATAACATCAACAACAATTTACAACATTACGGAGTTAATTGACATGGTATTGAGTGACCAATATGTGAGAAAATTCAAGTTTTTAACCACATCCTGTGACTTCTTCATTGACTTTTGAATTTTACTTTATACACAATCAGCTGCTATACACCTTAGAATGGTTTTAGGGTACTATTCAGCTGTCTCATGTCTATTTTCATTTATATATTTAGCAGTTTATAGTATTGAAGCATAATTTTTACTGAATTTAGCGAATTTTAGGATAGTCCAAACCAGCTTATACCTCTAACAAGGCATAATATACCTTCTACCGACCAATCACAACTTTTTTGAACATCCCATAATTGGTAAAGTAATTATTCTTCATGGTTTTAAATCATGTGTGCATTCTATAGTTATTAATCAATTTCCTGCTGTGTTTCAAGTTAAATTAAATTATAATACTAATGCCAAAAAGGTCTCAAATATCCAAATAACTCTCTCCTTTCTTTAATAAGGCAGTCATCAAAATAGAAAGAACATATTTTCCTTGTAAGGAAAATATAGAAACAGCTGTTTCACTACAGTTGAGAGTTGACAGATGGTTTCTACCACCCTTTAATACTTAACTGTACTGAAATAGCTAAGCTGGAGTAACATATTATAAACAATCAGTGTGTTACAATTTTTTTGTGTGATTGCAAACAGCAGCATTTTCGTTTGCTTCTGTATCAGACTGCCCCTTGCTTTCTCATTCAATGAAAATGAATACAGATTGGGTCTATGAAACATTTTTGCCTTATCCTCACTTCCTTGTCATGTAATTAATTTAAACTGGTATACAAAGTACTTATACGTTATGGTGATATTAGTTTTATGCCTTGAAGAATTCCAATTAGAGCTCTGCCACAAATGTAAACCATATAGCATGATGTAAGTGCATCTGTTTTTATCTATCTATCTATATCTATCTACCTATCTATTTATTTATCTATCTATCTATCTATCTATCTTTATCTATCTATCCAGTTGTATTATATAATGAAATGGTTATGCAGGAACTCAACACATGAACTAAAAATATAATCAAAATTCAGTAGAGGAGTGGACACTGTGGTATGCTAAATTAAACAAATGATGGCCCTACTGCTTGGACTCATTCAACTAACGAGTGAGTCTCAGATGGAGTTCCAGTTTCCTGCTTCAGCCTAGCCCAGGTCCAGCTATGGAGAACACTTAGGGGTTAAACCAGGGGATAGAAGATATTTGTGTATTTTGCTCTCTATTGATTTTGAAATATATTATAATAAAGGAGTAAATATTTTGGAAAACTTGGCAGATAACTACTTGAACTCTTAATTCATCACACCTTAGCCTAATACTGGGATTAGTTATATTTTAAAATTCAACCATTCTGAGTTTCGACATAAATCATGGATCATAAATATAAACAGGAATAAATGCAAACCTCTAAAGCTGGAAAATTCTCATCACCACATGGAAAGAATTTCAAGATGAACTGTTCATGATTTATTGCAATTATATTGAATTAAGTCTTCCAATTTGTTGAAAAATGGACTACATGAATAAGGTCTTAAATAAATTATATGTGATTCTTTACTGCTAATATGTTGCTGCTAATATGTTGCAGGTATAGTAGTATAGAAAAGAAAATTTATGAGAATTAAAGTATGCTTCTTTCATTGAAATTTTGTAATGTTTTCTGCCAAATTAATTGTTGAATGTATAAAACTAGAAAGTTATGGGAATCATAATGTTGTGTGTTATTTAGTTATTCAGACTTTTACAAAGATTATGAATAGGCGTTGGACTAAAATAAAACCAAATTTCTATTAAATTAGATAATGTAGAACAGAAAACTTAAACAGAAGATTAGAAAATAAATGTAGATACAAATAATTTAATGAATGCTAATATTGGAAAAAATGGATAATGTTGCACATTTACAAATGCTGAAGAAAACATAAAGACTTAGGAAGCATTCTCTACTTTTCTTCATATATATATTTTTTTTCTTGTGGCAGTATTTTTAATTTAATATAGCTTTATCTTTTTTTAACAATGGAAAATTTTCATTTGAACTAGTTGTGTGCAGCACCATAACAGTTTCTTCTTTAAAAGAAAATCTACCTTTTTAAACTTTAAATGAAAATATGAGAATAAAAAAAGGAAATGTTTTAGACCTCATTTATGTGCAGTAGTCCTTTGTTCATGAAATGTTTCTAGGTGAGAAGAGAGGGCTGTTAAGAAGACAGATCTGATACAAGCATGTCAATCACGTATAACAGGCTCTGGTGGAAGGTAATCTCCCTCTCCCCATCAGTCTCCGGCAGACTAGTAGACAGAATTCATTACTGTGCAAATGAACCTGCCAGATGCTTCTGCCATTCCCCTTACCAGAGGTCACAAAGAGTTGACACCAGTTAAAGCCGGTTAAATGTGGTAAGGGGAGAAGTAACGAGGAGACAGATCATCTCTAAGGATGGAAATACAATGCATCCTATTGACAATAAAATTGAACTTTACGTCTCTATAGACTTTTAGGAAAACAAGATTTTATCAATTTATTCATGGGTTTAAAATGGGTTATACTTATCAATGAAAATATTCACCCAGGTGATCCAATAATGATACTAACAAAATTTCAGTTTATCATCCCTTAGCTTATTAGTTTAATTTTATAAAGGTTATAATTGAGTGGGCAGCAGTTTGCTAGCTCAATCTATTAATTTAAAAATACGCAGAAAGCAAGAAGTTATTAATAATAATGGCAACACTATCTCTTCAATGACTTACTTTGAAAGTTCTTCAAAATATCATCTTCCTTAATTCTGAAAACGCTTTGGAGAGGGAGGCATCACTATCATTGTTTTACAATGGAAGAAACTGGAGCTACAAGAAGCTGGTGTTGGCCTTAAATCCTCAGCCTAAATGTAGAGTTTTGATCTGGACTCCGGTGTGTCTGACTTCCACGTCCAATCTACTGAAGTTCTGTTAACTGTGTCCTTATGATCTGTAACCATACTTTTCTTTAATGGTTTTCTGTTTTTTTAGTAATTACATGAGAGTGATGCTACTTTTCACACTAACCAGAAAATTAAGGCCGAGAAATTAATTTAGTTTCTCAGATCTAGCAGACTAGTGAGAACTGCAGACTTGAATCTGTGTGAAAATTCTACGTGTTGTTGCAGAAATTGCTCCCTTGGCCAACCTTTCATATCTGTTATAGATATGGCATTTGTAACAAAAACTAATCATACCATTAAATCAATGTCAAAAATATTTCCAGGGTTTGTTATATATTTTAATGTATCTCTAATAATATATCATCTAGATTAAAACTTAACAAATTTTTAAATATCATGTCAGAGAAAAAAAGACTATAGGGAATTTTTTTTTCAGTTATTTATATTGGCTCTGAGTTCAACCTGACTCTCATATAGCTCTTCTATGAGCCAGTCAGGTTTTCTTTCATCCGTTACACATTTTCCAATGTTTGCAATAATTAATAATTTCTGTTGGAAACATAATTTGCTATTGTTTTATGCATCAAATTAGTCTATGCTTTTCCTTAAAATTTAGTCATTTGAAATATGCAGATTAATTTTTTCAAACTAATTACTAGATACAAAAAACATTACCATTATTGTAATCATCGGGAGGAGTTTTTTTGATCCTTCCTGACTCATAGTAGTTTGTTTAGTCACATGTGTTAGGGATTTTTTTGTCTTACAGGATTATACAGTCCTTTGTCCCTTATTTCTAATACTCAATGTTCCTTGCCCATTGACTTTTGCATTTTTCATCAGGTAGAAAGTTACTATTTTAATTTTTCCAGTTATATTTATATTGGCTCTGATTTCAACCTTTTATATGGCTCTGCTTCCCAAATCTCAGACTCCGGGAAAATGGTATCCTCATTGCTGCTATGTCTTTGACTTCCTTCTGTTCTGTGAACACACAGCTGAAATGAAACAACTAATGACTTGAGACTATATTTAATAATGTTTTTTAGTGCCTCATGTCAGTAAAAAAGTAAATATAAAATTATAAACTTAAAATTTCTTTATTATATGCATAGTGCAATAAAATAAGATGATAATTATGTTATAGTGACAAATATTATCTGTTTAACCACATCTGAATTGTCAAATCTGTTCAATAAGTAAATGTTGGGTTAATTATTTTTAAAAAGAAATTTAAAAAAATTAACTGAAAATTTCTTTGAAATGTTTGCTCTGTTATGTTTTCCAGTATCTCTCTAACCACGATTCCAAAGCTAACCTTTCAAAAGATGAAAGAGCTGAAAGCAAAAGAATCAATGTGAGCAGAAAACCGGAAAGATTGTATCTCTGGAAGACTGAGACAGATAGAAAATGAGGCAAAGACAAAGGGAAAGATTAGAGATACATTAATCATAACAAATATTCCAGCCAGCGGGGAATGCTAGAAATTAAGAAATAGTGATGGGTGAACCTTTTAAGGTTTACAGATGAGGTTCAGATAAGAAATTTAGCATTTTTGTGATTATTTGAACCTTTCTCATAGAGGCTGAAATCAGATTGGAAATATGAGAACAAGCTTTCTGGTAATACATTGTTTCTTCCAGAGGCAGTCCAGATGGAAATGCATAGAAGCATGAAAATGAAAAAGAAAACAAACAGAAATAAGCTAACCAAATTATTGAACATTGAAGTATGCATGTGCGTTTGGGTAGGCACAGGTCACTTTTGCATCGGAATTGATTGTTCCTTTTTCCTGGTAAGAACTCTTTGTTATTTTTTGTAAATGAGCCTTCAAGGGGATAGTTCATCATGTCTTCACAAAGAGCTGGAATTATTATTTTCTCACAGAGAAAGAGTTTAAAACATCATGGAAAAAAATGCTGAAGAAAAGACATGGTTTTGGATTAGGGCATAATTGTTGTAATTGAATGTAATTAATGAGAACATTCTTACAAATGGTGCAGATAGCAAAATGAATGGATTTTGCTATATATAATACACTCAGGAAATCTTTTGAAGGCCAGAGGCCTGACAGAATGATATAGTGATCAACGTATAAATTGTAAGAGTTGTGCTCTGACTCTATTTTTCTGAAGAGAAATATTATAATTACAGACCCCAATTATCTCAATTTGCAATAACACACAGAGCAAGTGTTTAACACATTCATACTGAAACTTATTTACGGTTCAGCAAACAAAACTGCTGAGTGTTTTAATTTGATATGACGAACATCAGTTTTAGTTCATGCTAGAGAGTAGGAAGAAACTTATATATTACAATCATCTCCCTCAATCTTACACAATCAAAACAAAACAAAATATACTTCATTTTCTCAATATATTAATTTTATATGCTACAAATGCATACCTTGATTTTATGAAGAACAAAACAACTTCAATAATGGGACAGATCTGATTTCGAACTGAAAAGTCCATAGTCACTACAGTGACTATTATGACTCAGAATGTCAGCTTCATTTTTGTGATTCTCATTGCAATGTTCTCTTCTACAGGTTGGCTTAGGCTTGACCCTCATTTAGTACGCGAAATGGCTGTACTAGCAACCAGATTACAATGCTCTTGCTTCACAATAATAGTAAATGAGTGCATCAAGGGTGATCACTATCAAATCAAGCCTTAAATGTATCAGAAATGCTATCTCTTATGTGAGGTCATACCTCATTCTTCAAACTTCAGCAGAGATAGAACTGTATTGACTGGTTGATAGCACTGAGGCTTATCCATGAAGCTTGCTGTATGGGTTTATTATAATCAAAATCATAAAATTAATAAAATTGAGTGGAAGCTTACTCCCAATGAAATTCTGGATGGTTCTAGGAGTATATTTAATACAGTACTCTAGGCATTGAGGTAAACTGCAAGGAATACCACAAAAATGGGGCCCAAAATACTGAAGCTATTTTGTTAATGTGTATTAAGTAGATCATCATAAATAGAAATTCAATGCCTTATACGGACATCTTATTATTTTTTAAAGATGTATTTATTTGAATGGCAGAGAAACAGAGAGGGAGAGAGAGAGAGGAAAAGAGCTTCCATTCATTATTTCACTCTCCAAATGACTACAAAGGCCAGGGTAAGGCATACTGAATTCAGGAGCAAGGAACTTCATGTAATCTCTCACATGGTGGCAGGAATCCAAGTACCTGGGTTTTGATATATTGTCTTCCAGAAATTTTTAGTAAGAGGCTAGACTGGAAGTGGATGTTGGATTGTGGGTTCAAGTTCAGCTTTAGTAAAGTTAAGATATATGAGACTTTTTTTTTAAAAAAAAAAAGGTGTTAAGCATGGTGTTGGTTGATGGATACAACACCATAGACAGCAAGGCTAAACTCTATTGTTTATAGTACAGCCAGATGATTATTTGTTTCAGTGTATGTGTAGACATTGTGGTGCAGTGGGTTAAGTGACGCTTAGGTGTCCACATTCTATGTTAGAATGTCTTATCTCCACTTCTGATTCAACTTCCTGCTAACACATCTAGGAGATAGCGGATGATGGACCAAGTACTAGGGTCGCAGATGGAATTTCATCTCCAGCGCCTCGGGCGCATGTGAGGAGTCAACCAGCAGCTGGATGACCTCTGTCTCTTTCTTCTCTGCCTCTGTTTCTCCTCTGTCTCTACCTTTCAGTCATCAAAGTACAATGAACAAATGAAGTTACTTTCCACATTGAGTTTGTAGACGCGAAACAGAAGGCTATTATTGGTGAGTTTAGAAATTACGCAGGAATGTAAAAACTGTCAGAACTGCAACATATTAGAAGATACATTTTCAATGTTGAATAGTTTCATTAGGTAGAAGTTAAAGGAAAGAATGGCAAAAACTTGTGGTGAATATGTCTATGAAAATAAAAGCATCAAGCCAGAGAGAAAAGCAGTTACCAGCAACATGGAGACATCACTGAGGCACAGAGAAGGAATAAGGTAAAGTGAGATATAGAAGAACGTTAGATTGGAGGGCAGCCATAGTCTGTCTCCCACACCTATATATGAAGACATTATGTCCTTGATGAATTTTCCAAAAAGCAGTGCTTTATCTGATTAACTTTATATTATCTTTTGTCTTTCCATTTTATCTTTACTAAAATTTTATTTGTATCAATCTAACTTTCTTTATAAATCTTTGGTATGATAAGCTAATTTATTTTCACTCTTTTTTCTTCATGATAATGACTAGCAGTGCTATTTGTTGCTTTGAGAATCACTTTAGTTCTACCTCCAAGCTTTTGATATTGATTATCTATTCAATATAATGTAACTATGCTGTAATTTTCATCTCAACTTATTTTTCAACCTATCCAAATGATTTCATTTTGCTATAGGGATTAAGTATGTTCTGACTTATAAATATTTTAGTATTTTTATTATATTTAATTTTGATTGACTGAAAATTAATCATAACAAAGTGATCTGTGTTATTTCTACTTTTTCAATGTTTATCAGTGTTGCTTATATGATCAATCTATGTGGATTTCAAAATTGGTTTGAAGGTGGTATATATTCTTTATCTTGAAGGTGCTGAATTTTTACTTTTTCTGACCCATGCAAAATAGCAGTTTCCAAAACATCCCTATGTCCTAATTCTTAGAATTTGGAATTTGCTGCTTTAGATAAGAAAATGATTTTGCAGGCATGATTAAGTTTAAGGATTTTGAAATGGGATGGTTATTTTGCACTAGTTGGATAGGTACAGTTGAAGCATGTGTCTTAAATATAAACTCTGTTGTACACTGTGCTCAGAGAAGTGAGATAACTGAGGAAGAGTGTGGTCCTGAAGAAGGGAGACATGAGCCATGGATTGCAAAGATCTAAATTAGAGACAACAGATCCACATTTACAGCATCCAGGAAAGAATGAACTGTCATTCATAACTTCATCTAACTCCATGAGAAAAATGTTAATTTGGCTGAGAGAAAATGCACCTCAATTGGTGATGATAGATCTGAAGTAATTTGTTGTGTCCACAACAAAAATTTAATCTAACATTTACTAAATCAAATTTGTTGATTCAATTACTCACTTCTCTATTAGTATTCATTATTTTCACTCTGATCGGTTAATTTTTAAGACCAATTTGATAAGTCATTGTTTCCTTTTTAATCACATTTTCCTTCTATGTCAATCACTTCTACATGAAAGGAAATAAATAATAATAATAATCAGCTATCAAACAGTTTTGGTATCAACCAACAGTATGTAATTGAGGCAGTGAAATTCAATATACAAACAGGACATTGAGGATAAACTCCATGAAGTGCAAGTCTCACATTGCTGTGCACTGAAGTTAGAGGGTTCAAACTGTTCTTCTGATCCCCAGTAAAGAGAGGTCAAAGCCACATGGTGGCAACAAGTACCTAAAAGGATAATGACAGCATACTCACTGGACAGCTCCTGAATGGTACTCTCGTGGGGTTTTGGGCTTCCTAGCCAAAATGAGTTCTAGCTATTGCCCATCTTTTCTGTAAGTGCTCTTATTAACTTTATTATACATCCAAAAATACGTTAAATTAAATTGGCATAATCTTTTCCTTAGAATGAATAAGTAAGATATGGGTTGTTGCCATTGCTCAAAACTGGTGCCTATTTGGGATCCCAGTGATTTCAGGCACAGAGTTTTAGATCTGCAGCTCCACGCGGGTGGAGAGTCCCAAGGCTTTGGGCTGTCCTTGACTGCTTTCCCAGGCCACAAGCAGGGAGCTGGATGGGAAGCAGGACTGCTGGGATTAGAACCGGTGCACATATGGGATCCCGGGTGCGTGCAAGGCGAGGACTTTAGCCGCTAAGCTATGGTGCCGGGCCCCATGGAGATGTTTTGTAGCATATACTTAACTTAACGACCTTGTATGAAATGACTGTCAAGTGAGATTTCCAATAGGAACAAAATTGATTTGGTGGTGACTATCAGATGAAAGGATGATTACACTGACGCTTTGCTGCGAGCTTACGATTTGATCACTTGTATTAACTGATTATTTTCCTTCTCTTTTTGTGCTAAATAATCAGCATTTAATAAAATAAAAGAGGGAAGATGACATGTCTTTTGTTAATTTATAGCAACACTTCATTTTTATTTATTTGAAAGGCAGAGAAATGTGCAGAAAGCTCTAGAAATACAGAGTAAGAGCTTCGATCTCCTGAGTCATTCCCCAAATGCCTGCATCAGGAAAGGCTGGATTAATCCATACGTAAATAAATGGAACTCAATGTATGAATATTCCTGTATATTTGTTAAGGATTATAGCACTTGAATCACCACTTGGTGTCCCTTCCCAGATTGTACATTTTCTAGAATCAGAAGTACAGCTGTGGCTCCAACCTTGGCCATTTGAAATGCTATTTGGGTGTGCCCAGTCCCGAGACTGCTTAGTCAAACTCCAGACTCCTTTTGTGGCTTTACCAAAACCTCTTTTTTGAGAACAATGAGTAGTTGGTGATAATATGCATTTTTGAGAAAATTCTATAAATGTTACAACTTTCCAATACTTAAAATATGAAATAGAATGTTTTCTTGGAAGCCAGTTGCAATATTTCTTCTTCAAAACTTTATACAAATAAGCTTCCTTATTCTCCTGTGTTAACTGTGGAGTTACTTTAAATTTGTATTTCGACAATTCTTCAGCATTGCACAAGTACCTGAAGAATTTACCCTGAAGACTCATCAGGAACTAAGGCCAAACTCCTTAAACTGATTTGTTGGTGTTATTATTCTGCATGCAGAGGATTTATAGCTGGATGAAACAAAGCATGAACAAGGTAAAGATTCACTCGAATTTAATAAAAGCAAAAAAGTCATTGCTTGAACACCTTCCTTAAGGAAATTATTATCAAACTGGGCCTTAGCAAGCTATTATGGAAACTCTAAAAAATATCAAATGGGTTTTAAAAATAGCTCATCTATGGTTTCATAACAAAGGGAATAGTTGCACAGGGTTTTGTTCCTTCAATCCTTGCTAGGTGAAGTTGAGAGAAGAAATTTTGCCTGGTAAGCAAAAAGTGAAGCCAAAGTAATTAAATTAAATTGCCTTGTGATATTTTTATGAGTGCTTTTACTTAAGAGCAATACCTTAGAAAATGTTGGTTCTAGGAGGTGAGAGGCTACAGCCATTTTTAATAGAGTAATAGATTTTTCATTGCATCTTTAAGTATTTTGAGACTCAAGTGGAGATCTTAATTTTACAATCGAAATATATTACTTAAAATATTACTAGGTTTTTCATAAGACTCGGATGAAATAAATGGAGTGAAATCCAAATCCTACCACCTCATAGCCATAATATCTCTATTTAGATCTGTGTATAAACATGAAAATAAAGTTATCTCAAATTAATTACAAAGTAATTTCTTACTAAATTTTGTCAAGTGCTGCATTTAAGGTAAACATAATTTTATGCAAACTTCTTGTTCTGGAAGAGGTATATATAGGTGACTTTTAAATTTGTAAGATTTTGACAGTTCTTTTTTCAAATTAGAAGTTGGAAAAATATTTGTATATACTTTAACCTAAGGATTCATTTAAGGAATAATTTGAGTGCTGTTTTAACAGATGACACATTTATCAAAGTTTACATTTATCATCCAAATATACATCATAAAAATTATATATACCTGTTTTCACTCTGTCCAAGTCCTTTACAGGATATATCTTTTTTTTTTCTGCTTCACAACACCTGTTTCCTTCAATGCAGCATTGAAAAAATAGTATTCTTGGAATGGTAAACTGATTTGGCTACTAAGCTGTCTGCTTAACTGTGAAATGGTTATCACTTTATCCCCATCCATTTACTGTCACAGGACATTTTTAGGTAGTACCAGATATTTAACTAGAACAAATACAGATTATTAATCCAGGTTTGTTCATCTCAGGGATTCCTGACCAGCAGCCCTCTGCGACCACCGAGGGGATGAGGCTCGCGCTGGAGCTCAGCAGCATGAACAAGCACAGGTCAGGTCGAGCATGTCCGTTTATTGTTAAGCAAGCACAAACTTACACAGACTAAGAAAAGGGCAAGACAGAAGAGCGTTCCTCGACAATCCTCCCACCCACCAACAGCACAGAAAGCATCTCTCTCTCTCTCTCTGGACCCTCCAATCACGCTGAAGCTCACATATACCATGAACAGCTGGTGGCCTGCAGTTGACATGGAACTGCACCGACTTCTTAGAGATGCTTAGTAGAAGTCTCAGCACAGTTCGTCCAAGGACAGAGAAGAAACTGGGGCACAGCCCACTGCTCTCGCCCCCATGACCAGTGACAAGGTGATCTCCCACAGGTTCCTCAGAATGTTTCCTCAGAGATGTATATTCGTGTGCAACAGGTTTACTAGACATCCTTCATATTTTAAAAATGTATCATGTCTTTATTCAATGTTTCACTTTATTTTGAAAGGAAAAGAGAGGGGAAGAGAGAGAGACAATGAGAGAATATTTCATTTGCCTGTTTATTTCCCAAATCTCTCAAAAGCCATGGCAGAGAGCCAAGACAAAGCCAATAACCAGGAACTTCATTTGTGCCTCCTAAGTGGATTACAGGGACTCAAGTATTTGAGCCATCATCTGCTGCCTCCCAGGATGTGCATCTGCAGGGGCCTGAGATTAGAAGCAAAGTTCTTCCATATAGAACATGAATATAGCAACTGGTGCTTCTCACACATACACACACACACACACACACACACACACACACACATGCAGAAAGACAGGAGAGACAGAGCACAAGATAAGATCTTCCATATACTGGCTCACTCCCCAAGTGGTTGCAGCTGCCAGAGCTGAGCCAACCCAAAGCCAGGAGCTTCTTCAAGATCTCCTAAGCAGGTGCAGGGTCTCAAGGTTTTGCGCCATCCTTGACTGCTTTCCCAGGCAAAAAGCAAGGAGCTGGGTGGGAAGTGAGGCTGCCAGGGTTAGAACCAGCGCTAAAATGGGATTGTGGCAATATGCAAGGTGAGGACTTTAGCTACTAGGTTACGGCGTCGGGCCAGCAACTGGTGTTTTAGTTGCTGTGCAAAATAACTGCTTCTTTTACTAGACCAGGAAATGACAAAGCAAGGTTGGAAAAGGAGAGGTTGCACCTTGGCAAGGTCTCGATGGAGATTGCAGATGGACTACTCAGAGTTTCCTGCAGGGAAGCAGGCGGCTTTGACAACTGAGGCAGATCAGGCAAGGCTCAGACCCTTTACAAGCATGTGTGACTTTGTGTAATCTATTGTTTATTTCTGGAATTTTCCAAAGGAACTATGAGTAAGTGAACCCATAAAAAGTGAGACCATGGATGCAGTTGGGGATATTGTACTAGTCTAATGGAAACAGAAAAAAAGTTGAAGATTCCTATTAGAAAGTTATTACATAAAAGTGGAACGCATTTTTACTTAAAATTGCCCTTAGTTTTATTCACTTGCATTTCTCCAAGTCCCTAAGACGGATACCATTCAATGACACTCTTCTTTTGCCTTAATTTAATTGCAGTTATAATTTAAACTATCATCATACATTGTGGGATAATTAAGTCAGGGCAGTTAAAACACTCACATGCTTACCATTTTTTACATTAAGTACATTTAAAACCTACTCTTGCAATAATTTTGAAGTATACAGTACCTCAAATATTATTTTATTATTAACTACAGCCACTATGCTGTGCACTAAATAATTATAACTTATTCCTCCTCATTGAAAGGTTGTACACTTGGACTAACATCTCCTTTTTTCTCATCCAGATCTCTAACCTCCAGTTTCTGGTAACCATCATTCTACTTTCCATTTCTTTTCTTGAGATTTATTTATTTATTTTTATTGGAAAGTCAGACATACAGAGCTGAGGAGAGATGGAGAGGTGGATCTTCTGTCTGCTAATTTGCTCCCCAAGTGTGCCGTTCCAAAGCCAGGATCTTCTCCGGGTCTCCCACGTGGGTATACGGTCCCCAGGCTTTGAGTTGCCCTGAACTACTTTCCCAAGTCACAAACAGGGAGCTGGATGGGAAGCAGGACTGCCCGGACACAAACCGGTGCCCTTTGCTGCTAGGCTATCGCACTACGGCACTCTACTTTGTAGTTCCGTGTCCTAGCTGCTCTACCTCTGAGCCATTTCCCTGCTTATTGCATAAAAAAAGTAGTAAAAGAAGACAAAAGTCCTTTGGACCCTACACCCACCTGGGACAGGAAGAAGCTCCTGACTCCTGGCTTCGGATCAGCTCAGCTGCAGCTGTTGCAGCCATCTGGGGAATAAACCAGCAGTTGGAAGATTTTTCTCTTTCTTTCTTTTCTGCAAATCTGCCTTTCAATTAACAATAAATAAATATTTTTAAGAAGGAAATTATTTTTATACTGACACACCTAAAGGGACATTCTGCAAAAGTGGACCAAGGTATACTATAAGACAGTCTTCTTCAAATTTGAAAAGGATAAATTCATGCTGAATATACAGATTTAGGGGAGGTGTATGAGTTAGCTGGTTGTACAATAAAAATCTGCTTTGCTTCTCATTTCCAATGTTTAGGAGAACCTTTGGTATATTATTAGCCCTGTGTTATCCCCCAAGGCACAGCAACATTGCCGGTAATACCCTTACATAATTTTATTTTATATTATTTGAAAGTGCACAAGAAACCACACATAGAAAATAATTTCCAGTGAACTCCTGAGATTAAGATAGATTAGCTGCTGCAGGGCACATAAACAAAATACTATCCTTGGAAACCTAGACAAATATGACTTCAGTACACTACAATTTTAGGTAAATTTTATCTTTTTCTTTATGTCCTGCTTTTCTATTTGCTTGAACAATAAACTAACCTAAAAGCAGGCTTTAGTCTTTGTAATTCTTTTGTGATGCCTGATTGCCAAATTCAGTCTGAAAATGTGTACTTAAGACAATTTTAACAGCTAATTCAATTCTATTGACCAAAACTGTCTCTGACTTTTGCAAAATACTCCCATGGAAGATGGACTTCTGTAATATGCCAGTTTTTCTATCATTGTTGATATGTTGCCAGTATGCAAAGCTGGAAATCTATTTTGTGAAAATAATCAATCTTGAAGGGGTCAAACTTTTTATTTCAGTCAAATATGATGCTAAATTAATTTGTTAACATGTTCACAGGCATAAACAGACATCTGAAATGCATTATTTATTGTTGGCAATGATGCATTGATGAATTTTCCTCAACAGGGTTCTGTCATGCAAATCTTTCCAGATTTATTGTATGGAGCTCCTAATCTGTCTGTGAGGGCTTCTTGGGGTAGGGATTATGCAGGTTAGAATTACCAAGTTCCTCTGTTCTAGCCTTTGTGTTTTGCCATTTTTCTCTTCATCTGGTTAAAGATTACTTTGAGTGCCCATTTCATGGCAAAGATAAACCAAAAAAGATCCCATGCATTTGAAAGCATTAACTACAACAACAACCAACAAAGCTGGTAAATTTTTAGTACAAAGAACACATAGAGAAATATGTAATATTTGCTTCATTAAGTAAAATATAACTTTTTATAAAGGATTTATTTTATTTTAGTATTGGAAAGTCAGATACATAAAGAGGAGGAAAGACAGAGAGGAAGATCTTCCCTCCATTGATTCACTCCCCAAGCAGCCACAACAACTGGAGATGAACGAATCCGAAGCCAGGAGCCCGGAGAGTCCTCTAAGCCTCTCCCATGGGTGCAGGGTCCCAAAGCTTTGGGCTGTCCTCAACTGCTTTCCCAGGCCACAAGTAGGGAACTGGATGGGAAACAGGGCTGCTAGGATTATACCTGGCACCCACATGGGATCCCAGCATGTAAGGCGAGGACTTTAGCCGCTAGGCTACTGCACCCGACCAAATTAAAATACAATCTTAGAAATATAATGATCTATTATCTATGTAACTGTGTCACATAATACAATGTAATTACTGAAGTTAAATAATAAATAATTTAAACAAAATAACAGAAAAATAAAACTAAGCTAGAAACAGTCACTTTTTTCATAATTCACATCTTAAAAGATGCTTATAGCAGTATACTTACTTGAATTGTTCTACTGTTATCTAAAATATATACATATATACAAAACTTATTCCTGTTTTCTCAGTTTCCATTGGGGTATATGGTTAGAGAATTATTTATTCACCATGTTGGATGTTATAAGTAATATAGACAGGAATAAAATTTTAAGACACTGTATTGATCAGTGCCATAAATTCTCAGTACGTTGCTGGAAAAAATCATTTTAATAAAAACGTTTAATGATAAAAATAAAACCACATAGAAAATGAATCTTCTTGGTATTTTACTGTAAACATGGAAACATGTAACATTTCAGTGACTGCTGTTGATTTTGCTCTGTTACTTCTCCCTGTTCTATCAGTTGGTGTGCTCTCAGTCTGATCCCGTGGTTTTTTCATGTTTGGATATAAGAGCTCTCAGCTGTTAACCGTCTTTTCCTCGGGAAGAAGAAGGAGTCTGCCCTTACTTCCTATGTCCCTCCCAACCTGTGTTTTTTTTTTTTTTCCAGGACTTCTTCAGCCATTGGATATGGAAACATGACAACTCACTCTGCTTTTCTTCAAATTTCCTTAGTACATATATAAAGCCTGTCATATTCTCTTACGTGCAGTGACAGATAAATCTCATGAGGCTATGGTACAGGATTTTTAGAAGGTTGGCCTGGAAGACTTCAGTAACATTGATCTCAACAGACTGCTGACTGTTTTCCCTCAACCTTCTATCTTTGGCTAGTCCTGTAATGAGGACTAGAAGTCAATCAGTGCTCATATAATCTGTCTATCAAAAACTGTCACATGTGTGGGGATTTATACTGAAGAGAAATTATTATTTAAATATGTAAAACTGTATGTCAGCCAAATAATGATAACATGGCTGGAAACAATGTGAAATTGAGATTGCTAAAGCAGAGAACACAAATCAAAGATATTTACTCATTCATCCAACCAAATCATATTTACTGAGCTCGTATTGTTTATAAAACCTTGTAGTGGAAACATTGCCCTTGTTACACATGACTGTTTTCATTAACGAATGACAAATGTAGAAACAGTGGCATTTATATATCTTTGTACAACCTACTCACATAAAATGAGAATGAAATAAAAATATCAAAACCATAGATGGCTTTCTAATAAAATCACTTATCATCCTATTGAATTATAAAGGTCTAGAAAAAATAAACATATTACTATTTGTTCCCCTGAATATGTTCTTTAAAATTTATTTCAACTATATGTAAGATATTTTAATATGAATCAGATTTTAATAATTTATTAATAAAAAATGAGAATTACCAGGTAGCCTGCAGTTAGGATTCCAAAAAGAAGATATTCTCGTCCCATATCAGATATTTGGCTTTGATCCCTGGCTCTCATTCCTGACTCTAATTTCCTATTGATGTAGATCCTAGGGGTGAGCATTGATGGCTTAAGTAGATAGATGCTCTTCTCCCAAATGGGAGACCCCAAAGATGCTCCCAGACCCCCACTTTGGCCGCCTGCTTATGACAGATGTTTGGTGTCTGCAGGGTTGATTGGGGTGTTGGACCAGGAGGAAAAAGCAGTGGTCTCTCTCTCTCTGTATATGTGTATATATATATATATATATATATATATATATATATATATATATATATAAATGCAAAATATTTAATATCTATATGTAATATAGTTTATAAATATATGCTATGACATACATGAGATATGCATCACAATATATATTTGAGATGTATTATATCACATACATTACATATCTCATATATCACATACATATTTTATACATATATTATCTATATATCTTATATATAGATATATTTACAATATACATTTGTTTAGATATAATATATAAATTATACACAAATATAAAACATATATTACATATATATTTCATTTTTTACATATCTTTTTAAATTTTATTTTATTTATATGTATCATATACTTATATCTTAAAATAATAATAAATATACCCCTCCATTTTTCTCTTATATTTTGCCACTTAATTAATATAATATTATGAATTTTAATACTATGCTAGGTAAAATATGAATAAACTTCTATTGAATTTTTCACCTAATCCAGTTATCTTTACAAATATAATATGTGAACAAAAAGTCCATTTTGAATGTGTTGCTGAATGCAGTCAAACAGCATTAATGTCATGATTATAAACCAAGGTAAAACAGAGACTCCTATAAAGTAATCCAAGGAGGAAAATGTCACATTGACATCCAAAAGACAACAGTAAAATGTTGCTCATTATTCAACAGAATTAACAGGCTCCAGAAGTGAATGAAATATAATTGTAAAATACAGCAAGAAAATAATTTCAAACAATTCTCTGTCAAGTAAAATTAGTTGACAAATAAAGAAAAAAGATATTTTAGTTATAAAAGATATTAGTGAGGCCACTGAGATTTTTAACTTATTGATCAATTGTTTTAATTAAGGCAGAAAACTTCCAAACACTGGTCCACTTCCCAATAACTGCAATAACAGGATTGTAACAACCTGCAACTGCAGATCTCCTGTAGGAGTGGCAGGACCTCTCTATGTGTGTTATCATGTCCTGCCTTCCAAGGTACAAAATAACAGGAAGCCAAATCAGGAGCAGAGCCAGGACATGAGCTGGGGTACTCCAACATGGGATACAGGCATGCAATCTGTGCCTTAATGGTCATGTCACACTAAACACTTGAGCCCAGGAAAACCATAGTAAATGTAGAATATAGTGAGATTTTTCAGGTAGAAAGAAAATCTTAATGACAAATGCAGAAATCTAAGAAAAAAAGGAACGATAGGAGAAATAGCACACATGTAGATAAATACAAGTAAATCTTTCTAAAAAAATAATAATGGCGATGTTTGGTATTTAAAACTGATTATAAGCAAAATTTTTAAGATAGAAATAAAAAAACTAGAGAAATTTACATATTCCTTGTATTAAATTATAATAAACCTAGCAGTCATATAATCTTTTTTTGGTTTTTAATTTTGAGTCATATAATCTTTAAATAACTAACAAGATAATAAAAATAAAACCGCATGGGAAATTGGTTCAATGAAAGCAAGTTAAGAAAGGAGATAGAATATTAATCTGCTTATGCATCAGAAAGGAATTAAGCTTATGTAAGCCAAATAGAAAACAAGCAGAAAAATAAAAAGAAATTATTCCATATTTCAGCAAAAACCTAAGTATTAAATTGATATACTACTTACAAATGTAAGGTTGGGTATTCCACCTGTGACAACTGGCAGCTCACATAGATTCCAAATTCTGGCAATTCCATTTCTAATCCAACTCCCTGCTAAAGGCCCTTTAAAACAGCTGACATGACACAAGTGTCTGGGCCCTGAACCTCCATTGGAAGCCTAGAAGAACCTCCAGGTCCTGGCTCCTGCCTGGTTAAACTCTGGTCTTTCTGGTCATTTGGGGACAGAAAAAGAGATCTCTGTCTCTTTGTCTCTCTCTCTCACTCCTCTTCTTTGCAACTCTGTCTTTCAAATAAGTACATTAATCTTTGATATCAGGACTTTAACTTTGTAAAACTAGATTAAATATGTAACTCACATAAAGGCTTGTTATAAGAGATACACTTAAAATATAAGGACACAGGATGATTGAAGAAAAATGCTGGGAAAATTTAAGCGCTAACCTAATTAATGATAGGTTGCAGAGTTATATTAATATTAGACAAAGTGAACTCTTGGTTAGGACCTTATTTAAGAGATAAAGAGGAGACTTTCATAATGATAAAGGGTCCTTGAGAAAGATAATAATTGCGAATCCATATGTATCCAATTACATACTTTCAGAGCATAATCAAGAAAACCCACACAACTAGATAAATAGACAATTCTACAATCATCATAGGGTACTCTGAACAGCTGAAAAAACAAGAGGATCATAGAATGTAGAGGGCTTGACATCGTAATTCACAAACTTTACCTCTTTGCATTGATTTTCCAAGTACACACATATGTAACCAACAATGATAGAATACAGATTATTTCCATGGGGCTTCATAAAACATTGCACATGAAATGCATTTATTTTTTTTCTAATTAAGCTTCATGAAATTTTGTAGGATTTCAATCAGTCAGCATAGGTTCTCCAAAACAGTTAAATGAAACGGACCAATAAATAGAAAATAACCTGGAAAACAGGTAGTCCATTGAAAAGCACTACTTCTACCAAATATCATCTAAGAAATGCAACTTTTAAAATCTGTAAACATGTAGCATGTCAAACTAAGCTATATTTGTTCTATATAATATTTTCCAAAATAATTCTCAACATCATTGCTTATGAGGCAACTTGATTAAACTTACAGGCATTCACTTTGACGTATTTACGCATGGAGGTAGCATTGGACTGGATGATCCCAGAAGGTTGGTGAGCCTGGGTGAGATCCTGGCATGCTTGCTGGCTGAACATGAGACTGCTTGTCTGTGGGATGGGGATAATGCTCATATTTTTTGTATTTTTTAAATAACCTTGATATAAAGATTAAAAATATAATGTTGATCAAGTGCTTTTCTCAAAAGAGAAAAATGTATGTCCAGTGTTTAATGGAATTCATGCCACAAATAATGTTTTCCTGTTGGTCAGTCCTTCCAATTTTACAGGTAATATTAGAAAAATTATAATGTGAGACCCAGCAGAGACTATTGCAACAAAATATATCCCATAATAGCACTTTAGAAATTCTTTAATCTCATATACAGCACATTTGTCTTTAGTAGAGGATTAGCTACCAAACACATTCCTTGCTATAAGATCTCCACCATCTGTTGTTGGTTTTTGTTTTTGAAAACCCTTTCTTTGGGTTTCCAGAACTGTGATGTGGTGAATAGACCAGATCCAGTGGATAACTTCCATTTTGAATTATCGCCTGATCTGAGACCTGAATGGTATCTATAACATAGTCTTGGTAGAGGTAGAGGAGAGATAAATATGGGAGGACTATTGAAAATCTTGGGTGATATTTCATAACTGTGAAAGTTTAAATTATATTATTTGCTATATAAATTGCACTTTAACTTTGCTATTTTCTATAAAATCTTAAAGTGAAAGCAAAGGAGAGATACTATTCTTTTTAGTTATCATCAATGAACTGAACAATAAAACACTTGAATAAACTGGCAAATAAACGGCAGTAATTTTTCTCCTAGTTTTGTTTAATCTTTGATTAACTGAATTGACCACTTAAGAACATTTTTGAAATGTTCCATTATTGATCATCCTTTACGTCATTTAAATTAAAGCCCTATAACTTTTTTCTTAAAGCAAGGTCTGTCATGTGTAAATGGAAATTTAAAAAATAATAATTATTTGATTGAGTCTTGCTTATTCAAAGACAAAAAGACAGGGAGAGGGAAGCATTTTCCACCCACCTGATGATTCAACTCCCAAATGCTCACTCAACACTTGTGGCTGGGCCAGGCAGACGCCAGGATCCAGGAAAAAATTCCTTGTCTTCCAAGTAGGATGCAGTGACTCAAGTGCTTGGGCCATCTCTAGCTGTCTCCCAAGGCACATATTAAAGGGAAGCTGGATTCAGAAGCAGAACCAGGCTTAACTCCAGGTACTTGGATATTGGATGACGGCATCCTACATCAGGTCTTAACCACTATGCCATAGATTGTCTCCTGTCCTGATTTTGTTGTTGTTAGTTACACAATCTGATTTAGATATAGTATGCCAGAGAATTGCCATAATTCTGGTACATAGATTACTGGTGAGGAAATCTGTGTTTAAAGATATGGAATAAGAGGCGAGTCCAATGACTCAAGTGAACTGGTGCCTTTATGGTGCACCAGTTTATATCCCGGATGATTCACTTCCCTTCCAGCTCCCTGCTTGTGGCCTGGGAAAGCAGTGGAGGATGGCTCAAGCCCTTGGAATCCTACATCTGTCTGGGAGACAAAGAAGCAGCTCTGGGTTCCTGGCTTTGTTTTGACAGTTATGGCTGATGCAGCCATGTGGGAAGTGAATCAGTGGACGGAACATTTTCATTTCTCCTTCTCTCTGTAAATCTGCCTTTCCAATGAAGCATAAATAAATATTTTTTTTCAAAAAAAGTTAATGAATGGTTAAAGGGTCCCAAATTTTCCTAGATGGTTGTCAGCACTTGATATCATGCTGTGTATACTCGATTCCTCTTTATAACTATATAAGTAACCTATGTGAGTCGAGGGAGGTTTATTACTATATAAGCAGTAAAATGATTAAAGAAATAATTCCCCAAAATTATTCGTGCAAGCTCTGAGGAGGAATTGTTCCAGTTAAACAACCTCAATTATCTAAAGTTCTAATTTCCAAGGCAGTTGTTCTGTTGTGAAACGAACCCCCAGATTTTGTTTTAGCAATGAAAAAGCACATGATCCTAGGGTGAAATATTGGTGGTCACCAGTCCTTGCCGTTTTTTTTTTCTTATTCTGTTGACTAGCTCCCTTTGAAAATTATTAATTAACTGCTTTTTGATGTTTTGAGAAATGGATAGTGTCTAAAATTTACTTTCAAAGCAATGAAACGTAGAGTACTTTTAAGTGTAGATACTGGCAAAAGTGAAAATTTATTATGAGGTGTTTAGTGTTGTGGTTTTTGCAGTGGGTTAAGCCTATGCTTGCAATGCCAGCATCCTATTTTGGAGAGATAATTTGAATCTTATTTACTCTGCTTCTGATTCTATTTAATGCTACTGCATTTTAGAAGTCAGCTGAAATCCACCTAACCGCTTGTGCACTTATCACCCATCTAGCAGATCACGATAAAGTAATTGGCTTTTGAGTTTGGCCTTGCCTAGCCTGGACCTGGCTACCGCAGCCACTTGAGTCATGAACTAGCAGAGCCTCTCTGTTTCTCCCTGTTTCTCTGTTGCTCTGCATTTCAATTAAATAAATAAATCCTTAAAGAAATGATTCAGTATCTTCTAAGCATTTATTCTATAACCAATATAAATATGATAAAACATAAAGGATTATTTTATTCTTAGTAAAATGAGATTATGATTGTTATATCCTGCAGGCATAAAGTTCCCTTGGGAGTGACTGAATAATTATTGAGAAATCCACATTCCGTAGTGGGGTGTACTGTAATTCCTAGGTTTGTGCCCTGGATCTGCTCTCCATTCTGGATGCCTGCTAGTGCACTTCCTAGCAGACACCAGAGGAAGTGCACTTCCTAGCAGACACCAGAGGAAGGCTCCGGTAGTTGGATTGCTGTCAGTGAAATAGCAAACAAAGACTGAGTTCCTAGCTCTTGGGTATGACCTGGCTCCTGGTTCAGGACAAGTATTTGAAGAGTGAACCAGCGGATACAGGATCTCTCTTCTGTCTGTCTGCCAATTCAAATAAATAGAGCAAACTTTAATGATCATGATTTTTACTAATAAAGCTAAACTTACTCTACAAAAACTATAGAGAATTAAAACTCAGGGTACAACTGTATCTATCTGTGCACACGGTAACCTGTATTCAAATACTTATTATAGAATTGATTAAGTTAGTATGAGGATGACTAAATCGAGTTTAGGCATTATATGCCATTCCCTACCACACTTAAATTTTCAAATTATATGATAATTTATTCCGTTTCAATCACCACCATTGCCATCATTTCAGTTAATACTGCCCTAATACTAGGACCACCACCACTATCACCATCAACATACCTAATATCCCTACCTTACCACCTCAGAAGTCCCCTAAGCACTTTTTGGGTGTATGTTTTGTTATTTCATTCTAATTTTGTATTTATTAATAAAAGTTTAGCTTAATGACATTTCATAGTATTTCCTCCGTTTATGCAAGAATTTCAGTGTAAGGATTGTTTTCTAACAGTGAAGATGAAGTTAAAAGTAAGTTTCAGGAATTGCTTTTCATAAAATGTGATGCTCAGGCTTAAATTCTTAAGTCATCTCTGACTATAGTAAGATTCCATTTTATAAAGTAATATGTTTTTTTCAGGGCTTAGAAATTTTTTTGTCATTACTTGTTTGAACAGAATTTTGGCTTAAAATGTAAGTAAATTGGGTTCTTTAACAATACCTCATGACATGCATTTCTACAATTCCTCTTGCACCACTCTCCTCTGAGTCGACTTATGAAACATATTGGAGAAATGTTGAAAAATTAGTTTTAGGCTCAAAGCAGCGATTTTGATGTATAAGCTTTCACAAAAGCACTTGTGTATGTGTACCTCAGGCTCAAAAACTCATCTAAAAATTCAGCCAAGATTCTTGTTAGCTAGCAGAATAAAAAGTAATTTTTGTTTACAGTTATCAGGATAGACAGGCTAGAGCTGCTCAATGCTGCTCTAAGAATGGGCAAGCCTCTATCTTAATGGATGTCAAGGGAGCTCAAAAGGAAGTAGCCACTTTATCATAGGAGAAACTCCTAATTCTGGAAATACGGTTTTTACTGCAGAGTGAGAAATATCAGGTTTTTTGCTCAGGATAATGGATGCAAGTGGTAGCCATCAAGATACATAAGTATAGACAATCCTAAAGTTCCTGAAAGAAATTGAAGCCTGTATTTAAAAAGAAGGACCCAGAGTTTCAGCCACATTCACAATGCCTTTTATCTTTAGATCCTAAAATGGCCTGCAATTAAATTGAATCACAAGAGCAATAGCTATCTTACTGTAAGCTTAATTCAGTTTTGCTAAACTTAAAATGGCAATTTCCTATTTAAAAAAACTTCACTCAATCAATAATCCAGTGTATACAGTAAGGTAATCACCACAGGATAAATGTATTTGGCTTGAAATATAATCTTTATATTTTTCATTTAAATTATAATGACATCTGACAGTGCAGGATTACGCATTTGTAACAGGTTTCTAGAAATCTTGAGTTTAGTCCTTATATATACATGCCCAATATTGACTGTTCCAATAGTGCCCATTCTGACTGTGAGTCAAGAGTTTAAGGGAAACAGAAAGATAAAAATGCCAGGGTACGTGACTAAGGGAGCCACAAACCTAACTGTTTTCCCAAAGAAAGTAAAAGGGTGAGTGAGTTCAAGAGCATGTGGGACTTCCAGGGAGAACCACTATCTTCCAAAGCACAAAAGGAATACAACTTTATAACACTTTATGGATGCACATGGAGATTAAACTGAAAAAGGGAACAACTAGAAGATGAGGGGAATGAAGGAAAGCTTGGAAGGAAAGGAGCTTTTGACGTATCCTTTTTGAAACATTTACTAAGAAATTTTCTTGTTTAAAAATATATTACATAGACATATCACATTTCTTGGATGTATTTTTCTGTCTCAATCAACACAAGATGGCTGTATTTTAGGATGTCTTACAAGAATCTGTAAACTGTCTTCTATGTGATTGATTTGCTTCTGCACTCTGTCTCCCATCTTATCCCCTGGCAATCTCCAAACGGTTGCTATGTTCACTCTCTGTTCTGCCTCTGATTCCTCCACTGACAGTTCCCTGCTACCCCCTTCATTCATTAGGCAGTCCAAAGCAAAATTTGTGTTGAGGATTTTAACTCTGCCATTTGCAACTCCATTTACAAACTCATCCGCTCATTGCCAAACTTTTAGTATTGCCCTTTCTCCCTCTGTTGAACCCTCAAACACATCAGCAGTTTCTTTAATGCTACTTTCTTACAGTTGTCACCACCTGGCAGTAGGGTCCAACATTTCATATTCTTTTATTTCAACTATTTCAGTAAAATCCTAATTTGATTTCCTTGTCCTGTGATAAACCAAACTGATTATTTAAATGTTAAGTCAGATCAGGTCTCTGTTCTCATTGGCTCACCATGGTGTCTAGCCTATGTCACAGCCTAACAAGCTACAGAGCCCTGTGATGAACTCACTGTATGCTGATCTTCCTTAGGAGCATGCCCACCCAGGTACACTGGCCTTGATGAGATGAAAATGTCAGGGATAGAACATTGCCATTTTCTGCTCCCTCTGTCTGGAAATCTTCCCATTCTTGCCCTCACATGGATTTCAGTGTCTTTCATTTCTGAACCTGCTTAAATCACCATTGCAGTCGTCCTTGGCTTCACTATCTACAGCTGTTAATTCACCCACGTCATATGAGGAAAGCTTTGCAATTTCAGTAGAAAATAGAATTAAAATGTATATTTATTTGGATGCAAAATTTTATGAGGAGTCTTCATTGTAGAAAATGTGTACCACAGAAATATATTATACATACATTTCAAGGTTTTATGGCCAAATAATTGTGTTTTGATCCTATTTTCTATAAAATTTTCGAAGTACCATGGTAGAGACTGTTACTGACACTTGTTTCTATTTTCTGTCTCTTCAAAAGAACAGCAAGCTACACAAAGGCAAAGATCTTCATTTTGTTATTTGTTGCAGTATTTGAGTGCCCAGAATAATGCCTTGCTCTGTACGTTATTTGGTGGAGATGGATTGTTAGATTTCAAATCACTTTTGAGTGTAGTCAGTGAGAAAGAAGATTTGGTTTTGGTCATAGTTCTTTTTTCTTAAGATTTATTTTTATTAGCCATGTCTTAGATTAGGAAGTCCATAATGGACTATGTGGTCTGTGTCATTTCCTTATTAAAACAAACAAAAAACAACAAAACATAGAGTATAAGGTGAAGGAATTGGTCCTCAGGAGTCCTCTTGGTGTGTCCACTCCATGAATGCTCTGTCTGCTCAGTGTGTTCATGCCTCAGTGACCACTGTTCTCATTAGAACTTAGCTACCGATTTGCTCACTTTGTTGTTTTTCTCTCATCCTCTCTGCCTCTCAAACTGACGTGTAGATACATACACAAGCATATGGATCCAAATTCCAAATGTTTACATACATATGTCCACATTTTCTACTACTCTCATGCCATTTTTATTTTAAAAAGTTTTTCTATTACAAAGTCAGATATACTGAGAGGAGGAGAGATAGAGAGGAAGTGGAGCTGCCGGGATTAGAACCAGCGGCCATATGGGATCAAGGTGAGGACCTTAGCCACTAGGCCACGCTGCTTTATGATGGACCATATCAATCAGTGGATGACCTCATTGAGCGAAACTGGCAGCGATTCATAACTGGAGAACTATTAACACCACTCGAGCACATATCTCAGAGCATGCCCCACATCCGGGACTTGGGGTGGGCGGGAAACCGGGTGGGGCTTCTCCCTCAATATCCTCCTTTACCTCAGATACAAGATGGAAACAATATGGACATAATAGTATTGCCCACTTCCCTATCCCCCT
The DNA here is from genome assembly GCF_030435755.1 of Ochotona princeps. NCBI lineage: Eukaryota > Metazoa > Chordata > Mammalia > Lagomorpha > Ochotonidae > Ochotona > Ochotona princeps. The sequence goes on along the minus strand of NC_080846.1, from coordinate 36,559,161 downwards.
GAACCTTTTTTTTTCTTTTTCTTTCTTTAACTGTAATTAACTATGAAAAGATTGTCAACAACAACACAATAAAATAGATTATAAAAATAAATAAATAAATAAAAATTCATTGATTAGTCTTCCTGTTATAAAAAAAAAAGTTTTTCAAATATAAAGAGAACAGGTTTAATGGAATTCATATATATATATAATCCTATGAATAAAATTATACTTATCTCTCTCCCTGACTCCTTATGTTCTTTTTGTAAAGTTTAGTTTCTTTTGTTTGAAAGGGAGAGAGATAGAGAGAGAGAGACAGAGAGAATGAATAGGAACGTGTTTGTACCCACCCGCTTTGATGGAGACTGGGCCAGGGACAAAGCCTGAAACTAGGGAGTCCATCTGGACCTACAATATGAGTGTCAGGGATCCAATTGCTTGGAACATTATCTGGTGCTGCCTGTTAGGTGTGTTAGCAAGAAGTCAAATCAGAAATAGAAATGTAGCTCTTACAGAAGGTATTCTAATATGGGTTGTTGAAGTCCCAAGTAATGGTTTAATGTGTTGAAAAAATAACACCTTTTTTTTTTTTTAAGGTTTAGAGCTATTAAAGAGGAAGGAAGAGAGAAACGGAAAGAGGGAGGGAGAGGGATACAGCAAAGAGGGAGGAAGAAGGGATGCCATTTATTGATTTGCTCTTCAAATGAGTGTAATGACTCTACTCCTGCTGGGCTTATGCTGGGAGCCAAGATTTCAGTTTAGAAGGTCCCTCACACAGATGACTGGAACTCAGTAACTTAACCCATCACCACTGTATGCCAGTGTCAGCCACAGAAGAAGCTCACATCTTTCATTCCTGTCTGAGAAGTGATTGTTTTAACTAGTATCTTAACTGCTAGCATGTCTGCCCCTAGTCTCACAGGCTTAACATTCATTTTAAATTTACTTTCAATATTTTTATCCCCAGAATAAGTACTGAATATTTCTAAAACATGTAAATAACTTTAAGGAGATAAAAGTGAAGCCTTAAAGTATTGGTTTTTATAATAGCCCTATCAGACACCAATAATAAACACCTAAAATATAATTTCATGGATGAAAAGTGCAGTGATTCCTCCTAATACTCTATATTTTGTCTTTGTCAACCACACCAAACTTCTTAATGAGTTGTCTGCACAGGAGAGAATAAACAAATTTGAAGATGAATATTCTTTTGAGCAGCACTTGCGATCCATGTGAGTTTATTGGTAATAAATTTAAAAGGATAATTTGGCATAATTATTTGCTTCTGCAAAGTTAAACTTAGTTGCATAGAGTGCTGTATTTACCTTAAGATTATGAATCTTCTTTTTTTTTTTAAAGATTTATTCATTTAATTACAAAGTCAGATATACAGAGAGGAGGAGAGACAGAGAGGAAGATCTTCCGTCCGATGATTCACTCCCCAAGTGAGCTGCAATGGGCCGGTGCGCACCGATCCAAAGCCGGGAACCAGGAACCTCTTCCAGGTCTCCCACACGGGTGCAGGGTCCCAATGCATTGGGCAGTCCTCGACTGCTTTCCCAGGCCACAAGCAGGGAGCTGGATGGGAAGTGAGCTGCTGGGATTAGAACCGGCGCTCATATGGGATCCTGGGGCGTTCAAGGTGAGGACTTTAGCCACTAGGCCATGCCGCCGGGCCCAGATTATGAATCTTCTAACCAAGTAAATAAAAGACAATCACCAATCAGAAAAAAGAAAATGAAAGTGGGCATAGCAAGCAATCGTAACGTAAACATAGAATTTTTAAGTGAATAATCAATAAAAATCACAGTCTTAAAATAATATCAAGAAATAAAATCAGTGATTTTAGGCAGGGAAGCAAATACCTGTGCACTGAAAATTATAAAATATTGCTAAAATGAATTAAACAAAAATAATGAACATTAAACAAATAAATATAATGATGGCCATGTTCAAGGACTGGAAGAATTAACGCTCTCAAAATGTACATAGTACCTAAACTAATTTACAAATTGAATGTGATGTTAATAAAAATTCATATCTTGGATATCAACAGACACAGGAGTATCAGAGAACTTTTATATCACCCCTCACACAAAAACTCAAAATGAATTATTAGATATACAACTTAAGACTGCAAAACAACTAAGAGAAAATGGAAAAAGCTCCACGAGATTGAACTCCAAAGAGTTTAAGCATATTCAATGACAACACAGCAAAACAAATAGCATTATATCCAACCAAAGAGCTTTGTACAACAAAGCAAGGAATTAACAGAGTGTAGAGACAACTCAGACGTGAGTTTCTGAAGGAGTGAGAGTTATCCTGGAACCAGTTCAGATCCTCATGAAGGGGTTCTCCAGAGCGACAGTGATCACAACCAGAGGAGAGCACCTGCTTCTCCTCTCAGTATTTCTAGTACGCTCTCCAAATTCCTAAAACACATGCACAAGAACATGAACTTCAACTGGACTACCCAGGTAAACACTGCCAGCCTTTCCTCTCTCCTGCCATTCTTCATTCCTTGGGAACCACTAGCCCCCATGAGTAGAGAAAGACCTGAAGAGTTCAAGCCGTGGAACACAAATAATTTGATGGGTCACAGCTTTTCCTCCCCAGATGTTGGAGAGGAAAGATGCATGTAGTGCATAAAACCTATTGCTATCATCCTTTAAGAAATTAAGCCATTTTCTTTCTATGTAAACACTTTTTTGAATTTCCACCATGTTTGTACATTAAGATGAGTTACTGACAGTGTAAGTGATGCTGAACAACAAAGCAATAATGAAAAGATTTCCAAGGAATCTCAAATAATAATAATAATAATAATAATAATAATAATACTCTAGAACGTATTAAAATCCATCAGAGATGTCATTTTCCATATCAAAAGAAAATAATAGCCTAATCTGACTTGTTGAAATTTTTGTACTTTGGGGAAGTACTGGATTTACCTCCTTTGACAAAAGAAGAGAAATTCAACTTTGAAGCAGGTGATCTTCAAGTTTTGGTGGATCTTTTATCCTTCTAAAATGTGGAGAACTACATGCAGATGGCCTAATTCTTGGCAGAAGTAATGTGTTATTAGATTTTAAATATACAGATTCCATTTCTGACTCAATTTATGTAAAACCCAAACCTAATTTTTTTTTAGCAATATGTATTTCCAGTTAAATAACTTTCTCATTTCAACCTGAAGTTTAATTTTAGCTTTCAGAATGTAAACTGTTTCCAAACAGGGCATGAAAAGCTAATTAAGTTACTGGGAAATGTGAAATAAGTGGGAAAAAAAAGAAAGCAAATAGAAAATAAGAGTGGCTGGTATATCATTTATTTAGTTAAACCAAGTTCAGCTTTAGTAATTTTTTCTGTAAAGCACTCAGAAACCATCCTGCAATTTTTTAAAGATACATTGTTATTCATTGGAACCATTAGGAATGTCTTTAGACTCTCTGAGCATTGCAGGAGAGTAAGATTAAGTATATCAGTTAAAATTCTGAATGCCATTATCACATTGGCTTTCCCTGCTGAAGGAAGCAGGCAATTGTTTGAAAAGATTTTTCTTCACAGAAACTATTACCTGGAACTACATTTTTTCGTTCAAACACTAAGTGATGAATAATTTCACACAGCCTTTGTAATTTTACTGTACTTTGAGTAGCTTTGAAAGCCTCATCGATAAAACAGTAGGCCTTCATTATATTACCTAACTTGTCAAAATTAGTGTTATCCCTTTGTTTGGCTTTTATACTACATGAGTCGAAGATATGTCTCTTTCCCATAATACACGTTAAATAGAAGTAACTGAAATTTCTACAGAATATACTCTGTAAGAGAGGTAGAGGGCTTTTTTTTTTCCTGCCAGGGGCCATTTGAGGATATATTTCATTTACACACCACACAAAATTATCATGATCAATTAGGCTGCTATATGTCTATTTAATTATGAACATCCCAGCAATTCCTTTGGCAGGGCCAGAGCAAATAATTTCATGTTCTGTTGCTTACAAGCGAGCAAAATTCCAAGAGAGGCCCAAATAGGTCACAGCTTCCAGAAACACTATCAGAATTGTTAGAATTTTGATTATTACAGAAGGAGGTACTAGCTATATAGAATCAATAATCTCAGACTTTTGTTTGTTTCTGTCATTGTATTTAATAATACCTTAAAATTTACAGTACTCTAACCCATTGGGAAACCAGTAAGCAGTACCTCAACCCAATATGGTATAGCAATTTGTTTTGTTTTGTGGTCATAAATTTTGAGTTATGAGAGTGGTTTTATTATCAGGAGGCATTATTGCAATTGCAAAAAAAAATAGCAACTGCAAAAATACCTAAGCCAAATACATCACCTAGAGAGGTAGCTTCAGGGAAAAGCATTGTGGTACATTGAGTAAGGACTCTGTGTGGAATGCTGTCATCCCAAATCCAAGTTCCAGTTTGAGGCCCACGTACTTAACTTCCAAACCCAATCGCTGTTAATGCTGCAGAAATGCAGTAGAAATGGATCAAATACCAACAACATGGAGAACCAGGACTGAGCATCAGGCTGCTGGTTTCAACCTGGTCTGGCTGTAGATGCTGTAGTCATTTGGGGGACTAAAAAAGCCAATGAAAAACTCCCGTCTCCACCCCACCCACACAGCACGCACATGCACACATATTTAAGAGAAGCAATAGCTTTCAACTTTAAAAATCAGTTTTTATTCTCTGGTATCAAAGGTCTTGCTGTTTTCACTCACTTCAGCATTAATTTAATGACTAATGTTGACTCGTCTGGTATGGTTTGCTCAGTTATTCAAAAAACAAAAACAAAACAAAAAAAAAAGAAAGATTTTAAGCAATTATTATTAAAGTAATCAGTACCCAACTTTGGGGAATTACAGTTCATTCTGTTTTTTTACATTTTATTATTATTATTCATTTTATGATACAGTTCCATATTCCCTTATCCTGTCCCCAATTCCCTTCCCCCCACCTAGTTCCTCTATATCATTACTAACATATAGTTCTTAATACACAGTCATATGTCCATTATTGAGGGCATGGACAATGGCAGAGAGTCCAGAATCCTATTGTCAAGATACAGTAAACAGTTTCATTGTAAGTCCATCTTTGTCTGGAAACAGAAATGCATACTACACTGCATCCTCACATCTGGATGTTAGTCTCCATTTCACAGCTACTGTATATCCCCTTAAATGAAAAGTCATAATACAAAATCAACAATAGAAAGAAAAACAGAATCACAGTTCATTCTTAAAGCTGGCTTTTGAGAAATAGTCTTCTGGGCCTGGTGTTGTAGCCTAGCTTAAATCACCTAGCATGCACCGGGATCCCATATGGGTGCCGGTTCTAATCCTGACGGCCCCACTTCAATCCACTTCCCTGCTATGGCCTGGGAAATCAGTTGAGAATGGCTCAAAGCCTTGGGACCCTGCACCCGTGTGAAAGACCTGGAAGAGGCTCCAGGATCCTGGATTCAGATTGGCACAGTTCCAGTCATTGCAGCTGCTTGGGGAGTGAATTACTGGACAGAAGATTTTCCTCTCTATCTCTGGATATCTGACATTCTAATAAAAAAAAAAATCTTTAAAAAAAAAGAAAGTCTTCTCTTGGGTGACCTGAAAATGTCAAATAGACACTTCAATACTTCTTTTATATCAACAGTGTCTACTATTAATGCACCTGAGCATTATTTCTCTTTCTATGAACTTTTATCAGAATCTGCCCACATTTTCAGGCTAATATGAAGAGTTAAGATGTTCTGTAGGCAAGCATGAGGCAGGCACAATGACAAAACTACAGTCTAGGATGGACATTATGGCACAGCAAGTTAAACTGCTTCTCACTGTGCCAGCATCCCACAGCTTACTACTGGTTTAAATTATGGCTACTCTGTTTGTCTTTTCTTTCTTTTCTTTTCAAGAATTATTTATTTCACTTGAAAGAATTACTGAGAGAGAGAGAGAGAGACAAAGAGACATACACACTCAGAGACAGATCTTTCATCCACTGGTTCACTCCCCAAATGGCTGCCACAAACTGAGCTGGGATGGTCTGAAGGCAGGAGCTAGGAGCTTCATTTGGGTCTTCCACATGCTTTCAGGAGCCCAAGACTTTGAGCCTCTTTCACTGCTTTTCAAGGCCATAAGCAGGGGGTTGGATTGGAATCGGGGCAGCTAGGACATAAACCAGTATCCATAGGGGATGCTGGCACTGCAGAATGGAGGATCAGCTCACTAAACTATTACAATGATCCCTTCTCTTTGATTCTGATCCAGTATCTTACTAATACATCCTGAGGAAATGGATGATAGTTCCAACAGTTGAGGCTCTGCTACCCATGTTCTAGATCTGGATGGAATTCCAGGTTTTTGGTTTTGGCTTGATCCACCTGTGGCTTGTTACAGGCATTTGGGAGAGTAATCCAGTAGATGGAAAATTTCTCTCTCTGCCTTTGTTTCTCTCTTCTCTTCACCTTGCTATCCCTTTGTAGAAATTAAGTGTAATAAAAACATTAGTGTAAGAAATAGCTACAAACTATATCCAATAGATAAAATTTATGCATGCATTTTAAATGAGAAAATGCATTATAATTCATAAAGCCTACATTCCAACAAAGTTAATGAATCTTTGTAAGTTACAATTCATGTATTGTGATATTAATGCTGTGCCATAGAGTAAGTGCTCTCAAATGGGACAAATACGATGAACACTACAGGTGTACTCTTTGCATCACAGAAATTGAGGTGTTTGAGTTGTGTGACAAAGCAAACTGCCATTGGATTCAGTCACTCAAATATTCACTAAGATAATCCTTTGAACTGGCACCAGGTTTACAATGATGAAAAATATATAACTCCAATGCTGATTTATGCACATAAAATACAGACTACAAAATATAGACTATAAACAAGTATTAGAACAGGATGCTAAATGTTTTAGCATAACCAAATGGTAAATGTTTGTAGATGTATTTACCTTGAGGTGAACATTATACAATATGCACAAGCATCAAAACATTACATGGCATTGCATAAATATTTATAGTTCTTCTGTGTCAGTTTAAAAAATTATTTCTAAAAATCCAACACGCAACATAATAAGAGTTAGAATTATTGGTGTCTCACGCGTGTCATCCATTTTGGCGAATAAGGCAATTATCTCCTGAGGCAAAGACTAAAAATATATAAGTAGGTCATTTAAGATTAAGAAGAGATGATATTATAGGATGAAAGTTGCTGTATGAACCTGATTTTAAAGTGTTATGAGCTGCACAGGCCAGATTAGACAGTGATCAGAAATGAACGGAATCACAGGAAATAAGGTTGCCTTACATCTAAATGTTTACAGATCAGGAGTGCCCTAAAAGTAGGTTAATAATAGTAGGTTGATAATAGAAGGCTGAATTTCATTTGCAGTTGGCTAAATTCTTGTCCTTTAGCTGAGGCTCTGTTTTGCTCTTTTCTCTCCCAGCACTCAGTATCACATGAGCTGTCTTCAACTGTTTAGGCTGTTAGAGCCCACAGTACAAAACACTAGATAGTTTGCCAACAGCACATTTCTTTCCTAGTACTGTAGGTTGCAAAGTCCAAGATCAATTCACTGGTGAACTCAGTGTTTGGTGAGGACTTGTTTCCTGCTGTATGGACAGTCTTCGTTCCATTGTGTCATCACAGATTCAAAGTACTGAAGATCTCCCTGGATCCTCATTTATGAGGCCTTTAATTCCATTTATAAGCTCTAAATCTTCAAAGCCTAATTGTCTCTTAAGACCATCCTCCTTATAACATAATTTAGAGTTTTAGAATTTTAAAATGAATTTTGTGTTTGGGATGGGGTGGGTATAAACATCCAGGGTCTAATGCCAGTGATGGTTCAGTGGCTGGTTTTCACAGAAATATCTATTCGGAACATTTGATAAGAAATCATTTGATGTGATGAATTTTATAAGCTTAGCTGAATTTGTGTCATATAATAATTTTATATTACTGTACATAAGAGATAGTGAGTGAGGTAGAATAATATGCGACAGTTTACGTGGAATGGGCATTTGGCATAGTGGATTAAGCCACCTCTCAAGATAGCTGCACATCACTATCAGAGGCCCTAGTTTGATTCTAGGCTATTCTGTTTCTAATTCACATTCCTACTTGTACACTTGGGCAGGAAAGAATGGGGGCCAATTGCTTGGATTCCTGACACTCACATGGAAGACTCAGGTGGAGTCCCTGGTTACGTGGATCAATGAATTTTTTTCTCTCTCTCTCTATTATGTATAAATCTTTGTTTCCTTGCCTTTTTTTGCTTTCAAAATAGAAAATTTATATAAATAAACAAATAAAAAGAGGAAGAATGGGTGAATCAGCAGATAGAAGATTTTCTGCAGATTCATTTTGTAAATGACAATGACAGGCAAGGTAAGGACAGGCTGAAGTGAGGATCCAGTTACTCCTTCCTTTTAAGTGGCAGGGGCCAAGCACAGTACTTCTCCCAGAAGATAAGCCAAAAGCTGGATTAGAAACAGGTGTGTTAGGACTGGGACCAACACTGCAGTGTTGGAAACAATCAATAAAGTAGAGAAGCAACCAACAGAATGAGAGAAAATCTTTGCACATTGCACAATTGATAGCAGACTAATATCCAGGAGCTTCAGAAACTCAACAACATCAAAACAAACATCCCTGCAAAGAAATGGGTAAACGAAATGAACAGACAGTTTCCAAAAGAACAAATTCAAATGACTGATAGGAAAAATCACTCAAGTTTGGGCTCAGTGCCATAGCCTTGTGACTAAATCCTTGCCTTGCACACCTAGGATCCCATGTGAGCAACAGTTCATGTCCTAGCTGCTTCACTTCCCATCCAGCATCCTGCTTGTTGTCTGAGATGGTAGTAGAGGACGGCCAAAAACCCTGCATTTGCATGGGAGACGTGGAGGGGGCTCCTGGCTCCTGGTTTTGGATAAGCTCAGCACTGGCCATTGCAGCAGCTTGTGGAATGACCAGTGAATGGAAGATCTTTCTCTATATATAAATCTGACTTTCTAATTAGATTTTTTAGCTCATGTTCCCTAGCTATACGGGAAATAAAAATAATATTCACATTGAGGTTCAACCTAACTCCAGTGAGGTTAGCTTACATTTAGAATTCTACTAACAATATGTGGTGGATGTGGGGAGAAAGGTACCCTACTTCAATTTTGGTGGGAATGTAGGATAGTACAACCACTATGTAAGTCAGTACGGAGAGTGCTAATAGAATTGAAAATTGATCTGGCATATCACTCAGCTATCCCACTGCTGGGATTATTTCCAAGGGAAATGAAATCTGCATATGAGAAAGTGATCTATTATCCTTTATTTATAGCCAAATAATCTAAGTAGTAAAGCCATGGAAACAACCCAGATGCCCATTGAAAAAGGAATGGATAAAGAAGCAGTGGTACTTCTGCTCTGTGGAATACCACTCAGGATTAAAAGAATGAAATCCTACTATTTGCAACACGTATATACATACATTTATGTAGATGATCTGTATCATGGAATCAAGTACACCATGAAGTGGAGATACATTGCAGTATGCATCTCTGCTTCTGAATAGAAGATGGCTCCCAATGCAAATGTTAAATATATCTTTACATTAGAATTCTGGACTCCATTCTATTCCATATTCCTAAAATGTCAGGATGCAATTAAATAGCAGAATGATGGATTTGTGACTGTTGTTGAGGGACTAAACTACTGTAACAATATAAGGGGAATCAGTGGGTGGGTGAGGGCAGGAGGAAAGGTGGTTGGAAGGGGGAAATCCCTGAGCATTAGGAACTGCAAAATGAAAAATAAAGAACTAAAAAAGAATCCTTTCCAGTGCAGGGACAGGAGAGAACAAATGGCACATTTCTAAAAGTTGCCTGCCACATTTCAGTAGAGAAGATCTGAGGCAAAATCATTTCCTCCAGGAATACAATTAAAATACTAAAGATAGCAATTCCTATGTACAGGGGAGGTGTTAGGAATCGGATTCTACTGCAGGACTCAAAAGGACAAAGCATCAAAAACATCCTTTGATGATTGCAACTTGTTAGTGTTTGGGGTCTCTACAGATGTGATCCTGAAACAAATCTTTACAATCAAGTGAAAGTGAAGAACAATTATTGCTGTAGAATTAGTCATATCAATGAATATCCCCACTGGATTGTGTGTATTCTGTGAGGTACCTCCAGTGTGCTATAGGTTTTAAAATTCTTTTAGTTTTGTGGTGGTGCACATTTAAGGATTTGATTTGAAAGGACCTGACTTCAATTGTAGGTTCTTACTCTCTCACATTTTTTTTAAAGATTTATTTTTATTACAAAGTCAGATATACAGAGAGGAGGAGAGACAGAGAGGAAGATCTTCCATCCGATGATTCACTCCCCAAGTGAGCTGCAACGGGCTGATGCGTGCCGATCTAAAGCCAGGAACCAGGAACTTCTTCCAGGTCTCCCACATGGGCGCAGTGTCCCAGTGCATTGGGCCGTCCTCAACTGCTTTCCCAGGCCACAAGCAGGGAGCTGGATGGGAAGTGAGCTGCTGGGATTAGAACCGGCGCTCATATGGGATCCTGGGGCGTTCAAGGTGAGGACTTTAGCCGCTAGGCCACGCCGCCGGTCCTCTCTCACATTTGAGACATAGGTCTAGACAATGAAGGCTAGCTGGCCAGGGAACAGAAAATGGGCACTGCCTCCAACTTAGCATGAAAACATTGTCCCTGTCTCTCAAATAAAGGCCCTAACTAGTAACAGTAAGTTTACCTAATTGGTATAGTTTTAACATTTTGTGTATTGTGAAGATACAGAACATACAGAAATCTTCAGCATAACCACATATTCCACAGTTAAGAGTAACCTGGCCTGCAAATACCATTTTGTCTAATTGACACACCAACTTGAATATCTCACAAAATGCCAGTACTGCAGCCAGTTTAACCTACATTGCCATAAAATTGCTCCTCTTTTCTTTGTTAACTTTTAAAAAATTTATTTATTTTTATTGGAAAGTAGATCAGATTTGCGACGAGAAGGAGATACAGAAAGATACTCCATCTACTGGTTTACTCCTCTGATGGTCGCAACCGGTGGAGTTAAGCTGATCTAAAGCCTGAAGCCAGGAGCTTCTTCTGGGTTTCCATGCAAGTGCAGGGTCTCTAGGCTTTGGGCCATCCTCAACTGCTTTCCCAGACCACAAGCAGGAAGCTGGAAGGTAAGTGGAGCAGCTAGGTCACGGAATTGGACCCACATGAGATTTTGATGCTTGCAAGATGAGGATTCAGCCTTTGAAACATCACATTACCCTCCTCTTTTTTTGTTTTAACAAGAACATTTCATAATTCATGGAGACATTCAGCCACTCTGCAGCACTGAGGACAAAAGCCATATGATAAAGATCATGTAACAGAGGGGAAGAGGAATCACAGGTCCTTTCTGACAGGCATATAAACTGGAGCTTTTATAACATAAGAAAATTATCCTTTATATGTTTAATTTGTCATGCTCTAGCTGCTTAGTTAATCCACTGAATATTGCTGCTTGCCATTAAGATCATTAATGTAATTCACTTTAAATGATTGAATCAGATTTTGTTTTATTCATAGCCTAAAAATATTATTTATAACCCTCTGATGGCAGAAGGACTGAGTTTACTTTATTACAATGAATGGGTGGGAAGAACAGAATAGAGATAATAGGTTAACATGCAGACTAATAGAATTTTTTCCATTTCATGGCTGATGATTTATAAATACAAATAGAAACTGAAGAAATTTTGCAAAATGACTTTCTGAAGAACAAATGAATTGTATCATTTGTCCATAGCAGACAAATATAGGCACTGATTCTTTTTAACAAACACAAATGATAAAATATTTTGAGGGTCAAAATGTCAAGAGAATATTTTCTTGGAACTATATTTGTTGATAATTTCAACATACAGCTGTTGAAAGCTCTCAGTTAAAAACATGTTCAGTGTGTCTTCAATTGAAGTTTAATCACCCATGGTGCAGTCAATGGAAGTAAGAGTGTGTTCAAAAAGTTTATCAAAAGTGGGAAGTTTGGTGTGGTAGCCTAGTGGCTAAAGTCCTTGCCTTACACACGCCGGGATCTGGTATAGGCGCTGGTTCTATCTCCGGTGGCCCAGCTTCCCATCCAAGTTCCTGCTTATGACCTGCGAAATCAGTTAAGGATGGCCCAAAGCCTTGGGACCCTGCACCTGTGTGGGAGAGCCCAGAAGAGGCTCTGGGCTCCTGGCTTTGGATCGGCTTAGCTCCTGCAATTGTGATAAGTTAGAGAGTGAACTAGTGGATGGAAGATTTTTCTCTCTGTCTCTCATCCTCTCTGTGTGTATTTGATTTTTCAATGAAAATAAAATAAATCTTTTAAAAATAGAAAAATGGGAATAAAAATATTTTAGCAAAAATTGTGAAAATCATGCATGTATCTTTCAGAATTTTCTGGAAAATGCTTAACATAAAAGCTATGCATGGATTTAAAAATTAGCACAGAATAAATGTCGGGCAATTCTAATTTTGAAGAGTTCTTTGAAGTACATTTGTGTCTATATGTATGTTTGCATGTGTACATGCATGCAAAGCTGAGAAATTCCATTGTATGCAAGCTCTATCACTTTTTAAGCAGATGACAACTGTCCTTTGATTAATCAATCAGCACAAAAAGATCCTTTAAGAACAACCTGTACATGAGTAATAGTTTCCTTTTAAGTGTCTATTTATGCTTACTTTGTTGATATTTTATACAATGTATTTGAATGAGTTAAAATGTTTACTATTTTGTGAAGACCAGAAAAAAAATAAAAAGAAAATTTTATTCTGGTCTTTAAGATACTAATGGAGCCAGAAAAGATGGGCATTTAATGTAGATGTTGTGATGTTTGGGACATCCAAACTTACTATTTTGTAGGATGTTTAATTAATTGCTAGCCTTACAAACATTGTATGTTTTATTTTCGGGGGGGGCGTGTCCTATCTAGTAAAATTCAGTCTGTTCTGTGTAACGGAATAGAGTATGAAAACCGGTACATGGAAGAGTAAAGTGCTTATATTTACTGAGGATAAGTAGAAAAGTAACAGAATAACTTGCTTCATAATCTTTTATATTAGAATATGGAATATTTTTTAAAGTACCAACTTGATTTTAATTTAGATTCTATACACCATGAATAAGTTTTACTTTTCCTGTAATACTCATCCCTTAATTATGTTACTCCTTCCCCCAGCAGCTCATAGGGAACTTGCCAAAACAGAAACATAAAGTAATTCTTTTAAGATTGTAACAGGTACCAATGTTCGCTCAGTTTAGACTACATTTTGGATACAGATGACATTGCATCCTTATCTAACATTTTGGATGTCCCTTGGATATTGAACAAGAGTTCATGAGATTTAGTGGGCTGTTTCTGTAAATGTAAACCACAAAGCAATTTGTCATTCCTGAGTTTTCCTGATGCTCACTTTTCAATAAATAGGTAAGATGACGAATGTCAATGCTGAGAGGCGTTCACTTCCTATTTGTTCATTTACACTGACTGGCCTGTTGTCTCTGAGAGTACTTTGATGTAGCTGTCACAGACAGGCAACAGAAAATTTAAAAAAATACTGATAAATTTGCTTATGTATTTTTAATGCAGAAATTGATATTGCCTGTTGATAAAGAACAGTTGCCCACTTCATAGGACTGATGGAGCTATGATTGAAATTAATTTCTAAAAGAAAAAAATAATAAGTTCAGATTTTGTCTATGTTTTCTTTCCTTGGCTCAAATCTTTTCTGTTCATTTTTCACAGACACTTTTTGAGATGTTAGAAGGTTCTATTTTGGTTGAGATAGCCATATCTCCTTAATATTCTACCATAACTCTTAAAAACATTTTCTTTGTGGGAATAGTAGGAGCCTTTATGTTAGGCTCTTATAACTTGGCACCAACCAATTGCTCTAATCACAAACCATATGTTTCAAACTGTTAGCAGTTTCAGAGAAGGCGTCCATGTTATCAGAATGCATACATGGCTTCATACATATATCCAGGAAAAACATGGGATTCAGGGCATTAACCAGGACATCAGATATTGCAGCCTGCTTGAAGTATGAAGATAGATTTATGCAAATGAGAAATCTCATTTGATATGCAAAGAGAAATGGAGGAATGGCTATTTAATCAGATTGGAACAAAAGTAGCCAAAACGTTACATTTTGGGGTATTTTATATTTTGGCTGAACTGACATCTGGTTTTAGTTTGGTTTCCAAGTTAAACTTTTTTTTTATTTTAAACCCACTTCATATTAGACCAAAATGGCATCTTTTTTACAAGTCTAACAAGGTTAGAGTAACCACACAATTAAGAAAATGACAAGCTATTGCTAATGTCTACACACTAGAGGGCACTAAACATCCTAGGATGATATTTACTCAATGTTTCATTGAAAATGACATTTGAGGGAATGATTATAATAATTTTAATGCTTTAAAACAACGCAGGAACAATAACACAATTAATAGATTATTAAAAATGCTACGTTTGAAAACATAAGGTTATCCTATAATGTTTTAAAATGACATTTGCATGCTTGCATTATCTTTTTTCAGTAGGGTGTACACCCCTGAACACTAGTTTGTGGAATATATTTATACTCCACATACATAAAAATCACATACATATATACACATACAACACATACATATACAAATTCAGATATTTTCCCATACTATGATTTCACCTGATCTTTTGTTTGACAAGTAGAACCATGATGGTGTGATAGTGTATTAGTTCTCCTTTCTATATAAAATATTATATGTATTTCTGTTGACTATTTTGCACCTTTGTATGGCAGTCACAAAAACATGGCCAACTTAGTCTGCTACAGGAGACACATGGAACAGAACAAAATCATTTTGTTTAACACCAGTAGATTTTTATCAACAATTTGAAACAAAAAATATGACTGGGCAGAACTGAAATCTTACTGACTGCCCTGGTGATCATACAATTTTGTCCTTCATTTTGTTGATATAGTTTATCATGTTATTGACATCCACATATTGAAGCATCACTACATATGTGGAATGAATTCCATTGGATCAAGATTGGATTCATGTTTTTCAGGTGATGTTAGATTTGATTTTCTATTACATTGTCGAGGATTTTTCAACTATGTTCACAAAAAATATTGGCTTGCAGATTTCTTCTTGTGTTTTGTCCATTTCTGATTTTGGTACCAAGGTAATGTGGTCCTCATAGCATTAATTTTGATGAATTCCTTTTTGTTGTGTTGAATAAAGGCCATTTTAATTCTTTTTAACTATTTATGGTAATAGCTTGCCTTCAACTTATCTTTGATGGAGAACTTCACTTACTGATTTGATCTTGGTTTGCTTAGGCATTTTATTTTTTCATGATGCAATCTTTGTGAAGTACATTGTTCATTTCTGAAAGAGGCTTTTTGCGTTAAAGTTCCCTAGTGTCAACTTCATTTGGGGGAGGTGGCAGAGGAAATAAAAATAAATTTTAAAAAAGTACCCTAGTGTCATTATAATGGATTGTATCCCTCCATTTTTAAAAATTTTACTATGATAACTGGTTTTAGTGCTTTAAAATTAATACAAAGAGCCTGGCGAAAGGTACAAACAACTGAGCACACTGACTCCCTTGGGGGAGGGAGGCTCCCCAGGTTTCTGGGACAACCCCATCCTGGAGGCCACGTTTTCTGATCCACAGGGTACCTGTAGCCAGGCAGCTAAGGTGCAGGGTGAAGCACCTTGGCCACCTGGGGGTGCACCCACAAAGTTAGATTTTGAGCAGAGGAAGCAGCCTCCCTCCACCCCGAACCCCCAGGTGCTTTTTAAGCAGCCAGCACAGACATTCAGTGTGCCCCATTAGGCACCAAGCTTTGCCCACTGGCTGCCTGCTGATGAGCTCTGGGTACTTGAGAGTGACAAAATATTGCCTATGGATATCCATGGATATGGACACCATATGTGTAAGTGAGGTTTGAATTCTGAGGGACATCTATGAACAGGACCACCGTACTGGCTGGTAAGTGAGGGGACTGAGACCTGGTATTATAGAGGGGAGTGATTGAAAGATCTGTATGGGACAGTAGGATTCATCAGCCCTAATGGGAGTCCTGAGATGGGTTTGTTAGTGTAGAGCATCACTGACCATCACATGCCATACCACATGAAAGCTATGGCTGGAGCCTGTCTAGCAGACCTAGATCCAAGTACCTGATTGAGTGCTGGAACAGGGGACAGGTCACATTAGGCAGGGCCATGACATTAGCCAGCATGCAAGAGGACCAGGGCAGAGAGAACCAGATAGATTCTATAGGGCCCAACCCTATAGAAATATAAGTCCCGCTGGTTAGCTCAAGAGTTGGGGTGGTGACTGGCTGAACCAGGAGTGAACATGAAATTTGCCAACACTCACGGGTACTGGATCTGAGAATAAACTGGATAGGTCCAAGCTGAAGTACCTGAATGTGCATCCTAAAACTGTGTAGTGCGGGCCGGCCTGCAGCATCCACCAGCTCATATAAGGTCAAGATGGAGGGGCAGGCTATACCGGGCAAGGGCCTAGCACCTGCTGGAGCATGTGAGATTAGTGTCTGGAGCGGGCTGAGTGGGAGAAACTGGGAAACTCCCCTACTGGGCCATAGCTCCCACTGATGAGCATGTGTTCCAGACCTAGGGATCAGGCAAGCTGGGCTTGGTAGCCCCACCCATTGCAAGTGTGTGGGGTGGTTTTGGAAGGGGGTGAATTGGGCTGTGCCGAACAGATCTTAGCCCACTGGCGTGTGCAGAAATAAGACTGGGGTGCAGGTCATGCCAGGCTAGGGTATCTCACCTACTTGGACTGAGCAGGACCAGGTTGCAGCACCCACCAGTGAGAGCTGGAACTGGGGCTGGCTAGGTCAGGCCAGACTACAGCATCCGAAGGCAAAAGCTAACACAGATGGGGGCTATGCCAGGCCAGGTCAGAGCAACCACTGGCACATGTGAAATCTATGGAGGGAAGCAGGCCTGGCTGGGGAGCAAAGGGGACACCCTGGCTGAGTTGTGATCCCCATTGGAAACTGTGAAGGCCAGGGTGGGGGTTGCAGTTTGGTATGGATATAGCTGCAGAAACCCTCGGCATGTGTGTGAGCTGGGTATGAGATATGCCAAACTGGGCTAGAATCCAGCATCCACTGGTACTTGTGAGAACCAGGGTAGGTATAGGATGGGCTAGGCCATGTCTCTGCCCTTGCTGAGCAATGTGTAAGCTGTGTCTGGGTATGAAACAGGCTTGGCTGGGCTGTAGTGCCCAACAGCAAGAACCAGAATGGGTGAGGGCCGGTGAGGAAAGACCACTGTTCCTGCTAGGACAGGAGGTGGACTAAGTATGGATGGCCCATAGAACTACCAGTGTGCGTGAAATCTGGCATTGGGAGAGATCTGGATGGAGGAGCCTGGGGAACTCCTCTGTCGGGACACACTGCCTGCAGGTGAGTGCAAGAACCAAGATGGGGAGCAACCCAGACTAGGCCAAAGTATGGTACCCACCGGCACACATTTGGTGCAGGTCGGGGGCAGGCCAGATTGGGTCAGTCCATATCATCAACTGGTGAATCCAAGTGCCAGAATGGAGTGTGGATTGGGCCGGGTCAGGGCGCAGTACCAGGCAGTCCACATGAGGGCCGTGATTGGGGGCTGATAGGGCTGGGCTAGGCTGTAGCCTAGTTGGAATTGGGGGTGTGTCTGCCGTGGCCAGGCTACATATTTCACTGTCAGATGCCGAGGTGAGGGGGCTGTGCCAGAGTGGTCTGAAGCACCCAATCAGCACATGTGAAACACGGGAGGGGGTGTAGAGATGGCCCCAGTGAGAGGGCTGTGAAGGGCCCCCCTGCAGGGCTACTAGTCCCACTGGTGAGCATGAGAGCCACATCCTTTGACCTACATATGAGCTGGATCAGGAAAAAACCAGGCTGGGCTGGTTAGTACATGCATAAGCCAGTGTCGGTGTGGATTGATTGGGCTTTGCCACGGCAACATCTGGCAAATGCTAGCACAGGGGCCAAATTCTGTCAGGAGCAACCATGGTTTAGACAGATGGTGGCACTCACGGGCACCAGTGTGGACTAGATAGTGGGGTTGGTTGGGACAAACTGGACTTTGATACCGATCAACATGTACAGTAGGTGAGTGGGGTGTGGGACAGACAGGACCACTCTGCTCTACATACTGGCAAGCACAGGAATCAGGGCAGGGGTGGGCCTGGTGGGGGTTTTTGTTGGTCGCTCTGACTAGACTATAGCTCCCACTGGTTTATATGAAGGCTGAGTATGTGGTGGACAGGATCAGGCTGGGCTGCAACATCCATCGGGTTTCATAAAACATGGGGCTAGAGACTGAACTAACCCAGCAATTGCAACTACCAATGTGTGCATAGGCTGATTTGGGTGACAGACTGTGCCACACACTGTATTTGCAAACACACACAAAAAAATGAGGTCTGGGATAGCCTCAGATGAGGTTTCTTAGGTGATTCCCTACCAACTGAATTGCTGGACTCAGAACCCTAACCATGGAAATAATTGCAGGTTCTATGGGCTGACTGTGGGAGTGGATGTGTCAGAGCTGGATCTCCTCAGTGGCTGAGACAGAGCAGAGGATGGCATATCCAAATGACAATGGCGAACATGGCAGTACATTAGAGCCTATAGAGGACACCTGGTACCATGGCAGAGGATGGAGGAGATAACAAATTTATCAACTACCCCAGCCAATCTTTGGCAGAGAAGATCTGGGCAGATGGAGACACTAAAGCGGAATATAGCAACCAGTGGATTTGGGAGAGATTTCATTGTGATTGGAGTGGCAGGTTTGCCAGCAACTCAGGACTGTTGAACTATCAAAACCTCTGGAGAAATTCATGGTGTTGCAAATTTCTATTTTTCTTCCTGTTGTTGATTTTGCATTGTGGCTTTTCACTTAAGAGGCTATCATGTTCAAATGTGAGGATGCAGTGCAGTGTGCATTTCTACTTCCAGATCAAAGATGGACTACTAATGAAATTATTAGCTGTATCTTGACAATGGGAGGCTGGACTCTATTATTGTCCATGCCCTCAATGATGAACATGTGACTGTTTATGAAGAGCTATGCTATAGGAATAATATAGGGGAATTCAGTGGGGTGAAGGGGCAGGGGAAATAAAATAAATACATAAATAAAAATTAATATAAAGAGATTAAGTTTATTCATATTTAGGTTGTCAAATTTACACATGCTTTTCCTCTTGTGGGATTAAACCCCTATCATTATTTAGACATGTTGTTCTCTTTCAATTCCCCTTAGTGTGAAACATATTTTACCCATTAAAAATGTGGCTATTCTCACTTATATATGTGTGTGCATATGTATACATATGCATTAAAACATACATACATACATACATACATACATACACAGGATTTGTTTTCCTAATCTGTTTCAGTACTGTCTTCTAATCATGGAATTCTGATAATTCAGCCCATTGATATCAAACCATCTAGAAATGATAACCACACTGATTATAAAGATAGGGAAAGAAACTAAGTAAAAAAAAAGGATATAAGAAATTTTAATAAAGTACTCTACAGTTGTGCTCCATTCCCTCCCAAATTTCAAAATTTTTTAATGGTTTATTTATTTGAAAGTCAGAGTCACTGAGAGATGGAAAGAGAGAAGTATTTCATTTTTTGGTTCTATCTCCTGAAAATAATTATTTAGAAATTATCTGAGCAGTTTGAACTTTTGCTTCCAAATTATTGACTTTCAGCATCTTATATTTTTCTTTACGAGAGAGGTCATGGTTTCGTGGAAGTTCTTAAAGCTGGTTGATGTAAGACGTTGTCTGAGAATTGAAGGAATAGACCTAGTAATCTGTGTTTATTTACCATCTGATACTCATCAAGGTCACATAGATAATTAAGCACTGCAATTTCCCTTTTTACAAAAAAAAAAAAATTTGAAAGGTAAGTAACGTTGTAAGGTTATAGATAAATTTGAGGAACACAATAGAGTCTGATCTGACTCCAAAATCTATCTTTGGGTCAATGTGAACTGCTTATCAGGACAATAAATTCCATAAAATTAGAGATCCTCCAGTGTGATCATTTAGTCCTCTCTGTGAAACTAAAGCCACTTTCTGCAGGGCATTAGCAGTGCCTCAAGAAATCTTTTGTAAGAAGAGCAGGAAGAGTTGCTGCATTGCTGAGAACAGAATTGAAAATTTAAAGTCTTGTCTCATTAAAAAAAAATAATAATCAGTAACATTAAATTGAATACTTCAATAATTTTAGCATTTACTAATTATTCTTGGAATAAAAGCTAGTAATTTTTGACAACCCAAGGATATAAATTTCTGAGCATGTGGAATTCTCAAAGTTATAAAGCCATGTATGACCAATTGCAAGAATGTCTAGTACTATTATGCAGAGCCCAATACTTATTAGTGCAACAGACATGACTATCTAATGCTCATGAATTTTGCAAGCCAGATGATTCACACTGAAAACTTGAATCTGAAGTTTCCCACATCCTCACTATTTGGAAAACCTACTTTTAAATATTTGCCAACGTGACACTGCCCTTGTGAGACTTTCATTGCTGAGAATCACCAAATGTCTCTCTAATCACCTAGAGTTCCATCTTCTGTGAATGCTTGTTCCCACTCATTCCTGTCTCCACCAGGTACAATCCGATCTATCATTTGACATTTCTATAGCATAGCTCGTTGCTTTCTTTTCATATTTCTTTTAATCTGAAATTGGTATCAGGTAGTTTTTTTCAATTAATTTAGTTTCATATGTGATAATTCCCTCCTTTACAAATAAGAAAAAATTGAATATGCACATACACACAATCAGCATAATATCTGTAAGTTCTAGTAAGTTTATTCACAAGTAATTTTCAAAGTAAAGATGACAGGGTCTAAAGGTGTTTTGTTTACTGCTTTTGAATTTTTCTTTGCTAAGAGTTCACTTCCTGATATCCAATAGGTAGAAAATGAAATTGGTTTCCCTCCCATCTTCTATACTCATATAATTAGACATGAACAAATTTCCATGTAAGTGCTTTGACTTGAAAATATAATAAGCTTCTGGTGTTTAATGTGTCTCAAAATGTTTCTATGCAGCATCCTCATAACTCAGTCTCAAAAAAAGTTGCCAATCCAAATTAGCATTAATTTCATTGCATAAGATGGTGTATAACATCTCTTTTTCCACCGCACCTTCATGTTAAACATTATGACTGAAAGCAGAAATGATTTATTTGATTAAAATTAATGTGGCTTTCAGTTTGGGCTAGGATCATCTGTGTGGTTATTTGTTCTACTTCCTTTCAGCTGGGTCATGTTTGTATCAGGCGGTGTCGGCCAATCAACCAGTTTCACTCTTCTTGAAGGGATTATTTTTGCGTTATCAACAGCCATGGAGATGACTGCAGGATATGTTTTTCATCATTTCGCCATTGATTTGTGCTTATTTGGAGGCTTCCGATTCCTGATGAAAGGAGTACATGTACTGCTTACATGTACCTTTTGCAAAATTCAGTAATGTCAATGATGTGGCCAGCCACAGAGTAGCTTAATCTTTTTTTGCATTAAAAAATGTGAATTGAAAAGAAAAGTGAGAATAAATTCGTTCCTTGCTGCCATCAATCCAGTTCATCAATCTTTCATTTACTTAGGCACAGTCTAACAATCATTACTGGCGGCTCTTTGTTTTTCATCCCATATCTAATCTAGAAAGAAATCCCTAGAGATTTACCTCTATGAAAATAAATCCAGATGTAGAAACCAAATTTCTTATCCTCCATATCAAATCGGTGTCATCACTCCTGTAATTTGTTCCTAGAGGCTTACAGCTAATCTTCCTTTTCCAATGCAAATGTGCATGAATCTGTTCTGAACATCACAATCAGAACAATTTTTTAAATGTAAATAAGATCAATGTCATTATTCAAGCTTTTTGATTGTTTTCTAACTTAATCATAGAAAAGTTAAAGATGTTAAAACAAAAAAAGTTTCCTACAGATTCTAGCGGGCTCTTCAACAGTATATTCCCTTACCTGCCTGAGCTTCAGCTACCAAGCAATTAAAAGCATTCGATTCTGGGATACTGGACATTTAATTTAAAGGTACATTTTAAATCACAGGTAAAAACTGTCACTGCCATTGCGACAATGATTTTAAAAATAAAATATATATATTTCCCATGTGAAAGTTACAACAGTCTTATTATTAAGGACAAGAACTCAAGACCACAGTGATTCTAAACAGATCTTTTCAAAATAAATCATGTTGTGGCCTCTCCAATGATTAAGCTGCTTCTTCACAACTTAGTCTTCTATGTGCATAACATCATTTGGTAACCGACTCTGTTTCCTTCAGTCTTCATTTCTTAATTTCCTATTCCATTTCTCCTGTCATCATTGTTACATGTATTTAATTCTCTTGACCAACCTGGATTTTAATAGAATGAAGCTGGATTTTTTTTCTTTATTCTCTCCTACACTATAGTAGCCTCTTGTTGTTCCTCAGTCTTGCTTGATACACTCCAATCATATTTTTCACTTGTCTCTTTACAGTAATACTCTTCTATCCACATCTCCACAATTTCACCCATATTATTTCTTATCTTTCTATTGAATTCCCTATAGGACTTTCTTTAACCAGTCTATTTAAAACTGCAGCTTCTAATTCTTCCCACTAGTTTGAACCCAAAATAACACCATCTAATTATTGTTGATTTAACATACTTGCCTAGTTTCTCTCTCCTATCATATTATGAAATCTATGATTCTAAAGATTATTGTGTGTGTGCTTGTTATATGATTAAAATAATTAATGTATTTCAGGCACATAGTAGGAAATAAGCAAATATTAGAATGGTCATGGAATTAGTATTGTACATACTAAATAATTAAAACTATTCTTACTATGAAAATATAGTAGTGAATATCAGAATTTCTGATAGATTTTACTATCATAACCATTTTCTGACTCCCTTGTAAGATTATAATCCACACTTATTGTCATATGGCTTGCAAAGTATGTATAAGAAGGCAAATATTTTCTGTCAAATTGCCATTTAGTTGGCCCTACTTTGCTATGACTAATGGCATACAAGCAAAAACCATTCATGCCTTTGAGAAGAGATTTTTAAGAGTCCATGTAGCTTATGTCATTACTATTTTATAACTGCCATGAAAATGTCATGTCTCTGGTTGTGGATGTTTCCTCGGACTGGATTTCAGAATGCAGTTTTGTAGAGTCAAGTCTCTGTTGACCCACAGTTGATGCATAATGTGAATAAGCATAGCCTTTGTGTATGTAAGCCAATGACATTATGGAGTTGCTAGTTAAAAAGAACTCTGATAAAGCTAATATAGTTCATGACCTGTTGGATTTTAGACACAAAGGAAAGCCATCAAATCTATTGGACCATTTCTTATGTTCCACTTAATGAAGTTTAAATCATAAATGTATTGACTTGACCTGAAAGCTTCATAAATTGCAGAGACAACAGAATTCAGGTGTCTCTGTAGAATGCTGGGCCTCTTGCCCAGGCTTATTTTGATATGTCTTCATTCTGGCCAAAATCACAGTTTCTCACATGTTTGTTTGATGTATTTCTGTTCTTCAGAGACACTTTATGCATGTCACTAAGACGAAGAGGAACATGTAAATTTGAACAACTTGTCACAATTTAACATAGTTCAGGAAGTTATATTCCTATGACACAGTCATTTTAAGCTTTTAACATATCTTTTATTTGATAGATTTTGATGTAAATAGCTTTTTTAAAAAAATACATTTTGTGTATGAAAGAATAATGACTTGAGCTTGATAGCCCAATAGAATTACTGTGAATGGAGCACCACAATGATTCTAGTATGTCAGCAAGTACAAGGGATAAAGCAGCAGGAGGAATGCGTGTAACTTCCAAAAAGATTTTCTGTTTAGGTCATGTATTGAAGACCATACTCAGAGGCCAATGCACAGCTGATTTGAACAACATGCTTTTTGTTCTTTGTTTTCCTGTTTATGCCAAGTTTTACATTTAAAACAAAAACAATTTTAACATGCTGTGGCACATACACAAATGAAAGCCTTGACTTTCAGTTACCTTGGGTCTCAGGTAATTCTTTACTATACTACTGAGTGTTAAAGAGGAATAAAAATAAATACATATATTTATGTCCATGGGAATTAAAATAAAAAATCTGGGCAAAACCAAACAATAGGATTAAGTACATAGCAGATTAAAACTATAAGAGTAGGGCTAGAAAATCCAATTTCAATTGTAATGTGAAAGAAAGAGTAAAATGTTGGCATTATGGATTTCTATTTCAAGAAGTTCTCATATTAATTTTTAAAATCCTCTGTATAGGTTAGAGGGCAGTTTTTTTCCCATGGAAAGCATTTCTCTTAGATCAAGATTTGTGGATAATTTCTATCTGATACATAAAATACCATATATATATATATATTACATATATGTATAATCACTAGAAAATAATATTTAATAAGTAACTTGTAATGTTTTGTAGGAGTGTATATAAGATCTAAAATGGATATTTAGATAGAATCAAATTGATTAAATTGATTATGAAGTACAATAATAAAATAAATCTCCAAGTACAGACGGCTTAACATGAACTAATCTTTCTAAGATAACATTGTCTCTGCATGCTTACTCCATTCTTTATTTTTTTGTGAATAAAAGAACAGATACTCAAGAAACAAAGTGACCAAGTTTCCAATTGCTTTTTCACTCTCTAAATGTTACCAGTAGCCAGAGGTTTGAATGGGACTAAAGCCAGACACCAGTAATTCAATCCAAATCTTCCGCATGGATAGCAGGAACCCTATCTCTTGAATTATTAGGTCTGACTACTAGGGTCTCCATTGGCAGGGAATTGGAGTCAGGAGCTACACTATCAAATCCAGGCACTCCAACATGAAATGCTAGCATTTTAACTTCTAGACTAAATTCTTCCTTGGTCATCTGACTTTCAAACTTAATCTTTTCAGCCATACTGCTAGTAGCATGCCCATGTTCAGGACCCAAAAACCTAATTGATACACTAGGTGAATAACTGATGAGCTATTGTTAATCTTGAATTAGGTCTAATATTTGTTAACAAGCTATAGAATATGTAACTTAACCATCCTCAGTCTTCTGTTGATGAAATGTTAACCACTTCATTCAAAATCACCCACCAGTAAAGTGGCAAGTTCATGCTCATGTCATGGTCTGTTTATACTTAAAATATCATAATCTACTTAAATAGGAGAATGTTAACCTTGTAATTGCTACTAAAGATTATACTACTGTAATAATATGGGGAGAAAAGGCAGAAAGAGAAATTATGGAAGGAGAAAGGGGGGGAAAGTCAAATTCTATACCTATACAAATGTATAATAAGAATTAATAAAAATCATGAAAAAACAAAACAAAGGAAGATAATCCTATTTTCTTGATGACTTAATCTTATGATTGCTAAGGTATTTTGTCAGGTAATGTCTTTCTAAATATAGCCAATCCATATTTAACTAGTGGTAAAAACAAGATATTTCTAAGCCATAGCGAAAAAGTTATATATATAATATTAGCTCTAGTTTTATACAAGTGTTTGTTACAAATGAAATTCAGGAATATATTTTCTTACTAGAAACTCATGAAGCACCTCAATATTTAATGTTCCATGATTTATTTGCAGCCAACGTTTTTTTGGGTCTTTTGAAAAACAATCATTTGAATTTTTTCTAAACAGTCATACATTATTTTCATCAAACTTTTCTTTGTATGATTCAAGTATGAAGTTTGTAAAGTCAAGAACTTTTATAATGAGACTACTTAAAAATGTTGTGCTCAAAAGATATGAGGTAAGCATAGGTATACAATTATGTACCTAGAGCAACTGTGTAATGCAGGTAACTATACCATGAGCTGGAGGTACATTGCAGTATGAATCTCTACTTCTGAATTTAAATGGTCTCCCGATAACAATGTTAAATATATCTTGACACTAGATGCTGGACTTTATGCCATTCCCTATAGCTACAATGTCAGGATACACTTAAAATAGCAGAAGGATGGACTTGTGACTGTTGTTCAGGGACTAAACTATTCTAACAACATAAGGGAAAACAGTAGGGGATGGTGGCAGTGGGTGGAAAGGGAAAGCCCTGAAACTAGGGAAATGTATTATGAAAAATAAAGAATTAAAAAAAGTCATGCTCAAAATGAATGTGAAAGCACTTAACTTTTCTTTTTCATAAAAAATCTATTGGTAAGTGATAGAAAGTGAGAAACAGTATCTGATGGAACTCTAAGTAAAGGCTTTGGAAAAAAGGAAGATAAAACTTGCTCCTGGGCCTGGCACAGTAGCCTAGCAGCTACATTCCTTGACTTGCATGCTCTGGGATCCCATATGGATGTCAATTTGTATTGCAGCTGCTCCGCTTTCCTCCCAGCTCCCTGCTTGTGGCCTGGAAAACCAGCAGAGGACAGCACAAAGCCTTTAGACCTTGCACCCACAAGGGTGACCCAGAAGAAGCTGCTGGCACCTGGCTTTAAACAGGCTCAGCTCTGGTCGTTTTGGCCACTTGGAGAGTGAACAAGCAGATGGAAAATCTTTCTCTCTGTCTCTCATTCTCTGCAAATCTGCCTTTGCCCCCACCAAAGTAAATAAATAAATAAATCTTAAAAAATAAAAAGAATTAGGTACTGTGAAAAGGTATGATTCAGCACGCTAATTTTCTTTTCTTTTCTTTTTAAGATTTATTTATTTTTATTGCCAGGAGCTTTTTCCAGGTCTCCAACGAGGGTGCACGGTCCTCTACTGCTTTCCTAGGCCACAAGCAGGGAGCTGGAAGGGAAGTGGAGCAGCTGGAATATGAACCGACTTCCATATGGGATCCTGGTGCATGCAAGGTGAGGACTTCTTCCATTATGCTACTGTGCCAGGCCCTCAGCACACTATTTTTTCAGTGCTGTTAATAACTGTAACACTCAGCAATAAAATCTTTTAGCAATATTCTGTATCTACCAAGAGAGATTTAGCGCAAATTTTTAATGGACTAAAAATGATATATATTTACGTTTTACAAAATGGTGTGATATTTTCACACAAATGCACACAAACACAGGTTACATGTCTACATCAGATAAAAGACATTATCCATAGTCTTAGAAACATTTTGCTAGTGTCATATTCAGCAAATTAAAATATTCAGTGCATTGTTACTAAATATAGTCAATCTCATATGCATGATATGAATTCCTTGAATTCATTCCTTCTAACTAAAAGTTGGTGTCCTATATACACTGTCTTCCCAATCCCACCAGCTCCACTTTCTGTTAGTCTCACAGTTCTACTGCCTGCTTTCATGGGCAGTAGAGTTTAAAAGTGAGATATACTGCAATTTGTCTTTTGTGCCTGGATTCACATCCAGGAATTAAATTCTATTTGGTCATGATGAATGATTCTTTTTATAAGTCGCACAATTCAATTTTACTTTTATTTTGTTGGGTATCTTGAAACATCAGCTACATTAACCTTTCATTTCTTTCCTTGTGTTGTCCTCTGGTTTTGGAATTAGGATAATCATGATGTCATAAAATGAATTTGGAAGCATTCATCCCTTCAAAGGTTTGTATGGGATTATAAGAATGATTGGCATTAGTGATAATATGTAGGGTTTTTGGTATTCTTTTCTTTCTTCCTTCCTTTTTTTAAGCAGCAAAATTCTCATGTACTGCAAAATTTAATTACTGTTTATGTTTTTTTTTTACTTTCTATATCTGTACACATTTTCTGTTTCTCCATGATACAGTCACAGTATGTTGTTTCTAGGAATTTATTCATCAACTTTTGATATGTAGGTGTTCATAATACTGTATTCTCATCATTAAGGTGGTTTTGTTGTATAGGTATAATCCCTTTTATTCCTTTTCTTATTTCCCACTTTTACTTTGATTATACCTGACTTTTCAGTACATTTAGCAAAGTGTATTCTTATTAAATGTTTGCTAATATGTTATCCAACAAACAATCAAGAAGGTTAGTAAAATCATTTCAATGGGACAGTAGTATCTACATATAGATAAATTAAGGCATTTATTCAGAAATGGCATAATATATTTTATTGTTGATTTTACGTAAATTTTTACCTGTCTAAAACTATAGTCAACACAAAGGTTTTTTGAAACTGGAGCACTGGAAAGAATAGGAACTGTTTATGTAAAATACTTGGGTTTTGAGCATTCCCAGCTGTGAAGGAATTCATGTTATTGGGTTGTAAAAGTAAATCAGGTTGACAGACATATATCAGATTTAAATTTAAAAAGCATATAATGTTGGGAGATTCAAGTAAAATATGGACACCTATGAAAAAATAGTGACACCTATGAAAGTAAGTTTACATTTATTGAGTTTCAAAACCCAAGGTTGTTGGGAGTTTGATTGGGATGGCATTGAATCTGTATATTACTTTTGGTAATGTGGTCATTTTGATGCTGTTGATCCTGCCAATCCAGGGACATGGTAAGTTTCTCTATTTTTCAATGTCTTCTATTTTCTTTTTTAATATTTTATAGTCTTCATCATAGAGGTCTTCCACGTATTTAGTTAGCTTAATTCCTTGGTATTTAAGATTCCTCTCTTCTAAAGAGGATTCTATTTACAATTTCTTTCTCATCCATGGAATTACTTGTGTACACTAGTGCCATTGCCTTGTGTGCATTAATTTTGTATGTTGCTACCCTGCCAATGTCTCTTAGGAGTTCCAATAGTATCATGACTGAGTCTTTTGGTTCTCCTATGTAGAACATGGTTCTCCATGTACAACATTCTTTTCCTATATAGAACATGGTTCTCCATGTACAACATTCTTTTCAGAAATAGAATAGATGATACAAAAGTTAATCTGGAATCACAAAAGACCACGAATAGCTAAAGCTATCCTGAAAAACAGAAATCAAGCTGGAGGAATCACAATTCCAGACCTCAAGATATACTACAGAGTAGTGGTCATCAAAGCAGTCTGGTACTGGTAGAGAAACAGAGAAGAAGATCAAGGGAACAGAATAGAAACACCAGAAGGGAGCGCACACATGTATAGTCAACTAATCCTTGACAAGAAAACTGAAAACAATCCAGGCAAAAATCCTGGTCTATTCAATAAATGCTGTTGGGACAACTGGATAGCAGCTTGCAGAATTAAGAAGCAAGACCCACACTTGTCACAACGTACGAAAATCAGCTCTAAATGGATCAAGAACTTAATCTACACCCAGAAACCATCAAACTATTAAAGGAAACCATAGGAAATACACTCCAATATATAGGAACAGGGAAAGAATTCTCAGAAAAGACGCTAAAAGCAAAGGCAACAAAAGCCAAAATGAACAAAGGACTACATCAAACTAAAAAGCTTCTGCACAGCAAAAGAAACGATTAACAAAGTAATAAGCAACCAACAAAATGGGAGAAAAAATTTTGCACACTACATGAGTGATAGGGGACTAATATCCAGGATTTACAAAGAGCTTCAGAAACCCAGGGACAGAAAAAATAAACAACCCTGTAACAAAATGGGCAAAAGAAATGAACAGAGATTTTTCAAAAGAACATGTTCATATGGTTAACAGACATATGAGAAGATGCTCAGAATTCCTTGCCATCAGAGAGATACAAATGAAAACAACGTTGAGGTACCACCTAACTCCAGTGAGACTAGCCTACATTCAGAACTCAACTAACTACCACCTGCTGGCATGGATGTGGTGAGAAAGGCACCTTCCCTCACTGTGGTGGGAGTGTAGGCTAGTACAACCACTGTGGAAATCAGTATGGAGAGTGCTTGGAGAATTGCAAATAAATCTTCCTTATGACCCAGCTATCCCGCACCTAGGAATATACCCAGTTGAAATGAAACCTGCATATGAGAAGGGGATCTGTAATCCTATATTTACAGCAGCACAATCTACTTTAGTACAGATATGGAAACCATGCAGATGTTTGTCCAAAGAGGAGTGGTTAAAGAAACTATGGTACATCTACTCCCTGGAATATTTTTCAGCTATTAAGAAGAATGAAATTATACTATTTAAAATTAGGTAGTCCCAACTAGAGATCGTTATACTCAGTGAAATGAGTCAATCACAAAAGAACAAATATCATATGTTCTCTCTTATATAAGAAATTCAGCAATGAAAGAGTAACTTCAATAATCTGATCCATACTGTTTTATTTATTTATTTAATTAATTAATTAATTAATTAATTTATTTGGCTGTGTCCCATGTGTTTTGATTTTTTTTAATCTCAGTTTTACTTATTCCAAAGACTTTCTTTTCTCTCGTCAAATTCATCACTGGCTCATGGATTACATGGTGGCATCATTTTTCCCAAGAGACTCTTGTGTTTCCTTTTTGTCACTCATGTGTTGGCTACTGAGCGGCAGGTTTTTCATGGTGCTTTAATTTGTTGTTGATGTTGTGGTTGTGGCTGTTTTAACTCATACCAGTTGTTGACCTTATTTCATGGCTTCTCAATTATGGAAATGCATAGTGATGGAATACTGGGGTCTAACATATCCAGATCTGGGGGTATAATGCAACATTCATTACTGCTTCCAGAGCAAAAATGGATTCCCAGTGAAACAGTTGGAAATGGGTAGACAAAGGGATGCTGGACTGTATGACATTGTCTGTACCAGCAATGTCAGGGTACACTTAAATAAGAGGCTGATGGAATTGTGATTCCTTATGAAGGACAATACCATTGTAAAATGGAGAAAATATATCAGGGAGGTGGAAGCTTGGGGAAAACCCATCCTATACAAAATTGTACTACATAATTTAAAAATTCAAAATTAAAATATATAATAAAAACCCAAGGTTGAATGAAGAAATGGAGAAAATAATAAATTTTAAAGTGTTTTTAAGTATTAATATTTCCACGAAATGGAATTTCAGGTAATGGTAGAAAATCTAGTATTG
Source organism: Ochotona princeps (assembly GCF_030435755.1). Classification (NCBI taxonomy): domain Eukaryota; kingdom Metazoa; phylum Chordata; class Mammalia; order Lagomorpha; family Ochotonidae; genus Ochotona; species Ochotona princeps. The sequence goes on along the minus strand of NC_080846.1, from coordinate 36,528,085 downwards.
AATCTGTAATTACTTTTGGAAAAACATACATTTTGATCATGCTGATTCTACCAAACCAGACACACTGTAATTTCGCTATTTCTCCAACTTTCAATGTCTTCTGTGTCAGTTTTTCTTTGAAGTTATTTAGGTTTTTTTTTCACAGAGTTCTTCTGCATCTTTGGTTAGGTTTATTCCAAGTCATTCAAGGTTATACTCTGCTATTTTAAAGGGGACTATACTTACAAGTTCTCTCTCAGCCATGGAGTTATAGAGTTGTTTGTGCACACTAGGGTTATCAATGTATGTTCACTAATTTTGTTCACTGCTATACTGCCAAACTCTGTTATAAATTCTAGTAATGAACTCAATCCTTCAGAAGCTACTCAAAAACAACAGAAAGGGAGACAATCTTTCCCAACTGTTTCTCTGAAGCCAACATCACCTTAATACCAAAGCTAAATAAAGACACAACAGAGAAAGAGAACTTACAGACTGATATCCCCAATGAACAAATATGGAAAAATCATCAACAAAATAGCACATAATAGAATCCAAAAGTACATCAGACACATTATTCCCTTGGAACAGATGAGATCTAACTTTGCCATGCTGGCATGATTTAACATACACAAATCAATTAATGTGATACACCACATTAATAAAATGAAAAAAATAAAAAGCAGATAATCATCTCAATAGATGCAGAGAAGGCATTTGGTAGAATCCAACATCATTTCATGTTAAAAATCCTAAGCAAGACAGGCACAAATGAAATATTCTACAACACAATCAAAGCAATATGTGAAAAATATGATGCTAGCATCATTCTGAATGGAGAAACTCCGGAAGCTTTTCCAAGAAGACCTGGAGCTAGACAAGGTGCCTTTTCACAACTGCTATTCACTACAGTATTAGAAGTCCTTGCTAGAGCTATTAGGCAAGAAAAAGAAATTAAAGAAATTCAAGTTAGAAGGTAGAACTTAAATTTATCCCTGTTTGCAGACTACAGAGTTCTGTACACAGGAGAACCAAAAGACTCAATAAATTTCAGTTTTACAGTGTACTTAACTTGTGCCTTGGTGACTTTGTTTTAGCTTTTCTGCTTTATAGCCTCCATTTATTTCCTCTCATTTTTATTGATCACTATTCAAAGCAGAACAATATAGTATTTCATACTATTTTTTTCTATGATAAATGAGGGGGTTCAAGATATTTATGGCAAGTGAACTACTTATTCCATTTCCCATGATAAGAAGCCCCCTTGTATATTTATCAAAAATTTAAGGTTTAAAAATCATTATGATCATTTTCAGAGGTGAGAAAACAAAAGTCCAAGGAATTTAAAGCTCTTACAAACTTAATTAGCAAGGGACCACTGTGGTAGTTCAGTAGGCTAATCCTCCTGCAAGTGTTGGCATCCTTTATGGACATCAGTTTGTGTTCTACCTGCTCCACTTCATCCACAGCTCCCTGATTATGGCCTGCAAAGTCATCATGGGATGGCACACATTTCTGGGCCTCTACACCTATGTGGGAGAGCCAGAGGAAGCTCCTGTTCCTGGTTCCTGGCTTTAGATTGGCTCAGCCACAGCCATTGTGGTCATTTGGGGAATAAACTGGCAGAAAGAAGATTCTCTGTCTCTCCTTTTTCTCAGTAAATCTGAATTTCAAGTAATAATAATAAAATTAACCTTTACAAAAATAAGCTGCAGGCCTGGTGTGGTAGCCTAGTGGCTAAAGTCCTCACCTTGCATGCGCTGGGATCCCATATGGGCGCCAGCTCATGTCCTGGCAGTCCCGCTTTTCATCTAGCTCCATGTGGCCTGGGAAAGCACTCCAGGATGGCTCAAAGCCTTGGGAGCCTGCACCAGTGTGGGAGACCTGGAAGAGGCTCTAGGCTGCTAGCTTTGGATCGGCTCAGCTGCACTTGTTGTGGCCACTTGTGGAATGAATCATAGGACTGAAGATCTTCCTGTCTGTCTCTCCTCCTCTCTGTATATCTGACTCTGTGATAAAAAAATAATAAATCTTTTTTAAAAAGCTGGCAAGCAGAAAAAGCAGAAGCAATGCAAATGTTCATTTTACACTTCTCTGAATCCTTTGCTAATCAGAGGATTTCTTCTTTGTTATCTTATTTTTGCACTAAGCACAAAGACTTAATTTTGTGTTTGAATTCATGTTGTCCTGCTTTTAATACACAAAGCACATATTTTCATGCTCCACTTCTAGCTTCATCATGAAGACAGAATATCCACATTATGTCACAAGGATTTCAGCTAACATGGCCATCTCATTTGATATTGCACTGAGCATAATACTAATTATTTGTTTCCTTTGTAAGTTTTTGACATTTGGATGTGGAATATAATTTCAGTAACGATTAACATCTGTTGTGAGTTTTGGAAACACATATGTGAATGTATAAGGCAAGCACACATATTAATAGTCCTCTGGTATGTGTTTACTTCAAATATTTGGAAAAAAGATTGTGTCTACTATGAATTATTATACATGCTCAAAAACAGAAATAGATGTTAATTTAACTGCACAATATGGCAGAAATCACAAATATAGGATGTGTGCATGTGACTATATGTGATTGATGCCTTATCATTTATATGATTTCCAGTGGACAAGTGCAAATGTTCAGGGGTACATGATTGTGTGTGCCAATCATTTCTACAGATAATTTACAAATTCCAAATTTGTTAAATGTCACATGTATGGCAAGGCTAACCAAGTGACATAGAAGAGTACTTGCATACGGTGATGGGTAAAGTATGAATATCCAAATAGAACCATAAAGATAAAATGTGATTCTTCCTGGGGCCCCTAAAAGAAAAGTACAGACATTTCTCCTCTTTACTGAAACCCAGAAGTTGGAGGGCTAAAATTAAAGCCAAGATCATATAGGTAGAGCCAAGACATGTAGAGAAAATAAGTCCCGTTGACAGCACTGGAGGCTCTAGATCATGCTTCACCTGAAAACTTACAGCTGCACATTTCAGTTAGAGGCAATAAAATTTTTTTTGTGTGTTGTTTTTAAAGCCAGTTTGAATTGCATTTCCTGTCATCTGCAAGAAATAACATTAACCAATATAAAACAGATGACTTGGATAGAATGACCTAGCAAAACTCGATTTATATTGCAAGTTTCAAAACTTAAAATTTCTATGAAAAGAAGCTCTGCTTTGTATAGAAAACTGTAAGTACTTTGTTAAGAAAGGTATATTAAAAAGAAAAGAGCCAAATGTCTCATGACTACCATGACACGGATACATCAATAACAATTATGATACTTCATATTGTGATTTAAACTGCCAGGCAAGTTGTCTATGGTCCCTGTATTCAACTGACTCTTTTAAGCAAAAGGCAAATGAAGAATGTTGTTTGGATGACTTAGTTAAGATAATTTTGATGACCTCTACAATAGTTGACTTATGCTAGGAAAATACATGGAATGCTTATCTAAATTCTCACTATTCAAGCAGTAATAGAGAATTTGCGGAGTAAACCTAAGTGAATGGTGATGAGGTAAGTGTCATTAAGATTAGAATTCTAGCCAAATAATTATGGTGAAGACTTTGTGGCAGGAAAAAATAAGGAGAAATTGAAATGATTTAAGATACTGGTTAAGGTGAGATATATTGGGTAAAAGAAAATGAGACTTTCTTGCAAAAGAAAAAAAAATGACTTATTTGGCTGAAAGATCCCTCCTGGAAGCTAAGGAAAATAAGAAATATGCTGGTAGATAAAGAAGAGGAACAATCAAAGACTAGGAGATCCTAACAAAATTTCAGAACATGGCATGTGACAATGAAAGACTGTAAAGAGAAGATGGAAAGAAGATATAACATTTTAATTCTACATAAGGAAAGTTCATGCAGATGAAAGTTCAGGGTACAGTTAGGAAGAGTGGTTACCAAGATGGAAATGTGTTGGAACTAAAATTTAGATCTCAAAAATATATCTCTGGTATTGCTAATATCAACCACTATAAGACAAGGGTAGGATTTGGCAGATAACAACTATTCAATGATTGTCAAGTGTTTAAAGAATTAGGAACATTTTTATATGCTTATAACATTTTACCACATTACTAATATTGACAACAAAACACTTAAGAAGTAATATATGAGTGGTATTTCATTTGTAAATATTATTTAAAAATAACAAAATCCCATTGGTTATTAAGTAGCATGTTGTTTAACTCCATAATGTTGTAAAAATTTTTTATACCTTTATCCCTGTTGTTCATTTTGTTTTACCGCTTTTCATTTAAGAAAATGTATAATAGCTGTGAAATAGAGACTATCATCCAGGTGTGAAGCTACAATGCAGTATGCATCCCTACTTCCAAATCAATGACGGGCTCCTAATGAAACTGTTGGATATATCTTGATAATAGGATGCTGGGCTGTCTGCCATTATCTGTACCAACAATGTCAGGATGTCCTTAAACAGCAGAAGGATGGACGTATGACTGCTGATGAAGGTTTATACTATTGTACTAGTATGGGTGAAATCAGTTGGGGGGAGTGAATCTGGAGAGAGAGTAAGGGAAATCCCAGAGCCTACAAAATTGTACCATAAAATCAAAATAAAATAGAAGAAAAAAATCAAGGTCACAAGTTTATCTATAAAACTAAAAATAATAAAAATTAAACAAAATCATAATAAAACCATTGGAAAATAAGTACGACAGTAATGAGTTATCTCAGAAAGAAATTAAGAAATGAAATCTAATTTTACTAGCTACCAAAAGAAAAATACTTTAGGAATAGGTTTAACCAAAGATATGAAATGTCTCTACAAAGAAAATTATTAAATGTTAATAAAAGTAATTGAAGAAGAAACAAAGAAATGAAGATATTCTATGTTTACTAGTTTCAAGTGTAAATATTATTGAAATATCCATACTAACAGAAGTGATTTGTATTTTCAATGCTATCTTTGTAAAGTACTAAAGACAATTTTATCAGAACTTTAGAAAAATGCCAAATTCGTATGAAATCTCTGACATCAATGAAGAATCAAAACAGTCATGAGCAAAATGAACCAGACATAAAGCAGTACTATATCTGATTTCAACATATAGCATAAATTTATATATAAATATATATTTATATATATATTTATATAAATGTATATTTATATGGATTTATATAAAATCATATATAAATTTTATGTAAATATTTATATACATTTATATAAATTTATATTTATATATATTCATATAAATATATATATATCAAAAGTGATACATGCATCAGTGTAGTAGAATAGAGAGCTCAGAAGCAAACTCACACACTTTTAGTCAACTGGCCTTTGCAGAAGTGTTAGCACACTAGAGGAAAGACAGTCTCTTAAATTCAAGACTGGGATAAATGGAAATCCACATATAAAATAATGAAATTGTCACATTTTCCATGATGTGTGAAACCAAGAAAGGATTGAAGAGCTAAAAATATGGCCGAAAACCCTAACACTACTAGAAGAAAGCAAACAGAAAAGATGTAGAAATTGGCAAGATTTTTAAAATAAGACTCCCACCCCTCACAGGAAACAAAATCAACAACAGACAAGTAGAATGTCAACAGCCAAAAACCTAAAACACAAAGAGCAATACAGAGTCAAGAGACAAACTGCAAAAAAGTGAAAATACTTATGAACAATACATATGATAAAATAAATAATCGCAACTTGTAAGAAAGAAAAGCAACTCAACAGGAAAATATGACTAAAAAGGACAATGGATGTACCGAACATTTTCATTCAAAGGAAAACAAATAGCCAAGAGATGCATGAAAATACAATTCTCAGCAACAATAATCATCAAGGAAATAAAAATCGACCCACAACGAGATACCATCTTACTCGACTTAAGATTTGCTTTTATCAAAAAGACAAAACATATGATTCAATAATCTCACCAAAACTGGGTACATATCCAAAGGAAATGATCTCAATATGTGAAGGAACAATTGTGCGTGTATATTTTTTACAGCACTATTTATAATAATCAAGGAATGGAAACAACCTAGCTGTTCATCAACCAGTGAAACTAAATGAGGTACATGTAAACACGGAATACTATTCACCCACAGGAAACAAATTAGACGCTTTCATCCGTGACAACATGAATGGAACTGGAGGCTTTTCTGTTAATTTAACTAAGTCAGGCATGGAAACATAAATAGTAAATTATTTCACTCATATGTGGAACCTTTAAACGTTCTTACCATTGAAGCTGAGAGTAGAATGGTGCATCCCAGAGGCTGGAGATACTATGTGGGAGGAGATAGGGAAAGGTTGATTAATGGGTCCTAAGTTTTAGTCAGACTGAGAAAGAATTTTGGTGTTATGGGGAATACACATAATGCTAACATGCTGTAAATCTTAAAGATAGAAGAAATGACAGTAAATGGCTTTGCTAAAAATAAATGATAAATGTTGAGGAGATACATGCAAGGTAGATATGCCATGTGAACATTACACAGTATAAAAATATCATACTGCACTTCATAATTACAGGCACTTTTATGGAGCACTTTAAATATAACATATCAACTAGGAAAGAAAGAAAACATTTCATCTTGTATGGTGCATTTCCTGAGTTTCTTATAAAATTGATACTGATAATAAAAGCAGGAATATCTAGCCTTAGGATTTGTATTTAAAATAAGCAACACAAAAGTCCTCTTAAAATACAAGATAAACATATAAATCACATTTCCTGGAGTATAGTTCAGTAATTATTTCTTCACATCCTAGATGTGTGAGATAATCTAGCTGACATTGCTCCTAAAGGTGTGCACTGCATGGAACGTAGGCTGAGGATGGGTTCTCAGGCAAAAGTTCTGGGGTGGCTAAATGGGAAATGACTCTGTGATATCTAGAATGATATCTTGAGGAGACACAATTAACTCATTGAAAATGTCTACCAATGTATTAGCTTGGTAAATAGACTTCGTCAACTTTGTTAATATAAGGTTTTTCAAACCTATTTCCCTTGTAGACCTTTATACATCACTTCTTTTCCAGTTTGTTTAGGTGATCTTAGGATCAAAATATTGAAATTCAGATCATAGGCTTGCTGTATATCATTGCTTGCAAAATATTTTTAATATAATGATTTAGATTTATAGAAAAAATAAAAAGGTTAGAGCTTAATGTACCAGAATTAATGAACATATGTTGATATGTTCTTATTATCATCATTAACTAACAGTTTTTATTCAGATGTCCTTAGTATTGAATTAATGTCCTCTCCTCACCCCGTGTGTGTGTGTGTGTGTGTGTGTGTGTGTATTTTATCCTTATTACCATGTAAAATCGGGTTTTATGTCTCCTCTAGATTGGGTTTTTTAGATTGGTCTTCCTGAGTACCTCTTGCAGCAGTTTTCTATAATACCTGTTTTATCATGATTTTATCATGACATTTTATAAAGAAGGGCACAGTAAAAAAATAGTATTCTATTGCATCATAGCAAGGGAACAAAGTTTCAGCATAGCATAGCATTACTGATTACATTTTTCATTGGATGACAATAGCTGGTAAACTTTAGGAGGAGTTATAACTCTGTGCAGTCTACATTTTAAACTGGAGAACTATCTTAAATTTACTTAATTGTGAAATTTCCACATACATTATTTGGAATTCTCTTACAGATTTGTTGCATTTCCATTTATCCCTTTTTGATTCCAGTATGAAATTAACACTTATCATTAATATTTTATATCTTGGTTAAAGTTCAATGCCTATTTAACTTATTGGCTAATTATTCAAAATTTGGCACTTAATACCTCTTTTTTCCCATTTTAAAAATTATTAATATTTTAAGATACAATTTCTTTACTTTGCTCCTATACTTTTTTATACTCATAAAAGTGTGAACTTTGACTTGAGAATTTTCTTATTGGAATTTTATAATTTCCAGATTTGCTTCATATATGTGCTTCATCAACCTGAGAGCCCCAAGGCATGTCGATACCTGATACTGGAAAACAAGTTATGTGGATGCTAAGTATGTCAGTTTTACTGGGTTGTCATTGCTTTTAGTTCTTCTCTTCTATCTATATAAAAATTCATGTGAATTCATTCTGATGCTTCTGATCATAATCCATTACCAAATGGATTATCCTAATATTATCTGGCTTCCAACAACTGCCATTCATTTATCAATTTTATTCCAGGACACATGTATAGCAATTCCAGAATTGCTTACTTATGTCCTTATGAGAACAAACTTTATCAACTTGAATCCCATATAATGCAGTATCTTTTGTCTTTAGTTTTCCATTCCTTTACTCCTCTCCAAAGTTTCTTACGTGAGCAAATCTTTCCATTCCACCCTTCAAAACAGTTGCTCCCTACATTCAATTACATTGTTTCGATGTTTTGAGTGTCTTGTATCTGTAGTCCATGACCACCTAAACAGTAAATGAGATAACCCTCTTTCTTGTTGTAAAATAATATGGGGTTTACAAAAGTGTAACATTAATGTATACATCATCATTGTATCACATACAACAGGTTTACTGCTCTAAGAAAATAAATATCCCCTCCCGCAGCTGTGCTTTATCACAAATTAGAATTTTCAGGTGGGTCTGTTTGCTATTTTCAATGGATTTGTTAGTATTGATACTCTTTTTCATTTTGCCAATATCTAGTTACTTCCCTATTTACCATAACAGATTCTGCTGCAAACTGTTATCTTCAATGATACTTATGACAACCATTTAAACAGTTCTGTTTCAGTTTTGTTAAGGCCATTCCTTGCATGTACTATTATAAACTTTACAAGACTTTACAAGACTGTATCATTAAAGACTTTACAAATTTTGGCTATCTCCTTTAACAAGTGAATAAACTGAGTCACAGATGTTACATTCTTTCTGAACAACTGCATAATCAAACATTAAACTTCAATCTGTCTCTGAAGTCACTACATTTTGGAAAATATTAATTTGTAAAATATTAAGTTGTAATAACTTTCATAATTCCACTTGAGGGCTGACACTGTGGTGCAGAGCGTTAAGCCACTACTTGAAAAAAATCATCATTCTATATTGGAGAGCTGCTTTAATCCCAACATGTTCCACTTCCAATTTAGGTTTCTGCTAAAGTATCTAGCAAGGTAGCAGAAAAAGGTCCAAGTGGTTGGACCTTATTACTCATGTGGGAGACCAATATTAATTTCATACCTCCTGGATTGGATTCAGCCTGACCTAGACTTTGATATCAGCATAATTCAGGGAAGAAACTAGGAGCTGGAGCAAATACAGTGACTCAACAGGTAAATTTTCCACCTGCAAGTGCGAGAGTCCCATATGGACACTAGTTCGAGTCCCGGTTGCTCTGCTTCCAATCCAGCTCCCTGCTTATGGCCTGAGAAAGCAGCAGAAGAAACTCCTGGCTCTTGGCCTTGAATTGATTTAGGTCTGGGCATTGTGATCATTTGAGGAGTGAACCAGAGAATAGATGATCTGTCACTCTGCTTCTATCTATAATCTCTCTTTCAAATAAAAACACATATATTTTAAAAAAGAAAAAAAGAAATCAGCAGATGGAATATCTCTCTGCTTCTCTCTTCATATACATATGTAACATATCCACATAAAATAAATGTAGATATAAAATACATAAATGCACATATATTTTATTTGTAGTATATATAAAATACACATGTATTTTTATATACATATATAAAATATGTATAATTTCTACATATGTGACTGCCTTTTAAATAAATAAATATATTTATTAGAAGGTGTTGCTCATTTTCTGCTAATGTGGCACAAATTGAAACACTGATCAAATATTATTTTTTTTTAATATGGAGAAATAAGAATATTGAAAATTATGAATTAGAATTAATTTACTACTCTATGCTAAGCATATTAGCTTGCTGGCTTACAAAGTTAAGAGGTATTTGGTACTTGGACTCTGCTTCCATTCAAGAGAGATTACTCACAACAACCAGATGAAGTGAGAAGAGTACTTGGTTTAAATTTCATGGAGGGCCCGGCAGCGTGGTCTAGCGGCTAAAGTCCTCGCCTTGAATGTGCCATATGGGCTCCAGTTCTAATCCCAGTAGCTCCACTTCCCATTTAGCTCCCTTCTTGTGGCCTGAGAAAGCAGTCAAGGACGGCCCAATTCTTTGGGATCCTGCCCCCGTGTGGGAAGTTCCTGGCTCCTGGCTTCAGACTGGCACAGCACTGGCTGTTGCGCTCACTTGGGGAGTAAATCATCAGATGGAAGATCTTCCTCTCTACTTCTCCTCCTCTCTATATATCTGACTTTGTAATAAAACTTAATAAATCTTTAAAAAATAAATAAAATAAAATAAAATGTCATGGAGAATAATGCAATCTTAGAAAAGGAAATCAATTTTATTTATATGTTTAGAGAGATAGGTTTACCTTAAGTTACAAGTTAAATGCTAAAATTCTGAGTTTGCTTGAAATCTTAGTTTTTGAAAACATAGGTATTAACTGGGAGGTCGCTTCCTATTTACTGTGAGGATACTCTTCACAAAGATTCTGCTATCTTATCAAATGTTCACTAGTGTTTCAGAGATTCTGAAAAATGTCAGCCTTTTGGGACTACTAAGACTATGGCATTTCATATTCTCCAAGGCAATATTAGGCTTAAATTGAACCATTTATTTTATCCTTGTTAAATGTCACAGTGTCTTTTCCATTGAATTACTGGTTTTATCACCTATAAGCATGGCTCAGGAGAAGCAATGAATATCATAACGTACCAAACAAAAGAATAGTTTCTATGTGGGTTCGTGGCAACTAGAAATTGGAGACCAACAAAGGGCTATGGATACTTAAAGACTATTAAAATCTAATTCTGAATATGCAAAAGACAGATCTTATTAAGTCTTATATATCTTTACCTATATACACAAGTATATATATATATATATATATATATATATATATGCAGATAGATAGATAATTTGTTAAAGCTTATTTTCATTAAAGAGGCTGAACACCCACAAGAATATGTCCCAGAGTCATGCTTGTTGATTTTTTACACTTCATTTGCGGGGATGAGAAACTGGTTTTCTGCTAATGGCAATTCCGATAATGTATAACATTATTCACAGGCCATTCAAAATTATCGACTTAGAAATTAGCCGATCATGGAGTTATTGGATTTCAAGACTTTCCTCCAGTTGCTTGACAAAGCCAGGCTAGCCAAATGATGTAATAGACCTTCGAGTAATAGTCCCTGAGCTGAACATTCCTCACCACTACAGGGTATACAGCATTATATGATGCATCAGGAAATAAAAGCTAAATACTCCCTGTAAGCCACATTCTTGGGCTCTTTTCTGCTGCCTTCACAGGAGCACGCTCAGGAAGCAGATCCCAAAGCAGCCAGTACTCAGAGAACTCTGATGTGGATGTAGCCAGCGCAAGAGAAAGGTTAACATGCTGTGCCATAGTCTGGTCCCCTTAAATTGTATCTTCCCAATAACTCTGTCAGAACCTTTTTCATATGGGGTGTGTAGACAGAAAATTAGTCACCAAGGTCAGAAATAGGAAGAAATAAAGGAGTGAGGTTTGGAAAATCCTAGAAAGCACCCTAAATGAAAAACAAAGACCACAAATTCTAACATATCCAAAGGCACAGAATTTAAAGGAGAATAGTCAACAGAAATAAAATGAATGAAATACTAATTACAGAGCATTTCCAACTTAGAATAAATGATCAAATTACATGGGAAATAGTTGTAGCTGTATATGTTTTTCATGCAAGATACTGAATAGGACAAAGACAAATTGTGCTTTATACAGATTACTAGGACTACTCCTGGAACCACAGCATAAATTCTGAACAGAAGCAGGTTAAGAAGTGCAACTAATCATATTAAAGCAACAGAATTACAACAGGCTAATTGGGGAGTAGTTAATTTAGTCAATAAACTGTCTGCCCAGGAGAGATAGACAAGGAAGCTTCAATTTAGTGCTTTTGGACAAAATGTATTTAAAGCATATCTCCGGAAATGCTCCCAGACACTTAGGAGGGACATGAGAAATCACCTAGAAATTCACTTTTTGGGAGTAGGAAATCAATAATTATAAGTAGAGCTCTGATTTTCAAGCATTGGCTATATACACTGTGAAAACCATAAGGCAGTTATTTATGGCTGGGGCGATAAAGGAAGGGCAAAGACTGGGGGAATCTCTGTGTCCTAAGTCAGCCTGGGTTGTGGGAAGGTGCCAGTTACCCCAGAGTTTCTCTGGGTATCAGCATTATAAATATGGGCAGACACTGGAGCAGTTAGTAAGTCCAAGGTGCTATCTGTGACAAAAACTGCCTTAAATTTAAATGGAAAATAAGGACTTTCAACAGATGAAATACAGATGATATAATAATAATACCAGTCTCAGAAAACAAACATTGAAAACAATTTCCAAAAATATTCTAAAAGAGAAAAATTTCAGTTTCAGAGACTATTTTCAATGTACACAATTTTTTTCCAATTTTCAAAGCATTTACAGCGTTATTTTCCCCTACTAAGGCCATCAAAATATGTTTAAACTTTTTAGGAAATAATATTTAGGCCATACACATTTGAGAAATTCCAGATTATCTTGCAAACTGTTGATGTTACTATTTGATTCAATGAAAATATGACATAAAGTGTGAACTTGTAATTTCAAATGAAATTTAATGTCACAGAAAATTTACTGACTCTTCAGAATATTTCCTTGAAGAGAGTAGAATATAATAGAATTCACTGCATTTAGAAATTAGCAGCTTTGTCACCTGTGCTGAATTGCTTATAATGTTGATTATTTACTTATTTTTAAAGATTTATTTTTATTGGAAAATCAGATTTACAGAGAGGAGGAGACACAGAGAGGAAGATCTTCCGTCCAATGATTCACTCTCCAAATGGCCACAACAGCTGGAGCTGAGCTGAGCTGAAGCCAGGAGCCAGGAGCCTCCTCCAGGTCTCCCACGCAGGTGCAGGGTCCCAAAGCTTTGGGCCGTCCTCGACTGCTTTCCCAGGCCACAAGCAGGGACCTGGATGGGAAATGACGTTACTTGGATACAGATTAATGCCTATGTGGGATCGTCATGTTTCAAAGGTCGGCTTTGGCACCAGACCCTTATCTTTTACTTAGTGAAAATGGAGAAACAATGTACTGAATTTCGATGACAAACTTGACATTTGGGAAACAATACAGTCCTCTTGAATTAGCTTCAAAGTGAGAGCAGAAACCCTCCTTGACCTAATCTGTAAAGAAGTAATACTGTCACTAGGTCTTTATAACTCATAACTCAGATGTTGTTCTAACATATGTGAGAGCTGCTGGCCTGTCCTGCCCCTGTTCTGGTTCTCATATCTGCCAGTGGGTGCTCTGAACTGACCCAGCCTGGCCCGCCCCCAGACCTGACCCACATGTAAGCCAATGGGTACTGTAACCTGGCCTAGTCTGAACTCCTCCCTGACTTGATTTTTGCACTCACCTTCAAGGACTGTGTCCTTACAGAGGAGTTCCCCAAGCCTCTCTATCAGGCCATCTCCCATTGTCATACCAGCACCCAGTCTTGTGGGAAGCGAGAGGGTTTTCTCTATAATGGGTTTTTTTTTTTTTTAAGAAGAGCCAATAATAAGTTTAGTTCATTTAGGAAAGAATAAAAAGGAATTGAAATGTTAAAGTCAATAGGAAGGGAATAAGTGAATTTGTAGCAAAGTATATGAAAAGTCTTATTTTTATTATCTAATACATCTGAAATTATGTTAATATAAAAATCTGAAAGGAAGAAAAATTGCAGGACCTTCTTATTACAACTGTGGAGTTTAATCAAAAAACATAAAAATTTAGCCTTAGGTGGACTATTTAATATAGAAAATATAGACTCATAGGTGGGTAGCAAAGATAATGTTATTTCCAAAGACCAGCATAAATAATTGCAATCATTGTCTACAACTCAGAAAAACATAAAGTGCCATTAAATTATTTTGCTTAGAAATTAACTGCACATGCTAAAACAGTTTTCTAAAACAAGCCCCTTTAATAAGTTTAAGCTAAAATTGGAAGTTAAACTTGCATATGAAAAATAAAACTTTCTGTCTTTTAAATAGCTGACATAAAGTGCATTTAGGTTTCATTAAAATGGCAATTAATACATAAAAAGCAAACCTTTTTATATTTTCAAGTGGTTGACATTCATCTCATAATATACTTGTTAGTAGTAAAAATTTATGTTTTTTTCAAAAAGCAAATATTTATGTTAATTTACATATATATATGATGTTACAATACTGCAATGGTGCCAATGAAATTTATTTTCAATTTAATTATAACATTTTTAGCTAATGAATATATATTTTGTGCTAAAAAGGTATGATCTTCATTTTAAGAAGAAATCAGTGAGTACACTAGAAGCACACAGATGTTGTCTACAAAAATTCAATAATAAAATCAAAAACAAATTTTAAAAATTGTGGGAAATGAATAATAGTTTCATTCTATTCCAGCTGGGTGAATAAAATTCCTATTTCCCAGATTTATAGATACAGTGTCCAAAATTAGAATGGTTATTGAAACTTTCATTAATTCAAATGTATATGATTACTAGCTTTTTGATATATACATTTAAACTCTATCATTATATATTAATTTCTCTGACCAGAGAATTGCTCTTAAGGTAAAATAAAGCATGAAAAATAAATAATTTTGAGAAAAGTAAATACTCAGAATTTGGAATGTGTTGAGGAGACGGTTGTGATGCAGTGAGTTGAGCCTCTGAAATGCCAACAGCTCATATGACAACTACTTCTGGTACCAGTTTATCTGCTTCTGATCCAGATGTCTTCTAATGTGCCTAGGAAAACAGCAGGTGATGGCCCAAACGATAACTGACACTTATGTGGGTGACCTACAGAGCGCCCATTCTTCTGCAGGCATTTGGGGAGGGAAGCAGCGGATGGAATTCTTCCTCTCTCTTTCCCTGACTCTGTAAGTTTGCTTTCTAAATGAATAAAGAACTCCTAAAACAACAATAATAAAAATCAAGAGGACAAGAAGTGCATTGATCATTTATTAGAAGTAAAGCAAATCATAATATATTGCTAGAAAATATTTTGAAGAGAAATATGTGCAAAATGCAAGACCTGATGTTATTAGTATGATATAGAAATACTCTTTTATGTAAAGTTTTTCTGTGCCCAATGTGATACCTTCTTATTAACTGTATAGTCAGTAATTGTACATATATAAAAACAATAATTCTACTTATATAAAAACACAAGAAATGCAAAAAAATCAATAAGTTGATTTCATTTAAATTCCAGTTTCCCACAATGTATGATTTCCATTCTATTTAAAACCCATACTGTATAATACAGTATCTCCTTGAAATAAAAAGACATGGGAACCTCCCTCAGATTTCAGAAAAGGTAGTTGACAAAGGAAGAAGTCCTAAATGTGCACATTCTTGAAATAAAATGAAAAGAAGAAACATGGCATTTAGCTTTTTGTGTTCTGAATGAAATTTGTACATGGGAGTTTTCACAGCAAACAAGCAAAAAAAATATACAATCAGTAGAAATTTCCTCCAACGTATTTGGGAGTTATAAAACCATTAAGGATAATGGGAAAGAAGTGTCTATGAAATAGAAGAAACCAAAGAAACACAAATGAACTCAAGTAATTGCAGACTTCATGGTGTCTTGCTTCCGGGGAGCTCCTGAAGCTCCAACAAGAAACAAAACAGACAAACTGCTTGTGTTATTTTGCAATACAGTATATCTGAAATTAGATCTCTTTCTTGTTTTCTAATGCAGCCTCTAAATGTCATTTCTAAATAGAATAACACATACATTTACCTGCCTTGTTATTCCTGGCTCAAATATAAATATTTAATTCTCTGAAAAGCATATTCTACATATAATGAGCTTCCCAAAAAGTTCTTTCATTATTTCAAGAGAATATATGTATTGTGTTGCAATTTACTCATGTTTTCAAAATGTTCTGAAAATGTGGTGACAAATATATCAATTTCCCAAGAAATGAAAGTATCAAGGGACCTTTATATTTCTTTTTACACAAATGGCCTATTTATGTTTTATATAAGTTGCTAGTTCATATCTCAGAGGTTTAGAATTAGAATACTGCATATGCAAAAATTAAAATTATAGAGGTTTTCAAAATTGAGAGTCCAAGAGTCATATAGAATCTTTTTACAGTTTTTTTTCCTGCAGAGGCTTTAAGATGTATTGATGTATATGTATACATGTGCTCAAGTGTAAGCATACCTATATTCTATTCTCTCTAGTTAAAACAATCTACACTTTCCTAAAACTGAAGTGGACATTAATTATTTCCCTTAACTCATTCCCTCTACTTGGAAAGCCCTTCTGCATCATCATCTACCCACAGAAACACACTGTAGTGCTCCTGAGGCTGTTTTTGTTTTTGTTTTTGTTTTTTTTTCTATCTCATTTTAAGGCTATGCACTGGGTCCCTGAAGTTAAGAGTTGATTTTCTTCCATCTTACTGCAGTGCTTATACTTGGTGGTAGCACACAAGTCTGTGCACTGCATGGATGAATGAGTTTTCCTACAGCACTGAAGTGTCTTATTTCCTTACGATCTCTGCTTGAAAAGAGGCTTATTGCTTGTTTAATACAGTGTTCACACAGATGTTGTGAGCCACATGCTCTATAAAGCTTCCATGGAAGAAGATTTCAGCTTGATTTTCATCTCTTCTTCGGCTTTAGTGCAACTAGGGGTTACATAGTGATGTGCTCCCTATTTAGGGAAGCACACAGCTTAAAGCTGAGAGTTACTGCAGCATCATAAAGAAAAGGTCAGACTTCAGCTTAGGTTTTTCATGAGCAATATTAAATGGTGTTTACCTAATATGCTTTATAAAAGAAAAACTAAATGGTACATAAAAAATAGCAAAGTGCAGCATATAATTGGTAGGAAATAATAGCAATAAAATAAAAATTGATTTTTTTAAAAAAAATAAAGGAATGAAGGTAAATGAACTCTTTGCACTACACTTCTTATATTATGGCCCCCTCTGCTCAAGATTGTATGGTTTATCTGTTGTCCTCACATAATAATTAACAGTACATTTTTTCAAAAATCAAGAACAGTTTGATTGGGAGATAAATCATCCTACACCTGGTTCTGCATCACAGAATCATCTGAATATTATAAGACTGTAAATTCAGGTAATTCAAATGGACCAAGTGATCAAGTGTCACTTGACCTCCTCAGAAAGAAAACTGACCCAATTTCATGTTATGTCATGGGAAAACATCTTGCTATACTCATTTCCTAAAAATAATTTCACTTTCCCACCTCCCCAAAAAAGTCCACATGTATTTGTTGTATCACTAAACCAGCATGATTTCCCTACATTTCGCACTTGCTATAGAACTGAAACAAAATCATTTGCACATAAAGCTGTCAGGCTTTTTTTTTTTTTTCAGGAAAATGAGAAAATTTACAAAAAGACACATACAAAAAATACAGTTAAACAAGAATGCAAATGTAGTGTAATGAAAAAAATATATTTTAAAAACTTCACAAAAATAGCACTTGGCACAATTATCACAAATGAATATTAACCATTGTCTTAAAATACAGCTTAGGATACACACTTTAAAAACTGTACATTTACTTCTCATACTGGAAAAATATCTAATAAAAATACATAAACATAAGTTGATGCACTTAATAATTTTCAAACATTGTTTTTCTATCAAATCAAGCCTTGCTTTATATGGCTACAAAATTTGCAACTTAATGTTAATATTCAAATAGATTTACTGGATAGTAAGTCCTGCTACTCATGGATGTACTGTTACAATTAGGAAGAGAACATTAGCTATTCTTTTTATATTCAACTTCATAACAGTCCTGTAAGAGAATGGAGCAGGACTGTTATAACTCAAACCAAGCTCTCCGTCCAGAAAAGGATTTGAAAATGCATTCCTTTGTGGTAAATGGATGTCACTTGGTATAGCAAAGTGACAGAACTATAGCTACAGGAGGAAAGTGTGGGAAAAGGCTTGAAGCATACTGTTTGACAAATCATGCATCCTCATACGTCCCTTGTTTAAAGACAATTGTCACGATGTCATCAGAGGTGTGTCATTTAATGTAGTAATTAATCATAACGTAACCCTCAGTCTGACTGGATCTGGCATGCCACAGTCACGTTGCTGGCTGCACTCAAATCTGTCCAATTTTACTGTGGCCCTTCGTAGAGATAGCATAGTAATTTGTTTAAAAAGCTAAATTTCCAGCAAAAACAACTCTAGTGGAATAGTTTGACAAGAAGCAAATAGCCATATGGGGTGTTAGTGCGTTGGACAGCCTGGGGAAGCTTGCTGGCGGGAAGCGGATGAAGATTCCACGCTGTGAAGGTTTCCACAAGGAGCTCCTCACTGAGAAAGAACTCTGTTTTACAGCAGAAATGGATTGGGCTCTATACCTCATAAGTATTTGCTTGTTTTCCTACTTCTTCTATAACTTTTACTGATCTGCATCTACATTTGAAATGAAATGTTCCACAGGACTGTAAAGCAGATAAAGCACAGAGAAGAATGTGGGTTTTGATTTCATGAACTTAAGGAACACATTCAAAGAAAAAGTAGTGCATTTTGTTTTTGTTTTTGTTTTACTGAAAAACTTTATTCTGCCAAATGTCATTCTCATACCTAACATAAAAGGCATTAAAAATACTTGGTTTTATATTCTGTAGGACTCGTATACACTCTTATCAACATACAATCACTGCAAATATTTAGAGGATACACTGCGGTATATCTAGGTATTTATTCATCATGCCCTAAGCAAATCACATCCCAACGCCAATGGTCACAACCCATCGCCAATTCTATATTTGGAGTCTTCAAGCTTCTGTTCCCTAATTTTTCATTCATTATTATTAGTTTATTGAAAACTGGACTTATTGTATTGTCCTTAAAATTCCATCAGTTCCCACCACCCTCTCCCAGCTATAATAACTGTTAACTGGTAATATTTTCTATGTTCTATTCAAATTTTGGCTTTTATAGAGGAAAGAAAACGTGAGCCATTTGACTGTACCTGGATTATTTTTTCTTTTTAAAAATTTATTTATTTTTATTAGAAAATCAGAACTACAGAGAGAAGGAAACAGAAGGATCTTCCATCCGCTGGTTCACTCTCCAAGTGGCTGCAATGGCTGAAGCTGAGCTAACCCAAAACCAGAAGCCAGGAACTTCTTTTAGGTCTGCCACATGAGTGCAGAGTCCCAAGGCTTTGGGCCACCTTCTACTGATTTTTCTGGCCACAAGCAGAGAGCTGGAAGGGAAGTGGAGCAGCTGGGATATGAACCTGCGCCCATATGGGATCATGGTACACGCAAGGTAAGGACTTTGAACACTAGGCTACTGTGCTTGGCCCACTTCTATTATTAATAATCTCATCTAGTTTCATACTTTGTGCACAACTTAAAGATTTTTCTTCTTTATTACTGAATAATATTTCATTATCACTTGCTCCTTATTGATTCACTTTACAAATAAGTATCTATGTTGATTCCATATCTTGGGTATTATGAATAATGCTATACATGGAAGATTGATCTTTAGTTTTCTGAAGAACTTTCATATTTTTTTGCTCCATAATGGTTGTGTTAATTTAGATTTTCACTGTATATTAAAGTATATTCTCAATTTTGTTAATTTGTATTCCTACTTGTGCTGTCTTCCCACAGACATACTGTGTTTTAACAATATTTATACAAATTTGGCTGAGATGATGCCTTATGGTAGTTCTGACAGACATTTCTCTAATGACTAATTATACTGGTGATTCATATGTTTTTTCTTACATTTTATTTTTACTTTAGAGATATGAATACTTAGATAATATTTGCCATTTTAATGATTTATTTATTTATTTATTTATTTATTTATTTATTATAGCACTTCTATCTCTGGTTCTGAATTTTATGATACTGGAGTTGAAGTCAGCTGATGCGAAACCTAAAAATTCAGTTGGTGTCTCCTACATGGGTGATAAGAGTTCAACTACTGCAGGCATTAACACTGCCTCATTTCTCTCTTAATTTCCTTCATCAGCTGTCATTCTTTCAATAGCATGTTAGATACTTAAGTTTTTCCAGTATTACATGCATAAAAATGTTCAATTATTGTATCTTCTTGTTGAATGGCTCTCTTGATCAGTCTGTCTTTTTTTAGTTATGCCCTTAGAATCTATTGTTATTTTAAAATCTATGTAGACATTCTGTAGCTTTTAATAATTAGTTTTTAAAATTGCAATATTGTTATAAAAATAAAGGTTTGACAGTTTAAAATGTTTCTAATATTTTATCTATTTATCTGCCGTTGAGTTACTCAGAGAGAGACAGAAAGAGATAGAAATTGATTGTCTCTGGTTCACTTCTCAGATGGCTACAAGGCCACTGCCAGGGCAGGCCAAAACCAATATTCTTAATATTTGTTTTCTATTTTCTAACAATCGTTCATATTTAAACATTTTTATTTATTTGAAATTTAAAGTTACAGTGAGAGATAGATGCAGAAACAGAGAGACAAAGAGTGTGAGGGAATCTTCTACCATTGATCCGTTTTTTAAATGTCTGCAAATGCCAGGGTTGAGCCAGGCTGAAGACAAGAGCTAGAAGCTTCACCCAGATTTCCCATGTGGTTAACAGGGCACAAGCAGCTGTGTAATATTTCGAAGCTTTTCCCAGGCTATCAGCAAGAAACTAGAACAAAAGTAGAGCATGTGGAACACGAACATGAACCCACATGGGAGGCTGATGTCATGGGCAGCAGCTGTATTCACTACAACAAAATAATGGGGCTCCCTTATAAACATTATTTTGCTTTGTTTATCAAATATTTTATTGGCACATGCATGTCCTTGGGCCCGATGTTGATCCAGGTTGGCTCTGAACTGGCCTGTTTGACTACGGGGAGCATGTAATACAGAACACAAGATCAAAGAGATAGTTGTAGAGAATGTTTAATGCAGAATATGTATCTCAGACTAACCAGGTAAGCTATAAAGCAGATGCATGGAGCTTACAGTGCAGAATGACAGTCCTTGGGCAGTGGCTGCTGTGGGTACTGTTTAGCACAGAACGTATACTATTGGTGGCTCATCAGTGATATTTTTCCCTCAATATTTCCCTATGCTGCAGCAGCCTTGGCTCTGGCCATTAGGTGAGGGAAACTATATAATAACTTTCTTTGATACACAGCTGAGGTGCAGATCGCTGCTAGTTGCCCTAACTGGGATACAAGACTGTGGTTCTGCACAGCTTTCCTTTCAGTAGGGCTGTTGGTGTTCATGGAAATTTATCTGCTTAGGACTTTCTCAGTCACTGTTTCCTCTATAACGGGAGTCCTCCCTGGCTAGAGAATGGAAATCAAACTGGGCCGATGAACTTTACTTCATCGTCTATGCTGTTATCTTGGGAGTAAAGGTCTTATACATTATCCATCTCTTTCTTGCTTATTCTCAGTTCCACTCACCTGACATGTAGTTATTTATTGGTTTCTCTGACTTACGTGTGGAAGAGATGACCAACACAGGGCAATTTTTCTGGGTTGCCTTTGTATTTTTTTCTTAAATAACTAAAATTCTGTACACTACATTGAATTCACAAAGAGGAAAAAGTATACTACACTTTTGAAAATTGGAAATAGGGTAGCAAACAGTGAAGCTGAACCTCGTAGAAAAGACATATTTGTTTGGTGACAATTTTACAACAATGCAATGTGCTTATATTGCTGGAATATTGCTTTTGCTTGGTTGCATTACTTGAAATCCCACCAGATGGGTATTTTCTGGGTTTGGAAATTGTTGCATTTCTAAAAGGATATGTTGTGATGGACTAGTAATCCTTCACACATTGTGAAAATGAATAAAACATTTTTTTGTTTTACATTCCTAATGTATATGATTTCTTCTCTTTCATGAATAAAGAATGTTTGCAATTTTAGAATATCTTTGAACTCCATATTAGGACAAGATCCAAACAACAACTATATTGAGGATTCATTTAACAGCAGGAAGCCTAGAATATAAGAAGTTGATAGGAAAGATCCAAAATGATGGTAGAGAGAACTTAAAGCTACTTTCTCACATGATGACTTTGGCAGGGAAATATGGTTGAGTACATTTCCAATAAACATTTGTATACCTCCATGACTTATAAAATTTTTAAAAGATTTTATTAATTTTTTTTATTGTAAAGTCAGATACGCAGAGAGGAGGAGAGACAGAGAGGAAGATTTTCCGTCTGATGATTCACTACCCAAGTAGCCACAACAGTCAGAGCTGAGCAGAAGCCAGAAGTCAGGAGCTTCTTATGGGTATCCCATGAGGATGTAGGGCCCCAAGGCTTTTAGTGCTGTCCTCTACTGATTTTCCAGGCCACAATCATGGCACTGGATGAAAAGTGGCCCAACTAGGACACAAATCAGCACCCATATGGGATCCCAGCACATGCAAGCTGAAGACTTTAGACACTGGACTACTGTGCTGGGTCCAACTCATAGAATATTATATAACAAGCTACCTAAAGTAAGAAACAAATAAAGATAATATATATCTATATGTGTGTATAGATAGATATATAGATACATCAGGATGTAAGGTATAAATATGATCCCCAATCAGTCATCTAATCAATTCAGTGTGGATCAAAAAAAGTTCACTTTAAATGATAAGAAAATATCAAAATGCTTCTTTGTATATGTGGCAAAAATACTCTCACAGAATTTACATTTTTACTCTAAAATAAATTTTGCATAAAGTTTTTATGTGAAAGTGAATCTCTTACCATGAACACAATAGAAAAATGTTTAAATTCAGGCATAATCCAACCAAAGAAAACCACATTTCACTGGCAATGCTGCTGAGTGGACACAAGGCTCTGTCCTGATAACTGATCCTTGAGGATCAGATAACTCTTTTTTTTTTTAAAGAAAGTTTTTTAATTTGAAAAGCATGAGAGAAAGAGAGAGAGAGAGAGAGAGAGAGAGAGAGAAAGAGAGAGATCGAGATCTTCCATTCCAGACCAAATTCAGGGGCCATAAATTATTTCCAGTTCTCCCATATGGGTATAAGGACTGAGGAACTGATCAATCTTCTGCTGCATTCTCAGGCACATTAGCATGCAGCGTTATTAGCAGTGGAGCAGCCAACACTACAACAGATGCCTATAGGGGATGCATGTTACAGGAGGCAGATTTAACCACCATACTACAACTCCAACCCAAGGTGTTTTTTGGTTAAATGTTTTCAGGAGAAAATGCATTCCCTCATGGAAAGAAGACAGAAGAAATGGATGCTGTTGCATGGTGCTTAATGGTTAAGTCTACTTGGGGGTCTTCTGTCCAGCAGGCCTCGAGACCACTGAGGGGTGATGTGGCAGTGTTCTTCTGCAGCAGAAACACTGGAGAAAAACTGGTGGTGAGGGATGTCCATTTATTTGAGAGAAATCACAAGCTTATATAGGGTAGGAAAAAGGGGCAGGTAGAAGAGTAGCACCGATTCCAACAGTACTTCCACCCAATGACACTGTGACTGGCTAATAGATATGTCTATCTCTTTGGACCCTGCAATGAAGTTAGAGGTCATGAAGTACAGGAAGCATGGGAAGCTGTGTCTCAGGGCAAACTTTTACCTGGTGAAAAGCAGGATGAATGTAACATTTGGCTTCCTAGAGTTGTTTACCAAGGGAGTCCTAGCACAGTTTGATAAACAGAGAGAGAAAAGAGACAGGGGTACAGCCCATCACTTTTTCAGGCCATGTTAGGGTCTCAGCTGAGACCCGGTCAGAGGTTCCCCAGCGGACACAGTGTACTGTGAGCCTACAGCCTCCCACATGTGCTAGGCAGGCAGAGACACAGGGGTAGCCTCCCACAAGTCTGATGCAGTTATCATGTGAATATTAGTCTAATTCTGAAGATGATAAAGCAAACTGATAAATAAAACCAGAATGTGTAAAGACTTCATTGAGTCACTTAACTATGGCTTACCTCCTGCTTTTTGGTTAATTTATCTAAAAAAATGTTTAGCCCATTATTATATGGATACTGTTCAAATTAAAATGAAGTAATGGCTATAAGTCAAATGTAGACATATGAAAGGACATACTAAATTATTCCATTTTTTTCATTTCATGGTTACTGTCTCCATCCTTTACCAATTCATATTCTTACCCAGATCCTGGATATTAAATTAGTGTTTAGATTACTAATATTTACCTCTTTATTATTACTAGAC
Organism: Ochotona princeps; assembly: GCF_030435755.1. NCBI lineage: Eukaryota > Metazoa > Chordata > Mammalia > Lagomorpha > Ochotonidae > Ochotona > Ochotona princeps. The sequence continues at coordinate 36,503,795 of NC_080846.1, read as the reverse complement.
AAACTTCTTTCCTTCTTGATCTTTTCTCTGCCTTTTCTTTAAAACATTAAATGTGATTGATTCAATTGTTTCTTCCCCAATTTGATGTTTAGGCTAGTACATAATCACATTGAATTAAGTGGTCCTCAACCTCAAAAACATCAAATTTGAGTTAAACATCTATGATTGTTGACTTTCCTTTAAATGGTTCTTTCAAAATTTCATTCAAATCCTCTTTTCCTTTGCTTTCTAACATTACAGATGTTCTTACATATTTTATGTTATTTATCATTATGCAGTGATTACCTAAGTTATAGCTTATAAAGCATTCTCAATTTCATGGTAAATTGTATTGGAGCCTGGTGAAAAAACATTCTACTACTTAGAAAAGAACACAAACACCAGCTGGGGACCAGCTGTATCCTATACCCCACGACTGCCATGAAATCTTACTACAACCAAATAAAGCAGAAGCATACTCAAGGTTTTGATGAACTTCACAAAACTTCGGATTAGATATTTCCTACTGTATGTTAGCAAAAAGGCAAAAACTAGTATACTATCATTGAAGCTCACTAGTTTTACTTTGAAGCTCTGCCAAAAATTCAGTTTTCTGTCAACAGATGGAGGAGATGCCACACTGATGACTTTGTTCCTGATGCCTTCGCTTCAAAACAGATAACAAAAGGCATCAATGCTATTTATATAAAAATGTACTCTTTATTAAAATATAAAAATGTAATAAAAACATTTTGTAGCAGTATATTTTTATTAAAGACTATGGCTTAAGCAGTAAAAGTTTTTAATCTGATAAAAATCAGATAAATAATTTGGAGGCCTCAACTAGCAAAATAATTTTTAATAAATTATAATTATAAAATCCGCAACCGAAAATTATAAAAATAAATACCGTAAGTTGCATTGTCTAACAAAAATCTTAAAAATAACAGTAATGGTGATTTATTCTAATAATTGTTGATAATATGCATTTCAATTTAAATGTCAGGAAGAAAAGCAGATATAAGAGTTCCCAACCATTACAAAATATTTGCCTTGATTTAGTCAAGATGTGACCCACAATTAAATCTGGACGTTCAGAGAATTTTCTATTTTTTAAAAAGGTGTTTTTAATACAAGTATAATAATTACAGTCCTGGTAAAGGGCCTATTTATAATTGTTCAGTGGTTGGTCACATGATTCTTTTTTTTTTTAAATGAATCCTTTTTTTTTTTAAAGATTTCTTTTATTTTTATTACAAAGTCAGATATACTGAGAGTAGGAGAGACAGAGAGGAAGTGGAGCTGCCGGGATAAGAACCAGCAGCCATATGGGATCAAGGCGAGGACCTTAGCCACCAGGCCACGCTGCTGAGCCCCAACACATAATTCTTTAATTCAGGATAAAATAGACATGGACATGTACAATCTGGGGTTACAAATTTTAGTTTAAACGATCAAAAGGCACATACTAATGCAGTCTTTCCCTGAATATTGGATGAGTTTTTGAGTTTTACAAATATGTATAGACATATAATTTATATTTATGCAATTTATGTAAATACATACACTTCATATATGTATATATGCAACTACAAATGGAGCTATCCATCTCTCCAGGAATTAGTTGAAATCCCTAGATCCTATCTTCTAGATGCAAAGGATAACCAAAATGGGTCTACCTTAAAAATCTGACTTCAATCTAAATTGAATCTAGCAACTTGCTGATAATTTAAGTATTTAATGGAATTTAAATCAATCTCTTCTAGACGACACAGGTGAAAAAGTAATGATATGTTTTGCAAAATCCAAGGTAAAGTGATGAGAGTTATATTCATGTGTAATTCAGATGTTGGAAATTAGTAACTCTTACCATGTAAAAACTCATAAGAAAAGTGGGAGATGGAAACTGAAATCTTGAGTAATTTGTTAGAGGTATGGATATTCTAAAAAGAAAAATATATAAAAAAACACAACATATGAAATTCAGAGTACTGTATAAGTAGTACTGTAAACAGGAGAACATTGTAGAAAAAGGGATTATCAAGCATGAGACCAAATGAAATTTCCTCAAACAAAATTTTGGTCTCACCCTGCCACGCCCATTTGAGTTATTTGGGGAGCGAGCCAGTGAATAAAAGATCTTTCTCTCTTCTAAAACATTATTGCTAAAATAAGTAAATAAAATGTTAAAACAAGAATAACCAGGTAATAAAGATATTTTGAATTGAGATTATAGAAAAACACTGAATCTAAAAATTTAAAGATGCCATTTAAAGGTAAGAATAAGAGGTATATTCATGGCAGTAGAATCTTAGAACAACCAGAAGTTGATTATTTTAATTTCTACATTAGGAAACTAGAAAAAAAGAATAAATGACTTCATAATATTAGATATTAAGTTCAGAGTGGAAAGCAATGAAAAACAGAATAACAATAGAAAATATCAATGAAACTGAAAGCTATTTCTTTGAGATCAACAAAATGCATAAGCTTCTCTAGAGACTGATCATAGAAAAACAAAACACAATCAATACCTCGGAAAAGAAAGAGAAGATATCATTACAGATTCTATACAGAGTAAAGAGATAATGAGGAAGTGAGGTAAATTAGTTTATTAATAAACTATATATATATGTTTATTTATGTATATAAAACCAGCATGATGGCTCAACATGCTAATTTATACTTCCAAGAATCCTGTATGCTTGCCAATTCATGTCCTGGCTACTTTGCTTCCCATTCACCTCCCTGCTTAGGATCTGGGAAAGCAGTAGAAGACATTCCTAATCCTTGGGACCTTGCACCCTTATGGGAGACTCAGAAGAAACTCCTGGGTTCTGGTTTCGGATTGGCTTAGGTCTGGCCTTTCAGCTATTTGGGGAGTGAACTAGTGGAATAAAGATCTTTCTCTTGCTTTCTCCCCTTCTCTCTAAAAATCTGCATTTCAAATAAAAAGAAAATACATTTATAAAAATGTATTGATGAAATGTACAAGTTGCCATAAAACAATTTAGGAGCTTTTATGCAAGAAGAAATAAACTACCTATATAGAATTGTATTTATTAAAGCACCTTAATTTTATTTATAATACAGTGTTAAGAGAAAAACTCCTAGCCTAGAGTTCTTCTCTGAATTAAAGCAAATATTTTGAAAGAGCTAACACTAATTTTACTCAAATTTTTTTTACAGAAGGAAAGGAAATTTTTTCCAAATCACGCGATGATATCATCCTGCCAATCTACCAAAGAAATGAACAAAAAAGAGAAAACTGCAGTTAATACCTTTCTGGTATGTGTACATCCAAAAAATTATTTTATTCAATCAAATGTAGTATCACAAAAATACAGAATGAAGAATTAAGTCCAATTGAAGCTACTCCACAATTTATCTCACAAATGTATTGTTGGTCCACCCTTCAAACTAGCCTACTATATGAACAACTGAACGAGCAAAATAATAAAATAATTGGAAAGAATGCAGAAAAGTCAAATGATAGCACACAACATCCATTCATTTAAAACTAATATAAAAGGAAAAAGAAGACGAATTTTTCCACCTGCTAAATACATCTGTACAAAATCTATGTCTAGCACTATGCTTCAGAGTACAGCCAAAAAAAAAAAAAATTCAACAATGTCTGCTTTTACCACTGCCACCAGAATTCCAAGATTACTGTAGACATAATAGTTCACACAGGCAAGAAAGAGAAATTAAATATCAGCCAATGTTATGTAAGACAAATGACTTTCATCCACAATATATGAATGCTTTTCAAAACTCAATAACAAGGAAACAGCTGTGAAAAATGTGCCTTACACTGGAACATACCAACTGACTTGTTGCAAAAAGGTGATACAAATATAAATATAATGCAATGTTGTTAAAAGTAAAGGTGATTTAACCACTGTTGCTTAATAAAAAAAAATTCAACTTGACCAAGAAGCCTGGTGAATTTTCTTATTGATGCTTATGGGCGCCATAAATACACATTAGTCAAAATGTTAATAAAAAGAAAAATTAAAGAAAATTTGGTGGCACCCTTTTGCAAAGAAATTGAATAACCAGAATTCCCGTAAAGTGTTGCAATATAAACAGCTTAATTATTTCATAATTCAGTTTTCAAATTTCTAAAAAAAATGACCAAACTATTTCAGTCATGGCATTTAACCAAGAAAATAAAAGCATTTGTAGACATACATGAATAAGAGTCAAATGTACAGAAAAGGGTGACGGTGTATTGAGGTATGTCCATAAAATGGAACTGCACTCAATAATACACAGAACTTAACAATGGGGACACAAAAAAGCATGGATATATATCAAAATAATTAAATTAAGTGAAGAGTAGACCTACAATTATTATTTATAAATATTCATCCATAATGACAAGTTGCTGAGTATTGGTTTTGTCACATTGGAATGAATATGGAGGATGGAAGGAAGGAATATAAGGGGAAATGAAGGAATTTGGGATGAGGATGAGAGATGTGACCATTTGATGGCTGTATTAATGCATTTAGTGATACAAATATAAAAGTGGTAAAATTTAACAGCACATTTTTAATAAAAGCAAATTCTGGTAAGAGAATCACTTCATATTTTCAAACTTCCCAAAATTACTATAATTAGCATTAATGACAATGGTAATTACTCATTAATGATAATGCTGAATACATTTTAAACTGATTAAAATTATCTGATATCAGTTTTATATTTTTGTATCAAAATCAACAGAAAAGGATGAAGCAATAATGACATCTTTAATACATTCACTTTTATATTCGTTACTAAAATCTTCTAAAGATTTTACAAAGAAATGCTTGTAAAAAGTGTTATATTTAGTCAAGCCTAGTTGTTAAAATGGTTCTAAGTATTATTTTAAAGCAACAAAGCTCTTGCAATTACACATGCACTTCTATTTCTACTCTTGAATAAAGAATGTAAATTCTTATCCACACATAATATTGTAAATAATATTCAGAGGATTTCAATACGTAAAAGCCTAAGTGGTTACCTAGCCTAGCATCTTTATTATATCATTCAGTCAGATTCATTGCAGGAACAATAAAGTATGACATACTTCTGTTAAATTATAACTTAATTTTATTAATATCATTATGTGAATGGTTTCTATTCAATCCCAAGGCAAATCATTATTTATCTCTAAAAGTGACTCAAATTTGAAAATAAACTAAAGTAACCTCATTTGCAACTTGATTGCTATATTTCCTCTGGTACTTACAATTAAGAATAAGGAAAAATGTAAAATTGCATTATACCTGTATATAATCTAATTTTATGATATCAAATTTAGAGTTATTAAATGGTTTGGATACATTATACATTTCTCTTGCTTAAAATAAATATTACGGCACAAATATGTACTAATTCCATACAGAAATCGGGTATTTTGCAGGTGAGTCAAACAGTTAAATGAGAAACATCACAAAAACTTAGAATAGGAATATATTGTTAAATGTGATAAAAACATCCTTGCAGTGAGGATAAAAATTGTATGCATTTATGTACACAAATAAAAATCAGACTCATACCTATCCCCATATAAAAGTCATTTCAAAATCAGGAAAAACCTAAATGTGAGATATGAATCTCTAAAACTATTTGCGGAAAAAAAAAAAAAAAAAACACAGAGAACACTCTAAGACATTGTGATAGGTAATGCTTTCTTGGAAAAGACTTGAAAAGCATATGCAACAAAAGCGAAAACAGTCAAATAACACCGTATCAAATACAAAAATTTCCACCCATCAAAGAGAAAACTCATTGAGTGAAGACACTTCTGACATTTGGCAGCAAATACTTGCAATTTACTTACCCAACAAAGAATGAACATTCAAAATATATCAGTAACAGCAGCAACAACAAAAACTCAGCAACAATAACACTAAAACCAAAAGCAGTAAAGACAAGCCAAAGGACCTGAATAAGCATTTCTCTAATGAAGAAACACATATGGCTAAAAAATACACTAAAAAAAGAAACAAAGAAGGAAAAAAGGCTCAGTACACTAGCCACAACAGACGTGCAAATCAAATGAGATATCACCTTACCTTTGCCGGAATGGTTACTATCCATGCTGAGGAGGATGCTGAGAAAGGAGTCCTCTCTTAGTTGGTAGAAAACAGTATGGAGAAGTTCTGTGGGGGGAAAAAAAAAGAAATGGAACTGTTTAATGATCTTCCAATTCTTTTGGGTATGAATCACAAATATATGAATTCACCAAAGACAAAATCAAAGAGAAATCAAAGAGAAAATTGCTCCACGGTGTTCACAGCAGCACTGTCAAACAGCATCTAGCAATGATCACTAAGGCAAGGAAATTGTGTCTTACTTTTGAAGAAGGAAGTTTCCTTCGAGGTGGGGTTTTTGGTGTTTTGTTTAAAATGCCCTTTGGGGTGCCTTAATTCTATAAGGGAGTGTCTCATGTTTCTCACTACTCAAATACGGATTCAGATTCCTACCTGTGCGCATCCTGTAAGAAAGTGGGTTATGATTGCTCAAGTACATGGGTCCTTGTCACTCAACTGGGAAGCCCCAAAAGATTTCAAATCTCTCGGCTTCAGCCTGGACAGCCCTTTTTGGGGTGGGCATCTGGGGCGTGAATAAGCAGAAGGATAATCACTCTCTTTTTCCCTCTCCCTCTCTTTCTCTAAGTCTCTTTGACTTTGAAAGAAAATTAAAGTTAAAATTTATTTTAAAGAATAAAATCTTTTTTGTCACAAACACAGCAATTTATTAAAGCCACCTATCTCTTTCAAAATCACAAACTTCTGTCAACAAATGTGAGAAATTTGATAGGATGAATTAAACAAAATGTGAGAAAAAAATAGCAAAACAGGAAATTGCACAAAACCTTTGAAACTGAGTCCTGTATTGCAAGTCTCTATTTTCCAATGATATGACATTCATAGGGAATGCAAAATATTGCTTCTAGAAAGCTTTTAGTACCATCTGGACTAGTACAGGCCCTTTCTGTTTAAGACTATGCCTTAGAAAAGTAATTTGCTCTGTGCTATAAAAGGAAATCAGCAGAACTATGACAGAGAAATCAAATTATATCCATAGACAGGTACAAAAACTGTATGCTCTCCATTTTAATATGTATAACTTTTATTTCTTTAGATAAGTGCCAATGAAAGAAATGAACATAACCACAAATAGAGGCCTGAGCAAACCTGAAAGCATGACAGGGATCTTCCATTTGGAAATACTCACATAGGCATACCATGGAATCAAACACAGAAAATATATTACAGTCTCATCAAGGGGCACAGTGGCTTCATAACAAAATGAATGTTGTTACATATTAAGCAGTGCATCCATGAAACAACTCATGACTTATAAAAAGGAACTTTTTAATAAATTGCTCATAGAGCATATGTGATTTCCATTTGCCTAAATGTCATACTATGGGTCAACACGATGAAATGATGAAAATATTGAGAAAGAACACACAGAGAGACAAAGAGAATTGTTTAGACCTTATGTAGCTCCAGTTCTTCAGTACAATTATCAAGTCCAAGAAAAATTTAATGAAGAAGCTTATGTGGAAACCAATGAACAAACTGTATTTTGTGATCTGAGCAAGTATCTAAAGCAGAAAGCGAACAGCAAATACTGAACAAAATACAGAGTCAAAGAAGAAATGGGTAAATCTTCAGTGAAGAAATTTGTTGAAATTAAGGGAGAGAGTGTCTGAAAATGTAAGGAATTATGATTCAACATTTAGATAGATTTTTATTTTGTTTAATTCTTTAGAACTGTCTAATGTGACCACTGTAAACTGCACTATATTTTTATATTCAATAATGCAATTTGTGATATAACTTAATTTGTTGTTATCATTTTGACTTCCTCAGTTTGAAAAATCTAAGTACAAGATCCTGCACATGTGAAATCAATTTGTCAGCTGAGGCAATTAGTTAAGTGAGACTTGAAAAATCATTTGGAAAGGGGGAAATCCTTCAAGATTTATTATTTTAAGTTATGCACAGTTACATTAAAGAGATGAGAACAATTAAAGTAATATATTACATTTTTCTCTCAGAGTGACTAGATCTACATCAATTATGAAACTTAGATTTCTATTTCTATCCAAATTAACATGAGAGCTAAGCACACTAATTTTTAGCTTATGTTTTCATTTTGCACCATATGGTATGTTTAGTTTCTTCTGCTTTTAGGAACATCAAATCATTTCCACTAGAACTCCAAATTTTTTTTAAGATTTATTTTATTTTTATTGGAAAGTCAGATATACAGAGAGGAGGAGGGACACAGAGGAAGATTTTCCATCCAGTGATTCATTCCCCAAGTGGCTTCAGTGGCAAGACCTGAGCCAATCCAAAGCCAGAAGCCAGGAGCTTCTTAACAGCATCCCATGTGGGTACAGGACCCCAAGGCTTTGGGCCTTTCTCAACTGCTTTCCAAGGCCACAAGCATGGAGCTAATAGGAAGTAGGGCTACTGGGATTAGAACTGGTGCCCATATGGGACCCCGGCATATTCCAGGCCAGGACCTCAGCCGCTAGGCTACCGTGCCAGGCCCTAAAACTCCAATTTTTAGTATAATTGAAATCTAAATCAGAGGAATGAAAGTGGTGCCACTCACATTCTTTTTCAGTTGTAGTATCAGTATTACTAATACAACTGAAATGTGTACCTCTTATACTATTTCCAAAGCATATTAAAGGCATTTACTGTTCAATATTGACAGACTGTGATCTCTTATACTATTTCCAAAGCATATTAAAGGCATTTACTGTTCAATATTGACAGACTGTGATCTCTTATACTATTTCCAAAGCATATTAAAGCATTTACTTTTCAACATTGATAGGCTGTAATTTCTCTTAGACACCAACTGAGAGAATTTTTTAAAGAATATCTACTCTCTTTGCATATGTAAAGATTACTATAACTAAACATATATTTCCAAATGAAACAGAGGCCATAGAGTTAACCATAAATATCTTATTAAAACCAATATCACCATTTTCTTAATGTTATTGTATTTGAGTGTTTCAACGTTGGATTAGTTGGTCTATATCTGAAACTTCAAGTTAAAAAATAAGGCAACTATTTACTTACGATTTATGGGATTTTTTTTAGATTTATTTATTTGAAAAGCAGTTATATGGTAACTGAGATAGGGGAATATCTTCCAACCATTTAGTCACTCTCCAAATGGCTTTAATGAACAAACATGAGCCAAGTGTCAGGATTCTACTTTCGTCTTCCATATTGGTGACAAGGATCAGAGTATTCCAACCAGCTCAAACCAGTGTCGCAGAATGCGCATTAACCTCTCAAGCCATCACACAGGTCCCCAGGATTGTAGTTTTGCAAACAAGCTTCTCACACATTTTGTTGAGTGTCTTTATAGGTGATAGTTTTTACACTAACACGTTGAATTTGTATTTTCTATTCAGTTAAAGGCAAAGAAATAATTTTAATAGGGTAGACTTGTTGTAAACTACTGGAAAAAAAGCTCAATAATCCAGTCATTTATTTTCTTTCCTATTCTTTGCTTTTGCATTTACTTATTTTTTGAAATTATATTTGCGTATTCTCTTTGGTTTTAACCAGTAGAGTTTCGTTAAACAGATTTATATTTGAATACAATTTTGTTTGCTTACCAACTTGGATGTGCAATCTAACTAAATTACTTAATCTTTTACTTTCTCATCTATTTAAATCTGATAGTATAACTTCTGATTAAATTATAGCGCAGAATTGATTAGGTTTAGCCATTAGACTACCTGTCACTGACCAGTATTTACATAAAACATTTGAATATTTTTATATCTATTATCTTATGAATGTAATATATATTAGACCTTATGTAGTGATCCATTAGTAGATGTTTTAATATAGGATCAATTTTATTTAATTAAATGAATATTAAAAGAAAACTGAAAGGCGTTCAACCTTATAACCAATCAAAATGAAGAATATGTACTTTTATACAAAAACTACTGAAAACATGTGAGCATCATATGGAAAAATGTCACAAAATGTTGTTACAGCTACTATATTGTGACTTTCTTCTACTCTTAGACTTTTCATAACCTTGTTTCTCAGTGTCATGCTATGTTCTCTAATCAGTAGGCAATATCAAAAGTCATTATTGGTGCTGTTTTTTCTTAGTTTTAGTATATAGCTTCTGATACGTAAGGTGGAATTCCTAAAATAGTTTCAATTTGCTACAATGATTTATGGTCATGATAATATCCTGCAGTTGTTAAGACAAGTTAACAGATTTGAAATTCACATTTTAAGCAAGCACAAAATGTTTTTAATACGTCTTTTAAAAATATTAAAGCAAGTTGCTAATTTAAAACACTTCAGTAATGTATAAAACTGACACATAAAACACCTTAGTTTTACATATGGGTACTAAATAAATGATGTCATTGCATTATTGATAATACAACTTTGAATTAACACTGGAAGAAATAAATGTACAGTCATATCCTAAATCAACATTACTTAAGCTGTTAAAGTATGACTCTAGTGAATGCTGTATTCCAGAATTCTACCATTGGGTCCTGTTTTAATACATTATTTCCCATATCAGTTTTTAGAATCCTTTTTAAATCATCTGCTCATTTAATAATTGTTTCTTCAGAAATTTAATACTTTTTTGTTTTTATGGCTTTGTTTTCCATATTATAATATCACTCACTGTAGAGAACAGAGCATAAATTCTCAAAATTTTAGCTACCATTTGGAGAAAAAAAAACATTAATGCACTTGATATTTGAAAGTTCATCAATTCCAAAAGTGAGATGTTCTGGGGGAATATTAAATTTTCTGTACAGCAAAAAAGTTGACATCATTCTGGGAATGTTGCCAGCAGATATGAAGTGTCAAACACTAAAGGATTTTAGTGTCTGCTGACAGTTTCTGATTTGTTTTTCTCAGGTAAGTTTATGAGAAAACTGAGGATGGAGTGCAAATAATCTTTGAACCCCAAAATATTTTGCACATATAAATGATTATTAGTAGATATTGCATGCCAGAACACATAGAAATCACCCTAAATTTGATGGTAAATAAATTATTTTTAAAGAGTTATACACTTACTTGAAAGAGTTATACATCGAGTATGGGAGAGAGAGCGAGGAAGACACCTTCCACCTGCTGGCTCACTTCCCAAATGGCTGCAAGGGCTAAAGGTGGGCCAGACCAAAAACAGGAGCTAAGAACTCCCATATGGTTGTTCCTATGTGTGACAAGGGAAAAGCATTCCTCCGGTCCTATGAGCAGGCAGCTTGATCAAAGTGCAGAACCCAGCATTCCAACTAGTGCTCATGTGGAATCCTGGTGGCACAGGCAGCTTAATCCTCTATGCGATAATAATAAACTACTTTAATCTTTTTCAACTCCTAGGAAAGTTTGAACAGAAATAAATATTTGTAATTCACATATCTATATTTAAATATATTTGGCATATAAAGACATTGAAATCAATATTCAAAGGGATCCGTCAAAAGTTTTAAATGTATATGCCCTGGTATAACATTCTTTGCACTACGTTAGATTTACAAAGTTTCATCATCTTCTAATATTGCTATTAGAATTCATTTTTTCTCACTTCATTAGATCTAAAAAAGATAAATAAGGAAGCAAAAGCCACTTACAAAAACCCTAATGATATACACTAAACAGCTGTCTTATATTACTAACTGTATTTGTGCTTATGGCAAACAGAATAAATTTTGACATAATCTCAGCTAATTACATACACATATACTTCTAAGCTCACTGCATGGTAATCAAAGCTCTCATATTTATTTCCATTTTTAGCCAAAGTCATTTGCCTTTTTCTTCACTTAAATATTTTCCTGTTAATAAGTTACAAATTTTGTGCATAAATTGTTTTAAATATGGAAACTGTTATTGAAAAGGAACAGAAAACCAGTCACTACCAGCTAAGTTAATGAACTGGATTACTGCTTTTGATTACTTATATCTTGCCTTATATCTTGCAGAGTTGAAGTGTATCAATTTTAATTGAGTATTTAATCATAGCTATGTGTATATATACATACATACATATATGTATACATAAATATTATAATCCTGATTTTTTTCTTAAAATGCATCAGCAACACAAATCTCAAAACATTAGATACACTTTTGGAAACAATTTATTTTCTCATATCAATAACAAAATTGGTTTTAAAATCAGACATATAAGGTTGTCCCAAAACATGGTAAAATATTTCAGTGTTATTTACATATGTAATGTAATGTTTTGCTTTATTTTATGTATGTCAATAAATGTCACTTCACTTTCGAAGTCACTTCATAATTCAATGGGTAGGATTGTATTTGGTTTAAATATTAAAACTAACATTTAACAGATTCTAAATTTAGTCTTAGCATACTTTCAAATGCAGTTTATTAATTATAAAAATGCAGAATTTGAGTCAAGATCAGAAAAGAATTTACATTCTATGTCTTTCAGCTATATGTCTTTCAGAAATTTATGCAAACTCTTTAAATTTCAATTTACTTACTTACAAACAAAACAAAACAGTACCTGTTGCCTTACAGAATAATGCAGAAAGTTAAATATGACCACCAATGGAAAAGGCGTGACACACGATAGTTTATTGGTAGTAACATAATGCTAACATATGGTAAGTACAAATTAAACACTACATTCATTAATATGGTACTATAATAAACTCCATCAGATAATCAAGGAATATATAATGGAATTAAGTTAGTTTATAATTTGGATTATCCAGAGCTGCAGCATAACAATATTGTAGTCAAATTCTCAAAAGTTAAGAACAAGGAGAGAAACCCAAGGCAGTAAGAGAGAAGTGTGACGTTACATATAAAAGAAAACCAATGACACTAACAACACACTTAGCAGAGAAGCTATAGGCCAGAAAATGATAGGATGGCATATTAAAGGTCTTGAAAGAAACATACTTCCAACCAAGAATATTACATCTGGGAAAGCATGCACTTAGAGTAAAAGTGAAGGGATGAAAAAGAATAATTAGACAAATAGAATTAGAAAATGAACAGTAATGGCTATATTCATATCACATAAAACAGACTTTGCTTCAGAAACTAAGGGTGACATTGTGGCATAATGGATAAAGGCCCCCTGCCCTATAAAGGGGCACATTTAGGCACAGGCTTGAAAGCTGGCTACTCCACTTATGATCCAGTTCCCTGTTAATGCACCTAGGAAAGCAACAGAGGACAACCTAAGGGCTTGGACCCCTACACCCATGTGGGAGACCTCAAAGAAGCTCCTGACTCCTGCTTTCAAACAAGCTCCAGATTCCAAAAATAAAAGAATAAATCAAAATGTGTAAAAAGAAATAAAGAAAGGCAGTATATGTTGAAACAAAGATTTATTCTGCAAGACTATAAATAATCATAAATATATATGCAATGATCACAAGACAACCTGGATATGTACAGGAAATACTATTCAACCTAAAAACAGAAATAACTTCCTATACATTAGTGGGAGACTTCAACAACCCTATTGTTATCAGTGGATAAATCATCCAAGCAGAAAATCAGCCAAGATACATGAGAGTTAAAACATATTATAAAGCAAATGAATTTAACATATATTTGTAGATTATTTTATCCATAATAATATGCATAGCGATGGAATACACATTCTTTTCTCTAGCATATGGAACATTTCCTAATAAAAAATAGGTCATAAATTAAGTCCCAATAAATTTAAAAGACTAAAATCATACTGGGTATATTTTCAAATTACAAAGGAATAAAACAAGAGATAAAAAGCAAGGAAAGACAACTTGCAAATACTTGGAAGTCCAACAACATGCCTCTGAAAAGCCAATTGGTCACTGAAGAAATTAAAATAAGAAATCAAACACTTTTTTTGAAATGTATAGAAATGAAAGCACAGCATATCAAAATTTGTGATATAGCAAAAATCATATCAAAAAGGAAGTGTTTACATTAAATGTTAATTGCTTTATCTTGTTAAATAAAATTTAAATCATATGGTAATAATTACATAATAAATATAATTAAGCTAAATATAATTAAGCTAGCAAACTAACATTAAAAGTTCACAGATTATGTGTAAATCTATGAATTGTATATATTTCTTAGAAACTGAATAGCGTTTTAACTGGTAATTGGGATTCAAAGTAAGAGTGATTAGGCAATTTAAAATCATTGGGGAACTACAATGAGATAAAGAAACACCATTATCAAGTAATGTTTGAATGAATTTATATTTATACCATTTTTATAGATGACTCATGAGTAAGTATGGCAAGCATGATGTGAAATAAATTGTAAAGAGGAACCAATAAGCAAGGTTTGAACTTTGCCTTTTGTTTCTCTGAGTTACTGTTTTCTCAATTCTGTGTTACAGATAGAGACATTTCCCAGGATTGTTCTGAGCATGGTAAAATGCATTAAAAAGCATAAACAATTCCCAAACAATACAAGAATGTTCTCTTTGAATTAAATGCACATATAGATTTTCTGAATTTAAATTTGGTATGATATACCATAAATCTTCATATTACTTCCATTTATTATCTATCAGTTACCACATCACCTGTTGTACTAAGACTGCAGAACTTGTCCCACTGATAGTTCAATATAGTTCTGAGATATGCAACATTCATGCACTTATAAATCTTTATATATGACAGGATGTGTGATTAATCAATGCTCAATTCTTCTTTCTTCCAAACATGTTTACAACAAATTTTAAAATAAATTCTAACCAAAGAAGGACTTAGTATACATTAACAGAAACACAAAAGAAAAAAATGGACATGTCATTAAAATGAGAAGTCATATTTTTGTGAAACACTTGGAGAACTGAATTGTGATGTGTTCTATTTGTAACTAACTTTAAAAGTATAGGCAATAAAACATTCAAACTACAATTTAGAATACAGGTAAATACTCGTTTTATTTTAGAAAATTGACATTTTTTTGCCAAACTATTTCACCTGAACAAATTTCAGTATCCTATTTTACATCTTTTTCATGCATGTAACCCTATCAACATCAATGAACTCCCAGTGACTTCAATATGGGTTAATTAACTAAAATCTCTCAATGTCTTCTCCTACCAACACAAGCTGACAGAAAAATAATTAGTTTCAATGGGAGTTATGTGAATGCACAGATTGTACATCAGAGCCAAAGTAGAGTCATTATTCATTTCCACAGTTTATATGGTTCCCCCAAGTTATAATCAAAGTCTTAGTTTTAAAACAAAATGAGAAAAACAGGATCCGTTTTCTAAAATGCAAAGGTTAAAAATGAGTTGACGTGTATATCCAATCTTCCCAACGCTTCCAACCACCTATGAAGACTGATCTTACTTATTTTAGGAGGAAGCCCACTTAAGAGATAGAATCACATGTGGGTGCAATTTTGTGTCCTGGCTGCTCCACTTCTTATGATGTTCTGTGTCTGTGGCCTGGAAAAGCTGTGAATAGCCCAAAGCCTTAGACCTGCACCCACGTGGGAGACCTGGGAGAGGCTCCTGGCTCATGGCTTTGTGTTGGCTCAGCTCCGGCCATGTGGTAGTGAGCTAGTGAATGGACGATATTTCTCTCTGTCTCTCATTCTCTCTATAAATCTGATCAGCCTTTCCAACAAAAATAAACACTTTTTAAGATGTAACTAGTCTGATGAAAAAGCTTATTGTTCCCCAAACTGTATTTTACTATAAATAAATGAAAAGTATAATTCTCTGAAAATCATGTACTGAGAATTCTTTTTCTTATTTTTGAGTAGATACATATGTTTTTGTCTGAACATTTTTCTTCTATAGAATTAGCCCATGGTGCACCATGGAGACAGTTATAGTTATCTTAAAATTTTCTACCTTAATTCTCTTATAATATTTTGTTCTTATCATTGCTAATCCTTGTAATTTGGCTTCCAGTTATTAGTACCTGGGAATACCTGCCTTGTTAGTAACAAAAAGGTCAGAACTAAGTGTGATGATCTCATATGTTCAAAAATTGATGCATACAAGTTTCAGCCCAGCACATCTGAAACCTGAAACTAATTCTACATTGTAAATAAAAGTTCTTACAAATGACAAATAGTTCCTCTGAGGACACAATTTCATCAGAAGATGTAATTTGTATTAAATATATGTTGATGATTCAAAGAAACTACAACACATATGTTTAGTTCTTTGCAAAGAACTAATTATAAACAGAAGGCTGGTGGGAAATCCTGTGAAAATGGTGGAAAATAGGCCCATAATTCCCAACTTCAGAATGTCTAAGTTGAGTTCATGGAAGCTACTTAGAGTTTTCATGGAGACTCAACAAATAATTAAAATAATTTATGAAGCACTTTACTACTTTTTCTGTTCCTGATTAGAAAAATGAAAGGAAAGTGGTACAGTCTCTTATATGGACCTGGATCCTGAAATATTGAATAAAAATGGCTGAGAATGAATAAAATCCTTATCTACAAGTTCAAAGGTCTGGTCAGAGGTTTAAATATTAAAATTAACTTTGAATGCTAAATTTATTAATGGAGTCCCTAAAACAAAGAGCTCACCGCTTCTCAGGATTTGGTTACAAGTGGGGATTTTTTGAATGGAAGAGGTAAGAAAGAACATTCCTCTTATTACATTTTATAAAGCAGTTTTTAAAAAATAAATAGTTGGTTCCCTTCTGTGTTAAATATTACTCCTCATAGCACTTGTTTTTTTCCAGAAGTCTACCATTGATTCTCATTGGGAAGTTTTTTCCCATAATTTTCCTTCCAAGATCATGAGCTATTTAAGCCAGCAGTGTGGCCTAGGGGCTAAAGTCCTCGCCTTGAACATGCCATGATCCCATATGGGCACCGGTTCTAATCCCAGCTGCTCCACTTCCCATCCAGCTCCCTGCTTGTGGCCTGGGAAAGCAGTCGAGGACAGCCCAAAGCTTTGGGACCCTGCACCCGCATGGAAGACCCGGAAGAGGTTCCTGTCTCCTGGCTTCGGATCGGCACAGCACCGGCCATTGCGGTCACTTGGGGAGTGAATCATCAGAAGGAAGATCTTCCTCTCTGTCTCTCCTCCTCTGTCTCTCCTCCTCTCTATATAACTGACTTTGTAATAAAAAAAAATAAATCTTTAAAAAAAATACTTCGGCTTGGTCCTCTAACCCCAGATCAGTTGTAAAGTTCAAATACATATTAACAGTTACGCATAATAACACATCAGCCACATTGCCTTAGATTCATGACTGACATGAGTAATTTTTTTTGGTGATGCTTTGTTGTGGTTTAATTTTCAATGATGAACTCAATGTTCAACAAAGCAATAGTGTTAAAATGGTAATTATCGCAATAGGATGAGTTTTCCAGAATTACAGTCTGCTATTTAGAATACCCCTTGATACATTAAGTGTCAATTACCAATTGAAATGTTAACTCGTCGCTGCAGAATTCTCAGTATTTGTGGTATTACTATCATTTAGCACTGCAGTATCAGGTTGTAGCAATGATTAAAAGCCTGCCTCTACTGGAACCACTTAAGTGTAGAAGCAGGTAATGGAAAGACATTTATTCAGGGGGATTTTTATTCATTACAGTCTGTTTTTCTAGACTCCTGAAATGCCAAAACTGGAAAATACATCAGTAATCATCTATTGCTGCCATTCCTATGTGGCTGAGCGTTGGAAGCACTAAGTTTTTAAAAGACATTAGACAAATAAAATGCATAATGACTTCACTGAGGATGCATGAAAATTAAGCCAAATTCTGAGCTTAAAATAAATTATTATTTTGTAACATTTTTTTCACTTGGAAAGACCTCCTCTAGGTGTCTTACATTCATTCCTTTCTAGTCTCCCTTATGACTTCTCAGTCTCTCCCCATTCCTATCTTTCTCCTCAAAACTGAATAAAATAAACCTTAGTGGAAAAGCCTATTTTTGGGTTTTTATTTACTTTTATTTAACTGAAATATGGAGAGAATATAGACAGACTGAGAGACTGTCCATCTGCCAATTTATTCCCCAAATTCTCACAAGAGCTGGAGATGGACCAGGATGAAACCAGGAGCCTAGAACTACCTCTGGGTCTCCTAATTGTATGGAATGGGCCTAAGAGCTTAGGATATTACCTACTGCCTCCAGGGTGCACATTATCAGGATCCAGATGTAAGATGGATGCCTCAAGTGAATTGTTAATTTCTGCACCAGATTACAACTCTCTTGTACTTACTTTTCCTTGGCAACATTTAAGTGGGATCTTAAGTGAATATGCGTCATCCAACTGAAATGGCTCATCCAGTACCTCTCTATGTATGGCTGCTTCAGTGCAGAACCACATAAGAAACCTAGGAATTTGTGTTATTTAAAATGTACTTTCAAGTGGTTGACATTGTGGCACATCAGAATAAATTACCACTTGAGATGCTCAGTGACGCTCTGATTCCTGTTACACCCATTTCTGGTCTAGTTTCCTGCTAATGCCCCAGGGATGTCAATGAATAATGCTGAAGGTTTTAGGGTTCTGCTACACATGTGAAGATTCCATATGAAGATTCAATGTGAAGAATTGCTGAGCTAATCTTGGCTTCAACATGAACCAGTCACTCTGTTTTATAAATAAATATTGTTAAAGACACATCACAAATGATTTTGATTTACACAGTTTTGTAAGCATTGAGGACATGAACAAAAACATGAAAACATGTATCAAAAGTAGATCAATGCCATGTTGAGGCATTATACCTGGTTAATGTGTTGGTAACTGTTGGGAGAGGGCAACTGGAAGAAGTGCAAAGTTGTATAGCAAGAATCACAGATTATACTGTTCCACAGCATGATGGGGCAGAGTGACTACAGATCATAGTACATATAATATTCTATGTAAAGACAGGAAGAAGTGTTATGGGGAAAGGATAAACAGAATGGAAACTTGGAGAAAATGGAAAGACATTTTCCAGTTCCTAAAAGAAAGAAACTGCCAATCCACATGGGAGTCCTCAGTAGAGCTTGTTATCATGGAGCATTGCTGACCACATGCCAGTTCATGCTAAAGCTAGGGCTGGGGGATCTGGCTAGCAGGGCTGGATCCAAGTACCTGACAGAATGTCGCATCAGGGACGGTTCACATTAAGCAGGACCATGACACTAATCAGGACATGAGAGAACCAGTCCAGGAGTAGATTCTGTGGGGGATGTGTGGGTCCATCTCTGTGGAAATACAAGTCCCACCGGTTAGCTCAAGAGTTGGGGAAGTGATGGACAGAGCTAAGTGTGACCATGGAACCTGTCATCACTCACCAATACAGGGACTGAGAATATTCTGGGCAGATCTAAATTGCAGCACCCACATGTACATCCTAATACATGGTGTGGGGTGGGCCAGGACACAACATTCATGAGCTCATACAAGCCCAAGATGGAGGGGCAGGCTATGCTGGATAGGGGCCTAAAACCCGCTGGCATGCATGAGATCTGGGTCTGGGAATGGGCCGAGTGGGGGAATGTGATAAACTCTTGTAGTGGGTTGTAGCTGCCAATGGTGATTCACCCCCTGGCGAATCCAAGCGTTGGTTGGGCCAGGTTCAGTCACAACACATACTAGTACACATGAGGGCTGCTGGGACTGGCGGCCAGCTGGACTAGGCTAGGCTGTAGCCCCCACCAGCATGAAATGGAATTGGGTGTGGGCCAGGCCTAGCAAAACTACAGCACCCATTGAAAAATGCTGAGGTGAGACAGGCCATGCCAGACTGGGTTGCAGCACCCAACCAGCACATGTGAGACCAAGGAGAGGTCAGGGCAAAGCCAGTAGAGGGTGCTGCATGGGGCTCCCCTGCTGGACCACCATTACCACTGGAGAGCTTGAGTTGAGATGACCAGACCAGACTGGACAGGGCTACAAAACCAGTTGGCCTCATGTGAGCTGGATCAGGGAGAAGCCAGGCTGGGTTGACTGCTCCTTCTTGCGCATGCATAAATCAGAGAGAGTATGGGTTAATTGGGTTCTGCTGTAGCATCAGCTGCCAGATGCTGTCACTAGTGGCCAATTCTGTTAAGTTAATCTGCACAACCACCTGGAGAGTGCATGATCTGGGAGTGGGAGTGGGAGTGGGACCATTAGGGAAGCAGTGGGCACCTCCCTCTTGGGTTGCTTGCCACTCCGGCTGTTGAGCATGAGAACCAAGACTGTGGTAGGAAATAGCTAGTTGGAGTGACACCCACTACTACATGTGGACTGGATAGTGGGGCTGGTTGGATTGAACAAGGCTTCAATGCCCACTGACATGTATGCGAGCTCAATAAGAATATGGGACAGACTGGCCCAGCCTGCTGCACATATTGGCAAGCATTAGGGCAGGGAGTGGGCCTGGTGAGGGTTACTGTGGGTCACTCCAGGTAGGCTAAAGCTCCCACTGGTTTACATGAGGGCCGAGTATGTGGTGGGCAGGATCAGGCTGGGCACCAACACCTACTGGTTTATGTAGAAGACAAGGCTAGAGACAGAACTAACTCAGCAATTGCAACTACCAGTGTGTGCCTAGGCTGATTAAGGTGACAGACCATACCAGACCCTGTACTGGCAAGCACACACCCTGTACTGGCAAGAATCAGGTCTGGGATCAACTCAGATGAAGTTTCTCTGGGGATCCTCCCAACTGAAGCAATGGACTCAGAACCCTAACCATGAAGAAAACTGCAGGTTTCATGCTCTGACTGCGGAGTGCATGTATCATAGCTGAGCCTCCTTAGTGGCTCAGATGGAGCAGTGGTCAGCATATTCAGGTGTACTCAGAGGATATGGCAATACATTTAAGCCTGCACAGGACACCTGGTACCAAGACAGAGGACAGAACAATCTGATCAACTACACAGTTACGTGTTGGCTGTGAACATCTGGGCAAACAGAGACTCTAAGGTGCACTATGTCAGCCAGTAGATTCTGGAGAGATTTCATCATGCTTGGAATGGTGAGACTGACAGCAATTCAGAACTACTGAACTATTGGAACTGCCTGAGCAGTGCCCTCAGAGCATGCCCCACGTTGGGAACCCTGGGATGGTTGGGAGGCTGGGTGTAGTTTCTTCCTTTATCTCCCCCATTTACCCTGATACTGGAAGCAAAATAGAGAACATGGAAACAATGGCCTTACCCACTTTCCTGTAATCCTTGACCCTTTGCTCTCTAATCAACTATGTAAACATTATCAAAATATAATAATAATAATAAAAAGAAACTGCCAGTCCACGTTATTATACCCAGAAAAGCTATCATTTATACATCATGGTGATATAAAGTCCCAAAGAAAGAAAGAAAGAAAGAAAGAAAGAAAGAAAAGAAAAGAAAAGAAAAGAAAAGAAAAGAGGAAGGAAGGAAGAAAGGGAAAGAAAGGAAGGAAGAAAACTTGCTACCACTTGTCCAGAATGTGAAGGTACAAATCTTCTCATAAAATTACAAAGGACATCCAAAGAAAATAACGAGAATATTTATAATATTTATGGAAAATGGTAGAATTAAGTCATTACCTTTCAATAATAACCCTGACCACAAATGGCCTAATCTCTCTAATCAAAAGATACAGACTGGCACATTTGGATTAAAAAACAGAAACCACATATTTATTGCCTTAAAGAAATATATCTAAACAACAAGATACGCAGACTAAAGGTGAAAGGATAGGAACAGATAGTCTATGCCAATGGAAAAGAAAAAAAATTATTTAACACAAAAACTAATAAAAGTGATGAAAAAAGACAAAACATAATGATCAAGACACCAATTCAACAGGAAGTGACTATAGTAAATGTATATGCACCCAGTGCCAGAACACCAGGATTTTTAAGACAATTGTGAAAAGATTTAAAGGGAGAAAAAGATTCCGATACAATAGCAATGGTAGATTACACAACAACTTTCATCATTGGACAGATTAGCTAGGACAGAAAACTTTTGAAGAACTAGTTCCAATCCTTCTCAAACTACTCAGTGCAACTGCAGAGAATCCTCCCACACTTCTTCTATGAGGCCAACATTACTTTAATTCTAAAAACCACAAAAAATACAGCAAAGACAGAGAACTAGAGACCAATAATTTTGCTGAACACAGATGCAAAAGAAATCTCAATAAAATATTACTTAATTGAATTCAATAGTAGATTATAAAGATCACCTGGGATTTATTCCCAGTACGTGGGGAAGGTTCAACATATGCAAATCAATAAATGGTATTCAACATGTTAATAAGCTGAGAATAAAAACCATATGACTATCACAATATTTGCTGAGAAAACATCTGATAAAATTTAGCATCATTTCATGATAAAAACCATAAGTGAATTGTGTGCAAAATGATCATTCTTCAACACAATCAAGGTGATGTATAAACAATCCACATCTAATCTGAGCAAGAAAGTTGGAGGCATTTCCACTAAGATCTGGAGAAACGCAAGGATAACTGTTATTCAATATATTCCTGGAAGCTTTAGCCAGACCCATTAGGCAATAAAAACAAATCAAAGGGAGGGTAGGAAATTAAATCATCAGTGTAAAAAGAAGGCATGATCCTCTATCTAAGGAAATGAATCTGAATATAAGAATTTACCTTTCATACCCCTTGATAGAAAACACGAATTCCAAACATAGAAGTTTATTATGTGACTTCCTTGGGCAGTTTAATCAATTTAATATTGTGTGATAATGTATTATTATTTTTATCATAGAACAGTTTTAAATACTTGATAATGTAACTAATATTTAAATATTATAGGTTAAATGGAAAAAATACTTTAAAATGTAGAACATTTTAAGGAAAACAAATGGTCTCTTGGTTTGTAGTGATTATTGTCTTTTTAATCTCTTTCTCAGAGAATCAATTTGTTTACCTTGGAACATAATTCTTAAGTGTTTGGAAAACTAATGTGAAAATGATTCATGCCCTACAAGTTTATATATTATCACTTGTTTGACACTTTTACAGATTTTGAGTAAGCACACCTGTGTTCCAAACAGTAAAGTAGCCACTAGCTCTTCTTGAGCTAAATACCACATTTAGCTTTGGATGTTGATCCTCATTCAAAACTTTATTCATTATTCACTATTGATGCTACCAAGAAGAGTTTAATTATAGAGTAAGTGAATGTTTTTCATTCTGCAGAGTGTAATATCAGTGCATCAACATGAAAGACTCATTTGTGTGTGCTGTAAAGTAACGTGATCCTTAGAACTAGGCATTGTGGTGGGGACTCCTGACTGCATTTTGTGCTAAATTTTTATTCAGGGTGGGAAACTTGATTTTTCTAAACTTCAGTGTTCATTGCCTTAACTGATAGATTTGGTTACTGATAGTTTTTCATTTAAAAGTTATTTTAAAATTATGTCTCATACAACCCACTTTGTGACTCTGAGATTCTGCTAATTTTAGTTCTCTGTTGTTAACCAGCTTCCTGTTAGTCTCTGCCAATATTAATTCTTTGGAGGGCAATCAGAAGGCAGAAGTAAAAACATACCAAGTTGCCAGAAAAGCCTCAGCAACAAGCTTCTCACTGACAAAGGCAGCTGCTTCCGGTCTTCAACTGATGTTTATTTTTTCACAGATCTCCAAGAACTAGGATCAATTTATTATTCCTGCAAACTCTTGTGATGCTGTCGTTAACCAAGTAGCTCCTCCTCCTCAGAGGTCAGCTTCAGCTTTCTAAGTGCCCTGTTCTATGCATTGTCTCCAATGGCTACTTTTTCTTCTCCCCACTCTAGTGGTGGTAGTGACCACTGAGCCATGGCTTCTTCTGTCTCAGCTATTTCATACTGTCCCGGTGTTTATTTACCATATTTCCAGCTCTCCAAAATCTTTATGATCATTTCTTCATATCACATGAGTCCATTTTAGATTTATGTATTATTTTAATTGGAAAGTCAGATATACAGAGAGGATGAGAGACAGAGAGGAAGATCTTCCATCCACTGATTCACTCGCCAAGTGGCTGCAAAGGCCGGAGCTGAGCTGAACTGAAGCCCAGAGTTAGGATTCTCTTCCAGGTCTCAAACATGGGTGCAGGGTCCCAAGGGTTTGAGCCACCTCGACTGCTTTCCAAGGCCACCAGCAGAAAGCTGGAAGGGAAGCAGGGCTGCTGGAATTAGAACTGGCGGCCATATGGGCAAGGACTTTAGCCACTAGGTTACCACAGTGGTTCCCATAATTGGAAATTCTATAGTGGGAATTTTTTTTCAGGAAGAGTGTTTTCAGTATGCAAATTTATATTTCATGTGTTACTACAGATGTAATAAATGATTTTCACTCATAAAATATTTTTGTTTTTATTATTTTTTAATTTTTACTTTTCATGATGCACTTCAGGGCTTTCTCCCTCCAACTTCCCTAACTATTCTCCCTCTACTGTTGTTCTCTAAATCGCTGCAATAGTATGGTCCTTCAGCAACAGTCGCAAGCCCATCATTCTTCCATTTAAGTGTATCAGATATTGTAGGCACAGAAAATGGTAGAAAGTCCTGCAACATTTTTAATTAACAAAGGAAATGCAGCATTTAAAATGTATATTGACTTAGATAATTTTATTGACTTTCTTGGAGTAAATCTGAGAAAATTATTTTGTTTAGACTCACAGATTGTATGTAAAGCTTCTATGATGCAGAAAGAAAACTTGGATAATACAATGTGGAAAAAGAAAAAAGAAAAAAGACTGTCTTCTGCTGCCTTCTAAGAAACGTTAGCTGGGAACTGAATCAGGAGGAGAGCAGCCAGGCACATACCAGCACTGTGGTGTGGGATGTTGGTAACCTAGGCAATGGCTTAACCCATTTCACAACAATGCCAGTCCTATGATTCTTTTTGGTACCCCACATTTGGACAATGGACAAGTTGTGTGCTTATAAATTGTAATTAAAAGTCAAATTGAGAGTCTGGAATTGTGGTACTGCAGTTTAGCCACTATTTTTAATGCTGCTGCTGTCCGATGTTAAAGTGCCAGTTCTCATCACAGTTAATGCTAATGAAGCTGTGATGGCAGTGAAACGTGATCTAATTACCTGGGTCCTGGACACCCACCTGGAATGTTCAAACTAAACTTCTGGCTTATGAGTTTGGCCTGGCCGAACACTATCTTCTTTGGTCATTTGGGAAGTAAGCCAGTGAGTGGAAGACTCACTGCTCTTTCTCCCTCTTGCTACCACTCTTCCTTCCAAATGAATAAACAAATAAATGCATCTTTACAAAAGTATTTTGGTGGCTGGCACAGTGGGTCAATTGGCTAATCCCCTACCTGAAAGCACCAGCATCCCACCTGGGTGCCAGTTTATGTTCCTGTTGCTCCACTTCCTATCCGATTCCCTGGTTGAGACCTGGAAAAGGAGTAGAGGAGTGCCCAGGACCTCGAGAACCAGAACCCTTTCTTGCATTGAAAGAATTCAGCAACTTTTTATCTCCTTTCTTGCACTGAAAGAATTCAGCAACTGTTTTTAGTGAATCAGTTATTCATTATGTGAAAGTACTTCAAAAAGTTTGCAGCCAAATGAGATAAAAATAGGTTGGTTTGGTCAGAACTTTTGCAATCTATACATAATATTATTAATAATATGCATTTAATGAACTTTCTGAAATAAGATGTTAAATAAGCAGAGGAAAAATAACAAATGAACTTGAAAAAGAAATCCTAAAAAACTGATTTTAGTTGTTTTGGAAACCAAAGAACAGTTGTTTTCAACAAGAAAAGGCTGTGATGTAAACTACATCCAGTATATTTACTGCTACCATTGTATCTTCAATTGCTTTGTAATTTAAATTTTCATAGTTGTGTAGTACAACGTTTATCCTGAATGTCCAAACAAATGCCCAATCCGTCTCAGTCTCGTCCTTAAAACCTCTATTCTGTTTTGCCAATATTTGAAGATTAGATTCGATTCCCCAGGAATGAAACTCTGAAGTAGAGTTGTGACTGCAGAAAGCTTATTGATAGTGATCAACATTATAGTTCTTCAAACATAAGTTTGTATGTGAAGAAAGTTATGGAAGAGTGCTCACTATGAGTATGGCAGCGAATGAAACAAGAATGAGCACAGCAAAGCATCATGGCGAGGAGACTGGGTCATGGCCCCTTGGTGTGTAGGCCAGTCATTGGTGAATGCCTGTAGGAAAGGGTGGCCTCAACTGCGGACAAAGGCTCTCTTCAGCATATGGTTACTGTTTGCAACAATAGGGTAGGTGTATTTTCTGAATTTCTGTATTCCGTATTTAGATTCATTTGGAGGACAACACATCTTTATTTGAAAAGGGAAATATATACTCTACAAGTAAGTTAAAGAAAATTCTAGTACTTGATAAAAATTAGCAGCCCAAAACAAGAATTCCAAATTTTATGTTTTTATGCCAAAATTTTTAATAAGAATCTAGAATTGAAGGATCCACAATTTTTAAAAAGAGTTATTTATTTTTACTGGCAAGTCAAATTTACAGAGTGTAGGAGAGACTGAGAAAGATCTTCCATCTCTTGGTTCACTCCACAAGTGGCTGCAAGGGCTGAAGCGGAGCTGATCTGATGCCAAGTGTCAGGAGTTCCTTCTGTGTTACCCATGTGGCTGTTGGGTCCCAAGGCTTTGGGCTGTCCGCTACTGCTTCCCCAGGTCACAAGCAGGGCGCTGTAAGGGAAGTGAAGCAGCTAGGATACCAACCAGCACCCACATGGTATGGCTGCACATGCAAGGTAGGAGTTTAACCACTAGGCTACCACAGTGGGCACAAGAATCCACATTTTAAAATATAGTTATTAACTGTTGGCTTCAGAAGTTGCAGCAAGTTGGAGAAAAATCAGATTTGGAATTGTTTGTTGTTTAAATCTATACATCTAAACATACGTATGTTGTTTTGACATAAATATCTTATCTGCCAAAATCACCCTAATCTTCAGTACACTCTTTCACGTTTAAGCAGTCCCTTGAGTGTATGTGTATGTTTCTGTGTCTTTGTATCTGCAGGCATATTTTATGTATCAACACATAAAAAAAGAGAAAACAATTATAGGATGTTGAGATGAGCCACAAATAGAAATAGTTAATTAACAATGGGTGCTTTGGGCCCAGTGTAGGGGCCTAGCAGCTAAAGTCCTCCCCTTGTATACTCCGGGATCCCATATGGGCACTGGTTCTAATCCCGGCAGCCTTGCTTCCCATCCAGCTTCCTGTCTGTGGCCTGGGAAAGCAGTCGAGGACAGCCCAAAGCCTTGGGACTCTGCATCCACGTGGGAGACCTGGAAGAAACTCCTGGCTCTTGGCATCAGGTCAGCTCAGCTCCAGCTATTGCAGCCATTTGGGGAGTGAATCAACAGATGGAAGATCTTTTTCTGTCCTACACTCTATATATCTGACTTTGCAATAAAAATAAATAATAAATCTAAAAAAAAAAAACACAATGGGTGTTTTGTGCTAGTGATGTCAAAGGGAACTTCAAGTCCGAGAGAATTTTACCGATAATAAACACAGGGCTTTGCAGATCTACAGTATGTACGTAACTACTTCAGGACATGCTATTTTGGTGTAAATATGCATTTTGAGTTTTTCAAGATGTTTAAAATCAAATAATGAGTCACATTAAGATTCTGTGCTAGTTATATTAACAGGATAGGCTTCCTTTGGAGTATAAACAATAAACAATATTTTGTTTCACTTTGTTTCTCAATGTTCCTTGATTTTTCAGGGGTTACATCAAACTTTACAGAAAGTTTTATGGTTAGTCATTCATTCCTTGTCGTAAACTGTTCAAAAACAGAGTGGTTTTATCTCCACTATTTTTGAGAAAATGGAATCCAGATACAACTTAGCTGGGTTTTCAGACTGAGTCTTTTACACAGCAATAATCACTGTATTGAATAGGTCAGAACTTGTCTGCAAGGATTAAATGGGAGTCGATCCACTTCAGAAGTTTTCCCATTTATTGTTGCCAGGATTTATATCCTTGCAAGCTACTGAGCTAAGTAGCTAAGTTTCTTACAAGTTGTTGACGATAGATTTCTTTGACTTTCTTGTACTGTGAGCATTGCATATTACAGCTCTTAGCATGCTTACTTGCTTCATGTAAGAGACCAGAGAGAATAACCATAACACAGAAACTGATAACATTCCTAATTTAATCTCAGTCGTGGTAGCCCTTCTGTTCTATATTCTAACTAGTAGAAGCAAGTCACTAATCTGGGTCACAGTCAGGGGGAAAGGATTAAACAAGCCTATGAATATCAATAGGCAATATCAGTCTGTGCCTTCAGAAGCTGCACACAGTAACTTGAGAATTTTGAGTAATAAATTGTAAATAAAGAGTATAGATGTTATAAAATAATGTCACAAATAATACAAGTGAAAGTCAAATCACATGTATTTCTCCAATTTTCATTTTTATCCAACCCATTTTCAACCCAAGTAGGAAATTAACTGCTAAAGGTAATTGGTTCCATTTTCTTATTTCTCATCCAGTACTTTTATTCTTTTATTCAAGACTACTATTGTGCGTTTATCTGAGATTGTATCTTTCTCTCTTTTTTAAGAGATTTGTTTATTTGGAAGGTGGGAGGGTGGCACCTACTCCTTGGTCCTTCCCCCACCCTTTATACAGACTATGGCCTTAACATGAAATATCCCCCTCCTTTACCAACACCCCACACCCATTCACCTAAAACTTTTTCACTCATTTTTGAAAACTCAGAGAAAATGTCGACCACCAGAGGTTCTCCTTCTCATCCCTAGTTAAGATGATTTGCTGCTGTGTGATTTGGTCCTTCTCTTAGATAATATTTATTCACACTGCAGTTACAGAATTATTTGTGTCATTATTTGGTTTAATTTTGCTGCACAGCAGAACTGAATTCATTGCAAGATCTGCAAAGACAAGAGTAAGTACTTCTTAGAATGACGCATCTGCAGTCACGAGTAGTGAGTGACCTGCCTTTTCCTGTCTGACACGTAAGACTGATGAACTTTTCAGGGTGAAGTTTAATGAGAGAGAAAATCTAAGAGTAAGAGAGAAATTATACTTCTACTTATTCCTGTGCTTACATAGTATAAAGCCCATGGATTTAACAGGTGTTTTAATCAGCTATTTTTCTCTTATAAAATTTAGAGTTTATTGTTCATCACTCAGGAGCAGGTAATGGTTATGTCCAGAGACTGTGGGAAGGTCAAATGCATGTCAATTTCTTTTATTAATGTTGCCTTTCTGCAGCCTTAAATCTATATCACTATTTTTAAGTCTAAGTACATACAACAAGACACTTTTCATGGATAAAATGCAAAACAAAACCATGTCAAATCTCTTGAGGTAAGGCAACAGCTGGTTCCTGACAGTAAACAAACAACTTTTCCCAACAAGCTCTAAGAGGATGAGTCACAGAGAGCAACTACATTTCTAGCACTTTATGGCAATGCTACTAGGCATATTGTCATTGTCTCTTGAGATACCTCCATAAGGGAAAATAACAGTGCCCTCTCCATAGGACATGTATTGAGCTTTACAAATTTTCAAAGCCCTTCCCTCTGGTAGGAAAAGGGACCTTGGAGCACACCTTAGCTTTGTTGTTAAACTTCCACATAGCCTACAAGACCAGACACTGTTAGACTTTAAGATATGAATTAAAAGTGAATAGGGGGCCCGGCGGCGTGGCCTAGCGGCTAAAGTCCTCGCCTTGAATGCCCCGGGATCCCATATGGGCGCCGGTTCTAATCCCAGCAGCTCCACTTCCCATCCAGCTCCTTGCTTGTGGCCTGGGAAAGCAGTTGAGGACGGCCCAATGCATTGGGACCCTGCACCCGCGTGGGAGACCCGGAGGAGGTTCCAGGTTCCCGGCTTCGGATCGGCGCGCACCAGCCCGTTGCAGCTCACTTGGGGAGTGAATCATCGGACGGAAGATCTTCCTCTCTGTCTCTCCTCCTCTCTGTATATCTGACTTTGTAATAAAATAAATAAATCTTTTAAAAAAAAAGTGAATAGGGCAGAACATTTTAAAAATGGAACATTTTAAAAATCATCCTTTAAAAATTCTTCTTACTGGTCCTGTAACTTGCTTTGGAATGACAGTTATTCTGGAGTTCTAGACACATTGTTTTCTATATATAGGTTCTCTCTCTCTCTGTGTATGTATGTATGTATATCTATATATATGTAATAACTTAATATTATCATGGATAACATTTAATTTAGGATTGTTTCCTTTGGCTAAATTATTCCTTGAGATAACTAATTATAGTCATTTGTCCAAAATTCTTGTAACACATTTTTAAATAGTTTCCTAGAAGCATGCTCCAAGTTGAGGATGAATTGTGTCAAATTGAGGAGGGCATCATCCAAGGAAAACCAGTAAAAAAATTACAGGAAATGCATGTACAACATGAGAAAATCAAGCAATTATACCTTAGGCTATGCAATGCTGAGTTCACCTTAAGCCTGGCTTTGCAGGTGAACCCTTACTTGTAAGTTTCATTTATGAGGTCAACTGAACCAAGGGTAAAAACACTGAGTTTTTCCCACTTTCTTCACATATCTATCTTTCATTACTCAGAGACACCTTCAGAGAGAAATATTTAGAAGTTAAAGAAGTTAGGGAAGACAATATGCATTCCTAGGTGGTCTGAGAATTGGTCTACCATATGACCCAATATCGCAATCTTGGGAAAGTATCAAAAAGAAATCAAATCAACATATGAAAGGACCAGCTTCTGTATTCCAACATTCATTACAGATTAATTCATGGTAGCTAAAATGTGGAATCAACACAGATATCTATTGACTGGTGACTGAATAAAACATATATGTTAAACACACAAACACACACACACACCATGAAATAATTTATGTCATTTGCAGTAAAAATGAATGTAACTAGACAAGTGGAACAATGTCAGTGGGCTAAATGCTTGCCTCCTATTACGTTTTCAGGAAATATGTTCAACACATACATTAAAGGATTTGTAACTTGAATATAAAAAGAGTTGCTGTAGAAATAAAAATAGAAGAAACTAAAAACTGGTGAAAATTTAAAAACATCTTTAAAACAAATATTTCATTGCCTAGTTACTCTGTAAAAGGGCAGTTAATAACACTAATCATAGAGTCTATGGTATTAGGCCACATTGAGATACAGACATGTATTTCAGGATGCTTTGAATTAGAAAAAGTGACAAAACATTTCAGAAATATGTTTAAAAAACTGGACTTATCATACCTACTTGGTTGGAATGCAAAGCAATGAAAGCTTCCTTGCAAAAACAGTTTAATAAATTGCACATTTCTTTTATGGATCTTTTAAGTATTTATGAAAGAGAAAATTGTGATTTAAACATTCAAGTAATTCATCAAACTAAGAAGCTTCTGTACAGCAAGGGAAACAATCAACAAAGTAAAAAAGCAACCCACAGGATGGGAGAAGATCTTTGCACACTACATAGGTGATAGGGGCTAATCTCCAGAATATACAAATATCTCCAGAACAACCAAAACACCAAAACAAACAAACCACTCAAGAAATGGGCACGGGAAATGGGCAGACATTTCACAAAGAAACAAACCAAAATGGCAAACAAACATATGAAAAAATGCTCAAGTTCCCTGGCAATAAGGGAAATCCAAATTAAAACATCAATGAGGTACCACCTAACGCCAGTAAGACTGGCACACATACAAAAAACCACCACCAACACTTGTTGGCGAGGATGTGGGGAAAAGGGAACCCTACTCCACTGCTGGTGGGACTGCAGGTTGCTACAGCCTCTATCGAAATCAGTATGGAGAAGACTCAAACACGTGAAAATCTGCATACCATATGATCCAGCAATAGCACTCTTAGAAATATATCCAAAATACCTGTTACACGAGAAACCAACATGTACCCCTATGTTCATAGCAGCACAATCAATAGTTGCAAAAACTTGGAAGCAACCAAAATATCCATCTACAGAAGACTGAATAAGAAAGCTATGGTTCATTTGCTCCATGGAATACTACTCAGCTATTAAAAAAAAAAAAACGAAATGCAGGTTTTTGCGGCCAAATGGGCCCAACCGGAAACCATTATGCTAAGGGAAATGAGCCAATCCCAAAAGGTTAAATACCACATGTTTGCCTTAATTTAAGTTGAAATGATGTCAATCCAGAAAATAGCACCTATATATTGTAATATCATTTCAACCTCAAACAGCCTGTATCTAACGCAATAAGATATTGTGATGTAATCAATGAAAAAAAATTCAAGTAATTACATATTGTTCCACTAAATCATATCGTGTACATGAAAATATATCCTTTTTCTAATTTCTGATCATTAAGATGAATCTCTCACTATGAGAAATTAATCGATCTGTTTCCAAGAAAAATAGTATATATATATATTTATATATATATATACACACACACACACACACATACATATACACACATATATTGCTTAACTTATTTGTATCAAGGTAGTATTAAAAATGCTAAATTACTTAAAGCAAAAAAAAACTCATATTCTTGAAGAAAGTTTGTTAAAAGTAAAGTTTGGAAGCTAACAGAGAAAGGATATTTGGCTATGGAATATTAGTAACATGAAGTTAAAGATCTATGTACTAACATGAATGAAACTTACAAAGGTAATATATCTAGCCACAAGATTACACAGGCTTATTTTTCTTATGTGAGATCAGGAGAACATAAGCGCAAAATAAACATTTTTATATATTGAAAAAAAACTTTTTTGGCACTGGTATTGTGGTACTGTAGGTTATGCTGCTGTTAACAGATGCTCCATTTCAAATCTAGAGCTTTGCTAACGTACCTAGGAAAACAGTGGAAGATGCATCAAATGTTTGGGTTATCGTATGCATGTAGAAGACCAAAATGGAATTACTGTTCCTGGATTTGGCTCATGGCTTGACCAGTCCTAGTCTTGGCTATTGAGGTCATTTGAGGAGTAAATTAGCAGATGGAAGATCTCTCTCTCTCTCTCTTTTTCTCTCTTAAATTCTGTCTTTAATTTTAATAAAATCTCAAAAACAGAATAAATTGATTCTTGCTTTGGGGAATATTCATCAGTGTTAATACAAACTTAACACGAGTGAACTTTCTAGCCTGATGGAAATACTCTTTTTTTTTTTCTTAAAGATTTTATTATTGGAAAGCCGGATACACAGAGAGGAGGAGTGACAGAGAGGAAGATCTTCCATCCGATGATTCACACCCCAAGTGAGCCGCAACAGGCCGGTGCGCGCCAACCCGATGCCGGGACGAGGAGCCTCTTCCGGGTCTCCCACGCGGGTGCAGGGTCCCAAAGCTTTGGGCCGTCCTCGACTGCTTTCCCAGGCCACAAGCAGGGAGCTGGATGGGAAGTGGAGCTGCCGGGATTAGAACCAGCGCCCATATGGGATCCCGGGGCGTTTAAGGCAAGGACTTTAGCCGCTAGGCCACGCCGCCGGGCCCGATGGAAATACTCTTAACTACGATATTGATGGTGGATACTGATGTACATATGCCTTAAGTCTCCTGAAAGTGTGCAACAAAGATCTAGACACTCCACTGAACATTATTTGTATCTCAGTGTAAGAATAAATACAACTTATAAGTGTATGTAAAGTAAAAATAAATATATACAAACAGTTTGAAAACATTTTAGAAAATATACTAAAGGTATCAATGAACTCAGTTGACTCTAAGTTATTCAAATACACATATGGAAATATCATGTAGGTTAAATTTGCT
Source organism: Ochotona princeps (assembly GCF_030435755.1). Taxonomy (NCBI): domain Eukaryota; kingdom Metazoa; phylum Chordata; class Mammalia; order Lagomorpha; family Ochotonidae; genus Ochotona; species Ochotona princeps. The sequence continues at coordinate 36,470,086 of NC_080846.1, read as the reverse complement.
TTACAATTTAGACTGGAAAGCTTCCATAGATGGACTGCAAATTCTGCCTGAAAACTTTGAATGGATTAAAACAAAAGCAATGATGAGCAACTTGCATATATTGCTAGTGAAGATGAATAAAGCCAATCCTCCTGGGGGAAAATGTCTTACAAAACCATGCTTTCTTTTTGTTCTTTTATCTCGCAATTCACTTTTAGGAGTTTACCCCGAATACGCGTATCTACTAATTTGAAAACACTGGTTAGTGATAACAATGATATAATGCCTTGCATAAACTAATGAAGAGAAGATATCTTACCAATATAAGGTGATTAATATGGTGGTATACCTTTATTATTGATTGGAAATATTTGTTTTCTTATAGATTTAAATCTTTAACTGGAAAGCTATTAGGAAAAACATTGAATTAAAATGGGATGCTTTTCAAGCTGTAGTTTTAAGTTCAATAAGATGAAACAGAGCACATTGTAATGTGTTAAAAATTTAAGGAAAAAGATAAAATAGGATCTGTAAAGAAATTTTTACACAAGAATAATAAACTTCAAAATGAACAGAATAATTTACTTACAAGTGTAGGTGGAATTTGGTAAGAGAGATGCAATTGTGCATCTGTTCCTATAGTATTGAGTTTTGAACCACATAAATGTTATACAGACAAAATGTTAAATTTGTTTGCTAGCAAAAAAGGATAAAAAAGAATTAAATGCATACATTAATATTCCTAAGAATATTATTCACACTTTGGTGAGAGGATATGCAAAAATGAGATGGGAAATGAGCAACTTAACTATGTTGCAAACTGGAATGACACACACTGAAATTAAGTCATTATTGAGAGGGAGCAGCAGGCTGCTTATCAGCCGTGGGCATATTCAGTTTAAAGTATTATTATCTACAAAAACGCTGCTTGTGAAAATGAACAGTATCCAGTCTGGGCCAAGGGAAGTTCAAAAGGAATTGGACCATCGAACCGTCCAACAAAGAAATTCTTTCCAAGTAAATGGTAATTTGGCAAAAAAAAAAAAAAAAAAAAAAAAAAAGACACAGGGCCAGATGAAATTGCTCCCACTGGGCAAATAAAAGTTTCAAAATGAAAAATGGCATAAATGTATTCTCATGCTTGTACATAAAAATGGAATGAGTAAGTTCATACTTACAAAAAACTGAATAATAATTGAAAAACGAAAGTTGGGCATAGGAAAGCTTTTCTCACTAAAGAGTGCTATTCAGTCAACTGAGAATTTCATTTCACTAAAATTTCATTATGTACTTTATGGAAGACATTCGGGGCATAAAATCACTTTAGAGAAGTGAATTAAAACTGAGTGCTCTGAAACTCTTCATTCAGAAATATTTACTTATTTATGGTTGTCATAATGGATAGTTGTTTAAAATATTCTTAGCTCATTTCAAAATCATTAAAATTGCAAGTGAAAATCACGTTTGAAAATTGTGAAGAGGACAATGAGTACATATTTTCTGTTCTATGAAAAATGCAAATGATAGCTTTTTAAATATGCATAGCATTATGTATAATAAATGAAGAAATATATTTTTATCATAATAACAGATAGGGAAATAATATCCCCTGCACCCTCTTGCTTAAAAGATATGGTGACAGGTACCAAAGGACTAGGTGCTGGAGGACTTATGGCATCATCTATGTACCATACACACTAGCAGAGAGCTGGATAGGAAATGGACAGTCAGGACTTAGAGTATTCCTCCTTTGCAAAGCCAGTACATGTAATAGTGTACCTCTCTGTATCACGATGCTGGCACCAGTTCAAATCTCTTCCCAGAGCCAAAAAGGCCTGGTCAGAACTGGCCCTTCCCACTCTCCCGCTCTGTAACTTTGATCTATTGCCACAATTTTCATTGTAACATCAAAAACATTAGCAATTTCCTATATCATAGTTCATCTGCTTTTCATTCACCCTGCAAACTTGCCTTCCAGTTCTGCCCATAATTGTTTTTCCCTTTTTTTGGGGCACACAAGTTATATTTTCGTCAAATCATTTCATATTTGGAATGTGTTGTCTCAGAATATTAATGAAAGAAATATCAATGAGTTTTCTCCTTCATAATATTTTTACAAATCTGAAAACTTCCACAAATCAGAAAACTTTAAAACATGTGTCAGCATCTACTTCTGCATTTATTCCCTGTTTGTTATTTGCTTCTTCCTTTCCACGGTGAAGTCTATCTTCCATTCTACATGTTGGGTTCTTGATGATCTTCTACAACGTTAGTAGCCTGGGTGGCCTCTATTAAGAGTATCCATATAGAATTACAAAAAAAAATGAGTAATTTTTAGCCACTCATAATTTAGAATAAATAATTGCTTTACTGTTTAAGGACATTTTATTTCATAAACTATTCATTACCCATATATTAAGAATAGGTGTTGGTTTTAGGGAAATAAGAAATGCTTGAATCCAAATTGCATTTCAGGCAGTACCTGGTAAGACTCTAAAATCAGTTTATACAAAGAATGGAGAGACTTCCTGTGGTCAGGAGAAAAGAATTATGAATACATTTCCCACAGTGGCTTTCCTTTCTTTAAGAGAAGCAAAGCTTAACATGTTACCCTCAAATTTAAGATAAAATTAAATGTGAATCTTGGGAAGATAAAGACAGGTGCAACAAGCTAAAAATGCTGTAACTCTTTCCTGACAATTTCTATGAGGTGTTGGAGCTCAAAGTAGAAAGAAGCATTTTTGCAATAACACACGAGAAGATGATATTAAGAAAATTCGACATAATCACCTTAATGAATCCAATGCAGCCATGAATTTGGAGAGAATTGTACAGTTTGGGACAAAAATAGGCATTTTCCTATGTAGCAGGCATTCTCACCATCAGATGAAGATGAGAATTGGAAGTACTTTCCTTCTGGTACTCATTAGGCAATCACTTTAAAAGATAGGAGGGACTAGTATTTGTTAAAGTTGATAGACAAATAAGAGTTTTATCTATTACTATGTGAACCCAGTTTAAACTCCAGACCCTTCTAACCCAGGATTGCACAAAGCTTTTGACTTATGCAGTTCGCAGAACGATGCAACTTCTTGGATACTGCAAAGTGTTGGAGCCTAAAAATGTGTGTGCTTTTGTAGAGCCGTCAGATATTGTTGCAGTAAGAGCAGCCTTGTATTTTTCTTTTAGCAGAGTGTTTAAAGAAATTAATGAAAAATTAATGTGTGATGAATATGGACTGACTAGGAAATTCAAAAGATAACACATTTCCATATAAGAATGTGGAAATTACTTTCTAGTGAAGAAAAATTTTCAAAATAATTCAAGGACACTCTACAAGATTGTTACTTGAATAAATGAATGAACATAAATTATTAGCTTACTGAATTCCTCACACATGCTGGAATTTTTAGTATTAATTAAAACAAAGCATTTTTCCTTTTCGAAAAAAAGCTACTAAGGTTCTTTTTAAAGAGTTACGGTATTTATTTGACAGGCAGAGTTATACCAAGAGGGAGAGAGAGAGTGAAAAGAAAGAGAGAATCTTTACCTAGTGGTTCATTCCCAAATAGCCACAATGACCTGGCCTGTTCCAGGTTTAAATAGGGTGAGTAGCCAGGGACTCCATCTGTATCTCCCATTTGGGTAGTAAGTCTTCTAATCAACAAGTATTCAAACTATCTTATTTTTATTGATTTATAAACTTTTATAATATATGATTTAAAAGTACATTATAATCACATATCTTAATATATACTTATTGTTATTAAAATAATAGAGGCAACATTGTAGATTGGACAAAAACATTTCCTATTTTTTTTTAATTATACAGGCATACAAGTCAAATTAAGCTCATGTTTTGCAGCATAGTATTTGTACAGACCTTTTTGTAATTTCTATGCTTTCTCAATAGTCTCTACAAGTTAAATTATGTGACATTGTAGAAAAAGCCCTAAAGATGTTCCTTCTAAACCACAGTTCTTTGTGCTCATCCCAAGTCACTTTATTTTATTAATTGCAAACTTTTGCAATGTTGAGGATTGTTGGACTGAGTATTTTGTTTTCTTTTGATCAAGAGGTGTTAGATTTTATTGCCTGAAGTGGTACCATTTGTTCTTTGTGAAATATGGTTAGCATCACCTTACTTTTTTATTAAGTGTGTATTTATAACCTTTAGAAGCAAATGTACTTTATCCACATGGCTAACATTTATTGTTTTATGTTCTGCACGCAAAGCTGCTTTTCTTAATAATAAAAAACAGCTGTTATAAGCACAACAATGAATGCAATGGGTCATACATGCTTAAATTAGATACAAAGGGAGCCAAGCAGGGCTAACTGCTTTAATTCTGTCTCACTCGTCCATGATTGATGTACTCTGAAAAGAGGGGTTATACATTGTGTTGAGATTTAACAGATGCTAAAAGGAACCCATTCCAGTGTACATTTGTTAGGCAGCTGTGTTTTACACTAGGAGTGATTACAATGGGGAATCAATGTTTCCATGACAGTGAGACTGACAAAATCTACACAACAGTAAAATTAAGGTACAATAATGGAAAATATTAGTGTAACACACAAAGTGCAATCAATCATATATATATATGGATATATATATATATATATGGATATTACAGTTAGATATCAGTACCTCATTTTTATTTTTAACATCAGTTTGTACAGATCACTCATTTCTTCTAAAACTCATTTATTTTTGACTAATGATAATTGAGTTACTGAACATGTATGAGGGTGGTTATAGGACATATGGATCTATACATATCTTACAGGCAAAACAAAAATAAAGGTGGAATCCATTGTGCATCAGGATAGCCATATATTTATTTTATATTTTAATGTCTGCTTTCAAGAATATTAAACTAATTTTGATAATATATTTCATATGTTAAACTTTAAACAATTATATTAAGCATCTCTGACACAAATGAAATGATTTCTAATATATACATTATAAACTTTGGAAGAGGCAATTAAGAACATATAAAATAATGTCCATATAAAATTCATAGACCATGGAATCAAAGGGTTTACAGTTAAAGATAAGGTTTTTTTAAATGTTCCATTCACATAGTTCAAGGTTAACCTGTAGTTCTTTCAGATTTATAAAAGTTTTTTCAAATGTGTATTACAGAAGGTAAATGGTAAAGTTTATTTACATGTTTAGTAAATAATTTTGGTAAATATTTTCAAAATTGTAGCAAAATTAGCCTAGAAAATTGATATCACAAACTCACGGGATACTGATTTTACCAAGAACACAGGAAATACAGTCATATATTCCTCTCATGAGAAGTATCGAGAAGTTTCCTGCTATTGAGTAAGTTTTTAAACTATACTATGTATCCACAACTTCAGGAATTAAGACACATATATTTAATTGTAGGGTCAGATCCCATAGACCCTAAGCACTGCTTTTAATTCTCCTCCTTCTTTTGTCAGAGTTAGATGTTTCAAAAGGCTTGTCCTCTAACTCAGAAATGCTTTTTACTGCTTCACCACATTTGTGGTGACGGGCTTCCATTGTATATTTTATTTGAATATTAAATTTGCCATCTAATATTTGTATTTGATTTTTCTTCATATTTATTCTTTTTCAGAAAATCTCATCCATGTTATGTATGGATTTATTTACTTTATGTAACTGCTTTTCTGTGTTTCTGAGTAATTAAATGTTTTTTTTTTCAAATTCCTTTTCATGCATTTCATTCATTTCCCATCTTCATGGTCTAATAATAACAGATCCGTCTTTTGGAGGAGGCATATTGTCTCTCTCATCCCTGTGTCTTCTATTTCTGTGCTGATTTTTATGCTATCTCATTTGAAGCTTTTGTTTGTGGAAACAGGACTCTGTTGCTTGGGAGAATTCCTGTGACGTACACAGGAGATCAAGAGGAATGTATTGGGTTGAGCCAAGGATCGCTGGCCATGGTGTGTGGGTGGGGTAAGAGTTCAGAGTGACACTCCAGTGGGGCACGGCGACTCTCCTCTCACTAGTCAATAGGAGGAGAGGATATTGCTGCTGGCTGGCATGATGAATTGTCTCAGTTTTCCTTTTTTCCAAAGTGAACTGCTAATTCACTGACTTGAGTGAACTCACAAGGTCTGAACTCTCCCATCCTCTCATGCATATGAACTACACAGATTACTGACACTTTCTGCAAAGTGACCTTAAAGTCTGTCTCCAGCACTCAGGGATCCACAAGTTTCTGAAGTTGGATTGTGTGAGTGACCAAGAATCCACCTACGTCCCTGGAGATTTCCAGTTTCATGTCTTGTACAGAACTCATACAGTCACAAGTCTTCTACAGCTACAAGATAAGGAGAATCAACATTCTACCATGCAAACTACCCTATTACTAGAGAAGCTGCCTGTCATTCCCCACAACAGGAGTGATAAGAGAGAACTGTTATACAATACAGGTCCAGAACTTTCAATGTTTTCAAGGCTTTCCATGGACCCCTGCTATCCACATGGGAGACCTGAATGCAGTCCTTGGCTTTGGTCTGGTACAACCATTTGCCAAGTGCATTGGGAAGTGTAATATCTCTATCTCTGTCATTGTAACACTGTCTTTCAAATAAATATTTCAAACTTTTTTAAAAAAATTAAAGGATGAAGAAAGAATTGAGATTATGACTACCATTTTTTCTTTGAACTAAACTATTTAATGTCTATATCTAAATGTTATCAACTGTTACTGGCATCTGAAACAACTACTACTTTGTTGTTTGTTTCCATGTGTCAAGTGCAGGGAATAAATTTTGAGCAGTGAGAGAAACAATAAAACTTGCACAAAAGAAATTACTAAACTAAGTGGTTTGGCTTTAGCCTGGCCCAATTCCCCACCACTGTGTCAACCGGAAAGTGAAGCAGTGCAATCTAGGTTTAAGAGATTTAAAACAGAAAGATTTGTACAGTTATTGAAACATTTTTAAAGCAAGTATATTTTATTTCAATTTATTCCTTATTTGCTCATATTAACTTCCAATTATATTAAGATTTATTTACATTTTACTATATAATACAAAAACAAATGCAGTTCTGATTCAAATTATTAGCAGTTATTGTTTCCTGTATCTTATTTTAAAACATCTATAATTTTCATTAAAGTTAATTTGCATATTTTATATTGTTTTGCATCAAAAATTATTCTCTATATTTCTTCTCAGTTCTGGTGTCAAACCTCTCTAGTAATTAGACATAAAAGCTTCCTTTTCTGTTTTCTCACAAATCTGTTAAGGGCAAAATAGAAAAGGAAAATTTCCATCTACCTCTACCCTTCAAAGGAAACAAAAAGAGTACAAAAGGAAAGTGAAAAACAAAAAGAGAACCCTAACTTTATATTTTTACAAAGATTTATTTATTTCATTTAGAAAGGCAGATATACGGAGAGGAGGAGAGACAGAGAGGAAAATCTTCCATCCAATGAGTCACTTTTCAGGTAGCCACAACAGCTGGAGCTGTGCAAATCTGAAGCCAAGGACCAGGAGCTTCTTCCAAATCTGCCACGCGGGTGCAGGAACCCAGTGCTGTGGGCCATCCTCTATTTATTCTCAGGCCTTGAGAAGGGAGCTGGATGGGAAGTGGGGCTGCCAGGATTAGAACTGGCACCCATACGGGATCCCGGAGTGTTCAAGGTGAGACTTTAGCACTAGGTTACTGTGCCGGGCCCCTAACTTTATGTTTAAAGTCATATTTATGATCAGCCTAAATTAATTCTGAAATAGCCATCCAATCATTCATTTAACACAAGTATGTACTGATGACTTTCGATTTTGAGGCCTGGAGGAATGCATTGCTTTTACTTGCAGAACTAATAATCAACATTATGTCATATGCAGTGAAGAAGAGATAAATTTATCTAACTTCCCAGACAACTTCCATTCATTAACTTAGAACCCAGAAATTAAACTTGTGTGTGCCCTGTGTTTTTATAAATATATTCAGAACTGGGAAGTCCATATATCTATCTAAATATATATATGAGTGTGTGCCATTAAAATTATATATTAAAATATATGTGTCAATTATATGAACCATATTATATAGGCTTATTGTATGTAAAGTTTATAGACTGATTTATAGATACAGAGATGATTACACATATTATATATGATACATAAACTCATTAAGTACCAAAAAGATAGAGATGGTTATAAATTAAATTATTTTTCACAATTGAAGGAGTAGCTATAAGGTAAATTTAAATGGCTATCTCCAAGTCTTGGGAGGTTTGCTTGATACACTTTTCCCAGTTTTATCAAGAAAGCAATTAAACATCTACCATTGCACCTAACCAAGTAACAGAGCAATCTAATGTCAGGGTGGTATAAATAGTTTCCTTTTTGCATTGTTCAACCTACACAAGCAGTTGAAGAAATACCTAAAAATCAGAAATGCCAGTAAGAACCAATAAAAAATTGAAGGTCCAAGAGTCACAGATAGTTACAGTTTTAGTCCATTCTGGACACAGCACACATATCAAACAGTGAAAGTTTTGTGGTGAGCCTATACACATGACCTCAATTCAAAAATCAATCTTGAAGATAGCCTATGTTGAGCCCTGCGTGGTGGCCTAGCAGCTAAAGTTCTCTGTGCTGGCATTCTATATGGGCACCGGCTCTAATTCCGGCAGCTCCACTTCCCATCCAGCTCCCTGCTTGTGGCCTGAGGAAACAGTTGAGGACGGCCCAAAGCCTTGGGACCCTGCACCCACTGGGGAGACATGAAAGAGCTCCAGGCTCCTGGCTTTGAATCCTCACAACACTGGCCATTGCAGTCACCTGGGGAGTGAATTATTGGACAGAAGATCTTCCTCTCTGTCTCTGCTCTCCATCTATCTGACTTTGCAATAAAAATACATAAATCTTAAAAAAAAGATAGCCCATGTGTACATTTCTGAGAAAGAGTAGTTGTTCTGCTTATTAGCTTACTTAGTAGAAGGTTAAACATGTGATTAGAAAATCACTTGGAAGTACATTAGTGTGTTAATTAAAACAAAAAAGTGGGGTGGAGAAGGATGTGAGGAAGGGAGAAAATGTATGAAACAGATGAAATATGCCCCTTAAACAAATAAAGGAATATATGAATATAATATTCACAGAAATCTGTATATAGATGTATTTATCAACCCTTTCACAATAATATCAAACTAGCAATAGCCAAGATGTCATACATTAAGCAAATGCTCAAGCAAAATATGTCAGACACAGGGAATACTACTCAGCAATATAAAAGGAGAAAAATCTACTTATGTGCAAAACACCCTGGAAAAAACCTCCAAGTATTTGTACTGAGTGAAAAAGTTAAACCCAAAAGATATACTCACTCTGATCTCATTTAGATTGCACTCTTAAACTTGCTAGTTACATAGGCAGAGAAGAGCGGCTATCAGGCATTAGAGATGATAAACGGGCGGCATGAGTGTTCCTCATGTTGGTGACAATGTTCTGCGTCTGACAGTATCAGTGTATCTTTGAATTGCACTGCATATTGACAGTGCAATACATGTTTACAGGACATTACCATTGGGAGAAATACTTGAGGGTAAAGGGACTGGCAGAGTAGTTGAGTGTACTTAGCTGCTGTCATATATGTCATCATCCCACACTGGTGTATTGGTTTGAGGCTCAGCTGATATGCTTCTGATCCAGTTCCCTGCTAAAGTGCCTATAAAAACAGTAGAGGATGACCCACATGCTTGTGTTCTCATTACCTATGTGGGGAGTCTGAATGGAGTCCCTGGCTCTTGACCTTGCCCTGCTCCAGTCTCAACTAGTGACAGATACTTAGAGAATGAACCATCAGATGGTAGATCTCTCTCTCTCGCTATCTCACTCCATTTCTCTCGCTCCCTTTCCTTCCTTCCTTCTTCCCTCTCTCTTTAAAAACGCTTTTCAAATAAGTATTTTTTAAAAGTGTACATGGAATTTGTCATTTCTGTAAATATAACATGGCACCATGGTAAATAATAGGTTAGGTCTCTGCAGTCCAAGCACCCTGTATCAGTGTTGGCTTCAGTCCAGGTTGCTCCACTTCTGACCCAGTCCCATGCTAATGTGCCTGGGAATGCAGCAAACGATGGGCCAACTCCTTGGATCGCTGTACCCATGTGAAAGACTAGAAGATGTTTCAGACTCTTATCATTGGACCAGCTCCAGATCCAGCTATCTGGGAAATAAAACAGCAGATGGAAGAACTCTTTCACTCTCTCCTTATATCTCTAAATCTGCCTTTCAACTTAGATTAAATAAATCTTAAAAAAATTAAAAAGGAAACTATTTTTTTAACCTTACTAGTTTTAAGGGAATCGGTTGATATAATATTCTTTTTGTCTTGTGAATCTTAAAATTGACAGAAAACAGCATTGGCCCTTTATCATTTTTGTATTGTCTCCTGGCAGGATATCTTCTAAATTGAAAAAGAAATTATTTAGAAAAACTGGAGTCAGAAAATGAGAAACCTGAGTGTATTATGGTATTCTGGGGAAGCATAATCACTTGGATATGTATATAAACATATACAAGAAGATATTTACTTATTGTATAATATTAGCTTACATTAATGTGAAGGTTGACAAGTTCAAAATCCACAGACCAGCAAAAGGCAGAAGATACAGGAGACAGGATATTTTGGTAACATCTGAAGGCACTTTGTTCAGAATTATGGTCTAGAGGATAGGCAGGGTTAGGGTGAAGATTGCTACAGGGGAATTTCTTCCATGTGTAAGATATATGTGTGTGTGTGCCTATCTTATGAGATTAAGTCATTATAACAAATTAGGAAATCAGAATTATCATTCCATGTAAAATATGAAATTACTAAAGAATGCAAGAGTTATATAAATTGCCTGTGGTAAAAAAAATTAATACATTTCAAGTCCGAAATACATGTAGCAACTAGTATTATAGTCTGTGTTCTTAGTTCAATAAAGTTTCACTTTAGTTTCTGTGTCGTGGTTTAATATGTGATGTGCACACTGGTGCAAATGGACCAATTGTGGACTTATGGAGTTCACTCAACATAACTTTCTCTGATTATAATTTCCAAATGAGTATAACTGATGTATTGGGTTATTACATAGTAGCACATCTATTAACTTAAATATAATAATTCATGTCCCATCATTTCGCTTGTTTCCCTTCCTGGTAACTATTTATTCCTCCTACCTAAAGATGCCTCTAATGTTATGAGGGTAGGAAGGAATGAATGCCAGCTAAGTCAGAGATTCAGATCAAAGGACTAGAAACCAATGAGTCAAAAGATCATTTCATACAGGAGTCATATATCATTGAATGAACATGAATATGGTAAAGACAGTCCTAAAAATGTTAATCATTGTATAATGCTAAAAAAGATTTTTTCCCTACAGAATCCTTATATAATCTTTACAGTGATTAGTATGCAGCAAAGAAAAAAATTTCATGTGGTTAAATTAGAGCAGAATTTTCTTCATAAACGCAAGGAAAAGAGTAACCGTATTTAATCCAATAATATTTAGTACCTTGAGAAAATACTAAAAATGATCATGCTAAAGCCTTGCATATGAAGGACACATATACAAAATTGTTTTAGATGGATGGATAGATAGATACATAGAGGGTAGGCAAATATAGTTCTCTCCATACCCGTATATAAACAGTGATATATTTTATTTATTGAAAGTTTGAAAGCACTATCTTGGAAGATCAGACAAGCCTGTAGCCATTTTCAATTGGAAACAATTCTAAAATTTTTTAAAGGTGTAATTTCCCCCTATACTTATTTCAAACACACATTTTTTTAAAAAATTATTTATACTAAATACTATGAAAAATCTACTTGGAATGAGTAGCTTTTCTGCATATTTTGCAATCTAATGAATTGCAAATTTGACTCCAGATTAAGGATTTTTGTGATCTGTGTGTGTGTGTGTGTGTGGTTACATACTAGAGGCTCTCAGACAGAACAAAACATATCCAGGGCTTTTACAGAATGCAATTAGAAAGTTGAAAGTCACCAAGAATGCAATTTTCTGTTAATCATAATCCAAAAATTCTCAATGTTTTTTATCCCTTCTCTAGTTGCCTAAATAATTCTATTTTCTTTGTATCATAATCTATACATTTTATCTCTAGTTTTTTTTTACTTAAATTCATCTAAGGGGAACAAATTTCATATATTTCATTTATACAGTTTTAACAGCATAATGATACCTTATCCTTCCCTCCCTCTTTTCCTCCCTCTCCAACTATCACCCTCAATCCTCTTCCAGTCTTATTTTTCTTTTAATAATTCTTACAGTCATATAATTTCAACTTACATTTTCATCACAAGTATAATTCTCTATTAAAGAAATTATTCAATAAGCATTTGAAGAATTTAATAGGAAGCAGGTCTAATAACATGATTCCCAAATTTCAAATTTGTAAAAGATAATTGTTCTACCTTATATTTTATTAGAGATTGAAAGAAATTTTCTTATTATTTATTATTTACATTAAAACAATACTTCATATTTTTAAAATGCAGCCATTTCAGCTCTTCCACCTGTTATCAACATCATGGCCATTTCCTTTTAGAATTCCATTGCTTGTAGGCTGGACTTTATAGCATCTTCTGTCTGATTTTCACATCCACCAGAACTTACTGATTGCTTGCAATCTCCATAACACAATGAATGTAGTCTTTATGGAGTACAATAGTCTTCAAATGGTTCACTAATAATTAATCTAATTAAATAATTTTGTACACATTTTAACATCATTTGCACCAAAATGCATCTAGCTTTTAATTTCATTTTCTAGTAATTTTTTGAATAAATTTCTATGGGTCTATATGATCCAGTTGAAAGTGGAGAAACCCAGAAAAAAATTTGGAAACATTTCAGTTTTAATTTACCTAATGTTTAATCTTTGTTCTTTTGTAAAATGTTTGATATGAAGAAATTTGTTTAATATACACAAAGGCCTAAATTATTTTTTGAGAAAATGTTTGGATTTTTTCAGTTAGAATATGAGCAAATATCCAGTGAAATAGACAGAAATCCTAACAAGATGGCATGTTCCTTCTGAATTTCCAAGAACCAAGAGAATAAGCTGGCTACTGGTTTATCAGTGAGCAGTTCTAATGTCAACATAGTCAGTATGCCTTCCAGTTATTGCTTTTGTAAATTGCAAAGATACATAAAAACATATTTTACACAAATATATTGTCATAGTATTTATGACATTTAAATAAAACTCAATGGATAGTTATTATAAATTTGTCATATATATTTATACCAAAATATTACAATTAAGTTAACAGAATGCTACTGAGGTTAATTCCTGTGTTTCTCATTCTAAGAAAAGAAAAATCAGTCTAGAATGAGAATAAAACTGTCTTCACAGTTTTCTCGTATGGGTATACTTTGTGCTGTTTGCAGCATCTGAATATTACTGTACTGTGGTGAGTCAAACTCATTGGCTGTCACCAGTGGTAAAGCTGATACAGAGGAAATTAACTTGAGGGAAGGAAATGAGAATGACTTGAAACATGGATTTTCATTTTGACAGCCGTTTTCCAAGTCAATAGCAACATTTGTGGTCTTATTTATTTGAAATTTTGAGTTTCAGCACTTTTCCATTGCAGATGTTATTAATTTCTGAGAAAAGTCACAGACTATCACATATCTCAAGATTTTTGATTTATCAATTTCATCCTATAATACAAAAAAGGTTCTTAGAGTGGAAGAGCAAAATAAACAGAAAATCTAGAAACAAATAGTTGCTGTGGAAATTTAGTACTTACTCTTTTGAATACACAATTTTGGTTTCAAAGTCAAAATTGAGTTATATAGTTACAAAAAACTAGTAATCTACTACCAAAAAGATATGTGAAGTCTCATGTCCTGTGTCCTGCATATTACCTCTTTTATTCCTATTATAAATTTCACTTAGTATTAATACAAAAATGTAGAAATTAATCACCAGAAAAAAACATTATTCAAAGTATATGTTAAAATTCAGGTTATCCAATATTTATAAAATTGCAATGTTTAGACAGATTTCAAAAACCTTGATTTATTCATAGCAAATTTTTATACTGTGATAAAATTTATACTGAATGAAAATCCATGTGATTTTCGGAAATGTCTCTAACATTCTTCAATACTAGTCTTATATCTGATGTTGTCATTTTCACTCAACCACATCCAGCTGTGTCCTAACCAAGCTTCATGTAGAATAGAAAACCATGCAGCTAGGGTGTCTGATGCATGCAAATAGTCTCTTGACCCTTAGGTAAAATCAGACTACTGTGGCCGATGACCCATAACTGCTATCACCCAAGAGAAGGAAGGATTCTGACCAGCTGGTCTCAAGAAATCTGTGAATACTTTTTTGGATTTTGAAACTATGGACTAAAAATTATGAAGAAACAGATTCCTTATGTGCTGCTCCAACCAGCACATCCAGTAGCATGGACAGGGAGAGGATCTGGGGATGAAGCACCGACAGATGACCAGTGATGGTAGAAGTCTCTGCGAAGTCTCCCTTTATTGCTCCTTCACCTTTCCTTATATACTCTCCCCCTCCCCATCCTCATTTAGCAGGATATTGGATAGAGATGAGTCCAATTAGTCTAGGAGTTTTTAACCACAAGCCCAGTTCCTGTTTCTGCCCATCCCAACAAGCACTAATCAACTCCTTAGCCCACAACAATGTGCCTGAAAGTCGTTTTACAAAATGCAATGGGAATACGTAACATTCTATCATTGAAAGAGAAATTTCAGTGGAGGTCATTTTTCTCTCCATATTCACAAAGATCGGCTTCAAATAAAAGAAAATACTCCAAATAAATACTTCAAATAAATAAATACTCCAATAAAATACTCCAAATAAAAGAAAATACTGTAGATACAAATGCTTAGCAAAAGTAGATCAAGTGAGATAAAATTCTGGAGAGTGTCAATGATCTGCTTGCTCTTTGTTTCAGGTACAATAGATGATGCAGAAAGATTCATCAGAATATTGCAAAACCTTTACAGTACTTTTTACTACAGCTGTACATGTCTATACTGTGAAGATGAATTGGTAGTGACAGAAAGGTTCAGTGGAAAGAATAAATGTACTGCTATTCTCATGTGAGCAAAACAACTGGGAGAAAACCTTACTAAAACAACACTGAAAGAAAGGTTCAGGATAATTTCTTCTGGTCTGGATTTACTTAAACCCCATAGTTAGTGAACAAATGAGCAAAAGGGAATGGCAACAGATATTTTAAGAAACAAAATAGCACTAATAATAGCTCCACAATTGAAAAGCAAGGGAGTCAAAGGCTCAGAGAATTAAATCTCTACATTTGGTAAGTAGAACTCTTTTCAGCTATATAATCTAGACCATGAAAAAATAAAATATTTTGCTTGGACTCTTTACGTTAGCCACAGAGAAGGCATAATTATTCTGGGATTTTGATTTGCCTGAATAATAAGTGATTGGAAGAGATGCAAAAGTGAAACTTAGGATATTATATTACTTCTTCCTGTACCTCTCCTGTGATTTCTTTGTGTCTTTATAATTGCTTTTCACTTTTTACTGTATCAGCTTAGTCTGAATATATTATATTAAGCTCTCAGGTTGGCAGTAATTTTGAAGATTCAAACTCTATGGTGAGCCAAGCCATCCTTTCTACTCTCAAATAATTTAACTCTATATTTCAGAATGTGAGGAGAAAAACTGGGCACAATAATGTGAACTATTTCATAACTGATTTCCAAATTTAAAGTTAAATGAGTCAAACTAACTCACTGACTTTTGCTTCATGAAATTGTCCTCCACATATTAATTATATAGACGATGACTTTCAATTATTAGATGCTAAGAAATCTACTTTTGTACTCTCTAGTTTTGTTAAAAAATGTATCCATTGATTTCCCCTTTAGCATGTGAAAAATGACACACATAAAGAGCAGTATCTTGTTTCATGCAGTCTATCAAATAACTAAAACCACAATGTCCATGTAAACACCAAATAAGTTAGGATGAAAATTGCCGCCTTTCCAGAAGTCCCTAAGTGCCGATGCATGGTCTTACCACCATTCTGGGAGTAAATACAGCATAGTAATTGATTCCTTACTTGCCTTTGTATTTTTACTACCTAGCATACTGTCCAAAGAATCCCTTTACAAGTTAACACATGCTGACTTTGATGGTAATAAATTGTTTTTACTCATTTTCCTTTTTAAGGAATTGCTTATTTTTATTGGAAAGCCAGATGTACAGAGAGGAGAGACAGAGAGGAAGATCTTTTCTGCAATCATTCACTCCCCAAATGACCACAATAATTGGAGCTGCGCCAATCTGAAGCCAAGAACCAGGAGCCTCTTCTGGGTCTCCCACGTGAGTACAGGGTCCCAAGGCTTTGGGCCATCCTTGACTGCTTTCCCAGGGTTTAAGCAGGGAGCTGGATGGGAAGTGGAGCTGTTGGGATTAGAACCAGTGCCCATATGGGATTCTGGCACATGCAAGGTGAGGACTTTACTAGGCAAGCATGCGGGGCCCTGCTCACTGTTCTTTTGCCACAAAGATTCTTCACAAAGTTTGTGGAAACAGGAAATGAAAATATAAGCTTACTTTGGTACCAAAATTAATATGTGTTCATGGTTTTCCCATAATATGTTCTTACCAGGTACTTTTTGCAGGTTTACCTTGCAGGTTACTGGGGAAGAAATATGACCTGAAGAAATGGGGGGACAGTGCTCTCTTAGGCAACTGACAAAATTTATTTCCAGGGTTTCAGTTTTTATGCATTTTGTAAAACAATAGCCCAAACATACCAAGAATTATGTCATGTCTTGGAACAGAGTATAAAAAGCTAACAAGGTGACTTGGTCAAAGAATTATTGAAACAGGGCATAGATAAAGAGTACTGTCCATCCTTGGTTGACTTGACAGAGCAGGGATGTTTGCCTAGATTTAGGGACAACGAGAGGGGCAAGGACTCACTGGGGGCAAGAGCACACTGTAGGTGAGAGGCCTTCCGCCTCCTCTTTCCTGGAGCCTCTTCTCAACAGGGTCCCACAGGCCTCCAATGTCCCAGCTATCCTACCCAGTGCATTCGAACAGCAGGCCTCATGTATGTGTGTGCCTTTTCAAATTACATACCTTACTAGTGCCTTTTGCACTTGTATGAATTTACACTGCATATGCTATTTTGTTTGAAACCATCACTATTATCTTTTAGTGAAATGTCCCATATGCTAATATGGGACATGAGCATCATAAACAGCAAACTCCTGCCCCCATTCTATTAACCTTAATGTCTTAGGTCACCTAATTTGTTTTTAAAAACTAATAAATTACTTACCTCAAAGTATATAAAAAGTTACACATTCTGTTTGGAGGGAGTCTAAACAATCTGTTACTATGATTTTTCTATCTCTGCATTAGATACAGAACCACATATTACATTCTATTATCATGTATTTTCCAGCACATAAAGCTTCTCAATTTTTCTTCATTATGCTTGCTTTAATGTCCTTTACACTTATGGAAAATATAGATAAGACACTTTGTAGATTTCTCAGGAATTTGGGATAAAATAGCACAGAGGTACAAGTGCCTTTCTGATGATACAGAATCTTGACATGAACTATTTCTGATCATACTACCTGAGATCATCTTTGTCTGCCAAACTTTTCCAAGGCAAACTAAATGTCCTTCCCTTCCCAGACTCTTTTCCTATTAAAATCAATCCTTAAGTTTTGCTCACATTTAAAAGAAGGGAGTTAAATTTGACCTTCCAAAGGGGAAAAATATGAAAAGACTTTTAAAGATAAAATTAAAACCATTTTGGTGACTAACAATAATCTTTAATGTTACAAATATTTTAACTATTCTTAAGTTTGAATTGATTATAGTATATATCATTACATTGCATGTTATAATTATTACTATCATATTGCAGTGATTTTCTATTTGCATTGCTATTCTTTCCATATTTATTTTGTAATGATTATGCATTTTTGATCAAGTGGTTCTAGAACTGGTGAGTTCTTTCAGGTGGTTTCTGTATCTTTCTGTCAGTCCCCTAGTGTTACACATTTTTGTTGTTTTTAATTTTGTATTGCTTTGTCTGATAATCTTCTTTTATTTTTGGCACTGACAGATGCTCCAGGAGTGTATTGTCTCCTGCCACAGACCTAGAACCATCCAGCTCTCCAGGACATACTGCATTCTTCATTGAAGGATTGTTGGAACCAAGGCCCTGTTACTTACTGTGCTAGTTTGTATTGTGGAAAAGCTAGCTCTTCTCAGTAGACCCAGATAGTAACATGTGTGCATGTGCTAATCCATGTGTGCTCACATAGCCATCATTTTAAAAATCCTTTTATCCACATATGCATTGAGCAAAAATGAATTCATATTGCTATCATTTGAGACAGTATTCAAATAGTTTCAGAAAAATAAAATACCACCATTTGGGGATCTAACCAGTGAATCAAGAAATTGCTGTCTTTCCCTCTTGCTGTGTAACTCTGCCTGAGAAATATACAAAACTAAATCTTTCTAAAAATGGAGAAAAGAATGGGTGAGATTAAATGGATAAGATGTTATTATAGCCTCATGGATTGGACGAAATCTTGGTTGAAAAGCTCAGATCATAGGCTATGAGTAGATTATTTGTAAGACCCTGAGTAATGGCACAGTTTTTTCAGTGTAGTGCTGAGGCAGGAGGTAACTTAGGGGCATCCTGTATATATATGTATGGAATTCTCATCATCTCACTGTGTCTCTCCCCCTCCCCTTATCTATCTGCTTCCATCTCTCACTCTCTGTCATTCTGACATTAAAATAAACAAGTAATCACTGATGATTTTCCTTAATCTTATATGTTGAGATTCTCTGTGTTGAATAGTTTTGAACTATATCCTGGTCATTTTGAAGATCATATCTTGAGCATCCTGTTCTTGTTTAAGTTTCTGAAGCAAGCTGGTTTTCATTTGATTGTCTTTGAAGACCAGCCACATTGTTGAGTGCAGGCTGCACCGAAGGCTGATTTCCTATACAGTCTTCCCTTTAAAGCCTCTTTAAGACTAGTTGGAATTTGCCTCACATATATGCCATTCAGTGGAGAGTCTTTGATCAAGATGGTGATTTTCTTTTCTGCAGTTTAGTTTTTAAAGTCTTAGTATTATGTTTAGGGACAGATTTTTGCATATGCAACTTGGGAGCTTGTCCAGGAAATCTTAACAATTTAAAGGAATGGCTTTGTAGAGCCCCTTCTCTGTAATCATACTAATGCCTTCTGGTCTTCTAGACTTGGCTTCTCTTCCCCTTTCCACTGAATATTTCCTGTGGCGGCATCTCCTTTAGAATCTGGTAGCAAAATAAAGGAGGAAATAAACCATGAAGCTTCTTCACCACATGTCCTGACAACTACAACTCCCATGGTCACAAA
Source organism: Ochotona princeps (assembly GCF_030435755.1). Classification (NCBI taxonomy): domain Eukaryota; kingdom Metazoa; phylum Chordata; class Mammalia; order Lagomorpha; family Ochotonidae; genus Ochotona; species Ochotona princeps. The sequence continues at coordinate 36,450,666 of NC_080846.1, read as the reverse complement.
GAAAAATTTCCTCTGTTGCTAACTTCATGGTGGCTTCTTATCCACAACTCCTTTCTCTGTTCTCCATGGTTACTGCCAGTCATTGCTTAGTGCTATCTAGTTACAATGTTAAGTGAGAACCAAGTGCAAAAAGAAGGAAATTCAGTACTTTCCACTATATATGAACAGTAGGGTCTTTCTTTCTCATTCCTTTGAAAAGAAAATGAACATTAAGTTGGAGCTTTTACTTCTGCACACTTCTAGTTTGGGATTACTGTGTAATACTAATGGTAAATACACACCAGAAGGAAATCAAGTCATTAGGTCAGTGGAATTAATAAGTCTACTCCTACCTCAACATAACTCAGTATTGTAACAAGCAGGCTGGGGAATAAATTTTGTCACATTGTGCAGAAAAATAAGATAACAATTAAAATTCTTAATCTAAGGAAACAGTAACTTTTTAGAAGATTCATTTTATTTATTTGAAAGGCAGAGAGAGAGAGAGAGAGAGATTCTTCCATTTGCTAGCTCGCTCCTCAAATGGTCATAGCAGCGGGATTTGGACTAAACTCAAGAGCCAAAAATTCCATTTGGTTCCCCATATGGATAGCAGGCATCAATCATGTGAATTACCTTCTGCATCTTTCCAAGTCACACCAGCAAGAACTGGGTCAGAAAGCACATGACCCAGGAATCAAACCAGTGCTCACACAGGATACCAAAATCTCACATGGCAGGGCTACAATGCCTATACAGAATAGTGATTTAATAATTCACATTTGGGGCCCAGAATGATAGCCTAGTAGCTAAAATCTTCACTTTGTGAAGTGACCCCATATGGGTGCTGATCTGTGCCCCGCTACTCCACTTCCCTTACAGTTTCCTGCTTGTGGTCTGGGAAGGCAGTAAGGGACAGTCCAAAGCCATGGGAACCTGCACCTGTGTGGGAGACCCAGCAGAAGCTCTTTGCTTTGGCTCAGCTCAGTTTTGGCCCTTATGACCACTTGGGGAGTGCAACAGACGACAGGAGATCTTTTTGTATCTCCTTTTCTCTGCAAATCTGCCTTTCCAATAAAAATTAAAAAGTCTTAAAAAACAATAAAACATGTTAAGACCTTAGACTGTAAACACACACACACACACATATATATATATATATATTTATTTATTTCAGACATAATATGCACTCAGTTTCATTTCCAAATTTTACAACTCACATTTATTTCTTTTCTATTTTTTAAAAAACAGTTTATTAAAACTCTATTACGTTATTTTGCAATTTTTTTAAGCAAACAGTAGAAAGCTATCAGAAATCCACAATTCAAATCTCTTCCAGAAGAATGACAGACTAGAGGCAAAGGCTTATGAATACTTAGACCAATGAGCTCCCACTTTAGCTTTTGGAAAAATGCCATGTGCTTGATGGGGAAGTTTTCAGCCAGGTAGCTGGTGGTATAGAGCCAAGGCAGATAACAAGTAAAAGCTGACAGGCAAGAAAATATATCTAGAGTACTAAATATGGGTGGAATTTTAAAAGAATTGCTGAATTGTAGACACTAATTCTAAGATGAAATGAAGTTGGAAAACTTAGGATGAAGTTAACAGAAAAAAAAATAAGTTAATACTAGAAAGAAAATAAGTAGCCAAGACACCAATTTTAACATCCACGATAACACCTCTTAAGTCTAATCCTGAAGCAGACAGTGAGATGATTTCAAGTATAATTATTAATAACAAGTTATTTAATATCAGGCTTGTGAATTAAAGTCTTCATGATCATTTAGCATCATGGATTACTTATCTGTTCATTCCTGTTGCCTTGTCAAATTGAAAAGTAGATTCAGTTCTTAGAGAATGTATAATGTTGCCACAACAACTTCAATAATATATTAGGAATGAAAGAACACTCCTACATACAACAAAGAGTGTCTCTGAAATATGGAAAAATTATAAAATAATCTAACAGAAATAAATTTTAAGTATATGAGACATTATCTAGAAACAGTTTAAATAGTATGTGTTAGGAAGGAACAGTTGTGAACTGTGTGTGGTATCTTTAATAATGGAAATCATTAAAAAACTGCAAGTTAAAATAGAAGAGGGAGGAGATATCCCTGAATGCAGTTTGAAACTAAAAGGCCACACAATCACCTCCCTCCCCTGAACATTAAAACTCCAGGTTTTCTGCATTGAACCAGTGTACCTGCATCTCAATCTGGAGGCTCCAATCTGAGACTATCAACCTTGGATTACACTATATCACTGGCTGGTTGTCTAGCAGAATTCCTCTGCCTCCATAATTTCATGAGTCTAATACCTCTCTCTCTCTCTCTCTCTCTCTCTCTCTCTCTCTCTCTCTCTCTACAGAAAATGCAAACATCATCATATAGGAATAAATTTGGGTTAATATTGCACAAGTAATACAGAAATTTGATTTGTGTTCTCTACAAAAAGAAAGCAGAGAAAGAAGAATGAGTAACGAGGTAACCAGAAGTCAAGCCATCTATGCTTTGCAGGGCAAGTATAATTATGTTTAGCGGAAGACATTTGTGGTAGTGGTTAAGACACAATCTGAGATTTCTGCATCCCACATCTGGCTAAGAGTCTTAACCTGTCTCTTCATTCCAACTTGCATACTATAGTGTGCCGGGAAGCCAGCAGGTGACAGCTCAAGTAAATGGGTTCCCCATACCCCCATATATCTGGATTGAATTCTAAGCTTCTGGTTTTGGTACAGCCCAGCCTGAACTCTTGCAACTATTTGTGGAATGAACTGGTAGATGGGTCCTTTCTCTGTGTGTCTCTCTGACTTAAGAAAAAATAGATGATTATGTTTAAATGTTTGCTTAGCAGAATTTTCAGCTCTGATTATGGAAGAATGACTTGCACTTAGTCAATGATTTTACTAAGAAAAAAATGGCAGCTGTACTTAGCAGAAATTTAAACAAAGAAATAAGCCACAACAAGAATCTTTGCAGCCAGTGAGTAGATTAAAGCACACAAGATGAACAAGAACTAGCTTATATCACACGGACACGGATGATAATTCTCTGAGCATTTACTATACGTGAGAAGGAGAGAAAGAGACTGAAAATCAGGACCCCACTTGGCAATGGCTCCTGGAAACAATGACTAGATTTCTCCTGATAATAAAAAGGAAATGCACTAAAAATGACATCACCTTAAACAGACAATTGGCTAGAAAAGACTGCTGAAAGATGAAATACATGAAAAAATTCTCACCATCATCATTCATCAATGAAATGTAAATCAAAATCACAATAAAAACTTTGAAATGACAAAATGATGGCAGAGTAACTGAACTTCATACTAGTGGTGACAGTGTAAAATGTTACAAACCCTTAGGAAAATGTTTGAATGTTTCCTCTATAATTACAGCTCTATCAAACCTATGACCTTGTCATTCTAACCCTAAGCTTTACCTAAGAAAAATGCAACCATGTGTCCACAAAATATTTATGCATGAATGTATCAATATTCCTACTAATAGCCCTAAGCTGGAAACATTCCATGTGTCAGTGAAGAGAATGGATAAGTATATTTTTGTGAATTGACAAAATAGAATATCCCATGAAAGTAACAAACTACTGGTACACACAATGCCATGGGTCAATCACCAAAAAATTATGACGAATGAATTAATTTTTAAAAGAGGAATAATATTATTTAATTCAACGTTATGGCATTATGAATGGAAAGGTACGCATTATCTGTAGTATAAAACATTAAAAAAACAATCATTATTTTCAAAGATGTGGAGCAAAAGTTGCATGTAAAGAGGCATTAGGAAACTATGATGGTACGTTTTATGTGTAACTTTGGACTAGAGGATGTCTGGACAGCTGACAAATCATTATCTTTGGGTGTGTCTATGGGCTTGTTTCTGGAGGAAATCCACACTTGAGAGGCTAAAGAAATTCACCCTCAGAAGTGTCGACAGACATCTCCAAATAATTGATGGCACAGGTAGAACAAAAAGTGAGGCTTAGATAAGCACACACAAACACACAATTGATAAATGAGACATCTTAATTGTTTTTGCTTGGACATCAAAGCTCTTCCCTGGTCGTAATATCCTCAGAACCTAGGTGTATGCTGGTGACCAAACAATTTACAAGCTTTTGTACTCTTGACTGAATCTTACACATTTACTTTCATTTTACTTCTTACTTGCACAATTTACTTTTCAAGTTTGGTGTTTCCTGTTTCTCCAGTTTGGCCTTCATAATTGTGTGTGTACTTGTGATTCAGAATTTCTGATTGGGTCTATTTTCTTGGAGAACCTCAAATAACATAGAGATTACAGTAACACTTTATAATAAGTATTAAGAGATTACAACACTTTATGTTGATAGCATTACTAAATGTAGCTATATACCACTTCTCAAAGCAGCAATTGTGTGAATTTTATGTTTAATGCTATGTTTTTCTTTAGAAAAAATGGTTCATATAGCTCATTGTATTTATAACCTCAACAGTTTGAAAAATACAGACTATTATCTATGAAATATTAGGCTATTATCCCCATACATTCAAAATCATGTAATTCAACTGAAATATTAATTTAAAAATAAAGAATCCTTTTATTTTGATTGACAATTGTTCATATTTATCAGGTACAACATGATGTTTCAATTCACTTTTACAGTGGATATGATCAGAATCAAGGTAAGTAGCATATCTATTAGCTCAAACTTTAGTCATTTCTTTTGGTGCATAACTCACAAACCATGTTTTATAGCTAATAATAAGCTTTCTAAAAAACAAATAGGTAGATCAATCCTATTTACGAACACACACATGTATCTATGTATTTATATGTGTGTATTTATACATATATGAATTATATGTGTATATATACATGCAGGTACACACATGTATATCTGTAAACCTCTATGTGTGTGTATATATGTATACATATATGTATATATGGAGAGACAAACAAGCTATACTTACACAACTTTAAAAATAGCCAATTAGATAAAAGCTATCTACAATGGAAAATACAGATTCAAATATGTTTTTTCAAAAAATTATGGTTTCTATTTTATTATTTGTATAATTTTCGTAATTATTGTAAGAAGTTTTAAAAATTCTGCATTGAGGAGTAATCAATCTTTGTCTACATGCTAACAGCCTTATTTTTGAGGCTCTTTGGGATCTACCAATTAGTTTCAGAATGTACCTGCACTGTTTTTACTTACTGAATTTATCATTGATCTTTAGAATCAATTTTCATAATCCTATTCACATTTTATAATACACAACTTGTAACCTAATTTTCAAAGAATGAGTTCCTAAATTTGATAAATTAGGATGCTATGAAATAGACAATAAACTATTATTCTTAGAAATATTCTATAAAGCTCTAAACAGATTTATGTTCAAACATTATTATGCAGTTAGCATTAAAATTTATTAACATTAATTCCAGAATTTGATAATAGCCATTTACCCAAATGACCTTATTCTATGTAAGCATTTTATTTAGCAGGAAAAGGGAAGGAATGAAATTTGTCTGCACATCAGGCATTCAATGAGAATTTGAAAAATAATTGTTTCGTACACTTTAAGTGTTTCACAGATTTTTTTAAAGATTTATTTTTTTAATTTTTATTGCAAAATCAGATATTACTGAACCATTTTGAGTCCGTTTTTAAGATTTAGAACTTGGTAAAATAAAACATAAATGAATATATTAACAACACTGGCATTCTAAAACACTGACTACTGTTAAAGAGAGAAGGTTTGGGACAAGCTTGAAATAAATAACCTTGTTTTACTCTTGCAAAAGTATTTGTAAGTGTACATCTCTGATAAATATGTGTCTGGTATATATGCATTTTAGTGTTGACAAATATGCACAAAGGAAATGAACATTAAATGTGTAGTAACAAGCTCCTTCTGATAGTTTGAATATCGTTTCTACTTGCTCGTTCAAAAAAGGGAGAAAAAGATAGTTTCTTCGTGAAAATTCCCCTTAAAAATTCAACAAAGGGAGAAAGAGGAAAGGGGATATCTTTGTGAAGACTGCCATTATTATAACGTGCAAGCTCTGCTGTTTTTCACATTTACACTCAGGATTGCTCCAGCATGTTTTGATTGAACTTGCCTCAACCTCAAGACTCCCAGAGTCCTGTGACTTTTCACTGAGACATCTGAAAGCTGGTAGTTGTCAGGAACACCTAGATGTATGCATAGCTTTAACAAGCAATATGAAGTGTTCAGGTGGGGCAGAGGTTAGCTTATTTAATATTTTCCATCATACATACATAAAAATAATCTTTTTTTGGATGAAAGGCAGAATCAAGCAGGCTGTTATTGTAACTAAAAGGAATTTGCTCTTACTATGCAGGAAGATAAATTTGTGAATGTAGACATAGTGCAATGACCAGAGCACACAGTGTTCCTGAAGCAAATGGAATGTTTCCGACAGGTTTAGTTTCTGATTCTGATATTTATAATCAGCTCATTTTTAGGCTGTCATCATTTATTGCATTCTAAAATAAATATTATTAGGTAAAAGAAAAAAATCCCCTAAAACTGCTATTTATTAGATGAAAAAGTATCAAAGAGCAATTGGAATTTCAAAAATAATAACAAGAGTTAATCTATCCTCAGGAGCAATACTTTCAGGACTCTAGCCCAAAGTCATTTACCAATGAAGGAAAATGTCTAAAAAACATTTTCTTTCCTAATTTTATTTTTAAGACCTTCCTAGGAAAATTTTTAATGTTCTTCACTTGATCTTAGCCAAAAAACTGAGAAGTGATAATTTTGATGTGCTTCACACTTTTTATTTTATATAATTGCATTTCCACAATATTTGGTGTCACCCACATATACTTTAAATGCACTGAGAAGTACCACAAAAAGAAATAATTTTAAGGAAAAACAAAAGTACAGAAATACTCTCAACTTGTAAATGTCTTTATATTTCTGCATGAAATCTTTAAAAACCAGTTAATCTTGAGACTATTCCTGAACTTGCTATTCTTTTATATGGATATATTTGTCTTTACATCACATCATATTTTTGCAATTTGTCCATCTTTACAACATATCATGCGACCGCAATTAATCAGTCTTTAGAATGCATTATGTTAACCATAACAGTAACAGTAACAGTATTATAACTTTGTTCTTATTTTTAAAATTTGGTTGTTTCGTTTCTTTTGTATCATTATATATACAAATATGTATTTAAGATATGCAATTTTGTGTCCTTACATTAACTTTGGAATCAGCTTATTGATTTTTTAAGAACACCTACTGTGGTCTCATGTAAGATTGCACTTACCTACTTGTTTATGACAGTTGATGACATAAAGGTATTGTCATCCAAGTCACAAACAGGGTTTGTTTTATTTGTTCTTGTTTTCTTTTAATTTTTGTATCAATGCCTTCAGCTTTCAACATTAAAATATTGCTCTTTTTCACTTTCCATTTTTATTTTTTAATGCATTCCTTGGTTTTCTGATTCAGATGCCTTTTTAAAAATATAACTTAAATGAAATTTAGATGACACTTGGAAGTTCACATGTAAAAACATCTGCCTGTCCCAATGAAACTGTTGGACATGTATAGACAATAGGATGCTGGACTGTTTGACATGGTACCAGCAATGTCGGGGTACACTTAAATTAGAGGCAAATGGAATTATGATTTCTTATGAAGGACTATACCACTGTAGCGGGGGTTGGGAGGGTGGGAGTTTGGAGGGAAATCCCAGTCTATCTATTCGAAATTGTACCACAAAGTCTGCCTGTACTTCTCATAGATGATTTCCTCATGTTTAGGTCTCTCTCTGTTTATTTAAAAAACCGTGGTCTTCCAAAGGTGTAAGCTAACTTCTAAAATCTGTGAGTGTGGAGTTGGGATTCATGATTCACAACATTATTTATCTGAAACCCTCCTATTTTAACGTTTAAAATATCTTGGGAAACTGAATGATGCTCCCCTATGAACTATTATCAGCCGATTGCTTGTTACTTTCATTTTACTTTTTTTAAATAAAAAATGGAAAACTGTTCCTTTTTCTATCACTACCAATAATTTATTTTCAGATGATTAGCTATTGTAATATTGTTAAAACAGTTTTTACTGTGTTGCTTCTATCTGAAAAGTTTGCAACATTTTAAGATTTAAAAATTCTATGACTCCCTACCTGAACCTATAAGAGCCACCTCCACTCTGCCTAAAAAATCCTTGTTTTCTATGCAGTCTATGTCTCAATATGTTCTCACCACGGTACTCTCCATATTTTTCCTCAATTATAGCAAGTGCATTTTGAATTATTTCCCCCCCAGCTAGTTCATCTACCTGATAAAGTCTTCTCTTACATATTGACTAGGCTAATTACTTCTCATTTGCTAAGTCTTTGTCAAAAGCCCATCTTTCCAAAGATATCCAGTCATTCGATTTAATGTAATACCTAATATTTCTCCCTAGTACTTCTCTACATTAGCAATTTACTTCATTGCCATCACTCTCGACTTTTCCAGGACTAATACTGTCTAAACATAGTGTGCTCTCTTGTCAAATGCCTGAATATGAGCTGTTAATTATATCTATCTAAATACTGATGAAAATTCCACAAGACCATGTCACTTTTCCAATGTATAACAAACTCATCCTATATTAATAGGTTCTCAATAAAAAGATAAATAAATAAATAGCATATTTGTCATTTTGTGATCATAATTCATGATTTGGTGACAAAAAATCTTATTGGATCTGCTTTACCTCAGGTATGTACAGAGCTGGACCTAGAGTTTTCTTTGAAAGAAACAAGGATTTTTTGTATAAAATGAATTTAAATAAAATTAATATCTAGTCTTTATGATTGAATATACATATTCTCAATTGAATACATTTTATTCCATTCCAACAAGAGTATTTGCTCCATTTAACACAAATTATTTTTCTGAGTGATTCCCAGTTCTTTTGCTCGTATTCATTTAAACTGCATCTAGGGATATTTTCATTTTTAATTAACTCAATTTATTTCTTTTTAATGACTAGGTTATTCTTTCCTCATTTATTATGAATTACATAAGAGAAAAAACTAAAATTAATAATGGTAATAGTAGTAGTAACAAACATTGAAAAGCAATAATAAGAGCAGTTAACAGCATTTCAATAAGGGTTACTATGTGTCTTGTACAGTTCTGAGTAATCTATATAAATAAGGTAATAACCCATTTAATTTTTCAAATTACACTATGAATAGTTAACACACTCACTTTAAATTGAGGCAAAAAGTTCAGATACATTTTCTGAAGTTCAAAAAGGCTTTAAATAATATGGATTGGATTTATAATCCAGATGTCTATGCTCTTGAATGTTATGCAGACAAAACTGTCTCCTTTTTATAGAATGCACATCTTTGAATGTCTCTTTCCAAAGATAAAAAAGAACAAGTGTGCATTTTTATGCTTTACAAGCTATTATAACAGAGAGAATCCCAAATCTAAAGAATGATGTGTTGGCAGGATAGTCTTGCTTTAAACTTCTATAAAAAGAAGTAAACAAGTTAACGTTTGTATGATTCATGATTGTGATTTATTTTGCAATAAAGAATGTGCTGTCAGTCAGCTACATAGGAAATATTTATCTTTTTGTCTAACTAGCTTAAAAGGCCCCAAAATTTGCTAGGCTAATCATTCATGAGACAGGATGAGAAGTCAAAAGAGTTGTGTCTGGTCTGGATAGGTTCAGGCTAAAAAAGCGATACTTGCAATTAATCTTGTCACTAGTAAATAAGAGGTTATATATGAGTCTAGAAGGATACATGAAAAATAGGATAGTATTAGAGTGCAAGAAGTTATGTGGGGAAGGATGCCTCAATGTGGTAACCTGTTCTCAGGAACACAATACATGCTCTCTCAGAACTCGGGTGAAGTTCAACACTGTCAAATCTTAGGAACATTCTATATATGTTTTGGTTTAATCTTTACATTTGGGCACTACAATTTCCTTCCTGCCTTATAATCTGGAGTTATGGATGCCTCTTGGTGTTACTAAATTTTGTTAAAAAGAGAAATGAAATTTTTCTTGATTTGTGCTATTTAAACATGACCATCTAAAAACAAACACTGAGGAAGAAGCATTTAGGACAGTAAATAAGAAATGTTTCCATACAACATGTGTATATGTATGCTTATATAGATGTCTTATTTGGGACAGGTTCTATTTCCTATATACTTACTCCTATCATGGTTCGTGTAGAATTTTATAATCTTATCAGTTTGGCAAATTGGATTTTATTCTCTAACAAATTTTGCTTTATGTAGACATCCTTACCATTCAGCTAAGCTCTATGTATTCAGAACTAATAAAAAAATGCTCAGAAATTATATAGGAAATTTACTATTAAAGTGAACTTTCTTAAAAGTATTACAAAAAACCTTTATTATTGGCCCATAAATTTACAATGCAATTAAAATTTTTTAAAATTAATAATCCAGAGAGTGAGTGACAGGCTTATATGAGTGGGTTTAGGTTTTCTATAGGATTTTTGTTGAGTAATATGTTATAAATATATCAAATACGTGTGGTAAACATTGCTTTTCATTACTCAAAAATGAACAAAATATCATTTCTGTTAGGCTTTAGTCATGGAATAGGTTATTTAATGGCATTCACAACTCACAAACATTGCTCATTATCTGAAAGCTGTGCAATGTTTAAATGACCCTGTTGTCAGCCAACAAAAGTTCAAGAAGGACTCAAGATAATAAAATTTTGCCAGGAAAACATGAAGATCTCAGTGACTATTTACAGCTCCTAGAACTGAGCTAAAAATCTCTAAATCTAGCTAAAACAAATGATATCAAAGTTTATAAAAAATATTTATCACTAAAACAAATATTTCTATCAAAACCTGTATTTTATACATGCGTATGCCATAACTGAGAACAAATGCGAAGTTTTAAGATACTACTACTTATTGTTCCTCCAATCTGGCGAGGAAGCTAAGTTACAGGCAAGGAGATAAAGCCTACAACTGCCAAATAACTGCATAAACATGAGTCTAATGAATATTCTTTTCACTTTCAAGAAATAGGTTATAACAGACGACCACAATTCATTTTAAATAACAAATAAATATTCATCAAAATGCTAAAGCAACTATTCAGCTGAAATATTCCAAAAAATATTATTTAGAAGATATGAAGAAATCCAAATAATAACTCTATTGGCCTATTAATTATTTGAATGGCATTCAAAATAAAATTTATAATCTAATTTAAAAAAAAATTTGTATTAAAAATTGTTGGCTGTTATCCAATACTTACCAAACTCAATGTTCAAGGAATTAGGTTGCAATCTCTCAAAATATTTGCCCCAGGCAGAAAAAAAAAACTTAGTTTCCAAAGTTTTATGGAAGAGAGTACACAAAATATTTTCCTCATGAAAATTCAGCTTAAAAGTTGTCTAAGTGTTTGCCTGATATATGGTCAACGGAGTTATTCTATGCGTCTCTTTGGTTGAAGGTTAATTTACAAACTTGGATATGATCCACATTCCCTAAAAATATTGAACTGACCAAGGCTCAAGTAAATTACAGCGTTGAATAATCAACATTAAATAAAGGAGTATATCCCATTTTTTCTTACATTTTTGTCGTAGAGAGAGACAGGGAGAACGCTTCTATACCCTGGTTAACCTAATCAGTGTCCATAATGGCAGGGGCTGGGTTGGGGCTGGAGCCAAAAGATTGGAATGCAATCCAAATATCCCGCATGTGTAACCGGAAAACAGTCAGTAGAGCCATCATCACTGACCCTCAGGGAGGGCATTGGCAGGAAGCTGGTGTCAGCAGCAGGAGCCAGGAATCAAACCCAGGTACTCTAAGAAGGAAAATGAGCTTCCATGACTGTTAGGCCAAATGCCCACTCTCATAAATTTAACAGATAATTTTGTACTGGGAAACGTTCCTCCCTAAATTGGCATGAACTGAAATACAGCAGCAGAAAGCAGAATTCATTCTTGATATATTTCTCTGTGTTTAAGGAGAAAAATAGATAAGGATATAATACCCTGTCTTAATTTCTATAGATTTTGGTTAAACATCATTGCTTCTCAGCCCAAAAGGAAGACAGTGTTCATTTCCATTGTAATACCTCAATGTTCTTCCAATTAAGGCTTATGTCAATTTGAGCAAATGTATTTTTATTTTACAAAATGTGATTGGATTTGTAAACAATGGCTGGGCTGTCCTCGAAATGGAAGGTAAGAAAGAATAGTCTGACCTATTTGCATTTGCAAGTTTTCAAACTACTGAGCACTTAAAAGAAGTTTGTTGTAGCCCTGTCTCTCAGTTGATGACAATCAGCCAAAAGTGTCTAAAAAGAAAACACGCAAACTGATAGAGTTATAAATACAAATTACTTTTGCCAGAGGTATATTTTGACAACTATTAAATGCATATAATTAGCAATGCTTAACAGCTGTCAACAATTCTAATGCATAAATTTCAGAAAAATAAAGAAAAACTCTTCTACCTGTTTTGTCCTTCCCTTTCGCCCTCTCCAACTGTTCTGAGACACTGTTTATGTGGTAGGTAGGTTGGCTGATTAAACAGCCTGGTAAAGACAACTCCAACACAGTTCCAGATAGCGTTTTGGAAAGGTTATTTGAACACAGTGTCTCTCCCTGGGAAGAAATACAAGACTACCTATAACCAAGTTTCGAAATCCAGCTTTGAAGTACACTTTCTGCACTTCTTTTTACTACATATTTCAGGGGAATAAAGTGAAACATATAACTCTGCACTAATGATTGGGAGACAATATCACATTAATGAAAATCATTTGATTATACTGCCAACTGAATTATTCTCCCACTGATCTCAAACAGATTTATAGAAGTGATTCACCTTGAATTAGCCTTAGGTTGTTTGGATTTCTTCATGGATATTTCTCCAAGTAGCAACTCATTTTTTTAATTAACTTTTTTTTCTATATAAACAAGTTCACCTTCATTGGCAAATTCTTTCCACCTCCCCACCCCCAAAATAAGATCCCTTAAAGCTGGTTTTCTTTAAATAATTTATGATGTCTTTTAAAATAATGTTGGTATCTGGAAAAATTAGGACTATAGCACATGCAAAAATATGAAGCACACTTATTTAAATGGAAAATTATTTTAGATATTAACATTTGTGCCCTAGAAGTTGTCATTGTATCATGATAAACGAGCATGTGGGACAAAGTGAGTTTTCACGTGAATTATTAAGTATTTTGAATTATACATGAAGAAACATCTTCCAAGATTTTGAACTTCCTTGAAGTTGAAATACATTGCTAACTCAAAGTACCATCTTGTTAAATTGAATTAATCGTGTCACACTGTGCACCAATTTATTAGTTTGCAAGTACTGCCATACAGGGTATCACAACTGGGTGGCTTAAATGAGCAAACTATGTAATTTCACAGCTCTGGAGGCTGGAAGTCCATAAATAAGGTGCTAGTAAGGCTGACTCCTTCTAAAGAATGTGAAGGGAGAATGTGGCATGCCTCTTTGCTAGATTTAGTATTAATTCTCCATATTCTCCCAGTTTCCTTTAACAAAATGTTTTCGAACGTCTTTGTCTCAAAAATTATTTTTAAGGACACTAGTTCTATTAAATTAGCATTGACCTAAATACTGTTTGTTCATAAGATTGCCACTACAAAGAATTTATTCAAATAAGATAATGTTGTGATGTACTTCAGGTCAATTAAGACTTAAATATGGGCTCGGCAGCGTGGCCTAGTGGCTAAGGTCCTTGCCTTGATCCCATATGGCCGCTGGTTCTAATCCCGGCAGCTCCACTTCCTCTCTATCTCTCCTCCTCTCAGTATATCTGACTTTGTAATAAAAATAAAATAAATCTTTAAAAAAAAAGACTTAAACATAAATTATAGGAAGAGCACAATTAAGTTTGTAACACTGGCACATTAACAATTACATTCAAATCACAAGGTTGCCAAAGGATAAGAAATATGGACATTTATTCTCTCTCTTTGGTTTTATCTTAAAAATTCTGAAATTGGGCCTGGCATAATTATATCTTGGCTAATCCTCCTGGTTCAAGCTTCAGGATCCCATATGGTGTTGGTTCTACTACTCCATTTCCACCCAGCTCCCTGATTGTGGCATGGGAAAGTGGAGAAGGATGGTCCAATGCCTTGGAACGCTGCACCCCCATGTGAGATCCAGAGGAGGCTCTTCTCTTTGAATCAGATCAGCTCTGGCCATGTGACCACTTGGGGAGTAAACCAGTAATCAACCAGATCTTTCTCTGTTGTAGTTTCTCTCTGCAAAATATATATGTATGTATGTGTGTGTGTGTATATATATATATATATATATATATATGAAAAATAAATCTTAAAAATAAAAAAGAATTCTGAAACCCATCTGCCAGAGCTGCAGAGAAAAACTCTTATCATTTTATCTTCACAGAAAAATAAGCCTTGCAGATATGATAACACCACTACCAATTTTAACAAATTTATTAAGAATACTGCTGAGCTTTTCTCATTCATGATCTCACTTATTGAAACACCCTTATGAATAGGTACAATTATTCCTATTTTACTGAGGAGAAAATAAAGCACCTAGGGTTAAATAACTGAATACCATGCAGATCTAAGTAAGCACAACTGAAATATTTGATTCACCAGTGTATTTGTAATTGTTGGTCCTACATATTTTATGTATCTTCAAATTGGACAAACTCTTGCATACTGACTATTGTCTAGAATCACAGCTAAGAAAACTTTCATGATTAGAGATGCATTTTGCTGAATTGAAGGCGCTATATGAGGCTTCACTATGTACATTATCTTTTCATTCCATTTTTCCATGAGCTTTTTGACATTTCCTCATATTATTTCTTTTTTCAACTAACTTGGATACTTCACACAGCCTTGGCACACAGTTCCCACAATGCTCCATTTTCTGGGATATCACTCACTTTTTTTTTTTTTTTTTTTTTTTTGGTTCTCACGACTAGTTTGTAACTGAATTTTTAATCATTTTAGAATTTTTTCAAATTTTATCTACTACCAAAAGTGGGAAAATTGAATATCATTTCCTCAGTGTAAAATTCATTGGTTATGTTCTAGATGTTCAAAAAAAAGAGTGGTATTACAAGTTGATCTTGGTAGCCAAGAGGATTTTCTATTTATTAAGACCTAGATTTACATTTCACTGTTCCTTTTCATTCCAACTAGTAAGTGCACCATGTGTGACTGCAGCTTGAAAGCCAACGGGCGCTGTTTCAACAGAGTCTTTCTCTTTTTTTGTTTCCAGCCTCTGATAGCTTTTCATTTACACTCAAAACTAGTAATGCATGAACACATGATTGCTATATTTTCCTCTACTTATAATGATTTTTTTGCTATGAATTTTTTACTTTGGGATATGATTAGAAAAAGCAAATTAGATGGTGCATAGGGTTTTTGGCCAACATTATATGGAAGAGTGTTAAACTTTAAAGTTCTTGACAGAAAATTTGTTGCTCTAAAAGAAGATAAGGATAGGGCCCACCACAATTGCCTAGCTGCTAAAGTCCTTGCCTTGAATGTGCCTGGATCCCATATGGGCACCTGTTCTAATCCTGGCAGCTCCACTTCCCATCCAGCTCCCTGCTTGTGGCCTGGGAAAGCAGTCGAGGACAGCCCAAAGCCTTGGGACCCTGCACCCATGTGGGAGACCCGGAAGAGCTCCTGGCTCCTGGCTTCGGATCAGTGAAGCACCAGCCATTGGGTCACTTGGGGAGTGAATCATCGGATGGAAGATCTTCCTCTCTGTCTCTCCTGTATATCTGACTTTGCAATAAAAATAAAATAAATCTTAACAAAAGAAAGAAGAAGATAAGGATACTAGAGTTGAAAAGATTTAAAACAAGCAATTGCTGTTTTTTTTTTTAGATTTTGCATATATGCCAAAAACCAATAAAAAATCAAAATTATTTAAATTTGTTTAAAACAGTGTGCCACTTATATAACATATGAGCTTTCAAAGCCAATAAAAACAACTTCAGTTTTTAAAGTGATGCTATTTTAAGTTCTGGAATATTTAAATTGATTCCATCATATTATGTGAACAATGATCACATCATAAAACAACAAAAAGTAAAAACTTCACAATACTTTTGTCTACAATATTGTCAAAAACCTTGAACATATAAACACTGCTTAAATAAACCTGGAATTAAGTTGTCATTATTGTGTTCTGATTTGCCAAACTGACCAATATTCATCTGTTGGATTGTACAGTCTATAACAGATATGTATTGCCTATTACTAAAAGACTGTCTTAATGTACCTTATTTCAGAGGAAATCTTTCTGAACTATTACAGTAATATAATGACTTAACTTATAATTTGCTATCCCATCTCTTTTGGTTATTGCATACATATTATTAATTATAGATATTGCTTTTACATAAAATCTACTTTTTGTGGTTTTTCTAACATCAACAGCAACTTCCCAAGAAATATGAAGTCTAATATCTGAGAAAAAATGAACTCTTTGAAAGTTTATAATTAGGTTATAACACGATGACTAAGGATACTTTACAAATGACATCTGTTCACAGATAAATGTGATATTTTAAAGGATAAATTTGTTTCTCTGGTTGAAATACAGTGAATAGTATTAATAAATTTAACAAACTATAAATCATTTTTAAAGTGCTAGTGTGCTATTTTATATTGTTTTATAACTTTCTGACCCATTGGAAATAAACATGTTAGGAATCTATTTTAATAGCCTCCTCCTACGGACTTCAAAGATTCCATGGATAACACAATCCTAAACCAAACTCGTAGTTGACTATTTCTACTCATTTAAACATCTTGATAGCTGAGTTATGTGATGAATTGGTATCTCCTAGGAACACAGGTGAAATATGCTTAAAGAGGTGAGGAAAGAGAAATATTCTTTCAGCACTTTGTTTTTTATCAGTATGCAACAGCATTTGCAAAATGCCGCTGAGGTCAAAAGTGCCACCATATTATAAATCACTAACTCATCAATTTTGAAAAGGAAGATGGTAACACAGTATTAGATCAAGTTCAGAGCACGAAAAAATGCACAGGTGACACATTTTATAATGTTTTACCATATGCCAGAGGAGACACCACATCACGGTTATTACTCCTGTTTTCCTCTTAAAAGAAGAAGAAAATGAGAGCATTTTTGTCTGATGTGTGAAACATAATCTATCCTAGAAGAGTTGTATTTCTTAATAATTTTAAATTTAACGCTTATGTCACATTTCTTAAGCCAATATTTCAGCAAGTAAACAGTACTCTCCAAGATATAGGCACTGATACAGACTTTTTAGGAGCTTCACCCAAAGCACAGGCAGGCAAAGACAAAATAAGCAAATGTGATTATATAAAACTAAGACGCTTCTGTGCACCAACGGAAATGGCTAACAAAGTGAAAAAGGAACCAACAGAATGAGAGATAATCTTTGCACACTACACAAATGTTAGAGGACTCATACCCGGCATTTACGAAGAGTTTCAGAAACTCGAACACAGAAAAACAAAGAACCCTGTGAAGAAATGAGGGAAGGAAATGAATAGATATTTTGCAAAAAATAAATGCAAATGGCTAATGGCCACATGAAAAAAATTGCTCAGGTTCTCTAGCTCTCAGGGAGATATGGATAAAAACCACATTGAGGTTCTACCTAACTCAAGTGAGACTGACCTACATTCAAAAGTCTAATAACAACACCTGCTGGTATGGATGTGGGGAGAAAGGTACCCTCCTTCACTGTTGGTGAGAGTGTAAGCTAGTACCACCACTATGGAAGTCAGTATGGAGAATGCTAAGAGAATTGAAAATCAACCGGCCAAATGATGCAGCTATTCCAATGGGAATGTTTCTAAAGCAAACAAAATCTACACGTGAAAAAAAAGTAACCCACAATCCTATATTTATGACAGATCATTCCACAATAATGAAGATATGGAAGCAGCCCACATGCCCATCAAAAGAGGAATGAATAAATAAACTGTAGCACATATTCTATGGAATACTACTAAGTCATTTGAAAGAATGAAATTCTACCAGTTGCAACAAAATTGTTCCAATTAGAGACTATTCTATTTGAAATAAGCCAATACCCAAAGGACAAATATTGTATGTGCTCTCTGATATAATGCAACCTTCATGCAAAATACAAGATCAATACCTACACAGGTAAGCATGTATATACATATATTTATCTGGAGGATCTGTACACTAAAGGCAAGTATACCATGAAGTAGAAATACATTGTAGTATGCAACTCTACTTCTGAATAGAAGAATGACTCCCAATGAAAACGTTAAATGTGCCTTGACACTAGAATGATGTACTTTATACCATTCTCTATACCTACAATCTCAGGAGGGACTTAATTATTGTTATAATATGGGGGGGAGATAAGAGGAGGTGATGGAGGCAGGTGGAAGGCTTCATTCCTGATCCTAACAAGCTGTATCATGAATAAAAATTATAAAAAAGAATTTCTTTTTTAATTCTTTACTTCCAGTTACATATTTTTACCTATATTTATCCTAAATTTCTACTACACAAATGAAATTAACGAATGCATGTGTGTATGTTTAAATATAAATAAAGTTGGTATAATATATGCATGGGAGCATAACAGAAGAATGAGAAATCCATTCATTTGCAAAGGTTTCTGGCTGTCACTGTTTCAATGGGCCTTCTTTCACCTTCAATAAGAAGTCAGTTTCTCTCAATGGATCTAGGTAAAAAGAATCACAGTGCTAGAGATGAACTGCCCAGGGAAAACAACAGAAAACTTTGCCATATGTGTTTCAGAAGATGTTTTTCTCACAAAGCCTTCTTGATTTTACAAAGTTCAGCAACCTAACAATAGAGGCTGGCTTCCTGTCACAACCAATATATCTCACTTACATTTTATATTCCAACAAACATCAGCAGACTCATTGAGTAAGGTTACTGGACTTTCATTCCAAGACCCATAATATATATCAAAGATCAATTTGTCATAACAAATTCTTGCCAGACTTTTCATCCATTTATTCAACATATATTTACTGCCCATATACTGCATTTAAATTTTTTAAGTAATTAAAATAGTGCAATGGAATCAGATTACTTTTCTATAATGGAACTAGTTAAACTGAATGAGAAACAAGCCTTCAAAAACATGTACAAAGAATGTAATAGGAGAAAAGACACATACATAAGTCAGACAGATGGAGACAAATACATCATGTTTATTTATAACAAAAGCTAGGTTGGAACGACATGGCTTGCTACCACTGCATCAGAGAATTACATTTAGTGACCCAGGCAAAGACAGAGCTACATTAAATAAAAACTATAGCATATAAAGCCGTCTGACTCTACAAGATGGAGGAGGTATGCTGAGCATATTTGGCTAGTGTTTGTTCAGTAGCTAATTAGAAAGGGTACTCTACACACCAAGAAAAACAGATAACTGGTACAGAAAAGAGCCTTGAAGTGTTACTCTAGTGAATTCCTTCTTTGAAAACATGAAAAGGAACTGCACAAGCAGCAGGTTATATAGGGATTCAGTGTAAAAATGGAATGCCTAGGAAGTAGACCCTCTCAGGAGGTATCCTGTCTTCACAAACCAAACTGGGGAAAAACACGGGCACGGACACCTCACCCATATTAGACACTTCCCAAACACAGCATTGAATGAATGACTACACATAATCTTTATAAGGTACAGTATTATAGGATTTTCAAACACACATTCAAATAGAGTTTAAGCCATAATAATTGAGAGTCTGTTACAGAACTTGAACTTAAAGACGAAAGCACTTATATGGAAAATACTTCCATAGTTTGCTTTATGAAGAAAATATTTTAGCTCACTCGTACTCTCAAAGAAAGGTTTAACTATATATTTAAACAAGTCAGTAAATGATATTGTCCTAAAGCTTAAAAAACATTTGAATCTGTAAGAATTCTATTTTTGTCTTTGCTTTTCTTTTTTGTAGAAATTCAAATACAGAATTTTGATTGAATTACTTGTAACTTACTACGAAAGAAATTTCTGTTCTTCATAAACTTTGAATCTAATTAATTAATTTTATTTATTGTATGATACATTTCCATAGGCTCTGGAATTTCCCTTATGCCCATTCCAAATCCTCTCCCTCCACTAATTATCACAATAATGCAGTCCTTCGTGGTCATAAGTCCATAATTCCGCTATTTAATTCTGACATTGTAGCTAGGGACAATAGCACAGAGTACAGCATCCTATTCTCAAGATAGATCTAACAATTTCATTAGGAATGCATCTTTTATTTGGAGGAAGAGACACATATTACATTGTATCTTCACATCTGGATATGACAGTCTCTATTACAGTTTCTATACATCTCCTTAAAATGAAAAGCCATAAAAAATATCAACAACTGGAAGAAAAACAGAAAATTTACAAACAGAAAATTCTTTACTGTGGATGATACTCAGTACTATTTTAAAACATGACTATATTGAACCTTCATGAAGTGTTGCAATTACTTTTCAATAATTCTCATGATTACTCTAATCTATAGCAAGAGAACTATGGTTTATTTGATAGTGAATATGTCCTTGCCAATAAATAATGTAAAATTACAATATTCAACACATTACTCTGCTTTCTGTAGATTAATAATATATTTAAAAGTATTTCCTAAGTTTATTTTGAAATAATGCAAGTCAAAGAATATTTATACTTGTACGCATCCTGATGCATGAAAACAAACTAAAAAATATAATTCCGAATGGTAATCTTGGAACAAAATTCATGCTAGCTGAGACTACTCTTATTACCTATTGTTATAATTATTAACAGAAACTTGACAATCCCGTTACCATGTTTTCTTACTAAACTTATTTATGTATCCTAATTTATGCTTATAATCCTTAAAATGCATAACACACAAACAAAAAGCATTTACTTATTATTTATTTTTAAATGAAGGGTGCACTTTAATGACTATGCACATTGATTGTTTCATAACGTCAAAATCATTTTTATAGCACATAAAATAGCCGTAACAAAATTACTGAAGTTTTTAAATGTTCATTTAGTAAACTGTTCTATTGGATAATGTCCCTCATGGAGAGGACATAATGTTTCATAATGATTTACTATTCAGCACTAGTCAAAATTACAGTTAACTTTATAAGTTTTTTTTCCCCAGAAAACTATTTTGAATTACAAAAACAAAAAGAAAAACAAAAAAAAAAACCGTAGGCATGATATTATAAATTGAGAACAACATAGGCTGGCAGGATCAAATTAAACACACGATGCATTAATACTGACGCTTGTTTCTATTTTTTGTATTCCTTTCAGTTCTTGCTATATTTAGTGATGGCATTTAATGTTTGATTTAACAATATTTTTCCTGGCTGTGAATTTTTGCCCTGAATAAGACAAAGAAACAGGAACACATCATTCTCATCTTCTTAAGACAATTCCCCTGAAGCTTTATTTATACTGGGATGGATTCAAACTCTTCTTCCCATTTTGTGAGCAGCCTTGTTCTTGTCTAATATATGGTTCTCAATTCCCCTTTTCTCATTTTCTTAGGTTTATACAATCCTTTGCTTCTTTCTCCCTCCATGGGGATTTATTTAATACTTATTTATAGTTTTTTTTTCTATTTAATAAAAATCTTTCCTGTTCTTGATTTTGTTTTATGGCTTTGCACTTAAGGGAATGTGTAATAACTGTGCAGTAGAGACTATCATATGTACATGTGAAGATACAATGCAGTAAGCATCTCTACTTCCAAATCAGAGATGGATTTCCAATGAAACTGTTGGATACGTCTTGACAATAGGATGCTGGGCTGTCTGCTATTGTCTGTACCAGCAATGTCAGGACACACTTAAGCAATAGAATGATGGACTTACCACTGCTTATGATGGATTATATTATTGTAATAATATGGGGGAAATAAGTTGGGGGAGAGAACATTTGGATGGGGTAGTGCAAATTGCAGAGCCTATGGAATTGTACCATAAAAATAAAAAAGAGGGAAAAATTTAAACTTCACCTATCTAGATATACAGCAATTGAGTGATATTTAGATAAGAGATTTCTTAAACTTTTATATTTGAATACATGCTTATTTAGTTTCCAGTTTCAGAAAGATATAGATTGGCTGGAAATGCAATGAAAATATAAGGGTCAGTGAAATGTTGACAGGGAAAAAGAAACTGAGGAAGATGTCATAGTTTTATTTGTTTGATCATAATGGTAGCTATAAACAAACTGCTATAAATTTCCAGGTCCTTCAAAAATCAGTATACTGTGACAAACTCTGGGACACAAGAATTCAGTTGTCTCTCCTTTCAATCTTGGTTATGCTGTGCTTTTCTTCTACTTGAATTGAGTTGATGTGAAATTGATTACCTAAAAACGCTTGTGGAAGGGATGTGTATCATTCTGAGGAAATAATTGTTGTCTCACTTTTTTCTCTGTGTTCTACTCCCTGGCAATAGCCTAGATATTGAAAACAACAGCCAGGTTCCTACAGCAAGCATTGTAGCAGTCTGGTGCTCCAAGCTCACAAAAACTAAATATTGAATACAAACAGAAATCTTAATTCTTGCAATTAACTATATTTGAATTCTTGTTAGTTTAGAATAAGCCTGACTTTTTTGTCAGATGCAATTGCCTAAATTTAAATGACCTTCAATTACTTGTATATAACATGAAGATGTTACATTCATAATTAATTATGCTCATAATACAGTTTATTCCTGATGCTATCTTACTTTAAATTCACAAGTCATCATTTAGCAAAAGGAAAATGGGTTTTACTTGATTAGGACTAACTTTAAGTAAAGACCATACACTGCTTTGATATAAAGAATCAGGTCTCTATTACTATGAATATCTACTATTTTGTTCAACTTTTTATACTTTCTATATGCTTTATTTGTTTAGTTTTGAGTTAATCATTTTTTGTGATCACTTAAGAAATTTATATTCTTCATATTCAATGAATTATTTTTTTAGGTTCTCCCACCTGTCTTCATTAAGATATACATAGTATTAAAAGTTATCTAAATCTGTTCTTTTTGGTATCTGTACTGACTTCTAACTTTGGTACAGTTTCATTATTCATTTCTCATTTTATCTCTGCCTATTTTGTTATTTCATTTATCTTATGACTAGTTATATTCAAAACATAATTTATTTATAGGTTTACCTCTTCTTCCAAACATGTTTGAACAGGCTTAGTATTATATATTATGCTTCTGGCAACTTAAAAATTTCAATCCTAAAACATTATTTCTGAAAAATTTTCTTTTCTTTCAAATACAGATATCTGGATTCCTGTCTTGATAATATTTCAATTTAATGATTTTAAATGTTTAATGCATTTTATATCAAGATAAATACTAATGTGAGACAAGGAGGAGGGAAAAGCTGCATTAATATATAAGAATGTTGGATTAGTCATTATTATGCATATGTTTTATATTATGTGTCAGTTATACTCAAGGGGGATTTTTTATTCAGTAATCCACTAGGTGGCAATACAAACTATATTGTTTTAATAATACACTGATTGAACACATAATAAAATTCTGTTATAAAGCACCTGTTCATAATTTCTTCCAAACAATCTAAGTTTTGCCTGCATGTGAGTGATTAAAATACTTCCACTAAACTTAGGTTTTTATCAAAAGCTTTATTGAAAATCCATAAAGTTGCTTAAGTATGTATAGAATATCTAAGGACAAAGTCTACTGGACATTCTTAATAATGTGAAATTGTTGTTCTCCTGAGACATCTATCACTTCCTATTGGCTTTGTATTTCCAAAGTCCATCTGTTTTTAATGGATATTTTCTGAAAAGGAAATAAAAACAACAAAAAGAGCTTTGGAAGTTAAATTTTCAGAACATTTATTAATAGAAGTTGGCACGGTTAATTGAAGGCTAAGTTGATCCAGAAAAACAGCTTTTACTCTTTTCTACTTAAAATTGTTGAATATTTAGACTACGTCTGCTTGAAATTATCAATTAAATTTTTGAATTATCTTTTGCTATATTTCAGGTAATGTTTTCTCACTCTAGAGAATAAATGCGCAGCTTTTGGAAGAGGTTAGAAAAAGAAAGAAAATGATCTTGGGAAGAGAGCCAATAACAAAGTGGAGATAAAATTAGAAATACATGTTTATGAAATATGGCCTCTCAAAATATAATAGAATGATATTATGTACATGCCGTATAACTATGCTTCTATGTCTGTAAGGGATGTAGAAATTGAAATGAAAGGTCCCAATTGCATTATAGCTATGTTTTCTTGGCAAAAATGTAATTTTAAACAGCTAAGAAGCGATCCCATGTAGATAGGAAAACATTTTACTTAGTTATATCCAAACTATGTAAGATATGTTACCTAATTGTTAAATCACATATGGAAAGAAATTCTTCACTTATTGAGTCTTAAGAATGCATGCTTATAGTCAATCCTATGCTTATAACAGTGACTTACACAGCAAAACTAACTAGTCCTGGTTGAATGTTATTCTCATTGCCCCAAATAAAACATGGAATATTGAAAGAGATCAGGATAATAAGTGGATAAATATTATATCTGTTTGCTAAAAGTTACATCAAATCTGCTTTTCATTCATGCGGACAGTCTCTCATAACTCTTGTAGTCCATTTGCTCAGAAAAACAAATTTAAATTATTCCTCAACTGCACATTCTCCCACATGTATCCAATGTCTGTAATGCTTAACTTCAGATAATATTTAACATCTAACCATATCTGATCACATCTGCTGCTAGCATTATGAGTTCAATGGTCAATATCTTTCATGATGATTACAGTTAAATCGCCAAAGAATATTCCTGTTGTCATCACGGACACATTCCCATTCTACAAGACAGCTGCTTCAATGACCTTGAAAATTCACTGACCTCCTATTTGATTCAGCATAGAAAAATTGGTTAAATGGCTTCAAAATGATACAAACCCCTCAACACACACACACACACACACACACACACACACACACCCCACAAATGCACAATCATTTCCTAACCTGTCTTCTCAAAGTTTGCTTAAACCCTCCTCCCCCCACACACATTCTTCTTCGACAATTAACTCCTTTTATAATACTTCACAATTTAGTAAAATATAGTAAACCCTGGTGATACTCATCAGGTAAAAAGACAGACAAACACACACACACATACACACATAAGAAAGACATTATAATAAAAATACAAATAGCATTAGGGTTTTCAAAAGTTAGTTCAATTTTAAAACAATTAATTTGAAAACTTGAAAAATATCTAAATGACTTACAAGTAAAACACTAAAAAAAACCACTAAAGAATATACAATACTCTTTGATCAGTTACATAAATGAGGTAATAGGGCAAACAACTGCCCCTAAAGTTAGAGACAACAAAATGGGTGGAGAATCCTACCATTCCTCCAAGGAGGTAGTATCATCCAGAAACACCTATGTTGTACTTGTCAATATGTTGGAGGGTCAGGGAAAATATCTGAGAACAATAACCATTAGGAGGACATCAAAAGTCATTGAGTTTTACCTCATTTAGATATCTAATGAGCCTCTGAGAATGAATTCGCCTTAGACTTCCAATTACAGGAATGAAACATTACCATTTTGAAAAATTTCAGAACAGTTGTTCTTTACAATAAGGCCTGTTCTCAAGAAGAAACTATTTTAATGAGAGCATAACTCATGACATTTTATCTGAGACTAACCAACTAGAGCAGGAAAAAAATGCCCAACTTCTGCTTGCACTATCCATTAGAGAATTCAGATCCTCTGCAGTCATACTATCTAAAATTAAGCAAAGAAAAAAGAATCAGTGGTGAAGTCCACAAGCCCCAAGTACAAGCTTATTTAAACACTGAAATTAATGATAACAGGATACAATGCTTTCTATTCCTAAATCCTCTGGATATATCATTAATGCCAATTATAGAATCCCTTTTATCTATCACATAATTACCATTTTTCAACTAAAAACAACCTAAGGTATCTACAATGCAAAATATTTTGAACAGATAGAGCTAGGCAAAGGTTCATGGTAAAATATTGCAAGGGTTTTTGAATGATCAGAACATGAAATTAATAAACTAGAAATAAAATGATAAGGATCGAATGGAAAAAAGTAGGAACCATGCCAGAACAGATGGGTAATATAAACAAAGCAGGGAAAATTCCAAGAAAGGATGAGAAAGAAATGTTAGGGATGAAAAATGGTATATCAGATACGAAGGATGGCTTCCAAGAATTCATTAGTAAACTGGACACCAATGCAGAAAACTCTGAGTCTAGGAAATGTCAGCATAAATCTATAAAACTGAAAAAAAAAAACAGAAAAAAATGGAGAAAATGAAACAGAACATTGAAAAATTGTGTGACAATTACTAAAGTTGGAGCACAAATTATATCATGCAGGTAGATAGCATGAGCTCTTGTATGAGAAAAAATAACAGGAAGTTCAGGTGAGAAGTAATTGTCTTGAAACCAACCCAATACTGATATCTTTTTCATATATGTGCAATGAACTGTCCAAAATTGTAATTATAAGTACAATGGAAAATTTATATTTTGACAATATTTTATAAATAATATTAAATAGTATAAATATAAAAACTAATAAATATTAGAATTATTATATTGAATTAAATGTATTATACATTGAAAAAAATACCAGGATAGGTCTAATTAGTGCATTGAGTGAAGCCACTACTCAGAGAACTCTAGCAACCCATAATGGAGTACCAGTTCAAGTCCAAGTTATTTGGATGGCTCAGGTTCCTGGGCCCCTGCCAGGAAGTGGAAGACCTGACCAAGGTTCTGAGTTTCTGACTTCAACCCGGCCCAATCCTTGCTAATTCTGTTACATGAGTAGTGAAGGAATTGATAAAAGATCTCTCTCTCTCTCTTTTCTTATGTCCTCTCCTCTCTGCCTTTTAATAAATGAAAATGAGTAAGCATAAAGTTAATACATTCTTTAACTATAGTGTATATATATATATATGTAATTTACATGTGTATATCTCTGTATATATATTTATATATTCATATGTACATATATTTGCATGTATCTACTCAGCTGAGGTCACTGCAGTCATTTCAGAAGTAGATCAGGAGATGGGAGATATCGCTCTGTCTCTCCCTGCTTCTATGTAACTCTGACTTTCCAAGTAAAATAAAATAATCTTAAAAAAATAGACTCTCTTTACCACATCTATTGTGAAAATGAAGATCATTCTTAGCAATCAGACTCAATATTCCAGGAAATGTTGACAGCAGTCAGTATGGTTGTGACTAACAAGCCCAGAACAACCCTGTGCAATCACATCAGTGTAGAACTCAGCTTCCTGGGAAAGAAAAAAAAGAGGATCCAAGTTGACAAACTATGGGGAAATCAAAAAGAACTGGCCACTGTTCACACCATCTGTAGTCATACTCAGAATACTGTTAAAAGATGAGATCGGTGTTTGCACAGTTCCTCATCATCGTGGTCATTCAGGAGAATGATTTCCTGTGAAATCTGGAATTTCTTGGGTGAAATGTTCGGATGATGCAGGTATTGCATGTTTAGTATCTGAAGTCCAGAAACATTAATTATCCCTTGAAAGAAATGACATCGAAGTTGTTACAAACTAGGCTGCTTTGATTCAGCAGGCAGCAACAGTTAAAAATAAGGACATCAGGAACTTTTTTGGATGGTATTTATGTCTTAAAAAGCAACACTTCAGCAGGCTATGAATAAGATCTACAAGTTGTCCAACTGTTAAAATAAGACCCCTGGATTGTTTCTTGTGGTATTTTAATAACAATGAAAGATATGTTAATTGGACACTTAAAATGTTGATAAGGTTGTGAAGAAAAGAGGATATATAGCTCTTTGTGCAATGTAAATTAGTGAAACTTCTTTGGGAAACAGTATACACATTCTTCACACTTAAAAATAGAATCAGTATATAATCCAGGAATGCCAACACTGTAAATATATTTAAAGGCTCTAAAGGCAATGACATAATTTTTGCCTCTTGTTGTTAGGCGATATGACCAAACTGTCTAACAATAGATGAATGGATAAAGAAAATATAGTTTTAATACAAAATGTATATGAAATGTATATGAAAAATGTAGTGAAAACACAGGAAGACACAATATTAACAGGAAAAAGACATTCACAAAAAAGATCTCACTTCTGCATGTATTCTAAAAGTGTTAAATTCATGTAAGTATAGAGTAAAATGGTGGTTATCAGAATCTGGAGAGAGGGAAATTTTCATCAAAGGAACCAAAGATTTAGTGATCTGTTTTATCATGTGACTACATCAATAGTATTATATTATAAATTCCAAAATTGCAAACATGTGTTTTAAATAAACTCATCACAACAAAAGCTCTATGATAAAATGTTAATAAGTGTGACCTAAACATTCTGCAACATCCACACGTCTTGTTTCACCACATAAATTTATATAATTCCTATTATTCTACTAAATATGATTTTCATTAAATGATATTAATATAACCAGTGTGTTTTTAAAATAGTATGTATGCAGATGCATATATTTATATAAGAAGCATAAATGAAAAATGTTGAAATTTTTAATTTATGTGTCCTTATTGAACTCAGTTTTGTTTTTATTTTAAAGACAGATATATGGAGGGAAAGAGATAGGGAGAAAGTTCTTCCACCCACTGGTTCATTCCTCAAAAGGCCACAAAGGCTTGAGCTTAACCTGACACGAAGCCAGGAGCTTCCTCTGAGTCTCCCGGGTGAGTGCAGGGTCCCAAGTCTTTGGGCCATCCTCTACTGCTTTACCAAGCAACAGCAGGGAGATGGAAGCAAGGTAGAGCAGCAGGGAGACAAACTAGCACCCATTTTGGATCTTGGCATGTGCAAGGTAAGGATTTAGCCACTGAACCATCGGGCCAATCCCTTAAATCAGAATTGCTTTATTGAGGTTAGAAGAAAAACAATTATTTCTCTGTTTCCAAAACTAATGGTTGATTGGTCAAAGAAGACTGAATCCCTGAAATAGTTCCTAGGCAACTAGCTTTGTTAGTGCTAGTGCTTGACCTGAGAAAACACCACAGATCTTTGATATAAACAGAAATCAGCCAATAAACTATAAATGTGTCTTCTTGAAAGTCTGATCTTGTGACACCATGGCACTGTATGTGAATTTCAAATGAGTTGTTTTTCTATTGTGTAGTTAGATTACAACTGGGGAGTTCTGGAGAATTGCAATTAGTATCATTCCAACTGACATTTTCTTATTGATTAATAATGATTATTCATTTAAAAAATATTTATTAGTGTAGCATTGGTGAATGTGTTTCCTATACTCAAAATACGACTATAAAATATTATTTGCTTTTATTATCAATTTCATCCACTTACAAAAAATATTTAAGCCAACTTGAATATTTAATTAAATATTCACTGATTTATAGTATATTTGTGTTCTTTTTAAAGTAGTCAAAAACATGCACAAATTTACCAGCCTTTATCCCCTAGGGTCAGAATCATTTCAGAATTTTGGGAGTTTGCATACATATCATAAATATTTTGCAGGTGGGACCCAAGCCTAAGTATCAAATTCATTTATGTTTCATAAATACCCTTTTCACATACTCTGAATGTAATTTTATGTAATAATTTTAGCAATTTTTTGCATGTCAAAAAATTCATTTACTTTGAAAACTCAGAAACTAAAGATGCCACCCATGTGAACAATCTCTGGTTGCTTGGTTTCACTTTATTCCTAAACCTGAATTTATTTGCTGTCAGAAATCGTTTTCTTAATACTTAGTCACATATTAAGAGTTCACAGTAAAAAATGACACAACACTAACAGAGCGAATGAGTTCTATGCTCATAATAGCTGACACATAAAGCACATCAGGACACCTGAATTAGCTATAAAATAACAGCAACAAAGGATGATGACAAGGGCGTTTCTGCCTCCACCCTCCTCCTATGTCTTGATTCTCCGGCTACTAAGCAGTACATTTTACATTTCTATGTGACAAAAAAAAAAAAAAAGAATCAATTGAGGCACTAGGAAAAGGGTGCTTTAGAATGAGGAGGAATTCTGATAAGATGGCATTTTAGATTCTTTCCTTTAGAGTCATCTGCCTCATTAATAATGCATTTTGTCAGAGAAATCTCTCTTGCATTTTATAAACTGACATGATCTCTTGTCATGCTACTCCAGATCAATAAGCCTATTACAGATTTCTTCTACCTCATCTATGCATATATCCCTTTAGTGTTAGCAATATCATCACCATCATTATTTCCAATTGTTACTTAATTCAGAAGCAATGTGCCCATTTTATCATAGGCCAATGAACAACTGGAGGCTCATCATTAATGTTAAAAATTATATATTGATTTCTGTATTTTTTGCATAAACAAGGAGGTGATACATCTATTTTTTATTTTACACACATGACACAAAGAACCCTGAAAAATCACTATCTTTTCATCATAATCATTGAATAAAATCACAAGCCACAGTTATGCTATGCAAAATTGTCACTATGTTTTTAGTACCTGTATTCTAAGTATTGGCAACAGAACATATGGCACTATTCTTCACAAATTCTTTGTCTTTCTTTTTAATAAACATAGAGAACAGATTTCATAGATGCAATGCCAAGAAGACAATCATATTTCCCTCCCCTGCTTATTCCCTTCCTTTCAGGTCTATCAGTTTTTGTAAACACACAGAATTAATCCACTTTATATGTTCAGACTTAATTCACCACTAACCATACTATTCAACAAATACAAAGTAAAAATACCAGGGTCCCACAGGAGTATAAACAAGTACTAAAAACAGCTATTGTATCACAAATGTCAGTTTCACCCCTATGTATTTGTTGTATTCTGTATTTAAGGGCTACATATCCAAGAAAACTTAACTCGAAAAGCCTATACATCCACATCACTTCTCATTTCTGCTAGCAGGCTTTCAAATGACGTGTTTTTATATTTACTCATCATTGGTTTGAGAATAGTCTAGTTTAAATGGCTAAATTAACAATGTCACATCTGGGGAACATAAATACAATCTTAAAAATCTATTTATTGACAGCTAAATGATGCACACACCGATTGTCTAGGAATTAAAAAGAACAACACAATCATTTTTCATATCACCTGCCTTACAGTGATCATGAGCCACTGGTTCAGAATGATTAGGAAGTCAATCAGGAAAGAAGTCTCTGAAAACCCATGGCATTTTGATAGCCAACCATGGATTGATAAGAATTGCACTACTATCAAACACTGAATGACTTCACAAGTGCACAAGTCTACCACATTATCACATCCCAGCACAATTACTCTGTCTTTGGCCTCCTTAGTCCTTGCAAGGGTGGTTTCATAAGTTATAGTCACTTTCCTTCTAGGAAAAAGACATTGAAAATTGAAATTTTCTCATTAAAAACTTGTTTCGACATCAAATTTTCATCAGTGAAAGCTTCACAAAATCTTTAATGAATTTCTTCATTGTTTTGTGATCAAGGGAAAGGAAAAACAACAAAAGAGTAAACTCACTAAGAGTAGTGCATGTATATACTGACTCCATGTGAGGCATATGAGAAAGTTGCCATCAGTGTGTCTAGCCTGCACACATTCAATTTTTTTTACCCTTTGTGAATATACTTGAGTGAGGGAATATGAGCCTAAACAGGGAAAAAGAAAAGAAAAACTTTTAGGGAAGTGGGCTAAAATATTTTACTTTGTATGTTGTGTTTTGCTAATTCATCACATGATAACAGGTGTCATATTAGATTGAATACTTCCCAGATTTTGGAGTTCTTTAGATTGAAGATTATGGATTGTACAACTGGTAAGTTTCTATTATGTAATCAGATAATTAAAGCAGGTGATTATGAAAGAATTAACAAAACCATTTGCTTTTTATAAGGAATACAATTCATTTAAGACATATAATAATTATAATGATAAATAGAGGCAATGTAGCTTTACAGGCTATCCAGGACCAAAACAAGATAATTAGAGCATTCCCATAGAGCTGACTGTCAGTAACTAACTAGTGATCTCCTATTAGTAGAAAACTATCAGTAGAGAGGAAATAAATAAATAAATTTCAGTGGTAATTTAATAACTATTAAATAACACAACATTTCAGGAAAAAGGAGCTTGTTTTAAGACATACATGTACAATTCTAGTTATATCTGTGTGTTTCACAAATAAATAGTAAGTTTGGTGGAAAACTAATAGGAAATTATTAAGAAAATCTTCATTCTGAATCTGAAAAGCAGATCTCAACTGCCATATGACTTATGTTAAGTTAGGGAAAACAAATCATTTCCAGCAATATTCATTCAGCCAGTAAAGTTCTGCATTTTCTGTGATAAAATTATACATCTACTTACAAAGTGAAAAGTTACCTGTCCTGAAACTTTGGAAAGGCACAGTAGAATAGTTTATATTTTTGTGGGGGGAAGGTAGAAGCTATGCTACAACTAATTTAAGAATACTGCAATATCTCTGAAATGGTCACAGTTAAACTGCTTCCAATCTACCTCCTTGCCAATTTCCCTGGGAAGGCAGTTTACGACAACCCAAATGCTTGGACCCCTGCACCCATACTGGATACCCAAACGGAGAAATTGGCTCCTGCCTTTGGCTTGTCCCAGCCCTAGTTATTAACAGTCACCTCATTACTATGTCAATTAATTCCATAATGATGTAAATTTTTGCTGATGGTATGTTGGAGCTTTCAATTGACTGGGATGATACTCTGCTGGCTCTGTCTTCAGACCAGAGAGGGTATACCTAAGAAGCCGTTGAACTTGACTGGACAATAAGATGCTGGACTCTATGTTTGGTATACACTTGCAATGGGGGAATCTCAACTGAACTTGAGCTGTGGTTATGCAACAAGGTGGAGGAATCCACCATGGTGGGAGGGTTTGGGGAGGGATGGGGAGAACCCAAGTACCTATGTAACTGTGTCACATAATACAATGTAATTAATGAAGTAAAATAATAAATAATTAAAAAAAAAAACAGTCACCTGTAGGAAGTAAGCCACTGGATGGAAGATTCTCTCTCTGTCTCTCTCTAACTCTTTTCCAAATAATCCTTTTTTTAAAGATTATGTAATATAATACAAAGTTAACATCAACAAAATTATGATTTCTATATATTCTGAAGATTATTATTTGCTTCTGTTACATAAATGATAGACTTTAACGTTGAATCAAACTCGCAATTTTTTTGGGGGGGGGGGGCAGAAATCCCTAAGTGAACTAAGCACATTATTCTCTATGTAACTGAAATTGAAAATATATGTTTTTAATTTGTTGTCTATAAGCATTTTCCAAGATTTCAGATGTTAAACAAAGCTTATCATTGTTAACAAAACTAAACTTTCATTTCTTAAATTGATGATAATAGTAATGGCTTCAGCCTGATCCATACCAGGTGGTGCAGGCACTTAGAGAATGCATCAGCAGATTGAAGAGAATTCTCTATCACTGTCTCTCTACCTTTCAAAAAAGTAAATTTGAAAAATCAAATATAAATTGCTTGGAAACATAAGTTTCATAAATACTCAAAGAATGGTTTAAGTATAGATAATAGTAAACAGATTTGAACAAACCTGAATTGATTAAATTACCATGAGAAGAATTTCTCTTTTTTTGTTTTAAGATTTATTTTATTCTTATTGGAACATGAGATATACAGAGAGGAGGACAGACATAGAGGAAGATCTGCCATTCATTCATCCAATGATTCACTCCCCAAGCAGCTGCCATGACCTGAGCTGAGCTGCTCTGGATTTAGGAGCCCAGAGTCTCTCCCACGTGGGTGCAGGGTCCTAAGACCTTGGACCATCCTGGACTGCTTTCCCAGGCCACAAGCGAGGCTGCTAGAATTAGAACTGGCACCCATATGGGATCCTGGCATATGCAGGGCAAGGACTTTAGCTGCTAGGCTACTGTGCTGGGCCTGAGAATCCTTTCTTATGAAACAAGTCATTCATTTCAATTCTTTTTTGTTAGCTCGCTCTAGATAAAAGATGTGACTACCTATCAGTAATTTTTATCAGGCAGTAAGGAAATAAATGCAGTTCATATACCTAAATATTTTCAGAAAATACAGCTTTAAATACACGAAAAATTGATGAAGTCAGGAAAACAAAGGTTTGCATGACTATTCACCAAAATGTATAAGCTGCTTCATTTTATAGGCCAACATAATTTTATATCTATGATTCTTTGTTCCTAAATCTGATTTTTAAAATATGATTTCTAAAAATATTACAGCATATTTTGGCTGTTGTGAACTTTCAAATGTCTAAGGTATTATTTTTTGCATTTCTTTATTATTTATCCAATTGCCATGGTTACTCACAGTCAACTTTTCACACCTGCAGGTGAATCAGTGCCAACTGTTAAGCCATTTTGGCATCTTCTTAGGGGAAAAAATCAAATCCTGGTTTGCTTTTATTTTTTTTTTCAGACCATAAGTTATTACATGAATAATAGCCGTGGATATCCACATTTTTTTCTTGGTCTGTTTCAATCTGTTATTCTTCTTGAGACTTTGTTTACAAAACTGAGCTGGATATGAATATAAAGTGAAATTTTTGCTGGTACTCCATTTGCTGATGTAAATGTAATAAATTGTGGCATACTTTTAGTGATGACTTATGTTACATACTCTCATCATATATTCCTGAACTGTTTAAGCAATCATGCCTGCTATTGTAAGCTTTATCTGAGACTAATGGACTGTAATATGAGTTATGATCCTTCAATTGAAACCTTGCTACAATATGATATTTAGGTTTCTTACCCATAGAGGTTACATGATACGTAGACATTATAAAAGTATATGCATTTGTAAGTGCAAGACTATTGGCTGGCAATCTCGGCTTTTTTTCTGTTCAGATTAAGTAAAGGAAAGGGAAGCACTTCTGATATTAATAACAATGCTCATATATGTTATTTTAGAAAGTAAATGTATTTTAATTGCATAAAATAAAAAAACTTATCCTTGGATTTATTCTGCAATTGTACAAACTTTTAGTCATATATTCTTTGAATATTTGTTTTTTAAATGTATAAAAATGGGATATGATCAACTATACAATACCATACATGGGGACTTAATTTTTTTGTTACTGCTAAAATCAAATTGTGATACTTGAAA
The DNA here is from genome assembly GCF_030435755.1 of Ochotona princeps. Taxonomy (NCBI): domain Eukaryota; kingdom Metazoa; phylum Chordata; class Mammalia; order Lagomorpha; family Ochotonidae; genus Ochotona; species Ochotona princeps. The sequence continues at coordinate 36,415,396 of NC_080846.1, read as the reverse complement.
AAACACAAATGTTTCTAGTAATTATGTAAAACGTGGAATGAAGTAAATGAAAAAAGAATTTTATTCACCTTTGACTTCACCACTCTGAGCGAAGTATGTATTATTTACTCTTTCTGGCCAGTTAAATGAACTAAACTATGGCTTTATGACTGCCTTGTACTTGACCCTGGAAGGGATGTTGCAGAGATAACAGCAGAAGAGAAAACCATGGGGTGAAATTTCAATGAAAACAACCAAATCTAACATTATGTTGTTAGCTACAACTTATCTGTTAATTATTCTATAATGGAGTTCAACTGAAGATGCAGAGTTTGTGGCTTAAACTTACAATAAAGAGATCATTGAAAAGAACATGAGAAGGGCTTTTCTCTTTCAGAAATAATTATTTTGAAAATCAGAGGTACAGAAAGAGAGAGAAATTTTCTACTGGTTCAATCCCCAGATCAGACTGTTTGATTTTCAACCCCCGGCAGCAGCTTAAGATGCTATACCACAACTCACTGGCACTGATCATGACTTTTCTGGATTGTGTATGTTTTAGGAGATACAAAACCAGGAAAACACTAATAAGGATATATTCAGCATGTTTTTGAGAATGACTTTCATCATAAGTGTCATCATCATGAGAAAGTATTAGCTTTCTAAAAAATAGGTTTGAATATGTTTCACAATGTTTATGGTAAATTTTTCATGTTTAAAGAGATGAAAGCCAGGAGCTCAACCAAAGCCTTCCACATCGGTGACAGGGACCCAACAGGCTGACTCATCATCACTGCTTCACAGACTCTGTGTCAACAAGGAGTTGGTGTCAAGTGCCAGAGCTGGGTACTGAACTCAGGCACTGTGATATGGCACATGGGTTTCTTAACCATGCTCTTAACTGCTAGGCCAAATACATACCAGAGGAAGCCTATTAATCTCTACAGAGAATATATTCATAAGGAAAATAATTATTATATTCACATACAATCAAGCATGCATGCAATTACAGAAAAATTTTAAAAGGATATAAAAAAATCTATTAAGTGAATGGAATACTACAGGAAAACAATACTATATTTAATTAAAAATTTCAAAAACTAAATTCATATGGCAATGAGGATTTGCAGAGGAAAAAAACTGCATGAATTTGTCTATATGTGAGAATATATGCTATATATTCATATGTAGACATAGGTGGAAAAAAGATATATATAGAGGAAAAATATACTACTTTCATAAATACAGCCCAGCATGTCCAAAATATGTGTGACTGGTTATAGGCTTGCATTCTGGCAGGAGCTGATTCTACAATCTTGAGGCAAAATTTCTTCCTCCGGAAAATTTAAGTTCTGCCAAGATGATACATAACATTAGTCATCCCATAGACTGATCATTTTGAGATGACACAGTAGCAGTTTCCAACAGGACAAAATAGATTTTACATAGTAAATATTAACAATTAACCAGGCCATTTCTTTTAGGGTAGTTTTTGACACAAAGTAGAGGTGCAAGATCTGGCCAAGATAGGTCTATTTCTTCATCTTCACAGCAATCCAAATTGGGTGTCTGTGAGCCAGGTAATTACTTGGTTCTCTTCCCTTAACAAATTGAAGAGACATTTTAGGCACAAATGGAAACAGCTGCACAGTGCCTCTTTCTTTCACTCTTCCCAAGAGAACACATTTCTAACAGAAGGTAGTTTTGATTATTTGATCTGTGTCCAAGTTATCTAGTGCAATGCATTGAGCCAGAAGTGAATTCTTCTCTGGGATGGCTGTTCTCCCTCCTCAGAGCCTTCGTCACAGTTCTCAAAACAGTACCTGACGTGGCACTGGTGGATGTCTGGGCCGTGAAATCCACTGTGTTCTCACACTCAACTGCTTGGACTCTGCCATTCTCTTTCTGCTTGCGGTTTGATTAAAATATCAGCAGAACCTGGAGTTCTCTGGCCAAGTTCACAGCCTGACTCCTATTAAACTCCCCTCCTGCTTGGCTGCCAGTGGAACTCTTCTTGCTGCTACCTGCTGGCAATCAGTTGTGCATAAATTTTTATGCTTGCATTTTTTCTCAATGTCTCTTAAATGATGTAAATCAGTCTTATAAAACTTATTTCAACAAATGCCTTCTCGAGATTCTTATGAGAAATCTGTGAAAACACTGTTGGAAGAGTTTAAGAAATACATCTGGACTGATGATACTCATATGAGTTACCATGTTGTAAAAGAACATTAAAGCTGTGAACCTGTAGGATGTCACTGAGTGAGTACATAGTATTATAGAATGACCCCCAAGACAATTCAAAATTTAGATTCTCTGGAGAATTTTGTGGGACAACAAAATGAAAAGAACCCAGTTTGAAAAAATCATGGGAAAAAAACATCACTTAGCAAACTATGAGAATTAAGAAATGTGCTAGTTTACATTCCAAACTCAACAAAACTTTCTGGAAAAAAAAAAGATGAGTCATGCCACATACTGACTCTGACAGTATGATATCCATGAAGACCATAATAATTACTAACAAAAATCCTGCAGATAACACTAAGATGCATATGTATGCCAATATACTTTACAATATACTTTAACCACATTGGATCTATCAAAACTAATTCAATCTTAACAACAATTCCATGATGAAAGTATTTTTTGTTGTTGTTAAAAAGATTTATTTTCTTACTGGAAAGGCAGATTTACAGGGAGAAGAAAGATATTCTGTTCATTTTTCACTCCCCAGATGGCCACAAGGCTGGAGCAACTTTCCCAGCTATTAGCAGAAAGCCGCATTGGAAGTGGAGCAGCTGGAACATGAACTAGCACCCGTGTGGCATACCAGCACTTGCAGGCAGAAGATTAGCCACTATAGCCATCACATCAGAACCTAGGAAAGTCTATTTTATGTACTGAAACCAAAGACTCATGGTCCCATAGGGACTAAAACACTTGTTTAAATCACAAAGCTGGTAAGTTGAAGGGTCAGAATTTTCAGAAAATATCTAACTCTGGAGTCCATGTGTTGAGTCATTTTTTATACAACTAACTATTGCCAGTTTTTGAGCACATGTGAAAACATTTGTGCATTTAAGCCCTTAGATTTTCCAAAGACTGTTTTAAGCATTGTCTACAGAATCTGCTTATTTAGTAAAATTACAGATTATCTTTTATACATTAATAGCTTTGACTTACAAAGAGATTCTATCAGATACATATTCTTGGGAACTAAACCTACTCTTAATTTATTCAAACTTCAATTAGAGGCATAAGTTTGTATTTGTGGATTAAATGTCAAGCAAAACACTAATGTGTACAGAAGGCAGAAACAGCCACTGGTGACAGAATCAGCACATGTTTCCAATTAAGGGATCCAATTGGCTACAAATTACCCCCTCTACAAATGTGGACAGAGGTCCCCAAGATCATGCCATATATTTAACCCCTGAATGCTTCCAAATCAGTGCCACTGGGAGTGTCCAGGCCTGTTTCAAGGGCTTCCCCAACATGGAAATCACACTCTGTAGCCAAGCTCAACCCATAATGGAGATCTCCTGGCAAGTTTCCTTCTGTGGACAACCAAACCCTACATACTCTGTAGGTGGGAATTTACATTGATCTTAACTGTGCTTAATCAGAAAAGGTAATTAGTTAGCACGTAGGGACATATTATAGGAGACCAAAAAAATCCAGGGAGGGAAAGGAGAAAGTAAAAGGTGCACTTTTTTTTCACTGAAAGCAAAAGAAACGTTCTTTTGTTTATGTGACTTGAAATAGCTATGGTTGAACCCAGACGGGCAGGTGGATGGAGTGAAAAGAATTCATGTTCCCTGTGAATGTTGGTTTAGTGTAACAAAACAGATCACCTTAGGCTTATAAAAAACAGACACCAGAAAACTACAAAAAGACAGCCTAAAATTTTTCAGTGGAAACTGTGTGATGTGATGGGACACACCGTCACTAACACCCATAGTGCAATCTGCGGCGTTTATCAGCAGAGTTTGCTACTTGTCACAATCCAGAAAACATACAATTTGTTGTACTTTGATGCCCTGAGGATGAATTGCATTTTATCAGATTACTAGGTCTTCTCTGAAGGATTTCCACAGAAATGAAATAAAAAGAAAAAAGAAAAACCTACAACAGTATTTCAGCTAGAGGTCCCACTGGATTGACAAAAGAGAAGGTCAGAAACTCATTGCTTCGAAATATTGGAAGCAACTGGGACTGGGACTACATGGAAATCCTTTCTCACCCCAATAAGGGAGAAATCACACACCTTATCAGAAAAAACAAAAGCAAAGAGCAATGATCAATACATAAAGATTATGTTGATTTTGTTTTATGGCTTTTTCTTTAAGGGGATGTATAGTAACTGTTTAATAGACTATCACATCCAGAATGTGATACAATGGATTATGCATCTCTACTTGCAAAGCAAGGATGGACTCCCAATAAATTGGTGGATACATCTTGGCACTATAGTGCTGGGATGTCTGACATTGTCTGTACCTGCAATGTCAGAATAGTCTTAAATAGCAGGATGATGGACTTCTGACTCTCATGAAGGCCTATACTATCGAAATCAGTTGCGGAGAGGGAACTTTGGGGAGGGAGTAAGGAAAATCTCAGTGCCTATGGAATTGTATCATAAAACTAAAAATAAAAAAGAAGGAAAACTATTATAAATGCAAAACACAGAAAGACACCATTAAATTTTTCTTTTAAATGTTGAGTGATCCGTGGGGTCCAGTACAATGGCTGACTGGATTAACGCTGCACCTTTCATGTGCTAGGATCCCATATGAGGCTATTTAATATACTGGATGCTCCACTTCCCATCCAGCTCCGTACTTGGGACCTGGGAAAGAAGTGGAGGATGGCTCAAAGCCTTGGGACCCTGCATCCACGTGGATGACCAAGAAGAGGCTCCTAGAGCTAAGATGGCTTAGCTCCAGCCATCACAACCATTTGAGGAATGAATAAGTAGACAGAAGATCTTTCTCTCTGTCTCTCCTCTCTGTAAAACTACCTTTCCAATAAAGTAAATAAATCTTAAAAAAAAACCTGAATCTCTGACAAAAGTAAATGAGCACCAGAAAATCATTATATTATACTGAGTAATTAGGCAATGATGTTAAAACTAGTTCAAAGAGTATTCGATTGTGGTATATTTATAGACATCAGCATGTCATAGAAATATCTGCATATCTAAATTTTCATATTCCTTGAAACAATACTCAAATATTAAAAATATAGCCATAATGATCTATAGCCTGTGTCTACAGGTGATGTACAAATAAACAAATAGATAGATCAAAGGGAAAAAATAGCTAAATATGGATGGATATCAATGCAGAAAGAATGAATATATATGATATATATGCCATATGCATTATATGTGTGCATGCATGCACGTATGTATGCTTTCTACATACTACTTCATAAAGGTAATTTAAAATAAAGTTGAAAGGTAAATTTATTCTAAATTATTTGAAATCTAAATGTAATTTTGCATAGCTCATATTTTCCATGATCTTTTTTGAAGATCTCAGTGGAACTGATTTAGGAATTTCTATAGTGGCTGTGGTGATACTTTCTGCAGTATATACGATTATTTTGTCCACAAGCCCTCAGTAATACTTGTCATGTTTTGTCTGTTTGAGATCAGTGAGTGCAGTGGAGTGATGGCTGACTGTGGCCTTGATTTGCATTTACCACTTTCCTATACATGTTAATCATGCTTATATGTTTTCTTTCCTCTTTCTAAAACTAGTTATTTTGATACTGGGTTATGCAAATTTCTCATACATTTCAGGCATTAACCTTGTATTTAATTAATAAAGCTGGTAGTTATTCTTTCCCAATACACAGTTTATCTTTCCACATTATTGATTGTTGCTGTTTTTGTGGAGAAGCATGTTAGTTTGATGTGGCCATTTTCCTCATTTTTCCTTTGTTACGTGATATTTTGTTGTGCTTCCCAAAAAGTCATTGCTAAGGCCAATATCTAAGAGTTTTCTCCCTTTGTTTTCTTCCTACTTTGATATAAATCTTTCAAAAACACTCCCACATTAGCAACTCTTTACACATCACCAAGTTTATAATGATTTTTGTGTATAGTCTAGTAATCTGTGATACCCTAAATCTTGTAAGGATGGTGCCATGTATAAATACACACTGAAAGAGAATCTTGTAAATTTTTTTATATTTTTAAAGAATATTCCTACAATATTTTAATATGCTGTATAAAATATAATTATTTTATCCAAATCAACATGATAGTATTATGTTTATTAGTCAAATTATAAATTTGGTGATGCAGGATCTTAATAATATAATCAACATCTCATCAGACATAGGTAGTGTAACATGGATTCTTTTAGAAAGAAATGTAATTGTGCTTTGTTTGTAATGTTTCTTGTTTTTTAATGCTTCTAGCTTTTTCTCTGATCCTTTTTTTCTTATGAAAGATAAAGTGTCATGCTATTTTTGTCATCTACTAAAAAAATGCCATACCATGGCTTTGTAAACATTGATTTGAGGACTCTTATCAAGGTACTAAGCTTTTATTGACTTCTGTGATGGTCTTAAATCTTAATTTTTCTCTGGTAGTCATCCTTTTATGCCTGTGCTTTGGGAGTTCTTTTTTCTTCTTCAAGATGGTCTTTTATCATCACCTGACAACAGGGTTCAATCCATAACAGAGAACAATTCATTCAATAACTGGAGAAAGGCAAGCTTAAGGATGACTCTAAAAGAAAAGAAACACTTAAATCTATATATTCTGAAACAAAAGTAAGTATGCCCTCAGTGAGATACCATTTTATATGGAAAACATCTAATGTACCAATAAATAAAACTGACCATCTCCTGCCCAGTTGTGTGTTTCATTCAGTCTGATGCTCCTCAAACTTTCCTAGATCCTAGATGCATTCCCCATAATGACAGAGAGTCTGTTGTGGAATTCAGATCCCAAAAGTAATACTACATGGTCATATTACTAATGCTGAATCATTTGAATTACTTAGTGAAGTAGGATCCTGTCAAAAATGTGAATTAGTATCCAATATTAAAACACATAAACTGTGAGAAAATGGTAGAAAAAAATTGCTACTTAAAGGATAACCAAAAGTATCAGGTTGCATAATGCTACTAGACAATATAAATGAAAAGCAGGAGTGTATACCACCTGCGTTCTTCATGGCAAGTCCTTGCACCAACTGAGATGTGAAAGTCACTGGAACAGGAGACCATATATTTATACTACCATTAAAAACAAATATAGCTTTCATTTTTCAGTTTCATTTATCCCTATTGTGTGTATCTATATTTTATTTTTTTTAATCCTGATAATTAGTTTAAAAATTAAGGACTGGGCCTGGCGCAGTAGGTAAGTGGCTAGTCCTCACCTTACACCTGCTGGGATCCCATTTGGGTGCTGTATGGTGTCCCAGCATCCCTGCTTACCATCCAGCTCCTGTCTGTGGCCTGGGAAAGCAGTTCAGAATGGCCCAAAGCCTTGGGACCCTGCACCTGCGCAAGAGACCAGGAAGAAGCTCTTGGCTCCTGGCTTTGGAATGGCACAGCTCTGGCCATTGTGGCCACTTAGGGAGGGGAAGATTTTCCTAACTGTCTTTCTTCCTCTCTGTATGTCAACTTTCCAATAAAAAAAAAATCTTAACAAAATCAAGGACTGTTCATTACACGTTAGTATCAGTAAATGAACCACCATGAGTTAATTCCGAAACCTCATGATAAAGTATATATTAAAAACGCTTCATTTTCTTTTCATTGCTTGCTTGGTTTTCTTTCCCTACTATTGTTTATTGATATAGCTTCATGGGATGAATTTGGAGGCTCAGTCACTGTTTCTAAATTCAGGAAGAGGTTATAGAAAATCCATACAATGTATTCCTTAAATATTTTATTAGTTTACCAGTGAACACATCTGGTCCTGGTTATTATGCACAGATTTAATTTTAATGTATATAGAAATATTCAAATTGCCTAATTCTTGTTATATGTGCTTTGGCAGATTGTGACTTTCAGAAAGTCTATGGATATCATTCAATTTATCAAATTTTTAACATAAATTTGCTCATAACATTATCTTTAATAATTGTTAATCTGTAGTGTCCTACTATTTGTTTGGTTTCTTTATGTGGAGCGTGTGAGTTAGAGGGCAGGGTAACAGAGGCAGAAGAAGAGTAAGAGGGAGGGGCATTTTCCTTACACAGAAATTATTTTCTAAATACCCTCAAGAGCCAGGGATGGGCCACACTGATTTCTGGTGCCTGGAACCTCATCCATGCCTCACATGGGGATGGCAAGAACACAATCACCTGAGCTATGGGCTGCTTCCTCACAGGCACATAAGAAGTTCAGAGTGACCAGCACTTAAACCAGCACTTTGATGTGGAAGGCAGGAATCCTAAGAAGTGGCTTAAGATGCTACACTGCAATGCCTTGTCACAGTACTTTTTTTTCAAATGCCAACAACTCATCCAGATTAGCAATTTCGTCACATATTTTTCTTATTATCATTATTAATTTATTTCTTTTATAATACAGTTCCATAGGCTTAGGGATTTCTCTGTGCCCCCTCCTAAGAGCCCCTCCCACCACTGATTTTACCTGTATTATTACAACAGAATAATCCTTTAAAAATGGTCATAAATCCATCATTCTACTATTTTTGACAATAGGGTGCTAAAATTTCTGCTGCTGATCATATCTACAGTGTCAGGATAGCTTAGTCACATATTAACGGAGAAAATACACTAATTTGAGACCTAAACTTTCTACAGAGATATAAACAGTCAAGCCGGATAAAAGAATTAATATAAGGCAAGGAGGAAAGAAAACAATTGGTGCTTTTTCAGTGCTTTATACTTGGGTAGAAGACTATTAAAATGAAAGCAAGGGCTGTCTTATTTATCATTTAGGTTTTAACCAGTAAATTCAGAGGGTATGGTTAGCACAACTTTAAAGGATGAATGAACACAAATTCGTGAAAATACTAAATGTGACTGGAATATGCCAATGGTAATGGGTAGCCTATAGTATAAGAACAGTCTACTGTAATAATAATTCTCATGTTTTAAAATTACTTTTGTGACCCACCTGCCCTGTGGCACATTCTTGAGATTCCTTTAAAATTCCAAAGTGATATAATAATCTCCCAAATACATGTTAACAATATATCTACACAATACTACTGATCAGTTCAGTACAATGAAGACATCCCTCTGAGTTCAATAAGACTAACAGTATTTAATTTTTGCTTCAAAATGGCTGCTCTAAAAACCGTAATTAGACATGACAGCTATCAGTTCAATCATTTGATTCCCTTGGGGACTCTCCACTTTCAGTCTTGCTTTATAAGGCTGCATAATTAACTGAAATAGTTTATTGCTGGAATTTAGAAATTACTGACAAACATAATGTGGCAGTTTACAGGGATGTTAAAGTAATTTTGACAATTTCCTTGCCTTCCCAATTGTTGTTTTGGACTCCTCCAAAATCATTACAGTAAACATTTCAATTCAACTCACCAACAATTTTAAGCAACGACAGTTTGTAAAAACAAAAACAAAACAACACACAAAAATGCCATATTTCTGTGAGCCTTTAAAAGAGTGATTTTTCAGGACAAAGTTTTTTAATCTTTCTGAAAACAAGGCAGGAAAACAGAAATCTTCCTTCAGGAATTGTAAAGGAAATTTCCATTATGACTTCTTAACATCTAAGGAAAAGGAGAAAAAAAATCAAGGAAATCAGAAAAGACTAATGAAAGTTGTCATTCATTTTACAGATCAGTTCTCAAAGGTACAAGACTATTCTGAGCTAAACAGTTTATAGTATTTTTGTTAAAACACTACAGAAAAAGTTGCAATGTAGTAACACCACTCTGCATGATTGTTAAATGTCACTTAGGAAATGTCCTTTTTAACTTGCTGAAGGCACTGAATTTCTAAAATCATGTAGCTAATAGAAATTAATATTAATTGTAAGCCTAATTAGTACAACAATATTTGGGTTATCTTATCAGCTGCCATGGGAAAGTGTAAGACACTTAGCTATTTGACTGACTCAGATATTTCAGGACAAAAGGATAAAAGCATACATAATTAAAAGTCTGCAATATATCCACCAAGCTAAAGTGACTCTGATTTTCACAGTATGTAATTATATTCTTTCTATGATGACCTTTCACATAAGGACTAGTGTAATTCTATAAATAATTCATTTAGACTGCACTTAGAAAATAGCCCAGAACTGTAGTACTCACCTCGATGGACAAGCGATGCAACCAACTATGTAAGTTAATGCCCCATATTGAATACTCTTCGACACATTTGCAGTGATTATAATATCATCTACGCAAATACTTTAATGCATATCATAATTATCTACTTAAAAGCATTCTGTGCAGTTGTAAAAGAATTTCATGAATATACAAAAACAAACAAACAAAAAAAACCCAGGAAGGTGTTTTTCAATGAATGGTCCAAACTCGAATAGAAATGGATCGAATGCAATATATTTTTTTCACAGATAAGGGTTTCAAAGCAGAATTTACCAAAAATTTACTTTAGCACCTTAAAAAGAAACAGTTTTTACACTTTAATTTTATGTCTTCTGACTTTTCTGAAACAGTGGACAACTGTCATTATTAATCGTATCTAATTTCAAATACAATAAACAACTGTATCTCCAGGAGTCAGACCACTAGGTTGTTGCTTAAGTTGTTAATTTCTTTTTCCTCACTTACTAATTTAACTACCATTCTACCATTCTGCTCTACTGAAGTACGTAACTGAACTTACAACCTCCTATTTCAAGGAAAGACAATGGAGTTGTTTCCTATGAATCACTTCAGCAACTCACTCGTGTCTGAACTATTTTTATGGGTTGGTGAGAGACCAGAAACGTAACAATCAGGACAGTGACAAAACTCATGGCACATTTAGAACCACCTGGTTGCATTCTATCTTCAAACACTCAACAAGAGGGCGTGTGCAGCATGTGGAAGAACACAATACTGTTTGCAGTTATTCAGCCTCACAGGGATTTCGATATTCTGGTACAGTAAGATCACACAGACATCCCCAAACCTTGACACATTATTTTTTTTTAATGTGAACACACTCACAAAGCAACATTAAGCAAAACTGTAAATTATTGACATGAAAATAGTGCAATAAAACTATAAATGTTAGCAAAATGCATGGAAATATACTTGAGATTCCTTTTAAAAAAGGTCATAGCAACCACCTAGACAAAAGGTTCACATTTATCAGCAACACCTTCACGTATTTGTCTATTTATTTATGAATTGGTCACAATAACCTCATATGTTATGCATTAGAAAGTTCTGTAAGTGTTGACATTGCGGGATCTTGGGCAAGCCACTGCCTGTGATACTAGCAAACCCAATGGGTACAGTTGTCATCATGTGCCCTGCTTCAAATCCAGCTCACTGATGATGGCCTAGAAAATCAAAAGTTTGCTCAGGTGTTTGGGACTGTAACATCCATTTGGAAGACATAGATGAAGCTTCTGGCCCCAGGCTTTGGAGTTTGGCAATTGTGACTAATTGCAGAATGAGCAGTGGATGGGAAATTCTCTCTCTCGCTCTCATTCTCTGTCTCTCTCTCTCTCTCTTTCTTAGACCTTTTCTTTCTCCCTTTCAATAACTCTGGCTTTTAAATAAATAAATAACTTTCAAAAAATTATCTGGAATGTAGAAATAGAATATAATAATATATAAATTGTTCTAAAATTTAAAAAATATGTTGTAGGCCTGGTACAGTAGCCTGGTGGCTTAAGTCCTTGCCTTACATGCACTGGGATCCCATATGAGCACTGGTTTATCTCCCAGCAGCCCCGCTTCCCATCCAACTCCCTGCTTGTAGCCTAGGAAAGCAGTCAAGGATGGCACAAAGCCTTGGGACCCTAGTGGGAGACCTTGAGGAGGTTCCTAGCTCCTGGCTTTGGATGGGTTCAGCTCCAGCCATTGTGGCCACTTGGGGTAAGAAAAACAAATGAAGGATCTTTCTTACTCTAATTCTCTCTGTAAATCTGACTTTCCAGTAAAAAAAAAATAAATCTTGATTTACAAAAACCTAAAATATATTTTGTACCTTATAAAGCATAGAAACAGCAAGTAAATAACCTAAGTCCACAGATATGGTAAGTGGAGCAAATTCATAAACTGAGACATCCCATTTGAATCACTACAATGTCCTGCCTCTTTTAATTCAGTAGGATGCTTATTAATAACTTAAATTTTTTAAACAAAATCACAAATGAATGGTCTAAAAAGAGATGTATGATCAAGCTCTATATTTACAAGGTTTTCTTTTTATAATTTTAAAAAGACTTTTTCATTTGAAAATCAGAGTGAAGGGACTTGAGTGGAGGGAGATACACAGAGGCAGACAGAATGTGAGAGACGGAGAAAGTAGCAAATCTTTCGTGTGTTGGTTCACTTCCCAAATGGCCACAAAAGTGAGTTTGGGTCTGGCTGAAGCTGGGAACTAGTTACTACTTCTAAGTCTCCTACAAAAGTGGCAAGAACCCCCTCACATTGACTATCCTTCAGTGCCTTTTGGAAATGGAGCTGCAGGGACTTAAATCAGTACTCCAGCACTGGATGCAGTGACGTGAGTTTTAGAAGGGTTGGTTTAACCTTCTATAACATAAAACCAACCTCTCTTTGTACAATCCTAATGAAGTTTTCATCCACATGACTAACGAAAGCATTAGAAAATCTAGATTTGCATGAACTGAAAAAAAAACCTTGAGTAAAGTTATTGGTTGCTTTAGAAATGCCATATTTTGTTACAATTCAAACAATATGTTATCTTCTGTAAAACATAAATACATACATATTATATAATATCTAGAAATATAGAAAGGATAAGATTTATACACTTAAAGAGTATTTGAAATGTTATTTTCATCTTTTAAATAACTTCCCTATATACACTATTTTGGCAATGTTTATATTACCTGTAAAAGTATTAGAATATTTACAAATGATCAATCTCATTTTCTGTTAAAGTCTAATCATATTAGTGTTAAAATTAATGTGGATGTTATGGGGAACTAATTAGATACTATTTTCTATATATTCAGATACAATGGATTATATTCCAGTTCTATTTACCACTTATGTATCAAAGTTGAGACAAATAACTGACATATATTACAGTATATTAAAGTATACATTAAAGTATCTAAATATATAGGTATAAAGAAATGATTCCTTTATGCACCAAATACTGCCCTAAATTTTAGAAATGCTATAAAAAATTCAGTACAAAAAATAAATTTTATCTGATCAGGATGAACAATACCTGTTTTTTCAAGGTGTAATGAAATGTGACTAGTATTTTTGAATGAATCTAAATTTACAATTAAAGAAACTGAGGTAAGGAGTGGGCGCCCGGTGCTGCTAACTCCCGTACTCCACCTGGCCCATCCCTAGGCAATGGAAAGTAAGCCACCAAGTTGGAGGTCTGTCTGCCTCTCTCTACTCACTCTTTCTTGCTCACCCTTTTCAAATAAATGTATAAAAATAAACAAGAAACAAGTTCAATATCAACTCCATACTGATTAAATGATGTAATTGTCTTTAAATTATACAAAGTAAGCTTTTTTAAAGCTTTTTTTTTTTTTTTTTTTTTTTTGAAAGGCAGGTCTACAAAGAGGAGAGACAAATATATTCCATTCATGGGTTCACTCCCTAGGCAGCCTCAATGACCAAAACTGAACCAATCTGAAGCTAGGAGCCTCCTTGGCTTTGGGCCATGTTCCACTGCTTTCCCAGGCCACAAGCAGGGACCTGGATGGAAACTGGAATAGCCAGAACAGGAACCGGTACCCACACAGCATCCCGGTGCCTGGAAGGTGAGGATTAGCCACTTAGCTATGGTGCCAGGCCCAACTCAGTATTTTTGAAGGAAGAGTGTATACAATATGTACAATATGACTAGAAGAGATGGACTATTTTTAACGTAAATAATTACATTAAAAACAATGACAGGAATTTTCTGAGCTTTTTCAGGTACAGTAAGTTAAAAAGGACAATTTTTATTCTGGCAATGAATTCTTGTCTGCCTCTCAGCGTCTCCTTGACAGCTTTGAAAATGTTTAAGCATTCTATGGAGTTTTCATGTGATTCAGTCAGTAGGACTTTTGTGTTTATTTATGAACTGTGTTCACATGCTGAGACCTCTACCTGGATAAAAATCATATGCTACTCATTTAAAAATATGCATCAGTGATCACCATACACATTTTAATTGCCTCATTAAATGGTAATATTTCCTGTTTTCTCCATCATGTGCTCTTTGTAATAGCAAACTGATAAATGTTTAATCCAGGATTTTGTCTCCTGTACAGGATGAAATGATAAGGAGAGACTAATATTGTGTGCAAACAAGAAAAGTTGTCAGTGAGGGAACAATTACATAATTTTACATGAGTGTGGGCCATGCAACATACTATTAGCAATGGAATGTAGCTATACATATTATTGTTAATAGATATTATATAATATATAGTGCATAATAGATAATATATATTATATAATATATCATTAATAAAACAAAGAATTGTCTGTGAACTAGGAATGAAAGAAAAACTGAAAACAGTGCCTACAATAGGGAAGGTCCATCCAAGAATAGAAAGATGGGAGAAACAAAGCGTTCCATTCAGGGAATGAAGCTTTCATGCTGAAAACCCTGGCTTCAAAAAGACACAGGGCAGAAAGTGACTATGCTCCTGGCTTCCACTACATTAATGTTCTGTACAAGCCAGTCCCAAAGGGAACAGGTACATTTTGGAAAGGTCAATAGTTGAGGGTGTGTGGCAGCTTATGACATCAAAATCCTAACATTTAACCAAGCACTTCTCTGTTTGACTCTCAAGTCAATATTAGGGGATGTTTCCAAGAGTGATCATAGAACATGACACATAGATGTTTGAAAGATTTCTCTATTATTTGATAGTTTTATATGATTAATTAATTCACAAAGCAGAGAGAAAGACAAAGAGAACTTCCATTATTATGAGCTGACAGAGTCTATGCCCCAAAATGAGTCAGAGACAGATTCTTAGAAGCGCGGGAATTTTTATTCACCAGCAAGGTCTTGTGGACTCTCCCATACCACTTCAGGTGGAACAGGTGAGCAGCCTCGATAAGCAGTGTTTAGAGGTTTTTAAGCAATGACCATCCAATCAATTAAGACAACACTTAATACAAATCCTTCAATCAAAGAAGCTTATATCAATGAACGATACAAATTATTCAGTCAAGTAAAGTTGTATGAAACACAGACACCCAATCAGTTTAGGCGTTGTGTGCCTTTAAACCATCCAATCAGTAATAGCTGTATCCCTTCTAGTAGTGAACAACTGAACCAGGCAAACATGTCCTTCCAATCCCATGTATAGAAACCAATTTGGAGCCATTAGCTTACCATGCAAGCTGTAAAAAGAAAAGCAAAATCTCATTGTGCAGTAAGATATTTTCTTGTGATAAGTTCTCTCACTCTCCTTTTGAGATTTTCTGAAAGATATTTCGGGAGATCTAGACTTACTGACACCATTGTTTTATTGTATGGACTGTCACAGCACTAGCTAGTTCACCCCCGAATGTTGTAAAACATCTGGAATAGCTAGCCAAAGTTAGAGCCAAGGATTCAGTCTGATTCTCCCACATGACTGGCATAAACCCAGCTATTTGTTGTCTCCTGATCAGTGTCTTGAGGCTGAAATCAGCAGAGCTGAGATTTGAAGGCAGGGGCTCCATTATATTATGCAGGTGTTCTAAGCAATGCCTAAAAGGCTGTATTGAAGCTTGCCCCAATCTTATTTTTTAAAGTGTTTCCTTTTATCCCTCCTGTTCATAGTGTATGCACATGTTTACAGGAATGCATTGCTCTACTCATGGGTAAGAACTTTTTCTTGTACTTGGTAACTCAGGAATGGTGGACATTTACTACAAACAAAGGTGTAGCTAGAACACTTCAATCAGAATTGTGATGTTGCTTGTAAGCTAGTCTTACATGAAAACAAAAACAAAACAAAACAAAACAAACAAACAAAAAAAATCATGTTAACCAAAAGAAAGATTATGATATCCCAATGTTACTAATAGGTTATAACAACATGATTTCTAAGTCATTTTGTTTGTTACATCACATTAACAATTAAAAATCTAAGTTACATGTTTCATGCTGTACTTTGTCACATATCCAGAGCAATCCCTGTTTTGTAGTCGAACTGTGAAGTGTCAATAATCTTCCTGTAATTACCAAAGCCGCCCTCACAATTTAGATTCTCCTCATTAGTTGGTCTAGTATCTGGTTTTTCCTAACCATCCCTTTAATTACATCTGGAACAACCCACCCTGTCTTCTTTAGAAGGCACCTCATTAATTTTCATGATGTTTTCTTTCATTGATGAATAGTTCCCATCTCTTAAAATCATCATTTTTCTTTTTTTTTTTGCAAAATGCATGCTCCTGTCACTTCATTTCTATCTAAAATCTGTCTAAATTCTATATAAATAATGTATCTGAAGTAGATTTTTATAGGTACAATGAGACATCTAAAACAATTGGCAGTTATTTGTATATATGTATATCTACATATATACATATATATATATTTCTGTTATCAATATCAAAGGAACTTACTAGATTATTATAGGAAAACATATACATGATGTAAAAGTGTCAAATGGTTAATAAGTGAACATCTGACTGACAATGACTTAATTGGGAGATTAACAGATATAAGTCATTTACTTGATATGTTTCCTTTTCTTTAATTGCAGTGGATCATAAAACTTGCTGGAGATGAAACTGAAAACTAAAGTTCATGTGACCTTAGAATGTCTAAAAACATGACAAAAAATCAATGATATGGTTTCAGAAAGGGTAATTCTTACCTGTTAGCACACTCAGTGTTTCCATAATAACTGGGTGTCTTCCAAGTTAAATTGTTTGAAGCAGACTATGTCAGTGGTTCTATAGTAGCAGGGCCACATCTGGAGGCCATATGCACTCTTTTATTCTTAAGAATTTTCACTTGCTCATATTTATTGAACTTAGGGAAGTGCTGAGTGAGTCATGGCTAGCAGCCTGTTGAATGAAAGGTGCCATCCACCTTGCTTGGCTATGTCAGCAAAGACACTCAACATCTATATAAGCAAATGATCAGTAGGCAACTATTTTCTATATTTAATATTGGGTAGGCAATAAAATAAATTTTGCTAGAAGCCAGAATAGAATTTTTTAGTGATTTTACCTACTGTAGAAATACTTTTCATTGACAGTCCACTTAAAACCTTTATAAACTTTCAATACAGGTTAAGTATTTCTACTGATAAGTTGTTCCAATTATATAGCAACATTGATTCAAAGCTAGAATCTAAAATCCAGGCCATTTACTTCTAGATTTGTAAGAAGATTGTAAAAGACATTGTCTAGTCCTCTTGTACTTCTGTATTTCAGGATGATAAAAAGGAAAATGGGGATTACAGAAATCTAACATGGTCTATCAGCTTCAGATTCAGGAGATTTCATTAGCAATTTAGAGCCCTTACTGGGCCAACTTTGAGCAATTTTCAACTTTATAATCCTCATTCTAGAACACAGTGCTGGTTGGATTGGGAAGAAAAATCTTACAATATTTAATGTGACATCTGTCTTTTGCATTTCCTAAACATTGATCTCTGTTACTCTTAATGAGCAAATCTGAATGAAGGCAGAGATTTTTATCATCCTGACACATTTTGATACATCTTATGTTGTCTGGAATCATTTTTCTTTATAAAAACTATGGCATAATGATGCTACTGGCATCCACCGGGTAAAGACGAGGGGTAGCAGTGAACATTCTACCAGTAACACGACAAAGACTCAAAGAGTTGCAAAACCTAAATTGTCAGTCATTTTAAGAATGGTAACTCTGATTTAAGGTTACAAGGTACACATCTAATTGTTTTAATGTGTATTATATTTTATAAAAGCTTTAAATTTTTAAAGCTTTAAAATTTATTTTTAATTTAAATTTATTTGTATTTTTATTTATTTGGAAGGGGAAAGGTTAAGAGAGAGAGAGAGAGAGAGAGAGAGAGAGAGAGAGAGAGAGAAAGGAAAAGAGCAAGGGAGAGACAGAGCAATAAAGAGAAAAAGTGGGTAGAGTAGGGAAGGAGGGGAGCCGATCCAGCAGAGAAACAGGCCAGGAGGCGCGAAACTGTAGGGAGAAGAGCAAGAAGGTCACTGGAGTTCACTAAAGCAAGAAGATCTACACAGCGTGAAGGAACAGTCGCAAAAAGTAGGAAAGAAAATACAGCACGCTGCGAGAAACCTGGTGAGTCAGGATCCCAGGCAGGGGGAAGGCGGCAGAGGCTCAACCGCCCCAGGGAAAACAGAGGCGGCTGGAAGGATAGGCGCCCACACCGACAGGGGCACCAGTCCCCTGGAAGGCAGGAGCCCCCAGAGGAGGCTACTGGACTGATCATTGGGTGCATTATCCCTGCAGAAGTGGAGGAAAAGCGGGGGAGATTTCCCAGAGGCTTGCCTACCCGCTGCTCAGCGGCTGTGGGAGAGTGCAGAGGGAACAGGAGCGGCGCTGTGGGACTGGGGCTCAGAGATCCCCATATCGGCTCCGAGCTGTGGACTGGCTGCGGGAGAGTCCGTGGATCTTGTTGCTGGACTCGCCCGGAGCCCCAGAGGCTGGGCAAGGCTCGACAGGGCCTCACGTCCTGGGCAGAGGAGCAGACTAGTGGGGGCACGTCTCACCTCAAGGGCTCTGTGCCTCTCAGAGATCCGCTTCCACCCTTGAGAGAGTGCAGCTGAGGAAGTGGCTTCTTCAGGGCGGAGTCCCCAGCTGGGCTCAGCTAGAGAGGCCAGACCGGAGCAGGCTCAGCTGAACTGGCCGGACAGGTTTTCCCAGCAGGAGCCCGCTCCGAAAGACCTGCCTGCGGTGTTGCAGCCCTCAGAGCAGCGCTTCCGAGTTTGGCACTGGGGCCTCGGAGATCTCCAGCCCAGCACAGGCCGGGGTTGGGGATTTTAGACTCCGAGCAGCAGGAGCCCTGCTGTGCTAACCTCAAGCCCTGAAGGAGAGTCTCGGCTCAGCACTGAGGCAGAGACCCCCGCTGTATTAGCCTTGTGACCCAAAGCCCAGGCGCGGCTCAGCAGAGTGAATCTGTAGGGCACTGCCTTTGAGAGGGAGCCACAGGGGAAGGGGCCTGGCACTAGGGCTGGCCCACAAAGCCTCCTGACCCAGCTCGGGGCTGTGATCTACAGACCCTGAAAGCAGCTGGTGACTCAGGCAGTAAGCCCTGCTGGGCTCAGCCGGAGACCCCAAACCAGAGCCGGCTCAGCTGAATCACCACTAAAATCTCAAAACAACAAGAAGCAAAAACACAATGAGGAGAAGTATCAGAAAAAGCAATGACCCAGAGGAAAGATCAAGCACTCCCTCCCAATACAACCAAAAACTAATCTCAATATCTGAGATGCAAGATGAAGACATAGAGGAACTATCAGATAAGGACTTTAAGAAGCTAATGATGAAATTCGTCAGAGAGAGTGAAAAGCGCTGGGAAGAGTCTAAGGCATTCGAAAACCATATCACTGCAGAAATAAATCAAGTCAAAAAGGGAATCCTCCATATAGAGCACAAAATTGAAAGCCTAACCAACAGAATGAACACAGCAGAGGACAGAATATCAGAATTGGAAGACAATCAGAATGAAAGGCAGCAGCTCATCAAACAGTTGGAGACAAATCTAGAGAAAGCCAATAGGTCCATACAGGAAATGAAAGACAACCTCAAAAAATCAAATATTAGAATAATAGGCCTTCCCGAAGGAGTGGAAAAGGAGACAGGCTTGCAATGGGTGCTCAATGAGATAATACAGGAGAACTTCCAGAATACTGGAAATATAAATCCAGTACAAATCCAGGAAGGACAAAGAACCCCCAGTAGATACGACCCAAACAAATTGTCTCCCAGACATGTGGTCCTCAAGCTACCTTCGAGTGAATACAAGGAAACCATTCTAAGACAAGTAAGAAAAAAGGATAAAATTACTTTCAGGGGAAGGGAAATCCGGATCACAGCCGACCTATCAGAAGAAACGCTCCAAGCAAGGAGAGAATGGGGTAAAACCTATCAAATCCTGAAACAAAACAACTGCCAACCAAGAATAATGTACCCAGCAAAGCTCTCATTTATATTTGAGAATGAAATCAAATACTTCAACAGTAAAGAGAAACTCGAAGAATACATCAACACGAAACCAGCTCTGGAAAATCTCCTCAGGAAGGTGCTAAACCCAGAAAGAAAAAATACAAACCAAAATCAAAGATGGCAAATGGGAAGACCTCCCCACTAAAATCCATACAAGAAAAGTCAACCAATCAGAAACTCTAATAGTCGCAAATACACACTTGCACACTTACACTCATGGCAGCCCAAAACCAATTCCTCTCAATATTATCTCTAAACCCAAATGGCTTAAACTCACCAATCAAAAGGCATAGATTAACGGAATGGATCATCAAACAGCACCCAACTATATGTTGCCTACAAGAGACACATCTAACCAGAAAATCCTGTAAGAAATTTAAAGTGAAAGGATGGAAAAAGACATTTCATGCCAATGGACGAGAAAAAACGGCTGGTGTAGCTGTTCTAATCTCAGATGACCTAGACTTCAAGCTGACAGACATCAAAAAGGACAGAGAAGGACATTATATATTGGTGAAGGGACTGATCCATCAAGAAGTAATTACAATCGTGAACATATATGCACCTAATTCCAATGCGCCTAGCTTCGTGAAGCAACTACTTACAGACTTAAGGGGAGACATAGATACACACACAATAATAGTGGGCGATCTTAACACCCCGCTAACAACTATAGACAGATCAACAAAACAAAAACTCAACAAAGAAACAACAGAGCTCGTACAAACATTAGAACAACTAGACTTGGTAGGCATTTATAGAATTTTTTATCCTAAGACCACAGATTATACATTTTTTTCAGCAGTGCATGGCACCTTCTCCAGGATCGACCACATGATAGGACACAAAGCAAATCTAAATAACTTCAAAAAGATAGGAATCATACCATGTACCCTCTTAGACCACCACGGAATGAAACTGGAAATCAGCAATTCAAAATGCCCAAGGAAATACAGAAACTCTTGGAGGTTGAACAATATGCTTATAAACGAACAATGGGTCAGGGAAGAAATTAAAGATGAGATCAAAAAATTTATGGAAACCAATGAAAACTTTGATACAACATTCCAAAACTTGTGGGACACTGCCAAAGCAGTGCTACGAGGTAAATTCATCGCAATTGGAGCTCATGTCAAGGCCCAAGAAAGTCGCCAAATACAGGAACTAACCACACACCTCCAGGAATTGGAAAAGCAGCAGCAGATGAGCCCCACACACAACAGGAAACAAGAAATCATCAAAACAAGGGAGGAAATCAACCAGATAGAAATAAAAAAAACCATACACAAAATCAACGAATCAAAAAGCTGGTTTTTTGAAAAGATAAACAAAATAGACACCCCGCTGGCCCGTCTGACAAAGAAAAAACAAGAGAAAGCAAGAATTAACAGCATCAAAGATGAAAAAGGCAACATAACAACAGACATTACAACCATTAAGAACATAATCAGAAATTACTACAAAGCACTGTACTCCAACAAATCAGAAGACCACCAAGAAATGGAAAAGTTCTTAGACTCACACAACCTGCCAAAACTTAGCCCAGAGGCAACAACCAACCTGAACAAACCCATAACTGAAGCAGAGATTGAATCAGTGATTAAAGACCTCCCAACAAAGAAAAGCCCAGGCCCAGACGGCTTCACTCCAGAATTCTACAAAACATTCCGAACAGAACTAACCCCAATCCTCTACAAACTCTTCAAAACAATAGAAAAGGAAGCAACCCTTCCAAACTCATTCTATGAAGCCAACATTACCTTAATCCCAAAACCGGGCAGAGATCCTACAGAGAAAGAAAACTACAGACCTATCTCTTTGATGAACATTGATGCTAAGATTCTCAACAAAATCCTAGCCAACAGAATTCAAAAACACATCAGACAGATCATTCATCCAGATCAAGTAGGATTCATCCCTGGAATGCAGGGATGGTTCAACATTCGGAAATCCATAAATGTGATACACCACATCCAAAAACTGAAAAACAAGAATCACATGATAGTATCAATAGATGCTGAAAAAGCTTTCGACAAAATTCAGCACAACTTCCTGCTAAAGACTCTAACCAAGGTAGGCATAGATGGAAAAATCCACAACATAATCAAAGCAATATATGAAAAACCCAACGCCAGCATCATACTGAATGGAGAAAAGCTGGAACCCTTCCCACTGAGATCTGGAACAAGACAGGGATGTCCGCTTTCTCCGCTGCTATTCAACATAGTTCTAGAGGTACTCGCTGAGGCCATAAGACAAGAAAAAGAAATCAAAGGAATCCAAATGGGAAATGAAGAAGTCAAGCTTTCACTATATGCAGATGACATGATTCTTTATATGGAAGAGCCAAAAGGCTCAACACAGAGACTACTAGAACTTATACGAGAGTTCAGTAGAGTGGCAGGGTACAAAATTAATGAACAAAAATCAACAGCCATAGTGTATGCTAACAGCCCCAAGTTGGAAAAAGATCTAACCAGCAAGATACCATTCAAAGTAACAAAGGAAAGCATGAAGTATCTGGGAATTAACCTAACCAAAAATGTAGGAGACCTATTTGAAGAAAACTACAAACTACTTTAAAAAGAAATTGAACAAGATCTAGAAAGATGGAGTAACATCCCATGCTCCTGGATAGGTAAAATCAATATCATTAAAATGTCTATACTGCCAAAAGCAATATATACATTCAACGCAATCCCAATCAAATTGCCCAAAACATTCTTCATAGATCTGGAAACAATGATTCAAAGGTTCATCTGGAAACACAAAAAACCACGGATAGCTAGAACCATTCTCAAGAACAGGAAGTTAGCAGGGGGAATCACAGTTCCGGACCTCTGGACATACTATAGGGCAGTGGTTATCAAAACAGCGTGGTACTGGCACAAAGATAGAGAGGAAGATCAATGGAGCAGAATAGAAACACCAGATGGGAACCCACAGAAATACAGCCAAATAATCTTTGACAAAAAGACAAACGACAACCCAGGCAAATGGGAAGGTCTGTTCAATAAATGCTGTTGGGACAACTGGTTGATAGCCTGCAGAAACAAAAAGATAGACCCACATCTTTCACCATATACTAAGATCAAATCCAAATGGATAAAAGATTTAAACCTACATCCAGAAACCTTCAAACTTTTGGAAGAAAATGTTGGAAACACACTGGAACACTTAGGGGTAGGCCCTCACTTCCTAAAAAAGACTCCAAATGCAGTAGAAATCAAGACCAAAATAAACAATTGGGACCTCATCAAACTAAGAAGCTTCTGTACAGCTAGAGAAACAATCAACAAAGTAAAAAGGCAACCCACAGAATGGGAGAAGATCTTCGCACACGACTTAGGTGATAGAGGGCTGATCTCCAGAATATACAAAGAGCTACAAAACAACCAAAATGTCAAAACAAACAAGCCACTCAAGAAATGGGCATGGGAAATGGGCAAACACTTCACAAAGGAACAAACCCAAATGGCAAATAAACATATGAAAAAATGCTCAAGTTCCCTGGCAATAAGGGAAATCCAAATTAAAACATAAATGAGGTACCACCTAACACCAGTAAGACTGGCCCACATGAATAAAAGCACCAACAACACTTGTTGGCGAGGTTGCGGGGAAAAGGGAACCCTACTCCACTGCTGGTGGGGCTGCAGGCTGGTACAGCCTCTATGGAAATCAGTATGGAGAACATTCAAACAACTCAAATACAACATACCGTATGACCCGGCAATAGCACTCCTAGGAATATATCCAGAACACTTGTTTTATGAGAAACCAACATGCACTCCTATGCTCATAGCAGCACAATCAGTAATTGCAAAAACATGGAAGCAGCCAAAATGCCCATCAACAGAGGATTGGATAAGAAAGCTATGGTTCATCTACTCCATGGAATACTACTCAGCTATTAAAAAAAAACAAAATGCAGTTCTTTGTGGCCAAATGGGCCAAACTGGAAACCATAATGCTAAGGGAAATGAGCCAATCCCAAAAGGTTAAATACCACATGTTTGCCTTAATTTAAGATGATATGATCTTATGTATAACATGTTATGTTTTGAATGTTATAGGTTGTGTATAAACTAAAATTGAAATGTCCATGAGGTGGTCACAGAAGGTGGCTGGGAACTCGCATTTACTTTTAACATATTGGTTACTCATTACTATGTCAATTAATTCCATGGTGATGTAAATTTTTGCTGATGGTATGTTGGAGCTTTTAATTGATCGGGATGATAGTCTGCTGGCTCTGTCTTCAGACCAGAGAGTGTATACCTAAGAAGCCGTTGAACTTGACTGGACAATAAGATGCTGGACTCTATGTTTGGTATATGCTTGCAATGGGGGAATCTCAACTGAACTTGAACTGTGGTTATGCAACAAGGTGGAAGAATCCACCATGGCGGGAGGGTTTGGGGAGGGGTGGGGAGAATCCCAGTACCTATGAAACTGTGTCACATAATACAATGTAATTAATGAATTTAAAATAAAATTAAAAAAAAAAAAAACAAGAAAAAGTGAAAGATTTTTCCAGAAGCTGGTATGGTAGCTCTACATGCTAATCCTCTGTCTGCAGTGCTAGCACCCCTTATGTGCACCAGTAGTTAAAGCCCAGCTAATCCACTTCTAATCCAGCTCTACTCTTAAGAATTGAGAAGGCAATGGAGAATGACTTAGGGTCTTGGGTCACTTTACCCACAGGGAAGACCAGCAAGTAGCTCCGAAAATTGGACCAACCCAGCCATTGTAATCATTTGGGAAATGATTCCACAAATGGAAAATCACTCCCTCTGTAACTTTTCAAATAAAAGAAATAAATGCATATATATATATATATATATATATATATATTTATATATATTTCCAACTTCTACTTCACTCCCCAATTACCCATAGCAGCCAGAGCTGGGTAAATCTAAGGTAGAAGACTCAAGAACTCTGTCCTTGTTTTCTCATGGGAAGTAAGGACCACAGACTTACAGAATTGAGCCATCATCCTCTGCCTCCCTGAATGCTCAGCGGGAACACTGGAAGTAAAAGCCAAACTGGGGCTTAAGCTCTGGATGTAGGCCACAAAGCTATAATTGAGTTCTGAATCAATGTTTGATCTGACTCGTGTGCCCTAATATTTACGGCAACACTGGATTCAAGGAAGAGTTGCCATCAAGTCAGGGAATAATTCACTTGATTGATGATTGCTCCTAAGATAGTTGACAAAACACAGAGAAATCTGCACAGTCATTTAGCATGTTGCTTCTTCTTTAGGTATAGGTTATCTGCCTACAATTTCCTTTATTCACACTTAGTAATGTCAAAACTGGTTCAACATGTCCCTCCAGTTTATATAATTTCTGCCAGAGACTTCCTCACATTTCTTTCCTCTCAATTGAGTGGGAAGAAGGAACTTAGAAAGGGACATTATGAGTCATCTGTATGTTACTTGCCTGTGTATAGCAGACGCTCAGCCCTTGTTTTGAGTATTGATCTACCACTCCAATTACTCATGTAGTTTATGGGTTGTCATAACATTGTACAAAACTATGGTATATTTCTAAGGGATACATGGTGAATTTATAGTTATAACTCTTAATTCAGTAAGTAGTCACTTTTATTAAATAACTCAGCAGAGTAACAACTGCAATGGATAAACAGCCCTAATTGGACTACCTGCCTGATCCCATATCAAGCTTACTGCATCAAAATTCTCACTCATATCCATGATATTAAAGAAACATTGGAGGTAAAAGTGGAATACATTTCGGTCCCAGTTTCTCAATGATGATAGAGTATAATCATGGATTTGAAGTCCAAGGGCTTGTTTTATGAACAATAAAGAATGTGGCTGATGAATGAACAAATAAGATAGTGATTAGCAAAGAACTTTGTTGAAAAAAAAAAACAAAGAGACAGAAATCCTATACCTGATATATCAGACAGGCCTCACAGTAGATTGAAAGCTCCACCTCAGCTCAGACTGGGGTTTCTTTGTGTAAATCAATATGTGTTGTTCATTTTTTCTCCCTTGCTTTCTATTATGGGAAAATAGGAGTGGGAAAGTTTTGGATGTAGAACTACCCTAAAGAAATCACTCAGACAAAACTAGCCTTCTATTAGAGAGTCAAATGACTCCTCTAGTCAAGAAATTATAATTTGGCTGGTCCAGAGGTATCACTTCTTGAGTTTAATCAATTTCTTTTCATAAAAGGCAAAGATGTTTTGTGTAGGGGAGAGGGACAAATGACTGGGCCTTGCTTTCAAGACTTGATTCATCATTCCACTGATTATAAGTTTATTTTCTTCTCATCTTCATTGACCTCTCTTAACACAAATAGAATAACATCTACCTGGCTTCCTTAACAACAACACTTACACAACAAATCAGGAGAACTTGAAATCAGAATCACAAATTGTTAAACATAGCACCACTCTATGTTTACATATATATGGTTAAGCAATATAAAACAATAAATAATAATTTTGATGTAGTCTACTTGATATGGGGTAAACCATGTTATTCTGTTAGGCCTAAACTGTCCTGTGTAATGCTATTTAGCCATCTTTCAGCGAAGTGGCTCTTTCGTCAGAATGTACCTTCCCAGACCCAGGGGCGGTGCCGTCTAATCATGCCCCTTTACGACTTCGTAAGAGACCAACAATGGAGAATCGTGATTTATCTTCTCACATAGAGGAGTTTCTCTGTCTCTCACCATTTCCCATCCTGACCCACTCTGTTCCTGAACATGAGTCACCTATGTCTGTGATTTCCTCATGTTTAAAATCATCAGAATCACTTTATAAACCATATATGTGTCTGTACTTAGAACGCCTGTCTAAATAAGAGACAAAGCCTGGAACAGATACTTTTAGGCCTCATCCACCCCACAACATACTGACAAGAGATTTGGGAGAAAATTCAATGCAGAAATGGCAGTAGAGTTAAATAGAATTCCATCAGTTTCTGTCTAAGCACTACAATGTTTCCAAGTCCTGAAAATCTGTCTCCCATTTCTTTTCTCAGTCTGTAGCTTAGCAAGGTCAGCGAAAATGTAAATGTTAATTTCTTTAACATATTTGTATTTGCAGTGGTTGTGGGCAAGGAGCGGTCAATGGAGACAGTTTGCATTAGTGGTATTTGAGTAGAGAAGTGGGAGAAAGATGGTTTAATGTTTGCCCAATTAGAGATGTCTCCAGGTTATTTGTAATGTGTTTTCAGGAATTACTTATGTTATTGTGCAAACTTAAATGTAAGCCTTTAGATTTATGCAAAGCTTTCATGCGGCCAATCTTTTTTAAATTTAATTTAGTTTTTTTATATCTCAGGATTTTGATTTCAGTCAGAAACATTAGGGCAACTTTTTGTTTTCTAAATTCTGATATAACTTGGAGGGGCAGTCCAATGTAACAGATCATATAACTTTGTAACCATAGCTGGTGCCAGGAAGCAGACTCCAAACATGGAGTAGAAACTGCACTTCCTGCTTTGGAAGACAGGATTCCTACCTGTACTTGGCAGTCCCAGTGGAAAATGTGGTCAGCAACATGGCAGCTACAATGAGGACTTCTCTTTTTACAGGAAAACACACAACAGATGCCACCCTCAACATGATGACTTCCCATAACCAATTATATGCTGCATGTCTGTTCAGCAGCATTATATATGTATGTGTTCATATATATACACATATATTTTACACATGTGTATATGTGTTATACATTTGCATATATGTGTATAGATATAGGTATGTATATATGTGTGTATATATATTTTTACACTGGTTCTTATGACTCTGAAATAGGCTCTAGATGTGGGATTATGCCATCTGAAGATGAAATTCCCTGGTGGTGATAAAGGTGCTCACAAGAAATGAGAATACTCCAAAGGCCCTGAGAAAGAGATATATAAGACCACATTTTATCTTTGTGTGGGTTTTCTGTTACCTATTCCTTGTGAGCCATCAGGGCCACTGCAATGGCAGGGGTTACTAAGGTCACAAGCCTTAGGTAGGGCTTGAATAGGGCAGTATAAGATCCCTGAGAATTTTCATATTACAATATCCGAAGGATGCAATTAAAATTAAGACAGCTGCTTTCATAACCTATTAGTTCAACTGTCTGGGATGAGATGTAATCTGAATTTCTATACCCAGTGATATAATAATAATCTCTAGGTTTATTTTGAGGGCTATAGAGAAAAAAAAAACAACTCAAAACATGCATGTATGCACCTCCAACTGCACTGACACTTTCCTAGTGACAGTGCCAACAATGCTGACCTGCTACCCCAGGTCAGGTAGCTTTAAATCTATCCATTTATCTACCTATCTATCTGATCTTGAAAGAATCGCTTTTCTTGCTAGTTAAAACCGTGATACCCCAAAAAGCTAATCAAAACAGCCCCCAGCCTCAAGAAGGTGTTTCAAACAGGGTGTCCTAGTGGTTAGGTAGAACAATAGATTCATTTTCAGTACAAAGAGGGACTCTAAGTTGCCCAAACTGCAGTTAATATAACGCATCCAAGTCAAACACTTAAGCACAGCTGGAATTGTGGAGAACAGGGTCTATTTCCATTTTTTCTAGGACCTATTAGAGAGACTGCTTAGCTATATAGTTCTGCATGCATTCTTATGGAATTGTTCCAAGGGTACAATTTCAAAAACTAGTCAGGGAATCCCAAATCTCCATGAACCGGAAGGTAAAAATTATAGATAGGTGTGATGAGAAAGAGAATATTTCCAACATAGGAAGTCATTTTTACAACCAGCTCATAAAAAGACAACTGCTATAAAAACATCCATTTGCCTCAAAATTAACCCAAAGGCATTCTCGTCTTCTTGAAGAACACACAGCAGAGGATTTCAGGTGTGGAAAGCCGGGGAACCGGAACAGTCTCCTCTCATGAAGAAATGTTATGGTCTATGCCACAATGCAAAGAAGTCTTCATCAGAGAGGAATGTCTTTCTCTTTGAACAGAAAGAATTGCCACTTTGATGATGGCTTCATCTAAAGACCAATAAAGTTTTTAGATCCAAGAGGCTTCCACAGGTAAATCTTTATCCAAGGCTCTGAAAGGTCCTGACGGAAGGTAACTTTAGCAAGACCCTAGATGCTCACCACCATAGAGTCACTTGGAAGGGGGGACTAGAGCAGATGCACTGAAGATTTGATTATAAATTCTTAAATCTTCTACTTAAATATTACTTCCAGGGCTGCTGTGTTGAGGAAACTGAGCTCTTTTTATTTATTTATTTTTTTAACAAAATGCACAGTATCTCATCAATACTAGAGGAAAATTCCCAGTGGTAAGAATTTGACAATATAATCTATCACTTAACAATGAGGTCATTTCCCCAGTTGTAATAACAATGAATTCTTTCCATTTAATGATTTTGAAATATCTTTTTTCCTTACTAATTTTTCAAGGTTTGCTTTGCTATATCTTCAAATATCAACTGTTTTTATTCTAACAGCTCCACTGGCACTAATTGATCACTGTTCATATTTATTTTGTTTATTACAGGACCTAATCTAAATGAATTTGTAAATGTCCATATATGTGTGTATATATACTTATATATATTAACCCTTAATGTAATTGGCTATTTATAAACTGCCTTTTACTCTTTTCAAAAACATATACTCAGTTATTACGTTTTTAGTTTTATATCTATTTAAATAGCTGGCAGAAAATTCATCATTGCTACCATAGGCACAAAAGGCATCTTCATATTCTACTATGTTTATATTTAATTAAGAAGTGAAGCAACTGCTTAAAAGAACTCTTAACATGCTGTGCATGTAATAGCAGAATACAAATAAACAGTGTGATTCATATGTTCTAAAGTATTAGTCTACAGAGTGGACAGGATCGGGCTGGACTGCAGCACCCATCGGTTCGCATGGAAGACAGGGCTGGAAACAGAACTGACCCAGCAATTGCAACCACCAGCATGTGTATAATATGATTGGGACGACAGACTGCTGGACCCTGTACTGGCAAGCACACTCTAGAATCAGGTCTGGGATCACCTCAAATGAAGTTTTCTCTGGGGATCCCTCCAACTGAACCGCTGATCTCAGACCTCCAACCATGAAGAGACTATGTCAGCCAGTGGATTGTGAATAGATTTCATCGCACTTGGAGCGGCGAGAATGGCAGCAATTCAGAACTGTTGAACTATCAAAATTGCATGAGCAGGACCCTCAGAGCATGCCCCACATGGGGACCTGGAATGGGTGGGAGGCTTGGTGTGGTTTTTCCCTTTATCACTTCCCTTACCCCGATACAGAAAAAACAAATATTAATGTGGAAACAATTATCTTACCCACTTTCCCGTAGCCTTTGACCCTTTGTACCCTAATCAACTATGTAAAGATTATCAAAATAAAAGAATTTTTAAAAAACTAGTCTACAGAGAGACTGAAACCTACAACTTCAACAATTACATATTTAAAATGCTGTGAACATAAAATGGATACAATGAATTTGTATACAATGTATTTATAAAGTGCAAGATAAACCATTTTTTCCAACTCATCCTAAACATTGCAAACTTTTAGCTCTTAGATTTATTTCAACTTTCACATTATCAGATAGACCATACAACTAAAATTATACTCAGTTTATACAAGTAGTATATCAATGCTCTAGGGTTGTGTTTAGAAAACAATGCAGTATACATTAAGTTAATGGAAAAAGCTACCGTTTCCTATTATTTTCATGATGGATCCAAAGAAAAGCACAAGACCCTAGTTTTGGTGTTTTGGTGTATCAGAAGTTCTTTATAATATGAGTGCAAAATTCATCATTTCTGACTTCTCTGTATAGATTATTACCTCAAAGCAACCCATTTTATTTTGATAAAGCCAAAGCATCCTGCCCAGAAGCTTTTATACTATTAAATTATAGCAAGATTTATCTTACTAGAGTTGCATCTTGATTATTTTTAACTAAGTTTCAATCGATCCAAAAGGAAGTTAAAATCTTGTAATTTTTCTATTGTCCTTCATATAATGGCTTGTGCATATTTATATCTATGGTGCCCAACAAAACAAGCATTGTATACATAGGTATTTTTTCTGAAAAATAATTTTTGATACTTTGAAAAACCTATAAATTACCATGTAAAATGTGAAGTTTGAAGATTTTATTCATGCACACTAATTTTAAAATAACAATGCATAAGAAACATTTCTATTTGAACTTTATAAAAGTAGTACATAGTCCAGGTGCAAAACTTCAGAAATATCATATAAATTGTTCAAGCTTATTTTCAAATCATTCAAAGATTAAACAGGCTTCTTTTTCTATTGTTTAAATGTGTTAATTGGCTTTGCAGAGTAATCAGAAGTTTCTAAATTGCAATGATTACTTGAAATGGATTGATTACCTTGTATTGTGTCAATATAAAATTTGGTAATGTATAAACAGAATTAGAAATCTATTATTTCAACAAAATTTAAAATTAAGTTCAATTGTTCCAACAAATTTTATTGTCACAATAGACCTATTTAGCTTTACATTTTGCATGGTCATTATTATTTTTAAAAAGGGTGTGTATGTTACTTCATGTAAGTGAATGACTAACAAAAACCCTAAGATCTTTCTAGGGATTTCCTGAGTCTTGAAGAACAGTGGGTTATAACACTTCTCGAGCTGTCTATATTGGCAGTTTGAGCCCTGGTACTTCCGGTTCGAATCAAGCCTCCTACTAGTACATCTGAGAGGTAGCAGATGCTTCTGCCTCTGCCACTCAGAGGGGAGAAAAGGTGGAGTTCCAGGATCTCGAATCCACATTTCCCAATCCTGGGTGTTGGAGACCAGTTCCAGGACCTCGAGACCACATTTCCCAGGCCTGGTTGTTACAGGCATGTGGAGAGCAGCGAGTGAATGACATCTCCATCCCCAGCTTTTTTTCCTCTGTTTTTCTCTTTATTGGTCTTTCAAGTAGATGAATATAATTACACGGATATTTTAAAATAACTTTACATAAATAATTGGTGTTCTGAAATGCAATACTAGTGCATCTAAACTAAACTTTTTTACTCAGTTATTATGGATATTATCATTTTATGTGCAAACTTGGATTTAATTTTAAGAATATTAATTTTGACATCAACATGTGATTAGTTCTTTTTAATTTTTACATGATTTTAAGTTGTGTGTGTGTGTGTTTCGTTTGGCTTTCCCAGAATACATAAATATTCATTAAACTGTTTTATCTAGTTTCGCCTTTTAAGATTTATTAATTTTTCATTGCAAAGTCATATATATATAGAGAGAGAGAGGAGAAGAAACAGAGAGGAGGTCCTCCATTCGATGAGTCACTCCCCAGTGACAGCAACTGCAGGAGCTGCGCCGATCCGAAGCCAGGAACCAGGAGCTCCTCCAGGTCTCTCACATGGGTGCAGGGTCCCAGGGCTTTGGGCCACGATCAACTGCTTTCCCAAGCCTCAAGCAAGTAGCTGGATAGGAAGCAGTGCCACTGGGATTAGAACCAGCACCCATATGGGATCCTGGCACATTCAAGGCAAGGACTTTATCTGCTAGGCCACCATACTGGACCCTTTAAAAAAAATTATTTCAGTCTCCTAAGTAGTTCAAACTTTCTCACCAGTTCTGTATTTCTGCTAATGTATCACTGATGTTTTACAGAGCATTTTGTAAAGCTTGTTAGGAATTAATTATTTGGTTATATTTCAGAAGGAAGCAAAATGGAGGGGTATTACAGGTTGTTCATCCTTGAGTGGAATTTGCCAACAGATACATCATGCTCGAGGTTGAGATGACAAAGACTTCCATTACGCCAAGTGTTCACTGTTACTAAAATAAAAATATTCTATTCTGGTAATTCTAGCCTTTGTAGGTCTCCCCAGAAATAGAATGACATTCGGCTATATGAATTTGACTAGGAGATAATTGTTTACCTTCTTATTTTCTGTACACAAGAATAGGACAGAGGTGCTGTCAAGTGCTTGTCTTTCTGCATCAGGGTATCCTACGTACCTCGGTTCAGAGATTCTTGGAAAATTAACCTTGGCAAGTCAGCTTTACTCTCGCTTCCACATGCTTTCATTATGTCCTGAATAATGGCTTCTACTTTGAATCCCTGCTTTAGCAGTCAACATGGTAATGATTCTTCCAGATACTTAATCACATTCCTTCCCTCCCCCACCACTCTTCTTTGTACTAACATTAACTTGCATGTCTTTCATAGATTTTTAATGATGCAAGTAGGAAAATTCAGTTCAAAACATTGAAATGGTCATAAATTACCTATTTAACCTTTGTTATATCGATCAGCCTGGAGTTTTGCAGGATATTCTATCTTACTCTTCTGTATTACTTCATGACATAGTGTTGGCTAGAGTTGATACTAAGAGGCATTCATTGACGAATTCATGTTTCTTTGCAAAATGATTCATAATTGACACTCACTGTCCTTCAGAGCGCAAAAGAGAGAGATTCTCTAGCCTCAGATATATTTTGTGTGTTTGTACTCTGTATTCTCAAATCCGGCATCTAGCAAAATTCCACTGAAATTCTGGACTCACTTTAATTTTAATAGCATCATGGGATTCAGATGTGGAATAAATTATAACAATGAAAGCATCTTTAAGAAGGATGATATGTTAAATGTGCATATCAAATGTCACTGAAACCTATTAACTTAATTGTACACAACATACTTGTAGATGGTTTAGAAGGAATAGGTAGCTATGAATAAAATCAAACAGCTTAAACTTGAATTGTGGGGCAGAAAATATGCTTTTCTGAGGCATATTTGCAATTTAAAAGTATTGGTAAATTTGTATGTTCAAGAAAACCTAACGTCAGTATATTTCACAAAAACAACAACAACAAAACCTGGAATACGTTATTCAGAAAGAGTTTTCCTTCATCCCCAAAAAATGTTCCTAGAAAAATTCACTCATAAAGCCCTGAGAAATACTGCGCTAGATAGCCAAAGTGCAATTTGGGGCCAGAAACCCTGTGTAGAAATTAATTTAATAAAAGCAAGCTCATGAGGAAATTTGCAGGAAAAATGTACCTCAAATACAATTTCATTTAACAAATTTAATTTTACATGAGCGACTACGTTCTTTCCTGAACAACACCTTTTGAGCAATATAATCTTAATTAACTATTTAACAATAGATGCTATTTGCACACTAAAGACATCTGACTCAAAATCTGGTACTCACTGCACTGTACTGCACTGTGTAACATTTCTGTTATTACACTCTTCGAATTCAACAGAAAGCCAAGTTGATTTTCAGGTACTGCTTAAGAGAGATCAACAATCTCAGCACTTCTGCTACAATCAGATTCGTGGGCCAACTGGGCAATAATGTTTAATGTGACAGTTCATGTCAATCTTTCCATCTTCTAATCTGTATTGAATTACTAATCTATATTGTCACTAGGTAACAGATGGAACATCATTTTTGGAAGCAGGTGGTCTTGTATTTAAACCCTGGCTCCATAATTTGTTATCTTAGAAAACTTAATTACTACATTTGTGATACGGTTTTCAGTCTCAAAGGGGCTTTACTGGAATTGAATGATACAAGCATATTTAAAGCCCTAACTCTTTCTATCACTGCTGAATTCTGCCAAACTTTTCAAGGAGAATTAAAGTCAATTCTTGCACAACTACTTAAAACAAGTCAAAGGGAAGAAATGTTCTCAAACTCCTTCACTGATATTATCATCTTAATTTCAAAACCAGAAAAAAAAAGGTACAAAACAAATAAAGAAAACTACAGATAAGCAACCCTGGTTAAAGTGGATGCAAAACTCCTCACCAAAATACTAGTGAAATGAATTCAACAACACATCAGATATATCACTCATCCTGAAATCAAGTGGGATTTGTCCTTGGTGGGCAGGGATGGTTCAAAATACACAAATCCACAAATGTGATAAGTCATCTTAACAAGCTAAATAATAAACAACATGATTACCTCGTAGATAGAGAGAATGGTTATGCTAAATTACATCACCCTTTTGTCATAAAAATCCTAAAGAAAATTGGGTTTACAAGAACCATACCTCAGCACAATCCAGGCAATAAATGAATACCACAGAGCCAGCATCTTATTGAATGAGGAAACATTGCTAGCATAAATTCTTCAATTTTATTTTAATAGTGTTTACATAGTTAAAATGAATGCATTCTCATGTGGATCTCTGATTAGAGTGGGGAAGGTCAGGTATGGACAAAGATTAGTGGGACATACGTTTTTCTTTCTCTCCTGTCCATAGAAGAGGAGGGGGAGAGGGCTACTCCTTCCTGTCAAACTACATCAGCACCCAGGGATGGGGGATGTTCATTGTTGATGCCCTAGAAACCTTAATGTGGGGAAGAGTGTTCCTAAAAGGTTACTTGAATGATTTTAATAGTTCTGAGAAGTTGTTGGTTTTGTTGCTCCAGGGTTGAGAAAAGCTTTCCAAGGTCTACTAAGTTGACCTTATTGCATCTACAAACCCAGGAACATGCTATAAGGCTTGGTCAGGAGAATTATCTGACCTGTTATAGCTTTCATTCTCTGAAGAGGCAGTTGATACCCTCTGCTGGCTTAGATGAACTGGCCACCATGTCCCCTGTGTGCATCTGGATATGTTTTCTATTGCATAGGCATCAGTAACTAAGGAGACCTAGTCCCCATACATGCACCCCAAGGTCAAAGCACATGTCCTGTGATTTTCCCTTTGTGGAATCCCCTAAGAAACCAAGCCTGGGGTGAACTCAGACTTGACTCTTGCGCAGGGTCGAGTGTGGTCTGTCTCCTGCACCAATCAAAGCATATTAACAGTAGATGCAGCTTTGTCATTTTCACCCCAACCCAGTGTCTCACAGATCAATGGTGCTGCAGTCTAGTTCAGCAAGCCCATCACAGACCCAGTCCTCACTCATATCAGGGTGATTCCCAATAACCTTCACCAGACAAACCCCAGCCCCAATTTAGGTGAATGTCTACCTCTGCTGTGGGTTCACCTGGCCCAGCACACACTCCATGGGTACTGCAGACTAGCTCAATCCACCCTGTGCTCAGACCAAGCCCTCACATATGCAACAAGTGTCACTACCTTCTCCAATCTGGCCAATCAATGCCCAGCCCTGGATCTTGTGCTCACTACTAGGTATAGCTTAGCAGAGGAGTACCCACACAGTTCTCCTGCCAGGCACTTTCCCAACGCTATATCTTGCACCTGCCAGGGGGTACTACAATCCAGCCGGACATGATTCGTACACAGTACCAATGCTTGTCATTGGTGCAAAGCCTAGCTCAGCTACCCAATACCAATTCTGGCTGTCGTGTATGACAATGGATGTGGCAGCCTAGCAAAGACTGGCCCACCGCCACATCAGCCCACCCCCAATCCCAGTTCTTATGCTCACCTGTGTAAGCAACAGCTCAGCAATGGATTACCCAAAGTTTCCCTGCCAGATCCAACTTCGAGCCCAGGGTGATTTGTGTATAAGAAAGTGATGATGTGACACAGTCTTAGATGGTTTGCTCCTAGTCTCAACACTCGCCAGCACGTGCTACAACCTGGACTAGCACATGCTGCACCCAGTCTCAACTTTCACCATTGGGTACAGAAGCCTAGCTCATTCTGGTCAGCCCAGCCCTCATGAGAAGCAGCTATGTTGCGGTCCAACCCAGCCTGGTCTGCAAGTTGTTCTGGCTCTCACTGATTTCAGTGTATACTCACCCAGCCCTTGGACCTACCTATCATATCTGCTAACTGGTGCTGCAGCTCAGCATAGTCTAGCCTACTTCTAGTGCCAGCCCCATGATCCTGAGAAAGAGCAGCAGCCTAGCACAGGAGTTCCTCAAGATCAGCCACCAGGCCTGCTCCCAGCCTCAGATATCACATGTGCTGGTGGGGCAGCAGTCTTGTATGGCATGGTCTGCCCTAAGTTCAAGCCCTTGCTTACACCAAAAGGTGCTGCAGCCTAGCCCCACCTGGCTGTCCTTCACTCAGCTTCAGCCAACATGAGCGTCACATGAGTTCCTGTCAGGTGAGCTCTGTGGTGCAGCTTAGCTCATCCCATCACTGCTTCCAGCTCTCCACATAAACAGATGGGTACAGCAGTCCCACAAAAGGCAAGTCCACAATTACCCCACAGAATCTGCCCTCAGATACGGTTCTCTCATGTTGTAGTAGGTGCAACAGCCCAGGCTGTCACAGCCCATCCCCTGTTCCAACATTCATGGGTGGATACTGCAGTCTAACCCAGCCAGGCATGCCTCTTAGCTCCAGATTTTGTGAACACCAGCAGGAGGTGGGTGATGCTATTTAGCCAGCCCAGGTTTAAATCATGCTGTCTCTACTCTCTTCCCTACTTGTGAGTGCAATGGCCTGATCTGTGCAAGACTCCATAAATCATTTCTTCCCTGTCAAACATATTTCCAGCTCCTCCTACTCCAATATATGCCTTCTCCTGAGAATCAGCTCCCACTCTGGGTGCCAGGGTGGCATGTCCCAACCCAGAGTTCCCCACCTTCATATACATATGAAATGCCTTCTCCATTTATCTTAAAAAAATAGTAATAAGCGACTATATTGGCATACTGGTACAATTAACACAAATTTGGCATTAACCAAGCTCAAAATGTGTGCCAACTATTGGCTCTTTCTCCCACTGGTGTAATAGGTCCAAGGCATCAGAACCAGAAAAGAATGTTCACTCTCACCACTGTTATGCAATACAGTTCTGAAAGCTTTTGCTAGAGTCATTAGGCAAGTAGAATAAATCAAAAGGAAACAAATTAGAAAGGTGGAAGTCAAGACTACGGGAACTAATAAGAAAGTATGGTAACTTTGTAGGATATAAAATCAACACACAAAATTCAACAGCCTTCATAAAGAATCATAAGTCTATCAGTCTGTTCTTAAAGTGTACCCCGACACGATTCTTTATGAAGAACTACACTATCGCAAAAAAAATGAGAAAAATCTGATAGGGGGTAGGAGTTTGGCGGGGGAATCCCAGCCTATGCAAAATTATATCACATAATTCAAAATTCAAAATAAAAATGTATTAAAAAAGATTAATAAATGTAAAAAAATCAACAGCCATTATAGATACGTAGACAACAACTCCATGGCTGAGAAATAATTTGAAGGATCAGTCATATCTACAAGAACTTCAACATTTTAAAAATGGAATAAATTTAACCAAGAATGTGAAAAATTTCTACATGG
Organism: Ochotona princeps; assembly: GCF_030435755.1. Classification (NCBI taxonomy): domain Eukaryota; kingdom Metazoa; phylum Chordata; class Mammalia; order Lagomorpha; family Ochotonidae; genus Ochotona; species Ochotona princeps. Next base: position 36,376,921 of record NC_080846.1, on the reverse strand, counting down.
AACCTACAAAATGTGAATACATAAATTGAGGAAGGAACCAAAGACCAAAACATAGAAATTCTACCAGATCTGTGGATTCAGAGATTTACTGTCATCAAAATGCCCATAGTACAAGCAATTTACATTCAATGTAAAAATACCTACAACATCCTCAGATCTATGAAAAAATCATATGGAAACTCAAGAGACATGGGATAATTAAAGCAATCTCAGCAAACCAAACAAAGCTGGACACATGACAAGAGCAGACTTCAAGATTTACTGTAGGAGAGCGGTAATCAAAACAGTTGATTTTGGCTCAAAAACAGACATGAACCCAATGGAACAGAAAAGGAACCCCAGAAATAAAAACACAGCCAATCAATATTTGACAGGCAAACTAAAAGCAATCTAGGGAGAATGGATATATTCTCCAACAAACGCTTCTGCAAAACTTGAATCTACATGTACATAGCTATGAAACAAAACTACTGCCTTATACCTCAAACAAAAAAATCAATTCTAAATTGATTAAGTTTCTAAAAATAATCTATACGGTACAATGAAAGTACCGAGGAAATTATCAGTGACAGTCTGCAAGACATGGGCATAGGCAGAGACTTCCTGGGGAAAAAAAGAGAAGTACAAGCAAAATACACAAATGTGATTGCACTATTATAAAAAAGGTTTTGCACTGCAAAGGATGTCATCAACAAAATGAAAAGACAGCCAACAAAATTGGAGAAAATGTTTTGCAAATTACACAACTAATAGAGATCTAGGATCTATAAGTACCTCAAGAAAATCAGTAACAACAAAACAATAATTTAGTTAAGAAATGGGAAAACAGGACATCAACAAGAATTTTTCACAGCATGAAATTCAAGTTGTCAAAGGACATGAAAAAATTCTCAGGTTCACTAGCCATTAGGGACATGCAAATAAAAATGACAACAAGTTTCCGCCTTACTCCATTTGGAATGGCTATCATACAGAGAGTAGAAAGCAATAAATTCTGGTAATGAGGTGGAGAAAGTTTGCTAATCTACTGTTGGTAAAAACGTAGACTAACACAAACTTTATAAAAGACCTTTTGATTGATTTTCAGATTCCTCAGTAATCTGATATCAATCTATCAAATATGTAGCTATAACACTCTATGGAATTTACCCAAGCAAATCAAAGTCAACATCTGAGATACTTGTATCCCCACGTTTATGGTGGCCCAATTCACAATAGCTAAGAAAAAGAACAAACACAGATGCCCATTAACTGACGAGTGAACAAAGAAAAGATGGGATATATACACTGTGAAATACTACACAGCTATAACAAGTTTTTTATTTCATTTTTATTTTTATTGTTATTGGAAAGGCAGATTTCATAGAGAGAAGGAGATACAGATGAAGAAATCTTCCACATGCTGGTTCACTCCCCTAAGTGATCCCAACAGCTGGACCTGAGCTGATCAGAAGTCAGGAGCCAGGAGCCTCCTCCAGGTTTCCCATGAGGATTCACAGAGTCCCAAGGCTTTTGGGTCATTGACTGTTTTCACAGCACTGTCTTTTGCAATTAAATGACTCAAATAGAAAGCATTATGCTTAGTGAGATAAGCTAATCCCAGAGAGACAAATACCATATTTTCCCCTGATCTAGGATAACTGATACACAAAGTACAAAGAATCTAGTCCATAGGAGTGAGATTGAGACCCTGGACTTTGGTTACAGTTTAGAGCCTTTGTCTATATTCCTGAGGAAAAGAAGCTTCTTTCTTTTTTTTTTTTTTTTTTCTGCTTCTTATGCACTGATATCTTTTTTTTTTTGAAAGATTTTATTATTATTGGAAAGCTGGATATACAGAGATGAGGAGCGACAGAGAGGAAGATCTTCCATCCGATGTTTAACTCCCCAAGTGAGCTGCAACGGGCTGGTACGCGCCGACCCGATGCCGGGACAAGGAACCTCTTCCAGGTCTCCCACGCAGGTGCAGGGTCCGAAAGCTTTCGGCCATCCTCAACTGCTTTCCCAGGCCACAAGCAGGGAGCTGGATGGGAAGTGGAGCTGCTGGGATTAGAACCGGCGCCCATATGGGACCCCAGGGCTTTCAAGGCGAGGACTTTAGCCGCTAGGCCACGCCACTGGGCCCGTACTGATATCTTTACCTGATGAATTGCTAAGTTTGTGATTGTAGAAGTGAAAAGAAAATATGGTACTGTAGCCTAGTGGCTAAAGTCCTCAACTTGAATGTGCTGAGATGCCATATGGGCTCCAGTTCTAATCCTGACAGCCTCACTTCCTAGCCAGCTCCCTGTGGGTCACCTGAGAAAGCAGTCCAGGATGGTCCAAAGCCTTGGGACCCTGCACCTGCAAGGGAGACCCGGAAGAGGCTCTGGGCTCCTGGCTTTGGAATGGCTCAGCTCCAGCAGCTGTGGCCGCGTGGAGAGTGAATCACTGGATGGAAAATCTTGCTCTCTCTCCTCCTCTTATATCTGACTTTGCAATCAAAATAAATAAAACTTTTAAAAATGACACTGTAGAGGGACTCGCAAGATGGCCGACATAGGAGGAAGACTGTGAGAGAGCTCACAGACAGAGAGGGCTAGAACGCGACAAAAGCGTAAGTGGAGCAGCATAGAACTACAGGGAGAAGAACGTGAAGTTCCCTGGACAGTGTGGAGCCAAAAAAATCCACACAACTCGGAAGAGCAACCAGGGAAAAACAAAGCAAAGGACAGGGAAGACGACTTTCCGCTCCTGACCTGCTGAGTCACCTCTGAGTGCAGACGCTGAAAGCCGCCGAACCCACCCAAAGACCGACCTGAAGACGCTGTGGCCGTGAGGACCGGAGGTGATTGGGACCCGCTGGCATCTGCTCACCCTGGTCACCAGGACTCGCCAGGACCTGCCCCGCTGCGGACACCAGGACCCTGAATCACCGGGACCCGCCGGCATCTGCCCACCCTGGTCGCCAACCCCCGGGACCTGCACCAGCCGCAGCCTCCAGGCTCCATCGCGACCCGCGCAGAGACCAGCAACGGACGCAGCAGTCGGGAGACGCACTGGCGGCCAGGATTCCCACCAGAGGAAGAGGCAGACTGCAAGAACCTGAGGTTTGAGTGAGTTGGGTGGGGACAGTGGTGGGTTGGAGGCTTCGGGAGTTGGCCCCCCAGGGGCACGGACAGAGCCTGAACACAATTGGCCTCCCCGCCCCTCCCCCCCCCCAGGCTCCAGCCTCTAGAGACACAGGGCGAGTGCCTTGAGACTGCCAAAACTGTGTCTGGGAGAAAGGCAAAAGGCACACTGGATACTCCCCTGTGCCTTTGCGGTGTGGCACTCAGCTGGGCGGTGCTATCCCACAGGAACCCAAGCACGCTTCTGGGCTGGGCAGTTCCCTGCTAGCACAGGGGCGGTCGGTCCCCTGCAAGTGCTGGGGTGGGCGGACCTGCGCAGGAGGCGTTTCCAGAGAGCACCTGGAACACGCCCTATAGTCCCTTGCTCCGAGCCCTGTGATCCAGTAAACAGGGTGCGCGCACAGAGAGTGCCTTCACTCCCCCACGCCCTGTGGTAGCATACCTGTAGGGGACGAGCTGAGAGTGCGCTTTGAATCCTCTGGGCCCTGGAAGAGGCGCCCTGAGGTCCAGTGTTCTGGAGACGCACCAAAAGTGCCTTGAAAATTCCCACACCCTGCTACTCCACGCCTGCAGACTCCGATCTCTACAGGATAGTGCTTGGAGACCCCTCAGCACACTGGTGCCTAGGTCTCTCAAAAAAGAAACACTAACACAATGGGAAGAAATACCAGAAAAGGTAATGATCCAGATGAGAGTGCCAACACCCTACCAATAAAGGATCGAAAGCCAATGTCTATTTCGGAGATGCGAGATGAAGACATAGAAGATCTACCAGACAAGGAATTCAAAAAAATAATGTTAAAATATGTCAGAGACAATGAGAAGAATTGGGAGGACTTCAAGGAATTCAAGAACCACATAGCCTCAGAAATACAACAAATGAAAAGTAAAATCCTTGACTTAGAGCACAAAATTGAGAGCCTAACCAACAGAACAAATACAGCAGAAGAGAGGATCTCTGAAACGGAAGACACACAAAACGAACACACCCAGTTCATGAAACAGCTGGAGACAAGTCTGAACAAAGCCAATAAGACCATACAAGAAATGAAAGACAACCTCAGAAAATCAAATATTAGGATTATTGGCCTTCCTGAAGGAGCGGAAAAAGAATCAGGAATGCAAATGGTGCTCGACGAAATTATACAGGAAAACTTTCAAAACACTTGGAACATGAATCCAGCTCAAATCCAGGACGGTCAGAGGACTCCCAGCAGATATGACCCAAAGCGATCTTCACCCAGACATATGGTGCTCAAGTTCCACTCCAACGAAGACAAAGAAAGAATCCTGAGACAAGTACGAAGCAGAGAAAAGATCACATACCGGGGAAAACCAATCAGGATCACGGCTGACTTTTCTGAAGAGACCTTACAAGCAAGAAGAGAATGGACAAAGATCTTCCAAATCCTGAATCAGAACAACTGTCAACCAAGAATATTGTACCCAGCAAAGATCTCATTCGTATTTGAGAACGAAATCAAATACTTCCACAGCAAAGAGAAATTAGAAGAATATGCCAGCACAAAACCAGCTCTACAAAATCTCCTTAGAAATGCACTAATTCCAGAAAAAAAGGAGGTGAATCATAAGCAAAGATGGCAAACAGGAAGGTCTCCCCACTAAAGTCCACACAAGGAAGGGCAATAACACAGATATCAACACCCACAAAAACAAGTATGGCAGGGCAAAATCACAACCTCTCAATTTTAACTCTCAACACAAATGGACTGAACTCACCAATCAAAAGGCATAGATTAACAGAATGGATTATCAAACAGCACCCAACTATCTGTTGCCTACAAGAGACACATCTAACCAGAAGAGATTCAAAGAAGCTGAAAGTGAAAGGTTGGAAACAGATATTTCATGCCAATGGACGAGAAAAAAAGGCTGGGGTAGCTGTCTTAATTTCAGATGATGTGGACTTCAATCTGACACAAATCAAAAAGGACAGGGAAGGACATTATATATTGGTGAAGGGACTGATCCATCAGGAAGTAATTACCATTGTGAACATATATGCACCAAATTCAAACGCACCTAGCTACGTGAAGCAATTACTCACGGACTTAAGGGGAGACATAGATATGCACACAATAATAGTGGGTGATCTTAACACCCCACTAACAACTATAGACAGATCAACAAAACAAAAACTCAACAAAGAAACAACAGAACTCATACAAACAATAGAACAACTGGACTTGGTTGACATTTATAGAATTTTTTACCCTAAGGCCACAGATTATACATTTTTTTCAGCAGTACATGGCACCTTCTCCAGGATCGACCACATGATAGGACACAAAGCAAACCTAAATAACTTCAAAAAGATAGGAATCATACCATGTACCCTCTCAGACCACCACGGAATGAAGCTGGAAATCAGCAATTCAAAATGCCCCAGGAAATACAGAAACTCTTGGAGGCTGAACAATATGCTACTAAACGAACAATGGATCAGAGAAGAAATTAAAGATGAGATCAAAAAATTTATGGAAACCAATGAAAACTCTGACACAACATTCCAAAATTTGTGGGACACTGCCAAAGCAGTGCTACGGGGTAAACTCATCGCAATTGGAGCTCATGTCAAGGCCCAAGAGAGGCGCCAAATACAGGAACTAAACACACACCTCCAGGAACTGGAAAAACAACAGCAGAAGAGCCCCACACACAATAGGAAACAAGAAATCATCAAAACAAGGGAGGAAATCAACCAGATAGAAATAAAAAAAACCATACACAAAATCAATGAATCAAAAAGCTGGTTTTTTGAGAAGATAAACAAGATAGACACTCCACTGGCCCGACTGACAAAGAAAAAACAAGAGAAGGCAAGAATTAACAGCATCAAAGATGAAAAAGGCAACATAACAACAGACACCGCATCCATTAAGGCCATAATCAGAAATTACTACAAAGCACTGTACTCCAACAAATCAGAAGATCACCAAGAAATGGAAAAGTTCTTAGACTTCTACCACTTGCCAAAACTTAGCCCAGAGGCAACAAACGACCTGAACAAACCCATAACTGAAGTAGAGATTGAATCAGTGATTAAAGACCTCCCAACAAGGAAAAGCCCAGGCCCAGACGGCTTCACTCCAGAATTCTACAAAACATTCCGAACAGAGCTGACCCCAATCCTCTACAAACTCTTCAAAACAATAGAAAAAGAGGCAACCCTTCCAAACTCATTCTATGAAGCCAACATTACCTTAATCCCAAAACCAGACAGAGAACTAACAGAGAAGGAAAACTACAGACCTATCTCTTTGATGAACATTGATGCTAAGATTCTCAACAAAATCCTAGCCAACAGAATTCAAAAACACATCAGACAGATCATTCATCCAGATCAAGTAGGATTCATCCCTGGAATGCAGGGATGGTTCAACATTCGAAAATCTATAAATGTGATACACCACATCCAAAAACTGAAAAACAAGAATCACATGATAGTATCAATAGATGCGGAAAAAGCTTTCGACAAAATCCAACATCACTTCCTACTAAAAACCCTAACCAAGGTAGGCATAGATGGAAAAATCCACAACATAATTAAAGCAATATATGAAAAACCCAACGCCAGCATCATACTGAATGGAGAAAAGCTGGAACCCTTCCCACTGAGATCTGGAACAAGACAGGGATGTCCACTTTCTCCACTACTATTCAACATAGTCCTAGAGGTACTCGCTGAGGCCATAAGACAAGAAAAAGAAATCAGAGGAATCCAAATGGGAAACGAAGAAGTCAAGCTCTCACTATACGCAGATGATATGATTCTTTATGTAGAAGAGCCAAGAGACTCAATACAGAGACTGCTAGAACTTGTACGAGAGTTTGGTAGAGTGGCAGGGTACAAAATTAATGAACAAAAATCAACAGCCATAGTGTATGCGAACAGCCCCAAGATGGAAAAAGACTTAACCAGCAAGATACCATTCAAAATAACAGAGAAAAGTATGAAATATCTGGGAATAAATCTAACCAAAAATGTAGAAGACTTATTTGAAGAAAACTACAATCTGCTTAAAAAAGAAATTGAACAAGACCTCAAAAGATGGAGTAATATCCCATGCTCCTGGATAGGTAAAATCAATATCATTAAAATGTCTATACTGCCAAAAGCAATATATACATTCAACGCAATCCCAATCAAACTGCCCAAAATATTCTTCATGGAACTGGAAACAATGATCCAAAGGTTCATCTGGAAGCACAAAAAACCACGGATAGCTAGAACTATCCTGAAGAACAGGAAGTTAGCAGGGGGAATCACAGTTCCGGACCTCTGGACATACTATAGGGCAGTGGTTATCAAAACAGCGTGGTACTGGCACAAAGATAGAGAGGAAGATCAATGGAGCAGAATAGAAACGCCAGATGGGAACCCACAGAAATACAGCCAAATAATCTTTGACAAAAAGACAAACGACAACCCAGGCAAATGGGAAGGTCTGTTCAATAAATGCTGCTGGGACAACTGGTTGATAGCCTGCAGAAACAAAAAAATAGATCCACATCTCTCACCATACACTAAGATCAGATCTAAATGGATAACAGATCTAAACCTACATCCAGAAACCTTCAAACTTTTGGAAGAAAATGTTGGAAACACACTGGAACACTTAGGGGTAGGCCCTCACTTCCTAAAAAAGACTCCAAATGCAGTAGAAATCAAGACCAAAATAAACAATTGGGACCTCATCAAACTAAGAAGCTTCTGTACAGCTAGAGAAACAATCAACAAAGTAAAAAGGCAACCCACAGAATGGGAGAAGATCTTCGCACACAACATAGGTGATAGAGGGCTAATATCCAGAATATACAAAGAGCTACAAAACAACCAAAATGTCAAAACAAACAAGCCACTCAAGAAATGGGCATGGGAAATGGGCAGACACTTCACAAAGGAACAAACCCAAATGGCAAATAAACATATGAAAAAATGCTCAAGTTCCCTGGCAATAAGGGAAATCCAAATTAAAACATCAATGAGGTACCACCTAACGCCAGTAAGACTGGCCCACATGAATAAAAGCACCAACGACACTTGTTGGCGAGGTTGCGGGGAAAAGGGAACCCTACTCCACTGCTGGTGGGGCTGCAGGCTGGTACAGCCTCTATGGAAATCAGTATGGAGAATATTCAAACAACTCAAATTCAACATACCGTATGATCCAGCAATAGCACTCCTAGGAATATATCCAGAACACTTGTTCTATGAGAAACCAACATGCACTCCTATGTTCATAGCAGCACAATCAGTAATTGCAAAAACATGGAAACAACCAAAATGCCCATCAAAAGAGGATTGGATAAGAAAGCTATGGTTCATCTACTCCATGGAATACTACTCAGCTATTAAAAAAAACAAAATGCAGTTCTTTGTGGCCAAATGGGCCAAACTGGAAACCATAATGCTAAGGGAAATGAGCCAATCCCAAAAGGTTAAATACCACATGTTTGCCTTAATTTAAGATGATATGATGTTATGTATAACATGTTATGTTTTGAATGTTATATGTTGTGTATAAACTAAAATTGAAGTATAGGTGAGGTGGTCACAGAAGGTGGCTGGGAACCCGCATTTACTTTTAACATATTGGTTACTCATTACTATGTCAATTAATTCCATAATGATGTAAATTTTTGCTGATGGTATGTTGGAGCTTTCAATTGACTGGGATGATACTCTGCTGGCTCTGTCATCAGACCAGAGAGGGTATACCTAAGAAACCGTTGAACTTGACGGGACAATAAGATGCTGGACTCTATGTTTGGTATACGCTTGCAATGGGGAAATCTCAACTGAACTTGAGCTGTGGTTATGCAATAAGGTGGAGGAATCCACCATGGTGGGAGGGTTTGGGGAGGGGTGGGGAGAACCCAAGTATCTATGTAACTGTGTCACATAATACAATGTAATTACTGAAGTTAAATAATAAATAATTAAAAAAAAAAAAAGAAAGAACAACAACAAAAAAAAAGACACTGTAAAAACTAGGAAAAATAATACAGAATAAGGAGGTTGAGTGAATAATGAAGGTAGGATGGTTTCAAAGTAAAAAAACAAAAGAGAAGAATGTATTCTTTAAACTAATTAATGATGCACTTTATATTAAAGGTTTGCTAGGAAACTGGAAATTAAACCAGATGAATGAAACCAAACTGCACGGGGGTCAGAGTTATGGCATTATAGATACTGCTGCTGCATGTGATGGCAGTATGCCACATAGGCAATAATTAGCATCCTGGCAGCTCCACTTCAGCTCCAGCTCTCTGCTAATAGCCTGGCAAAAGCAATGGAAAATGGCCCAAGTCCTTTTCCCTGGCATTCATGTGGCAAACTCAGATGAAGCTCCTTGCTTTGCCTTTGACCAGTCTTGAATAGTGCAACCATTTGGACAGAGAGCCAGCAAATAGAAGATATTTTTCTCTCTTTCCCAATTTGCTGTTCATAACACAGTTTCAAATAAAGAAATCTTTTTAAAAAAAGTTTCAGGCCCGGCGTTGTGGCCTAACTGATTAAGTCCTCGCCTTGAATTCGCTGGGATCCCATATGGTCGCCGGTTCTAATCCCGGCAGCCCCACTTCCCATCCAGCTCCCTGATTGTGGCCTGGGAAAGCAGTCGAGGACAGCCCAAAGCTTTGGGACCCTGCACCCACGTGGGAGACCTGGAGGAGGTTCCTGGTTCTTGGCTTCGGATTGGCGCAGCACTGGCCATTGCAGCTCACTTGGGGAGTGAATCATCGGACGGAAGATCTTCCTCTCTGTCTCTCCTCCTCTCTGTATATCTGACTTTGTAATAAAAACAAAAAAAAAATCTTTTAAAAAAAAGTATCAAGGATCTGATATTATAGCTCAATGGTTAAATCCTCACCTTGCAAGTGCCCACATCCCATATGGGCACCAATTCATGTCCCGGTTTGTCCACTATCCATCCAACTCCCTACTTATGGCCTGGGAAAGCAGTAGAGGACAGCTCTACTTTGTTATTGTATATTTTTTATTGGAAAGACAGATACACAGAGAGGAGGAGAAACAGAGAGGAAGATCTTCTGTCTGATGGTTCACTCCCCATGTGACTGAAATGGCTGGAGCTAAGCCAGTCTGAAGCCAGAAACCCAGAGGCTCTTCCACATCTCCCACAGGGGTGCAGGGTCCCAAGGTTTTGGGCTGTCCTCGACTGCTTTCCTAGGCCACAAGCAGGGAGCTGGATGGTAAGTGGGGCTGCCAGGATTAGAACTGGCACCCATATGGGATCCCGGTGCATTCAAGTTAAGGACTTTATTCACTAGGCTACTGCACTGGGTCCCCAGTTGTATTATTATTTTTAATATATTTTTTTATTAATTACATTGCATTATGTGACACAGTTTCATAGGCTCTGGTACTGGAAACCATTATGCTAAGGGAAATGAGCCAATCTCACAAGGTTAGACAACACATGCTTGCCTTAATTTAACATGAAATGATGTCAATCCGAAAAACAGTACCTGTAAACTGTAATATTATTTCAACCCCAAACAGCCTGTATCTCATGCAATAAGATATTGTGATCTAACCAATGAACAATCAATGTGAGTCAGACTATGACCTACATCAAAAAATTGTAAAACCTAATATACTTTTAAAACCCAGTTGTATTATTAGAGTGACAATTAACAGCCCTAAGTGTGTTATCCTTGAATGTACTCCATTAAAGCCTCACTTACCCCAATTTCAAATGTAGTTCATTCTCTTAAATTCACCTCCAGTTTTATCTGTGATATAGACAGAATAAGATGTTTTTCAACAATAGAACTATAACAAAGCCACTAACATAGATTTAGATGATCCTTTTCTTGGCTCCAATCAGAAAGAAACAAATGGGAAATGAAAACTACATTTATTATTAAAATATTTAATCACTGTTTCTCTCTATAGGTTCTCCCAATTGCTTTCCTTTCAGAAAGAAGAGTTTTTAATTGGAGAATAAAACTTTTTGCTTTACTAGTAAATATATTCTTTACCATTAGATTCAGCCATTTTATCAAAGCTTTTAGGGCAGAAGCAATGCTCAAACGTTCAATATCATTTGTTGGGAATATAATTGACCTCATAGTATTTTGCATTTTTTCCCAAATTTTGAAGTTAGAGCATGGTATTTTTGTAGCAATGAACCTGTAGATGATAGTATCTACACAGAATAACAAGAAGTAAGAACAGAAGGAAACCAGATCACTGAGCAAATCGGCAGAGCCGAGTGCAGTCTCTCTCAATCACTCCATATTTCTTGGTGCCTAGCAAGAAAGAAAAGTAAGCTTTCTCGCTGATCATATTATACTACTACTGAATGTCTTTCTTTTTCTGCCTTTCTTACTGTATTTCTTTCGAGATTTATTCATTCATTCGGAAGATGGATTTAAAGAGAGTGAGAGGCAAAGGCAGACAGAAGGAGACAGACACACACAGAGAAGGAGTCCTCCATGTGTAAGAGTCAGGACTGGGCCGGCTGGAATGCAGCTCAGGACTGCACCCCCTCTCCCACGTGGTTGCAGGGGCCTGTGTACTTGGACCATCCTCTGCTGCTTCTACCAGGTGTATTAACGACGAGCTGGGCCAAAAGTGGGGCAGGAACTAAGCAAATGAGCATCCACGTGGGGTGCTTGCATTGCAGGCTACAGATCCAGATTTCCTTTGTTCAATAGAAGTGATTTATGTACTAGTAATTGAAACACATATTAAAAGATAATTCTCTTGAATGAACACAGACACATACCCTCTGAGTTTCATGGCATTGGCTTAGAATTTGAAAGCCGCATAGTACTATACCCTTAAATGCTTTTTAAAAAGCTAGTCTTTGTCATTATGCTCTTCTGAAGAAAAAAATTAGTTAAATCATTCTATGATAATCTGGATGGCAGACAACATGCCTGGGAACCTGCAAGTAAAGGGAAAATGGATGGAAATCTAGTGACTTGGTAGTTGTTCAGTAGTTTGGAAAATGTGTCCAACTGTAAACAGCACAAGTTATTATTCTTGTTTAATGATTGTCCCTCAGTCAATTTCATTAAAAATTTTAATGAAATGTTATGCATCAGACCTGCAGGAAAGATTCACTCAAAGCATGTGTTTCATTAAAGCTCGGTGACAACCACTTATCTATGCATAAGAATTAAAAGGCAAAAATACTCCGCAAGTTTAAATGCTATATCAAGAATAGAGTTTTAGTTTGGTCATTCAGAGGTGAGTTTTTCTGGAAAAACTAAAAAATGAACCTAACACACAATTTATTTCCAAAGAAATAACATTGCATTACAATAACGCCTGTGATTGTTTCATTCCTACAAAACCTCTCAGATTTCCAAACCTGCCTTCATAGGATTTAGATTTCAGAAGTTTACAATTGCCTGGAGAGTACACGGTTTAACAGTCATTGAAATGTGGCCATGTGAAAAGTGGTATATCCTACAGTGAAGACTGTATTTTGCCTTATGATTAAAATTTTGATTTCATTACTTTACATTATTAAAAAAAAAAAAAGTCTTGTGCGGTTGGTGGGGTGGAGCACAATGTCTGATGAGAGTTCAAGATTTGCTCCAGGACTCATGCTCATGTACCTAATGGTTTTGCACACACAGTAACTGGTGTTTTTATCATAATGAAAATACTGCCACATGTGGTCATTTAAAATATTACAAGTTAATTCCAAAGACAACAAAAGAACAAATGACTCAATTAAAGAATTTGCTCTATTAACAGATGAGGATTCACACTGCTTCCTGTCAATCAGGAATCAATCACTTAATATATTTGATGTTTCCCTTGTTAAAGTGGGTTTTTTATTGTATTAAATTATTTTAAACTCCATTATTGAATATTTAACAAAAGCGAATGTATGTTTTTGGGCCTAGCGTGATCGCCTAGCAGCTAAAGTCCTTGCCTTGCAAGAACCAGGATCCCATATCGGCGCCAGTTCTAATTCCAGCAGCCCCACTTCCCATCCAGCTCCCTGTCTGTGGCCTAGGAAAACAGTTGAAGACAGCCCAAAGCCTTGGGACTCTGTACCCACGTGGGAGATGTGGAAGAGGGTCTGAGCTCCTGGCTTTGAATTGGCTCAGCTCTGGCTGTTGCTGCCACTTGGGGATTAAACCATCAGATGGAAGATCTTCCTCTATGTCTCTCCTCCTCTCTGCATATTTGCCTTTCCAGTAAAAATAAATAAATCTTTTTTTTAAAAGAAAATGTTTGCTTTTTTAAATTAAATCCACTGTTTTATTTTATTTCAAAGGCAGAGAAACAACATGGCATCTTCCATCCATTGTTTCGCTTCACAGATATTGAGAAGAGCTGGAACTGTGCCAAGCTGAAACTGGGGAAGTCTGTCTTGGTCTCCTATATAAGCAGCGGTGGCTCAATTACTTGAATAATCTGCTATCTCTTAGGATGTGCATTTGAAGAAAACTGGATTTGAAGCAGTAGTATCTGTGACTTCAACAAGGTCATCTGATATGGAATGTAGCACATCAAGTGCCAACTTAACTTCCTGCAACAAATATACCCTTTAGTCAGTTTCAGAATTACATGCAACCTGAATGCACAGGATATCACATTATTGTGAATTACTGTATTTGAATTAATTGAAGTAATTGCTTGCGAGTTTGTATTTTCTTCATGGCAATACAGTAAATGTGTTAAATGTATAAGGGAAATTTTTCTGCATGGTTATTTCTTGCACAATAAGAGCAAATGATTACAGATACAACTAAAGAACTCTGCAATATTTTATATCTGTCCTATTTTTTGCTTGAATTGCTACAATTTTAGTAAGCTGTGTAACTACCAATGACGTTCTGGATTTACATAGAAGTGATAGTCAAAGCTAAATTATATGTGAATGAAATTTAACTTCCAGATTAAATGGAGAAAGTGAAGGAAAGGTAAGGAACACATCTTTGAAAGGGAAAATGGAAGGTAGGATGATTGAGTAAAGAACATTCTGTGCTTAGTGTAACTTAGAAAAAATGATGTCAAACTGTGAAGAAACCTCAGCCAAACACTGCCTCAAGTTGAACAGGAACATCCAAGCTCAAGCATTTCTCTAAGTTCGGTGCTTTGACAAAAGGCAGGAAGGGCATTGTCTTGGCTTGAAGATACAGTGACTCCAAAAATGCAGCAACTGAATGTTACAGGCCAATGCCACTATTCATAGCATCTTTTGCTAAAGGGGTATCCGAGTAGTGTAGGAGGACATTGTGACCATGGAAGGTCAGTGAGCACAGGATTAGTTGTTTGGATATTTGGAGGAGAATAACCAAATGGCTACCTTTTGTATACCTGATGATATATCATTTGTATAAGAACAGTTGAGTGGAAAGTAATATACAAGAGAAAAGGACTTCCAAACAAAGGCATAGAAACAGTTGATGGTTTTGTTGATGAACTAAGTATCTCTACTCTAATCCTGTATGGCCCGCAGTGTATAAAGTCTGATGCTACTAATAAACTACGGCTTTGATCATCAGTCAGGGTCCACGTGTGTTATTATCGGCTCCGTGCACCAAGTCCATCGCTGCGGGACAGCGACAGAGTAGTATATTTTCACCTCTGCTATATCATTTCAACAGATAATAAAATTTTTATTACTTAATTAATGTAGCCATATGTCTGATTTTTGTCAATGGAATGAAATCAGAACTATTTTACGGGATCCAAGTATAGCATTTTTATTTTCTCATTTTGTTGTTACAAAGGATAACATTTGGTTAAGATCATGTAAAATATGCAAAAGTTGCAGTCATGATAAATCAAAAAGGTTGAAAACAATCCAAGTATGACTTTCTGGAGAGCTATGACCATGCTCGATAAACTTCTCATTCTTGAATCAACTGTCTAACTGTACACTGAAACTGAGAGACACTTAACCTTGTCTCTTTTTCTGAGGAAATCTTGGAAGCCTTCTCTAGTAAGTCATTAAGTCTACTGACCATGTAAATAAAAACATGCAAATGTCTAATTCAAGCAAACATTCTTATACTATAAGAGACTATATAACTGAAATCATTTACTTTTCAAATTTTCCTTCAATCAAACAAGCAATAAATAGAAGAACTAGTATTCAAATTAACTGTGGAAGTCCTAAGTCCTAAGCGGAAATATGTTTAGTATTTACAAGTTATTGCTGGATGCAGACCAAAGGATCCAATTTGCTATTTGTTTTTATTTTCTTTACTTTTTTATATTTATTTTGTAATACAGTTACATAGGCTCTGGGCTTTCCCCTTCACCCTTTCCAAAGTCCCTCCTCTTCACTGATTTCCCCTGTGTTACAACAGTATGTGCTCCATACAGTATCATAAGTCCAGCATTCTGCTATTTATTAACTTTTGCAATATTGTGAAATAGGTACAGTTCCAATGGTCATGCAAAATAGATTAAGCTGAGGTTTAGGGAAGTTAAAGGACTTTGCAGAGATCACAAAATTTGGATTCTGCTACTTAAGTGTATAGCAGAACTGTACCTATTTCACAATACCGCAAAAGTTAATGAAATTAAGCCAATAGCACAGTATTCTTAGTAAACATAGGACTTAAGTATTAATCATGATTAATCATCATGTCCTTTCTTTCCCTCTTGCACCACTTTCATTATTCCCAGCCATTTGATCCTTCAGATTTAATTGTGTCTCCTTATAGTAGAAACAAAACGGAATCAGATAGTCACTAATATTTTTAAATAATTCCATTATAATCTAAATGTTGTTATACCTTATATGTTGTTACATATTTCATTTTAATAAACAGCAAAATCATACTTACATCCACTTACCAACTTAGTAAAAATTCTAAGGCTGTATTTTCTTAATATAAAATGTTCTAAAGACAGGAATGCGGTATGGGACATCTTAAATGTCCTTGTGCTATTTCCAACTCTGCCTTCCTAGAAAGTGCGCTAAACAGGCATCAGGCAGTGGATGAATTCTTGGGTTCTCTGATACTCCTGTGGGCTACCTTGACTGGATCCTGGAAGTGAACAGCCCTAATCCAGGATTCTGTGAACACACTGTGAGTGAATCAGTTAATGGGTATATTCCTTGTGTGTATGTCTCTGAATTTCTTTTTCTGATTCTTTGTCTTTCCAATAAAAATGAAAATAAATGAACAGAAATTAAAACCTTTAAATACAGATCAATAACAGATATACTGAAGGATTATAGAAGAATTCCATAAAGAATGTTTAAAGTATGGAGGGGACAAATAAAAATGTATTAACCACAAACTGCTAATCAAAAAATTGAAAGGGTTTTTGTTAATGTGATCAGTGATTCAGACAAGCCGTCAAAAATACATAGTATGTGACCCTCCTTGATGTGGTTAAGATACTTCCTATGAGAAAATAACAGATATAAGCTTGGGAAAAGAGTGCTTTTTCTTTGTTTGAGTGATTATTCAAGTTTTTTTGGGGGAAGCACAAGTGTAGAAATGAGGAGGAAATCATAAATGAAAGCCACATGAAATGAATTAAACAGTCAAATCTATTTAAAATAATGTGACTTAAGTATAGTTAAGTGGAAACCTGGACATTGAGAGTACTGATATAAGGAAGGCAGAAAATAAAACACATGCATATTTTATGACAATGAGTTTTTGGGAGAACATCTGTGCAAAACCTGCAATTTAAGAGCAGGTTTTAAATTAAAAATACACTTGGCTTCTATAGAAAAGGACTGGAAACAACTTAAGGTGTTTTTATTTAGAGACCGCATTCTTGGCACACATTTGTGTATCCTATCTGTCATGAAACACACAAATACCTACTAATTCAAGGAGGTTAAGGAGACTGTCTTGCTGTAAATCATTTTCCTTTAAACTGCTCCTCTTCATGTTTGTTTGAAATCATCTGAACACTTAAGCTCACTGCTTTTTTTCCTTGTTTTACTTTGTTTTAGATTCTAGTAAAGACAAACTCTAAGCTCTAATTTGGTTCTGATTTCTATAGATGTGGCTGTCACTTTCAAAGACCTGTACTGCTTTCCTGTACACATGAAAAGTTGCATCGGGGAGGGGAATAACCTGATATAGTAACCTTACTTCTTACCATCTGCAAGTAGAAAAATTTCATCTCATTTCTCAAGTATTTCCCTCAGGTCCGCTTAATCACTTCTAAATCTTTCTCATCATCTATCCATTCTATAATTTTGAATAAGAAAGACAAATAAATCTCGGAAATCTATATGCCCTGTGGCTTTACTTATCTTTTTTACTTATCTTTTTTTTTTCATTTAAATGGCCATTTAAATATCCTTTATTTGCTATTCGACTTGGCTTCCAAAGTTGTGTGTCTACTCAAACAAGTCTGATGAAACTTGTGAATCTTCAGTGTGTAGAAAGATAAGGTTTCAGTTGCTGTTTTCTTTGGTTTTGCTTCAATTTGACATTGTCATAATCATTTTTTTTCCTTCACATCCTGTCTTGAATTGGAATCCTGGATAAGATCCTTTTCCACAATTTCTTCTATGTTTTTTCTTCTCCCTCTCCTTCGTGGCCTTGTTCTTTCTGTTCAGTTCGTATCTGTTGGCGTGCTCCAGTACTCCTCAACCATCATGATGTCTGAAGATGCACACTTCCTGATGGACGCACATAGCTTCATACATCACTATTACGTGGATGAATTCCAATTTTCTTTTAGTTTCCTCAGAGTTATATCTTGAGCTAGTATATGCCTTATAGTTCTGCAATGCTAATTCTGATTGAGAAAAACTTAGTATATCCTCAAATTAATCATATCCCTTCCACCTCAAAATCGGTTATTCTTCTGGTAATAGTAGTGAATAACATTATAAGCGAATCAGTTTGAGACATCAAAATTTGTTTTTCAGTTGAAATTCATTTATTCCTTAATTGGAAGCAATGGCTGAAGTCCCTTCTTAATCCCTGTCTCAGTTGATGCTTATTTCACAAGACCACTACTTCTCACAAAATGAATTCCACATCCTTATAATTGCTCTTCCTTTTTCTGTCTTTCCCTTATCTCACTTGTTTTTATTTTCTATGTTTGTCAGAAGTATTGTTTTTCCTAGTGAAATCCTACTATTCCCTGTCAAAGTTCTCTAAAGGGAGGATCAATCCTTACTCTCATTTACACTTAAAATAAATTTCAATCCAGCCTTTATATTGTTTCTCACATTATACTTGAATATTCCCATCACTCACATTTGATGTCCTTTCATTTGAAATTTGCTATAGATTCAGAATTCTATCACACTTTCTATTTAAGACATATGACCCACTCTGTAGGCTACTTCTTAGAGCTCCTGACTAGTTCTGGTGTCTTAACATTCCTAATTCCTATTTTTTTCAACTCAGTTTATCACTCTAGAATATTTTCCCAAGACCTCCACAAGACTTTGTAGATACAACTTGTCTGCTTTGTTATGAATGCTTGTCCCTCAGATAATCACTTTGAAATTTAATTCAAAGCGTCACACAGTTAAGTAATAAGACCTTTAGGAAGTGATTTGGCTATAAACCAATCCACCTTATGAATAGATTAAATTCATGATCTTGTAAGTAGGTGTGTTATAACAGGGTAATTTCCAACCTTTGTGTACAAGTCTCCCCTCACTTTCCATTCAATCACTTGCCACAGGATGTTGCAGTAGGGCTCCTGACAAATGATGCTGGTTGAACGTGGGATATTCAGTCTCAAAAATAGTAAGCAATAAGTATCTGCTCTATATGATTTACCTAGCCTATAGTATTTTATTTTAGCAGCTCAAAAATGTGACAATCACCATCTTAAATAGTTTGTACAATGTTATGTTGTAAATGTGTATTTACAACACTCTGTGTAACCCACTAAGGAAAACATCTTTGAAGGGATCAATACTAGCACACATGCAATGTAATATTGAAGCTATTGATTAAACTTTTTCTACATTTTAAATGTTTTTCAATAAAGAAAAAATTACACCTGCAACAAAATCATTATGAATAAAAATTACCTACCACATGGTTTATACACAAAGTCTGATAATAAGTTAACAAATGTGGTCTAATGTAATTACAGCAATATCAAAGCAGAAAATTATAATCTAACATGGAGCTGAAAAATTCAAAATGAGCCAAGTATAAATATTAGAGAATTTGATAGTTTAAATTAAGAGAATACACAATTATTTTGTGTGAAGATTGGTCAAGTAGATAAAAATAAGATTTCCCATATGGTTTTTGAGCAAGAAAGTAAGCAACTTTTAACAAACTGTACATAAGTAGCCTTACAGCAATGGAGTTTGTTTGGGTATCTCAAGAATTCCATGCACCTTCTAAAAATATCTCCACTTCAAAGCACTGCTGTAATTATTGAATAACAGGCATGTATTTTAAAGTTTGTGAGGGTTCAAGTATTAATATGCACTATATTTTCCATTAATCTGGTATTGAAAACTCTTTCTGCAAAATGGTCATAACTCTATCCCTGTCCTTAGGGACTCCAGAGGATGTGGCTTTCACGGGATAATTCATTATTCATTATGCCTAAGTGTCCAAACTATAACCATATGTTTCTCTCACAGGGAATCTGTTCACACTGGAAGATGCCCTGTAGCTCTTGTCTGACTTGTGTTCAGTTTGACAGCCACCCTCTAGGAGAACTCTTCTTTAACAGAGTATCCTCCTGCATTTGTTAGCTGCAACACAGAGGAAATATCACAACAGGAGGCATGAAATAACAGCATCACATCGGTATGATGTACAGATCATAGAAAGCAGAGCACATGTTTCCCAAGCTACTTAAAAGGACACTATCATTCTGGAAATGAGTACTGCCTGAGCAGGGAAAAAGGGGGAACAAAAACAAAACTACCTCTTAAACTAAATTCTATCATTGGAATCTAAGGCCCTGACCAAGTACCTGTCATGCAGTTTCAACTGATGGGTTTAAAGCAAGAAATCACCAGTTCTACGAGGTCATTTTGGGATCAAGAAGTGGTCACTGTGACATGTCTACATGGTTCACATGTTGAAGGGAGGGGTCACCAGCAGCAGGGTTGGTCAATAGTCGGTTGTATCCAGCTGTTCCATAAGGAAGTGCCTGCCAGGAGATGGTGATCTAGGAAGGGAGACTGGATCAACAATTCTAAACAGCTATGAGGAGGGAGAGAAATGTAAACTGTATCAAGAGAAGAATGAAACCTGCGCGGTTCATGTCCCGGGAGCCCCACTTCTCTTCCAGGTCCCTGCTTTTTGCCTGGGAAAAGCAGTGGAGGACAATTCAAGGCCTTGGGACCCTTGCACCCATGTGGGAAACCCGGAACAGACTCTGGGCTCCTGGCTTTGGAATGACTCAGTTCTGGCTGTTGGCCACTTGGGGAGAGAAACAGAGGATGGAATATTCTTCCCTCTGTGTCTCCTTCTCTGTAAATCTGACACTCCAATAAAAATAAATAAATAAATCTTAAAAATGGAAATGATAAGCCTTTGTAGATATAAGACTAGGAGGAAATGACATTTGTATAAATTATGCCTATGTATGTGTGTGCTATATTTCACTGCTTTGAGGTTATTGCTCATTTCCTTATTCTTAGTATTCACTAAGTTGTCATAGAGTGGATAATAAACACATGTTTTTACACAAATTGTCTCCATAAAGGAGAACAAAGAAGATTCTGCATTTTATATATCTCTTAAAAATAACAAAAATCCATCCAATCACATACAGGAAAAAAAGCTTCTGTATTTGAAATGAGACGATACTCATGGGTCTACTGCTACCAAGGCATTATATAATAATGGAAGAAAAACAATAGAATAAGAAATATTTTTGCTTGCTTCATTTTGACAGATGGTATTAAAGTCAGAGAGACAGTTTGGTTACATATTATAAGAAATACACTATCATCTTCCATCAGGCAAAATAAGGATCACAAACATTTGTGGACTTTAATAAGAGTAGAAAGAGAGGATTTTTTTCATCATATGAACTTCAAGAAAATGACATCACACTTGAATGATTTTCATCCTATGCAGTCGAGTGAAAAAGTAACCAAAGAATGAATTTTGAGATGCTTTCAATAAAGATATAAAGCTGAAGCCTTTACTGTGAGCATCTCTTTCACAATCTCACTTTCAACTTTCCTCAAAGCTAAGTACTATTACATCCATATTTTCATTGCTTATTATATACCTGGCTATAAATGTGCACATCTGCATAAAAAGATGTATATATAGAGAGTGAGAAGACCATTTTGTGTATATTGCCATTACATGTTTGAAAAGCTTTTAAGCAAAACTATTTTGAATATTTATCAACCGTAATCACTTTGCTGATGTTTTATACAACATTATACTCTTCTTTCAAGATTCATTTATGTGGAAGGTACAGACAATAGGATACACAGAAAGCAGAACGGGAGATTCCCCAGGGGTGGCTAGGAAATCCCTCTAGGTCTCTGACACAGATACAGGAGACAAGAACTGGCGCATTGCCACAGATAGATGGAAGGAGGCACATCCAAGACACTTAAACAGGACTTCACCTATGGGATGCCAGAATCAAAACGGTGGTTTCCCTTCCTGTGTCACAGGCTTCAAATCTTGAAGCTTCATTTATCTCTATTGTGGAAATTGGTCTTCATTCGTTATATAGTCATAGATAAATTTCATTAGCATATGTTAGATTCAGGAATTTTTTTTTAATTACAGGATACAAGCATCTTGTAAATGTTCCTTGCACCATAAGAATAAATGTCTTTTTTCACGTTTCCCAAATTTAGATTATATTTCAAAATTTTCATCTGTACACTTGCTTATCTTCAGGCATCATAAAAATTCTTGAATTTCATTGATGTGTACTGTGCTTTAAATCTTACATGGAGCATCCTTCCTAAGACAGCAATGATAAACTGCCTTGGCTATCCTTGTCTTCAAAAACTTACAGGAATTTAAAGAAGGGCTTTTAAATTTCACTCAAATACTTTCCGGGTTTAGAGTCATTGTTATCAAATTAAAATACTGCTTGAATATTCACCAAAATATAATTATAATCATACATAATTAAACCTTTCATTCAATTGTTTATTGAAACTAAGTATATAATATTATAATGAATAATATTCTGAATTTAAAATTTTGTGCCTATTAGTATTATTTCCTCTAGAACTGCCCATGTAATACTGTCATAAAAGCCATCATATTTTATCTACATGGGTACTAAAAATATATTGCTGGGCTAAGTCATAGCAACCACCAGTACATGTGAAGAGTTGGGGGAAGGTTGGGCTGGGCTAGGCCGCAGCACCTGCCAGCACATGAGAAAACTAGAACTGGAAGTATGCCGGGTACAGTTATTCAAGCTGTCCCAGCTAGGCCACAGCACACACTGGGGGCAGGTTGGGCTGAGTTGGGCAGCACTCTCTGCTGGTTTGTGTAAGATCCAGCAATGAGGGAGGGACTGAACAGGCTGCTGCTACCCACTGGTAAGTATTTTGGCTGGTGAAGGAGGCCAACTGAATCCTGGCTGGAGAATCTGACATCTTTACCACCTGGCACACAGGAGCACAAGTCTGAGACCTCCGAGGTGAGTTTTCCTGGAGAATTCCTCTGTTACCAACTGCACTTGATCCCTGAACTCAGAGAAATTACATAGACATGTGGTCAAATCCTAGAGCACATATTGTAATCTTGTGCCACCTCAATTGTTGATCTTCAAATAAGAATGGAGAACAGGGCCTGGCATAATTGCTCACATGACTAATCTTCCATCTCCAAGTGCCAGCTTCACATGGGCACTAGTGCATGACACAGTTGCTCCACTTCCTATCCAGCTTCTTAATTGTGGCCTGGGAAAGCAGTGGAGGATTGTCCAAAGTCTTGGGACCCTGAAACTGTGTGGGAGATGTGGGGGAAGATCCTGGCTCCTGGCTTCTGGCTTCAGATCAAATCAGCTCTAGCCATTGTGGCCACTTGGGCAGTGAACTAGCAGACGGAAGATGTTTCTGTTTTTCCTTTTCTCTATAAAATGTAACTTCCCAAAAAAATAAATAAATCTTTAAAGGAAATGGTGGGACTAGAACCGGAGCCCATTTGGGATCTTGGCGTGTGCAAGGTGAGGACTTTAGCTACTAGGCCACCTCACCTGGCCCCCCAAAATAAATAAATCTTACAAAACAAAGAACGAAGAGCATTCCAACATGAACATTAAAGTAAGACAGCCATTTTCATTTAAGCAAACACAAGACTTCAAGTACTTCATCAAAAGATGGAGCAAAAATATGGTTAGTTTGGGGCCCAGCGCGATAGTGTAGTGGTTAATGACCTCGCCTTGAACATGCCAGGATCCCATATGGGTGCCAGTTCTAATCCCAGCGGCCCAGCTTCCCAGCCAGCTCCCTGCCTGTGGCCTGGGAATGCAGTCGAGGACGGCCTAATGTTTTGGGTCCCTGCACCGGCGTGGAAGACCCAGAAGAGGCTGCTGGCTTCGGACTGGCTCAGCTCCAGCCATTGCAGCCGCCTGGCGAGTGAACCAGAAGATCTTCCTGTCTTTCCTCTCTGTATATCCGCCTTTCCCATAAAAATAAATAAATCTTAAAAAAAAATGATCAGTTCGAGCAACATTCCAGGGCAGACTGGAAGACACACTTAGGTGTGTAGGTACATAAGGGTAAACAAGGGCAGCCAATAGGTCTTAGGAAGAATTTCACACCTCCAATAAAACAAGGCCGACATGTCAGAGCAACGAAAACCTCTCAAATGCCACTCTTGGAACATTGCTCCCTTCACTAGAGCCTTGAAGGATGGCTTTTGTCCCCAGATGCTGCTGTAACATGAGAGCAAAAGGCTGCGCACTTTCCCCTTCTTTCTCTGGCCCCCTCATGGACACAGGAGAGAAAAGAAACATTTGTCCCACTCATCATCCCTCTGACCCTCCCCATCCTAATCAGAACTGGAGGCCCACGTGGATCTGTTAACCCCTCTCATTTGTAATACAGATTGTGATTTAAAAAAATAAATGCAAGTACATATATATTTACCTACATATACAAATATGCACACATATTGCATTGCTTTTATTTTACATTTTATTGGCTCTTTATATCTGTTTCTATTGCTTCCTTATAATATGTTTTTATGGTTTCCTTATAAAAATCAGTAGTATTTCCCATTTCTTACATGTACTAAGATTACTATAAAGTATTTATAAAAGCTTTGGATCATCCTCTACTGCTTTTCCAGACCATAAGCAGGGAGCTGGATGGGAAGCAGAGCAGCCAGGGCACAAATCAGCATCCATATATGATGCCTGCACTAGCAAGGTAAGAACTTAGTCATTTGGCCGTTAGGCCCGGCCGAAGAAACAATCTTCAAACTTAAACAACCCAGTTTTCTGTGCTGAATTTGTTATAACATACCACAGAAAAAAAGCTCATACAAGTTCCTTGTGTCTTTTGAGTTTTACAAGTAACACAAAAATAGATGATTATTGTCTGATGTTTGGATTGCTTAAGAGAGTGCAAAGGGGGATAGAAGGAGCGACATGAGGACAGCATATCCATATGATTGCATGCAAGTTACATATTTGAAAAGGAATAAAATTAGATTATAATACTTAGGGAAATAAAAGAGGAAAGCTAATGAGATTGACCAAGGTAAAAAGGCGATGTAGAGAAAAGTGTTTTAACAATTTTTGAGATTGATTACAAGCAACTAATTTGGGGAACATTTATTCTATTAAGTTATTTCTTTTATTGAATATCAGTGCCATTTGTCCTTTGTTTTAAACCAACATTCATCTTCTCTTACTATGTTGGCACAGCTGAGGCAGTGAATAAAAGATGGTAAGTGAGCAACAGAAGACTTTCCTTTCAGATCAAAATTCTGTCATCGTTTGCTTGTCTTGGGACAAAGCAGCAAACATACTATCTTTCAGTCCTTTTTTCACCGTGTGAGATGGAAAACATGTCTTACCAGTACTTGAGAAAACATGTTCATATGAACATGCTTGAGAGTCCTTAAAGAACATTTGCATATTAGGTCTCTGTGCATTACCAGGCTACTTATGTATAACTATACAAACATGTATAGTCTCTTTTATATTATATACATATATACATACTCACACAAAACAGATATTTATAAATGTAAATATATCAGTATAGGTGATTATACATATACATGTATATAGTTTGGATACGGTGCCAACTTTGTCATTCATGGTAGAGTTACACTGCCCATGACATGCCGTATAATCTCTGAGTATTTCTACTGCAAGGAAATGTGCCTCACTAATCCAGTATTTTTAAAAGTCACTTGTGACTCACTGGTTGGATTACAGTATTTAAAAAATAAATTTAAAAGACGTTTTTATTTATTTGAGAGTCACAGAGCACACATAAGGGATGCAGGTGTAAGGCAGATTGATTTTAACCTCTATGCCAAAATACCAGACCCTGCTATTATGATATCTCCCATGTCACCATTTTGTCATCATTGTCATTTGATAATTCTAACATTTACCAAAACGTTAAACAGCAGAAGGTTAATCTTTTTTTGTCAGGATGCAATATAATCCCAATGTAATATATTTCCTCGTTTATCTTGACTTAAGTATTGGAATCTAAAAAGAGAGTGATACTTTAGATAAATGGTCTGCTAATTTATTGCAGTTAAACATGTAATTCGTTTCTGTTTTTTTTGCATTATCTATAAATAAAATGTAACTTAAAGTAATAGTGCTTTTCAGGCCCGGCAACGTGGCCTAGTGGCTAAAGTCCTCTCCTTGAATGCCCTGGGATCCCATATGAGCGCCGGTTCTAATCCCGGCAGCCCCACTTCCCATCCAGCTCCTGATTGAGGCCTGGGAAGGCAGTCGAGGACAGCCCAATGCATTGGGACACTGCACCCGCGAGGGAGACCTGGAGGAGATTCCTGGTTCCCGGCTTCGGATCGGCTCAGCACCGGCCCGTTGCGGCTCTCTTGGGGAGTGAATCATCGGACGGAAGATCTTCCTCTCTGTCTCTCCTCCTCTCTGTATATCTGACTTTGTAATAAAATAAATAAATCTTTAAAAAATAATAATAATATAAAAAAGTAATAGTGCTTTTCATCTATGCTATCAATCTGACATTCATAAGGTTCTTTTAATTGGGATAATTTCTATTTCATCCTGGAATTTGCAAAAAAATTGCAAAAAATTCATTTGTCACAATGACATGTGAATTTGTTATCTCACGGTAAAATATGTGATTGAATAATTTTTCAAAAAGTGAGTCAGGAGCCCAACATGGTAGCCTACTGATTAAAGTCCATGCCTTGCATGCGTCAAAATCCCAAGGGGCACTGATTCCAGTCCCAATGGCCCCACTTCTCATCCAGCTCCCTGCTTGTGGCCTGGGAAAGCAATAGAGAATGGCCCAAAGCCCTGGGACCCTACACCTGTGTGGAAGACCAAGAAGAGCTCCTGATCAACTCGTCTCCAGTCATTGTGGCCACTTGCGGAGTGACTCAGCAGACTGAAGGTCTTCCTCTCTGTCTCTCCTCCTCTCTGTATATCTGACTTTCCAGGAAAAATAAATAAGTCTTTAAAAAAGGGTGAGTCAGTCAGTGGATATTCTGAACCCTTCACTGACCTTTGTGAATGTTCTGGTGTTTGTTCTGTATCATGTGTAAAAAGGGCCTCACATGTGGGAAGAATCATCAGAAAGTGAACAATATACCCTTAGAAAAACCTTGAACAAATTCATAGCAATGACAGGACAATCAAAAGCATTGGGCATTCATTTGATAAGGTTCTACTTTATAGCTGCCAAGTTGATGGATCCAACGTATGCCAAGGACCCATACGTTGTCACTGCTGTTACTGTTGCTGAGGAAAAAAACAAGGGAGGGAGGGAAGGAGCAAGATAGAGAAGGAAGGAAGGGAGGGAGGAAGCAATGAAGGAATGAAAGAAGGAAAAACAGAGGGGAAAAGAGGAAGGAAGGAAGGAGGGAGGAATGGGGGAAAAGAAAAGAAAGAGGGAGGTAGGAAGGAAGAAACGAAATGGATCTCAACAAAGGAATTGGGGCTTACAGCTATCCTGATCCATGATACAACTGCACTTTTAATTTCACCACAAAGAAATAATGATGAAAACCTCAAGGATTAATAATCTTGTGAGGAAATCACATTATATTGATCTGTTAATTTCAGAATTGCCTAAATATGACACAAGTGGTCATTTGGCGACAGCACTGCAAAAATTAAGGAGAAACTGCATTTAAAGACATTAATTTTCCGCAGAAGTTTTTGAAACACATGCATAGCTTTAAAAAATATCTTTACATGAGTATGCTCAAAATTCCTCATATTTCACCAAAATGTATCTTGCACTTTTCTTGTTGTGAACATCATGTATCATCTGTAGTCTCAGCAATTTAGCCAACTTGATATGCAGTGGAATTTAGAGGCATATCTAACCCTTCAATAAATCTTCCTGCTCTAAGTAATGATAACATACCTAGGTTTTACCAATCATATTGTAGTGAAATAATGTAATCAGCAAGATAGGAAAAGGTGAATAATTGGATGAAATTTGTCAAATGTGTTTAACACATGGTTAGATGTTTAACTAACTGATAACTACCTTTCAAATGACTGACATTGATTGTACATAATAGTCTACCTAGAAATGCATCACAAAGTACTACTTTATTGGGTTGTACTAAATAAATTAACTAATGAACTAATTCTAATATTGTTTCTAAGAAGTTGCTTAATACTCTTTTTTTGAGAAGTAGGTATGTTCCAAGAATAAATAAATTATCAAACTTTATGTATAAATGTGATATGATATGAATATGGATACTACAGAAGATATTAGAAACATTCTTATATTAACAATCTTGTTTAGGTGTTCATTAAAATGATTAATTTTATCATAAATTAATTCTTATTAAGTTAATATACACATACATTTGAGATAGCAGCTTTTCTAACCACAGAAAATTGACAGTTAATGATACTGAATTTTAAGGAATGTAATAATACTGAATTTTAAGGGAAAAATTGCACAAATATTTCAATTAACTTATGGGTTCCATATTTATTTACTTGTTTTAGAGCTCATACACTGTCATGTCTCTCTAATATGTGGGATTTTTTTTCCTACATTTTTTCTAGTGAAAAGCTTTGCAGGTCTCAAGCCTCGCAACAATTGTTGCATCTTTTTCAAATCATTCCACTGATTTTCCATGGGTTGTGTTTTTTTCTATCTCAGCAATTTGCATAATGTGCTACCATTTTAATATTTCATTAGCATTGTAGTCTAATTAACTGTTGTATAGCAACATGTTTAATATGCTAAAAAGCAAAAACTCACTTACAGTTAATAACAGAATATATTACGCTTCAACTCAAGGTTTCCAGTATTGTTGAAAAAACATCATACAATGTACATAAGTATAGAAACATTAAACAGTACCTCAAAATATGTACAATATTTATTTGTTAAAAACAATAAATTATTTATTACAAAAGACATTAATAATCTATGTCTTAAGAGAGTGTTTTAGAACAGACACTGGAAATTTTTCCAAGCCACATCCTCCCATGTTTTAAATTTGGAGACTTGGAAACCCTTACTTTACTGTATGATTTCATGCATGTAAAAACAACGATAGCTGTATGACAATATTAGTGGGGAAAATTAAGATGTAACACATTACTGACAGATGGAGAATAGTATGTTTCCATTTTCTAAAAAACAACATATCTAAGTACTTTAACATCTTCCAAAACATCTATTGGCACTCCCAACCCTATGCAAAGACTATATTGCACACTTTTTTTGATGATTTTGACAATAACTATGCATTAGTAAATTCCATTTGTATAAGCATCCTCTCCTGACTTCTATGACATCATTTATAAAACAGTATTGGTGTGATAAGCCATAAACTGAATGATGATGTATATTATGTACAGGTTTGGAGTAGCTGAGCAATTCCTCACTGAATCTCAGAGTTACTCTTAGCAGTGCGTAAATTTACAAACTTCTTTATGATTAATTTTATCACAGACAAGTTCAACTATTGAAAATTTCTCTGGAGTAATACAAATTTAAGAAAAAAAATTTGTAAATGTTTTAATTAACCTATGGGTGCCTTATTTGTGATCCTTACAGGCACTCCAAGCAATGCCATAACCACTGCACCACACATTCACCCCATCACCTTTGGGTAATGCTCCTGAACACATGTCAGGTGACTTACACCCTGATACGAAAATGAATACAATATAGTTGAATAAAAAGCTGTTATAGAGGGATTAAAATAAACCAGTGAAATTCAGAAATGTGTATGAATGAAAATATGCATCTTTTTCTATTTGAGAAATAGTACCTTTTAAAATCAAATACATGGGAATAAAAATTGGTTACATGTTCCATTCTCCTGAATCGTGTAAAATTTTCCAAAAGAAATAAACATGGCAATGAGATTGTGGTTTGGAATCTAAATAGAGAACAATTTTGATGATGGTTCACAAACAGTGACATAATTTGCAACCTTGTCTCCAGGGAAGAAACAAAAAATAATAATTTTATATTCTCAGCAGGATGGTTAAGACTAATATGTATGTGCTATTGCATGTGCGTGTCCATATGTTTGAACATTGAAGACCTAACTAAAACAAGAACACTATTCTAAGATAACTATCATTTTAAAAAATAGATGTCTTAGATATTCTCACAACATCTAAAACAACTATTAACATCCTTATTTAAAGGAATATACAGTACATAATGGTACTGCAAAATGTTTTTATATTTTCCTGTTGTAAAAGCAAAGGCTATTTTATTTCGTATACTATTATTATTGAATGACTAACAGCAATACGTAGAACATAGGTTTCAAGAGGTAGTCTCAAATAGCTTGTAGATATAGAAAACACGTTTGCGTTATGTGTCTAAAAATGTTGTCAGGAAACCCTTTCCCCTGCCTGAGGCGTCAAGGGCAGGGTCCTCCCTCCCTTGCTACTGGCCATCCTTGGTTACAGATGCTCTCGTCTGCTTCCAACATCACACTGCACTCTTCCTCCCTCTCTCAAGTAAATGATTGAATATATAAATCATTTTTTAAATGGATTTATGGGCCCATTGCGATAGCCTAGTGGCTAAAGTCCTAGCCTTGTATGTGCCAGGATCCCATATGGGTGCTGGTTCGTGTCCCGGTGGCCCTACTTCCCATCCAGTTCCCTGCTGTGGCTTGAGAAAGCAGTCAAGGACAGCCCAGAGCATTAATACCCTGCACCCATATGGGAAATCCAGAAGAAGCTCCTGATTCCTGGCTTTGGATCAGATCAGTTCTGGCTATTGTAGCCACCTGGGGAATGAATCATTAGATAAAAGATCTTCCTCTCTGTCTCTCCTCCTCTGTAAATCTGACTTTGTAATAAAAATAAATAAATCTTCTTTTTAAAAATGCAAAAAAAAAAAAAGGAGGAAACACAATTTAATGTTTTTATAACAGAAAAGTATTCCATAGTGTATCTATACCACATTTTCTTTATCTAGCTATCCAGTCCCATAAAGAGAAGCATCATGTTATTGTTGATATTTTATAACTAATACACAAAAAATAATGAGTTCCTACCTCAATGTACATATTGTGGGTTGATTAAAATTTCTTTCTGTACAGCTCATGGATGTTTACATCTTATTCTGTTTTTAAGCTTTAAAATAAATGTAATGAGGCAAACAGACATAAATTCAACAATTTCATCTTTCACGCCAGCCTTGATGAGCAATGACCACATATTATTGTTAGGCCACTTTATAAAAAAACACTTTTTTTTCCTGTGTCATGCATCAAAATCCTACAAACGCACTGCTCAATGGTGCTTTGTTTCACTTAAGAAAAGCTGGTGCTTGAATACACACTCACAGAAAACATTCAATTATTTCAAGACTACACGTTGCGAGTACTGCAGTTAGAGGTGCTTATGTTTTATTTGCAAGCTTGAAAGGCAAGGTTCATTTGCAGTAGAATTGGTCAATATTTTCCAAATTCTTACTGGTTCATTTCAGCTGAGATCTTTTCCCAAAACAGATTAGAACATTAATTTTCTTCGTATTCATTCTATGTAATTGTGACTACTGATTCTAAGTGACCTGATTTCATGGGGGATAATTTAAAAATACATTACTATCATTGAGAATTTTCAATATAAGCAATCTGTTTCTTAGCAGATACATTGTAGCTAAATGGGGGCAACATTTACACATCTAAAGGCCTATGTTCTTTACTGACATGAGGATGCTAAAACCCAACTGAATCATTCTTACCATTAGTACTTTTCCCCATTGCCTTAACTACTTGGAATTCCCCTTTCTTAGAAGCAAGAACTAGCTGAAGTTTATCATTTCTCAAAGTTTAAATCTACTTCAGTCAGAACAAGCCAAGCCTTTTATGGTTGATTTTTGAACTCCACTCTCAGTCAGAGTTGACAGAAGTGTTATAGACATTCCACAGGCCAGACAAGACCATGAGAAATTTAAATTAATTCTAGTGACATATAATCAGGACCTTCACATCTGCAGTGATTTGTTTATTTTGTTAGTTTATTTAGATTAGTTTATTTGTTAGTTGGAGTCTCGAATGTCTAGGAAAACTCTAAAAGCAACCTAAAAATTCTGAAGAGTTCAGGGCATCAAAGAAGTTGTGAAGAAGTTACAGATAACTCTCAAAAGACTCCATTAGATTTTTTTTTTCAGATATTTTGAGAGTTGCATGCATTTGATTTAACTGAAAATGTTAGGGTTAAAACTGGGATAACTTTCAGATAACCCCTGTTTTGTGTGCAGGAAAGTAATGAAATACAGAAGATGATCAGAAGCTATGTCTACAAAATGATTTTGCTCATCTAATACAAATCCAAGAACTTTGACAACTGTATTACAGATTGAACTTTTACATTTCTTACTTCCATAACCACAAATTTTTACCAGATTAAATGTTTTCAAATGAAGTTTATTAAGCTTTGAGGGACTAATGATTTAAATGTATTTTAAAATTCTGGTTCCACATGGGGGAAAATATGTTATAACATTTGTAGCACTGTCTATTTTTTTTTTTTTTTTATATATATATATATATATTTTTTTTTAAATATTCATTTATTCATTAATTACATTGCATTACATGACACAATTTCATAGGTACTGGGATTCCCCCCCCTTCACCCCAAACCCTTCCCCCATCATGAATTCCTTCACCTTGATGCATAACCACAGCTCAAGTTCCGTTGAGATTCCCTAATTAAAAGTTTACACCATACAGAGTCCAGCATCCCACTTGTCCAGTTCAAGTTCAACCGCCTCTTAGGGAGGCCCTCTCAGGTTTGTAGGCAGAGCCAGCAGAGCGTCACCTCGATCAATTAGAAGCACCAACATATCATCAGCAACAGTCCAGGTATGATGAGGCTGGTGCAGAGTCCACTGATTGACATAGTCCGTCTTAGGGTTTCCCCTTGTCCAGTTTTCCGCTGCAAGCATAAAGCTGAGGTGGTTGATTCATCTACTCCATTTTCCATCTTTTTTTGATTAATGCTTTGATTCCTCCATTTTGTTCAGGGGAATCCCCCTAAAAAAAACTTTGAGGCATTCCCAGTCCAGGCTCCTACATGTACTACTAGTAAGCACAGTGCCCGCCACCGTCCATCACTCCGATCAGCTGATGGTTTTAACCCCTGGGTTGGTTCTCTTCTGAGCCCCGACCTCTATTGGAACCAATGAGTATCGCATCTCTCCCCGGCTCTGCCCATCACACTCTTGTCCCTCACCTAAACCAGTGGGAGGAGTGCTGGTCGGGTGTTGCATTCCCTGCTAGCACAGGCCATTTCACCTTGGCATTTTGTGTTTTGTACTGTTTTTTTTTTTTTTTTTTTTATCGCAACCAAACCCGGCCAGGCCCCCACACAGTTTCAGCACTTGGGCTTGCCAGTGGATGACGTGAACCGACTCAGCCTGGTCTGCCCCAACCCGAGCCAAGTGTATTCCAGTGGGTCACATTCCAAAGCCTCTTCTGGGTTATTTACCTCCATGCTTCTTGCGTTTGTTTGTAGAGTCAGTGTCCTGTCAGAGGATCTGTTCAGGTTCCTCCCTCCGACTCCTTCATGGTGTCGGGCTTCACGCATTCCAGCAGGTCCTTCGGCCAGCACCGCTCTTCAATCCATTCTGGTTCCTGCTGTTGAGAGTTTCAGCCCAGCCACGGCTCGTCCATACCCACGCATATCTCATATATGGCTCAGATGGGGTTGAGGCCTAGCCGAGCCCGTCCAACGTCTATCCTGGTCCTCCAGAGCACCAAACTGTGCTGTGGTCTAATCCGGCATGGTGCGTCAAAGCCGAATTGATATTTGTGCCAAGGGATTACAACTGTGACCCGACCAGAACTCAGCCTCCCTCCAGTTCCTGTGCCCCTTAGTGGTAGGCTCCACGCAGCCAAGGCCTCCACCACGCTCTCCAACCAGGCCTGTTGCCAGCCAGTGTTAACTATGCCAGAGATTGCTCTGGTCAGCCCAGAGCGTCCTATAGACTGTCATGCCTCCTGCATAGACTCCACCGGCCATTCTAAACCGTCCAATGGGGTCAGAGTGTCAGGGCATTGGTCCACGTATGCCTTGCACATTCTAGCCCCGAGTATGGTTCTTGAATGCCAGTCAGTGTCATAGTAATGCCTTCTGTGACCCCTCTGCTGATCCCTCATCCTATCAGGCAATGGGGCATCCTGCTGGACAAGCCCGGAATTTTGCCTTTTAAGTGAGCTGATGTTGGCGATCGGCACTATAAAGTGACTACAGGTTCTTCAGAGGAAGATTAAATGCCTTTGAAAAGCTTAAGGACTAATACATATTCTCAGAGTACTGTGGGTTCAGCACGGAGCGTCTCATGCAGCATATCAGAGAAACCAAATTCCAGAACTTCCTGGCCGGGCGGCCAGCAGGCGAAGCCTGGCACCAAATGGCGCACTGGCCGCCCGAGAGCCTCGCACCCCATGTACCTGCGCAGGTGGTGGAAAGCTTGGCTGTGTTAGGCTGGAATCGTGGCAGGGACCCTCGCACCCGGGCCGCATGGCGGCCCGGGGCCAAGCTGCTTGGGCCCCCGCCTGGATCGTGCTAGCTAGCTCCACCCCCACTCCAGCCCCTGGCATGGCGGCTCAGAGGCGCTCCCAACCCGCTTCTCAGGGTCCTGGGACAACCTTCCCGCCCAGAAGGAGGCCATCAGACCAGGACCCCGGCAAATCGGAAAGCTGCCCGAGAGCCTCGCACCCCATGTACCTGCGCAGGTGGTGGAAAGCTTGGCTGTGTTAGGCTGGAATCGTGGCAGGGACCCTCGCACCCGGGCCGCATGGCGGCCCGGGGCCAAGCTGCTTGGGCCCCCGCCTGGATCGTGCTAGCTAGCTCCACCCCCACTCCAGCCCCTGGCATGGCGGCTCAGAGGCGCTCCCAACCCGCTTCTCAGGGTCCTGGGACAACCTTCCCGCCCAGAAGGAGGCCATCAGACCAGGACCCCGGCAAATCGGAAAGCTGCCCGAGAGCCTCGCACCCCATGTACCTGCGCAGGTGGTGGAAAGCTTGGCTGTGTTAGGCTGGAATCGTGGCAGGGACCCTCGCACCCGGGCCGCATGGCGGCCCGGGGCCAAGCTGCTTGGGCCCCCGCCTGGATCGTGCTAGCTAGCTCCACCCCCACTCCAGCCCCTGGCATGGCGGCTCAGAGGCGCTCCCAACCCGCTTCTCAGGGTCCTGGGACAACCTTCCCGCCCAGAAGGAGGCCATCAGACCAGGACCCCGGCAAATCGGAAAGCTGCCCGAGAGCCTCGCACCCCATGTACCTGCGCAGGTGGTGGAAAGCTTGGCTGTGTTAGGCTGGAATCGTGGCAGGGACCCTCGCACCCGGGCCGCATGGCGGCCCGGGGCCAAGCTGCTTGGGCCCCCGCCTGGATCGTGCTAGCTAGCTCCACCCCCACTCCAGCCCCTGGCATGGCGGCTCAGAGGCGCTCCCAACCCGCTTCTCAGGGTCCTGGGACAACCTTCCCGCCCAGAAGGAGGCCATCAGACCAGGACCCCGGCAAATCGGAAAGCTGCCCGAGAGCCTCGCACCCCATGTACCTGCGCAGGTGGTGGAAAGCTTGGCTGTGTTAGGCTGGAATCGTGGCAGGGACCCTCGCACCCGGGCCGCATGGCGGCCCGGGGCCAAGCTGCTTGGGCCCCCGCCTGGATCGTGCTAGCTAGCTCCACCCCCACTCCAGCCCCTGGCATGGCGGCTCAGAGGCGCTCCCAACCCGCTTCTCAGGGTCCTGGGACAACCTTCCCGCCCAGAAGGAGGCCATCAGACCAGGACCCCGGCAAATCGGAAAGCTGCCCGAGAGCCTCGCACCCCATGTACCTGCGCAGGTGGTGGAAAGCTTGGCTGTGTTAGGCTGGAATCGTGGCAGGGACCCTCGCACCCGGGCCGCATGGCGGCCCGGGGCCAAGCTGCTTGGGCCCCCGCCTGGATCGTGCTAGCTAGCTCCACCCCCACTCCAGCCCCTGGCATGGCGGCTCAGAGGCGCTCCCAACCCGCTTCTCAGGGTCCTGGGACAACCTTCCCGCCCAGAAGGAGGCCATCAGACCAGGACCCCGGCAAATCGGAAAGCTGCCCGAGAGCCTCGCACCCCATGTACCTGCGCAGGTGGTGGAAAGCTTGGCTGTGTTAGGCTGGAATCGTGGCAGGGACCCTCGCACCCGGGCCGCATGGCGGCCCGGGGCCAAGCTGCTTGGGCCCCCGCCTGGATCGTGCTAGCTAGCTCCACCCCCACTCCAGCCCCTGGCATGGCGGCTCAGAGGCGCTCCCAACCCGCTTCTCAGGGTCCTGGGACAACCTTCCCGCCCAGAAGGAGGCCATCAGACCAGGACCCCGGCAAATCGGAAAGCTGCCCGAGAGCCTCGCACCCCATGTACCTGCGCAGGTGGTGGAAAGCTTGGCTGTGTTAGGCTGGAATCGTGGCAGGGACCCTCGCACCCGGGCCGCATGGCGGCCCGGGGCCAAGCTGCTTGGGCCCCCGCCTGGATCGTGCTAGCTAGCTCCACCCCCACTCCAGCCCCTGGCATGGCGGCTCAGAGGCGCTCCCAACCCGCTTCTCAGGGTCCTGGGACAACCTTCCCGCCCAGAAGGAGGCCATCAGACCAGGACCCCGGCAAATCGGAAAGCTGCCCGAGAGCCTCGCACCCCATGTACCTGCGCAGGTGGTGGAAAGCTTGGCTGTGTTAGGCTGGAATCGTGGCAGGGACCCTCGCACCCGGGCCGCATGGCGGCCCGGGGCCAAGCTGCTTGGGCCCCCGCCTGGATCGTGCTAGCTAGCTCCACCCCCACTCCAGCCCCTGGCATGGCGGCTCAGAGGCGCTCCCAACCCGCTTCTCAGGGTCCTGGGACAACCTTCCCGCCCAGAAGGAGGCCATCAGACCAGGACCCCGGCAAATCGGAAAGCTGCCCGAGAGCCTCGCACCCCATGTACCTGCGCAGGTGGTGGAAAGCTTGGCTGTGTTAGGCTGGAATCGTGGCAGGGACCCTCGCACCCGGGCCGCATGGCGGCCCGGGGCCAAGCTGCTTGGGCCCCCGCCTGGATCGTGCTAGCTAGCTCCACCCCCACTCCAGCCCCTGGCATGGCGGCTCAGAGGCGCTCCCAACCCGCTTCTCAGGGTCCTGGGACAACCTTCCCGAGCACTGTCTATTTTTTACATATATAAAAGAGCACATAAAACATATGAGTTACGCAGGTTTTAATGTAGGGTATTCCAAAATCCTAAGAGCCAGAAGTTAATTGTTCTATCACTATGTAACACATAGTTGAAGATAACACCAAATTACTTATTATTCAAATAAAACGGTCTGTAAAATTGGTTTTTCTCATTGTTCAATTTTATATTTACATAAATTACCATATTTATATGTATCAGGTATGTGTTATTTCATTTTAAGAAATATATACATGTGATATAAAATATTACAGAAAAAGCTGACATTCCTATTGAATCTTCTAGCTATTAAAAGACAGCCATGTATAACTGTAAATTAGCCTAAAAGATGCTTTTCTAAAAACATTAAGTATGTACCAATGTGTAGCTATTAAAATGACAGATTCTACTGTATAATCTATGAGTCATTGAGGAATTTAATCAGAAGAAACTACTTTGAAGAGATGAAACTAACAAAAACAAAAAAATCAAAATCCATGAGCTATAGTTTCCGCAGATTTTCTTTTTCATTTCTTCAGAGACACATTAGTCATTCAGTAGCATGTTATTTAACTTCATGGTGCTGTTAATTTCTTTTTTCTTCCTGTTGTTGATCTTGTTTTGCGGCTTTTCATTTAAGGGGATGTATAGCAGCTGTGTAATGGAGACTGTCATTTCTAGTAACATGTTATTTAACTTAAAAAAAAAAAGACAGATTCTAAGACCAAACATCCAGGAATCAAATACTGACAAACCTTAGGGATGCTGGGCCTAAACCTCTATGAGCCCCAGTGTTCTAGTCTGTCAACTAGGGTTAAATACAATAAGCTTTGGTAACAGGTAAGACACCAATTGAGAGAGGAGCATCCCTTGAATCATGTCCCAGGCCCACTCTGCATTACAACTTTTTGCTAAAGTACCGCCTGTGAGGAGCAGGTGATGACTGTGGTCCCAGCATTTAGGTCCCTGGCATCCTCGTGAGAGACCCAGTTTTAGTTCCCGGAACCTTGACTTCAATATGACCCAGCTCTGGTCATTGTGAACATTTGGGAAATGGATCAGAAACTTGAAGATACTCTTCCCCCCTCCCACTCTTCTCTTTCAAACAAAGGAAAAAAAGGTTTAAATATTTCATTGGATTGTTTATACAATTTAGGCTAAAGGAACTTCTTTCAAGTTTTTACACATATGCTTTTGCTGGGAGATAAGGGGCACAAAGGGGAAAGAAAAGGGATCAGACATCATGTGATGTTTCCCAAAATTTCTTCATAAAATACATAAATTACAAGAGTTGTTAACATCTGACTGACCAAAGTAACTTGCACAACCAAGGGACTGTCACTGTAGAAGGGAGGTATATTCCACACCTCATGGAACAGGGTAATAACTAGAGATACAGTTTGGAAAAGGAGAAAAACAACAGAGAACAAAACATCACAATGAGAAAATGGGCTTAGAGTATATAACTATATGTACAGTATTAATTAATTTACTTTTGTTTAAAATCTAAGAAATTCACATGCATACCTAAATTTAAATCTTAAGTCTTCTGATAAAGCTTAGATCTTCTGATAAGCTAATGAATTTTTCTTAATTATATACTCATCAGAAGCACTCTATCAATGATGTCTACATTATCCAATTTCATAAAATATGCT
Organism: Ochotona princeps; assembly: GCF_030435755.1. Lineage (NCBI taxonomy): Eukaryota > Metazoa > Chordata > Mammalia > Lagomorpha > Ochotonidae > Ochotona > Ochotona princeps. The sequence continues at coordinate 36,338,411 of NC_080846.1, read as the reverse complement.
GGATTTTAAATTTGTTTACTCTTCTATTAAATTAAAAGGTTTATATTCCATAACATTCTTGAGTCTATAACTGTTACTTTTGTTTCTTTAGAGCCACTGATTGACCTCCCAGTTTAAACTGCAAGAAAATTGCTGGCTGAGCCCTACAGCGTGGCCTAGCAAATAAAGTCCTCGCTTTGAACGCACTGGGATCCGATATGGGCACTGGTTCTAATTCTGGCAGCTCCACTTCCCACCCAGCTCCCTGATTGTGGTCTGGGAAAGCAGTCGAGGATGGCCCAAAGCTTTGGGACCCTGCACCCCTGTGGGAGACCTGGAAGAGGTTTCTGGTTCCTGGCTTCGGATGGGTGCAGCACTGGCCGTTGCGGCTCACTTGGGGAGTGAACCATCGGACGGAAGATCTTCCTCTCTGTCTCTCCTCCTCTTTGTATATCTGACTTTGTAATAAAAATAAGTAAATCTTGAAAAAAAAAAAAAGAAAATTGCTGGGGACATCATTGAGACATTGTGGACTGAAGCACAACATGCAATGCCAGCATCCCAAAGTGACACCAGATCAGGGGTGAGCTGCTCCACTTCCTATCCAGCTCCATGCTAATGCACCTGTGAAGCAGACAAAGATGCTTAAATACTTGAGATCCTGCACTTACGTGGGAGACTCAGATGAAGCTCTTAGCTCTTGTCTCAGCCTAGTCTAGCCCTTGCTTTTGTGGGCATGAGGAGTGAACGAGTGGAGAGAAAAATAATGAATCATAGAAGCAAAATCACTGAGTCTGGGAATGAAGATTACATGTCTACTAAAATGAAAGTATTGTCAGTTTCTGTACAAGAAATATATATTAGACTTATTCAAAATATCAACCATGCAGTATTTCTCATGCATACATTAAATATTACTGCTGGTTTGGACCCAGGCCCAGTTGTATTTAAGCCTTAGAACCACCATTTTATTCACTACTCAGAGAGAGACCTGAATTCTCTAAAATACATTCTGCTTACTCCCTAGCATGTACAATTTTCGAGGCTGGCAGCTGCCTGGCAGGGGAAATATGGGCACTCCCCACTGGGCTACAGCTCTTGCTGGTGATCACAAGAGCTAGAGGTGATGATGGGCAGGACTATCAAGGCCAGCACATGTCGGCACACACACGAGCAAAAGCAGGGCTGGGGGTCATTATAGAGGTTATTGGAAGTGGCCCTATTTGGGCCAAGGCACTTGCTGGTGTGCAGGAAGACCAGGATTGTGGTGGACTGCACTGGGCTACGCCACAGCATCCTTCAGTACATGTGAAAGATGGGGCTGGGGGCAGAACTGACCAAGGTAGCTGCATCTACCAGTACGCTTGTTGGCTGCTACAAGTGACAGAACAGAACTGACACCACACTAACTGGTGCACACAAAAGTCAAGTGTAAAATCACCCCAGGTGATTTTGTAGGGGACACCCCAACTAAATGTTTGGACTCAAATTTTGACCACAAGGGAAATCACAACATATGTGGTCTGACCTTGGAGTGTATGTGTCATGACTGAGCCTCCTCAGCTACTGATTGATGGCTGTGCAGTTATCAGCGTGCCCAGATGTACATGGGGGAACATGACAACCAGTTCATCTAGGCCAGCAGAGGACAGTCTCCTGGCCAAGCTTTACAACATATTCCTGGGCCTGGGTATGCATTAAGGTGGATTTGGTCAGCCAATAGACTTAGAAAGATTTTCTCAACCCTGGTACAACCAAGCTGACAATGTTTCAGAACTACCAAAACCACTCACATAACCCCCCTTCAGAACCCTCTTTCCCACATAATGGAATCTAAGGCATCATCAAAGGACTGTCCCCTATTCCCAGATGCTGACGTATTTTGACGGCAAGGACCAGACGCCTCCCTTTTCCCCTTGTGGATACAGGAGAAAAACAACATTGAAACATATGTCCCATTCACTTCCCTCCAAATCTCAACCCTCTCCACCTAATTAGAGACAGACATGGTGTGTATCCCTCTCAACTATGTAAACAATGTTAAAATTCAATTAATTTAACTATTTTTAAATGCATTCTGCTTTGCCTTTTTAGGTTCTGACAAATAGGATGCTTGAAGGAATATGCAAGTCTGGAAGAAGCAGAAATTGCTACCACGTTTACTTTCTATTCCTGACAGTATCTTGATGGCAACACTTCTTCGGCTTAGCAGCAGCTACTGTGACAAAATGAAAAATTATAGAATGAGTGCATCCAATGGTCACCAGTCGGGTTAGATTGGCCCTCCTCCCCTAAGGAGGGACCAGGCCCTGGGAACTGAGCCCCATGAATGGAGGAAGCAAGACTTGGGATCTGAGCCCCATGAAAAGTGAAGTTCATCTTGGATCAAACCTTATTGTAGCTTCTGTTCTCTTGCTTGCTTGCTTGATTGATTGCTAACACAAAGGTCACAAGGACATGCATGGTTTTTCACTTTAAAGCTCACTCAGCTCAGGGCTCTCTCCTTCAGACCTGTTCTGACCAGCTGGCTAATAAAGACTCAACAAATTCTCAACTGGTTTTGGTATTTTTTTATATGATGCATCCCATAACACTATTTATTTTAACCTGTAAGATCAGCCTTGTCCTTGTTCCTTTCAGGTAATCCCGAGGATTTGACATGAATCGAGCAATGTACGAACTCAGCTGACTGGCATCTGCTCCAAGCTTTCCAGCATATTCCCCAAGAGGTGTAGCTTGTCCTTTTACCATGATGATTTCATTTAGCTTAATACTTTTTGAATATTTATGCAAATATTTTCTGGTGAACATAATTCTCTATGAAATAATTTGCATGATATTGTGTACTGGTAAGATCCCACTGCTATAGTTACTCCTTGCAATACTGAACAGCTGTTGATATTTTCTTCTTATAATTTTTCACTCTTCAAAAATCACAAATACATTACTTTGGAAATGTAAGTTAAGGAAAGAAGTGCAGATGTTTTTTCCCTCAGGAGGATAACAATAATGGGTTATACTAAAAACACATCAAAATATGCCCACCAAGTATCACGCTGAACCAATTGCATTAGAAACAAAACATTGCCAGTAAGGCTTGGATATGGAGGCTGGGCCCCTCAGCTTGTCAGGTGCTTCGAGCTGGAGGGGCCGTCCAGGCCTAGGGCAGGAGCATGGGTCCAGAGGCTCGGGCCCATCAGCCTGCACATGCTTAGAGCCAAGTAGGCCCACTTTCCCAAGGAGTGGTGTTCTGGGCAGTGGGGCTTGGGTCTGGAAATTAAGGTTCATCAGCCTGCCAGTTCCTCAGACCTCAGAGGGGTCAGCTAGCCCTGGGGACAGGGACTCTGGCCATTAGCTTGCCACATGCTCAGAGCCAGGTAGGTCAGCTTGCCCTGGGGACAGGGTCTCGGTGACAGGGCTTGAGTCTGGAGACTGGGGCCCCTCTGTCTGCCAGGTGTTCAGAACCAGGTGCGTCAGCTTGTCCCGCAGGTCGGGTCCTGGCTGGCACAGTTCTGGCCAGGTGACTTAGGCACCAATGACACCGGGCAAAGCCCTCAGGCCACCCTGCAGTGTAGGCCTGAGGTCAGAACATGATAACCTTTAAGTATCAGGCCTAAGCACAAGCCCATGTGGGAGACCAGACATGGGGTAGGTAGAATGGATCGACCTGGAATACCACTCACTACTTATTGTACACTAAGGCTTGGGCTGGTGGCCTACCTGGCAGAGCATAATCACAGTACTGCCAGAGAGGGTCAAAACAAAAGACAGGAAATGTTAGTTGGGCCGTGGCACTAACCAGCACATGAGAGAACTGAGTGTGGAGGCAGATTCTGTGGGGATACCTCTGTAGATCTGCAATTTTCTCGAGTTTGCTTGGATGGTAGGGGTGGTGATGGGTTGAGACAGCCATGATCATGGAACCCTCCAACAATCATACTGGACTTGGGTTCATGCCGGGTGGTCCAGATTGCTACATCCACAGGAACATCCAAGAATGTGATATGGTAGAGGCTGAGCAACAATATCCACTGCTCATACATAGGCCAGGAAGGAGGGGTAGTCTATTCCTTGTTCAGGGCCTAACACCTGCCAGCACATGCAAGATATGGATCTGGGGATAGATCTGGTAGGGAAACTTGAGAAACTCCCCTGGTAGACTATAGATCTCGTTGGTGAACACGAAAGCTGGAATGGGGGCAGTAGTCGGGGCTGGACATGGCTGCAGTGTCCCTTGGCATGGGTGTGATGTGAGTATGGAGCATGACAGCCTGGGCTAGACTCCACTGCTAGTGAGAGCCAGAGTGGGTGTAGAACAAGCTGGGTTAAGTTTCAACTCCCACTGACCCATGTGAGAGTTACATCAGAGCATGGACTAGGTATGGCTGGGCTGTAATACCCAACAGTAAGAACTGGAATGGGTGTGAGTTGGTTGGGCAAGGCCACTGTTCTTGCTAGGACAGGAGGTAGACTAAGCCAGTCTGGGCCAAGGACTCACCCATGTGTGCATGATTTACCACTGGGAAGAGAACCAATAGAGGAGGGGGAACTACTTTGTTAGGACAAAGTCCCTGCAAATGAGCCCAAGAGACAAGGCTCGGTGCAGCCCAGACCAGATCAGGTTACTGTACCCACCAGCATATGTATGGCTTAAGTCTGGGGGCAGGCCAAGGTGGGTGAGTTTGTAATACCAACTGGCAGATCTGAGAACCAAAATGAGGTGCAGGACAGGCCAGGTTGGGCTGCAACAGCAACCAGTTCACACTATGCCTGGGACTGAGGACTGACTGTGTTGGGTTGGGTGGCAGCAACCACCAGCATGATTTAGAATGAGGGTAGACCAGGCCAGGCCAGGCCATGAACTCCCCACTAAATGCCAAGGTGAGACAGGCCATACCAGACTGGGACACAACATCCAACAGCACATGCAAGACCAGGGGGAGATGTGTAAACCCAGTAGGGATTATTGGGGGCTCCCCTGCTGGGCCACTGCTCCTGTTGGTGAACATGAGAGCTGAGATGGGGGGCAGATCACACTAGGCAAGGCTACAACATCTATTGGCCTACATGTAAACTGGGTTAAAAGGAGAGGCAGGCTGGGCTAACAGATTGTATCCACTTGGTGCAGGCATGAGACAGAGTAAGGGCAGGAGGTTGGATTTTGCAGCAGCATCAGCTGGCAAGTGCTGAGACTTGAAACAAGTCCTGCTGAGCTAGACTACAGAACCATCTGGAGAATGCAACATCTGGGGCACAAAGTGAGTCTACTGCAGAAGCTATAAGAACCTCCCTGATGGGCTGCAGCTCCCTCTGATGAGCATGACAACCAGGACTTGGGGCAGACCTTTCTGGACAATCAGTCCACCCACTGACATGTATGTGGCCTAGAGAGTGGAATCAGTTGAGCTGAATTTGGTTTCAATGCCCACTGATGAATACAAGAGTGGAATTGGTTGGGTTGAGTTAGGCTTCAATGTCCAATGATGTTTGTAAGATTGGAATGGGACATCAGGCAGACAGGATCGGTCCACTGCACATGCTGGCAGGCACAGAACCAGATCTGGGGGCGGTCATGTGGAGGTTACTGGTGATAATTTTGGGCTGCAGCTTCACTTGGTGTTTGTGTGGGCCAACCATGTGGTAAGCAGTGCTGGATTGGGCCACAGCACCCATTGGTTTGCAGAGGAAGGAGGGCAGAACAAATTGATCAACTACCCCAGCAAAGCTTACAGCAAATTTCTGGATGAATGGAGACTTAAAGCAGAAGCTTTGACAGCCATTGACCTTGCAGGGATTTCCTCATCCTTGTAGCAGATATGTCAACAGCATCTCAGAACTATCAAAACCACTTGAGCAGAACCTCAGAATATGTTCTACAATGAGGACCCTGGGATGACATCAGGTGGCTGTTCCACATCCTTAGGTACAGGGTGGTTGGAAGGCTGAACATGGTTTCTTCCCTTACATTCTCCCCTCTCCCAGATACAGGAAGAACAAAAATGTGTAAAAAAAAATCTCACCCCTCACCCTGATCCTCAACCCTTCCTGTCCTGATCAACTATGTGAACATCATCAAGAATAAAATAAAATAATATAAAATAAAAATAAAATAAAATAAAACTAGTGTAGGACCACATACACTTCTCCCTAAAAATATTAAATACTGATCAAATATTACACACGATCTATCATTTACAATATAATTATTGCGTTGGCAATCTATCAACTATTGATATGAAATCCAAATGCCAAATTGAGGAGTCTACAGAAAGAATCCAGTGTGTTATTTATCAATTTCATTGCTGCCAAAGTATTTTTTAGCTCACAGTTCCCTTGAGAAATAAACTTTATCTTTTTGTTATTTTATTGATGACATGACTAGAAAAGGTCTTCATTCAGAATCTTGCTTTTGTATCAACCTACTATGGTTCTGACACCTCATTTTCCTCTGTGTGTCACAATGGTTTAACTTCAGATGGAATGTTCCAAAAGTTCTTTGTGTGAAAAGTTGATATATTCTCCAAACAGCATTTTATGCAAAGTGAAGGACCATACTAAAGTGCAATCCTCTTTGAACAAGTCCCAGATGTAGTCTGACATTGTCTTTGCTCTTCCTCAAGTTATTCTCACTTTGAGTAGCTTTTTCTTCTTTGAAAAGTAGTGTTCCTACTGCATCTGAATTTGGTAGGAAAAAACCTAGCTATATGACCTCTCCTTCACTGATTTAAAACAGAACACTAGTGTTGAGAAACTTTGTCTCTTTTTTACTTGTTGGTTATCAGATTGCATATACAAGCAATCATAGCCTCTTTTACCTTAAGTCACACATTTTTTTTTCATGGAAAAAGATTAATTCCAATATTTTCTAGAAACTGAGTGCTGTAATGGCTTAATATTATCATATAGAGTTAGGAATATATGAAAACCCCATGAACTGTATTATTTGCTAATTTCAAAAACATATACATATAAAACTTTAAGGTTTATTTATTTTTAAGTCAGAGTTCTAGAAAGAGAGGGGGAGTGAGAGAGAGAGAGAAATTTTTTTCACCCCTGGTTCTCTGCTGCTATGTGGAAGGTCATAGGCACACATGACACACCATGTTGGGCGGGGCAGGGGAACTCTTTCTTCTTGGCTGACCGAGACTTCAAACTAACCTGTTTACTGGGCATGCAGCTATAGCAGTGGGCCTCACCCCAGTTTCTCTTCTTTGCCCTTGGAGGAACTGTGCTGGGACAATCCTGATAAGCAAATCTATGAAGTTAAATATGACCCACATCTTATTTGTCAACCACATGTGGTGACTGTGACCTGAGGTGCAGCTTCCAGCCATGTGTAAGTAACTGACCTGCAACTTGGTTGGAGGTCCTAAGAGACAGACATGCCTTATGGCCAATTACAATGCCATTATTGGGTGGGAGGACTGTCAGAAACTGCCCTTCTGCCTTCCCATTCTTCTACTCTATGTAAGTTTGTACTCACTTTACAATAAAACAGACATCTCCCACCAGTCTGTGCCCAGTAGTTTTTGCGGCTAAAGAACACTGTCACCTCACCCCTTGTTGGTCTTGGGGTCTTCAATTTGCTGGCTCACTCCCCAGATGGTTAAAGTGGCTAAGGGCTAATTCAGGCTAAAACTAGGAGCCAGGAGCTTCATTCGGGTCTCTTATGTAGGTAATATGCGTCCCAGTATTGGGTCATGCTTTGCTGCTTTTTCCAAGGCTAGTAGCAGAGAACTGACAGCCAGAACATGAAGTGACGTGCATATGAGGTGCAGACATCTGTGGCAATAGCTTTATCCACAATGCTACAATACTGGTCCCATATGTGCTGATTTTAACAGTGTTAATTTCTCCACCATGGTTAAGTTTATGTTACTAAGGTATTGTTACTGAACATAGAGTTGGAACAAAATATCTCTGCAAGGGAAATGCAAATTGTGCAAGTTTGCACAACACTGTGAGATTTAAAAAATCTGAATACTGTAGTCCAACTTCAAAACAAACACCTACCTGTTAATCAGAATTAAATCCATGAAGGGTAACTATTCCTGCAGACAACCTGCAAATATATTCAACTAATATGCTTTATTGTTTTCTATCATCTAATCACTATGCTTAGTGAAATAAATCAGTCTTATAAAGACCAATGTCATGTTTTCTCTGACATGTGGCAATTAATAGAAATTGCAAAAATATATGCATGAAAGGACATTTTGCAATATAATTACCATCTTTAGTCCTTGTTTATACTCTTGTGGAATTGTATTTTCCATATTTTTATTTGATTAACATCATGGTTAAAGAAGAATTAAGCCTGTGAATATAGATTGGACTCAGGTTATCTCTCTTCCAAAATTGATGAAAGGAAAAGAAGACAGTGGGAAAGGCAGATAACTGGTGGAAGAGAAACAGAGGGAAGCATGGCTGTTTTCTTGGAACTGCACCCATGGAATATAAGAAATGTGTTTTTTAAATTAATGAAAAACTAAATACATAATGCTAAATTTATAAAACACTAGTATAAAAATTCTTACTACTGAGGGGAATGTTTGGTGCAGCAATCAAGCCACCACTGGAATGCTCCAATACCAGAATGTTTTCAATCAGTTTAAATCATTGCTCTATTTTTCTTTTTTTTAACCTTTTCAAAAAGATTTATTTTATTTATTTATTATTGGAAAGTCAGATATACAGAGAGGAGGAGTGAAATAGGAAGACCTTCCATTCAATGATTCTCTCCCTCAGGTGGGGACCCCAGAGTGGAGCAGGCAGACAGGAGGAGGCTTGTATCCCAGCCCTGGAGACTTCAGGATCCTCACCAAGGACTATCAGTACAGGCACCAAGGGCTATATCCCAACTGCCAAGAAGACCACTGGGAATTGGAGTGCCCTTGTAGGCCAAGAACTCTGAGGTCATCCACTTCCTTTTGGATCTCCTACATGGGATGGAAGACACCCAGATCCTTCCTCAAAGGATCTAATGTCATCGGAACAATAGCCAGGAGCTCTGAGTGGACCTCAGAAACAGAAGAACAGTAAACTCCCTTTAGCATTCGGGAGGGGAGCTATCTCTGGTCCTTACTTAGTTCCAACTTTGGATCCCCACCCTCTCTTGCAAAGACGATCAGGGTTGCTCAGGAGCCCCTCCCCTCCGCCCAAAAAAATTAGATTAGCTAAACAGAGACCAATAAGGAAAACTTAGAACTAGACGGGAAATAGTCAGCTTGGACTCACATATGCCTTACTAGGTAGGACACAAAGATTAGTTACTCCTAAGGCATTAAAGATTTCTCTGCATACCCCTCCTAAAACTATTGTGTGCCTCAACTATTGACATACGCCTTGTTAGAGGCATAAGCCAGTTTGAACTATCATAAAATTTGCCAAGTTCAGTAAAAATTATGCTTCAATACTATAAACTGCTAAATATATAAATGAAAATAGACACGAGCCAGCTGAATAGTACCCTATAACCACTTTAAGGTGTACAGCAGCCAACTGTGCATAAACTAAAATTGAAATATCAATGAAGTAGTCACAGGATGTGTTAAAAACTTGCATTTTCTAACATATTGGTCACTCAATACCATGTCAATTAACTCCATAATGTTGTAAATTGTTGTTGATGTTATGTTGTGGCTTTTCATTGGAGGGGATGATATTCTGCCAGCTCTACTTTCAGACCAGGGATGGTCTCCCAAAGTAACTGTTGAATTTATCTGGACAATAAGATGCTGGACTCTATGCATTGTACATGCTTGCAATGAAGGAATCGTTACTGGAATTGAATTGTAATACTGCAACAAGGTGGAGGAATACAACATGGGAGGAGGGTATGGGGAGGGGTTGGGGGAATCCCAGAGCCTATAAAACTGTGTCATGAAATGAAATGAAATTAAAAAAAAAAAAAGATTCTCTCCCCAAGTGGCCACAACTGCTAGAGATGAGCTCCACCCACAGTCAGAACCCAGGAGCCTCTTTCTGGATTCCTACTAGAGTACAGAATCCCAAGGCTTTGGACCATCCTCTACTACTTTCCCAGGCCACAAGCAGGGAGCTGGATGGTAAGTAGGGCCACAGGGATAGGAAACGATGGCCATATGGGATCCTGGTGCGTGTAAGGCAAGGACTTATAGCTGATAGGCTACCACTCCAGGTCCTCTACTTTTTTAAATTTCCTCTAATGCACACACATGGGGCAACAGGTGATGGCTCAACTACTCAGGTCTGTGCAATCCATATGCAAAAACTGAATTGAGCACCTAGCCACTGGTTTTAGCCTGGCCCACCTTTAGCCATTGCAGACATCAGAAGAACTCTCTGTCTCTATCAAGCTCTCTCCTTTTCTTGGTTTTAATAAAATCAGGCTATTTCTCTTAACATATAATTTTTAAGTATTTGTTTTTATTGGAAAGTCAAATTTACAGAAGGAAGGTGAGATAGAGATAAAGATCTTCTATCTTCTGCTTCAGTTCTCTAAAAGCCACCACAGCCAGAAATGAGCCAATCTGAAGCCAGAAGCCAGAAGCCAGGAATTTCCTCTGGGTCTCCCACATGGGTGCATAGTCCCAAAGCCATCCTCCACTGCTTTCCCAGGCCACAAGCAGGGAGCTGGATGGGAAGTGGAGTTCATGGGACATGAACCAGTACCAATGTGTTGCTTCAGTCTTGGTGACTTCGGGGCCTGCTGACTTGAGAAATCATCTATTGATTCTCAGGGCGCTCTAAGCATGAAGGTGGAATGAGCAGTGAATCAGGGCTTGAAACAGACATTTTCCTATGAGTGCAGTTATTTCAAGCAGCGTTTTAACTGTGGCATGAAATACCACACCTAAAATACATGCTTTGATCTGAATATTTTAAAGTGATTGAACTCAAATTTCTGTTAACATCAGTTTGCTTAAATTTATTTTATTTTTACTACACAATAACTATACAATCAATTTAGTGATCAGATTTCAAACTCATAATACTGAACTGAAAATTCTGGTGAAGTTCAAAAGCACTGTGTTTAACATCAAATACAGTTGTTAAGTAGATCAAAGAAACTGACAAGCAGATAAAAGACATTGACACACTATGCACTTCTCAAAGCTTTTCTTATACTTTTTATTCCTTTCCACATTGTTATTCTCTCTCATTGTACCACCAAACTCACTCCACTGTCATGGTTTTCCACAACTTTGATTTGTATCTGTGAATTTTCTCTTAAGATTGTAGTTCTGAGAGGGCCCAGTGTGGTGGCCTAGAAGCTGAAGTCTGGATCCCACATGGGCACTGCTTCTAATTCCGGCAGTCTGCCTTCCCATCTCACTCCCTTCTTGTGCCCTGGGAAAGCAGTCGAGGACAGCCCAAAGCCTTGGGACCCTTCATCCACATGGGAGACCCAGAAGTTCCTGGCTCCTGGCTTCGGATCAAATTAGCTCCGGTCATTTCAGTCACTTGGGGAGTGAGTCATTGGATGGAAGATCTTTCTCTGTCTCTCCTCCTCCCTGCATATCTTTCTGATAAAAATAAATAAATCTTGGGCCCGGTGGTGTGGCCTAGTGGCTAAAGTCCTCGCCTTGAACATGCCAGGATCCCATATGGGCGCCGGTTCTAATCCCGGCAGCTCCACTTCCCATCCAGCTCCCTGCTTGTGGCCTGGGAAAGCAGTTGAGGACGGCCCAATGCATTGGGACCCTGCACCCAGGTGGGAGAACCGGAAGAGGTTCCAGGTTCCTTGCTTCGGATCGGCGCGCACCGGCCTATTGTGGCTCACTTGGGGAGTGAATCATTGGACGGAAGATCTTCCTCTCTGTCTCTCCTCCTCTCTGTATATCTGGCTGTAATAAAAAATGAATAAATCTTTAAAAAAATAAATCTTTAAAAAAAAGATTTTAGATCTGAGATCAGCTCCCTTTTTTCTCAAGGAATGTAATTTCTTGATTTTTTCAGAAGATGATGTGATTTTTGAAAAATGAGATAGATTTTTTTAAAGTTGTATGACTAAGAAAAAAGATGCAAAAAATAGATGTTCTAGTAAAAACAGAAGACATTCTCTTATACAATGGTGATTATACAAAACTGCCATTGACTATTTCAGCTTTCTTGTGATTATAGCTGACTAAAGGGCAATTTAATAGTCTACTGTAAAACAGACTTTTGTTTATGACAACAAAGAATTTTAATATTCACATAAATTTTGTAAACTAGAAGTTTTTGAAGATGGAAGAGAGGCAGCAGTGTGTAATCAACTTGCATCAGACAGTACATTTTATTTAAAGTATTTTGCTTCTAAAATAAATGTCTAATATAACTAATTTTGATTAATATTATCTGTAATTTTACTTATTTGTTCTATGCCAAAAAGTTCCTAGAAGCATATGTTGTATGTATATACTTGTGTTTGACCAATGAATTAAAACCTGAATTAATGCCCCCTAAAGACACTGAAAAGAGGAAATCGCCAAGGAAAACTTACATGATAATTAACAAACATTAGATTCAAAATGTATCAGTCTTGTTCTTAATCTGGGCACAGTGATGGAGCATTACCCTGTACCTCGATCTCTATTAAGGAATTACCAACTCCAGCTGTTAGGCAACTACAGCTGGTTCCTTGTACCTAAGCAAGTATTACACTGCTGTGAGAAAAACAGCCAAAACCTGGTAGGCATTCTGGGTCTGAGTAATGCCAAATCAGTGCTAATATATCAGTGTGGCAGCAGAGTTGTCCATTCTCTTTATTTTTAAGATATGTTAGGAAATTCTGGACACTGCCTTATAGCACACTGTGGTGGAAGGTAGGGGATGCCAAGCTGGGACATGCAACCCCCAGGCTTCAGGCATACCGCTGACACTCTGTAGTTGGTAAAACTTTAGAACATGCCAGCACATGCAAAAGCAGGGCTGGGGGGTCATTACAGAGGTTATTGGGAGTGGCCCTATTTGGGCCAAGGCACTTGCTGGTGTGCAGGAAGACCAGGATTGTGGTGGACTGCACTGGGCTATGCCTTTAGTACATGTGAAAGATGGGGCTGGGGGCAGAACTGACCAAGGTAGCTGCATCTACCAGTACGCTTGTTGGCTGCTACAAACAAGTGACAGAACAGAACTGACACTGCACTAACTGGTGCACACAAAAGTCAAGTGTAAAATCACCCCAGGTGATTTTGCAGGGGACACCCCAACTAAATGTTTGGACTCAAATTTTGACCACAAGGGAAATCACAACATATGTGGTCTGACCTTGGAGTGTATGTGTCATGACTGAGCCTCCTTGGTTGCCAATGACTGTGCATTTGTCAGTGTGCCCAGATGTACATGGGGGAACATGACAACCATTTCATCTAGGCCAGCAGAGGATAAGTGTCTTGTCAGAGGATGGAAAGCAGAACATGTTGAGCCACTCTCTTGGCCAAGATTTACAACATATTCCTGGACCTAGGGATGCACTAAGCCTATAGACTTTACAAAGATTTTCTCATCCCTGGTGCAACCAAGCTGACGGTGCCTCAGAACTATCAAAACCATTCAAAAAACAACCTTATGACATTCTTCTCCACATCAGGTCTCTAAGGTGTCATCAGACAACCGGCTGCCATCCTTGGGTGCTGATGTGGTTTGATAGCAAGGAATATCAGACTCTCTTTTTTCCCACTGTGGACATACAGAAAAAATAAATAAAAAGGAACAGAACTGAAACATTCATCGCACCCACCTTCCTCCATACCTAGGCCTTCCCCACTCTAATCGGAGGCCTGCACAGGCAAGTATCCAATTCGATTATGTAAACAATATTAAAAATGATATTTTTAAAATTAGTTACAAAATAAATCATCTACTATCAAATGCTTCAGATGCACTAAAATTATCTATTTTAGAATTTCCTTAACTCATAATTCATTCTGAGATTTTTATGAACTTCATCAGTTTTTAAAAATATTCTCTGGGTTTTTGTGTATTTGTGCTTACCCATTTTTTTTCTGTAGCTGTTTTATCAAACAATTACTAGCAAAGGTATAAAGAGCTTTTTAAAAGACTACATGAAAGGACACATAAATCTTGTGAAGTAATATAAAACTATTATTTAATTAGTATGCTAAATACAGAGTTATGATTATCATTAGCCTTCCTTTCAATTAATATTCATTTTAGCCTACATGTTACAAATATTTTCATATAATCACATATTTATATACCATTATTTTTCTGAATTCATGTATGTAGCACTATATGCTAATTATTACAACTATAATATTTTCTTCCAGCTAGATTAGTTATGACAGTTGCACTTTGCCATTATAACTCATATGCATTGTTGCCATTTTATTCCCATATACCATATTCTTTCACACATTTTAAAGCACACTTTGATCTTCATAAGAAAAGCCACCATTCCTCTTTTCATTTTCTCTATTCATATAAATGCTGGAAGACTCTAGCCTGAACTTGAGTCACTGAAATAGGAAAGGGGAAATTAAGCAGAGACAAGAGATGGAGAGAAACTGGAGACAGAGCAAATAGGTAAATAAATACTTTGCGAGAAATTTTAACAAACCACCAAATGACTGCTGTGTTGGCATAGTCCCTGAAAGTTGCCATACTCATTCTCTCAGAAGTCTTTTTTTATTTTTTAAGATTTATTTATTTATTTATTTATTGGAAGGTAAAATTTACAGAGAGAAGGAGAGACAGAAAGATCTTCCATCTGCAGATTCACTCCTCAAGTAGACCCAATGGCCAGAGATGAGCTGATCTCAGCCAACAAGCCAGGAGCTTCTTCTGGGTCTCCCACGCAGTTGCAGGGACCCTAGGCTTTGTGCTGTCCAGGACTGTTTTACCAGGCTACAAGCAGGCAGGTGGATGGGAAGTGAAAAGGCCATGAAACAAACAGGCACCCATACGGGATACCAAAAGATGCAGGGCGAGGACTTGAAGCAAGATGTCACTGTGCTGTGCCACTCTCTGAAGTCTTTACACAACCCTCCTGGCTGCTGTGATAGACTGGGCAGAAAGAGTTTCCAAGGGGAGACCAGGAAGAGAGTCTTTTCCTATGGTGATGTCAGTAAGTCCTTCCCATAACATTATCCCAACAGAACAAAAGACCTATTAAGCAGCAAGAAACAAGGGTAAAACGTGCAATCCTGTACTACTGAAAAGTGGCAACGAATTCTCTACCTCCAGGATGTAACATATAAGGGAGGGTCAGGCTACCTGCAAAATAATCCCCATCTCAATGAGAAGAAGTAAGATTACTAAATAAACTTCAATTTCAAGACCTGTTTTTAGGGAGTGCCTAAAATTGGCATTGACTAGGTCAACAAAATCAATTCTGATGCAGAGGGTCTCAACATTTCCTAAAGCTTCATGGAGTTCTGCCCCCAGACTTCACCTCTGGCTAATATATTTAGAAATGTTCTCATTGCCAACTTTTTATCTATTAACTGATATGCAAACACCTTTAATAACATTTAGTTATTGGGCCCGGAGGCGCATGGCCTAGCAAATAAAGTCCTCGCCTTGAATGACCCGGGATCCCATATGGGTCCCGGTTCTAATCCCAGCAGCTCCACTTCCCATCCAGCTCCCTGCTTGTGACCTGGGAAAGCAGTCCAGGACGGACCAAAGCTTTGGGACCCTGCACCTGCGTGGGAGACCCAGAAGAGGTTCCTGGTTCCCGGCTTCAGATCGGCACGCACTGGCCGTTGCGGCTCACTTGGGGAGTGAACCATCGGACGGAAGATCTTCCTCTCTGTCTCTCCTCCTCTCTGTATATCTGACTTTGCAATAAACTGAATAAATCTTTAAAAAAAATAATAACATTTATTTATTTGCTAAAATCTCACTCCTGAGGAAGTCGCCCTACCAGGACTGCTCCTAGCTCCAGTTCTCATGCTCCTCAGTGAGTGTCTCAGCCTGGTTCAGACTGCTGCTGGTCCTATACCTCACACTGATCTGTGAGTGTGGGGGCCTGCGAGGGGTGAATGCTCCAGCCCCCAGCCCCAGTTCTCACAAGTGCTGGTAGGTGTATCAGTCTGACCCTGGCCCAGCACTTATACACACTAGCAAATACAGTGACCCAGTCAGGGTGACCTCTTGAAGTCCTATTAGGCTGTTCCTCAGACCAGCTCTCATGCACACCTGCCCTGCCTGCAGACCCAACTCTCACACCCACCAGCAGGTGCTTGGGCTTGTCTAGGCAACCCTCCAGAACCTCTACCAAGCTGCTTTTCACACCCAGCTATGGGGCAGATTGGCAGGTGCTGCAGCCTGAGCCAGCCTACCCACAGATCTGGCTCTCACTCATTCTTGTGGATGCAGTGGTCTGACTAAGCTTTTGGACTCATTTGCAGGTGCCTTGGCTGGGACAAGGTGATGCTCCCTGAATCCCTACAATTAGTTCCCCTGGCCCGGCATTCACATGAGCCAGCAGGTGTTGCATCCTGGCCCAGCCTGCCCCATTCACAGACCCCATGTGCACTGATGAGTGCAATAGCTCAGCCCGAAGGGAACCTCTAAACAACCTTCAGCTGGCTCACCCCTCCTAGCTATCCTGTATGCCAGCAGGGTAGCGCTTCAGCCCTCAGAGACTCTCCAGGATCGCAAGGCATTCTATCAACTGCCCTTGCTTTCTTTGCAACATGCATGTGTAGTGGTCTGTTTTGCAGAAGTTCACACAACTATTTTATACACCTCAAGTAGTTCTCTGTGGCCTCCCTCCTGCCTGTCCCTAGTGTGATGATCAGCTGTGGCACTGCAGTGGCAGGGCAGTGGGGAGGGCTTGGTGACCCTGTATGGCTTTTGATATGCCAATCTTTTTTAAAGCCTCTTGACAATAATAAGGTTCCTAAAAGTCTTCCTCCAGGACCTGGGATCTCTATTTTTGTAACGTCTTTGAAATGGAATCATCAAGAAAGAGAATTCCCTTATCTTTTTGCTCTGGAACAAGTGTGGGGGTAGAAAAAAAGAGGTAGGGGAACTGGAGCCTAATTTTGGTCTCTAAGGGACAAAATTACCTTCTGTTTTAAATCTTGAGCCGTTTACAATTCCGTTTTACTGCAGAACAACTCCACACACTAGTTGGAGACATTGTTACAAATCCCCCAAACTGGGTTAGCTAGCCCAGTGTGTACAAAGCAAATCAATGTCTCAATGTAAAGCTCAGATCACAGAGCCTGGCAGCTGCTGCTTAATACCTGGGTTCCCCGAGGAGTTAAAGGTGATGTTCTTGCACACTGAAATTGGGACTGAGTGCCCCAACTTCCTGAATGAAAATCAATGGCTATCCTTAGATTTGTCAGTGATACCATGATCTTTGTGGAATGTCTAATGGCCACATGAGCTGCCGTTGGTCTGATATTTAGATAAAGGTGGCAGGTACATTCCATTTAGCTACGGAATTACCCTAAACAAACCCTTTCAGACAAGATGTGCCAGCAAGGTTTTGTCAATGGAGTACTGACTTCTTGAGAAAGCTCATTAGAGTCTTTTTTGGGCCAGCAGTACCACTCCTGCAAGTCTTTCTCCTAAATGGGCAAGGATACCCCAGGCTAAGAGAAACACATGCAGGAGAATGAGGATTTGTCCTTTTGTTTTACAATATGAAAGTTTGGTTTCACTTTGAACCACTTAGAAAACACAGATGTCTTATAGGACCCCCAGTTACAGAGTCTAATAACTCCTATACTCCTTTTTGAAGTGCGGTTAAGCGCAGACTATTTTCCAGTCTGGCTCCTCTACTGGAACAGCCACTTAATGAATAACAATTTTCCCTAATTTTAACCTGCCAACTTATAAAATGAGAACAATAATGGAGTACAGAACCTGTTTCAAGCATGAAATGAATATAAAATTTCAAGTTACTTGGTACTTATTAATTTTCAATATGTACTATTTAAATACATTAACACGAGGAATGCCACAGGGAATGTGTCTGAGCAATTTAGACATTAACAATAATTTTCCTGACTTCATGATAAAATACAACCTGAATCCAAACTTAAACATTTCTACATATGCAGACTAAATAACATGCTAACTTTCAGATCTTTTATATCACTTTTTTTTTTTAAAGAATAGATTGACAGAATCATGACTATTACAGTTTTTAACGTCATCATGTTTGGTAAACATGTATTAATAGTTAACCTGTACTGAAACTTTGACAGTATATCCACGAGGATGTTTACTGCCGAAATACACATTTTAGGAAACTCTTCCTTAGTTCTTCTAATATTCTCCAATTTTTAAGCAATATATTATCTGTATCCATATCTATATATCAAAGAGAGAGCCAGGGAGAGGGAGAGAGAAACAGAGAATATCTCGTCTTCTAGTTTAGTCTCCAAACCTGCAACAGTATGGGCAGGGTCAGACCAAGCCAAGGGGCTCCCCGATGCGTGACAAGCACTGAAGTGCTTCAGCTTTTGGTTGCTGCTTTTCCAGGTGTGCATTAGCAGAAAAGTGAAATCACAGCTGAGCCAGAACTTGAACCCTGAGATGCAGGAATCCCAGGCAGGATCTTACTTTCTATGCCAGACATCTTCCACTCTCCAAGGTTTTTAAAAGAAAATCCTGGAATTAAATGTAAACTACTGTTGAAAAAAAAAGCCAAAATTAATGAAGCCACATCTAAATAGTGATGTGCAAAAAGTCAAATTCCAGTTAAATTTTGCGAGGCTCCTATAGATTATAATAATTTAGGTAGATGGGCTCAGAATCAAAACACATAGTAATACTTCTAATTCTCTTAATTTTTTTCCTGTTTACAAACACTTTAAAATTAATCCGTTGATTCAACTTTTAAGGGTCATTATTATTGCCATCATGGGTTCCTGTCTTTTAAAATATTTTGCTTTGTTGAAAGTCAAAGAAACAGAGAGTGAGAGAGAGAGGGAGAGAATCTTCTACATGCTACTCCACTGCTTAGATGGCTACACTGAATTAAGGAATAAAGAATTCTGTCTGGGTCTAGGAACATAGACGGAAGCGGCCAGAGAAGCTGTGTTACGTTGTGCTGTCTCTCTCTAAGTGCATTAGCATGCGGTTTTATCTGAGTAGCCAGGAGTGGATCCACCCGCTCAAGCATACAGGATGCAGCTATTTAAAGGGACAACTTATCCTGAGGCACCACAGTACCTGCTACAAGGATTCTTTTCAAATGGCATATATTGACAAGACTTTTCTCACACATAAAATACATGAATATCTAATAAGATGAGAAGAAACCGAGACCATCCAATTCCACTAAAATCTTATGTCAAGTCCAGGGGCAATCTTGCCAGGCCATTCTTCTCAGGCTACGATTTTACTGCCTCATGTTTGCACATACTCTGGGTACTGGTAAACAGGATGTTGTTTAAATGCTGAGAAGTCTGACAACGCAATTAAAAAAAGAAATTTCCCTGTTTCTTCTGAAATTCACCATTTTCAGTCACCTCCCCATTTGTCAGTAATCCTTCATCAGTTGGCCAGAAAAGAATAGTTTCAGGTGTCCAGCACAGGAATTGCCCAGGTATTTCCTAATTGATTAGAGACCAGTTATGAGGGATATCCGCCCATGTGGACATCCAGCAGAGGAACCTCTGCCCTGGTGAGCTACACAGTGAAGGAGACAAAACCCTTAAAAATACAAGACACGTGCAGAAACACTGATGATCCTCTTTAAGGATATTCTCCATCTCCAGGATCTCCCTGGAGGTCCTGGCTCCTTCCTTCTTCCTTCCACATTCACTTGTTCATTTTGCAAATAAAACTTTTCCTCTGCCCACAGCCAATTCTTGGCTTTATTGTTATTATTATATTAAGCTGAGAAAAAGACTCATTGAGCTTTGCCAGTTACAGAAACTATATAAATTACAGTACATACACACACTTTCTGGTTATTCATCTTCTATAATTTAAGCTTGTCTTCAGGTCATAACTGAAAAGTACTGGAAGCCAAGAGGGACAGTTTACCATGTTTTTATTCTTTAAAAGTACAATGCAAAGTGCAAAAGGGCAGCAGTCTTGTAAAAAACACTAAATACAAATCACAAGTGGTTTTAAGCATTATCAGATTTTTTTTTTCATTTCATACTGCTCCACTTTATTCATTCAGTTAGATTTTCTCTAATTTTTAATACACATGATTGAAAATGTGATTCTCTGCATCTTAACTATTATAAGTAAATAATAAAATAATGTCCTTATACATTTATTCTAACAAGCAACCTTCTTTAACAATGATTAAAATTCAATAAATTATGAGCTTATTCCTGAAAGTATTAAAATGTAAGCCAGTCTACATACTGTAATAGCATCATGATTTTAGAACCTAGTAACAGATGCATACATCTAAATACCCTTTTATGTGGACCTGATTCCACAGCCCAAGGGTGGCTATGGAAGGGGGCGTAGTTACTACAGAGCTCTTGGTGTCAAGGCAGAGCCTTCCAGTGGATCCTACTCTTCCTACATTTTTTTTTTCTTTCAGCGGTCCCTCATCCTCTCCCAATACCCATTTTCATTCACATCCTTATTTAAATATCTGGAAATGTTTCTTCTCCCTTGATCACAAATCACCATAACATTACAATATGAGAATATGAAACAATAGGTTATTGTGAATACAAAAACCTAAATCCTTCAAATAAAAGGTTAAATACCACATGTTTGCCTTAATTTAAGATGATATGATGTTATGTATAACATGTTATGCTATGTATGTTATATGTTGTGTATAAACTAAAATTGAAATGTCAATGAGGTGGTCACAGAATGTGGTTAAGAACTCGCATTTATTTTTAACATATTGGTTACTCATTACTATGTCAATTAATTCCATAATCATGTAAATTTTTGCTGATGGTATGTTGGAGCTTTTAATTGATCAGGATGATACTCTGCGGGCTCTGTCTTCAGACCAGAGAGGGTCTACCTAAGAAGCCGTTGAACTTGACTGGACAATAAGATGCTGGACTCTATGTTTGGTATATGCTTGCAATGAGGGAATCTCAACTGAACTTGAACTGTGGTTATGTAACAAGGTGGAAGAATCCACCATGGGGGGAGGGTTTGGGGAGGGATGGGGAGAATCCCAGTTCCTATGAAACTATGTCACATAATACAATGTAATTAATAAAAAAAAAGATGATAACAGGAAAAAAGGTTTTCAAAAACTATGTGAAAATGCAATTGTGAAGGAAAAAATATATGCATTTTGGAGCTCTTCTGTATAAAAATAAATGAATTTTTAAAAAATGGTTTATTTATTTTTATTAGAAAGTCAGATATACAGAAAGGAGGAGAGAGTGAGGAAGATCTTCTGTCTGATAATTCACTCCTCAAATGGCAGCAACAGCTGGAACTGAGCCAATCGGAACCCAGGAGCCAGGAGCTTCTTCTGGGTCTCCCACATGGGTGCAGGGTCCCAACCTTTGGGCCATCCTCGACTGCTTTCCCAGGCCACAATTAGGGAGCTGGATGGGCAGGGGGCTGGCTGGGATTAGGAGCAGTGCCCATATGGGATCCCACTACATTCAAGGTGAGCACTTTAGCCACTAAGCTACCATGGTGGGCCCCCAAATAAATGACTTTTAAATTCACTTTATCTGCCACTTTTGAAAGTATCTTTATAAGTTCTTACATATTTTCCCTATTTCAAAATATTCCTGATTCTTTGCTCTGCCCTACTTATATTTAAAATGTCTTCCAGGGTTGATGTCCCTACATATTGCTTACATTCACCATCTGTAATTCCAGTTTGCTCAAGACCCAGCTATTCCGCTTGTGCTCCAGCTCCCAGCTGATGGCCTGGGAAAAACAACAGAAGAATGTCCAAGTTGTTGGGCCCTTGTTCCCACATGGGGAACTGGAGGAAGCTCCTGTATACTGACTTCAGTGTGGCCTGCACCTGCTTGTTTAGAACAACTGGGGAGTGAAATAGTGGATGGAAGGCATCTCTCTCCATCTGTCTCTCTTTGTAACTTGGACTTTGAAATAAGTAATAACTTTTTTTTAATCCTCAATATCTTTCTGATTCATCTTGGCAGCTCAGAATTTTTCTTAACTCAATACTGAGACCATTCAAGCTCACTAAAATACTGTCAGGACCAGGAACAAGCCTTAAGAGGCTACTCTCCCTGGGCCATCTCACTGCCCACATTTACATGTACTGTGAGTACTGGCAAACATGAGAGCATTTAAACCCTGAGTCTTACAACTCAAGAAAGAAAACTTGCCAAGAAATCACACTTTCACCCCTAGTACCATAGCCTAGTTGTTAAATCCTCACCTTGCATCTGTTGGGATCCCATATGGGCTCCATTTCACATCCAGGTCCCTGCTTGTGGCCTGGGAAAGCAGTAGAGAATGGCCCAAAGACTTGAGACCCTGAACCCACGTGGGGAACCTGGAAGAACCTCCTGCCTCCTAGCTTCAAACTGGCTTAACTCCAGTCTGTTGAAGCCATTTAGGGAGTGAACCATCAGGTGGAAGATCTTTCTTTGTTTCTCCTTATCTCTGTAAATCTTGATTTCTAATGAAAATAAATAAATCTGGAAAAAAAGGGTTCCATTTTGTTTTAGAGCCAGTTCTTACAAAGTTGTGCCAGGCATCAAATGAGCCAATACTACAAAAGATTATATAATATTCGTTCTGTTATTGGGGTTACAATTGCCTTTTTTTTCTTTTGCAATTTATTTATATTCTTCATTTGAAAGACGAGGGCAACAGATAATTAAAACCATTATCATACTATCTTTTTTCTTCAAGTGCTCAGAATTAAGAAGCCTTAATTGGGCCTGGCACAGTGGCCTAGCAGCTAAAGTCCTTGCCTTGCATGTGCCCATAAGGGCCCAGGTTCTAATCCTGCAGTCCTGCGTCTCATCCAGCTCCCTGCTTGTGGCCTGGGAAAGCAATAGAGAATGTCCCAAAGCCTTGGGATCCTGCACCTGCGTGGGAGAGCTGTAGGAAGTTCCTGACTCCTGATTCCAGATAGGAGCAGTACCGGCCATTGTGGTCACCTGGGGATGCTGGGGAGTGAATCATTGGACGGAAGATCTTACTGTCTGTTTCTTCTCCTCTCTGTTTATCTGACTTTCCAATAAAAATAAATAAATCTTAGGGGAAAAACAATGATGCCTCAATCACAGTCTTTCACATGAGTGATAGAGAACTCATTACCTGGGCCTTAAACTCCGCATCCCAGGTGTGCATTAGCAATGGAAAGCCAGAGCTGCACATGAAACTCCAAAACCCAAGAACTCTGGTGAGTGTTAATGCATCCTAAATGGTATCTTCACTGCTTGCTTGTGGAATGAACACTTCTCAAAATACTTCTTCATTGTATTTTACATTAGAAGCTTTGCCTTGCACACTGAGTTTAATACCTTTGTTTTAAATGGTAACAGAGACTTAGGAAGGGCACAGCATGGTAGCCTAGTGGCTAAATGTCCGTAATCCCATATGGGTGCCAGTTCTAATCCCGGCCACCTAGATTCCCATACAGCTCCCTGATTGTGGCCTGGGAAAGCAGTCAAGGATGGCCCAAGGCCTTGAGACCCTGCACCCACATGGGAGACCCAGAAGAGGCTCTAGGCTCCTGGCTTCTGATTGGCTCAGCTCTGGCTGTTGCAGCTACTTGGGGAGTGGGATCAGTGGATGGAAGAGCTTTCTCTCTGTCTCTCCTCCTTTCTATGTATCTGACTTTCCATTAAAAATAAATAAAACTTCTTAAAACTAGTAATAAAGACTTAGGGACCAACACTGACATGGCACAGTGAGTTTAGATGCCTGTTAAGATAGCATCCCATATCAAAGAGGTAGTTGAAATCCTAATTGTTTGGTCATAGACCAATGGCAAAACTGACCCATCTTGGGCCATGTAGGACCCCATCGTCCATGTGGAAACAAGATGTAGTTCCTTGATCCTAGCTTTGACCTGACCAGCCAAGTTACTGGGGCATGTAAAATAGGCCAGAGGATGGAAGATTATTCTTTCTATAGCTATTTTTCAAATAAATAATAAATCAATCTTTCTAAGGATTAAACAGATACTTAGAGATAGTGCTTACACTTTCAAAAATTTTACATCCCATCTCTTCAAAATTTTAATGGTATCCTTAATTTCTACAGGTTAGAAATTAAAATTTATAAATAAAATTATATCCACCAAATTCCCTTCCATGACTCATCACCTTTCATTCTTTTCATATCGAATAATTCAAAATCAAATAATTTATTTTTAGATTAAAATTACGTAAATTAGAAATAAGATGTCCAATACTTAAAAATCAGAAAATTCAGAAAGTTGATCAAATATTCAGAGATCAGCTTTTCTATACTTCCTGATGATTTTAGCAAAAGAGATTTTATGACAAATATTTTGCTACATTTTGAGCCAATGATATTAAACTAGCATAATTCATTTGTACCTCCAATCTTGACTTCCCATTTCAACCTTAACAATGTTCTTTCTCTTCCTATCACTCCAGAAAGCTATGAGCTAGATGAATTAAAATGACCTTGCAATTGATACATAAATTTGCATTTCTTAGTAGTCTGCACTCTTGATTTCTTTACAGCATTTGTCAGTACAGAACTTTTGTTCTGTGACATTTTCCTACCTATCCTCTGTAGTATTAACCTTTTACACTTTTTACATTCAAACACACACACAAATCATGATCTAAGTAATTTCATTTTTTTAAACTTTCTTACAATGGAATAGTGATTCAAGTCAAACAGAATTTAAGTAATGGATTACTCACCAGCCTTTGTACTTAATGTACTCTTTATTATACTCTTTTATCTTTATAAAATTCAAGGTTGTTTCTTTCTAATTAGAGTATGTCTTCAATGTCATCTTTCCAGAGTGTCTCTAATCAGCCTGCATTATTACACAAACTTCTCTATACTGGGGTGTAGGAATCTTCCCTGTTTTTGTTTGGGGATTTATGTAAGTAGTATTTATTCAGGTATTCATAGTGCATAATTATCAATTAAGTACACTTTCAATTATACCATTATAAATTAATATTCTATTACATTAATTCTCCCCTTCTTGAGCATTTATCTACAATATGTAATGCTCAGAAGGAATACTGATTTATGCAATAAGACTTATTTTATAATTACTTTTACCTCTCATGTTTCTTCTTGCTTCCCACATGTTATTTCTTTTATCTAGACTAAAATAAAAAATGTGTATAAACCCTATACTTAAAAGAAATCAAGCTGATGCATGACATAACATAGCTAAAATCTCAAAAATATATTAAAGGGAAGAAATAACTAGCTCTACTATATAGTTTAATTTTAATGTTTCCTCCTTGATTATTTTTTTTTCCTTCACCTACTTGAAAGACACAGAAAAATAAATCTGTAGAGATCTTCCAACTGCTGGCTCACTTAAGGAATTAGTCTGATTGTGACAAACCAAGCCAAAATGTTTGGAGGTCCATCCATGTCTCCCAAGTGAGTGGCAGTGTCCCAACAAGCTGAACCCCATCTGCTGTCTCCTAGCATGCATACACAGGAATTTGGACGAGAATTAGAAGAGTCTGGACTTTACCTAGACTTCCCAAATGATCTCAACATTTCTTTTTTTTTTTTTAAAGAAACCTCTGTTGGTGAAATTGGGGTGCTTATGGCCTGGGAAAGTAGCAGAGAATGGCCAAAGCAAAACCACCCAGAACAAAAATAGCACAGCAGGGAAGCACAAAATGCAGTGTAAAGTTTTATTAAATAAGACAAAGTGATACCAGCACTAAGATAAAAACCCATGCAATAGAACATAGAAACCTATGAATATAGTCAATGGATCTTTGACAACATTGCAAGAACACACAAAGGGTATAAGACAGTCTCTTCAGTAAGTGATATTTGCAACACCCTATATTCACCTGAAGAATGAAATTGACCCTCA
Organism: Ochotona princeps; assembly: GCF_030435755.1. NCBI lineage: Eukaryota > Metazoa > Chordata > Mammalia > Lagomorpha > Ochotonidae > Ochotona > Ochotona princeps. The sequence continues at coordinate 36,312,538 of NC_080846.1, read as the reverse complement.
TCACACTGCTTTTAAAATCAAATCTGAAAGATAACCACTGTAAAACTAGAGGGGAAATTTGTGCAGCGGAGACAGTGAGGGACCTTGGCGAGGGGGACGGGATATCCCAATGCCTGTTAAACTGTGTCATAAAACAAAATAATAATAAAAAAATCAAATCTGAAATGAAATTATGTTTATACATGAGTCTTAAAACTAAAATTACTAGATAACAACAAATGGGAAATCTCTTGGCATTGATCATGGAAATTATTTTTATATATAACTCATAGGACAGGCAACAAAAAGAAAACAGAGTTGCAGAGAAGGAAACAGCTTTTGCATAGCAAAGGAAAACAATGAACAGAGTAAAAAAATTCTATGAACATGTTTACATATCATATATGACATGAAGTTAATATCCAGAATATAAGAAACTCACAAAGCTAAACAGAACACAAATAACCCAATCAAAAACTGATCAAGACAACATAAAAAATAAACTAAGTGATTAAAATAAATCTCTATAAAAAGGGAGGTCAAGCAATAGCTTAAGTATTGAAAAGTACCTACTTTCAGCTAAGCAAAATGATCCAGCTGCTGACAAGACAAAAATTTCTGATATGCAAAGCCATGGTGACTTTACTGTGATACATGCAAAAAAAAAAAAGACTAAGGACTATTTAGGGATAAACGGAAGGAGCTGGTAAGGAAAGGATGCAGCAGCTCAGAAGCTAGAGAACTGCTGGGATGATGAATAATAAAACCGGAGAATTATGCCAAAACAGTTTGAATAATTCTAAGAGTCAGTTTAAAGATTTTAGCTAATTACTGTAAGGGCAGGGTTGGAAGGGGAGAGGATATTTAAATTTAAGTCTTGCATAAGTGAATTTCATTTCACTTGGAACATCAGCCTCCATTCAGGTGAGCACCTTGCAGAGAAATGAAAACACTCAATTCAAAAATAAGGAAAGTGGATTGTCAACTCAGACAACAATACAATGCAATTTTATAAAGTAGATGCTAAAAAAGAGAAAAGGAGAAGGTATTTTAAAAGCAAGTCATTCCTCACTGATACAGAATCTATGGGTGAAAGGGCAGAATTCAGTAGAGAAGAGAACAGGGAGAATTTCAGTACAAAATGACAGACTTATTTGCTGGTACCTACTCCTCTGGCCTCATATTTTGTCTTTCTATATGTGCATAGGTATTGCTTCTGACCCAAGAGACATTATATTCAACAAATAAGTTTATGGTTTTAAGATTTTTTTCTATTTATCATTTGTCCAACTTATAAAGTAGTAAGTTTAGTTAGAAACACATGTTTTAATCCTTGTGGAATAACTTCTCAGGTGAATTGATACTGTGCTGCAAAACAGGCTAAAGTATATTTACAAAAACTTTAAAAACTCAGAACTTTTTGAATCATTGCCTTCTTATTTCTTAAATAATATATGTTTATAACTTTTTCAAAAAATTTAAAAGTAAATGCCAGGGAATAATTTATTTTAATCCAACTTTCTTGCTGGCACTCATACTGTATTTAACAAAATCGGTTGCTTGGAACAATGCAATTGTAAGTTAGTAATAAAAAGTTTACTGTATTATCCAGAAATAGGAAGAAGAAATGAAGGTTTGGAAACAATGATCACACCTACTTCTCCCTAGCCCTAAATCCTTTCCATTCTGATGAACTATGTAAATATCATCTAAAATTTACAAAACAATTAAAAGAAAAGAAAAAGTTTAACTGTATCCTTTCAAGAAATATACAAAAACCACCATCAGAGGAAGGAGCTTTTTAAAAAACAGTTCAGGTTCTAGACAAGCATTCTAAGAAAAAGCAACATTTCCTTTCAAAAAAAAAAAAAAAAAAACCTCTATTTCCTAACCTTCCCACACATCTCTCCCCAAATATATTCCACTTACTAAATATGGTTATTCTTAAAATTATTTGAAAGTTCATATTAAATACAAATAGTATGCATTTGGGTTTGTATTTAAAACCATTCTTCAGCTCCTTGACTTTAAATAGGTTAATTAGAATTTGTAAGCCTTTCATTCACTGTAAAAAGAGGTTGATAAAAGTTGCTTAACGGTAAGGGTGATGACAGATATACTAATTTGTGAATTATAACACATGAAAGTCTTCATCTGCTTCTTGCATAGTAACTTACCAAAATATTATTGCATTGATTAATTACTACTACTGTGTTTTTCTTCCCATTAATTTCAGTTAAAATTACATTTGGTAAACTGAACAGTTTTAATAAAAATTATCAACAGCTTACTCAAAAATACATTTTTGGAAATAATTCATTTGTTTTTACTTATTTGAAAGGCTCAGATGGAGATCATATCTATTGGTTCACAAGCTCAGATACAGCCAGGGATTGGACCTGGATAGAAACAGGAGCCAAAAATCAATGCTCATATGTGACAGGGACCCAAATACTGAGCTGTCACTGCTTGCCTCCCAGGGCACACATTAGCATAAAGTTGGAATTGGTACTAGAGCACTCTGGGAACCCAGGCACTTTGATAGAAAACATGGACCCCCAACCTGCTAACAGCATTTATGCCAAATCAATTATCCTTTAAAAAATCTGTATGACATGCATTTAAAAAATCCTTTGAATATGATATTAGAGAAACTGTATGTAAGGAAGGCGCATTCCTATGTAACATAATATTAGAAGGTGAATACTGTCTAGACTAGACAAGAAAAATGAAGAAAATGGGATAGAGTTGAAAATCTACCAA